>NC_090266.1:179582809-181982809 GCF_040414725.1 Anabrus simplex
TGTCCGGTCCTAACCCTCTATGAAAAATTCGAACCTTCACCGCTATTTCAGATTTTGGGAACATATACTTTGATAAACAGACACTGTATAATGGGTGAAGCTATCTACTGAATAATGGGCAACAATTGATTTAAAACAGATCCTAATTTATTCAAAATAAGCACATAAATAGTAAGGCAAATTAAACAAAACAAATTAAACATCCCTGGATTCAATAACTGTAAAATTCATTGCGTATATGAACGTCCAAAGTCCTATATATATAATTAACACGAATGTACCATTTTACGCTCGTGGATTTAAATTCTTTAATGTTGACGCAAAACAAATACTGTGCTTGTATTTTATTTCTCGTCGACTGGCGTGAGTAGCTAAATTTCATGCCCACAAAACATTGTGGTGAAATCCTATCTTACCTCTATGTAAATATTTAAGTGATGACTAACACTAACTCTAAAGATTGGTAAACTGAATCGCAATAATCAATTACTTATGCACAAACAATATTATCAAATCACTTATATCATCCCTCACATGGGTTTCAATTTACCACGGACACACATTATTTACAACATAAATTAAACACATGACGCACTCACAACACCTGTAAACATAATGTCAGTCTCACATACAAACCAAAATACATAATATTAACATTCAGCCATGAACACTGTTCGCCTGTCATTCATACCAACGATGACTATCTCTGAAATGAACCTATCATATGCCCTTCCCAGGTCACTTACCGAAAGCACTGTCTAACTCATGAAATAAAACTGTGGGTAATGAATGCGCATGGGCCTTCGTTCATGACAATCCCTGGGGTATCAACTATTCGCTTCGCCCGACCACATTTTTGTATTGAAAAGGTGGACCCTTTTAAGTTTTCCTATCCTCCATTCTCAGTTCAATACGGACAAAAATGAAATTCTTAGATTTAAATTAAAAACACCCTGGCCCTAGCGGAAATTTACACTTTGCGAGATCACACACGTTCCCTTAATCTCTATAACTTGAGGAGTTACACTTCTCAATCTACTATTACCTTCCCAAGGCCTGTCTGTACACTATAATCTGATTAACATGACTATCGTGTCATTACAATGAAGACTCTATCCACGTTTAGTTAGACCATTCTATTAATACGAAGACCTGCAAATATGAAGTCTTCCTACGACCACAGGCATTATTCCCTGAAATTTACATATGAGTACTTGGTTCATTCCTAGATGCTGAATGTTAACTCTTCTCAACACACCTTTGACGGCCGAACATCTCACTGATTTAATTTAACACTTGAATTCTCTCGATGATTCTCCTCTCGATTAGGATCGAAGAACTTAAAACATGTATGTAACAATCACTTTCATTCTCTACCATACGTAGAAAATCACACATATCCATGCATGTCCCCATTCCTTTCAAAGCATGCCTACTACTAGACTACACTAGGCCTGACATTATATTTGAGGCTTGTCTGCGCGTTTATTAAGAAAGGAACTATCACTGAGTGAAATGTAGTTATCCACATTGATTTGACCCTTATTTACAGTTTATTTCCAAATCACATGCATTCTTACGTTAAACTCCCACACAAAACAAGATGAAATGAGATGAAATGGGTCGATTCATTTACCAATTCTAGCTTTTACTCTTACGTTACTGGTGATTGCCTCTTTGAAAATACAAAATTCTACATATTAAAACTACTATTTACAAATCCCTCTAAATATCTACGTAAAGTGCTACATAATTAAAATGGTATGTTTGCTACTCAGCCTTCAGGTCACTCCTTGCTTCGGATCGGACGGCCCCATCCTGCTTAAACCATCATTGTAGTGGGCGTAGGGTGTCCAGATGTCAGTTCCGTCTTCCCTGTGGTCCAGCTGCTGTTCTCCATTGTCGCGCCCTCGTCCTGGATATGTTGCTCCTGAGGTAGCGTCTCCGGAATAGGCCTATCTCGTGCAATGATGTCTCGTCGGTAGCCTAGTGACACTATAAAATTATGGTCACCTTATGAGCTATGTGTAACTGAGCTCCTGAGTTTGTGTGGCTACTGTAGCATCCTAGAATTTGTAATGGTATTAAATTTAGGTGCTAACATTGTCTATCTCTCCCTCTGCTCACAGTTCATGGGTCTACCCATTCATTCGCGGCGCGGTCACCCGACAGAACCTTTCCCGCACTGTCGATTAACACTGTTCTGTATTTCCGGGACACGATTTTTTACCTCGACGTCGGTCGCCCACGTTAGTCACTTTATGCGGTGAACGATAGCCTTCCACCGTCGCTCATGTTCCGATGGACTCGTCTGTAAAATGACAACTCTGATTAAGACTCGCTGTTTCTCTGATTATTATTTTCTTATAAGTTCAGATAACTGCGTTCTCCGACTTGAGATTCGGAGTGCCTAAACAACTATCTGACACGAGGTAAAGTGATATCTAAATATTAACACAATGTAACAGTGTCTCAATGCATCTCTCTGTAAATACGAACGTCACCAGTCAATAGGTACAGTGTACCAGTGAGACGTTCAAAGTAACACGAACTCGCTTGCCGATTCACAAGTACAAGAGTCTGACAATCTATGAATGAGAAATAAACTGTTCGACGAATGATGCTAAGACCGATAGTACTAAGAATTCTGATGTCGATAAGACTACCACTGCGATGACGATATCACTAAGGATTAAAGAGTGCCTTTCCATGTGCTGCGCGGCTAAATTTATCAGCTCGGTTTTCTCCCTCCAGTATATTCTTCATTTTGGTTTCTCTTGCCCTTAACCAATCCTACAGGGATAATTTACATGACGCCTTTCCTCATTGGCTGGTCTGTTGTAATTCCTTGCACTGAATTCGATTCTTCCCCTGTTTGTGCGGGCTAGGGTTAGACTTTCTACTATTGTACGAGCTTGGTCATATTTTCTAGGCCTCCACTTTGTATTTTTTGACGTTAATTCAGATCTGTTGTGAATGTATCACTTGGCTCAATTGCGTTACTTTTCAATTGTTTTTATGACACTTCCGTCACACTACTTTTAACCGTGAAGCTGGATATCGAGTTCATTGTTTCCTCCTGGTCAATTGTCTTTCCTCGCCCCCAACTCGCCTGTTGTTCTTTCCGGTCAGTCCTCGGGAGAATTTATGGCAGGGTTGGCATTTTAACCTCTCGTCGAAAACACTTGCACGTCAACCCAGGGTTCTTTCTCTGTTCGCTGTATAAGATTTATTTCCTTGTCCATTCTTTACAGGATAAATATAATTGATGCCAGGATACGCTTTCAGTGAGCTCATATTGAAAACGGGCGCACTATTTCAAATCAAATCAAAATCAAATCAAAATCTCTTTATTTGCAAATGAGGTGTCTACCTCGGTGGCAAATGGTACACTAAAATACATTATTGTCAAGCACTAAATATTAAATTAACAAGAGAAGAAAATTTTTCCTATAATACAATATTATACAATTTACGCTAACAATGTTTTCTATTAAACACACAGCTCATCCTTAATAAATTTATATTGTTTACAAAATTCTACTTATAATATATCCTGTCCTACTTACAAATATAGTCAACTGATATACAGTATGTGGAATTACTTCAAATGATACTATACAACTGGTATAACATCAATATTTACATTGCATTTATTTATTTACTTTTTTTTTACCCGTTCTGGATCCTAAGTAGCATAACGACCTGCTGCGTCTTAACCAGAGCCCCTTTTGCCACCACTTTTCAGAGTTCCTGAAGGGCCTTCACAGCTACCGTAGCGGTCCCAGGGCCCTCGAAGTCCCCACTGTACTTCACCCCTACAGGCAGTCCCCTACTTTGGCTGTCCAAACTCCTTAGACCAGGGGATGGAATTAATTTATTTACACACATTTTTTTATATACAATAACCTGCACTGGTCGAATGCCCTCTAACATTTCATTTATTTTCTCTGTTGCTGTTTATTCTCTTCTTGAATATCTGTACAGATTTTGGAAAAAGGATCAAACACTACCCCTGGTAAACTGTTCCACTCCTTCACACCCTTCCCAATGAATGAAAATTTACCCCAATCGCTTCTGCTAAAATTCCTTCTAATTTTATATTTGTGGTCAGTCCTGCCGATATAATTATTTTCCAACTGAAGCCTCTCACGGATATCTCCCCATGCTTCTTCTCCTGTATAGGCTCTATATAATCCTGTAAGTCTACTTTTCTCCCTTCTCTTACTTAAAGTTTCCCACCCAAGTTCCTTTAACATTTCTGATACACTACTCTTTCTCCTGAAATCCCCTGTTACAAATCTTGCTGCTTTCCTCTGCACACTATCTATTTCTTTTATTAGGTATTCTTGGTGAGGATCCCAAACACTGTTTGCATATTCCAATAATGGACGAACCATACTCAAGTAACTTTTTTCTTTTAATTCTTTGTTGCATCCTTTAAGTAGTCTCATTATGACATGTAATGATCTGTATGCTTTCCCAACAATGTCATCAATATGACCCTTCCAGTGCAAATTACTTTCAAATCTCAAATTCAGTTTTAAAGCTCCTGTTTGTAAAAGTTGTAACAGTTGATTTGCCTCCATTAACCTTCATATTATTTTCTTCAACCCATTGTTGGATACTTCCAAGGTCCCTTTGTAATTCTGAACAATCCTCAATGTTGTTTATTTCTCTATAAACAATTATGTCATCTGCATACAATCTTATTTTTGATGTTATATTGTTCCCTAAATCATTTGCGTATATTAAGAAAAGTAACGGACCGATTATACTACCCTGTGCAATTCCCTTCCAAACTTTCTCTTCCTGAGATACATTATTTCCTACTTTGACTTTCTGAACCCTTGAATTTAGAAATGCTTTTATCCAACGTGTAACCCTTACGTCCAATCCTATTCCCTCCAATTTCTTTAATAATATTCCATGTTCCACTCTATCAAAGGCTTTGGAAAGATCTATGGCTATGCAATCTAACTGGCCTCCTGAATCCAACTGATCTGATATGTCCTGCTGAAATCCCACCAGTTGTGCCTCACAAGAAAATTTCTTTCTAAATCCATACTGGCTCCTCATGAACCAATTTTTATCATCACATATCCCTCTGATGTACTTCGATATTAAACTCTCCAGAATTTTAAAAACTATACTGGTCAGACTGATTGGTCTGTAGTTCTCTGGTTTCCTTTTATCACCCTTTCCTTTATAAATTGGTATTATTATAGATTCCTTCCATTCCTTTGGTATTACACTATTATTTATGACATAGTCAAAGAGAAATTTTAAATAAGGCACTATGTACCACCCCATTGTCTTTAATACCTCCCCAGTAATTTGATCACTCCCTGCTGCTTTTCCTTGCTGAAGCAGTTAGATTTCTCTGAAAATATCTTCGTTTGTGAATGAGAAGCTTCTTGTTTCCCTCTGTCTCTCTCCCTCTCTATCTTCTGTTTCGGTTTCCAACTCTTGACAATCATCTACTGAATCTCTAAATTCCCTACTAAATAGGTTTGCTTTCTCAGTATCTGTTAAATAGTGTTCACCCCCTTCTCCCACCATTGTAGGAATTTGGATTCCTTTTCCTTTTTGATTCCTGATATATGAATACAGCTTTTTCCATTTCCCTTTGTGGTCATTACCCTCTTGAAGTATGCCATTCATATAATTCTCTTTTGCTTCCTTTTTCACTCTATTCAGTTCCCTCATTAGCTGTTTTCTAGTTTCTCTACTCTCCCTACCCTCCTTGATTTTCCTGTTTACTATTCTACATTTTCTTTTTAATTTTCTTATTTCCCTTGTATAATAAACAGGGTCTGAGGTCATTTTACCCTTCTTAACAGGTACAAATCTCTTCTCTCCTTCCCAAATAATTCCTTTAAATTTAGCCCAAAGTGTATCCACGTTACTCCCTTCACTTATCCAACAACTGAATTGTGAGTTAAGGTAAGTCCCAAATTCATCAACTTTAGTTTTTCTGTACAATTTCTTGTCTTGTGTAACCCTCTTATTAAGCCTTTTTGGTACGAGTCCTACATCCATTATTACAGCCTTATGGTCTCCTATTCCTTCAATTACCTCAGTTTTATCAACAATTTCCCATGGTTTAACCAAGAATACATCTAGTAAGTTATTGAGACGAGTCGGATCTTGTACTACTTGTGTAAATCCTCCCTCCCAAATTAACTTATTTGCCAGTTTCTGTTCATGGGCTTCACTTGCAGCTCCTTTCCATTCAACTTCAGGCAAATTTAGATCTCCCCCAATTATTACCATATCATTATTATTGTTTTTACAAGTATAATCTATTATTTTTTCAAAGATTTCCATGTCTCTTTCCTCTCTTCCAGGCCTGTATGTTCCTATAATTCCCACCTCCTTCATATTATCACAAACTAATTTTATCCCTAATATTTCATCTCTTTCATCGGTAAACCATTCATGTGAACAGTAAGTTTCCTTCACCAGAATAAACACCCCCCCTCCCTTTTTATCTCCTCGGTCTCTACGATAGACTGTGTACCCTTCTGGAAATACTTCTCTATTACCCACCCCTTCTTTCAACCACGATTCCACTCCTATCACCACATCAGTCTCATAAGATTCCATCAATGTACCGAATTTTAATTGTTTATTTACTACACTTTGACAGTTTACCAAGAGCAATCTCAGACCCCCTTCCTCCCTAAAACTTGACTGTTGCAATTGGGTAACTTGAAATTCCTTACTATCCTGAGTTTCTTTTTCTAGTTGACTGAGCCAGCTTGAAGTATAGCTGGCTCTTTCTGCTAGTTTTCCTGGTCAGTATTATAACTCAAGGGAGTTGCCTGTTTTACAGTACATATCTTAAGATTAATAAAATCTAGAACAATATTTCCTATCTTTCGTTTACCTGAATTGTTTAGATGGAGGCCATGTTTTGTATAACAGTATCTCTCAAAACTGCTGCATTCAATAACCTGAGTATTCCGAAAATGTTTACAAATTTTAACAATATCTGTATTGACCTTGATCACATAAATGGAATTGTAAATAAAGGATACAGATCTCTGCACATGGTTATGAGGGTATTCTGGGGTTGTAGTAAGGATGTAATGGAGGGGGCATATAAGTCTCTGGTAAGACCCCCAACTAGAGTATGGTTCCAGTGTATGGGACCCTCACCAGGCTTACTTGATTCAAAAACTGAAAAAAAAATCCAAAGAAAAGCAGCTCGATTTGTTCTGGGTGATTTCCGACAAAAGAGTAGCGTTACAAGAATGTTGCAAAGTTTGGGCTGGGAACAATTGGGAGAAATAAGACGAGCTGCTCGACTATACGGTATGTTCGGAGCTGTCAGTGCATAGATGGCATGGAATGACATTAGTAGACAAATAAGTTTGAATGGCGTCTTTAAAAGTAGGAAAGATCACAATATGAAGATAAAGTTGGAATTCAAGAGGACAAATTAGGGCAAATATTCATTTATAGGAAGGGGAGTTAGGGATTGGAATAACTTACCAAGGGAGATGTTCAATAAATTAGCAATTTCTTTGAAATCATTTAAGAAAAGGCTAGGAAAACAACAGATAGGGAATCTGCCACCTGTGCGACTGCCCTAAATGCAAATCAGTCGTGATTGATTGATTGATTGATTGATTGAAGCTGGCCCACAACTGTTTTAACTGGTCCCTGATATCCTGGATACTGGCACTGGGACAGAGTTGGCGTCCAAACTGGTCCCTCACATGTTCTATTGAGGACAGATGTGAGGATCTTGTTGGCCATGGGAGTGTATCAGCATCACCCAGACAGTTCATAGTCATATGTGCCAAGTGTGAACGAGCATTGTCCCTTTGAAAAGTGGCACCACAATACATTCGCATGAGAGGTAACACATGAGAACGTACGATGTCCATGACGTACCGTTGTGCAACCAGAATTCCCTCAATTGCTAGCAGCTGTGACCTGAAGTCATATCGGATGGCTCCCCACATGATGATGCCAGGAGTAACACCACTGTGCCTCTCCAAAACGTTAGAAGAATGGTCCAGGTCACTGCAATACTCGCAGACGATGGTCATCTGGGCTAGTATAGAACCGTGATTCATCGCTGAACATAATGTGATGCCACTCATCAGCAGTCCATGCTTTGCGGTCACAGCGCCACTCCAAACGCAGTCGTCTGTGTTGTGTTAACGGCAGCCTACTCATGGGATTGGTAACGCCTTAGTCTGGCTGCTGTTAGTCTCCTGACTAATGGTGCTGGATGACACAGAACGTTTCAGGGGTCCATTACTTGTTCTCGGATGGTTGGCGCAGATGTTAAGTCCAACATCGGGCCACTGTCGCATAAGAATGCCTCACAGATCTGGATATTGCATTATTCGACCAGCTTGCCAAATGGAGATCTACAATGAGGTCCCTTTCAAACTGCATCAGATGCTGATAATGCTGTCTCACACGAGTACGTGGTATCTCTGTGTCCCTCAGTGATCATTCAACATCTGATGCCTTTTACGCTCATTTTATACCCTACCGGGCCTAGTAACAACACCAAACACGATTAACACTAATGCGCTCTGGTGGCCATTCTACCTGCCACAGAGAATTGTGACTCTAATCATTTACATGCCGCCGGGCTGAGTGGCTCAGACGGTTGAGGCGCTGGCCTTCTAACCCCAACTTGGCAGGTTCGATCCTGGCTCAGTCCGGTGGTATTTGAAGGTGCTCAAATACGACAGCCCCGTGTCGGTAGATTTACTGGCACGTAAAAGAACTCCTGCGGGACTAAATTCTGGCACCTCGGCGTCTCCGAAGACCTTAAAAAGTAGTTAGTGGGACGTAAAGCAAATAACATTATTATTATTCATTTACATGCCCGCTGATGGTGTGTTCGTTTACAATGTTATATTGATATCCGACCATTTCTTCTGGAAGCTTTTTTTTGTGTGTGTGTGCGTTCGTTCGTTCTCCCTTGATACCTTCTCCACATGTCTGGTTTCTTATGTTCAGCAGTTCACTGAAATATTCTTTCCATCTGTTCATTATCTCTTCTGGTTTTGTCAGTATTACTACTCTTTTCTTCTTCACAAACCCTGTGTTCACCGTTTCATTCCTTCAATTTCTTATAATTCCGGATTCCTCCACCCCCCCCCCCCCCCCCCGCCCCCCAGTTAAAATCTTACTATACTTCCTTGGTGAATGTTTTCCAACTTTCTTTTGCTACGATTTTTTTGCAAACTCTTTTCGCTTCCATGTGTCTGGCTCTACTTTCTTCAGTCTTTTCTCTTTTCCATTCCTTCCAAATTTTCCTTTACTTTATCTTTCACTCTGTCATTCCACCATTTTGTCTCTTTCTCTCTTACTTTCCTTGATGTTCTGCCAAGAAACATGTTACTGTAATTCACTTCTATACTTTATTTGATCAAAATCATTAACATGCATTTACTGCCTAATACACAAGATACATTAGAAGATGAAGCAGTACCGCCTCCCTCTCACCAATGTACAGAACCAATGCACACATCACTTGCACCTATTTCCCCTCCCCTTGCCATAAAGCATAGTTATTGCCCTCAAATTTCTCCTTAACCCCGTTAATCGGTAGCTAAGTACCTACTGGAAAATTTCCACAATTTATTAAAGTGACAGAAGAGGACAAATATATTTGTTACTTGTAGAGTTTTTTTCATAACGTGACCAATTCATAATCATTGACTAGTTTGTGCAATGTAAACAATATTGCACATATATGCACGTGGTTTGAATTGATATGATAGAATCTAAGGATGTTCTTTTAGAACAAACCACGTAATTTTTAGTTTGATACTGTGTATTTTTAACATGTTTGTTGTAATGTTATATCTTATGTTTGAGCTTGTGTGTTCGTCAGACTGAAAATCTTTTGAAGTTGCATTTAATCTTTACTTCAACAGGAGATAGTTAATACCAACTGCTATCACTTAATGGCTAATACAGGGTCTGGCAGAAACAATCTACCATTTTAGTATAATAATAATAATAATAATAATAATAATAATAATAATAATAATAATAATAATAATAATAATAATAATAATAATAATAATAAAACTAAATTGGCAAACCTAATTCGTGAAACACTTACAGATACTATCTCAAAAGTAAAATTTATGGGTGAAGTATCTCGACCTTTCAAAATAAATACAGGTGTCAGGCAGGGCGATGGTCTATCTCCACTCCTTTTCAATTGTGTCATGGAGAAAATTGTAAGAATTTGGAATGAAAAACTGAAAGAATCTAAAATATTGCCACTCACTGCTGGGGAAGAAGAACAAAGGTGTTGCAATAAATTGCCTAGCATTTGCAGATGACTTTGCCATCTTTCAGAAAGCCTTACAGATGCAGCAATGCAAGTCAATCTCCTTGAAAAGACAGCCAACATGACAGGCTTGAGGATCTCTGCCGAGAAAACAACATTTTTGATGAATATAAAAAGTGCCCCAAAGTTGTGAGTTACGGATATTGGTCAAATAGAAAATGTAAAGAAATTCAAATATTTGGGTGAGACAATTCAAGAAAATGGTTTAGAAAAATCTGCTATAGGGGAGAGGATACAAAAGATGGAAAGAGCGTATGGTATAACTAAGAATACTTACAACAAAAAGTGCTTATCAAGAAAACTTAAAATAAAGCACTACAACACAGTAGTGAACCCAGAATGCCTTTATGCCAGCGAATGTCTACCACTGAACTACAAGATTGAT
The DNA here is from genome assembly GCF_040414725.1 of Anabrus simplex. Classification (NCBI taxonomy): domain Eukaryota; kingdom Metazoa; phylum Arthropoda; class Insecta; order Orthoptera; family Tettigoniidae; genus Anabrus; species Anabrus simplex. The sequence continues at coordinate 179,593,537 of NC_090266.1, forward strand.
AAATTAGAAATATTAGAAAGAAGAATTATAAGGAAAATATTAGGTCCTCTAAGAATTGCAGAGTTTTGGAAATTAAGAAGTAACAATGAAATTTACCAGAACATAGAAAACATATCAGAAACAATAAGAAAAAGGAGATTGCTATTTCTTGGACACATTTACAGAATGGATGACAATAGACTAACTAAACGAATCTTCAAGTACCTTTGTGAAAAGAAATCAACTACCACCTGGATTCAAGAAGTCAAGAAAGACCTGGAAAGGAACAATATACGAGAAGAAGAATTATTGGAAAGAAGGATTTTTAGGAAGAAAGTCTTACAAATGGAAGGATTCCAAGGGAGGAAGGAAAAGAAAACAGGCACAAAGTGGACTGAAGACAGGAAAAAGAAACACAGTGAAACAATGAAAGAATACTGGAAGAAAAGGAAAGAACAACTAAGGAGCAACTATTCAAATTGTAACATGGTCCTTAGAAGGCCGGAACGCAAGAAGAAGAAGAAGAAGAAGAAGAAGAAGAAGAAGAAGAAGAAGGAGGAGGAGAAGAAGAAGAAGAAATAATAATAATAATAATAATAATAATAATAATAATAATAATAATATGTTTTACTTATCCTGGCAAAGTTAGGGATGTACTCCCTTTCTTACACTTAACCAGTCTTGACCTAGAACAATTAATAATAACTACTCATGACAATAATGTGATAATATGAAGAATAATAACAGCAATACTATTAACAAAAGTAATCACATCATCTATATAAATCGTACGTAGAGTACATTAAGAATATATGAATAATGAGTACTGTAACTACTACTTTTAGAAAATATATACATTTCTGCAGTATACCGAAATATCGTCTTCAATTGAGAGGGGAAGACAAGGATTAGTAAGAAAAAGAAAGTGATGAATAAAAAGATCTGTGAAAGGGAGAGGGAAATAATGATGGAGAGGCGATAGGAGGAGGTGTTTTCAGGTCATTATTTAATGATTCATGCATGTTTACCTAGTATTTTGACACAGGCATGTTTAAAAGCTGAGCTGCTGGACATGCTTCTGACGTCCACTGGTAAGAGATTCCATTGTCGGGCTGCGGTAACGGTGAATGATTTTGTGTAGATTGCTGTTCTGTGTACAGGAAGAGATAAATACATGGTGCTGCAGGATCGGGTATGTTTGTTATGGTCTGTGGAGAGGAGCTTCAGTCGATCACGGAGATAGGCTTATTGAGAACTTTTAAGAATATTATGCAAAAAGCAAAGAGTATGAAGTGTGCGTCGTTCTTGCAGGCGAAGCCACCCGAGCCGCATGTAAGACGGTGTGACATGGTCAGCGTAACGAAGTCCACAGATAAATCTTACACAAGCATTCTAAGCACACTGTAATTTCCTTCCCCAGCCTACTCCTAGGTTGTTATAAACTATAAAGTGTAGGTCCTATAGTAACACTAAATAGGGAATGTAAACGACGAGAGTGGTAATTGATAGGTAACATAATGCCATTTTATGAAACAATAACACAAATCATGTTTTATTTTCATATTTTGAAAATCACATCTTTTAGATAACCACCATCCCTTGCGAGACTATCCTGCTTGGTTTTATCCCCATTGCAGGACCGTACATGCTGCCAACCGTTGAAAGTGGTAGATTGTTTCTGCCAGACCCTGTATATTAGTTTCCTTGTCAGTTGAGGTTCAGTTGCTAGTCTGTGTTTGGTGAAAGATCCAAATCCTTTTGTGAAGATTGAAGTTATAGCCATTTGCAATTGTTTTTGTTTTAAGGTGTACCATATGGCAGTTGTATCCATAACAATGTACTTGTGTAGTATTTCATTAAGAAAATTAGACTTGAATTATGCAGACTATCATTTTTTAAACTGTTATATTTTCTGTACAATGTACATACTACTTAACTGAGGGGTCATCTGGGAGTGCAGTGGTAATTGTAGACCTAATGTGTTTTATGAACTGTTTTACTGTCTTTGTTACTGTTGATAGTCGTTACAAGTTCAAAAGTTGCTTGTATTCGTCGACATTTCAAGAAATATTATCATACATTGTAAAGTTTTTATCCTTCTGCCTCCTTTTGTAGCAGAGAAGTTTGTTTTACTTTGCAACTTTGTTCTTTTGTACAGTTTACAGTGCCCTTTCATTGGAGTATCATTGGATGATTCTCCATCAGGACATCGATTTAATGCTTCATTGATTGCTGAATCGCTGCGTCAACTCATCCAAAGTATCCATCATAGGGCAGGTTTTCTGAACGTTTATCAGTCGGTTTTGGAGTGTTCAGAACCTGATATCAGGTACGTGTTTAGTATTTTATTTCTTCTCCTTTGCTAGCATACAAATGGCTCTTAGATTATTTCTGTCCTGTGTTTTGGAGACTTCTAACATTGAGTACGTGAGATTAATTGAAGAGGAGGAGGGGACAAGATGTATCGATACATTGGTAGGTGAGATAGGATAGGAAACACAAATATTCATTAAATACTATTGTTGACCAGTATTATACAGCTTTATGTCTTTGGTGTTTGGTCTTCATAATGTGTCATTCAGTAATTTCTCTTTTGTATCTTACTACTTATAAACCCATTAAAAATATCTTTCGTTTCTTGTGGATTGTGTATAAATGGTCCATACTTAAAAAGTCCTGAGGCCATCTGTAAAACCATACTTGCAGCCAGTTCTTCAAGGCTGTACCATGTCTTATGGAGCAGTTTATTCATCATGGTATGACATACTTGAATTGCAGAAATAAGTTATTTATAATGTTCAACCTATTCATCTCTGTGTTCTCAGCTCAATATGGAAACAGTAATGAACCTGATGTCTTTGAATACTTGAATGGTCAAAACAAATTCCTACCAACTTCTAAATCTTCACCAATTCAGTGAGGTTTTGTACTTGTTGAAGGACCTTGAGTCGTACATAATTGGCTTATTTATGCACTAAGCAGTGGGTTCAAACCCGACTGTCGGAGCCCTGAAGATGGTTTATTGCGGTTTCCTATTTTCACAGCAGGCAAATGCTGGGGCTGTACCTTAAGGCCACGGCTGCTTCCTTCCCACTGCTAGCCCTTTCCTATTCCGTCATCGCCATAAGGTCTATTTGTGTCGGTGTCACGTAAAAGAGATTGTAAAAAATAAAATTTAAAAAAATCTGTTCTTTTCTAGTGAAATCTCGACCAGAAGAAGGTACTTCTCCTTAACCGTTCTACATATCATGGCTGTTAATCGGGGTCCTTAAAACTAAAATTATTGCACAGAGAGGTAGTGTGTTTTACTATTCACACAATTTATTGCACTACTACAGTATTTACAGTGAATCACAAGTTCACACCAGTGCTTTGAACCCCTGTTCTGCACACGGATTCTCACAGCACAGTGTCATTCCAGAGCATTTCATAATATCAAGCGTTGTGGAACTCCATGTAAGTGCCTGACAGACTTGCTTTGGATGAATGACTCATCATGGACTTGGGACTGTACCGTTCTGCTTTTTTTCACTCACGATTGATGCTCTCAAGACTGATTCACGTGAAACTGAATCCACGCTCCCACAATTGCGCTGTTATATGTCGTACGGATCATGTAAAGGTAGTCACTAAAACCAAATATGGCTGCCCTTTTTTTTTTTTCCCCTAAGGCTCATCATGGCTGCCAACTTGACTAGTTATATATTAAAAATCATCTAACATAACCAACTAACCTCATTGTAAGCATCAGTAATGGAGCTTCCCTTACCCAGGTAAATTGTTCATAAAAATGAAGATGTGGCAGTGTCCTTCATATTGCCATGTGAAATAAATCATGATATTCATAATAAAATCAGTTTTCAGGTTGACTGAGGATTTGAGGAAAGAAATGCACACACTCTCTCCTTCACTCAGTTTAATATTGTACATTTCTGCCTTTATTTTGATATATACATTACTACAACCATATTCTTAAAATGAGAGAGAAGTCTTGAACGATGCAGTTTATTTAATAAGTCTTTGTAGTATGATTTTCAAATGTTCCAGAACTTACTTATCATATATCTGTCTTTCCTTTCTTTTGCGTGAACATTATTTTCTTCTTCCTTCAAAACAATAGTAAAGGAGGGAGATTTTATAAGCATACTTGCAGCTTGCCGGTTGGTTATATCTTCAAGATTGCCCAGGAAACATATAGGAGCACTAATGACTTAAGCTACTAGAACAGAAATTAGGTCAGCATTCAAGTTCAGTGAGGAACTGAGAATAAAAATGAGGTGGGGTTAATGTCCCACCAAGTACTTTTATGGTTTTCATAGGTGCCATGGTGCCAGGATTTCATCCTGCAGGAGTTCCTTTTTGTGGCAGTAAATCTGTAACATTAGGCTGGAATATTTGGGCACCTTCAGATACCACGTGACCTAGACATCCACACACTCCTTCACTCTCTTAATTTAATTGCCAACATTTCCTGTGTATAATTTGATATACCTAATACTCTCTTCAATCTCGTACACCAAAAGGAAAACTTGGTTGAAATTGATGGAGGAAACAGATTTCTCAGTTAATAGTCAAAAGGCTTGGTGGCTTCTGAAAAATCTGAACAGTGACCCGACTAAATGCTCAGTCCATGCTAATGTCACAGCCAATCATATTGCTTCACATTTGCTTAATAATGGCAAATCACGATCAACTATTAGGAAATCAGAGTCAAAAATTGTGACTGGGGAATCTGAGGATATCGGTACTTTAGCCAGACCATTTAATCACACTGAATTAGAAACTGGTATTACAATGTGCAAAACTGGTGAAGCTGCAGGTTTGGACGATATCTGCACTGAGCAAATGAAGCACTTCGGTTTTGGAGCAAAGTTGCGGCTCGTGGAATTATTTAACAAATGCCTACCATCATCCAACATCCCAAAGATTTGGAGGAAGGCACGGGTGATTGCAATCCTAAAACCAGGCAAAAACCCTGAAGATCCAAAAAGTTATAGACCAATGTCTCTTCTATGCCACTTGTATAAAATCATGGAACGAATGATTTTGAATCACTTTGCTGAAGTTATTCACCCACTTCTTATTCCACAGCAGTCAGGATTTAGACCTGGAAGAAATTGCACCTCCCAGATTTTGCATCTAACTCAGCACATTGAAGATGGCTTTGAGTTTTTAAAAAAATCACAAGCATCGCATTTGTTGATCTCACAGTAGCGTATGACATGGTAAACCATAGACTCCTGTTAAAAAAAAATTCACAGTCTCACTAAAGATCTTGAGTTAACACGACTGGTAGTTACACTTCTTCATAACTGCCGATTCTTTGTTCAATTTCAGGGTCGGCAAAGTCTTTGGCGAGCTCAAAAGAACGACTTGCCTCAAGGAAGTGTTTTGGCGCCTTTGTTATTTAATGTATACTCAAATGATCAGCCACAGCCTCAAGACACCAAGAGTTTCATCTGTGCTGATGACATTGCTTTCGCTGTCCAGTCAGATAGTTTTGAAGTGATAGAATGCATCCTGAAAGCTGCCCTAGAGGAACTCTGCAACTACTACGATCAAAACCAACTTGTGCCAAACCCGAGCAAACCCTAAGTTTGTACATTCCATTTACGACATCGACAAGCTAACAGGAAACTCGTGACATGGAATGGAGCTACGCTAGACCACTGCTTCCACCCCAAATACTTGGCCGTCACTCTCGATCGCAGTCTCGCCTTCAAGGTGCACTGGATGAATGTAAAACAAAAGATCTCTTCCAGGAACACACTACTTAGAAAACTATCTACTTGGGGCACACACCCACAAACTGTTAGAACTACTGCACTAGCCTTATGTTACTCCGCCGGTGAGTATGCCTGTCCAGTGTCTTACAAATCTGCCCACGCAAAACAGATTGATGTGGCACTCAATGAAAGCTGTAGAATAATTACTGGTGTTCTGAAGCCAACTCCTCTCGAGAAAATCAAATTACCTTGCCAGTATTGCTCCTTGTGATGTCAGGAGAGAGGTTGCTGCTAATAACGAAAATCTTAAAACAAATTTAATGCCTTCACATCCACTCTTTGGATACCAACCTGCCCAACGAAGCCTGAAGTCCAGGAAAGCCTTTTTAACATCTTCAGAACACCTGGAAGGATCATCGGACAAAGTCAGGATTACCAAATGGAAACAAAAGACCCCTGGCATCTTGAAATGGATGGAACCACGGGAAGTGTTGCCTCCCGGTCCCACTGAGGAAACAAGTTGCGCAATCTAACAAAACCATATCTTAAGTCGTAATTGGAATTTAACTTGGTGACTTAAGGTATGGTTTCTTCAGTGAAGTTCCAGCCTTGTCTTCTTGTACCATAATATAAAATAACCAGCTTGTGCATCAAGATAATACGGAATGAGATTCATAACTTGCAATGCAAAGATAATGTATTGTTTCAATTAGTGACTTCATTTACTGGGCTGGATGTTTTATAACTGGTAATTTAAATAAGATGGACAGCCAGCACAGGAGGCTGGCCATAGTGCTGTGATTTGTTTCATCTTGCTGACAACTGCGTCACACAAAATAAGAGTACCATTATCATGTGTAGAATTATGTTAGGTTTACACGAAGAAATAACAATTTTTCTGCCAATGGGTCATATGAAATTTTCTTACGACTGGGTTTTTGGTCTGAGGAAATAAAGTACCAAATGACGTGTACTTCTTCTCTGACAGATATTATCTCGGTCATTGAGGAGAGCACTCCTCAACCAAAACTTATGAGAATAAATTGACAAGAGGGTCCACTTTTTCAGTACAGTATCATAAGTCTTGGGACTAGTTTCAGTCACTTAGTGGCCATCTTCAGCCAAATAAAAATTATGTGATAATTAAAACATATGTATGCCAGACAAAGACAATGTTGTAGGAATAATTATAACATTCAAATATGTGTAATAAGAACAAAAGTTAAGGTTATGATCTTCTTGTTACAATATGATGTCTTTAATCGGACTTAGGACCTCAGGCAAAGAAGTAAATCTCTAATGTCTGATGTAGAACAAGCACTGGCTTGCTGGAGGAAACAGGCAGGCCATGTAAACAAAGGAGTGGATGGGGAACAAGTAGTGACTTGCTGTAGGAAGCAGGCAATGCCACTCCTATTATTTGGCGAGATTCTGTGCAGGTAACATCGAGAGAAGTATTATTCGCGGCTGTGAGCTTGCATCCAGGAGATAGTAGGTTCGAATCCCACTATCGGCAGCCCTGAAAATGGTTTTCCGTGGTTTCCCATTTTCACACCAGGCAAATGCTGGGGCTGTACCTTAATTAAGGCCACGGCCGCTTCCTTCCAACTTCTAGGCCTTTCCTATCCCATCGTCGCCATAAGACCTATCTGTGTCGGTGCGACGTAAAGCCCCTAGCAAAAAAAAAAAAGTATTGTATTATTTACGCGAGTGCGGGTCAGAACTTACGTTTCTTGCTTGTGAGGGGATTTGAACTTTGGTCCAAGATGCTCAGTCTGCATTTCAATTATTCAAGATGTTAAACTTTTGAGAATGGCTTTTATTTTTTGTTTTCTGGAGGGAAGAACAGCTTCCAGATAGTCTTTTTAAGTAGCTTGCCGGTGTAAACAGATTTTACGAGGACATCAAATTCAGTAATTTCCAGGCCTGAATTTAATTGGGAAATATTTGACCTAGTTTCGGGATTAGATAAGTTCTTCCACGACTGAATGGGAACTGATTTCATGGTCAGTGGAAATTACCCCAGCTGTATTATTCTAGTAACTGGTGGGTTAATCTCGACACAGTTTTCTACTTCATGAACGAGTGGATGTTTTGAACAGCATCCAGGAGCAGCAACGGAGACTGCAAGATCACCATTTCAATGCCAGAAGAATGGAGAACCAAGGACTGATTTGGTTCTTTACTGAAGGCACCGCTTTCGATATGGCTGGCTAAAACGATGGGGTGACAGCTGTCCGAAAGGCTGGCGGCGATAAGTGAACAAAATAGGCGAATACAGAATTTTTGAAGTAATTATGTGAGTGTGAACGTGGTTTTAATGTTGTGAAAAGGGATAGATTACTTTTAATATTTAATTTCAATCAATTTTGCTTCGTTTGGATGGACTACTTCCTATTTAAAGTAAATGTTAGGAAGCTTGTTAATGTAAATATAATTGTAACGTAAATGTGGGCCGATTGCATAAGGCCGCAGCTTGCTTTCGTACATTTTCATTCTGATTTATTGGCTGAGTGGTTAGCGTCATTTCTTTTACGAGTCAGTTTCTTATTTTAGCCTCATTGATTTTGATTTGTTTTGCTTTGATGTTTGAGACACTGTGTACGTCTTTCTTTTCACGCGAGCGAATGTTAGACGACGTCATTTTATATTTGTATCAGTTTTTACGCAACTTTAGGACATGTGATATGGCTAAGTGTGATTTTGAGTAAGAGGACGTGTTCCTCATTTGGAAAGGCCTGCATTTTGTTATTTGTATGACTTGTCTCGGGTAGACTATTGAGCAGTACGTGTTAAGGGTTGGACCCTGTGTCGTTTTGATATTTGCTGCCTTATTTTGGGAGACTGAATCCCCGCTTTGAGTCATTTCACTGTGTGTTGGCGAGGGTGATATGTTTGTGTACCGAGGAGAGTTTATTTGAACGGCGTATATTTCGTGATTCTATTTTTTTTTTATTATTTTTTTTTTTTTTTGTCCCTGTCACTATGATTGTTGCAGTACGCAAGATTTTTATAGTGCGGAGTTTAGTTTGGATTTTCTTCGTGAAAATTTGGATCATTTGATAATTTTTTTCTTGTTTATTTTAATAAATAGATTTTCCTCCAAAACTGACGTAATGCTTCGCCTTAATTCATTTATAGCTTTCGGTTGACCTCACCATAACCATATTTATTGTATGTTCCCCATCATTCCAGGGTGTGTGTAATTTGTAGGGCATTTTTTTAATCATAGTTCAAATTGAGCACCCCTGGGAGTGGCTGACCAGTCTGGGGCAAATTACCTTTACGGTGGAACGTGTGGCTTTTGTTTTGCTTCTCACACCGTCTTGGTATTTTGGACACGGTGGTTATCCGAATTGCTTGCCCAATTTGGGATGTTGTTGTGTTTTGTATTTTGATGAAGTCAAAGTGTACATCTTTCCTGAGGCGAACGATGCGAGGAACGTGTAAATTTAAGTAAAGTTAGGTTTGAAACTAGAATCCACGTTACCTATAATATGGACAAGCAAAAGGTGAAAGTCAAATGTAAATTCATATTAATCGCAGTAATAAACCATTTCACCTTTACCGTACGGAAGGTTATGCCTAGTGTGAGTGTTTTTAAGTGTTATTGGAGCGAGGCTACGATGTCAAAATTTGACGTTAGGATGGCCAAAATGGCATGGTAAATTCAGAAAGTTAAGTCACATAGCATGTTGAACCATATAAATTACGGGAGCTAATCCTATAGCAGAGTAGAGATTTGATATTCTACCCACCAGGGTATGTTTTCATTTTGCTCCAGGTAAATTTTAACGTAATGAAACCTGTCGGGAGGTATTCCTTTTCATTTTTGTTCAAGTTAGGCTATAGAATTAAGGGCATGATGCAGAAAGGAGGTGCGCCCGAGATAAGTGTCCAGATTATTATTATTATTATTATTATTATTATTATTATTATTATTATTATTATTATTATTTTCAAGTGAAGTTGAGAATTAAGGAAATTTTTTGTTTATAACAGCGAGATAGAGTTCTTTTTTCTTTATATTCAGCTCCACTGAAACCTATATGGTATAGACAAGAAAATCCTCTACGAACCATGTGACCTTGCCGCGGTGGGGAGGCTTGCGTGTCCCAATGATGCAGATAGCCGAGCCGCAGGTGCAACCATATCGGATGGGTATCTGTTGAGAGACCAGACTAACGAATGGTTCATCGAAAGGGGGGTAGCAGCCTTTCGGTAGTTGCAAGGGCGGCAGTCTAGATGATTGACTGATACGGCCTTGTAATAATACTCAACATGGCTTAGCTGTGTTGATACTGCTACACGGCTGAAAGCAACGGGAAACTACAGCCGTAACCACCTCCCGAGGACATGCAGCTCTCTCTGTATGAATGATGTACTGATGATGGCTTCCTCCCGGGTAAAATATTCCGGAGGTAAACTAGTCCCCCATTCGGATCTCCGGGTGGGGACTACACGAGAGGGGGCGATCATCAGGAAGATGGATACTGACATTCTGCGAGTCGGAGCGTGGAATGTTAGAAGTTTGAATCGTTGTGGTAGGTTAGAGAATCTGAAAAGGGAGATGGATAGGCTAAAGTTAGATGTAGTTGGTATAAGTGAAGTACGTTGGCAGGAAGAACAGGATTTTTGGTCAGGCGACTACCGAATTATCAACACGAAATCAAACAGGGGTAATGCGGGAGTTGGTTTAATAATGAATAAGAAAATAGGGCAGCGGATAAGCTACTACGACCAGCATAGTGAAAGAATTATTGTCGCCAAGATAGACACCAAACCAATGCCCACCACAATAGTGCAGGTCTATATGCCTACTAGTTCAGCGGATGATGAAGAAATTGAAAGAATATATGAGGAGATAGAAGATTTAATACAATATGTCAAAGGTGACGAGAATCTAATTGTGATGGGAGACTGGAACGCAGTGGTAGGCCAAGGAAGAGAAGGTAGCACAGTAGGAGAATTTGGATTGGGACAAAGGAACGAAAGAGGAAGTCGGCTGGTTGAATTCTGCACTGACCATAATTTAGTCCTCGCCAATACTTGGTTCAAACACCACAAACGACGGCTGTATACGTGGATGAGACCTGGAGACATTGGAAGGTATCAAATAGACTTCATTATGATTAGGCAGAGATTCAGAAACCAGGTGTTGGATTGCAAAACTTTCCCAGGAGCAGACGTGGACTCTGACCACAACTTGTTGGTCATGAAATGCCATCTGAAGTTGAAGAAATTGAAGAAAGGAAAGAATGCAAAAAGATGGGATCTAGACAAGTTGAAAGAAAAGAGAGTGATGGATTGTTTCAAGGAACATGTTGCACAAGGACTAAATGAAAAGGCCGAAGGAAAGACAGTAGAGGAAGAGTGGAGAGTCATGAAAAATGAAGTCAGTAGGGCTGCTGAAGAAATGTTAGGAAGGAAGAAAAGATCAACTAAGAATCAGTGGATAACTCAGGAGATACTAGACCTGATTGATGAACGACGAAAATACAAGAATGCTAGAAATGAAGAGGGCAGAAAAGAATACAGGCGATTAAAGAATGAAGTGGATAGAAAGTGCAAGGTAGCTAAGGGAGAATGGCTGAAGGAGAAGTGCAAGGATGTCGAAGGCTGTATGGTCCTGGGAAAGGTAGATGCTGCATACAGGAAAATCAAGGAAAACTTTGGAGAAAGGAAATCTAGGTGTATGAATATTAAGAGCTCAGATGGAAAGCCACTTCTAGGGAAAGAAGACAAAGCAGAAAGATGGCAGGAGCATATCCAACAGTTGTATCAAGGTAACGATGTAGATAATTTGGTTCTGGAACATGAAGGGGCTGTTGATGCTGATGAAATGGGAGACCCAATTTTGAGGTCAGAGTTTGACAGAGCTGTGAGTGACCTCAATAGGAACAAGGCACCTGGAATTGATGATATTCCCTCTGAATTACTGACTGCCTTAGGAGAAGCCAGCATGGTAAGGTTATTTCATTTAGTGTGCAAGATGTATGAGACAGGAGAAGTCCCATCCGATTTTCGGCAGAATGTTGTTATACCTATTTCCAAGAAAGCCGGTGCTGACAGGTGTGAAAACTACCGCACTATTAGTTTAGTATCTCATGCCTGCAAAATTTTAACACGTATTATTTACAGAAGAATGGAAAAACAAGTTGAAGCTGAGTTGGGGGAAGATCAATTTGGCTTCAGAAGAAATGTAGGCACACGTGAAGCAATCCTGACTTTACGTCTGATCTTAGAGGATCGAATCAAGAAGGACAAGCCCACGTACATGGCATTCGTAGATCTAGAAAAGGCATTCGATAATGTTGATTGGACCAGGCTATTTATGATTCTGAAGATGATAGGGATCAGATACCGGGAACGAAAAATTATCTACAGTCTGTATAAAAATCAGTCTGCAGTGATAAGAATCGAGGGCTTTGAAAAAGAAGCAGCAATCCAGAAAGGAGTGAGGCAAGGCTGCAGTTTGTCCCCTCTCCTTTTCAATGTTTACATAGAACAGGCAGTAAAGGAAATCAAAGAGAAATTTGGAAATGGAATCACAGTCCAAGGAGAGGAAATCAAAACCTTGAGATTTGCGGATGATATTGTTATTTTATCTGAGACTGCAGAAGATCTCGAGAAGTTGCTGAATGGTATGGATGAAGTCTTAGGTAAGGAGTACAAGATGAAAATAAATAAGTCCAAAACAAAAGTAATGGAGTGCAGTCGAACGAAGGCAGGTGATGTAGGAAATATTAGATTAGGAAACGAAGTCTTAAAGGAAGTAGATGAATATTGTTACTTGGGTAGTAAAATAACCAAAGATGGCAGAAGTAAGGAGGACATAAAATGCAGACTAGCACAAGCAAGGAAGAGCTTTCTTAAGAAAAGAAATTTGCTCACTTCAAACATTGATATCGGAATTAGAAAGATGTTTTTGAAGACTTTTGTGTGGAGCGTGGCATTGTATGGAAGTGAAACATGGACAATAACTAGCTCAGAAAGAAAGAGAATAGAAGCTTTTGAAATGTGGTGTTACAGAAGAATGCTGAAGGTGAGATGGATAGATCGAATCACGAATGAAGAGATACTGAATCGAATTGGTGAGAGGAGATCGATTTGGCTAAATTTGACGAGAAGAAGAGATAGAATGATAGGACACATCTTAAGACACCGAGGACTTGTTCAGTTGGTTTTTGAAGGAAGTGTAGGTGGCAAGAACGGTAGGGGTAGACCAAGGTATGAATATGACAAACAGATTAGAGCAGATGTAGGATGCAATATTTACGTAGAAATGAAAAGTTTAGCACAGGATAGGGTGGCATGGAGAGCTGCATCAAACCAGTCTATGGACTGATGACTCCAACAACATAGACAAGAAATGTGTTTTTCCACCAGTCAGTACTTAATTTATTGTAAATAGATATGTGATATGTTTGTGTACCGAGGAGAGTTTGAGCGGCCTATAGTTCGTGATTCTATTAATTTTTTTGTCCGTGTCACTACGATTGTTGCAGTAGACAGGTTTTTATACCGCGGCAATTTGTTTGGATTTTCTTTATGATTTATCCACTCTGAGGAATATTTTTATGTCATGTAATCTATTTGAGAAACCAATGTTGAATTACTTGTTGAAAGTTAAAGCCTACTCTGTTATTTTTATGAATTTGTGCCGTGTAATTTATTTCAGGAATCCACGTTGATTTGTGCATTATGTTATAAACTCCACCAGTTGATTGTTTTTGTGTCATGTAATTTATTTCGGGTACCTACGTTGAATAGGATGTGTTGCCTAAGGTGTAAAAGTATGTTTCCTTATATTTTCCATCGAGGCTTTGAGTGAATGAGAATTGCGTGAATGTACCATGCTTTCTTGGTGAGCCCTGGAAAATATGACTTGTTTTTGTGTCTTTGATTGTGTATATTTGCCATTTATGTGATTTTCTTTTGTGTGGCTCTGATCCACATTGTTTTTTGTGCTCATGAGATTGCTCATGATTGGAGGTATATATATTTTGATAGGATGTTTTACCACTCAGAGTGTTAAATATTGTACAGTTAGGTTCGTTTTCGTCTCCCCTTTTTGCGCATTAAATCACGTCTTTTCTAAAGGTTAGGGATCCGCACTGCAATGCCAAGTGTGCAGGAAAGGGTAACATACTCATCTACAGTTGAAAGTGTTAACAAAACTAAAGCCAGGAGCGTGGTGCAAACACGCAGGCCCAAAATGTAAAATTAATGAAACTTCAAGATTTGATTTGATATGTTAAGTATGTGAGTCAGCATACATTGTACACTTGTAATATATTTTTTATTCTCAAGATGGACTTTATCAAGCTGAAAGAAAATTCTGAGTAGTGTAAAAATTTGGATCATTTGATATTTTTTGCTCTTTTTTTTCCATATTTTTCTTGTTTATTTTAATAAACAGATTTTCCTCCAAAACTGACGTCATGCTTCACCTTACTATATTTATAGCTTTTAGTTGACCTCACCGTAACCATATTAGTTATATTTCCCCCATCATTCCAGTGTGTGTGTATTTTTAGGGCATTTTTTTTATCATAGCTCGAACTAAGTACCCCTGGGAGCGGCTGACTAGTCTGGATATTTACTTCATGGTTTTGATCTGTATTGATTTGTGACCACATTAATAATTATTAAATTAATGTTGTATGGTCCACCTTTTTCAATACTATATTATGCAATGTTAATGAATTACATTACTAAACTAAGGACTAGTTTCGGCCTTGGCTGGCCATCTTCAGCCTTGATACATGTAATAACTAAACACAGTCTGTAGGTCTCAGTTAATTTATGTAGGATGTGCTCCTATGAACTGATTGTTCTTACACACTCTAGACTCTCAGTTTCAGTTCCCTATCATGGATTACTTTCCTGTGGACAAAGCTGCCTCAAAATATTTGATGGACTCTGCCACTCTTAACTCTGGCTGATATTATGTAGATTCCGCTGGGATTTCCCCGACTGTTGTTATGGAGAAAATCTCTCTCGTCATGAAATCCCGTTCTCCATTCTGACTCTATTACGGAGACTTCCCACGAACCCTCATTCTTAATTCTGTCAAATGTTATTTAGAACTCTCTCGGTACACCCAAAAACTGGAGTTTTTATATGGTTTTTCTGTCCTCCTGAAAGTTAGTCATTTTCCAAAATAACTACTATCTCATCTGCATGGCATAAATGTACATATACAAAGAATGCTATAGTTCCACATTTATTTGGCTGGAGATGGCCACTAAGTAGCTGAAACTAGTCCCAAGACTTACGTAACATCATTTACTTGATATATTGTATTGTCAATTTATTTCCATAGTTCCACATTGTCAATACAACATTTTCAGTGAAGAATCACATTGATAAAAATTAGAAAAACATTTTTCGTCCAAATATAGGACATCTTCAGCTACTTGATATGTTGGGACTAAAACATAATTTAATTAAACTTATGTGATAAAAAGAGCGAAATCATTTCATTTCTGTTGAACATAATCCACATGACCCATTAGGTTACTAAGTGGAGTTTACAATAAACATTCTTCACTAATAGATTAAAATATCTACATAGATGTTAAAATATATGACATTAGGTACACTAATGTGATGGAATCACAATTAAAAGTCTTATGTGTTAGATAATATTATAGTCTTCATAAAAAGCTCATTGAAAGATAACAGCACTGTTTCTTGATGAATTCAAATGTTCACACAATTCATATTTCATTGAATACGCAAAACTGAATAATCTATGAGTAAAGCAATATGAATGAGTATAAGCGGGGAACTTTCTTGTAGTTGTAGTAGACGTCAACCAGAATTGATGAATCTTTGGATTCTTGACAAGAAAGTTAGCAACATAGGTGTTGTATTCAAATCTTGTGAGATGTCTAAAGGATAAAAAAGGAAAGATGGAATTAAATCCTGAATTTAGACCTGAAAGGTTTAATAGGGAAACAATTATTTAAGGATGTGAATGACTAGTTACTCCCTGCTGGCACTGTCGTATGGTTTGACTAAGACTCGTTGGTTGTGCGCTACATAAACTTCCCAGCTGAGAAGCAGCCTTGTCAAGGCATGGTGCAAGGGGGGGGAATAGAGGGGGAGGGACTGGGGTAGACAGGGCAATACCTAAGTTAATGAGTTAGGGGACAGATCCTTTCTCATGTTAAGGGAATTGTGTTGTTTTGTAATGACTTCAAATTTTTAAAAAAAATCATGGTACAACAGCCCCGAAGGTCCATTGCTTACCAAGTGACCACTGCTCAGCAGGCGAATCCTCTCAGCTGATATTCTTGGCTTTCTAGACAGGGATGACTTTAAATAACTCGTCGAAAAAGATGACTATGTTTTTCAGGAATTAAATTCAGAATTCCCGTGGAGTTGAACCTCTGATCTATATGAATGAAAATATTTTTAGGAATGTTCAAACGTACACTTTTATTTTTAAGTAGCTGACCCGACAGGCGTCATTCTGTCAAAAATAACTCACAATGGAATGAACTCAAATTCAGTCTGTACTGCATGCAAAAATCAGAATAATGCAAATGACTACGTCTTCAACATCAAATGAGTTAATTTTCTACTGTTGCCAAAAGTTAGTAAGAAACTACTGGAAAAACGTGTTTTCATTACCTGTAATATTAATATCTTGATTGTGAATAAGGAAATGCTCAAATAGGCCACAGCATATCACTACCCAAAAATAACCCTGATTGACTGTAATGTAGATGTGAACTGTTCAGCAGGTCTTCAAATCCCTCACAGAGCCATAATATTATCCCCCGTTGCAAATAAAGTAATTTGATAAGTTGATGGCATGAAGATAATGTGGCAAAACTTACTCCTCTTTCTTTGGTACACGATATTTTATGTTTTATTACCTGGCGCGTAAACAAAGTTGATGGTTTACCAACGCAGGAACTGGCAACATACAATTGGCCATGCGAGAAACATGGGTTTTGGAGATTAATGCCGCAAACACTCAGTGACTGCCCCTGGGATTTACTTATTGTCATAGCAAAAGCGAGCCTCACTGGAAACTGCAGTCGTTTTAATTCAGATGTCAGTCGGAATCATAGGGATGCATGGTATCAAAACATCATCTTCTTTATACTTCCCCGTTAGAATGGTTGCTTCGAACGCGTAGTTCAGTAATGTTTTCACTGCTAGCCATGTACCATTACAAAGATGCGGTTGGTTGATATTTCGCAACATTATGACCACTGATCCGACCTTTAATTGCAGAATGTGAGACGGCAATCCTGGCAAATCCAGTGAGTTCAAAAATTCGGGTGGTTAGTTGACATCATCTTGGTTAGTAACGGAATCAACTGATTTGTATGTCCTCAATTCACCGGCAATTTAATTTTGAATTTTGAAATTTAATTCATTTACATCCATATTTTTGGCAGCCACTGTAGCTCGTTCGCTCAAGCAAATATGATCTCTGTAATTTTGATTAATGTTTGGGGACACCTCTTGAATGAGTTCGGTTTTGTATTCAGTAAACTGACAAAAATTGTCAGGAAAAGTAATGCAGCCAGTCAGAACGTCTGAAGGGAATTTGCTATTACCAATGTCAATTAGTTGTTTTAAAAATATCTCTCCAGGTAGATCATTTTGCAACTTGACACACACATTCTGGCTTAAATTTAGTATCTTGACGTGTTTCCACAAAACTGATGACTTTAAGCATGCATTAAGTTCATCAGCTGGCGTTGACTGTGGAATCACTGGCAATGTTTGATGAAAATATCCTGCTAACAAAATCATCGCTCCTCCAAATCTTTTTTGATTGTTCCGCAGATCTTGCAGATCTAATGCCTCCGAAAACTTTATGTGCCATGGTGCATTCATCCCACACTATCAATTTACATTGCTGCAAAACCTTTGCCATTGCAGAATTTTTCGATATGTTGCAGGTCTTATTTTCGTTGCTTTGCATATTAAACTTAAATTTTAGTGCTGAATGAGCTGTTCGACCACCTTCCAACAATGTAACTGCAATGCCTGATGAAGCAAATGCGAGTACAATTTCATTGTGTGAGCGAATTGTTGCTAAAATCAATGAAATCAAAAAGTTTTTCCTGTAACTTTGGGAGCGTCCAAGAAGTAAATCCCTCCAGTTCCATCATTTACACCTTTCAGTAGAGTATCAAATACATACTTTTGTTGTTGATTCAACAGCGGAAGATTTATTCGAACTGATTCTCATAAAGCATCGAGATCGTACAGTTTTTCGTGTTGCGACTCATGATTCAAAGCATTGTGCATCGGGCAATTGGGCACGGCCATGCCTAATTGAGATAATACTTTGTTTGACATCATCAAGCACATGTTCTCAATTGATATCAATGCCTCATTGTCCGACTCGTTGGCTGAACGGTCAGCGTACTGGCCTTCGGTTCAGAGGGCCCCGGGTTCGATTCCTGGCCGGGTCAGGGATTTTAACCTTAATTGGTTAATTCCAATGGCACGGGGGCTGGGTGTATGTGCTGTCTTCATCATCATTTCATCCTCATTACGACGCGCAGGTCACCTACGGGTGTCAAATAGAAAGACCTGCACCTGGCGAGCCGAACCCGTCCTGGGATATCCCGGCACTAAAAAAGCCATACGACATTTCATTTCAATGCCTCATTGTACATTTCTTCACCGATTTGTAAATTTGGATTTTCTGTTGTGAAGCGCATTTGATGCAAGATATCATCACACATATCATCTTTGTATTTGATCCATAAATCAATTGGTTTTGATGGGCAGCATATTGATATAAATATAGAAAACGATGTTCGTGTTTGATGAGGTTGTGAAGAAATTACAGCATTATTGAGAGTTTGATCCCAATGACCGTCATTTCCTAACAGTTTCAAACGTAGACAGGCTTCTCTGTAAGAGCCACACAATTCACCATTAACAGTTCATAAATTGATGGAATGATGTTTGGCGTCGAACATAGACTAATACCAATCACAAATTTAAAAAACACTCATTGTTGCTTGGATGCACTGAATAAATTTGATTTATTGCATCAATTGAATATACATTTGGGTAACGTGGAACTGGTTTTCATTATTTCCGTCGTTGAAATTTCTTTGAGGATTGGTTCCAAGTATAATATTTTGTCATTTCGAAGTATAGCAGTGTTCGGGTGAAATCATCATTCTTGGACAATTGAAAAACACTGGTCAAGGTTGTAGATGGTGGTTTAACAGCTCGTTGTAATGTGTTCTGAGTCGTGAAATATACTCTTTGAAAATTTTCTAAGTGTATGGCTAAGTGAACAACAGTGGGGTGTCTTACATGAATGGGAAAAGAAAAAATGTGCCAAATTGCTTCATTACTGGTAAAGTAGTGGCCCATTTGGTATTGAGTAACTTCATCATTGGAATTCTCTGCACTAACTCCAATCACAGCCATGTCACGTCCTTTGGTTACATATTTACAAACGTATTTGATAGATTTGACAGAATGGCAGGATTCAACATTGATTTTTTTTTTTCCCTTTCAAAATGGTGCCCGGTAATGACGACGTTGTGTTTTATCCTCCGAGTAAATCAACCGTGAAATGTGATGAAAAGTGCGGAAAATGTCGAAGATTAGTGAAAAATGGAATGTTGTGTGATTCATGTGATCGATGGTGGCATTATAAGTGCGGAAATTGCCTTAGAGATGCAAAAACGAATGAAAATGTTGACTGGATTTGTGAGCAGTGTGTTCGGAATGTTGTTGTTGGCGACGGCGTTGACAAAGCACTGAAAACAATCGATGAGGAATATAAAAGTGCATTAGAAATTATGAACATTCTAAAAAAGGACAATGAGACTCTTAAAGTTGAAAATCAAGAATTAAAAGAAAGACTGTGATCGCTAGAATTTGGGACTGACCATTCTTCGAGTGATATACCGGCACCAGTAACAAACTCGAGCACGTGGTGTCAAGTAATCGTGGATGGCCGGCTAAGAAGAAATCTACAACTGAATTTCCGGAAATAAACATGAGAAATAGGTTTTCTGCCCTAAATAATTTAATTCTGGAAGAAAGTGATCGCGCGCATGAAACCTAATCATCGCGATCCACTGCCGTTGCCGCGCCGAGTTTAAATTTAGGCCTAGAATTCAGATTCAAGACCCAGTTAGGCCTAAATCAGCGAAGGTAGCTGTGTTTAGTGATAGCCAAGGAAGGGGAATTGCGGGAGTGATTAACGAGAATATAGCAGCAACCGGAGAAATATATCCAGGAGCTTCTATCAGCAATGTTCTGGAAAACGTAGAAGCAGCAACTAGGAACTTCGGGAGCGGCAATGCAGTGCTTATCATCGGTGGGACGAACGACGTAACTCATGACGACGCCAAGAATGTAAGATCACAACTTAAACATATACTAGGGAAGCTGACCCACGTCTTTGTAGTGAACGTGCCCCTCAGGCATGATTTGAGTTGAGACTCGTGTGTGAACATTGAAGTGGACAAGGTCAATACAGATATTGTTAAAATTTGTAAACATTTTCGGAATACTCAGGTTATTGAATGCAGCAGTTTTGAGAGATACTGTTATACAAAACATGGCCTCCATCTAAACAATTCAGGTAAACGAAAGATAGCAAATATTGTTCTAGATTTTATTAATCTTAAGATATGTACTGTAAAACAGGCAACTCCCTTGAGTTAAAATACTGACCAGGAAAACTAGTAGAAAGAGCCAGCTGTACTTCAAGCTGGCTCAGTCAACTAGAAAAAGAAACTTAGGATAGTAAGGAATTTCAAGTTACCCAATTGCAACAGTCAAGTTTTAGGGAGGAAGGAGGACTGAGATAGCTCTTGGTAAACTGTCAAAATGTAGTAAATAAACAATTAAAATTTTTACATTGATGGAATCTTATGAGACTGATGTGGTGATAGGAGTGGAATCGTGGTTGAAAGAAGGGGTGGGTAATAGAGAAGTATTTCCAGAAGGGTACACAGTCTATCGTAGAGACCGAGGAGATAAAAAGGGAGGGGGGGGGTGTTTATTCTGGTGAAGGAAACTTACTGTTCACACGAATGGTTTACCGATGAAAGGGATGAAATATTAGGGATAAAATTAGTTTGTGATAATATGGAGGAGTAGGAATTATAGGAACGTACAGACCTGGAAGAGAGGAAAGAGACATGGAAATCTTTGAGAAAATAATAGATTATACTCATAAAAACAATAATAATGATATGGTAATAATTGGGGGAGATCTAAATTTGCCTGAAGTTGAATGGAATGGAGCTGCAAGTGAAGCCCATGAACAGAAACTGGCAAATAAGTTAATTGGGGAGGGAGGATTTACACAAGTAGTACAAGATCCGACTCGTCTCAATAACTTACTAAATGTATTCTTGGTTAAACCATGGGAAATTGTTGATAAAACTGAGGTAATTGAAGGAATAGGAGACCTTAAGGCTGTAATAATGGATGTAGGACTCGTACCAAAAAGGCTTAATAAGAGGGTTACACAAGACAAGAAATTGTACAGAAAAACTAAAGTCGATGAATATGGGACTTACCTTAATTCACAATTCAGTTGTTGAATAAGTGAAGGGAGTAACGTGGATACACTTTGGGTAAATTTAAAGGAATCATTTGGGAAGGAAAGAAGAGATTTGTACCTGTTAAGAAGGGTAAAATGACTTCAGACCCTGTTTATTATACAAGGGAAATAGGAAAATTAAAAAGAAAATGTAGAATAGTAAACAGGAAAATCAAAGAGGGTAGGGAGAGTAGAGAAACTAGAAAACAGCTAATGAGGGAACTGAATAGAGTGAAAAAGGAAGCAAAAGAGAATTATATGAATGGCATACTTCAAGAGGGTAATGACCACAAAGGGAAATGGAAAAAGCTGTATTCATATATCAGGAATCAAAAGGAAAAGGAATCCAAATTCCTACAATGGTGGGAGAAGTGGGTGAACACTATTTAACAGATACTGAAAAAGCAAACGTATTTAGTAGGGAATTCAGAGATTCAGTAGATGATTGTCAAGATTTGGAAACTGAAACAGAAGATAGAGAGGGAGAGACACAGAGGGAAACAAGAAGCTTCTCATTCACAAATGAAGATATTTTCAGAGAAATCCAACTGCTTCAGCAAGGAAAAGCAGCAGGAAGTGATCAAATTACTGGGGAGGTATTAAAGACAATGGGGTGGTACATAGTGCCTTATTTAAAATTTCTCTTTGACTATGTCATAAATAATAGTGTAATACCAAAGGAATGGAAGGAACCTATAATAATACCAATTTATAAAGGAAAGGGTGATAAAAGAAAACCAGAGAACTACAGACCAATCAGCCTGACCAGTACAGTTTGTAAAATACTGGAGAGTTTAATATCGAAGTACATCAGAGGGATATGCGATGATAAAAATTGGTTCATGAGGAGCCAGTATGGATTTAGAAAGAAATTTTCTTGTGAGGCACAACTGGTGGGATTTCAGCAGGACATATCAGATCAATTGGATTCAGGAGGTCAGATTGCATAGCCATATATCTTTCCAAAGCCTTTGATAGAGTGGAACATGGAATATTATTAAAGAAATTGGAGGGAATATGATTGGACGTAAGGGTTACACGTTGAATAAAAACATTTCTAAATTCAAGGGTTCAGAGAGTCAAAGTAGGAAATAATGTATCTCAGGAAGAGAAAGTTTGGAAGGGAATTGCACAGGGTAGTATTATCGGTCCGTTACTTTTCTTAATATACGCAAATGATTTAGGGAACAATATAACATCAAAAATAAGATTGTATGCAGATGACATAATTGTTTATAGGGAAATAAACAACATTGAGGATTGTTCATAATTACAAAGGGACCTTGAAAGTATCCAACAATGGGTTGAAGAAAATAATATGAAGGTTAATGGAGGCAAATCAACTGTTACAACTTTTACAAACAGGAGCTTTAAAACTGAATTTGAATATACTTTGGATGAGGTAGTTATCCCAAAAGATGGTAAGTGCAAATACTTAGGTGTGAGATTTGAAAGTAATTTGCACTGGAAGGGTCATGTTGACGACATTGTTGGGAAAGCATACAGATCGTTACATGTCATAATGAGGCTACTTAAAGGATGCAACAAAGAATTAAAAGAAAAATGTTACTTGAGTATGGTTCGTCCATTATTGGAATATGCAAACAGTGTTTGGGATCCTCACCAAGAATACCTAATAAAAGAAATAGATAGTGTGCAGAGGAAAGCAGCAAGATTTGTAACAGGGGATTTCAGGAGAAAGAGTAGTGTATCACAAATGTTAAAGGAACTTGGGTGGGAAACTTTAAGTAAGAGAAGGGAGAAAACTAGACTTATAGGATTATATAGAGCCTGTACAAGAGAAGAAGCATGGAGAGATATTCGTGAGAGGCTTCAGTTGGAAAATAATTATATCGGCAGGACAGACCACAAATATAAAATTAGAAGGAATTTTAGCAGAAGCGATTGGGGTAAATTTTCATTCATTGGGAAGGGTGTGAAGGAGTGGAACAGTTTACCAGGGGTAGTGTTTGATCCTTTTCCAAAATCTGTACAGATATTCAAGAAGAGAATAAACAGCAACAGAGAAAATAAATGAAGTGTTAGAGGACATTCGACCAGTGCAGGTTATTGTAAATAAAAAAATGTGTGTGAATAAATTAACTCCATCCCCTGGTCTAAGGAGTTTGACCAGTCAAAGTAGGGGACTGCCTGTAGGGGTGAAGTACAGTGGGGACTTCGAGGGCCCTGGGATCGCTACGGTAGCTGTGAAGGCCCTTCAGGAACTCTGAAAAGTGGTAGCGAAAGGGGCTCTGGTTAAGACGCAGCAGGTCGTTATGCTTCTTAGGTTCCAGAACGGGTAAAAAAAAAAAAAAAAAAAAGAGGTAAATGAATGCAATGTAAATATTAATCTTATACCAGTTGTATAGTATCATTTGAAGTAATTCCACATACTGCATATCAGTTGACTATATTTGTAAGTAGTACAGGAGATATTATAAGTAGAATTTTGTAAACAATATGAGCTGTGTTTTAAATAGAAAACATTGTTAGCGTAAATTGTATAATATTGTAAAATTGTAAAATTTTCTTAATAATTTAATATTTAGTGCTTGACAATAATGTATTTTAGTGTACCATTTGCCACCGAGGTAGACACCTCATTTGCAAATAAAGAGATTTTGATTTTGATGTGCGCCTTGAAAGTCTTTGATAGGATCGTTGAATATGGAACAATCCAATGATTATCAGTTTGTGTGTTGTTGATTCACTTTGACTATTGTTGATCGTCTGTTGTCTGCAGTCAACGGGCAACAATACAGGGGATAACCTCAATTTCCGGTAATTGTTTCTGGTACTAATGCTCATGGAAAACGCTTTGAACATTTTCCATCCACCATGCATGGTGAATTTTGATTAAGTGTTCCACAGGGGCCATGAATCATGTTTTTAATAACTACCTCATGCAAGCCTGGATCTACTTGTACATCAGGGATTTCAGCTGATATCACTTCATCAACTTCGTTTGGTCTTATATTCTCAACCAACCGAATCAGAATATGTGCATGAGGCAATCAGTGCGTCTCGCCAAACACATTGTGTTTCACAATGAAATCCATTGAAGATTTCAACTTTTGTTGGAAGACTCTAGCCGTAATGTCATGGCGATCAATGGTTGATTGGTCAGGCAGCACCTCTTGTTTGATTTCTACGTAGTTTTGCACGTGAATGTGATAAATAAATCTGCTATGCCATAATGACGAACATACGACATGGCATCTTGAGCATATTCATGCATATGTCGAGGACTTCCGATGTATATTGCTGGAAGAATGGTCATCTGGCCAACATTCTCTGCATTTCCATCACTGTTAATCGCATCTCGAAGGTGAATATGCTCTTCAGAACAGAGTTGGCTCTGGTTCAACTTGATGAATGTCAAATGCTCTGTTTCAATTTTGACATACATATTGTAACCGTAAAAGTTTGTTTTGATGGCTAGCTGAACACAAGACTCGGCCCAAGGGTGACCGGTCACTATCAGAATTGTTACAGAGGAGAGGGAAGTCAGATAAGTATAATGGAACACTAATTGTTTAAGAAAAAGTTTATTCATAAAAATAAAGTCAGATTTCAAGATCACCTCAGCACAGCAGTTATAATGAGTACTTCTCCTTGGGTCGGAATTAGCCCTGATACATTGAGGGTCACAATGTCTGCTTAGGGTGCCACCATCTTCCGAGCCGATCTTGAATATCTGGAAGGTCTCGAATATCTCGGAGGTCTGGATGGTCTAGGAGCATTTGTAGTCATGGTTGTAACGTGGCACTGGGCATGAAATAGATCCAATAGATCCAAAGTAACTGGTCTGCACAAATGAGATAATAGTTGGTAGTGGTCTGCACCCAATTGTCTTCACAGTGGAATTTCACTAATGAACACAGTTATTGCTGATGGCTTGAATTGAGCTCAAAATAAATCTGCGATGTATCAGCCACGGAAAATAAATGTCACTTTATGAAAGTAAAATATGAGAACTTCGGCTGAATAGTGACGTAGGAAATGAAATATTCCACTTCCAAACTTTACACAGTTCAAGTTCGAATTAATTCTAGAAATAAATGAAACCAAAGAATTTGTTCTGGGATGAATTTAGTCCCGTTCGTGATTAAATAAAGAAAACTCTGTCCTTTCAAGAACCGTCCTGGATTCAACACAAGAAATGTTAACCGTACCAGCTAATTTAACCACAGTTCTAAGGCTATGTTCTATCGTGAATATGGTCACTTGGAAAATAAATCTTAAGTTCGATACCACTTGTTAAATTAAACTGCTTGTGTCAGTAGCTTGTAACGTAAACGCATAGTTTGTCGAAATGTTCTAACACCTTGGTAGGGTAACACTGTCACAAAATTCAATCACCAGGACAGTTTGAAATACTGAATTACGTCTCGCTATTAGCACAGGTTTATCGCTTGTCTATATATATAAAATAAGAGTTTTGTCTGTACATTGCTCAGAATTTGAAAAGAATGGAATTTCTGTATCGATCATGCCCACAGTAACAAGAAAATGCATTTTTTTACTTTTCCGTAATTTCTGTCTGTCTCTGTCTGTCTGTATGTATGTATGTACACGCATCACGAGAAAACTGCTGAAGAGAATTTAATGAAAATCGGAATGTAAAGTCGGGTGATGAACCGCTACAATCTAGGCTATAAATTATTTTAATCAT
This sequence comes from Anabrus simplex, assembly GCF_040414725.1. Classification (NCBI taxonomy): domain Eukaryota; kingdom Metazoa; phylum Arthropoda; class Insecta; order Orthoptera; family Tettigoniidae; genus Anabrus; species Anabrus simplex. Next base: position 179,619,485 of record NC_090266.1, read on the forward strand.
GCTGAGTGAAATTATAGTTTAGGGGAAGGCCTGATATTTAATTCTCAAATATTTATGTTATTAGTGGTCATGCCTTAATGAAAATCGCTAGACAAAGATGGGAAGTAAGTCGCTACAATATAGGCTATACACGCTGAGAAAAATGGTAGTTTAGGGGAAGGCCTAAAATTTAATTGTCAAATATTTATTTTATTAGTGGTCATATCTTCACGAAAATTGGTATGCAAAGTCAGAGAATAGGTCGCTATAATCTAGGCTGTCAATGTTACACTGAATGACATGGTAGTTTAGGGGAAGGCCTGAAATGTAATCCGTGTATAAAATAACTGTTTTGCCTGTATATTGCTCAGAATTTGAAATGAATGGTATTTCTGTATTGGTCATGTCCACAGTAACAAGCAAATGCATTTTTTACTTTTCCGTAATTTTTGTATGTATGTATGTATGTATGCATGATTGTACACGCATCAATAGAAAACGGCTGGAGATAGTAGGTTCGAATCCCACTATCGGCAGCCCTGAAAATGGTTTTCCGTGGTTTCCCATTTTCACACCAGGCAAATGCTGGGGCTGTACCTTAAGGCCACGGCCGCTTCCTTCCAACTCCTAGTCCTTTCCTGTCCCATCGTCACCATAAGACCTATCTGTGTCGGTGCGATGTAAAGCCCCTAGCAAAAAAAAAAAAAAAAAAGAATACGGCTGAAGATAATTTAATGAAAATTGGTATGTAATGTCGGGTGATGAACCACTACAAGCTCGGCTATAAATTATTTTATTCCCACTGAGTGAAATGGTAGTTTAGGGGAAACCCTGAAATGTAATTCTCATATAAGTTATTTATGTTATTAGTGGTCGTATCGATACTACATAACTAACATAACTTTAGTTATGTCGTAAGTTAGTAGTAGTTATGTAACAAGTTATTTAATTTCCGATCACTTATGTCTTATACATTGTTACCGTACCGCATATAATCGGAGATATTCATGAATTTGGATTTTTGTTACTGAGCATAAAATCAGCGCCGAGTCACGAGAAAATGGGTAAACAGAATTTAGTGAAAATCGGTATGTGAAGTCTGAGAATAAGGAACTACAGTCTACGATATAAATAATTTTGTAAGACACCCTAATATCACAGAGTCGAAAGAAAACTAATGTGAAGGCCTGTAATATAGAAAGCTCATAAATTTTATCAACAGTAACATTACATTGACCATTGTTTGTTGTGATGTGCTTTTTGTCTTCTGTTTCCTCTCATCCCCGATAGATAGGATTACTGCAGCGTACCAAGGTTTTTTTAAAATTTGCTTGACGTCGCACCGACACAGGTAGGTCTTATGGCGACAATGGGACAGGAAAGGTCTAGGAAGTGGAAGGAAGCGGCCGTGGCTTTAGTTAAGGTACAGTCCAGGCATTTGCCTGGTGTGAAAATGGGAAACCACGGAAAAACATCGTCAGGGCTGCCGACAGTGGGGCTCGAACCCACTATCTCCCGAATACCGTCTTCAGGGTTGCCGGCAGTGGGGTTCGAATCCACTATCTCCCGGATGTAAGCTCACAGCTGTGCGCCCCTAACCACACGGCCAACTCGCCTGGTCGTACCGACTGTAACAGTCTGCCTGTATATTGGTGGGAAGTAGCTGGGGTGTAAGATAACATTCTTCTTTAGCATGCCATTCCTCTGGTTCATACATTTTCTGATATATCTGGTACGTAACACACTGGTTCATCATAGTATTCGAGCTATACAATTCCTACTCTGAGCCTCTGATTGGAATGAGTAGTGTGCATATTTAACGGGATAATGACAGAGGAGTGTTCACGGCAGTCTGCGACCTGGTTCTTCCAGCTCTGGGACTTTTGACTCTTAGATCGGCACCGTAGTATTGTTCGTTGAAAGTGAGAAAGTATGCAGGGTTTTTTTTCATTTGATCGAGTATTTTATATGATAACATTCCTTTCAATCACTACATTCCTACCGACGTTTTTGTAATGACCTATGTTGAATTCAGTTAGGAAAACCACCAAGTCAGTCTTTCTGAGAATCCCGTAGCGAAGCACGGGTACATCAGCTAGTTAGGGTTAAATACAAAATTATGTACAGTTTTGAAGTTCCACTAATGACAATGTTTTATCACTTATAGCATTCAATGTTAAATCACTTTGTGAAGTTTAAACACTGTCATTCAAATCCTATCATCTCTTGTCATTTAAACATCAAATTACGTTTAAGTACTTGGTAGCGTAGTATCGTAAAATATAAGTTTGAATCACACTGTTCCTGTAAATAGTTAAACACCTTAACTGTTCACGTCTCAACTCATATGCAGTTTCTATTACCACACGCAAATGATACTGTAATACTTCTAAGTCTTGTAGATGCGTTGTAGAGAGTTCAATAGTACGCGAACTTAAACTTCCATCGGAGGGTCAAACTGGCGACTACATCACGGCAGCAGAATGACCAATAGCCGACCGACCGGCCTCGACTGTGGCACAAGGTAGACTGTCTTGACAAGCGAAATGCCTGCCTGTTTATTCAGTATCCTCTGGGACTCTGCTAATATCTTCAATAGTTTTTAACTGATCTCCTTGAAACTTGGGAATTAGGACTATAAAAAATTAGGCTATACGGTGATGTGGTTTATTTCTTCATATCATTAATCCATCTGGAAGAAATTAATGATGGAAAAGAATGGAACATTCTGTCTGACGTAATACAACCTTGGCCAAGTTACCCAGTTGTGACGTTTCACTTCCCCGCTGCTCACAGTTGACATGTTCGCAGGGGAAGCGTGTTCGGCGGGTAGCATAACTCCGCATACATCTGGGACTTTGATTTAGAGCCGTGTTACAGGTATAATATCAACTGCAGATTGGTGAAATAATCACCCACATTTCAGTATGTGTTTGTTTTCATTTTCATGAACCATAAGGCGGTATGAATAATACTTAATTGAACAGACTTTTTTGTTGGTTTCGGCACCTGTAAACAAATTATTGTTTTAATGACAGTGATTGAACTTGCATATAATACATATAGTAGCTAATACAAAATATCCAAATTTATAATTACCTGTAGGGGGATTTATCATCTTGATCGAGAAGTGATAACCATTTTCACCTTGCCAAAATATGATGGGATATTGTAGCACATCGTATGAGCGGTGTGTTTCATACACACGCTGTAACTGATCATTCCTTTGATGTAAAACAATACACGGGCTTCCGAATTTTCTCAACTATAACAATGGCAACTTCATCAATTGTTGGCGCATTGAAATGTGTTACATGTTGGCCCACAGGAGTTTTATCAGCTCTGATTACAATTTTGTGATTATCAGATGGCATGATATCCAGTGCAGTTTGGAACAATGTAATCATCTGATTGTGTTGATGAAAGTAAGTTTGTAATTGTTCTACAAAAGACCTCTTCACTGAACTGTTATGTGCACAATGCAGATCAATTTCTTGTATTGAATTGCCAATGAAATGAATTTGCAGGAATTTGTAGTCTCCATCGAACACCAGCAACAGTGAACCTGCTCTGTGATATATTTGGCCTTGTATCTGTAAATAAAGGAGAACGGGTTTAAACTATAAAATAAAATAAACAAAGCAATATGGGGGATAAGTCTGTTTGTTATATGTTGCCTTGAAAGTTGGCATGAAATTGTCCCGAAGTAAATTTGTTGCCCCAAATGAAGTCATTTGAAAGCAGTTGTTATATTTTTGGATATTTGTAAGGAAATGTATGGAATCTGTTCCTGAAACCAAGGAGTACAATGGATCTGGTGGTGGAATCTATGGCACTAATTTCACTTTGCCATTTGCGCAACACAATCCAGCGGCTTCATTTTTGTATTTCAATGCCTTACAGTTTTGGCAGACTGAGTTCATAGATCCAATAGCAATGCATTGGTAGGCACTGTAGTCCATTGAAACATCGTAACTGAAAGCAGCTCGATTCAAACTTGGAAGATTATTAGCTGAACGACGCGCTGCATGGGTTTGAGATATCCGAATCCTTTCAGTTTCATTTTGCTCTTCACGTTGTTGTGCAATCCGATTAGACTGAAAATCAGCTTGGCTTGTGTAGCATTTAGAGTTCTTCGACTGAAGTTGCTCCTCCCGCGTCTTATAGGCAGCATGAGTCTTGAAATGAGTATAATGTATATGGAAACACACATAAAATAAACCATTGAACCAGAGAAATTGATGAACTTGTTTGTTGAGAAGCGAAGATTTAAAAACAATCAGGGTAGACAAAGGTCTCCAGGTATAACAAAACACGACGCTGCATGCGACTGTCTGGAGAGCGTATGTTTGGGAGATCCATATCGGCAGTCGAGGTAGCCAGACAGCAAGCCAGGCAGCTGAGTCGCGCGAAACCAAAACCCAAGGAGACATTCTTCCCGTCACAAACTGAGAACTAAGTGAGATACAAACTTGGCGTTTGTTTTAAAAATAACTTCCATATCTGAAGACCATTTGCCTTGCTTTGACCCCCTATGCAAATTCAATAGCAAAGAAATTGGCCAGCGACTGACTTTTTCGTGTCTGCACATAAAAATCTCTGAACATGACTGAAAAGAGAGACAAAAAGTGCATGTTCTTATCATTTAAATTTAAAAACAAACTTACTTACTTCGTGTGGCAAAACAAGGATAAATTATAAATACATATAAATATATATTTCTTAAATAAGTATGTAATTTACAGGTCAGCATTCAAAACTTAATGTCCAGACTATTCAGTCTGTCCACTGCTTCTGTAGAGGCACCTGTTAATTCTTGAACTTGAATCTTCTTTTTGGGCAGTCCATAACAACATAACAACGTGGTGGATGGTTTGAGGCACATTATCACAGTCGCAGAATGGGTCTTCAGATTTTCCCCACTTGTGAAGCCAGAATTTACACCTTCCATGGTTTGTCCTGATTCTGTTTAGAGATGTCCATTCCCTTCTCCCTAAGTTGAAACCAGGAGGAGCTCTACAAGGATGGTGAATTAAACCCAGGTGGTCAGGATTTGAAGAGGTCCATTCTTCATGCCAGATCTCATCAGCATCAAAATTTGTTTCCAGGAGCTTCTCGCCTAACTTTCATGATGGGTTTCTGGACTTTAATCTCTTCGATTTTAGGTTTGCAGTCCTGATGTAAGGGCAGTCGAGGATTACTGCGATATTTCTGCCATTCTCTTACAAGAGCCAGTTCTCTTCGTATGTGAAGGGGATGGATGTTGGATAAAACGGGTAACCATTTTAGGGGTGTTGATTTGATGGTGCCTGATATTGCCCTCATGGTATCATTCAGTTGTGTATCAACTTTTGAAGTATATGCACTATTATGCCACACAGGTCAGCAGTATTCTGCAACTGGATAGATGTTGTTCCTTGTTTTTATTTTGGCTACAGTGTTAGAGACGTGTTGCTTGTATGAAAGTGTCCGATCCGTTGTGACGCCGAGATACTTTGAATATGGGTTATACTTAAGTTTTTGGCCTTTGAATTCGACTTGAGGTACATAGTTGGCTTCTTGGTTGTCTAGGTAGAAGCAGCTTACTTCAGTTTTGTTCAAGTTGGGTTTGAGTCGCCATGTACTGAAATATTTGTTCAGGTTATGGAGATCCTTTGTGAGTGTAGTTTCTGCTGTTTTGAAGTCACTCGGTTGGGCAGCCAGAGCTATGTCATCTGCATATGTGAATTTCCTGGAAGGAGAGTTTCAGGAAGATCTGCAGTATAGATGCTGAACAGTAGAGGAGCAAGAACTGATCCTTGGGGTGAACCATTGTTTAGTATGTAGGGCTTACTATTATTGCCATTTAAATGTATTTTGGACGCTCTATTGCATAGCATGTTGTTCAGCAGTGTTGCAAGGTTCTTACAAGGAATGATCTTCAAGAATTTCAAAATCATCCCTTGTCGCCATACTGTGTCATAAGCTGATGTCAGGTCCACAAAAACAGCAATGGTCTTCTTGTCTTGAAATCTGTTCTCAGTGTAGCTGGTGAGTGCCAAGACCTAATCACAGCAGCTTCGGTTAGGGCGGAAACCTGCTTGTTCAGTTGGTATGTGTTGGAAGGCTGTGGTTGAGATTCTGTTGTAAATCATTCTTTCCATTAACTTGCGGCAAATACTTAGAGTGCTATTGGCCTATAATCTTCAGGACTATCTCCACTTTTTCTGGGCTTTAGAATGGCAACTATTTTAGTTCTCTTAAGCAAGGATGGAAGCCTACCACATCTTAAGATGTCATTAAAGAATCTAACTAACCAGTGTAGAGTTCTAGGTCCACAATGTTTCAGGAATTCTGGATATATCCCATCCACTCCTGCTGCTTTGCCTGGTTTAATTTCTTTTAGAGCTGTTGGGATTTCTGCAGTAGTGAATTCTCCTGAGAACTGGGGGGATGATTCAGTCGAGGATAGCCTAGTTTTTAGCTCTTTCTTGAGGTTTTCTGATTCATCTTTATTGACATTTTCTGGTATTTTGGATAGTTTGATGATTCTTTCAGCTACATCTACTGGAGATACCTCTGAGCTCTTATTAATATATTTGGGAGTACAACTTCCAAGTTTTCTAAGAAAAGTCCATGCTTGAGTGTTGGGAACTCATGTTTGCTGTCATTGAGTTCCATTTATCTTTTCTGGCAGAATCTAGGCATTGCAATAGTTCATCAGCGACTTCTGTTCTGTTGCTGATTTGGTATTCTTCGTAAAGCTTATCACATCTTCTATTCCATCCGGAGATATATTCTTTTGGATCGGCTTATACCCTCAACATTCAGTTGTAGGACCTTCAAAGTAGGCCCTAGGCTTTACGTCCATAGGTATAACCTTAAATTACCCTACACGTGTCTCCCAGGTGGTGCTAAGTAAGCAACGAAATTGGCTGCTGGACCTTAAGCGCTGCTTAACAGATATCCCAGCAAATAGAGGATAGATTAAACTTCGACTATAATGACGGACCGAGCTCGATAGCTGCAGTCGCTTAAGTGCGGCCAGTATCCAGTAATCTGAAGATAGTGGGTTCGAGCCCCACTCTCGGCAGCCCTGGTTTTCCATGGTTTCCCATTTTCACACCAGGCAAATTCCGGGGCTGTACCTTAATTAAGGCCATGGCCGTTTCCTTCCACTTTCTATGCCTCTTCTATCCCATCGTCGCCATAAGACCTATCTGTGTCAGTGCGACGTAAAGCAAATAGCAAAAAAAATATATATATATAATAACGGGAAAACAGACTTATCTACATCTAGCTGAAATGTTCCTTTACCAGCAGTGAAAAAATTACAAATATAATGAATATAAAATAGGTGTTATGATAAGTTCTATGCAATGAACATTTTGCATTTGAAGTAACATTCCATTATAAAACATTTTCACACTCAATTATTTTGTAAACTTTTTTTATTAACGGCATCAAATGCGACTTGAAATTTTGTACACAATCTGATGTTCACCCATTTTAACTGATAACATTGAGATTTACGGACATTTGGCAAACTTGCTGGATTAGAGGAGGACAGCGCTAAACGCAAACGTGGGAGAAGGAAAGAGAGACAAACAGTTTGAATGGAAAAGAAAAATGGGGCTTTTACATTTTTTTCTGGCATTTTTTCCAATTTTTCTCTTCGTAAAAACCTTACTCGGACTCCGACGAATATTTGAAGAAAAGAATTAGCCGAATTGGTCCAGCCGTTCCCGAGTTTTGCACTTGGGAACACATTTAGCTATTCATTTTTATTTATATAGATATGTAAAATACTGAGATCCTTACATACTTAGTAAAAGAATAATTGGAATTGGCAACCATGGAAGAAAATTTATTATATTTCTTAGCAGTAATAACTAATGTTGTCATTTATGCCATTCGGGCCCACATAGCTTGCTTCACATTGCATACATTTCAGTTTATAAACTCCAGAGTTTGAAAACTTATTGTTGCATTGACTACTTGAATGACAAAAAATTAAGGAATTGCTGTTTTTGGTCTTGAATGCTATGTTAAAATTTTCCTTTTTGAAAAGATTGGAACCTGTATATATGTTATCATTATTTTAAGTACTTTTTCTTTTAGTTCTTCAAATCTCAAAAGTGTACTAGAATGTTTATTTATAATTTTACCTACACTAATTCTTTTAAAACCATTAAGAAATGGAATTGAATATATAGTATTAATTTATTTCTTAAATATTTTGTAAGATGGAGGAATATTAAAAGCACTGTGGACCATACTGAAAAAAGGCACCCTTTAAAGAACACCTGGATGAAGGGAATCCTGTCATGGAATTAGATGTTTGCATAGTTTTTCTAAAGATATTGAAAGGAAGATCTGTTATGTTCCTTGTGATTGTGTCCACGAACGTACTACGCTGGTGTAGCAGGGGGAGAGGTGATACTCCGACGTGGCGGATATGGGGGTTCTAACCGGGCTTGCCGGCGGACTTGAGGGAAATAAAATACCTCTCGCGGACCAAACACACAACACCCTGTGGATGGGGGATGCAGACGAAGAATACACCCTCGGTATCCCCTGCCTCTCATAAGAGGTGACTGAAAGGGGCGACCATGGGGTGATTGTATTAGAAGTATGACTGTTAGTATTTCCCTTTATTATTGATATTGTCTTCTGTATTGGGATACTAGGATACATATTGGATATGTCAAATAAGAGTAAGGTGTAATAAGGTCTGAATTCAAAATTTTTGCCAATTTTACAAAATTTAACAGAATTCCTGAAGGTAGTTTTATTGATAAAAACGAAGTGTATTTAAGAAACTACTGCATAAATTGAGAAAATTTGTATTTGGGGCTATGTTTGAAGTTATTGATGGGCCTGATGGGAACGTTCTCCTTGTGAATTTTTGGTAAGGCCCTTGCTGTTGGAAATCTAGGATTTATACTAATTTATTAGTTTCTTGTTCATATAAGAGAAAGGTGGTTTTTTTCAAGATCAATTTCAAATTTTTCTGAATTTTTCCAGTAGGATCTTTTTTAATCCTGCAAAATCTGTTATCAGGAAAAAAATTGATTTTTGTGATATAAACTTTCTTAGAAATTAAGACAGTAGTGTTCCCTTTATTGGTGACAATTATGTAATTTTCTTTAATTTTGCACTTTAGATAGGTAATATGTTTCATGGAAGCTTTTGGCCTATTGAAGTCTGAATGAAAGTAAGACGTTTGTAATTTTTTCTGAACGTTAAACCTATGTTCTTCTTGTCCATTGACGGGCAATTTTGAGATAGCTTGTTCAGTTTCAGCTGTAGTGGCGATTAGGTTATCTGATTTAGAAATTCAGGCCAAATATGCTTTGGACATTTATTTGAAATATTTAAATCGGTATCTCTGAGAATCTCATGCCTGAGATTTTTGACAGGAGGATGGAAAACATGATCGGTTTAAACTCCACAGGAAATCTGTTTATCTCTAGAAATACCGTGATGATCATTGCATTTAGACTGTCCGATATTTGGAAGTTTATCTAACATGGCTTGTTTTATAATTAGAATGGTTTCTAATTTTTGGTGAGCATATATTTTAAATCATCACCATTCCAAAGAGGTCAGCCAGCGAGCTGCAACTAAGTGTGCATTGTATAATCTTGTATTTAGAAACATTTTTTATGATACAAAAACTTCATTCTTAATTCAAAGTGAGTTAGGCCCAGTTTCTTCAATGAATATTGAATTGTTAACTCTAACAAATTTTTAATACTTGTGTTAAATTAGCGTGACAGCAGCCCTATGTTAAACCTCTTAACAGCTGTTAAAATTTCAAAATGGTAACATGTAGAAGACGTAAGTTTGAAGCTTTACTGCTGTATAAAGATTAGTAATAAACTGAAGAACGTGAAGAAGGACTATACTAAGAAAAAACTAGTTTCTAGAATTGTAAGAAGAAAGTTCTCTACAACAATATCTAATTACCAAAGCTATAATGAACAAGGTACTAGAAGAAATTGAAAATAGGTTGGAGTTTCTAACAAACTGAAACTTATCAGTGTCTGCAGTACAGACAGTTGCTTATAGTAAGTAATGTTATTTCTTTACATCCCACTAATTACTTCTTAAAGTTTTCAGAGAGACTGAGGTGCCAGAATTTAGTCCCGCAGGAGTTCTTTTACGTGCCAGTAAATCTACAGACATGAGGCTGACGTATTTGAGCACCTTCATATACCACCGGACTGAGCCAGGATTGAACCTGCCAAGTTGGGATCGGAAGGCCAGTGCCTCAACCGTCTGAGCCACTCAGCCCGGCGTTGCTTATAGTTCTTGCAAGGAGAGGCGAGATCCTGCGTTCAACCGATTTCAACGAACTTCAATGTACATGTTGGGGGACACTCAACAGTAACTCATGTATAAGGGTTAAGGTCAGTATGCTTTCATCTTTGAAAAGAAAGTGAGAAGAAAAAATATTGAGGACAAATTAAATGACACAGCGTTTGCTTCAGACCAAGTGGAGGTGATAGAACACTAAAAGGCGAACAAGTTTTCTTAAACATGTCAGATCCGCAATCTAATAATTTCTGAAAAATTCATGAATTCCCCAATTCCAACGCAACACACACATACTTGCAGAGTTACAGCACAGTCAAGCAGAGCAGTGAGTTGGACTGCATTAGAATCGATGATTCATCAATTTCTTGGAAATTAGTAGGTTGCAGACCTGGCATGTTTAAGTAATTTTTTGTTGCCTTTTAGTGTTCTGTCACCTCCACTTTGTCCGAAGCAGATCCTGCGTCATGACATTTGACCTTTTCTTTCAAAGATGAAAGCGTATTGACCTAAACCCCTATACATGATTTACTGTTGAGTGTTCCCCCACACGTACATTGAACCTCGTTGAAATCGGTTGGACTCAGGGTATGGCCTCTCCTTGTTTGATATTATGCTTCATACTCTATTCACGTAATTGCAGGTGACTATGTTCATTAGTGCAAGACACGTGTGTGCAGAATTCTGCAAATAATTCCTGCTGCCATTGAAGGCTTAACAAGGCATTACATTATTTTCCCCACTATGAAAGAATGCCCAATAATCATTCGAGACATACCAATTATTATAAGTTAAGAACTTCATTTCCCAGTATTGAACTGAGATTCACAATTAGAATTAAAGAAGGAAATACCACGCCATCAAGCGTCAAAACCGGTACTAGTAATAATAAATAACATGTTGTGAACACCTTGTACAACACACTTTGTATTCAATAGGTTGAACCTTCTTTAATTCTAATTGTGAATATCAATTATCACATTTTCCTGGTGATGTAGGAACCTTAGATTGTGCTCGTATAAGAATATATTGAATGTTGCGATATGATAGTCCATTCTTTCAATTTTCAGGAACACTCACATACTTTCAAATTAAATCTATAACATCATTTGTCTTGCATTCATCATAATAATGCTTTTGTTGCCTTTTACTTGACATGTTTATGCTTTGACGGTCTCCGCTAACCATAACCTATAATAATGTCAACCATGTCTGACAAAATACTATTTCAACACACCGCTAGGAGCGCTTTATGTAAAGAAACAAAAGATGCTCACTGCCAAACGCGTTCAGAAATCTCACGGAAGTATGTTTAACTTGTCATTAACAATAGTTACGTAACGAATGTTGGAAATTTGTTCGTGAAACGGGGTACTTTTAACCATAGTGTTAAATTAGTAACAGTTGTTAGTAAGTAATATTTAACACTGAGGCCCGGTTTCTTCAATGAATGTTAAGTGTTAACTCTGCTGTTAAGGAGACTTAACACATAATTTAACAAAATGGTCGCCTTGTCAAGAATTGTTAACTCTAACAAATTGTTAATACTTGTGTTAAATTAACCTGGCAGCAGCCCTGTGTTAAACCTCTTAACAGCTGCTAAAATTTCAAAATGGAGGCATGTAGAAGACGTAAGTTTGAAGCTTTACTGCTGTATGAAGGCTATTTATAAACTGAAGAAGGCAAAAGATAACCCATACTAAGAAATAACGTCTTTAGAGTTGTTAGAAGAAATATTTCTTATTACCAAAGCCATAACGAGGAAGGTACTAGACGATATAGAGAATAGGTTAGAGTTTCCAACAGTCAGGACAAATATTATGAAGCAGGATCCACTTGGGACCACATGGAGGTGATAGAATACTAAAATGCGAAAACATTTTACTTAAACTTATCAGGTCGGCAACCTAATCATTGGAATAATAACAATAAGTTAATTTATTAATATTTATTATATACTATTTATTATATAATATATAATATACTATAATATTATATACTATTTCAGCACACAACTCGGAGCTCTTTATGTAAAGAAGCAAAAGAAGCTCGCTGTTAAACGTGTTCAGAAATCTCACGGAAATGTGTTAATTTGTCTTTAACATTTGTTTCATAAGAAATGTTGGAAATGTGTTCGTGAAACAGGGCACTTTTTGAAACAAACTGTTAAATTAATAACATTTGTTAAGTAAAATTTAACATAAGAGTTAAAGAAACTGGGCCTTAGTGTTTTGCTGAACTTTTCCTTCATCGGTGGAATTCAAATGTTTTTTTTTTTCTGAGCTGACTTAAGGAATTTAGGTGTGAGGTCTTCTAGTAAGTATTGTTTACAAGTTGCTTTATGTCGCACCTTCACAGATAGGTCTTATGGCGACGTTGGGACAGGAAAGGGCTAGGAGTTTGAAGGCAGCTGCCTTGGCCTTAATTACGGTACAACCACAGCATTTGCTGGGTGTGAAAATCGGAAACCATGTAAAACCATCCTTAGGGCTGCCAATAGTGGGGTTCGAAACCACTATCTCCCGAATACTGGATACTGGCCGCACTTAAGCGTCTGCAGCTATCAAACTCCGTAATAAGCATTGTTTTGAGAAGGAAATGTCCTTTACCAGTTTTAGAAACTCTAATTTTTAAGTTGAGGAACATTTGCTGTTTTTTTTTTTTTTTGCCTGGTTGGCTGATAAATTACATTAGAGTTTCATATTGAGTTCCATACTGACGTCAACTATACATATACAAAGAATGCTATAGTTCAACCTTTTCAATAAAACATTTAATAAGTGAAGAATCACATGGTAAAAATTAGAACATGTTTCATCAAAATATAGGACATATTCAGCTACTATATATGTGGGAACTAAAACATCATTCAATTAAACTTGTGTGATTAAAAGAGGGAAATCATGTCCTCCCTGTTGAATAGCAAGAACACAACCCATTAGGTTACTAAGTTGAGTTTACAGTCAACAATGTTCACTAATAGATTAAAATATCCACATAGTCATTAAAATATACACTGATGTGATGGAGTCTCAGTTAAAAGTCTTGCGTGTTGGATACTATTATAGTCTTCATAAAAAGCTCATTGAAATATAATAGCACTGACAAGGAAACATCGGTAATGGTTAAGTCACCGATCGCAATGAAACTTGGAAAACACATTGAGGTACACGTAAAAAAGATGTCGGCATCAATTTTGGGTGCCAACATTCATTAGGGCATTAACTAAGGGGCCTAAAAGTTGCGAGATTTCAAATTCCGCACGATCAGCGGTGAATACCTGCTGGCCAATGCTAAGCCGGCACACTACGTACCTGGAGACACGTCTCTGTACCTCCTCCCCTCCCCACTCCAACTGGTTCACCACCGCACGTTTCCCTTCTCCCCGAGCTTGCCGGCTGCTTAGCTGTTGAACGGGACCAGCTCTATACTTTGCTTCTTTTCATACTATAATTATTGAAATTCTTTAACTAACATTCCGTTTCATACTAATGATAATAAATAACCTAAACTAATATACCCATATTTTATTCAAATGTTATATTTTCATTCCTGCTAATTCCAGTGAGTTGTCACATTCGTGGGTACAACTCCGAGTTAAGTACCACCGGGTGTGTTCAAACGTGCGATGGGGTACCGCGTCCTACCTACGCTTAAATTATTATTTACTTCTAAATCGCCTTGAAGCTGTCGGTAGTGTCCTTTAGAGTGGACATACATATGGAATTAATTAAATTAAATCACCCACCACTAAATATATCTCCCACCTTTAAACAACGTTATAAATTTTTATATAAAGAAATTACGTGCCCGCTTAGAAGATCTCAATGAATGTAATGAGATTTGGTACCTCTTCTTTTTATGTCCCCTTCCCCCATTCATTTAGGGTACACTACCAGTTGTGTTATAATGAAACGACATTGCAGATGACAACAACAACAATTATAACCTTCGAGTTTGAAACTACTGGTATTTTCCGTATTGCGTACTCTGGTATAAGGAATAGGCCTATAGGTAGAATGTTTTTATTTGTGCTTGTACTGAACGATTTATTTATGTTTTGCAGTGACAGGTGCAACACATTTCAATTGCAGCAATGGTTGTCAAATATAAATAAATTTAATGTATAGGCAACTTTGGTATGAGCATGACATCGAATGTAGTAAAGTTTGATATAATAGGAAAAGCCTTGAGAAATAAGAAAGATGTACATTTATATATGCAGTAGATATACAGTAATCACAGGCAGACCTGTAGTCTTACTTTACCGGTACTTCTGCGTTATAGCTGACGAAGGTCTTTGTATTCAACAAGTACCAGTATTAAAGTATCACACTACAGTCTTCTGGGTATAATGGCAGTTACATACGCAAAAAATTAAATGGCTATTGTACGAACTGGTACAACAACAAACAATTACAAGGCAACACAATAAATGACTACGTATACATTACATCGGGCAAACTCCCTGTCAATAACTGATAGTAAACAAAAACAATCTTTGGACTATTCGAAACATTAAAAAATAGTGCAAAGAAAACCGAAACAAAACACAATTAACAAGAGGCACCATACTTTTTTCTTTGCTAATTGCTTTACGTCGCACGGACACAGATAGGTCTTATGGCGACGATGGGATAGGAAAGGCCTAGGAGTTGGAAGGAAGCGGCCATGGCCTTAATTAAGGTACAACCCCAGCATTTACCCGGTGTGAAAATGGGAAACCACGGAAAGCCATCTTCAGGGCTGCCAACAGTGGGATTTGAACCCACTATCTCCCGGATGCAAGCTCACAGCCGCGTGCCTCTAACCACACAGCCAACTTGCCCGGTGCAAATGTTTTCACAAACATTTCAGAAAACATAAACTGACTAATACAATGTGGAAATTACAAAGGAGAGATGTGAGGAAGGCTGATAGAGTACGCAAAGTGTATCACCAGTTCTCTTCGACAGCTAAGAAGACTGGCAGGCGCGGGGAGAAGGGAAACGCGCGGTGGCGAACCAGAAGCAGGGACGGAGGTGTGTAGGGGAGGAGGTGCAGAGGCGTGTCTCCAGGCACTCAGTGTGCCGGCTTAGCATTGGCCAGCAGGTATTCATCACTGATCACGTGGAATTTGAAATGTCGCAACTTTTAGGCCCCTCAGTTAACGCCGTAATGAATGTTGGCACCCAAAATTGATGCCAACATCTTTTTTACGTGTACCTCAATGTGTTTTCCAAGTTTCATCGCGATCGGTGACTTAACCATTGCCGATGATCCCATGTGAGTCATTCACGTCATTAAGTAATTTTTTCCGCTATTAAAATTTCAGTTCTAAATTCAGGATTTAATTCCATCTTTTCTTCCTTATCCTTTTGACATCCCACATGATTTGAACACAACATCTATGTTGCTGGCATTCTTGTTAAGAATCTCAAGATTCATAAATTCCAGTTGACGTCCACTACAGCAAAGAGAAAATTCCCAGTTATACTCATTCATATTGCCTTACTCATAGGTTGTTCACTTTTGCATATTCAATGAAACAAGAATTGTGTGAACATTTTAATTCATCATGAAACGGTGCTATTATATTTCAACAAGCTTTTTATGAAGATTATAATATTATCTAACACACAAGACTTTTAATTTTGATTCCATCACATCAGTGTACTTAATGTTGTATATTTTAATAACTACGTAAATATTTTAATCTGTTGGTGAAGAATGTTGATTGTGAACTCCACTTAGTAACTTAATGGATCATGTGGTTAATATTCAACAGGGAAGAAAGGATTTCCCTCTTTAATCATTTAAGTATTATAATCGGTTTCAGAGGTTACACATTACACAGTTAAAAGGGAGGAAACTAAATCAAATTACACTGTACTTTAAACCCTAGATACGCATTTAAAATCGCCTGAACTGCGCCGAAAACACACCAACAAAACTTGACTACTATAAATAAGGAACATGAAACGGGGCTGAGGAAACTACCAAAGGCCATAGAGATGCAAAGGTTGCGGGTTTCCAGAAAATCAACTGTGATCTCTTGTTTTCAAAATATTACTTTCAAAATAAACATTACAAAGTATGTTTCGAACAAAATACATCTATCTAAATGATCCAGTCACATAATTTGTGAATACAAGATTAGACGTTGTTTGACAAGAGCGTTCCTATAAGGCCAAGAAGTTAACCAAAATCATCTTAGCATAACCTAAGTTCTACAATACGATACTGAAGGTAACAAGGCACACAAGATACAAATGTAATTCAGAGTGAACTAAACGTGCTTTCAAAACATCTGAGCAATTAAGTGGCGAATCCTATGTGATAACAGCAACGAACCTTAAATGCAAATTAAAACGGGACTTAAATTAACCATGCTTACCTCAGGGTAGCCCATCCTGGTGGGAGCAAGGACACGCTGACATGTGTCAAAACAGCTGGACTCACAAGAGAACGAAAGACCACGAAATCCTGTCTCGCTCACTTAAGAAGGAAGGCTGGCCTTGGTCCGATTATCGAGTGACCAATCAGAACGCAGGAGTTTGCCTATCGCCACCCAGATTTACCAATCCCAACTCTTTATCCAGTTGCGATGTTTGTACAGTATTCCTGAACATATACAGACAATTATCGCGAACTTTCCATTTTCCAGAATTAGTAAGGACATATTTCTAGAATCCCCAACTGACGGGGGTCAACACACCCTGTTCCAAAAGTCTGCGTCATAACCTTTTCTGGACTGTTCCAGCTATTATAGAACCACAGCAGTTAATAATCTAGTAGTTAATTAATTAATTAATTTTATTTATTTATTAATGCCTTTTTTCAGTGGTGAAGTTAGGGCTCGGGGCCCTCTCGATTTCCTGGATAACGCGAATAAAAATAAAACATACTACAAAATATTTTACACCATACATGTTAGGTAGCTAAATGGAATATGAATAAAATATTTTACCACAACACTCCACATCACACAGTAAGTATTCCTTAAAAGATTTACAAATAAAATATTCTACAACAACTTTCCACATCATAGAGATTCTACATGGGTCTCATGGGTGCGCGCAAATGGTTTCAGTGGTTCTGTCAGTTATTTCTAGCCGTATTATTAGAGATACGGTGATGGTGTTTGATGTTATAAGGCAAGTATCTCTCAAAGTTTTGTTTCGTTTTGTTTGAATAGCCCTCCATACGTTGTGCTTCCCCCAACGCCTGCGAGAGCACAACAGTTGCAACATCCGGCAGACATGATGCGTCCTCTACTCCAACAGTTGCAAAGATGGCGACTAACAGTGGAAAAGCGTATGCTGTTCTGGAATTTCATTCCTGCCAATCTGTGACAACCATGCGTTGAAACTTTAGAACAAAGTATCGGAAAGATCCACACAGTGCCAACTCCATTCGCCGATGGTATGAACTGTTCAAAACCACGGGATGTCGGTGCAAGGGAAAATCAACAGGCCAGCCTAGTGTGTCCGAAGAAACGGTTGAGCGTGTGCGACACAGTTTTGAACGTAGCCCGCGAAAGTCAACTCGTCGAGCGAGCAGGGAAATTAACATGCCTCGTTCAGCCGTTTCGAAAGTTGTAAGGAAAAGATTGGGGATGCACCTTTACCGTTTGCATCTGCTCAAATCATTGTCGCCGGCTGACAAAGTGAACCGGTTTGAGTTTTGTACATGTTTTCAGGAGCGTATAGAAAGTGATGAATTTTGTAACAACCTTTCTTCAGTGATGAGGCAGCATTTCTTTCTGAGTGGTAAAGTTAACAAACACAATGTACGAATTTGGGGGACTGGAAATCCCTGTGCCTGTGTGCAGCACCTTCGTGACTCTCCCAAGCTCAATGCTTTCTGTGCCATCTCAAAGTTAAAAGTTTATGGTCCCTTCTTCGCTGAAAAATCCATTACAGGGCACATCCACCTGGATATGCTGGAGAATTGGCTCATGCCACAGTTGGAGACCGATAGCATGACTTCATCTACCAACAGGATGGTGCTCCACCTCATTTCCATGTTGATGTTCATGACTTTCTGAACAGCAGACTTCCAGAAAGATGGATCGGTCGTATCGGGAATGAAGATCTTGCCCTCATGTCATGACCTCCACGCTCTCCTGACCTCACCCCTTGCGACTTCTTCGTATGGGGTTATGTGAAGTACACAGTTTATAAGCCACCATTACCGGGTGATCAACGAGAATTGCGGGCCCGCATCATCAATGCCTTTGGTCAAATTGACAGTGACATGCTACGTCGGGTATGGGAGGAACTTGACTATAGAGTTGATGTGTGTAGAGTCACTCATGGAGCACATATCAAGCACTTGTAGGCTCATAAAGAAACTTTGTGAGTTTTTCAGTCTGTCTACATAATTTTGTAATGTTGCAACAAATAATAAACAAACAGGAATTTTTTGAAAGCGCTCCAATCATTTGTGCGCACCCTATATTTTAGTCCCCACATATCCAGTAGCTGAAGAGGTCCAATATTTGGACAAAATATGTTCTACTAATTATTATCATGTAATTCATTACTGATTAAATGTTATACTGAAAAGGCGGAACTATAGCATTATTTGTGCATGTATAGTTGATGTCAATACAGAACTCAATATGTATCTCGTATGTAACGACATAGATGTGTTTAAACCTGATTGGATCCTGTGATGCTCCCACCATCTAAGGGTGTGGTTTTACCCAATTGTTCTCTCGAAGTTTTAGAAGGTCATGTTTTTCTACATATTCATAATAATGTGTTTTCAGTTAGAGGCCTACATGACTTTTCCTCTTTCATTCTTGATAACTTCCCTCAAAAGCCTCTTGTTGCATTCTAACTTTCTTTAGTGGTGCCTGCCTGATTGAAAATTTATTTCACACTGTTATACACAGCACTGGACTTACATTTCTACTAAGGTTTTAGTTTACACTGATTCTGTGCACTTAATAATGCTCTATTTGCGATTAAACAGTACTGCCACACAACATTTGATTAACTATTTCTTGATGCTGAAATACCCTTTTTGTCAATCTGAGTGGCTCAGACTGTTTGAAGTTAATGAATTTCATTCCAGTTCCATATTGACTTCAAATATATAAGGTGAAATTCTAAAAGAACTTAATTGTATAAAGTGCACCTGTTCAGTACACGTTTGCCGTTTAATAAATGGCCAGTTTAGAAAGCTACATACCAGGCTAGTTGGCTGTGCGTTTAGGGGCGGGCAGCTGTGAGGTTGCATCTGGGAGATAGTGGGTTCGAATCCCACTGTCGTAGCCCTGAAGATGGTTTTCCGTGGTTTCCCATTTTCACACCAGGCAAATGCTGGGGCTTACCTTAATTAAGGCCACGAATGCTTCCTACCCAGTCCTAGCCCTTTCCTATCCTATCGTCATTATAAGACCTCTCTGTGTTGGTGCTGCGTGAAGCAAATAGCAAAAAGCTACATAGTTGTTTCAAAGGCTACATAGGACATGTGACCTAGCCTAGAGGTCATCATCAGCTAAAATAACATAAAGAAGAAAGACATATAACAAAAAACGTGATGCATAAAAATTTTGATATAAAATACAATCAACAAACGCAATGTAAGTCTACGTTTAAGATGTATATAGCTTCAATATTGAAGTACGCTCAACAAATACAGTGGGAATCTGTGCTAAAAATGTACATAGATTTAAACCTGGACGAATTTAGTTGTAAGTGTGGGTCAATCAATCGGTCAATACTGATCTGCATTTAGGGCAGTCGCCCAGGTGGCAGATTCCCTATCTGTGGTTTTTCTAGCCTCCTTAAATGATTTCAATGACATTGGAAATTTATTGAACATCTCCCTTGGTAAGTTATTCCAATCCCTAACTCCCCTTCCTATAAATAAATATTTGCCCCAATTTCTCCTCTTGCATTCCAACTTTATCCTCATATTGTGATCTTTCCTACTTTTAAAGATGCCACTCAAACTTATTCGTCTACTAATGTCATTCAACGCCATTTCTCCCCTGACAGCTCGGAACGTACCACTCATGTGATATAGATGTTGATTCCCATAGGGAATCTGAAATATTTCTTCAGAATGAGAAAATTCATAATACCAATATAAATGGTCCGTTATTGGACATCATTCATTTTCCAACCAACTCATTCCTGGTTGCCGGAGTTTCGCCCCCGTGTGCTAGGCTGGGCTCATATTTGTTCCGGAACAAATATTTCAGATTCTCTATGGGAATCAACAACTATATCATCTCATGGCCAGACAGGCATCAATTTTTGGTAAAGAGACAGTCTCTCATAGTGCATTGGCACTGCCGGTGGCTACAATTATCCTACGCAGTGGCCTTCACAGTATACACTGGCCATGCGTCTTGGTAGGTGTACTAGGTACCAACTGATGAGCCCAGCCTAGCTGGAATCCTACAAGTTAAGCTTCAGTGGAATAACCTTTCCTAAAACCGAATTGCCTTCTATCAAACCGGTTATTAATTTCGCAAACATGTCTAATGTAATCGGAAAGAATGCCTTCCCAAAGCGTACATGCAACGCATGTCAAACTTACTGGCCTGTAATTTTCAGCTTTAAGTCTATCACCAATTCCTTTATATGCAGGGGCTACTATAGCAACTCTCCATTCATCTGGTATAGCTCCTTCAACCATACAATAATCAAACAAGTACTTCAGATATGGTACTATATCCCAACCCATTGTCTTTACTATATCCCCAGAAATCTACCAATTCCTGCCGCCTTTCTAGTTTTCAACTTTTGTATCTTATTCTAGCGAGCTTGATAGCTGCAGTCGCTTAAGTGCGGCCAGTATCCAGTATTCGGGAGATAGTAGGTTCGAACCCCACTGTCGGCAGCCCTGAAGATGGTTTTCCATGTTTTCCCATTTTCACACCAGGCAAATGCTGGGGCTGTACCTTATTTAAGGCCACGGCCGCTTCCTTCCCACTCCCAGCCTTTCCCTGTCCCATCGTCGCCATAAGACCTATCTGTGTTGGTGCGACGTAAAGCAACTAGCAAAATCCTGGTAACTGGTGGCAGGTCACAAATAAAGTACGTTGAAAAAAAAGAGAGAAAATCTCGGAGAAATCCTAGGACCAAAATATGAAAATGGCATTTGGATGAGAGAGAAACCACAGGAAACTTATCAGTTCACAGAAACAGTCACAGATTAAAATAAAAAAGGATGACTAAAATTTTATGGATGCCTGCACCTGAAGTTGAGTATGTAAATGAAATTAATATATTAATGCACATACATGTAAACAAGGGACTACTGAAGATAGTACAGGCATATGCTCCGCTGACAGTATGTGGCGTGGAAGAAAAAGGTTTCCTCAATGAACTGGAAATTGTATCATGATAATGAGAGATCTGAATGCCCATGTGGGAACTGATGGAATGTGATATGAGAAGGTTTTGGCCCATATGAGAATGGCAATATAAATGAACATTTAGAGAAACTGTTGGACTTTTGTATCAGAAATAACCTGATAATAGAAAACACATGGTTTATGAAGAGGAATAGCCATAAGATCAGCCAATATAGTTGGGATGGACAGTATGGAACACTCATTGATTTTGTAATAACAGACCAAGAATGGGGAAGATACATCATTAATACGAAGATAATCCCCAGTGAAAGTATGGAAGGTGATCATAGATTATTAATTGTGGAATTAAAACAAGTAAAAATCCCTAAAATAGTAGTGAAGTAGGAACCAAAGATAAGAATTTGGGAATTGGAGGAGGAGGATAAAAGAATGGCATTCCAAGAGTGGATAAAAAAGAAGTTGCCTAACACGGAAATAAGAAGTGGAGAAGAGGAGTAGGACAATTTAAGACAGACATTTGTGGAAGCAGCAATTGAGGTACCGTGGAAAAACAAAAGCAAAGGTTACGGGAAAGGAGACATGGTGATGTGAAGAAGAAAAAGAAAAAAAAAAAAAGGAACAAGGTGAAGAAAGAAATGGATAAGGAAAAGCAAAAAATGTATCAGAGGGATGAGAATAAGATAGAAAGGTTGCATGTGGAATATAAAAGATTGAAACTACAAGTAAGGAGGAGTATCAAGGAAGAAAAGGAGAAATGTTGGAGAGAGTTTGCCAACAAAATTGAGCAAGATAGTCAAGAAAATCCGAAACTATTATACAGAGTAATAAAATCGAAAAGAACAAATCGAGAAAACAATCGCCACGAACCTACTACACTGGCGTAGCAGGGGGAGGGGTGATACTCCCACTTGGCGCATCCCAGGTGGCGGATAGAGAGGTCCTAACCGGCTTGCTGGCAGACTTGAGGGAAATAAAATACCTCTCGCGGACCAAGCATACTACCCCCTGTGGGTGGGGGATGCACATGTAGAATACCCCCGCGGTATCCCCTGCCTGTCGTATGAGTCGACTAAAAGGGGCGACCTTGGCGCGGATATGGAATGCGGTTTGGTATAATGTGTTAGACCTCCTGTAGATGGGAGGGGTTGAATACATTCACAGGTAATCCCTGCCTGTCGTAAAAGGCGACTTATAGGGTCATGTGGCCATTGTCCCCTCTTTATTTTTTATTATTTTTCCGAGGGTCAGATGTAGACCATTTCAAAAATTTGATGTGCGTGATGCCCGGAAATGGGCCTCTTACATGTGCAATTATGCCCAAAAGCCCGCAATTGCCCACTCAGGAACATTGCGGGTGGGACCGCCATGTAGCTTGGCAGTAGTATCCGCCTGACAACACAGGTCCCCGCACAGCCGAATGCCAGAAGGACATATTATTATTAATTATTTTTTATTTTTTTCTCTATATTTAGTGCTCTGTACACGCTATGGGGTACATGCTATTGCAGGTGATTAGAGGAAGGGAGTCCTAGTGCTCCTTGCCTCAGTCATCCCGTATTAGGCATCGTCCAACATCGGACCCCGGGCAGTACCTGCTATGACCAGGTGGGTATTGCTTTGGCTGCTTGGTTTGGCTACAGAGACCCCTGATCGGAGTGGGTGGCATTCGGGGAGGAAGTTTTCGGGGATGGCTTCCAAACGAAGTCGCCCCTCTCAAGGTGGTCCCCCACCTAAGTCCTTAACGTTTGCTTCCCTGAGAGGTTCAACCGATGGGCATGATTTTAAGCTGGTAAAGTCGATCCTGTTTAGTAGACACATTGAAGGCATCTACAGCGAACTTGAGGACCTCAAGAAAATGCGCAACTGTAGTTTGCTTATGAAGAATCGTACAGCACTGCAAGCTGATCAGTTGCTTAAGTGCTACCACTTTGGCAAAATCCCTGTCAAAGTGGAGAAGCATAAGTCCTTAAATCTGGTTCGCGGAGTCATCTTTCACCGCGACCTTATTTTGAACACTGACGACGAGTTGATGGAAGACGTGAAGAACCGTGGCATGACACACGTCCGGCGCATTATGCGCAAGGTCAGTGGTGAAGACGTTGCCACTGGTCCCTTCATTGTCTCTTTCAAGTTGTCAGTGTTACCAGAGAAAGTGAAGGTAACAACTTATCGTTGCGATGTGAGGCCGTACATCCCACCTCCCATGCGATGCTATCAATGCCAGCGATTCAGACATATGGTATCTCGCTGTTCGAATCAGTCTGTATGTGGTACAAGTGGACGAGTAGCTCGCGGAGCAGTGCACAATTCCGTACAAGTGCACTAACTGCTCCGGTTTTCATTCTCCTCAGGTTCAGAACTGTCCGACATCTGAGTGAGAAGATGATCCAGGAGATCAAGACCCTGGATGGTCTCTCCTACCAGGAAGCGCGCCGTAAGTTTAATTCTACGAATACACCTGCCCGTACACTCAACTATGGCATGATAGCTTAGAGTCTTCCAGGTTCATCATTTACAACATTGTCACCTGTGCTGATCGCTGCACTCAAGGTGACTGTTGCTGCTCCCAGCAACGTCACAAAGAGTAAAAGCTCGAAAGCGGGGGACCACCCCACCTTCGACCAACCAGAAGTCTATGCCAACTGGCAGTTCCCAGCCGGCACAGCAAGAGGGGAAGGCTAAGTCTCCCCTCCGTAAGAAGTTGGCGAAAGCCGTGCCCCAGCCGGCGGATGCGGCATCGTCGACCAGGGCTGGGAAACCATCTCCCAGCCCATCTAAACCAGGAAAGGAGGCGGCGAGGAAGAGCGCCTTTGCTGAGCACTCTCGCACTTCCCCTGCAAAGGAGAAGTCATGCCCCCCATCTGGGGGGTATGAGTCTGCGCCAGGAGGTAGGTATTCCTGCTCCCAAACGTGCGCGCTCTCCTCGTAGGGGACCTGCTCGCCCCCAAAAAGTGTCGGAAGTTCTGGGCGGCATCCCCACCGTCTGTTGATGATGGGATGGATGTCACCCTGTCGTCTACATCTACGGATGTAGATGTTGATAGTGTTTAGGCTTGCGAGCATTTTGTCACTCATAACCTAACACTCCTTTTATAGTCCACACTATGGCACTGTTACAGTGGAATTGTAATGGCTATGACAGGCATCTTGCCAAGTTACGTCAGCTCATTAGTGAGTATGCAGCGAGTATAATCTGTATTCAGGAGACCAACTTCAGACCTGGTCATCATATGGTCTTGAGAAATTTTTGACTATACTCGACAGAACGATACTATGCTCACCTGGCTTACGGTGGCATTCTCATTTTTGTACGTTCCGATGTCTACAGCGAAGAGGTTCCATTAAGAACCCCGCTTGAGGCTGTAGCTGTTCACGTTCTGCTGCCTGTCATAGCAACAGTGTGTAATGTTTATTTTCCACCAGGCCAGCATCTTAACATAAATGATGTCACTGACCTTTGCAAGTTATGAATCTCATTCCATATTGACGGTTAACACTTTACAAAAGAAAATATGTATAAAATCCTCCTGTCAGTAAAAGTCAAGTCATCTGTTAGATGAAGCAAAGTCTGTACATGTTTCAGCCTAATCTCAAGGCCATCTTCAGTAGTAAAACAATGATTACATAATATACAAGCAAATTAAAAATCGTAATGATGTGAAGTGACTGTGATCATGATTAGTGAGTTAAAAACACATTGAGGTACAAAGTCCTCTCGTCTAATAGATCTTGCTGACTGTTAAATGAAAACACTATGCTAAGGAGTGTAGTGAGACCGTCAATACTACGAATAAAATGTGTATAACATCTGTAATGAGAAAAAAGGGATATATGAGTGGATGAAGAACAAGTTAAAAATGATGTACAAAAAGAAAACTCATATGACTTACTTGTAACTAAAAGTTGTCGTCTCGAATGGAGATGACCGTGTCTGTCTCAAGTCACAATGACAACTAAGCCTGTGTGTGGCTTACTGTGTATCTGTGTCGATGTGGTTGGGTAGGGGTAATGGAGGGTGAGGGGCAGGGAGGGAGGGACGTTGTGATTCGCGGAAGGAGGGTGTTGATGGAAGGGCGGGTCTTGTTCTAGTATGTCGGTAGTGAAACTCTTTTTTATTAATGAACTGTTCGCAGATGAGCGGGACAAAGGTTTCCAATAAAATATTTTTCTTTTCGTTGATTTCATTTAAGTTCTAGACGGGATTCTTATATTCTTATATTATTCTTGCTGCTGCTGAGGAGTCCATTCCGTTCTTCTTGGGGACTCCTCGCCACAAACTCATTCCTTGGTGGAAAGATGAAATAGCAGCAGCCATCAAAGAACGCAGTCGCGCTCATAAGCGTTACCGTAGATAGCCTACTGTGGCCAACTTGGTAACATTTAAGAAACTCTGCGCTAAGGTGCGAATTCTTATTCGACAAAGTAAGAACGCTTCATGGGAGAGATATGTGTCATCTATGACGTCACATACTCCATCATCTCAAGTGTGGACTAAGCTTCGATGGATTTCGGGTATCCAGGGATCATCTCCTGTACCGGGAATTTCCATTGCAGGCAGTGTCGCCACTGACCCTCTCGCAATTGCTAATCATCTAGCTAGTCATTTCGCGGATGTATCGGGCTCCGGGAATTACCATCCTGATTTCCTCGCTCTGAAGCGGGAGGCAGAACGTCATCACCTTAGTTTTGCCACCCAAGCTTCAGAGGACTACAACATGCCCTTTATGGAGTGGGAACTCCACGACGCCTTAGCGCTTTACAAGGACACGTCTCCTGGACCGGACAACATCCATAAGCAGATGTTGAAACACCTTAGTGATGATAGTCTACTATATCTCCTTCATGTGTTCAACCGAATCTGGATAGAGGGTGATTTTCCGTCTCAATGGCAAGAGGGCATAGTCATTCCTGTCCACAAGCCTGACAAAGATCCTAAGTGTGCAGGAAGTTACAGACCGATTTGTCTTACAAACTGCCTGTGTAAGCTATTTGAGAGGATGGCAAATCGCCGACTCATGTGGTGTCTGGAGAAACAAGGACTCTTGTCCGAGTACCAATGTGGTTTTCGAGCTGCACGATCCACCACTGACCACTTGGTATGCCTGGAGAGCTCTATCCAGGATGCGTTTCTCCGCAAACAGCACTTGGTAGCTGTTTTCTTTGACTTGGAGAAGGCCTATGACACCACATGGCGATATGGTATCCCTTTCAGTCCTGCGTCAATGGATATTCCGAGGTAACTTGCCGGTATTTATTGCAAATTTTGTGTCCCTCCGTCTATTCCGTGCCCGAGTAGGGAGGACATATTCGCAATACCACGCTCAAGAAAATGGAGTCCCACAGGGATCAGTCCTTAGTGTCACTCTGTTCGCGATTGCCATAAATGGTATTGTTGCTGCTGCTGGTCCAGCAGTAATACCGTCCTTATATGTGGACGATTTTGCTCTGCACTATAGCTTGTGCAGTATGGCAGTCGCAGAGTGACAGTTACAGCAAGCTATTAGGAGGGTGGAGCAGTGGACCTTAGAACATATCTTTCGGTTTTCTGCCGCAAAGACCTCTGTTGTCCACTTTTGTCATCAACGTACTCTTCACCCCCATCCTGAGCTTTATTTAGGAAATGTCGTTCTTCCAGTTGTTGACACTTACCAATTCCTCGGGCTCCTTTTTGACAGTAAGTTATCGTGGGAGCCACACGTGCGGGAGCTAAAAGTGCAATGCACCAAGAGGCTTAATCTCTTGAAGTTTCTTAGCAGCACTACTTGGGGAGTTGACCGCGTGGTGCTCCTATGATTTTACAGGGCACACATTTTAACCCGGTTAGACTACGGCAGTGCAGCATATGGCTCAGCAAGACCAAGTGTCCTTTCAAAGCTGAACAGCATCCACCACGGCGGGGTTAGGTTGATGCCGGGAGCTTTTCGCACAAGTCCAATCGCCAGCCTGCTCGCTGAGTCTGGTGTGCTGCCTTTACATCTGAGGCGTCAGCAAATGCTTCTTTCCCCTGCTGCTAATTTGCGACAGATGCCACTTCATCCAATCTATCCTTGCGTGTTCAACAATGGCAACCGTTTTCTGTATGCTTCTCGTCCTCGAGCAACGTGGACGGTTGGAATACGCTTGGATAGCAGTTACAGATTGTTTGCCGTACCTTCGGTTCCTCGCCTTGTCAGACAACCAAGTGGGGTACCTCCGTGGGTCGTTCTACAACCTGAAATAATCCTGCATCTGCACACTGGCCCGAAGGAAAACACGGACCCTCCGATTTATCGGAGGCTCTTCTTGTCCTTGTTGGCCGCTATCCAGGTTCAGTCGTCATCTACATGGATGGTTTAAGGACAGATACGAAGGTGGGCTGTGCGTTCGTTGTTGACAATTATTGATTTCTTTTTGCTCTCCTGGAAACCTGTAGTGTGTACACAGCAGAGCTCTATGCTATCTGTGGAGCTCTGCGGTACGCACTGTACAATGAGCGCCGACACTTTCTTGTGTGTACTGACTCCTTGAGTTCGCTCCAGTCTGTTGATACCTGTTTCCCTTGGCACCCTCTGGTGCAGCGGATCCAGGACCTGCTGGCCGGGTGTTCGGATGCCGGCACCAGAATCACGTTTCTGTGGCTCCCAAGCCACATGGGCATAGAGGGAAACTAGTTAGCAGATCAGGCTGTCAAGGAGGCAGTTACACTGCCCCCGTTGCCTTTCAAGGGTACATCAAGTGATATTCGCTCGCAGCTGAGGCATCTGGTTATGTCCCATTGGGAGATGGAGTGGCAGGCCATTCCACTTCCCAATAAGCTGAGAGCAATAAAAGGAACAACGAAGGTATGGAGGACTTCTCTTCGGGCTTCAAGGAAGGAAGCAGTGGTATTATGTCATCTTCGGATTGGCCACGGTATCCTGATTCACTCCCATCTTTTGAAAGGAGAACCCCCCTCCAGTGTGTACCTGTGGCGACCATCTTACCGTGGTACACATCCTTACGGAGTGTATGGACCTGGTCAATCTTCGCCGTAGTTTTAACCTCCCGCGTACCATCTCCCTTATCTTGCGAGATGACGAACAGTCAGCAGACCTCGTCATCAGCTTTATGAGGGATAGTGGTCTGTTTTATCGTGTCTAATGATGTCCTTTGTCCTTGTGTATTTGTGTCAATTGCACTTTTATCCCACTGACTTCATTTTAGTTTGTGTTGCGTATTTTAATGTGTTATTTTAACATCTAATGTAAATTATGTATATATATCTGCACTACCAAGCAATGCCTTATTCCTTGTTTCCCTGTATTTTCTCTTATGTTATCAGAAAATAAGGTATTGCGAATTAGATCCACTGCTGTTTTAATCTCACACTCATTTTCTCATCACCATTTTTTTTTTTAAACTCTTGCTAGTGGATACATTTTAAAATTTTAAATATCATGTATCATGTTGTCATTCTCGTTCCATTAGGGGCCGATGACCTTCGATGTTAGGTCCCTTAAAACAACAAGCATCATCATCATCAGAAAAAAATCAAGGCAATAGAGAGAGAAGATGGATCCATAGTACATGACAAAAAATGTCTTCAGAAGGTGATTGCAAAGTATTTTGAAAAACATTATAATGAGGATAATTGCTCGAAGAAAGGAGGAGATAAGAAAATGGAAATAATAGATGGAGAATAAGAAGAGAACCCGATAACATGATTGGAATTAGAAAGGGCAGTGAAAGCAATGACGAAAGGTAAGGCAAGTGGAAAAGACTAATTCAATGCTGATATGATTAAGGCAGCAGGAAGCATTGGACTACACTGGCTATTCCGAGCCCTCATGCGATATGGAAGGATGAAAGAATACCTGAAGATTGGCAACAAGGAAGCATTGTACCACTGTTCAAAAAAGGTAAAAAGGAAGAAATGTGAAAGTTATAGAGGTATAACCCTATTATCACATGGGCTAAAAATAGTGAAGAAAGTCAGACAAAAGACTGAGGGATATAATAGAAACGCACAAGAACAACAGTATGGCTTTAGACCGAATAGATCTACAATAGCCTTTATATTTACATTGCAAACAATAATGGAAAAATATCTAGAAAGGAACAAGGAAGTCATCTTCGTATTTTTGGATTAGGAAAAAGCTTATGATACAGTTAAGAGGAAACATGTATGGGAATGCCTACTGAAAAGGAATGTACCAAAATCATGAATTAACAAGATAAAAATGTTGTATCATGAGAGCAAAAGCAGTGTACAAGTGGAGAGTGGTGACTCTGAAACATTTTATACCAAAAAAAAGTCTCAACCAAGGAAGTGCACTGTCACCATTATTATTATATTGATGGATGAAATAAAACGTGTAAAATAGAGTATCAGTAGTGATTAAGTGAATGCTTTGGTATTTGCAGATGATGTGGTGATTTGGGGAAAGGCAGAAAGGGAAGTACAAAGGAGACTGGACATTTGGAATGAAAATCTGAAGGAGTTTGGTAGTGATTAGTAAAAAGGAAACTGTAGTCATGCACTGGGGAAAGAGAAAAAGAGAAGCAAAGTGAACATAGACGGAGAACAGTTATAGAATTTAGAACAGTTTACGTATCTAGGTAGCATTATTAATGGAAGTAATGAAATCAACCCTGTATTTAATAACAGACTAAGTAAAGGTACAACATTTTATCATCAAGTCGGAGAGCTTTTATGGGATGACAAAGTACGCAAGAGAACGAAATTAACATTATACAAACAGTATTTCATCATCATCATCTGTTTACCCTCTAGGTTCGGTTTTTCCCTCAGATTCAGCGAGGGATACCACCTCTACCGCCTCAAGGGCAGCGTCCTGGAGCTTCAGACTCTTGGTTGGGGGAAACAACTGGGGAGAATGACCAGTACCTCGCCCAGGCGGCCTCACCTGCTATGCTGAACAGGGGCCTTGCAGGGGGATGGGGAAGATTGGAAGGGATAGACAAGGAAGAGGGAAGGAAGCGGCCGTGGCCTTAAGTTAGGTACCATCCCGGCATTTGCCTGGAGGAGGAGAAGTGGGAAACCACGGAAAACCACTTCTAGGATGGGTGAGGTGGGAATCGAACCCACCTCTACTCAGTTGACCTCCTGAGGCTGAGTGGACCCCGTTCCAGCCCTCGTACCACTTTTCAAATTTCGTGGCAGAGCCGGGAATCGAACCCGGACCTCCGGGGGTGGCAGTTAATCACGCTAACCACTACACTACAGAGGCGGACAACAGTATTTCATACCAGTTGTAACATACAGACTAGAAACGCTGAGACAAGATTTCAAGATCCAACCAGTAGAAATGAAATTTTTAAGAACATGGGTGAAAAAGACAAGAAGACATAGATTTCAAAATATTAAAATCAGAGAAGAGCTAAATATAGAACCGTTAGTACAGAACATACAGAAAGCAAAACTGAGACGGTTCGGACATGTAAAAAGAATGGGAAAGGAATGGGTAACAAGAAGGGAATTGGAAAGAAAAGTTACGGGGAAGAGACCAGTTGGATGACCAAGAAGAAGTTGGATGGATCAGATTTGGAAGGACATTAAAGAAGCTGGATTTGATGTGGCAGATGTAATGGAACAGGAAATGTGGAATGACAGAAAGGAATGGAGGAGGCTTGTTAACCACACCCGGGCGACTGGAGTGGGTCATTGATGATGATGATGATGATGATGATGATCTGCACAGAAAATATAACATCAGGCTGACAAAGAAACTTCTAAACCTAGGACTATCCTCGAAAAACCACAACCATAGGTTAGTGGAAATAAACAATCTAGAAGAAATTCTTATTACTGCAGAAACCATTCAAGGCAGAGCAAAATTTGGAAGTTGAGTAAGCAAACATAAATTTGGTCAAAAACCTATCAGAGAAAATACAGGGTAGACAGAAGAACACAGACAGGAACTTTGTGAACGAATGGAGAGATATTGGGAAGAAAAGAAGGAACATTGTACTGGTATGTTAAAATGTGCTGCTCACTTGAGCATAATGTATTAATAAATATCTTGGTTTAATTCATTTTTTAGATTTAAAATGTGAGGTTATATAGACTTTTTTGGAAGTTGAAAAAGGAAATAATACACCAATAAAAGAAAATTATACAATATTTTGAAGCTATTTTATTCAATTTTGCCTTGCTTCAATCCTAAATATTTAAGAACACACTTAAAATTGGACTATTTAATACATTCTACATCACAAATTGAACTGGAGAAACATTTCTTGCACGAGACATTGCAAATGGATTTCAGTTAAGACACATGATTAATATTTTTACTTATATCGACAAATAACTCCTTTATATTTTAGCTATTTCTTTCAGAGTGCCTTATTCAAACCAGGACATTGGTGACCTAGTCAGAGCTCTCAACTAGATTAGGTTCCACTAATCAGGCTCCCTTAACTAGAGTTCACTTGCTGTAGAGTGGCCTGGTTCTTTCTGCTCTTCTAGCCAATAACAAGTGAGCTACCTTTCAAACTTGTAACCACACCCAATGTTACTTTACGTCAGATATCGAATGTAATCCGGTTTTTCGAAATGGCTAAGCCACTGGCATGTTTTAATACAGAATTCATGAAAATTAAATAAAACACAGTCAGATATGTTTGCGCAAATTCAATAAAATGACTTCTTTTTGACATAGAATAGGTCATAGAAGTTACTTGTTACTGACTGTAAGCTTAGTCGATATTAAGTTATAATTGCACATCATCCATTTCCAGCTCCTGCTGGGTTGGCATGTTTATAGTATCTTTCCATCTGCCTCTGTCTGACCACCCGTGTCTCTCCTTAACTGTGTTCCAATCCAGGTTTCTTCTACTACTATTCTTGATCATTTTCAAATACCTTAGCCCGGGTCTCCCCCTTAACACCCTTCGTCCAATGGTGTTTCCATCATCTGCTTTGGCATTCGTCGCTCTTCCACCCTCTTAAATGTGTCCAAATCGTATAAGTTTTTCCCTCTCCATTTTTTCGAAAAGCTTTTCCACTCTAATTTCCTCCCAGATGTCCTCATTTCTTATTCTGTCCTTTCTTGTTTTACTTATCATACTTCTTAAAAATTTCATTTCACTGGCCTGGATTTTTTTCTCCTGTCTTTATGTCAGTATCCAGGCCTCTGGTGCACACATCATTATTGGGCAGTAGTACTTCTTATAAATCACTGCTTTGCACTTCTTTGGTATTTCCTCCACACCAGGTTTCTCACACTCCTGTAGAATGCATTTCCCTGTTGAGTCATTTTACTACCAGGCTGAGTGGCTTAGGCGGTTGAGGCGCTGGTCTTCTGACCCCAACGTGGCAGGTTCGATCCTGGCTCAGTCCGGTGGTATTTGAAGGCGCTCAAATACGTCAGTCTCGTGTTGGTAGATTTACTGGCACGTAAAAGAACTACTGCAGGATTAAATTCCGGCACCTCGGCGTCTCCAAAAACCATAAAAGTGGTAGTTAGTGGGACATAGAGCAAATAACATTATGAGTCATTTAACTCATTTTCATGCCCAGCCCTACAACCTGCATCAGTTTGCTTCCCAAGTAGAAAGCTCTCCACAGTTTTAAGATTTTTGTCCCCTTATTTTTATTGTTCCTTTTCCTTCCCTTTCTCCGCTAGCCAACACCATTTTCTTACTTTTTTCCATTCCATAATTTTCAATTATATTGCTCAGTATCTCGAGTTGCTCTTGTACTTGACTCTCTGCTTGCCCCCACACTATATCATCTGCAAACAGCATTACCCTCAGCACCTTGTCCCCATAATTTACCATTGTCTCCTTCACAACTTTTTTGAGGTCTATTATCAATAATGGTGGTGACAGCACACTTCCTTGACATGGCCCAGTTTCATTCCAAAACCAATCCTTTCTCTCCACATATGTGTGGACACTGCTGCAACAATTTTTGTATATTGCTTGCACATATACTGTATTTACATGAATAATCCCCGCATATTTTTTAAAATGCATGAAATTGAGGTGCAGGTTTTATTTGTGTCAAGGTTGGCAACACGCTCCTGGTTCATATAGTTTTCGATGTTGGGTGTACAGTTATGCTTTGTGTAACCGCAGATGGAAGAAAACTGCCCCCATATGTCATATTTAAACACAGAACAATTCAGACTTTAATTCAATACTGCCTTAACATGAAAAAAAAAAAAAGTATTTTACAGAGTAATTTTAATTTGAATTTTCTCAGCGTCGCAATAGAATGCGTCTTCTGGAACATGCAGGTGTAGCTTTCCGCACTTTCACTCACTTCGGTGTGTCTACAGTGTGTTTCATACTTGCTAAGTTTGAGTGAAATCGTAATTTGTTTGTATTCAGCGCTTTAAGGAAAGCCACAATATCATGAGCAGGCAGTGTGCGGAGAAGCAGAATCCGTGAACAGTGATGATGCCAACAGTTGGCTATAAAGCATGGCTCATAATTATAATGAATTCATATGCACCAAACATTATTGTCAATGCTGATGAAACTGCCTTTTTTATAATGCTGAATCAAACAAACTTATGGTTTTAACAGTGATCTAGTTTTCTCTGAGTGAAATGTTCAATAATAATACGTGGGTGATGTGCCATGGAACTAAAGATGGAAGTTGTTTGTTAACGAAGTGTCTGATCAGGCAGACGATATCGTTTCCGATAGCCTGACTTGAAGTATCATCTAAAGATGAAATTATCATAATGTTATCCATAGATCTAGAAAATGCACTCCTCGAGTTGAAGAACCTAAACCTAAATAATTTTGAAATGCTGAGACAATGCAGAAGTTATTTTGAACTGGTTAAGTCGAAGAATCTTAGGCATACCTGGCAACATGTTTGCATTTAAAGGTACTGTAAGTAATAATTTAGTTTTCAAGTATAAGAATCAAATGATCAAGAGTTAAACATAGAATATGACTCAACCACAGTGTCGAAAAATCAAAGAAAATCTTGTAGGCGAGCGGAACAGAAACAAGCCCGCACAGTAATAGTGGGGGACTCTCTGATAATAAATGCTGGACCTGAAGTTGAAGAGGGTATTGTGTAGGGCTATCCAGGCATACGAGTGGGTCAACTTGTAGAACATGTGAACAGTGATAGTACTGAAGAAAATCCTGATTCCTTGATTGTTCATATTGGCAAAAATCATCTTTACAATTTGTCAATGCCCAGTGACATAATGGCCGAGACTGATACACTTATTACTGCGATAACAAGGAGGATTCTAGCACCAAAGCTTTGTCTCAGTGCCGTTTTATATCAGCACGATGTTGGTAATCGTTACATAGATACTGTAAACTCCACTGTTGACTGGTTATGCCATAATGGAGATGTCCTTTTTGTCGATGCTAATAATTGATTAGAGGCAGTGATTTTGGAAAAGATGGACTGCACCTTAACAGAAAAGCAATCTCTAAGTTTGGTAAACTTCTCAATAGAATATCTAGAAGAATTCCCTCAGGAAACTAACTAAAATAATGAGGGGCATTGTAAAGAAAGGAATAGAATTAAGTAATTTAATAGATATATACTTACTAGATATTGTAAAAGGAGTTGAATCATGGATGAGAAACGATATAATGGATGGAGAAATTTTCTCACAGAACTGGAGTGTGTATCGTAAAGATAGGATACGAATGGTAGGAAGGGGGGGAGTATTCATTCTGGTGAAAGAAGGATTTGTAAGCAACGAAAAAGTTAAAGATGACAAACATGAAATTCTAGGTGTAAGGCTCATCTCTAAAGATAATAGGCAACTTGATGTCTTTGGAGTGTACAAACTGGGAAAGAGTAGCGCTGACGCTGATTCAGGTATTTTTGAAGCTATGTAGGAAACGATAAGGAAAGGAACGTGATTGTAGCAGGTGATCTCAATTTACCAAATGTCAATTGGGAAGGTAATGCGAATGACAGGAAGCATGACCAACAAATGGCAAATAAGTTAATATGGGAAGGATAGCTGATTCAGTAAGTGATGGAACCAAGTAGAGGGAAGGACATACTGGATGTGGTGCTGTTAAAACCAGATGAGTTCTATAGAGAAACCTACGTAATAGGTGATATTAGTGATCACGAAGTTGTTTTTGTCGTAGTTAAATATAAATGTGATATAAAGGAAGGTCTTAAAATTAGGACTATTAGGTATTACCATATAGCTGATAAAGCAGGCATAAGGGAGTTTAAGAAAAGTAACTATGATCATTGGAAAACGAAAAATAAGAATGTAAACAGACTCTGGGATGGGTTTAAAGCAGATGTTGGGGAATGTGAAAACAGGTTTATACCTTTGAAGGTGGTAAGGAATCATAAAGACCCACTTTATTATAATAGAGAAATAAAGAGACTAAGAAGGAGGTGCAGATTGGAAAAAAATGGGGTTAGAAATGGCTGTGAAAGTAAGGAGAAATTGAAGGAACTCACTAGGAAATTGAATTTATCAAAGAAGTTGGCTAAGGATAACATGATGGCAAGCGTAATTGGCAGTCATACAAATTTTAATGAAAAAATGGAAGGGTATGTGTAGGTAATTGAAGGCAGAAACAGGTTCCAAGGAGGACATTAGAGGAATCATTAATGAACAAGGGGAAAGTGTATATGAGGATCTTCAGGAGGCAGAAGTATTCAGGCAGCAGTATCTAAAGATTGTTGGTTACAAGGATAACGTCCAGATGGACTTGGTGACTAGTGCTAAAAGATATTAAAATTTACCTATGAAAACACTGACATTTACAATGAGATACAAAAGTTGAAAACTAAAAAATGGGCTGGAATTGCTAAGATTTCTGGGGATATACTAAAGACAATGGGTTGGGATATAGTACCATATCTGAAGTACTTATTTGATTATTGTTTGCATGAATGAGCTATACCAAGTGAATGGAGAGTTGCTATAGTAGCCCCTGTGTACAAAGGAAAGGGTGATAGACATAAAGCTGAAATTTACAGGCCAGTCAGTTTGACATGGAAGGAGCTATACCAGATGAATGGAGAGTTGCTATAGTAGCCCCTGTGTATAAAGGAAAGGGTGATAGACATAAAGCTGAAAATTACAGGCCAGTAAGTTTGACATGCATTGTATGTAAGCTTTGGGAAGGCATTCTTTCTGATTATATTAGACATGTTTGTGAAATTAATGACTGGTTCGATAGAAGGCAATTCGGTTTTAGGAAAGGTTATTCCACTGAAGCTCAACTTGTAGGATTCCAGCAAGATATAGCAGATATCTTGGATTCTGGAGGTCAAATGGACTGTATCGCGATTGACATGTCTAAAGCATTTGATAGGGTGGATCATGGGAGACTACTGGCAAAAATGAGTGCAATTGGACTAGACAAAAGAGTGACTGAATGGGTTGCTATATTTCTAGAAAATAGATCTCAGAGAGTCAGAGTAGGTGAAGCTTTGTCTGACCCTGTAATAGTTGAGAGGGGAGTTCCTCAGGGCAGTGTTATCGGACCTTTGTTTTCTTATATATATAAATGATATGAGTAAAGGAGTGGAATCAGAGGTAAGGCTTTTTGCGGATGATGTTATTCTCTATAGAGTGATAAATAAGTTACAAGATTGTGAGCAACTGCAACGTGACCTCGAAAATGTTGTGAGATGGACAGCAGACAATGGTATGTTGATAAACGGGGCTAAAAGTCAGGTTGTGAGTTTCACAAATAGGAAAAGTCCTCTCAGTTTTAATTACTGCATTGATGGGGTGAAAGTTCCTTTTGGGGATCATTGTAAGTATCTAGGTGTTAATATAAGGAAAGATCTTCACTGGGGTAATCACATAAATGGGATTGTAAATAAAGGGTACCGATCTCTGCACATGGTTATGAGGGTGTTCAGGGGTTGTAGTAAGGATGTAAAGGAGAGTGCATATAAGTCTCTGGTAAGACCCCAACTAGAGTATGGTTCCAGTGTATGGGACCCTCACCAGGATTACCTGATTCAAGAACTGGAAAAAATCCAAAGAAAAGCAGCTCGATTTGTTCTGGGTGATTTCCGACAAAAGAGTAGCGTTACAAAAATGTTGCAATGTTTGGGTTGGGAAGAATTGAGAGAAAGAAGAAGAGCTGCTCGACTAAGTGGTATGTTCCGAGCTGTCAGCGGAGAGATGGCGTGGAATGTCATTAGTAGACGAATAGGTTTGAATGGCGTTTATAAAAGTAGGAAAGATCACAATATGAAGATAAAGTTGGAATTCAAGAGGACAAGCTGGGGCAAATATTCATTTATAGGAAGGGGAGTTAGGGATTGGAATAACTTACCAAGGGAGATGTTCAATAAATTTCCAATTTCTTTGAAATCATTTCGGAAAGGGCTAGGAAAGTAACAGATAGGGAATCTGCCACCTGGGCGACTGCCCTAAATGCAGATCAGTATTGATTGATTGATTGATTGATTGATTAATTTCAATTTCATGCATTGCACGTAAGCTTTGGGAAAGTGTTCTTTCTGATTATATTAGACATGTTTGCGAAATTAACAGCTGGTACTATAGAAGGCAGGAAAGGTTATTTCACTGAATCTCAATGTGTAGGATTCCTGCAAGGTATAGCAGATATCTTGGATTCTCAAGGTCAAATTGACTGTGTCTCCATTGACCTGTCTAAGGCATTTGACAGGGTGGATCATGGGAGACTACTGGCAAAAATAAGTCCAATTTGACTAGACAAAATAGTGACTGAATGGTTTGCTATATTTCTAGAAAATAGATCTCTGAGGAAACTTTAGAAACCGAGCTCAATAGCTGCAGTCGCTTAAGTGCGGCCAATATCCAGTATTCGGGAGATAGTAGGTTCGAACCCCACTGTCGGCAGCCCTGAAAATGGTTTTCCGTGGTTTCCCCTTTTCACACCAGGCAAATGCTGGGGCTGTACCTTAATTAAGGCCACGGCCGCTTCCTTCCCACTCCTAGCCCTTTCCAGTCCCATCGTCGCCGTAAGACCTATCTGTGTCGGTGTGACGTAAAACAAGTAGCAAAAAAAAAAAAAGAAGAAACTTTAGAAAAAAACTAGGACAACAAAAAGACTCTCAACCATAATCCTTGGGTCAGGATATGAATAGGGGCTTTACGTCGCACCGACACAGATAGGTCTTATGGCGACGATGGGATAGGAATGGCCTAGGAGTTGGAAGGAAGCGACCGTGGCCTTAATTAAGGTACAGCCCCAGCATTTGCCTGGTGTGAAAATGGGAAACCACGGAAAACCATCTTCAGGGCTGCCGACAGTGGGATTCGAACCCCCTATCTCCCGGATGCAAGCTCACAGCCGCGCGCCTCTACGCGCACGGCCAACTCGCCCGGTATGAATACATCTAATAAGACTCCAACACATACCAGCAATCCCATGATAATAAATTTGACTAATGTACAGTTTACAGATAGGGAAATGGATCTCATTAATAAAGGCCCAAAACACAACTGGCCTAATAAGAATAAGGAAATGGATATCATTAACACAGCGGCAGATAGGGGGCGGGGGCGAACATCGCTAAATTCCCGTAAAAATACACAATGATATCAGATCAAAAAATAAAGAAAAAATTAAATAGGCTATCGAAGTAACTTAACACTAAATTCGATTCTAATCAACAAAAATTAATACAGAACACAAAACAAAAAAAAAGAAAACAACAATATTTTTGTTACAAAGGCTGATAAAGGGGGTTCAGTAGTATTAATGGACAAAGATGTGTACGTAAAGAAAAAAAAAAAAAGAAGAGTTCTTCAATGTTAACAATTACACAGTAGTTACAAAAGACCCATTAATAATAGTACAACAGAATTTTAAAGTCTTTAATTAAGAAATCAACATTTTTATTTAATGAACAAGACCAGCAGAAACTCATCAATATGAATCCTAACATACCATGAGCGAGGGTCTTACCTAAGGTACAAAAAAAAGGTATCCCAATCTGCCCTATTATTAGTTGTCATAATAGTCCAACTCATAAGGTATCTAAACACATCCACAATTTCCTTAAAAAAAAAAAACACTACGTCTTCAGTAATGAATGCCCTTCCCCGTAGTGCAGGTGTATCATGCCTACCTCTTACCCGGAGGCCCAGGGTTCGATTCCCGGCCAGGTCAGGAAATTTTACCTAGATCTGAGGGCTGGTTCGAGGTCTACTCAGTCTACGTGATTAGAATTGAGGGGCTATCTGATGGTGAGATAACGGCTCCGGTCTAGAAAGCCAAGAATAACGGCCGAGAGGAATCGTCCAGCTGACCACACGACACCTCATAATCTGCAGGCCTTCGGACTGAGCAGTGGTCGCTTGGTAGGCGAAGGCTCTTCAAGGGCTGTAGTGCTATGGGGTTAGTTTGTTAGTTTAGTAATAAACAATCTTTGAAGAACTCGATCAATTTTTGCGACATCCTAAATAAGTTTGCCTTGAAACCCAGTCAAGTAATGTGCTTATTCGATGTAACCAATATGTACCCTAATATTCCTGTAAAAGAAACTGTCAAAATCATTTACAATAATATTTCCAAACACAGCGGCCTCAGCAGGTTGGACGTGGACGAATTTGTGAAGATATTAGAATTCGTATTGAATATTTTTTTTTCCGTTTAACTGTAAAATTTTCTAACAAAGAGGACTGGCAATGCGAGACCCTATATCTGGCATCATGGTGGACATATACATGAACACGATCGAGCACACAAAGATAAAGGATAATATCAGAGGCATAGATTTATGGTGAAGACATGTAGACGACACGTTTGTTGTTATTGATGAAATATCACTAATAGTAATGAGATATTAGAAAGTCTAAATAGGATTGACGACAACTTGAAATTTACTAAAGAAGCTGAATCTAAGGAGTCTTTGAATTTTTTGGACATAATGGTTACAAGATTAAATA
This sequence comes from Anabrus simplex, assembly GCF_040414725.1. Classification (NCBI taxonomy): domain Eukaryota; kingdom Metazoa; phylum Arthropoda; class Insecta; order Orthoptera; family Tettigoniidae; genus Anabrus; species Anabrus simplex. Next base: position 179,659,925 of record NC_090266.1, read on the forward strand.
ACACTTTTGAATTTCAAATATACAGGAAACCTACACAGTCTCCAATAACGATAAACAATTCTTCATTGCGCCCAGTTCACAAAAGCAGACATCTTTCTGTAAATTGAAGATAGAATTAAACTACATAACGAGTTTAGCCAAATTGAATGGATTTAAAGTTGAGATGGTCAACTGACTAATTAACAGAATCAGAAATAGGTTATTCACAAATCTGACACCAGACAGAACCAAAAAAAGGACAAATATGCCACATTTACGTATGATAACCCGATGATTCATCAAAGTACGAATACATTCATAAAACATGATATTAACATAGCCTTTAGAACATCTAATACAAACCAAAGTATATTTTTTAATCATGATAAAGTTAATCAGGGAAACCATCATTACTCGGGATCAGGAGTTTATAGATTAACATGCTCAGAATACAGATTTTCATATATTGGGCAAAATGGGACAATTTTTTTATGAGTTATATGGAGCACTTTAATGCAGAAAAGCATAATAAATACTCAGCCATGAGTATACACATGAGGGAGACAGGACACCATTTTACTTGCATAGAAAAAAGATTTTATGATATTTAGGAGTATGGGGCAAGGTAAGCTTTTGAACGAACTAGAAAGCCTGTACATATTTTTTCGATCAGAATTATAATAAAAATCAAATCCTCAATGATGTTACGGAAATCAGAAGTCCATTACATGAATTAACACCCAAATTAATAAATACAGTTAAATCAAGTCGGAAAGGAATCCAACAGATGTTTAAGCATGCTCCTGTTACTCGTAAGAATGCCTCTCCTATACCGGTAATGACGCAAAAGGGTCCACCTACTTCCTCTCCCTCCCCAGGTTCCCCACCACCTTTTCCACACAGATACTGTACAATACTAGGAGCCGCACTAGCAGACACGTTAGCAACTACTGACCGGTAGGACTTACCTAACATCTTGAATAACAAGTAAGTACTTATTAAAATATGGTCGGTTAGGAGAACTCCTCACGTATCCACAACATTAAGCTTTCTTTTGTCATCACAGATCCCACAATCCATTTAACTTAGTCAAAGGTCAAGCACGAAGCTTTATACTTCGTAAGCGGCATAACAAAACCTATTATCTACATTGAAAATAAATTTGACAGCAACTTCAACTGGGTCCTACTTTTGGCTTCTGCATATATTCTGCATTCTGCCTGTTATGTCTTAAGGCAGTATGAATTCTAGTGTATTCACAATTCATCACGATTACACTATATTTTAATACGCATATCTGAGATACGCTACGTCATATAAGTTTTGTATTGAGTTTCGTTTCTCTAAGATTGGAGTTTACCTTGGAGCTCTTTGAGATTATAAAAAGCTTAGTACTGTCTATATGATGGTCTACTATTAGTTTCAGACACAAGGCTTTGGATTGACAATGTGATAATTTTAATCACTCAAGTTATCACGTTTTTGTTCAAGGTAATCATTTTAAGATTAAGTTAAGGCTGAGGATGCTCATTAAATGAGCGAAACATGTCCCATAAAGAGATATAATTGTATGAAACTGTAACCACCTAACGGTGGACAATAAATAATTTCCTATTATAATCATTGTTAATAACAGTATTCAATACGGATTAACCATGACGATAATGACCTGTAAGTGGTGCACTATGTGATCAAAATTATCCGAACACGCCCAAAAACATACGTTTTTCATCTTAGGTGCATTGTGCTGCCACCTACTGCAAGATACTCCATAGCAGCAACCTCAGTAGTCATTAGACATTGTGAGAGAGCAGAATGGAGCACTCCGCCGAACTCACGGACTTCGAACATGGTCAGGTGATTGGGTGTCACTTGTGTTAGAAGTGTGTACGTGAGATTTTCACACTCCTAAACATCCCTAGGTCCACTGTTTCTGCTGTGGTAGTGAAGTGGAAACTTGAAGGGACACGTACTGCACGAAAGCTTACAGGCTGCAAGTACTATGACAGTTCGGCAGGAGGTGAGAAAACTTGGATTTCATGGTCGAGTGGCTGCCCATAAGCCACACATCATGCAGGTCAATGCCAAAGGACGCCTCACTTGGAGCAAGGAGTGTAAACATAGGACAATTGAACAGTGGAAAAACGTTGTGTGCAGTGACGAATCACGGTACACAATGTGGCGATCCGATGGCAGGGTGTCGGTATGGAGAATGCCGGGTAAACGTCATCTGCCAGCGTGTGTAGTGCCAACAGTAAAATTTGGAGGCGAAAGTGTTATGGTGTGGTCGTGCTTTTCATGGAGGGGGCTTGCACCCCTTGTTGTTTTGCATGACACTATCACAGCACAGGCCTACATTGATGTTTTAAGCACCTTCTTGCTTCCCACTGTTGAAGAGCACTTCTGGGATGGCGATTGTGTCTTTCAACACGATTGAGCACCTGTTCATAATGCACAGCCTGTAGCAGAGTGGTTACACGACAATAACATCCCTGTCATGGACTGGCCTGCACAGATTCCTGACCTGAATCCTATAGAGCACCTTTGGGATGTTTTGGAATGCCGACTCCGTGCCAGGCCTCACCGACTGACATCACTACCTCTCCTCAGTGCGGCGCTCTGTGAAGAATGGGCTGCCATTCCCCAAGCAACCTTCCAGCACCTTATTGAACGTATGCCTGCTAGAGTGGAAGCTGTCATCAAGGCTAAGGGTGGGCCAACACCATATTGAATTCCAGCATTATCGATGGAGGGTGCCACAAACTTGTACGTCATGTTCAGCCAGATGTCCGGATACTTTTGATCACATAGTGTATGTTCCAAGCAGTCAGTGGAGAGATGGCGTAGAATGACATTCGTAGACGGATAAGTTTGAGTGGTGTCTTTAAAAGTAGGAAAGATAAAGCTGGAATTCAAGAGGACAAATTGGGGCAAATATTTGTTTATGGGAAAGGGAGTAAGGGATTGGAATAACTTACCAAGGGAGATGTTTCATTAATTTCCAGTTTCTTTGAAATCATTCAAGAAAAGGCTCGGGAAACAACAGATAGGGAATCTGCCACCTGGGTGACTGCCTTAAATGCAGTTCAGTAGTGATTGATTGATTGATTGATTGATTGATTGATTGATTGATTGATTGATTGATTGATTGATTGATTGATCAGGTCTCAATAATAATTATCAGCATTTCTTGAAATTAAGAAATGAATGCAAGTCTGAATCCAAATCTTGCTATACAAACTATGTCTCCAACTATGAACGAAGTATTAGTTCCAATCCACAGTATGTATGTTGGGTGTTCAGCCCGAAGGCTGGTTTGATACTCCACAGTTCTGCCAACAGCTGTCATAGATAGCCTAGGCTTCACTGAAGAGACATACTAGGGAAATGAGCGACGTAGTTTCCTGTTGCTTTCCTCCCAATCTGCAGAAATTCTAGCAATATCTAATTTTTAAAAGTTCATATAATATAATTCCTTTAACAGTGCATCTTAATGAAGTTTCAGCAGATACTGGAGGAAACATTGTCAATCTTTTTGTTAAACACTTTTAATCTGTTCAGAATAGCATGCCATATGATTATCCTTTTTTCTGTCAATCTTTCAGTTATCAACATTAGTAAGACAGAAATTTACAACAAACTGATATCTCTGGAATTGGAGGAAAAGCTGTAGGATCTGATTGTGTTTCTACTTACCTGCTCAAGTACTCATCATCATCATCCTGAACCATCTTCAGTTTTCTGGGTGTGGTATATGAGCCTCCTCCATCTCATCCTGTCCTTGTACCGTTCCTCGTCCACCAACTTGCCCAATCATGACCTCTTAGCAGTACATCGTTCTTAACTAAATCCATTTCCTTTGTGGCCTTCCCACAGGTCATCTGCCTTCTACTTTTCTGTCAAATTCCTTCCTTGCAGTTCTGTTAACTGTCATCCTCTTCATGTGACCAGACCACCTCAGTCTTGATATCTGAATCTTATTGAGGAGAGAATCATCTCTTCCTACTTCTATAATTTTCTCATTCCTAATCTTGTCTTTCCTGGTTTTCTGGATTTTAGTGCGTAGGAATTTCATTTCAGCTGCCTGGAGTTTGGAATTATCTCTATTGGTCAGTGTTGTGGTTTGGAGATGGTATGTAAGAATTGGTACAATGTCATTTTTGTTTTCATAGGTATTTGCTCATCCCACAGCGCAGGTGTCTTATCTTGTGGTAAAATTGTGTTGCCTTGTTGATTCGATTGATCACCTCATGTTTTGCTAGATTGTCATTTGATAGAACGCTACCCAAATATTTGAAAATTGGAACGCTGTCCAGTTGGGCTTCATTCAACATGACTCTTGGTTCTGCTCTTTTCCCCATACATTTTCATCACCACCGTCTTGGTCTTACTGTTGTTCAGACCATATTTCCTAAACTCCTCATTCCAGCTTTGCATTCTCTCTCCCAATTCCTCTTCTGAGTCACTCCAGATTGCAACATCATCTGCAAATGTGAAGGCTTTGATATCTCCATGTTCTTTCCTTTGATGATGATGATGCTCGTTGTTTTAAGGGGCCTAACATCGAAGGTCATCGGCCCCCAATGGTACGGAATGAAAGAACAAAAATTTCAAAGGCATCCACTGACCAAAATAAAAATAAAATATGTCATGAAGAATGAATGGATGGACAGGAACCCAACAAAACACAAAACAAACAAGCAAAAACCAGTGGATCAGACTCAAAACAGATCGAAAATAACATTATTACCGACCAAGGAGCCACTTATGAAGCACAATGATGCTTGGTGTCTAAAGGGGGTACAAAATCCACGTCTAAGGCCCCACAGAAGGGTACATGTCGCGAGTAAAATAGAATTATGTTATGTGTCATGTTGGGGTATTAATCAGAAGTAGCGAAGACTCACGGTGTTCCACAAATGATGGTACTACTCACAAGTATTGCAATACGTACAAGTAACGCAGACCTATGGTGTGTCTCACACAGTGGCGCAACACATAGCCAACGCAAACCGAGAAGGTTCCCTACCTAGGTGTACTAAACACGGGCGCTGGTATTCCCGTGGTGTTCCTCACATAGTGGGTACTAATCGCAGGCAACGCAGACCCATGGTGCTGCTCATATAGTGGTACAACTCACAGGCTACGCCCAGACCTGCGGTGTTGCTCACATGGGTACGACGCACGGGTACTGGAATCCACCAGGCCAGGCTTTTAACTGCTACTAATCACAAACCTATTTCGTACCAAATTTAGTGGTACTACTCGCAAGTACAGGCAACCTATGGTGTTCCCCGCGTGATGGTGCGATTCAAAATTAGTTTCATGGTTCTAATTCAGTCACCCCCTTGGTCGCCCCTTTTAGTCACCTCTTACGGCAGGCAGGGGATACCGCGGGTGTATTCTACATGTGCGTCCCCCACCCGCAGGGGGTAGTGTTCTTTCCTTTTAATAGATTTCATTACTACATCCATCACAATAATAAATAGAAGTGGTGACAATGAACTGCCCTGCTGCACTCCTCTCTTTGTTTCAAACCAGTCCGACAAACCACATCCTACTTGAATACAACTTCTATTCCCACAATACAACATTTTCACTTTGTTTATGAGTCTGTCTCACACGTGAAGTTCTTTCATGCATTGCCAAATTCTTTCCCTTGGTACACTGATGTAGGCTTTCTCAATGTCCAAAAATATTCTTCTCCCAGTATTTTTCCATTAGCATCCTAATTGCAAATATAATGTCTGTAGTTGACCTTCCTGGTCTGAAACCATACTGCTCTTCTTCCAAAATTAGTTCAACAATATCTCTGATTCTGGTCTCTATTATTTTTTCCGATATTTGCAGAACATGAGACAGTAGTGTAATACCACGATAATTAGTACATTTTCGTCGGTTCCCTTTCTTGAGCAGAGGTACAATGATGCCCATCTTCCAGTCCTCAGGAATAGTATTTTTCCTCCCATATCTTGTTGAGCAGTCTGTAGAGCCATTGGATTCCTGGAATTCCTGCAGCTTTCAGCATATCTGCACTTAGTTCATCTATGCCCACTGCTTTTCCTTTCTTCATGCTTTTGAGCACATTTTCAACCTCAAGTCATGTAATTGGTGGTTCAGTTGTGGTTCCTCGACTTGCCTCTCCTCTATCCGTTGTTATGTTTTCTGTATCTCCATTCAGCAACTTTTCGAAATAGATCCTGAGTTCCTGTTTAATTTCTCCCTCTTCTTGTGCCAGAGTTCCATCATCTCGTTCTTTTGCTTTTATGGTCTCTTGATCTCTTCGCTTGTTTTTCACTACTCTGTATAGCAATTTCATATTTCCTCTACTGTCCTCTTCCAGTTTATTTGCAAACTCATTCCATTTCTTCTCTTTTTCTTCCTTTTCAATGTTCTTTACAGCAAGTTTCTTGTTCCTGTATACTCCTTGGAGTCTTTGTATTTCTTGTTCATTGCATTTTTTTTTTTTTTTTTTTTTGTCCGTGTCCAGTGCCTTCTTTATTTGGTTTCTTTCTTTCACCGCCGTTTTCACTTTATCATTCCACCATGGTGTCTCCTTTTTTTCTTTTGATGGAACTTGTAACTCCACATAGGTTTTTGGCTTCTCCCACAAAGGTGTCTTTGAAAGCTTTCCACTCTTCATTAACTTCGGTTACTTCACCCTTCGGCAGACTGTTGAATCCTTAGATTGTATTCTTCCTTTATTTGGACTTCTTGCAACTTCCAAGTTTTAACCCTTGGTTTTTTCATAATTTTTGGCGTTTCATTAGTCTTATGTTTGAAGTCTACTACCAGCAATCTGTAGTCACTGTTCATGCTTTCACTAGGGATGACTTTTCCATCTGTGATGTATCTACCACCATCTTTATTCATGATTATGTAGTCAATCAGTGTTCTATACTGGCCATCCCAACTGTACCTTGTTACTTTTTGACTGTCTCTTTTTTTGAAGAATGTATTTTTTATTATAAGATCATTTCTTCTGCACAGATCTAATAGTTGTTCTTCTTCTGGGTTCCTTTGTCCAAATCCATGTGGACCAATAATGTTCTCGTACCCCAGTCTGTCTACCCCAACTTGCGCGCTTAGATCTCTAATAATAATAATAATAATAATAATAATAATAATAATAATAATAATAATAATAATAATAATAATTGTACCGAGAGGTACACCCCTACGCCGCACTTTTAAATCATGCGCCAATAAAACCTCCTCTACAGGAGAAACTGTGAACTTAAAACTGAACCAACTTATAAATTTTCTCAGATGATGTCACTACCTTAATTTTGTGATCATGAAGTTGCCAGTACTGTGTGAATTTCAACTTGTTTTGTTTTCTGTTCCTCAAGAAGTGTGGACACTCTCTCATAGATGTCTCTACTAAAAAACTATGATCATGCACCCTGGTGCGAAGTGAAGGAACTTTATTTGAAGACATTTTGTATTCGTAAGTTTGTTCTTTACTAAATTTCGTTCATTCAGTTGTGGGTTGGCAATATTTATCTTTCTTTCCGCCAGTTTTGAATTTAGGTGGGGCTTAATTATTCATGAAAGGTCTCGAACTTTCCCCGAGGGTTTATAAACTGTTGATTTTCTCGTCTCTCGGCCACTCGATCAACATCTAAGTGTGTGGACGTAAAGCAAGAGGTGGGAAGCGCCTCTTTCATCAGGCAGCAGGTCTTCAGCAAGTTAATGGCTGTTTAACATCTTTATTTCTTGCTAGCTCAGCAGTTTAACCCGCGGTAAAGGTCCGAAACCTTTACAATGTAACCTAATTTCCTAAATATGTAATTTTCTGTCGGCTTATGGAAAAACTTAAGTAAAATCTGCAACTGTAATTCGGGGATAGAGAGTGATTTACCCTCTTGAGCTCCCCTTCAAATTGGTTTGAGGTGACTATGTTTTGGAACTGGTTTACTTCCTTTCTGTAATGTCTTAAATTTTTCTTATACGAGTTACCTCCGTAGTTTGGGAATAGCCCCTGTTTCATCGGCCTAGTGCCTTTTGGGTTTTAAGAAGCTACATAGAGGAGTGCAAGAGTTCGCCTCCTTTCATTTTCGGGCCATTTATTTCCTGTTTTTTCTTCTACATGAAGGCCTGGTAGGCTGGGTATGAGATACCCCTGTTTCATTTTTGTAAGTTGTGCCTTGATGGTAATTTATTGTAAAGTATGGTATTGCCTTGAATAGGCTTGAAAAACTGAGAGCGTGTCTGCTCTTTTCTAGTGTGGTTTGGATGCCTCTGGGAGGCTTGACATTGCAAAGTGGGAGCAAGTGCTGCATGTTATTAGGGGATTTCTGCCCTTGAAACAAATTTGGATTTTGAGCTAGGAACTCAAAAATTGTAAAACTAAGGGCTTGTAGCCGAAGTGTGTTAAAGATTCAAAATCTTTAATTTTTTTTCTCCCTAAATCTTGTTTTTACTTTGTTATGTAATTATTATCTCACGAAGTGAGAATTTGTTAACTTGTTGCTTTTCGAAAATATAACCTTCCATTTCAGTTTAAATTCTTTCTTAACAAAGCAGTTAGACCCATTCACCCTGGCACCTTCTTTCACCTCTGCTGATCCACCAAACCGCGCTAATAATAATAATAATAATAATAATAATAATGTTTTCCTCATTAGCTATATCTTCCAGGTCTTGCCAAATTTTCTCTTTGTCTTCCTCACTGCAGCCTGTCTGTGGGGCACACACTTGTATGACGGTGTACTTAGTGTTATCCAATTTCATGAACATTTTAATGATTCTATCACTTTTGCAGATAACTTCAGCTGTAGCATCAGTTCCTTCATTAATTGCATTCAATACAGCAAGTTTTTTCTACATAGCGCAAGGTTCATTGGGTTCCGATTGAATTGAGACTATTTCTGTTTAACGCAGCAAGTTTTTCATTCCACCAATGAAAATGTCCAACTCTGTCAACTTTTAATCTTATGCTGGTCTCAGCGGACAATTTTCCCTCTACGCTAATGTGGACCTCACATCTAGAACTTTCCAGAAACATAGGACTTCGTATATACCAGATATAACTTCAATTTTGCAACACAGGAGTAACAGTCAACTAAAGACTTTCTCATCAGGAGATTTTATGTGACCTCACAAGGATTTTATTTGTCAATGTTAACGCATCTTTGTTACTTTTATTATAATTTGTGTATACGGTTTTCACTTTTGTATGTCATTCCACCACCATCCCATCCTTCTAGATCCTCTCTCATTTCTCCACATTACTTTATTTTATGACTATGTCTTTTGCTTTTATACTTTGGCTAGGCTGATAATGGTCCACAGTGGACCGAAACTAGTACCTATTAATATCATCGTAATGTTTTGTAAACATCAAATGATTTTTAGTATTGAGAAGGTGGAACATGAAAACTTTGTATTTAATTTAAGTATAATTATGAATCCAACACCATTTTTCGCTACCTTCTCCTGTCCACTCCAGTATAATTTGTATCCTCCACGAAGTGTCTTACTTGCAATCCCTTTCCATTTGGTCTCACTTAATCCCAATATTGATATTTTTCTTCTATCCATCATGTCTAGGAATTCTTCTACCTTTCCAGTTAATAATAGAATGTTCATAGTTCCAATTCAGTGTTTAATCTCTTATTTATTTTGGTTGTCCTTTCAGAACATTGTATATCATCAGCCTTATGACCATCATACTTTACAATTTTCTGAAAGGAGGTATCAGTCCAGTCTATAAATCTTCTTTCCGAGGCTCTTTTTCTTACTGAAAGAAACTGTTCTCAATACTCTCCTGCTGACTTGCTAGGCCTAACGCATAAGGGGCTTTTCTTTCAGGGTTTACTCCCTTAGCCTTTAAGGATGCCTTCCTCATCCTACAAGGCAGCAGGTTCCATCTGTACACCCCCAGAAGGATGGGTTGCCTCTTCCGCCGTCTCCACCGTACCAAAGTCCATCTTCTCCACCGTAGATGGCGTTGCTTAAGTACTGCTCATTTATTTTAAGTGGAGCACTCTTTTATCTGTTCAACTTATCATTAAACCAAGGTGTTTTTGAAAATGATGATATAACTGACATAAAACAAATTAGACCAGTTACAATTTCTTCTCATATTTCCAAAATTTTTGACTCAATAATTCTTGACAAGATCACACTTCTCTTTTAGAACACCATCATTGATGAGCAACATGGATTCTTTTTAGGATGGTCAATTTGTAGCAAACTTCTTTTATTGTATCAGTTCCTCTTAGATGCAATCGAGAACCACTCTCAGGTAGACTGCATTTATACAGACTTCTCAAAAGCTTTTGACACTGTTGACCATGATATCTTGCTGCAAAAACTAACATGGAATTAATGGGCCTCTCCTGATTTGAATCGTATCTTAAAAATTGCCTACAGATTGTTAAAATAAGGAATAATTTTTCTGCACCTATTATTGTTACCGGTCAAGTTAATCAATCAATCAATCAATCAATCAATTAGTCAATCACTCAGTCACTTCCGATCTACATTTAGGGCAGTCACCCAGGTGGCAGATTCCGTATCTGTTGTTTTCCTAGCCTTTTCTTAGCCTTTTCTCACCTTGCTCCCTTACTTTTTACTCTACATAAATGACATTACAAATATACTTAAGAATTCAAAATAGGTTTTGTTTGCTGACGATGCAAAAAAAATTATGTAAATTCATTGTCCACATGATTATTTAAAACTTCAAGAAGATTTAAGTAATTTCAAAAATACTGTATTCAAAATAGGTTGAAACTTAATCATGAAAAATGTAAAATAATATGGCTTTTTAAAACCAAGAAGTACAAATTTAGTAATAACATTCTTTCTCCTGTTTCACAAGTTAACGACCTTGGTGTTTTATTCAGTTATAACCTATCATTTAAAGAACATACTGAAAATATCCAATGCAGTATTATAGAAAGAAACCTGGACTGGGACACAGTTTTGGAGGAGGAGTGGTGCAATGACCGAAGAAAGTGGAGAGGAACCATAATTGCCCCTACCCGGCTACAGCTGGATAAAGGGAAATGATGATGATGATGATTATTGAAAATATTTGTAAGAAATTATTACAAAGTCTGGGTTGCATTACTAGATATTATAGAGAATTTTTGAAAATTGGCTACCTATCAATTGCTGTATGTATCCATGGTACGCCCTATACTTGAATACTGTCCTGTACTCAGTTCAGTATGGACAAAAAATTAAATTTCTTACATTTACTGTACACCTGTATGAAATCCTCATCAGACCTCTATCCATAGATTAAATTCAGTACAACATAAATTTCTTCATTTATATTCAAGAGCAGGATTCCCATATGAAATTGTTGCTTATACAGCCCTACAACAGTTCTTCAATCTGCAGAGTCTGTCACAACACCGTGAATTCCTGGATACACTTTTCATTTTTAAATTGCTCCACTCCTGGTGAATTGTCCACAACTCCTTGAAAAAATTAACTTACACATACCGGACAGACGTAGGAGGTTTAAGAATGCATTGTATACAAATTGGCATAGAACTAACTACGCGTTCAATGGGCATATTGAACGAATGTCATGATTTCTAAACAAAGTTTGATATTGATACAGTTAACTGCTCGTTGTCAAAATTTAGAAATCACTTACACAATCTCCAGAAGTAACTTATTTTCGTGTGCTTACTGTACTATAAACTTTGTATATATTTGTACATCTTTTTCTTCTTATACTCCACTGACCTTTCTTTTTATTGTGTTTTGTTTATTTTTCTCTGTTGTGTGTAAAATGGTATTACCGTTAATAAGTATTATTATTATTATTATTATTATTATTATTATTATTATTATTATTATTATTATTATTATTATTATTATTATGCAATGCAGACAGAAGCAAAAGACTTCCTCCCCTCGTCATAGGAAATTTCGATATGCCACGATGTTTTAAGGGCATCAGATACTTTCCGTGCAAGTACAACACTTCTGAAATGCATACAGTACAGTAGTCCAGTGAATAAAGCACTTGCACAGAGAAGCCAGAATAGATTTCTCCTCGTCTGTGAATTATTATTTTTTTCCTTTTTTTTTTTTTTCTTCTTTTGTTGCATGAGGTTATGTTTGCCAGTGAGTTATCAAAGTGCATTATTTGAATACTGGAAATGCACCTTGTTGGAAACGTTTTGAAAGTAGATTTTTCCATGGCATTTGAAAGGTTTAAACTGTGAATCAGTGTTAATTGCATGCTGTAGCGGGTCTTAGAATATTTTGTGACGCAGCAAGGGTTGGCATTTCTGAATTATGAGTTGGCATTTAAGTCGAAATCACGTAATTCAAAGTCACAATTTTGTGTCCCTACGACTTCGAATTAACAATGTTTTATTGTATAAGATAGAGTTTATTGTATCGCAAAACTAACAAACTAGTTCACAGGTGTGTGTGTTTCAAGTGTTGACATTGCACGAAAAGAATTTTCCACCACTGGTCGTGTTAATATCTGAGTAAGAAGATACCACGTGTGAGAATTGTTTTAGACGTGGAGAGTGGCGAATTTGTAAGTAATTTAGGAGAGGTTTCTAGTGATGCAAGAGGTGAAGAATCTTCAGATCTACATTGAATCGAGCTCATTGCAAGTTCAGTTTTACAAATACCTGTTATGTAAGAAGGCCTACTAGCTAATTTTCATGGTAAATATATTTTATAGCAGTGATAATGCATTTTTATCATCTCAGATATGTTCTAGCAAAGTAGCTATATCCATCACGTTCATATTTGCTTAAAGACCACGTGGAACTCGATGAGTGATATGAAATGTTTGTACATGCCCACGTTACTCTTTTGATTGAAGGAATTTTAGTACATTTTTCTTTTTTTAAATGAACCTTCCTAAAATTAGGGTGCAGGGATTATTCGCATAAATACGGTAATTTGTTTTTCAAATTCGTTCCGCTGCATTACTTTCTATACATTTGCTCTGGGTACACTATCGTAAGCCTTTTCTAAATTAAGGAATATCATCCATCTTTCATATTCCCAAAGATTTTTCATTAACTGCTTCATACTGAAGATTGGATCAAGGAAAAGGAGGTTCAGCAAGAGTTCAGGAAAGGATTGCAAAAACAGATACCAAGGACAGATATTAGTTATGTTGAACGTGAATGGAATAAATTTAAAAATGCATTTGTAAGGTGTGCAGAAAAAACATTTGGCACACCAGGAAAGGTAAGAGGGAAAGAGACAGCATGGTTGTATGATAGTGTGAAGGATACTGGTAAAGGAAAAGAAGAAAACTTGGGAGGAATGGAAAACACAAGATTGAAGAGAGTAGAGCCAGAAACATGGAAGCAAAAAGTTTGCAGAAAAAGTAGTAGCTGAAGGAAAGGAGAAAAGTTGGGAACCTTTCACCCAGGAAGTAAGGGAAGATTTGAACTGTGGGAAAAAAATGTTATTTGGAATTATAAGAAACTGTAGGAAAGGTAAACATAGGATTTGTGAAGAGTAATGGAGTAATACTGTCAAAACCAGAAGTGATAATGAACAGATGATAGGAATATTTCATTGAACTACTTAATATGAGAACCCAGGCATGTGGAGAAGGTATTCAGGCAGTAGGAATACAAGTAACAGATTAGGAATCGGACATTACTATCACAGAGGTGGAATGGACAGTTAAAAAGTTGAAGATAGGAAAGGCTGTGGGAATAGATGAAGTAGCCATAGAAATGTTCAAAGCTGCCAGACCAGCGGGACTCCAGTGGACTTTCACAGACTGAACTAATACAGCTGTGTGAAGATAACAGTGGGTAGATCAGAATGGTTTGGAATTGACAATGGGCTATAGCAAGGGTGTATGTTGTCACCTTTGCTGTTCATGATGGTGATGGATGACATCATAGAAGCACCAAGGGAAGATTATAGAAGGGGAAGAATGAAGATGTTTGGGGATGATAATGTAATCTGGGAAGAAGATGAAGTGAGTGAAAAACAATTGATTAATGTACTCAATAATAAGATTGAACAATGGGGATTGAAGATCAACATGGAGAAGAAGACAATCAAATCAAATCAAAATCTCTTTATATGCAAATGAGGTGTTTACCTCGGTGGCAAATGGTACACTGAAATAAATTATTGTGAAGCACTATATTTTAAATTAACAAGCGAAGAAGAAAATTTTCTTAGAATGCAATATTATACAATTTATGCTAACAATTTTTTCTATTAAACACACAGCTCATCCTTACTAAATTTATATTGTTTACAAAATTCTACTTATAATATCTCCTGTACTTACAAACATAGTCAACTCATATACAGTATGTGGAATTACTTCAAATAATACTATACAACTGGTATAAGATTAAAATTTATATTGCAATTATTTACTTTTTTTTTTACCCATTTTGGAACCTAATTAGCATAACGACCTGCTGCCCCTTAACCAGACCCCATTTTGCCACCACTTTTCAGAGTTCCTGAAGGGCCTTCACAGCTACCGTAGCGGTCCCAGGGCCCTCGAAGTCCCCACTGTACTTCACCCCTACAGGCAGTCCTCTACTTCAGCTGTCCATATTCCATAGACCAGGGGATGGAATTAATTTATTCACACACATTTTTTCTTTACAATAACCTGCACTGGTTGAATGCCCTTTAACAGTGGTGGTGGGTATAAGAAGTAAAGAAGGAAAAGCAGCTATCAAAATTGGAGACAAGGAATTGGAGATAGTAGAACACATCAAATACTTGGGAAGTGAACTGACAGAAAATGGAATACTGGATATGGAAATCATTTGGAAGATACAACTCGGGAGTGCCTTATACTACCATGTACAGAGATTGATATGGAATAAACATGAACCGATCAAGGCTAAATAAATAATGTATGAGGGATATTACTGACCTATTGTGACATATGCAGCAGAAATTTGGACAGCGACTCAGAAAGACAAGAGTAGAGTACAGGCAGCTGAAACAAAATTCCTGTGGAACATGGTACTGAAAACAACGAGGGATGGAGTGGGAAGCGAAGACATACGAAAAGTGCTGTGTGTACAAAAACTAAATGTCAATTTGGAACAGAACAGATTGAGGTGGTTTGTATATGTCAAGCGGATGAAAAAAACGAGACTTCCGAGACAAGCACTGGATAGACGGTTGGCAGGGAAGTGAGGATGAGGGAAACCAAGATTACAATGGGTGGACTTTGTGAAGAACAGCTCAAGACAACGGAACCTGGAATGGAACACAGTGTTTGATGGGAAGTGGTGGAGAGACAGGATGAAGTGCGTAGGAACCAAATTTGTCCCCGCCAGGGACCTATTCCACAAAAGTATGGTCTTGTACATTACAAGTAAATTCTCTAGTAACTAGTACAAATACCAGATTTTCTGTTCCACAAAAGAATTTTCTGCAGTTGTACTTTACTACTCCATACTTACAAATTACCAGTGAATTTTTATGGGTGTGTTCCACGAAAGTACTATTATTTGTAACTTACTAGTGAAATGGGAAGTATTCTCTACCAGTGAAAGGACAATAATATATAAATGTACTAGTCCTATTTAAATATACTTATTTCAGATACATTTTGATAAATATGTAGTCTTGCAGTAGTGATAATGATGGTGATGAAAATTAAAACTACCGTCTGTATAGGGAAAGAATAAACTTCCAGTTTAACACTATTTGAATACAATGGGCGTTTTAGGTTAAGGAAAATACAAGTGGAAGAACTTTTGATAGATATTGGGCATAGGTTAAAACATTCTACGAACAGAAATAAATCTCTCTGCTAAACAACAGTTACTAACAACACTGCATTGGCTAGGAAATGGTGGTCAGTACTGTACCAATAAAAGAGCCCGACTTTATGATTTAACTTTAGTTAGCATGAAGTAGTCCTCAGGGCAATACTGGGTGGTTACTAGCTAGGGTTTGGTACAGAAGGCAGGGTCCTATCTACAAGAAAAATTTTAATTAGATTGAATAATAGTTTTTTATTCAGGAAATGCATTTCAAAGTGCACATCACCCTACTGTTGAGGGTCGCTGTCTTCAACATCGCCCTTTGATGATCCGTGCTCCCAGCTCACCAGGCTGAACGGGGCTGGAACAGGTTCTGGAAGTTGCCAATACTTCGTTGAGATAAGGCCGGAACACCCAAGTCGGTTTGATATGGGTTTGAGTCTCGAACTTTCGACGTTCTGGACGATCTCCGACATTCTACGATGATCTCCGACGATGTTGCGGGGTAATCACTCGTCACATAACTTATACGAGTGTCCAGAATTACACAGTCCCCCAACACTTTGGTTTAACAGCACTGTTTCATTTAGTATGGTTGGGATATGCCGTTGAATTCACTCTTAATCTTGCAGATAGAATTTAAAAGTTCACTAAAGATGTAGATGCGATTAGCATCAAAATTGGAAGAAAATAAAGTACAGTTCATGAATAAAAATAAGGAAACTGAAAATTGTTCACGCACCTGGCACAGTTCGTGGTGATTTTCCACTAAATAAATTAGCACTTGACATTGAAAGAAGTGTATGACTGCTCTAGAGTTTATCAGAGACACTGCTGTCAGTCATGCAATAATACTAAACACTTTGACGAAGGAATAAGGTTGAAATGAAAAGCACAGTTCGTTGTTAGGCGCACTTGACATTGAATAAAATAGGTGACTGTTCGAGAGTTTATCAAAGATACTGCTGTCAGTCACACATAAATACTTTCCACACTGTTCAGAAGAATAATACACAGTTCTATTTGAATTGGATAAAAAAAACACAGTTTGAATTCACAGTGAAACACTTGTGTCACAGCACACGATTATACTTTTATCATGGTAATCATTTGCAGTAGTATTCATGGGAAAGTTCAAACACTTTCATAAATACTCGTATCTATGAAATTATGCTGACTGAAATGTAAAGAAAAAATATCGCAATTCCTAGAATATCGCAGTAGTGTCACATTTAAATTAATATTGGTTCGGAGATTAAGTTTCACACAGGCAACGTGGTAATAACTCACTTCTACAAGAACGAATGTAAGTTATATCGAGAAGTTTCTACAAGCGCACAGAACATAAGTTCAACTGAACTGTTGTCACTTAAGTCCAATACATGACTTGTCATAATCAGAGTTCCCACACACACAAATTTTATAAGTTCAAATAAAGACTTTGAATAATTTGTTCTTCATCACTCGCAAAAATTGCAAGTTCAACTTGACTGATAGACTCAATGTCCATTATAAAGACTTTGTTATATATTAGAGTTCACACGCGCACAATTGATAAGTTCAACACGACTGTCAGAGTTTAAGTCCCACATGAAGACTTTAAATATTTGAAGATAGCCTCTGTCAGCACTTCGATGAACACTGCAGCGTGGAGAGTAAGGCTGAACACTCAGCTATGACTGTCTGATCTGGGTAAAGTGAGCTCTCCTTATATTCGGTTTGGGGGCTCCTACGTCATCATATAACGTGATCCCTTGAGGCTGGTTATCTCACGAATACCTCGACGGATTTCCTTGAGATTCACAATTTGAGACGTTTACGTTATTCTCTTCAAAATGACGTATTGCCCAAGTCATTGCGATAATTATTAGAGAAGTTTTTAAATTTTTTCAATTGAATGCTCGTGAAGGTGTGACGTTCATATCCAGAACATACCAGGTCAGGCCAGCTACACGTGGCGCATCAGGCGGGTAGTCTATCCTGCCCCTGCAGCTACGTCACACACACAGCTGTCCTTGGCTCGCCTGCTCGTTCCTCCGAACGTAAACAAACCAAGTTCGCTCTGAATATCTTGCGTGATGATTGAATGCAATTAATCATCAAAAAATACGCGTGTGCAGGTCGTAACCGGTACAGTATCGTACCATGGTAATGCAGATATGCATGGGATGGCAAAATCTTCGGTCTGTAGGTCAATACATTCTGTGGTAGCTGCAATCAATGGTATAAAATTTCCTCATTGTTCGTTGGCCTGAAAATACTGAACAAATATGTTCCAAGAAGGACATTCCTGGAATCATTAATTCCATTCAATTCCAATCATTAATCCAACGTTTCCCCTCAACAGCTCCATGAACTTTTCCCAAGTCAAATATTTCCATCCAACAATTTATTTTGTCTTTTTTTCCCTTTCAGACTCACGCTGAATGCACCAAAAACAATATCTTTCCTTCTTTATATTTCCCTCAAAATGAATAACTTCCTTTCTCTTGACACCATTTTAACAAATCATGCAGAATTCGCAATTTCGTAACAAGTTTGGTGGCTGAATATCGTTATTAGCGGCATGTTATTCCTAATGACAGACCAAGGTGGGTATGTCACACTATCGTGGAATATATACGAGGATCGCGGAAGAACAGCATGGGTGATAATAACGGAGTAATTTCCCATCTGGAACCTAAGTAGCATAACGACCTGCTGCGTCTTAACCAGAGCCCCTTTTGCCACCACTTTTCAGAGTTCCTGAAGGGCCTTCACAGCTACCGTAGCGGTCCCAGGGCCCTCGAAGTCCCCACTGTACTTCACCCCTGCAGGCAGACCCCAACTTTGGCTGTCCAAAATCCTTAGACCAGGGGATGGAATTAATTTATTCACACACATTTTTTAATTTACAATAACCTGCACTGGTCGAATGCCCTCGATATAACACTTCATTCATTTTCTCTGTTGCTGTTTATTCTCTTCTTGAATATCTGTACAGATTTTGCAAAAGGATCAAACACTACCCCTGGTAAACTGTTCCACTCCTTCACACCCTTCCCAATGAATGAAAATTTACCCAAATCACTTCTGCTAAAATTCCTTCTAATTTTATATTTGTGGTCAGTCCTGCCGATATAATTATTTTCCAACTGAAGCCTCTCACGGATACCTCCCCATGCTTCTTCTCTTGTATAGGCTCTATATAATCCTATAAGTCTAGTTTTCTCCCTTCTCTTACTCAAAGTTACCCACCCTAGTTCCTTTAACATTTCTGATACACTACTCTTTCTCCTGAAATCCCCTGTTACAAATCTTGCTGCTTTCCTCTGCGCACTATCTATTTCTTTTATTAGGTATTCTTGGTGAGGATCCCAAACATTGTTTGCATATTCCAATAATGGACGAACCATACTCAAGTAACTTTTTTCTTTTAATTCTTTGTTGCAACCTCTAAGTAGCCTCATTATGACATGTAATGATCTGTATGCTTTCCCAACAATGTCATCAACATGACCCTTCCAGTGCAAATTACTTTCAAATCTCACACCTAAGTATTTGCACTTGCCATCTTTTGGGATAACTACTTCATCCAAAGTATATTCAAATTCAGTTTTAAAGCTCCTGTTTGTAAAAGTTGTAACAGTTGATTTGCCTTCATTAACCTTCATATTATTTTCTTCAACCCATTGTTGGATACTTTCAAGGTCCCTTTGTAATTCTGAACAATTCTCAGTGTTGTTTATTTCCCTATAAACAATTATGTCATCTGCATGCAAACTTATTTTTGATGTTATCCCTTTCAGACCGAGTACGCACAATTGTGCGGGTTCGTATTTTAGTTATCCCTGGCCGTATTTGATGTTTTTTCGGCACTAGACCGGACTGCAGTGATTGTGCGGGACTCGTGGCGTATATTTCAATTGCTTTTAGTATGCGCTTGACCGCCAGGGCGAAGGAAAAAGAGTTTTAAAAGCACAGTTGATCGGCGAGATGACGGGAAGCAGTAGTGCCAAAATTAAGTATTTATTTATTGCATGTATATTAATCTAGAAGCTTTACTGAATACCGGAATATATTCAATGAAGTGTGTACATTGGTTAGTGAACATAAATTTTGCAGATACATCATCATATGTGATACGAGGTTTTGAATTTTGATACGCACAATTGTGTGGGTCCTGCTTTTTGGATGTTAGTTTTTATTTTGTAAAATAAACTATCAATATGTGTACTGAGGAGCATTTTAGTAAGTTTTTGACATACAAACAAAAATTCACACCTCCAGTTTTCTTTCAGGCCTGAAAGGGTTATATTGTTCCCTAAATCATTTGCGTATATTAAGAAAAGTAATGGACCGATTATACTACCCTGTGCAATTCCCTTCCAAACTTTCTCTTCGTGAGATACATTATTTCCTACTTTGACTCTCTGAACCCTTGAATTTAGAAATGTTTTTATCCAGCGTGTAACCCTTACGTCCAGTCCTATTCCCTCCAGTTTCTTTCATAATATTCCATGTTCCACTCTATCAAAGGCTTTGGAAAGATCTATGCCTATGCAATCTAACTGACCTGAATTCAATTGATCTGATATGTCCTGCTGAAATCCCACCAGTTGTGCCTCACAAGAAAATTTTTTCTGAATCCATACTGGCTCCTCATGAACCAATTTTTATCATCACATATCCCCCTGTTGTACTTCGATATTAAACTCTCCAGTATTTTACAAACTATACTGGTCAGGCTGATTGGTCTAGTTCTCTGGTTTCCTTTTATCACCCTTTCCTTTATAAATTGGTATCTTTATAGATTCCTTCCATTCCTTTGGTATTACACTATTATTTATGACATAGTCAAAGAGAAATTTTAAATAAGGCACTATGTACCACCCCATTGTCTTTAATACCTCCCCAGTAATTTGATCACTTCCTGCTGCTTTTCCTTGCTGAAGCAGTTGGATTTCTCTGAAAATATCTGCATTTGTGAATGAGAAGCTTCTTGTTTCCCTCTGTGTCTCTCCCTCTCTATCTTCTGTTTCGGTTTCCAACTCTTGACAATCATCTACTGAATCTCTGAATTCCCTACTAAATAGGTTAGTTTTCTCATTATCTGTTAGATAGTGTTCACCCCCTTCTCCCACCATTGTAGGAATTTGGATTCCTTTTCCTTTTTGATTCCTGATATATGAATACAGCTTTTTCCATTTCCCTTTGTGGTCATTACCCTCTTGAAGTATGCCATTCATATAATTCTCTTTTGCTTCCTTTTTCACTCTATTCAGTTCCCTCATTAGCTGTTTTCTAGTTTTTCTACTATCCCTACCCTCTTTGATTTTCCTGTTTACTATTCTACATTTTCTTTTTAATTTACTTATTTCCCTTGTATAATAAACAGGGTCTGAGGTCATTTTACCCTTCTTAACAGGTACAAATCTCTTCTCTCCTTCCCAAATGATTCCTTTAAATTTAGCCCAAAGTGTATCCACGTTACTCCCTTCACTTATCCAACAACTGAATTGTGATTTAAGGTAAGTCCCAAATTCATCAACTTTAGTTTTTCTGTACATTTTCTTGTCTTGTGTGACCCTCTCATTAAGCCTTTTTGGTACCAGTTCCACATCCATTATTACAGCCTTATAGTCTCCTATTCCTTCAATTAGCTCAGTTTTATCAACAATTTCCCATGGTTTAACCAAGAATACATCTAGTAAGTTATTGAGATGAGTCGGTTCTTGTACTACTTGTGTAAATCCTCCCTCCCCAATTAACTTATTTGCCAGTTTCTGTTCATGGGCTTCACATGCAGCTCCATTCCATTCAACTTCAGGCAAATTTAGATCTCCCCCAATTATTACCATATCATTATTATTGTTTTTATGAGTATAATCTATTATTTTCTCAAAGATTTCCATGTCTCTTTCCTCTCTTCCAGGCCTGTATGTTCCTATAATTCCCACCTCCTTCATATTATCACAAACTAATTTCATCCCTAATATTTCTTCCCTTTCATCGATAAACCATTCATGTGAATAGTAAGTTTCCTTCACCAGAATAAACGCCCCCACTCCCTTTTTATCTCCTCGGTCTCTACGATAGACTGTGTACCCTTCTGGAAATACTTCTCTATTACCCACCCCCTATTTCAACCACGATCCACTCCTATCACCACATCAGTCTCATAAGATTCCATCAATGTACCAAATTTTAATGTTTATTTACTACATTTTGACAGTTTACCAAGAGCAATCTCAGACCCCCTCCCTCCCTAAAACTTGACTGTTGCAATTGGGTAACTTGGAATTCCTTACTATCCTGAGTTTCTTTTTCTAGTTGACTGAGCCAGCTTGAAGTACAGCTGGCTCTTTCTACTAGTTTTCCTGGTCAGTATTATAACTCAAGGGAGTTGCGTGTTTTACAGTACATATCTTAAGATTAATAAAATCTAGAACAATATTTGCTGTCTTTCGTTTACCTGAATTGTTTAGATGGAGGCCATGTTTTGTATAACAGTATCTCTCAAAACTGCTGCATTCAATAACCTGAGTATTCCGAAAATTTTTACAAATTTTAACAATATCTGTATTGACCTTGTCCACTTCGATGTTCACACACGAGTCTCTACTCAAATCATGCCTGCGTGGCACGTTCACTACAAAGACGTTAGTGTAGGTCAGCTTCCCTAGTGTATGTTTATGTTGTGATCTTACATTCTTGGCGTTGTGAGCTACGTCGTTCGTCCCACCGATGATAAGCACTGCATCGCCCCTCCCAAAGTTCATAGTTGCTGCTTCTACGTTTTCCAGAACACTGCTGATAGAAGCTCCTGGATATATTTCTCCGGTTGCTGCTATATTCTCGTTGTTAATCACTCCCGCAATTCCCCTTCCTTGGCTATCACCAAACACAGCTACCTTCGCTGATTTAGGCCTGACTGTGTTTTGAATCTGAATTCTAGGCCTATATTTTAAACTTGGCACGGTAACGGCAGCGGATCGCGATGATTTGGTTTCACGTGCGCGATCACTTTCTTCCAGAATTAAATTATTTAGGGCAGAAAACCTATTTCTAATATTTATTTCCGGAAATTCAGTTGTTAATTGCTTCTTAGCCGGCCATCCACGAGCTACTTGACACCACGTGCTCAAGTTTGTTACTTGTACCGGTATATCACTGGAAGAATGGTCAGTCCCAAATTCTAGCAATCGCAGTCTTTCTTTTAATTCTTGATTTTCAACTTTAAGAGTCTCATTGTCCTTTTTTAGAACGTTAATAATTTCTAATGCACTTTTATATTCCTCATGGATTGTTTTCGGTGCTTCGTCAACGCAGTCGCCAACAACAACATTCCGAACACACTGCTCACAAATCCAGTCAACATTTTCATTAGCTTTTACGTCTCTAGGGCAATTTCCGCACTTATAATGCCACCATCGATCACATGAATCACACAACATTCCATTTTTCACTAATCTTTGATATTTTCCGCACTTTTCGTCACATTTTACGGTTAATTTACTCGGAGGATAAAACAGTATGTCGTCATTACCGGGTGCCATTTTGAAAAAAAATCAAATGAAAATCTCTTTATTTGCAAATGATGTGTCTACCTCGGTGGCAAATGGTACACTAAATTCATTATTATTGTCAAGCACTAAATATTAAATTAACAAGAAGAAAATTTTCCTATAATACAATATTAAACAATTTACGCCAACAATTTTTTCTATTAAACACACAGCTCATCCTTAAATAATTTATATTGTTTACAAAATTCTACTTATAATATATCCTGTACTACTTACAAATATAGTCAACTGTTATACAGTGTTTGGAATTACTTCAAATGATACTATACAACTGGTATAAGATTAAAATTTACATTGTTTTTATTTATTTATTTTTTTACCCATTCTGGAACCTAAGTAGCATAACAACCTGCTGCGTCTTAACCAGAGGCCCCTTTTGCCACCACTTTTCAGAGGTCCTGAAGGGCCTTCACAGCTACCATAGCGGTCCCAGGGCCCTCGAAGTCCCCACTGTACTTCACCCCTACAGGCAGTCCCCTACTTTGGCTGTCCAAACTCCTTAGACAAGGGGATGGAATTAATTTATTCACACACATTTTTTATTCACATTAACCTGCACTGGTCGAATGCCCTCTATATAACACTTCATGTATTTTCTCTGTTGCTGTTTATTCTCTTCTTGAATATCTGTACAGATTTTGGAAAAGGATCAAACACTACCCCTGGTAAACTGTTCCACTCCTTCACACCCTTCCCATTGAATGAAAATTTACCTCAATCGCTTCTGCTAAAATTCCTTCTAATTATTTATTTGTGGTCAGTCCTGCCGATATAATTATTTTCCTACTGAAGCCTCTCACGGATATCTCCCCATGCTGCTTCTCCTGTATAGGCTCTATATAATCCTATAAGTCTAGTTTTCTCCCTTCTTTTACTTAACCCGCCAGTGCACGGGTCACAAAAAGTTACATGAGTAAATGGGTTGGGTCTCACAGACCCATCATCACATATTTTTTTAATGGTATGCTAATATATTTTTATTTTCAGTATTCATTCTGTCCTATTCCGATAACATTATAAACACATTGCTGTCGCAAAACCGTTGATGATTAACACTAACTTAACATTTTACAAAGCAATTCTCTAACCACTGCAAATTTACACACAATATTTTATTTGATCACAAAATTCAGAACTTATCAGGTCAAAATTTATGAAATCGTCATAACCTAACCTTCACTATCCGGAATGTTCACTGGAATATTAATATTTCAGCTTTACATTCAATGCGCACAAATACGGAGTATTCAAGACACATTAACTTTCTGCACAAACAGCACGAGTAGCGGGTCTTTCTGTCTCTACAGTATACACGACATCCTCTTTTATTTTCTGTATTTTCACGTCCTGCTTCTGCCGTCAACCCAGATATCCTTGTTGCAGTATGACGAATGCTCTTAGGAAGATATCTTGAGACAGCTCTTTCTCTTATTTGTTCTTCAGTTAGAAGAAACATGAGTTTCTTCAAAAAATTTATGCTGTTCCTAGCGTCTGGAGAGTTAGGGTTGTTGGCTCTTAATATTAAATATGCGTTAAAGCCTGCAATATTCAGCAACGCATAGAAGACCACCATTGTCCAACGTCTGGTGTTTCAAGCCGACGTTTCGTCTACACAGCCTACACCACCCTTAGCTGAATTATAGAATGTGACTATTTCAGGATTCCTCTTTACTCCTACACTTTCTTCAGTTTTATCATCTCTGTGCATCGACGACAGGAAAACAAGCTGGAACATAGGAAACCAACGTCATGTCATCTTGGAAGCCAAATAAACTCCTGTGAAGTTTTCGTTTTGCAGCTACAACAAAGCTTGTGGGCAACTCTCTCTTATTTTTTCGAACAGTACGGACCATTGTAATATTATGTTTATGCTTCATTTTTTTGACAATAGGGTACGAGGTAAACCAGTTGTCAACTGTCAAATCACGTCCACTTCCGGACACAGGGATGCACATTCTCTCTACAACCACAGTAAATTTCATCATCTGATAATGGTTCCTCCAATAATGCGGTAACACATTCCATATCACGTGGATTGCTGACATCAAAACACTCTTTTTTCTTAGACCTATGAAGAAACGAACTCAGTAGCCCAGGTCAACCCATTTTCAGTCTCACCTCTGTACTAAAAACCCAAGGAACTAAGGTGAAAGACAGCCAGGCTAGCTAAACCACGCATTTGGACAAGACGCTAAGATATAATCACCCTATAATCTTCTTTGTGAACATGGTTAAAATTGAAAGACTAAAATGCTTGTGATAAATAAACACGACTGCACGGGTTGGGTCTCACAGGCCGACAGAGCACTATAACTTACCACTGCTCACGTACTAAAGCAAACACTTCCATGTTCGTCTGCAGGAATACTACACCGGTGAAAACAGGAAGGTAGCAGAAGCCGGAAGTATGCAGCTATCGCCGTCTATCAGAAAGTGTTGGAAATACCAGCGCATGGGTCTCACAGACCCAACCCGTGCATTGGCCGGTTAAAGTTTCCCATCCAAGTTCCTTTAACATTTTTGATACACTACTCTTTCTCCTGAAATCCCCTGTTACAAATCTTGCTGCTTTCCTCTGCACACTATCTATTTCTTTTATTAGGTATTCTTGGTGAGGATCCCAAACACTGTTTGCATATTCCAATAATGGACGAACGTACTTTTTTCTTTTAATTCTTTATTGCATCCTTAAAGTAGCCTCATTATGACACGTAACGATCTGTATGCTTTCCCAACAATGTCATCCACATGACCATTCCAGTGCAAATTACTTGCAAATCTCACACCTAAGTATTTGCACTTGCCATCTTTTGGGATAACTACCTCATCCAAAGTATATTCAAATTCAATTTTAAAGCTCCTGTTTGTAAATGTTGTAACAGTTGATTTGCCTCCATTAACCTTCATATTATTCTCTTCAACCCATTGTTGGATACTCTCAAGGTCCCTTTGTAATTCTGAACAATTCTCAATTTCCCTATAAACAATTATGTCATCTGCATACAATCTTATTTTTGATGTTATATTATTCCCTAAATCATTTACGTACATTAAGAAAAGTAACGGACCGATTATACTACCCTGTGCAATTCCCTTCCAAACTTTCTCTTCCTGCGATACATTATTTCCTACGTTGACTTTGTGAACCCTTGAATTTAGAAACGTTTTTATCCAACGTGTAACCCTTATGTCCAATCCTATTCCCTCCAATTTCTTTAATAATATTCCATGTTCCACTCTATCAAAGGCTTTAGAAAGATCTATGGCTATGCAATCTAACTGGTCTCCTGAATCCAGTTGATCTGATATATCCTGCTGAAATCCCACCAGTTGTGCCTCACAAGAAATTTCTTTCTAAATCCATACTGGCTCCTCATGAACCAATTTTTATCATCACATATTCCTCTGATGTACTCTGATATTAAACTCTCCAGTATTTTACAAACTATACTGGTCAGGCTGATTGGTCTGTAGTTCTCTGGTTTCCTTTTATCACCCTTTCCTTTATAAATTGGTATTATTATAGGTTCCTTCCATTCCTTTGGTATTACACTATTATTTATGACTTAGTCAAAGAAAAATTTTAAATAAGGCACTATGTACCACCCCATTGTCTTTAACACCTCCCTAGTAATTTGATTACTTCCTGCTGCTTTTCCTTGCTGAAGCAGTTGGATTTCTCTAAAAATATCTTCATTTGTGAATGAGAAGCTTCTTGTTTCCCTCTTTGTCTCTCCCTCTCTATCTTCTGTTTCGGTTTCCAACTCCTGACAATCACCTACTGAATCTCTGAATTCCCTACTAAATAGGTTTGCTTTCTCAGTATCTGTTAAATAGTGTTCACCCCCTTCTCCCACCATTGTAAGAATTTGGATTCCTTTTCCTTTTTGATTCCTGATATATGAATACAGCTTTTTCCATTTCCCTTTGTGGTCATTACCCTCTTGAAGTATGCCATTCATATAATTCTCTTTTGCTTCCTTTTTCACTCTATTCAGTTCCCTCATTAGTTGTTTTCTAGTTTCTCTACTCTCCCTACCCTCCACTCCACATGATACCCACTTCCCACATTTTCCCCAACATAAGAACTTTGTGTTGCTTCTGGGGAACAAACTAGCCTTTCTGGGACTGACTTAAAAGTGCTGTTTCCATTTTTGGCTGTTATTACAATGAGGTCACTAATCCCAAAGGCATTTTAGGGCTACTGCCAGCAGGTGATCAGGCTGCTCCTGAAGTAGAGTACAAACACCTTTTGCAACAACCCCTAACCTGAGGTCAGACTCTCATCGATAGGTTCAGGTGTAATTTCCACCTAAGGAAACTCATCCGCCTGAATCCCTTCGTCACTGCAAGGGATATGGTTATTTACTGCTGCCTGACACTTGGCGCTGAGACCTGCCTGTATGGTGTACTCATTACATAGTGGAGTACTCAGCCAGACTACTAAGTTTTAATTCCATATATCTGAGTGATGTAGATAATGTAAGAATACACTTCAAATTGTTGTGTACCCAACATTGAATGGACTGAACTGGAAGCAAAACTGTTAATGTAGATTCGTTTAGCTGAAGTCGATGTACTAAAGAATCGTCAGATCTTTCCTGTACCTTGAAACCAAGGCTTGACATACTGGTGAAACCCTGTAATAAACCCTGGAATAAAATTTCTGACGTTAAAGAACCCAGTTGTGTGATACCCGAGACGTGTAACTATTTGCTTGATGGTAGGATCAGGGACCGCTGTTGGCAACCTTAGTATTATGTTCTGTGATTTCCCATTTACACTATAGGCATCCTTAACTCTTTGCTGTCCCTGATGCTCCAGAGCGCTCGAGTATTATCACCCGCCTGTCATGCTGAACGCTTCGAAGCGCTTGTCACACTGGTGTTCATTAGAAGTGTATTGAGAGAAATATTAAAGGATCTTGTGAAACGATACTGTATTCCATTGATTCATCAAGCTGTCAGGACCTTGTTGACAGCATTTCCTGTGTGTATTTCCCAAACAAACCTACTTCATAAACATCGTCTTTCAGTTAGAGATTATTCTTGTTCAAGTTCACACCATGTCGACTAATTGCGGAGTTGTGTCGAAGGATATGAACTAAATTGAAAAATATATTAGAAGTTAGTGGAGATAGTGAGCTTTCTAGTTGTGGTTCAGAATTGTATTCTGATGAATGATTCCGAGAAAAACATGAGCTTGAACAAATATTGTGTGGAGATAGAGGGACAGGGCTAGAAAGAAATGTTACTAGTGATATCTGGAGTCACAATATTCATTTTGATAAACTGAAAATATGGGAAAACAATGCCCGTCCAAATCACGTTTTTCTTTCCGGGAGTTCAGAAAAAGATTTTTTTAAATTATTTGTGAGAATGGAATTTTATGAGCTAGTAGCAGAGCAGACTAATATTCATGCTGAATTAAATCATTTGAGTAAATTAAGTAATTAAAATGTAACTTATTTATCATCCATTTATAAAATATATTGTTTCAACTCTTTGAGTTCATAAATTTTAAGGTATAAATGGACTCGACACTTTTCTAACAACATCTTACCAATAATGTGAAAAAACTACTTGCTTCAACAGTGTCAGAAATTGTGAAATTGATACAGAATCTAGGCTCCTTGTTAAAAATTAGAATAAGACAGCTGTGATTATGTAAAGCCACTGCCCCTCAGTTTTCTCAGAGTCTATTAGTGACTTGCTTGATTAATTAGTAAGGTTAATAATTGCTTAATTTGTTTTAACTTGTTTCCACATATGTTATTTCTTTCCACAGACATTCTGTAGACTTCATATGATTCACTGCTTACTAGTTTTTTTTTTTTTGAAAGTTATTAATGATTTACTTTTTTCAGAATCATCATGTGCATGTTCTGTGGTGATCCGTACTCTGTTGAGAACATTTTGGGCCCGCTTCTAAGTCACCAGTGTTGTTTCCTAAGTGGCGATCGCAGTATAATTTTGGAAACATTTCTTGGAGACTCTAAAAGGAAAGTTGAAGTAATTATTTCTTCATTCCATGGTGCCAATGCTTTTCGAGAAGAACTAGTGCATGGTTTCATCTTAGTTTACTCCACAAAGAGGAAAGCATCACTCGCTACATTAAAGTAAGCAGATTTTAATTTTATGATTCATAGCATTTTTTTTCTCAGATTGTTCATATTTCTGTATGTAGTTTAGGTTGTATTACTCTTATACCATAACTTATCTATAAATTCATTACTTCTGTTTTTTTCTTCTAGTGGTGTCTCCTTAACTAATGTTGACTGTCATTATGGCATGTGCATTTCTGTTCTATGTTTTGCTATAATGATATTCTTGGGAATGTAATGTCACAATTTCTCATTGCCTTCACCATTGCAAAATCATCACTGGTGAAACCAGAATATGTTTTTTGCTATGATAATCTGATATAAAGCTCTGCTGAAGTCCATCTTTACTGCCATAACTTGGTAATGATAACACAGCCACCCACTATCATCTTGGATTTCACTGACTTTTCCTCCGTTGAGGGTCCAGCACCCTTCAAAATGAGTTTATCCTGAAACCTTTGGCCTGTTCAGGTGGTCAGGTTATTTACTGCTATCCAACACTTGGCCTTGATTTGCTGTCAGTACAGATTGTTAGTGTGTTCTGATAAATTAGAAATTTCATGGAAAAACAGTGTAATGTTGTGTCTGAATGATGCAGTTAGTGTAAATTGTGTGTTTGGTATGTGTATAAGTAATCAAAATCTGGGATGCGTATATATTTACTCTAAGCAGTTCAGTGATGTTAGTACGTTACACACTGTAAGTTACGTTTTGCTTAGTTTCGTCCTTGGATTAGGGGAAGTAGGAAATAATATTACCATTTTTTGTTGAAGTGCCTGTAGTTTTGTGGTAGAATGCTTACAGAATATGAAGTTGTGCCTTTTGCAGTTTCTATATTTCTATAGACCTAAGTACTAGACATGGTATTTAATATACAGTACCTTGCACTTTCAGATCTCTAGCACCTATAACAAAGGTGATAATTTCTTGATATAAATAATATGATATGATAACCTTATACATTTTGTTAAAAAAGGGAGTTCAATAGAATATAGGTAGGGTATTTCACTGACAAGATACTGATCTTTGTATTGTCGGTGAATATTGCTGCACCGGGCGAGCTGGCCGTGTGGTTAGGGGCGCGCAGCTGTGAGCTTGCATCTGGGGGATAGTGGGTTCGAATCCCACTGTCGGCAGCCCTAAAGATGGTTTTCTGTGGTTTCCCATTTTCACACCAGGCAAATGCTTACTTTAATTAAGGCCACGGCCACTTCCTTCCAACTCCTAAGCCTTTCCTATTCCATCGTCGCCATAAGACCTATCTGTGTCGATGCGACGTAAAGCCACTAGTAAAAAAAAAAAATCTTATTAGTTAGTATGTTGCTTACTTCATAGTCATGTGATTCTTGTGCTGTAGTCTAAACAACAAATTCACTCCTCTTAATTTCTTTTTAATTCACAGAATACATTATTTTATTTTGTTGATTTTTCATTCCTTCATGAAAAAGAGTAAGGAATGGTTAAGGAATTCAGGAGGCTGTACGGTTCAAATCCCGTTACAAGATGATATCTGTATTTTTATTATTTTAATCTGTATTATTATTATTATTATTGTCATTGTATCATTATTATTGTTGTTGTTGTTGTTGTTGTTATTATTATTATTATTATTATTATTATTATTATTATTATTTTACCTGTGAGATTACTATTATTTTGTTATAATTATTATTCAATTCCATTATGCAATGCTTGTCGCTTGCGTATTTGTATTTGAGTGTATGCATATATACGTATATGTAGATTAAAATTAAATACCTGTACAGTGAGAATTGTTATATGTCAGATGTTGGATATGGCATCGTTACATTGTGCAGTACTACTGGCGATTCTGCCAAGTCATTGCTACTTCATGGCTTCGTCATCATGAGCTTTTAGCAATGCGCTCAGAGACTCAGCCGCCCCAGGGGATTTCACCATTACATGCAACAGTTTGAGGCGCTGTGGGAGTATGTCATTGTTATTTCTGGAGATTACGTAGCTGTGTCAACCAACGTCTATAAAAGGTGGATGCATATTGTAGCGTCAGTCATTCGTTAAACGGAAGCAGTACAGTGAAGAAGCCAAAATGGGTAAGTGAACAGTCATTATTCAATTGGAAGCAGATACCACAGTTGGTAGGAGAGTGAACGAAGATGGAGTGGCCTCAGTCAGTCAACGGGAGCCAATAGTTAAACGGAAGGTGAAGAGAGAAGAAGTGGATGGTGAACTGATGGACACACTTGCAAAGAAGTGATACCATACAGACTTACAAAGAGTCATATGATATGGAGAAGTAGCAGTCACATGGATACATTACCAAATTAGGCGCGACACATCTACAGTAAACACCAGATTTAAGGAATACGTCGTAATTACACTCAAAGTGTTAAAGGTACAGTCAAGTGAAACAGTGAGGGATATATTTTGTATAAATTGTTAAATGTCCGGCCAAGAAGAATTCAAATTCATGCCTAGTTTCTTTCAGTTGCAATGTCATAATTTCATATTCTCATCTGTTTTATCGCAACAAGACTCACTATTTTTTATATATTATTTAAAGAATATATGATGTTCTATCAAACAAATTCATAGTTTTATTTCAATGACAGTAAAATATCTTAACCTCAAAATTAATGGGGAAACCGAACGCCAATCTCCCTTTCCCAGAACTTATATGGTATGTTGGCAAAAGTAAGCTTATTACCCCACACCCTAGAGATAGTCAAGATTCTCATTCTATTATTGCTGCACTGAGTGGTAGCTGGCGCCCTTCAAATAACGTATGTGTAAGTAAGCAGGAAAGAAGTAAGTGTGAGTCCAGGGTTCAATGATTGCGTATTTTATTTAATGAATGTTAATTTTCATAATTTTCATGTTAAATGCAAATATTCAGATTTTTCAATATAAATGCTGTTTTATATGTTTCAAAATTTAGTCAGCGAGTCACGAACATGTTCACAATGTTGCTCCCAACGTGGGGCTCGAATAAATTCAGAATCTGTTCTGAATGACAGCATATCATAGGTTCATTTTGGGAAGAGTATGCACATTTAAGCCAACGGAATTATTACCGGTAAATGTCAGGAGTGTTAGTTTGTGATATATATTTGTATTTTGGGGATATGTCAAGGGATTTGAAGAGGGAAATTAATTTGAGATCGCGTACTATCTCTAGTGAACCAAAGATTGACAAGGAAGACAATAACAAGTCATGTGACGACGAGGCCATTGCTTCTGCGGACATCCAAGGTGAAATTCAGAGTAGGGAACAGGTGAATACGATGGAAGTTTCTGAGGTAATTCAGGGAAGTGCAGAAATTGAGAAGCACACAGAGACTCGGAAGGAAGTCCCAGGGGGGATGAATTTTCCTTGCTGATGGCCACGATAATTAGTAGTAATGAAAGTCAGAAACGAATGGAGGAAAAGATTGATACGAATAGTGAAAATAATAAGATAGAGATGAAAGAGATGAAAGAATTTTTTAGTAATAGTAGTAGTGGAAATAATAAAGAGATGAAAGAATTAATTATTACTAATAATGAAAATTGTAATAAACAGATTAACTCTCTAAGTAGTAAAATCGAAGAATTGATTAATGGTAACAGTGCGATTAATGATAAAATAGATGGGCTAAGTGAATCACTAAATTCTAAAATAGATACTAAGATAGTAGAGGTAACTAGTCAAATATCTAAGTTAGAAAATAAGGTAAATAAAGAGAGTGTTGACCTTAGAGGAGAAATGGAGTCGAGTCGGAGCGATCTTCATACTCAAATTGAGCATGTCAAAGGAACTTGTACAGAGAATATCAAAGAGTTAAGTAATAAGATTTCTAGTAATCGGGAAGAAATTCACGAGATTGTAGACAAAAGACTAGACAAGATCCATCATGCAGTGGGGCAAGATATGAGGGAATGTGTCAGTAAGGTAGAAACGTTTGAAAAAGAGCTTGGGCCGGTCAGAGAACTAAAGAATAAACAAGAATCTTTGTCGCAGAAGGTTACAGAGAAAGAGGAAAAACTACAGGAAGAATTGAGAATAATGAAAGAGAATGCGGGGAGAGTGGCGGAAGGAAAAGTTTTGAATTGCCAGAGGGTACTACAGATTACAAGAGAAATAGTAGTAACGAGTGGTTTATACAATAGGGACCAAGATTTGCCTAAGTTTACTGGAAAACAATTTAATCCTGTGGAATTTGTAACATTAGTTGAGAAAAGATTTGCAAATAAGTTGAGGGATAATATTATCGAATGGGAATACGTGTTAGAGATCTTGTCTAATTCCTTTATCGGTGAAAGTAAAACCTGGTTTCAAGTGTACCGTAATAATATGTCTAATTTGGAAGAATTTAAAGAGAAGTTTATTAATAAGTTTTGGGATGAGAATGTCCAGGGTCGTGAGAGAGAACGGATTATGTTTGTTAAATATAGACAACAGGAGGGAGTGTCTATGACAGAATACTTTCTGGCACACGTGCTTATCTGGAAAAATCTTAATAGTATTGGTTCAGAAGTTGATATCGTAAGGATTATATTAAAACATTATTCTGATAGGATTAGGGAAGCTGTGTGTATGCAGAAAGTTAGTACTATCAAAGAAATGGAGGTATTGTTAGATAGTTTTGATTCTCTGAATAGTAGCATAGGTGGTAATCGACCGCAAAGTAGAACTGTAGAGGGAGCGGGAAACAGGTCAGATAATTTTCAGAGGAGAGGTAACAATTATGATCAGACGAGGGTTAATAGGAATTTCAATAGTGATAGAGGTCAGCAGAGTTACCCGAGGCGATCCGACAATGGGAGGCGTGGGGATTTGAGTCATAGAGATGAAAATAGGCCTATCACGAATGTTATTCAGGATCCATCATTGAGCCAGTGGACTGCATAAACAGGTCACGAAAACAGTCCGATGGTAAAAGTTGTCAAAAACAGGTAGGTAGTGTAGATAATTGTGTAGTAAAAGTAGATTTAAGAGAACAACGTGATTGTGACCTAAGTAGTGATAAGTCAAATGTTTTAAGTGATGACATAGTCATAGATAATAAAGTAAGAAATAGTAGTATTAATTTAGGTATAAGGAGTGATTTGTTAAGTGATGTAAGTAGTTATAATACTGAGGATATAAGTAGTGAGGTAGTGACTCCGACGATAGAAATTATGATATGGAGAAGAAAAGTGAAGGTATTATTAGATTCTGGTAGTGAAAGGTCATGTATTAGCTCCAAGCTTTACGAGGAAGTTCTGAAAGAAAGTCAGAATATAACGGAGATTCCTGTGAGGCAAACCTTCATTATAACAGCTGTTGCTAGCAAGTCACAGAGAGTAAATAAAATGATAGCGGTACCAATTACGATTGAAGATGAATGTAACTTTCAACCATGCCTTGTTGTGCCAAATTTGGTGTATTCAGTTATTTTAGGAGCAGACTGGCTTACAAATCATGGAGCTAGATTAGACTTTGATTCGGGTAATGTGTGTTTGTCCTGGGGGAAAACTAGCAAACAAGTATGTGTGAATTATGAAGGGTCTGAGGTAAGTGTTGATAAAGTGTGTTCTAGTAAAGGTATTAGGGAGGTGAGTGAAAGTGTTCCTAGTGAGAGGGGATGTTGTGACGTGTGTCACGTGTGTATACGACAGGATCCAAGGGATAGTCTGTATGAGACAGTGGCGAGAAATAATTTGAGTGAATTAAAGGAGGAGCAGTTGTGTTTGACATTAGGTGAGTATCGAGATGTATTTAGTGATAAGCCAGGAAGAACACATGTATATGAACACAAGTTTGTTGTACATGACCATTCATCATTTGTGGGACCTAAGTACCCCATTCCACTTACGTATGCTAGTGCTGTCAAAGAACAGATAAGCATTATGCTGGATTACGGAATAATTGAACCATCTTGTAGCCATAGTATTAATCCTTTAATTATCGTTACCAAGAAGGATGGGTCAGTCAGGCTGTGTATTGACGCCATTCTTATGAATCAGAGGATTGAGGCAGACCAACAGAGGCCTGAAACAGTCGAAGAACTCATTCAGCGTTTTGAAGAGAAAACATGGTTTTCCATCATGGATTTGTCTTCTTCATTTTGGCAAATTCCCCTCAGAAGAGAGGACAGACCTCTCACAGCTTTCGCGTATAAGAATTGTTTGTATCAATTTGCTAGAGTCCCTTTTGGTACAAAAACCTCTTCCGCAGCGTTGATTCGTGCTATGTCTAGATTTTTATTTCAGGAAACAGGGGATTTTGTTACAATGTACATTGATGACGTGGTAATAGCATCTCACACTTTTGAAGAACACATGGAACATTTGAACATAGTTTTACAGAAAATTAGAGAGGGGGGGCTTCACATTAAAACTGGATAAGTCAACATTTTGCATACAACAGATCACATTTTTGGGACACACTGTATCTGCACAGGGGGGTAAAACCAGAACAAACAAGATTAGAGAAGATTAACAACACGAGCACTCCACGTAATAGTAAACAGTAAAAATCATTTTTAGGGGTTTGTAATTATTTTAGACGTTTTGTTATCCAATATGCAGCGTTGTTGGAGCCATTCAGAGGCTTATTGAAAGGTGGAGCTAAATGGAAGTGGACGGTTGAACATGATGAGGCTTTTATTAGGCTGAAGACAGGTTTTAATGATGCCGTTATGTTAAAATACCCTATACCTAATCGCGAGTTCGTACTCATGACCGATGCATCGGAAAAGGGTATTTCCGGATGTTTGTGTCAGAGGGATGACGAAGGAAATTTGGGTATTGTTTCTTTGGCGAGTCGGGGACTCAGCTTGACAGAAAAGAGATATACCATCACGGAAATTGAGTTCTTGGCCATTATTTATTCATTAAGCAAATTTAGGATGTATGTATTAAGAAATAAGTTTAAGATATGGACAGATCATCAGGCATTAGTATTTATTAAGACATGTAAGTTAACAAGTAATAGAATGACAAGGTGGATTTTAGCTGTCAGTGAATATGACTTCACTATTCGACATATTAAAGGTAAAGATAATGTCTTGGCCGATTTCCTCAGTAGGAATTTATCAGGTAATACGGAGTCCAGGTATGTAGATATATGAGAAGGAATACTGGTATGTGTGGGGAAGGTAATGGACAGCATGACAGAACGAGATCGGTTACGTCATCTCATGTTGGAACAAGAGGAGGAGGAGGATGAGATAAATGCCATCCTGACCTGGCTAAGAGATAAGGAGGCAGATGATGTTGTGAAGAAAGGTAAAAGTGAGTACAAACTAAGTAGTGGTTTCCTGTCAAGGAAGTGTCATTCTGGGCAATTTAAAGTTTGTGTACCAAAGTCATTACAGGAAGACATGATTTGGTATTATCACAAAGAACTCGGTCATTTTGGGGCAAACAAGGTTCTTTAAGCTATTCAAGGGAATTTTGTGTGGAAGAATATGGGAAGGAGTATTAGGAAATTACTTGCGACCTGTGATCTATGTCAACGTAGTAAGTATCCTAACAGGACGTTTGAGGGCCCACGGCAAGCCGTCATTGTAGACAAGCCCGGCCAACTTATATGCGTAGATCTGTTCGGGCAACTAGTAAAATCTCGGTATGGATACCGGTATGTGTTCGTTTTGATTGATGCCTTCATCAGATATGTCAAAATGTATCCCCTGAGAAAAGCTACGGGAAGGGGTTGCCTAAAGCAGGTTATTGACAGATATATTCCTGAGTTTGGATGTCCACTCAGAATATTATCAGATCACGGCAGTCAGTTCAGTTCAAGGATATGGACTACCAAGTTGAAAGAACTGGGTGTTAAGGCCATATATTCGTCTATTCGATACCCACAAGGTAATATGGTCGAGCGGGTCAAGAGAGAGATCGGGAGAATATTCAGAGCATACGTACATGATAAGCACAGTTTGTGGTTTTCACGACTGGGTGATGTAGAACGATGGTGTAACACTACGTTACATGAGTCTACGGGATGTACGCCGTATGAAATTCATTTTGGTAGGAAACCAACTGATAAAATTGCAAGTATGTTAGGCATAGACTTGGGAGAGGGAAAATCTAAGGATTATTATATCCAGCTGGCCAGGGAAAATTTAATCAAAGCAGGCAATAAACGTATTCGCCAGCAGAAAAGGGCAAAATTGGACGAATTCAGTTTGGGTGACAAGGTGCTACTTAGAGTTCCATTCCCATCATCTGCAGAGGTGGGGAAATATGTCTAAATTCTTTCTTTTGTATCAGGGGTACTTCACTATTGTGAACCGTATCGGGAAGTGTGCATATTCCTTAAAAGATCAGGAAGGGAAGATTGTCGGTACTTACAACATTAAGAATTTAACGAAGTACTTCACGTGAGATTTGTTGAGATAAGAATAAGATGATTAATTTTTGTGAGAAACTGGCAAAATAAAACTAACATCTGCGATATGTGTGTGAACCAAGTGTCGTATTGGTGCATTGGAAGAATAAGTGCTACATTGTCATGGGCTGTATGACAAAGCGGAGAACAAAACATTGGACAGTTATCTACGATAACAAAATGCAAGAAAAGTTCTCATATAAGTGATATTTCACAAAAAGTTTTGATATGTTAAAAAAAAAAAAAGAAGAATGTAATTTAATCAATTAAAATTATTTGTATGTGTTTAATCAAGTGCTGTACTCTTCTGATTTGTATGAGAGAAAAAGAGAATGGGACACTGGACAATTATCTACGATGGCAATGTGCGAGAAAAATTCTCATTCATGTTTGTGGATTACTGTAGTCACGTCCTAGTTAGTGAACCATGGGCAACGGCTGAGTGGCCTAGTAAGTGGTCCTGAGAGTCGGGATACCAGTTGCTATGGAATAGGAGTGGGCATCTCGGACATATTCTGAGTCGTGGCCCTCCTTGTGCTCAGGTGGCTAGGACTATACAATTCACCGGTGGTCCATAACCCGTTAGAGGAGAGATCCTCACTTGGACTATGTGCAAGTAGGGCAGCATCCTGCTTCATGAATTTACCGAGCTCAGAACACTTTTAGCAAGCCTCGGACCTATGGGAGTAATGGAGTCCCACTCCCATTTGACAGGCGAGGTACTCCTTGGAAACAACTTGGCGAACGAAATGGAATTCGATGGGGAACTATCAATATTAATGGGGCTTATGGAAGAAAGAAGGTAGAACTGGCTGAGTCAGCAAAGAGGATGCATCTGGATGTGCTAGGAGTAAGTGATATTTGGGTAAGGGGAGATAAGGAGGAAGAGATAGGAGATTATAAAGTGTACTTGACGGGTGTTAGAAAGGGAAGGGCAGAGTCTGGGGTAGGGCTCTTTATCAGGAATACCATTGCACACAACATAGTTTCTGTTAGGCACGTAAATGAGCGAATGATGTGGGTAGATTTGTCAGTGGGAGGAATTAGGACAAGAATTGTGTCCATGTATTCACCATGTGAGGGTGCAGATGAGGATGAAGTTGACAAGTTTTATGAAGCATTGAGTGACATCGTGGTCAGGGTCAACAGCAAGGATAGAATAGTGCTAATGGGCGATTTCAATGCAAGAGTTGGGAATAGAACTGAAGGATACGAAAGGGTGATTGGTAAATGTGGGGAAGATATGGAAGCTAATAGGAATGGGAAGCGTTTGCTGGACTTCTGTGCTAGTATGGGTTTAGCTGTTACGAATACATTCTTCAAGCATAAGGCTATTCACGGCTACGCATGGGAGGCTAGGGGTACCAGATCCATAATAGACTGTATCTTAACAGACTTCGAATTCAGGAAATCTGTTAGGAATGTACGAGTTTTCTGCGTATTTTTCGATGATACAGACCACTATCTGATCTGTAGTGAACTAAGTATCTCTAGGCCTAGGGTAGAGAAAGTGAAATCTGTCTGCAAACGAATAAGGGTTGAAAATCTCCAGGACGAGAACATTAGATGGAAGTACATGGATATGATTAGTGAGAAGTTTCGAACAGTAGACAGTAAGCAGGTTCAGGATATAGAAAATGAATGGGTGGCATACAGGGATGCTGTAGTAGAAACAGCAAGGGAATGCCTAGGAACAACTGTGTGTAAAGATGGGAAAAGGCGAACATCTTGGTGGAATGAAGAAGTGAAAGCAGCTTGTAAACGTAAAAAGAAGGCTTATCAGAAATGGCTCCAAACAAGGGCCGAGGCAGAGAGGGAGTTGTACGTGGATGAAAGAAACAGAGCGAAACAAATAGTTGTTGAATCCAAAAAGAAGTCATGGGAAGATTTTGGTAATAACCTGGAAAGGCTAGGTCAAGCAGCAGGGAAACCTTTCTGGACAGTAATAAAGAATCTTAGGAAGGGAGGGAAAAAGGAAATGAACAGTGTTTTGAGTAATTCAGGTGAACTCATAATAGATCCCAGGGAATCACTGGAGAGGTGGGGAGAATATTTTGAACATCTTCTCAATGGAAAAGGAAATCATCATGGTGGTGTTGCAAACAGCCAAGCTCATGGGGAGGAGGAAAAGGATGTTGGTGAAATTATGCTTGAGGAAGTGGAAAGGATAGTAAATAAACTCCATTGTCATAAGGCTGCAGGAATAGATGAAATTAGACCTGAAATGGTGAAGTACAGTGGGAAGGCAGGGATGAAATGGCTTCATAGAGTAGTAAAATTAGCGTGGAGTGTTGGTAAGGTACCTTCAGATTGGACAAAAGCAGTAATTGCATCTATCTATTAGCAAGGGAACAGGAAGGATTGCAACAACTATCGAGGTATCTCATTGATTAGTATACCAGGCAAAGTATTCACTGGCAACTTGGAAGGGAGGGTGCGATCAGTGGTTGAGAGGAAGTTGGATGAAACCCAGTGTGGTTTCAGACCACAGAGAGGCTGTCAGGATCAGATTTTCAGTATGCACCAGGTAATTGAAAAATGCTACGAGAGGAATAGGCAGTTGTGTTTATGTTTCGTAGATCTAGAAAAAGCATATGACAGGGTACCGAGGGAAAAGATGTTCGCTATACTGGGGGACTATGGAATTAAAGGTAGATTATTAAAATCAATCAAAGGCATTTATGTTGACAATTGGGCTTCAGTGAGAATGGATGGTAGAATGAGTTCTTGGTTCAGGGTACTTACAGGAGTTAGACAAGGTTGTAAGCTTTCACCTTTGCTGTTTGTAGTTTACATGGATCATATGCTGAAAGGTATAAAATGGCAGGGAGGGATTCAGTTAGGTGGAAATGTAGTAAGCAGTTTGGCCTATGCTGACGACTTGGTCTTAATGGCAGACTGTGCCGAAAGCCTGCAGTCTAACATCTTGGAACTTGAAAATAGGTGCAATGA
The DNA here is from genome assembly GCF_040414725.1 of Anabrus simplex. Classification (NCBI taxonomy): domain Eukaryota; kingdom Metazoa; phylum Arthropoda; class Insecta; order Orthoptera; family Tettigoniidae; genus Anabrus; species Anabrus simplex. The sequence continues at coordinate 179,700,578 of NC_090266.1, forward strand.
GTATGGTATGAAAATTAGCCTCTCGAAGACTAAATTGATGTCAGTAGGTAAGAAATTCAACAAAATTGAATGTCAGATTGGTGATACAAAGCTAGAACAGGTCGATAATTTCAAGTCTTTAGGTTGTGTGTTTTCCCAGGATGGTAATATAGTGAGAGAGATTGAATCAAGGTGTAGTAAAGCTAATGCATTGAGCTCGCAGTTGCGATCAGCAGTATTCTGTAAGAAGGAAGTCAGCTCCCAGACGAAACTATCTTTACATCGGTCTGTTTTCAGACCAACTTTGCTTTACGGGAGCGAAAGCTGGGTGGACTCGGGATATCTTATTCATAAGTTAGAAGTAACAGACATGAAAGTAGCAAGAATGATTGCTGGTACAAACAGGTGGGTACAATGGCAGGAGGGAACTTGGAATGAGGAGATAAAGGCTAATTTAGGAATGAACTCGATGGATGAAGCTGTACGCATAAACCGGCTTCGGTGGTGGGGTCATGTGAGGCGAATGGAGGAGGATAGGTTACCTAGGAGAATAATGGACTCTGTTATGGAGGGTAAGAGAAGTAGAGGGAGACCAAGACGACGATGGTTAGACTCTGTTTCTAACGATTTAAAGATAAGAGGTATAGAACTAAAGGAGGCCACAACAGTAGTTGCAAATCGAGGATTGTGGCGACGTTTAGTAAATTCTCAGAGGCTTGCAGACTGAACGCTGAAAGGCATTAGAGTCTATAATGATAATGTATGTATGTATGTATGTATGTATGTATGTATGTATGTATGTATGTATGTATGTGATATTTTATGAAATGTATGGATGTTGAAAAAGAAAATTATTGTTGTATACTCATTTAAAGTGTTTATCTGTGTCAGTGTTTTATATATATATATATATATATATATATAATTTTGTTCATAAATCAATCAATTCTTTGTTCTTTGATTTATTTATGACTGAGGCGAATTGTAACGGTTCAAATTCCATTACAAGATGATATCTGTATTATTATTATTATTATTATTATTATTATTATTATTATTATTATTATTATTATTATTATTATTATTATTATTATTATTATTATTATGTCCGTATTATTATTATTTTATCTGTGAGATTACTATTATTTTGTTATAATTATTATTCAGTTCCATTATGCAATGCTTGTCGCTTGCGCATTTGTAATTGAGTGTATGCATATATACGTATATGTAGATTAAAATTAAATACCTGTACAGTGAGAATTGTTATATGTCAGATGTTGGATATGGCATTGTTACATTGTGCAATACTACTGGCGATTGTGCCAAGTCATTGCTACGTCATGGCTACGTCATCGTGAGCTTTTAGCAATGCGCTCAGAGACACAGCCGCCCCAGGGGATTTCACCATTACATGCAACAGTTTGAGGCGTTCTGGGAGTATGTCATTGTTATTTCTGGAGATTACGTAGCTGTGTCAACCAACGTCTATAAAAGGTGGATGCATATTGTAGCGTCAGTCATTCGTTAAACGGAAGCAGTACAGTGAAGAAGCCAAAATGGATAAGTGAACAGTCATTATTCAATTGGAAGCAGAGACCACAGTTGGTCGGAGAGTGAACGAAGATGGAGTGGCCTTAGTCAGTCAATGGGAGCCAATAGTTAAATGGAAGGTGAAGAGAGAAGAAGTGAATGGTGAACTGATGGACACACTTGCAAAGAAGTGATACCATACAGACTTACAAAGAGGTCATATGATATGGAGAAGAAGCAGTCACATGGATACATTACCAAATTAGGCGTGACACATCTACAGTAAACACCAGATTTAAGGAATACGTCGTAATGACACTCAAAGTGTTGAAGGTACAGTCAAGTGAAACAGTGAGGGATATATTTTGTATTAATTGTTAAATGTCCGGTCAAGAAGAATTCAAATTCATGCCTAGTTTCTTTCAGTTGCAATGTCATAATTTCATATTCTCATCTGTTTTATCGCAACAAGACTCACTATTTTTTATATATTATTTAAAGAATATATGTTGTTCTATCAAACAAATTCATAGTTTTATTTCAATGACAGTAAAATATCTTAACCTCAAAATTAATGGGGAAACCGAACTCCAATCTCCTTTTCCCAGAACTTATATAGTATGTTGTCAAAAGTAAGCTTATTACCCCACACCCTAGAGATAGTCAAGATTCTCATTCTATTATTGCTGCACTGAGTGGTAGCTGGCGCCCTTCAAATAACGTATGTGTAAGTAAGCAGGAAAGAAGTAAGTGTGAGTCCAGGGTTCGACGATTGCGTATTTTATTTAATGAATGTTAATTTTCATAATTTTCATGTTAAATGCAAATATTCAGATTTTTCAATATAAATGCAGTTTTATATGATTCAAAAGTTAGTCAGCGAGTCACGAACATGTTCACAAGGCGTAGAGACTGCGGGTGTGAGCAGACATATGGGAGCTTGAGTGGTGAGTTGGAGGAAGATAGGAAGGAAAAGGGGGAGGTTGTAGAAGACAGGTAGGTTAATATTTTAAGGGGCAGGAAATTGAAGGCCAAGGTCTCTATTCAAGGGTAGAATTCAGGACAAATATTGTTCAGAAATCAATACAAGTCATTGTAGGTAGAAGAGCAGAGGGAAAATAAGGAACAGGGAACTCTTTCAGTGGTGGGGCAAAGTTGGAAGAATGGGAAACATAGAGTAGAGTATAGGAAAAGTGAGATGGAACAGGGTCATGGGAGGGAGAAAATGGAGTAGGAAGGAGGTTCTGTAGTCATCAAGAAAGATAGGGGAGACCAGAAGGGTAGGATATCAGAGGAGGTAGGTTGGGTTTGAGGCACTTGTCTTGGGGGGGGGGACTCTATTGTCAGTAGTGTGAAGGAAAGGGAGCCAGGGTAGAGTGTTATCCAGGAATTAGATCAAGGCAGACATTGAAAAAAGTAGAAGGGAAGGAGGATGGTAAAGAGTAGGTGGTAGTTTTTCACTTCGGTACAAACATGTTTACCGAACTAGATAGCTGCAGTCACGTAAGCGTGGCTGGTATCCAGTATTACATGTAACTAATCTCATTATTAGACCCGTATTGAACTATGCTATGATATACTAACAATTTGTTGGTTGTTTTGATCCACCTTTTCAATACAAATTACAGTTTGTGTTGCTAAGTTGTAATGTTACAACACTAATTTACCCGGACATGGTATCCAGTATTCGGAAGATAGTAGGTTCGAACCCCACTGTCGGCAGCCCTGGAGATGGTTTTCTGTGGCTTCCCATTTTCACACCTGGCAAATGCTGGGGCTGTACCTTAATTAAGGCCACGGCTGCTTCCCTCCCACTCCTAGCCCTTCCCTGTCCCATCATCGCCATATGACCTATCTGTGTCGGTGCGACATAAAGCAACTGGGGGGGGGGGGGAGGAAGCAAACATTAGGCTAGCAGGTACAGGTACCAACATAGGTGGGAGTGTGTGGGATATCCGATTAATGCTGCATGGGAGGAGTTCAAGGGAGCAGAGCTTATCATTGGAATAATATGTAGGGGGTATACTGACTGGAAGGAGATCGGGGATTTAAATGAGATCATGAACTGGATGTGTCCTCATGTGCATGCATAATTACTAGGTTTTGTTTGGAAGCATTTTAGGGAGGTACTATCAGGGAAACAGGGTAGACTTGAGTGTAGTGATAAAGAGTATAGGGAGCTGGAAGCTAGGTAAGGATGACATAAAAATTGTTACTGTTAAACTGTAAAAGTATTGTGAAGAAAAGTATAGAATTAAGTAATATAATATATTTACCAGATGCTGCAGTAGGAGTTGAATCATGGCTGAGAAGTGATATTATGGATGCAGAAATTTTCTTAGGAAACTGGAGTGTTTACAAGAAACACAGGATAGTAACTGTAGGAAGGGTAGAATATTCATACCGATGAAAGAAGGATTTGTAAGGTATTAAAAAGTTTAGGATGAGAAACATGAAATTCTAGATGAAATGCTCATCTCCAAAGGTCATGTTTTGGTGGTGTACACACCTGGAAAAGGTGGCATTACTGCTGATGCAGAATTATTTGATAAGAGAATGGGCTATGTGGGAAACACCAGAAATGAACGTGATTGTAGTGGGTGATGCCAAATTATGAAATATCAATTGGGAAGGCAATGCAATCGACAGGAAGCATGACTAACAAGTGATAGGTAAGTCTATTTTGGAAGGACAGTTGAATCGGAAAGTGATGGAACCAACAAGAGGGAAAAATATCCTAGCCATGGTGCTGTTAAAACCAGATTAGTTCCATATAGAATTTGATGTGATAGATGGTATAACTGATCATGAAGCTGTGTTTCTTACAGTTAAAAATAAAAGCAATAGAAAGGAATGTTGTAAAAGTAAGATTATTAGCCAGTTCTTGTGGTTGATAAGACAGCCATGAGGGGATTTTCTTAAAAGTAATAATTGATGGAAAATGGAAAATAAAAAAGTAAACTATCAGTGGGGTGAGTATAAAGTAATTGTTGAGGAATGCGAAAAGAGGTATGTAATTTTAAAGTTGGTAAGGAATGGTAAAAAGCCATTTTATTATAATACAGAAATAGAGAGACTAAGGAGCTGGTGCAGGTTGAAAAAAAATGTTATGGACGGTTGTGGAATTACTGAGAAATTGAAAGAACTTGCTAGGGAATTGAATCTAGCAAAGAAGTCTACTAAGGATAACATGATGGCAAGCATAATTGGCAGTCATAAGAATTTTAGTGAAAATTGGTAAGGAATGTATAGGTACTCTAATGTAAAAGATTCCAAGAAGGATATTCCAGGAATCGCTAACTAATGGACAACGGGAGCATAGTGTATATGTGGAGATTTACAAAAGGTGGAAGTATTCAGTCAGCAGATGTAGAGATTGATGGTTACAAGGATGGTGTCCAGGTAATACTAACAAAATACTGAAATTTACGTATAATAACAAAAATATCCTCCTCTGCGAACCATGTGACCTTGCAAGTAATCCATGTAACCTTGCCGCGGTGGGGAGGTTTGTGTGTCCCAATGATGCAGATAGCCGAGCCGCAGGTGCAACCATATCGGATGGGTATCTGTTGAGAGACCAGACTAACGAATGGTTCATCGAAAAGGGGGGTAGCAGCCTTTCGGTAGTTGCAAGGGTGGCAGTCTAGATGATCGACTGATAAGGCCTTGTAATAATACTCAACATGGCTTAGCTGTGTTGATACTGCTACACGGCTGAAAGCAACGGGAAACTACAGCCGTAACTACCTCCCGAGGACATGCAGCTCTCTCTGTATGAATGATGTACTGATGATGGCTTCCTCCCGGGTAAAATATTCTGGAGGTAAACTAGTCCCCCATTCGGATCTCCGGGTGGGGACTACACGAGAGGGGGCAATCATCAGGAAGATGGATACTGACATTCTGCGAGTCGGAGCGTGGAATGTTAGAAGTTTGAATCTTTGTGGTAAGTTGGAGAATCTGAAAAAGGAGATGGATAGGCTAAAATTAGATGTAGTTGGTATAAGTGAAGTACGTTGGCAGGAAGAAGAAGATTTTTGGTCAGGCGACTACCGAATTATCAGCACAAAATCAAACAGGGGAAATGCAGGAGTTGGTTTACTAATGAATAAGAAAATAGGGCAGCGAGTAAGCTACTACGACCAGCATAGTGAAAGAATTATTGTCGTCAAGATAGACACCAAACCAATGCCCACCACAATAGTGCAGGTCTATATGCCTACTAGTTCAGCGGATGATGAAGAAATTGAAAGAATATATGAGGAGATAGAAGATTTAATACAATATGTAAAAGGTGATGAGAATCTAACTGTGATGGGAGACTGGAATGCAGTGGTAGGCCAAGGAAGAGAAGGTAGTACAGTAGGAGAATTTGGATTGGGACAAAGGAACGAAAGAGGAAGTCGGCTGGTTGAATTCTGCACTGAACATAATTTAGTCCTTGCCAATACTTGGTTCAAACACCACAAACGACAGCTGTATGCTTGGACGAGACCTGGAGACACTGGAAGGTATCAAATAGACTTCATTATGATTAGGCAGAGATTCAGAAACCAGGTGTTGGATTGCAAAACTTTCCCAGGAGCAGACGTGGACCCTGACCACAACTTGTTGGTCATGAAATGCCATCTGAAGTTGAAGAAATTGAAGAAAGGAAAGAATGCAAAAAGATGGGATCTAGACAAGTTGAAAGAAAAGAGTGTGAGGGATTGTTTCAAGCAACATGTTGCACAAGGGCTAAATGAAAAGGTTGAAGGAAACACTATAGAGGAAGAGTGGAGAGTCATGAAAAATTAAGTCGGTAGGGCTGCTGAAGAAATGTTAGGAAGGAAGAAAAGATCAACTAAGAATCAGTGGATAACTCATGAGATATTAGACCTGATTGATGAACGACGAAAATACAAGAATGCTAGAAATGAAGAGTGCAGAAAAGAATACAGGCGATTAAAGAATCAAGTGGATAGAAAGTGCAAGGTAGCCAAGGAAGAATGGCTGAATGAGAAGTGCAAGGATGTCGAAGGCTGTATGGTCGTGGGAAAGGTAGATGCTGCATACAGGAAAATCAAGGAAACCTTTGGAGAAAGGAAATCTAGGTGTATGAATATTAAGAGCTCAGATGGAAAGCCACTTCTAGGGAAAGAAGACAAAGCAGAAAGATGGCAGGAGCATATCCAACAGTTGTATCAAGGTAAAGATGTAGATAATTTGGTTCTGGAACATGAAGAGGCTGTTGATGCTGATGAAATGGGAGACCCAGTTTTGAGGTCAGAGTTTGACAGAGCTGTGAGTGACCTAAATAGGAACAAGGCACCTGGAATTGATGACTTTCCCTCTGAATTACTGATTGCCTTAGGAGAAACCAGCATGGCAAGGTTATTTCATTTAGTGTGCAAGATGTATGAGACAGGAGAAGTCCCATCCGATTTTCGGCAGAATGTTGTTATACCTATTCCCAAGAAAGCTGGTGCTGACAGGTGTGAAAACTACCGCACCATTAGTTTATTATCTCATGCCTGCAAAATTTTTACACGTATTATTTACAGAAGAATGGAAAAACGAGTTGAAGCTGAGTTGAGAGAAGATCAATTTGGCTTCAGAAGAAATGTAGGAACACGTGAAGCAATCCTGACTTTACGTCTGATTTTGGAGGATCGAATCAAGAAGGACAAGCCCGCGTACATGGCATTCATAGATCTAGAAAAGGCATTCGATAATGTTGATTGGACCAAGCTATTTATGATTCTGAAGATGATAGGGATCAGATACCGAGAACGAAGAATCATCTACAATCTGTATAAAATCAGTCTGCGGTGATAAGAATCGAGGGCTTTGAAAAAGAAGCAGCAACCCAGAAAGGAGTGAGGCAAGGTTGCAGATTGTCCCCTCTCCTTTTCAATGTTTACATAGAACAGGCAGTAAAGGAAATCAAAGAGAAATTTGGAAAGGGAATCACAGTCCAAGGAGAGGAAATCAAAACCTTGAGATTTGCCGATGATATTGTTATTTTATCTGAGACTGCAGAAGATCTCGAAGTTGCTGAATGGTATGGATGAAGTCTTGGGTAAGGAGTACAAGATGAAAATAAACAAGTCCAAAACAAAAGTAATGGAGTGCAGTCGAACGAAGGCAGGTGATGTAGGAAACATTAGATTAGGAAATTAAGTCTTAAAGGAAGTAGATGAATATTGTTACTTGGGTAGTAAAATAACTAACGATGGCAGAAGTAAGGAGGACATAAAATGCAGACTAGCACAAGCAAGGAAGAGCCTTCTTAAGAAAAGAAATTTGCTCACTTCAAACATTGATATCGGAATTAGAAAGATGTTTTTGAAGACTTTCGTGTGGAGCGTGGCATGGTATGTAAGTAAAACATGGACGATAACTAGCTCAGAATGAAAGAGAATAGAAGCTTTTGAAATGTGGTGTTACAGAAGAATGCTGAAGGTGAGATGGATAGATTGAATCACGAATGAAGAGATACTGAATCGAATTGGTGAGAGGAGTTCGATTTGGCTAAATTTGACGAGATGAAGAGATAGAATGATAGGACACATCTTGAGACACCCAGGACTTGTTCAGGTGGTTTTTGAAAGAAGTGTAGGTGGTAAGAACGGTAGGGGTAGACCAAGGTATGAATATGACAAGCAGATTAGAGCAGATGTAGGATGCAATAGTTACGTAGAAATAAAAAGGTTAGCACATGATAGGGTGACATGGAGAGCTGCATCAAACCAGTCTATGGACTGACGACTCAAACAACAACAACAACAACAACAAAAATATTTACATAACAACAAAAGTTGAAAAATAGATAAGCACCTGGAATGATAAAATTTCTGGGAATATACAAATGGCAATATGTTTCAATATAGTACCATATCTGAAGTACTTAGTACTTTTTGTATGGGGAAGCTTTACCAAATGTTTGAAAAGTTGCTATAGTTGCCCATATACAAAGGAAAGTAACGGACGTTAATCATAACACCAATAGTTACAGACCAGTCAGTCTGGCATGGTTGTAAAAAGAAGTTACAGATTGCTACATTTGGTAATGAGAATATTTAGGAGTTGTAAGGATGTAAGAAAGAGGGCATGTATGTCACTGGTAGGACCACAATTAGAATAGAATGGAATACTCCCATCCCGTGGTTACAGATCGCCTGAAACTTGGGAGTGAGCATTTGTTTATTGCAATTCATTAAATTTGATACATGCATTACATTCTCCTCTTATAATTATTCGACTGTTAGTACACTAAATATAATTTATTTTGTTTTGGATGTTAACAATGTTATATAGTCAAGGACGGCCTGTATCTTCCCCTTCCTTAGCTTATTTAGTGCTTACATTTGTTTCACAAGTCTTACAGAGTTATCCTAACATTACAGCATACATTATGACAATTGATTGAGTGGATGACTACATGAATTGGTAAATGGATAATTTCATGGTTGAATAGGTGTGCATGAATGAATAACACTCTTCTCACCTGGTCACGGATTCCAAGTCCTGTCACCCAGTCATGGATAGCCACCAACTGTGGAGAGGGTTTCATGAATTATGAATTGATGAATGGATGCTTCCATGATTGAGTTGTGTTCATGCCTGAATGAATGAATGAACACTCTTCTCTCCTGCACCAATTGGGGGAGAGCATTCAGTAAGGGGTGAGTGCTTGTTTGTGAATTGATGAAATAACTTGAACATTCCATTGTGAATGAATGAAATAAAGCCTCCATGGCTCAGGCGGCAGCGCGCCAGCCTCTCACCACTTTGTCTCGTGGTTCTGATCCCGGTCGCAAGTCTTGTAGAGATTTGTGCTGGACAAAGTGGAGGTGGGATAGGTTTTTCTCTGGGTACTCCAGTTTTCCCTGTCATCTTTCAGTCCAGCAACACACTGAAATATCATTTCATTTGTCAGTCATTAATCAATGCTCCAGAGGAGTGTGAAAGGCTTCAGCAGCCAGCACAATTCCCATCCTTGCTGCTAGATGGGGGCTTCATTCATAACATTCCTGACCTAGTCAAATGACTGGAAACAGGCTACTGATGTTCTTTTTCATGAATTAAATTCTGACTGTCTAAATAAATTAATGAATTGATGGATTGCCGAGTGTATGAATGAATGAATGAACTGGATTCAGAGTTCTCTCTCCCAGTCATGGATAACCACCTATGTGAGGGGGTTTCATGAACGAATGAATGAATGAATGTATGTTCTCGTTCAGTTCAGCTGCACTTTCATAATTAAATTAAGGATAAAAGATAACACGACAATACAACATTTTATATATTACTACATTTTATATTATATTTAACCTATAATAGTAATTATATTTATTATTCTATGACAGGCATGTCTCTTCTTCTTATCCTTGCTTATTCCTGTTAATGATTGGTTTGTTTTTCTTATTTCATTTTGCCACATACTTTTTAAAATACAAAAGAAATTGCTATTCTTCCCGGTGTAATCCACTCTTTATTTATTAGTTTAACGATCATATAGAATTCTCACTCACTTTCTATGTTTGTTTTATATTCACTACCCAAATATTCATCTCTCAGTGCTTCAGTTCCCTTACATACTCTTAATAGATTCACCTCTTCCATTTTTCTCCACAGAATAAACACTGATTTTTGTTATCTGTTTCTCTGACTCTCATTAGTCACCACACCATGTCTCTTACTTCTTTTGTGAAGCCTTTCTCTCCTTATTGCCATATTTTGTACATATAATTTTCCAAAATTCCAGTAATGTCCTTTTAGTTTCACATTCTGCCATAATCTTCTATCACTCAATATCCTTCACTCTAATAATTACTTTATTACTGAATTCCTTATCTTTATTCTGAATCTCTTTGCCCCAGTAACTTCCCATTCTATTCTGTTGAGCATCATTTCACTATTGTTAGCCAGTAGTCCTCCTCTGCTTCATCTGTTGTTAGGACCACAATTGGAGGCTCCAATGAAAAATGAGAGCAAGTCCATTTACCATATTTTTCAGGAGATAAGAAAAACGTTGTACACACTCTACGACTTTTTATTTTTTCAAAAGAATTATGTTACATTAACAAAACAATAAGACAGAAGATAGGCAATGCAATAAGCAGGAACTTACAATTTGTATTACATGGTTTATGTAAAAGAAATATGAACATGGACATATTTATTTTTTATTTTGAATTATGATATTTATTCATTTTAATAAATTATTTTTCCAAAACAACCAAGTAATACAGTGGTACCTCGATATCTCGAATCACTTCGGGTGCTGTATTTTTATTTCGAGATAGAGAATACGGTTTTTGAGCATGTATAGCACATAGTCATATGTATCTACGGGCTTATACTGAATACATTATTTTTAACAGTATTTATAAATATACAAACAAACTCTATTTTACGGCATCACTTTAAATATAACCGTTATTATAGTAACTTCCTAAAGACTGGATACAGTACATACAGTAGTGAAACAAGAAACATACCTCGGTTAAGACCTTTGGAAAATAAAATCCGTTAGTCTTCTGTTTGTTGCTGTCAACCTTTCCTTCCTTCAAGTTGAAACTTCTGGTCAATACCACACAGCCGAGATTTGTAAATGGAACTTGTCATCCAGGACTTCGGGGATTGCTTTTGTACGTGACTTGATAATTAATTCACACCCAAGGAACAGCGTTGCTTCGCCGATTTTCGGATCACTAGAAGTTTTAGTTTTTCAGTTCCCGTCATATTAGCTCCCAGCATCACTGTAACCCTTTCTGTACCGTCTTGTTAACTGTTTCTCACAAACCACAAGTTCCGTATTGCACGCTTAATGTTGCACAAAATTAGAGTTACAGAGTATTTTTTGCTTCGAGGGAAGAAACATTTGCTTCAAGAAATCAAGAGATTGAAGTAACCAAATTTTGAATAATAGAGAAATAAATACACCTGATGAATAGGACAAGCGACCAGGAAACTTAAGTTACTTTGAGATAGTGAACATTTGAGTAACGGAGGTTCGAGATATCGAGGGGTCGACTGTAGTGCTCAATTTAATTGAGTTAAGCATCTTAAGACTTTAAACAGTCTTATTCATCATAGTCCTCTTCAGAGTTTGATGTTGCACATGGAATTTTTCTACAAAACTGTCAGTGTTCCTGAGGAACACTAACTATAACAGATGTCCTTAAGTTTTTTATCTTTGGTAAGTTCTTTATATTTCTGCTTAGGATAGCCTTTGATGCAGTTCTAAATAATGTTATTTGCTTTACGTCCCACAAACTACCTTTTAACGGTTTTCGGAGACGCCGAGGTGCCAGAATTTAGTCCCGCAGGAGTTCTTTTACGTGCCAGTAAATATACCGACACGAGGCTGGCGTATTTGAGCACCTTCAAATACCACCGGACTGAGCCAGGATCAAACCTGCCAAGTTGGGTTCAGAAGGCAAGCGCTATAAACGTCTGAGCCACTCAGCCTGGCTGATGCAGTTCTTGCTTACTGCCCCCTTATATAAATAGATATATTTTCCACGTCCCACATGTGTTAACTTCATGGTAGCTCTTCTCCCAGATCAAAACAATACTTGGCAACAGGCAGATATTCCTGGTACAGATGACTTCAACCATGGAGTATAAAATTCTTTGTAATTCATAACTTTTACAATCCTTTCATTAGATGAGCTCTGTGGAGGGTCTAACAAACTCTGCTGAACAAAATGAATTTCCATTGGAATTTTCTTACATTCTTTCATTCGTGAAATATATTGAAGAGGTGTGTAAATTTTGTCATATCTCTCCTTCCTCTTATCAATGGCCCCGAAGTCTTCATTGGTAGGCATCATTGAATAATGACTGGGACTAGAGTTTGTCACAGTAATGCTCTGAATTTTTTTTTGGTACACAAAGCTATTCTAGGTAGGTAAACAGATACTTGTTTTTGTTCTGGCTTAAGCAGTTGTCAAAAAATACATTAAGATATTCAACATTCGAGGATATGTTTTGCTCAATGAAGTCATCAAGGCAAGATATTACTTCGTCTGGACCTTTGCATGCAAAATATTCAGCACTCATGTACATTGCAGCCTTGTTTGAAAGCAAGTCATGAATACCAAAATTATGTAGCCACAGCTGCCTTCTGTAATATTCATCAGTTATATTGGTAACAGATAGCTGCAAGTTCTTCTGATAATCAAAGCAATTTACCATGTGAGTGTCTGGATAAGAGACGTGTGAAACTTTCAGAGCACTAAAGAACCGTTCTACTTGTGTCGAATGTAGTTGTTTATCCAAAGTTAATTTTTGATCTTTGGCTTGCTTAGCAGCTTCTGTATCTACATGAAATTTTTTACAGACATTGCAGATGTCTTTTCTAGGAAGGCAAAAAAAAAAAGAGTTGAAATTTGAATTGAAAATTCTTCTGAAAAATTCATGAGATTTCATTCACGGAATTCTTTTCCAGATACTTTTCGAGATATTTTTCATTTAACAGTTCTGGGTTTAGATAATGACTCTTCTGATCTTGAATAATGGCTCTCTCTACTGGGAAAATTTTGTAAAAGGTAATTGACTCGCTTCACTGTTTCTTCTTCCATCTGTTTTTGCTTCCCATGTTTCCCCCGAAAGATCTTCTGCATCCTCCTCAGTATTCAAAATCTTGTTTTCCAGCCCAGATATTTTAATATCATGAATTGATATGAAACCATTGAGACACGGAAATAAAGATTTTTCCTTCAATCTTGATATTATATTTAAAAATCCTCCTGGACCATGGATCTTGAGTTCTAGGTCGATGACCTTCAGGTTCAAGCATTGTAACGCGCTTTTTTCGTCTGTACTGTTCTTCAGTTTTGTAAAAAACGTTTGAATATTGCTTTCTAGCAGGATAGGCTAACTTTCGATGCATAGTTACACCGGCAAAATGAGGTTGGACGGGGCAAGTTGGCCATGCGGTTAGGGGCGCAGAGCTGTGAGCTTGCATCTGAGAATTCGAAAGGAAACCAACATGATTTCTTCTTGGTGATTTCTGACAAAAGAGTAGTGTTACGAATATGTTGGCAGCCTAACACAGTTCACGTTATTATGCCTTCAACTTACCGCTGTCAAATTTAGAATGGAATAGAGAGTTACATTTCATAAAAGAGATAGCTAAATTTAATGGTTTTAATATCAGTACCATTAATAGAATCATAGGAAATATTAGTAAAGGGCAAGTTTCAAAATTGGTCCCAGAAACAATAGAAAAATAAAAATTTGCTATTTTTACTTTTAATAATCCTGGAACTTTTCAAATAAGAAATCTGTTTTAAAAACATAATTGTCAAGTTTCTTCTTCAATGATTAATAAAATAGGATAGGTAACTTAAAGGTCCACCTTTTAAATACAAATAAATGTTATAATGTTTATTTACAACATATTTTTACTTGGAACTAGTTTCAACGCTATTTAGCGTCATCTTCAGCCAAAATGTGAGAAATAGGCATAGGCGTATACATGCAGACATGTACATTACACAAAATGTTACAGCATTATGATTAAATAAGAGTAAAAGAGACATTAAAATAGTGAATTACAAGGTCAGAAATTGTCGGTTATCAAATTGGTCCATGAAGGGTGAATCAAAACTGTATGAACATGAGTTAGGACTCAAAAACACAATCCCCCAAAAAACATATAACACAACAAAACCACGCGGAAGTTCGAGATGAACTTGGCATTTGAAGATTCAAGTTTTTTCAGACACTCTTCCATTAAATGTCGCCTGCCACAAGTGTAGAATAAACATAAGTTAGGATTCAGAAAACACAATCGTCACAAAAATGCACATAACATTTTAAAAAACTTAGGATTGTGTTTGGAATTGGGTTTTGAGTCCTAACTCATGTTCATACAGTTTTGATTCACCCTTCATGGACCATTTTGATGATTGACAATTGCTGACCTTGTAATTCACTATTTTATGTCTTTTACTCTTATTTAATCATAATGCTGCAACATTTTGTGTAATGTACATGTCTGCATGTATACGCCTGTACCTATTTCTCACATTTTGGCTGAAGATGACGCTAAATAGCGTTGAAACTAGTTCCAAGTAAAAATACGTTGTAAATAAACATTATAACATTTATTTGTATTGAAAAGATGGACCCTTTAAGTTACCTATCTTATGTTCTCAGTTCAATACGGACAAAAAATGAAATTCTTAGATTTAAATGATTAATAACAGTTGAAGAATTTTTTAAATTACAAAAGTAACGATAAATTATAATAAGGAACGATCTTCAGTTTCAAGTATTTATAAGCCCACTTGTGCCCAGTGTAAATAGCCTGTTACATTGGGCAAACAGGCAGAGCTTTTTGACTAGATGTGTGGAGCATGTCATTGCCAATAGACACTGGAAGTTCTCTTCATTGAGTATACATACATAGTCTAAACAACTATTAGCCAGGATTTAGCCATCCTTAAGAAGGTTAATAAGGGCAGTTTAATGAATGTATATGAATGTCCGACTCATTGGCTATATGGTCAGCATTTAGGCCTATGGTTCAGAGGGTTCCAGGTTCGATTCCAGGCCGGGTCGAGGATTTTAATGGCATATGATATATTCTTCTGGCTCAAGAACTGGGTATTTGTGTTTGTCCCAACACTTTTCTCTTCTTATTCAGACAACAAAACACACCACACTGCCAACCACCACAGACACACACAATAGTGATTACATCCCTCCATATAGGGTTGGCGTCAGGAAGGCCATCTGAGCGTAAAACAGTGCCAGATCTACATATGTGTGACACATTTCGTACCCACAAGCTCATAGATGTGGGATAAGTGGTAGAAGAGTGAATGAATGAATGAATGAATGAATGAATGTATATGAAAACATACGCATTGGTATAGATCAGTTCGTCAATAAGAACAAGAATTTAAACTAACGAAGAGGGGAAAGGAATGACCATCTATTCAATACAAGTTAAATAAAGTCTAATTATCTTTATTAAATGTTAGGACTAGTTTCAACCCTGTTATTTGGGTCATCTTCAGCCTTAATCACAAAATGGAAAGGAAATAATGTTACATGCTATACAATCACCAATAATACACTGAAATTGGCTTACCTTGGACTTGTTCATATAATACGCTTATGAGCACATGAGAATCGTAGTCGAGTTGTAATTGTTTACATATACATCTGGAATCAAATGGGGTAACATATCCTCATTGGGAATAAAGTCTTGAAGTAAAACAGTACATTAGAATGAAAACATAATCACAATTAAAAAAGAAGATTAAAGTAACACATTAAAAGCTTCTTCCAGTATTGCGTAGATATTACAATGTATTTTCATATGTTTATAAGCCTTGCATTACTGTTGATATTAGGTGTTTGACATATAAGTGGTGAATGTGTTGTTCCACAAATTATGTTTAGTAGCTAAGGTATACTACTAGCAATTTACTGTGATGTTCATAGAAGACATTCACAATCTAAATAATTAGTAAGTAGCCTTTCGATCAAGGTGGAGTGCTCTGTGAATTCCATATAGAGTGAATGTCCCGTGGTGCCTCTATGCTAGTGCGTT
Source organism: Anabrus simplex (assembly GCF_040414725.1). Taxonomy (NCBI): domain Eukaryota; kingdom Metazoa; phylum Arthropoda; class Insecta; order Orthoptera; family Tettigoniidae; genus Anabrus; species Anabrus simplex. Next base: position 179,716,656 of record NC_090266.1, read on the forward strand.
TTATAGTAGAAAGAGAATGGTTTGAGTCCTATAGTGGGAGTTCATGGCAGAAAATCTATTGTGCTTATTGGCATGAATGTTGTTCGTAGTGATGAATAAGAAACTTGTGTCCCATTTGGCCTATAAACTGGCTTGGCATTATAAGCAATTTAGTTTGTATACTCAGGAGTTGAGTCCATGTATTCATTATTGTTACTGTGAATGCTTTGGTGATTGTAAAGAATTGAGGAATTGTCATCAGCTGTCCTGAAAGCTATGTTAAAAGTTTGGTTTTTTGAAGATGTTCGTAATTTCATGGATCTTATCTTTGTTAAAGATGAACGTGACATGATTTTATTTCCTTTTGGAATCTTTGAATAGCTTGTTTCAAGGGTTGTTTTTGATTTTGTTGATAATTTTGTTGACAAAACTCATTTTAAAACCATTCCCGTCCACAATGGTATAAATTATATCAATTGCTTTCATAAAATTTTGTTCGGGTATTGGGATATTGAAGGCTCTGTGTATTCATCTAAAAATGCTGCTTTTTTTTTTTTTTCTTCTAGGCTCCAGGATAAAGAGAGTCATTATTTTCTGCCATGAGCTCCCACATGTCGGACTCAAACCATTCTTTTTCTAGTAAGGAACAAGATCTTTCCATTCTCCAAATAACTAATAAAGGTACCTTACTCAATATTTACAAAAATATCTTAATCGACATAGACCAAAGAAGAAACCCCATTGGTAGCCTGAATGAAATATCAGAGAATCTCAACATTCTTTCCAAAGAAAAAATTAATGCATTCTTTAAAGAAAGCCCAAGGAGAATACAAGCTCACACTACTTCTTCGTGCACTCCCTATTCCCCTCGACTCCCTCAAGCCTTCCACCACTTGGCACTTACCTGCAGACGACAATAGACAACAATCTGTACACAGCATCCAGCTTGTCTGCCAAGACTCTTAACGACTGGCAAGGAATGTAAGTACTCAGATGTACCTTATATTCTCTTTACCTTTCACAAAAATTGTACTGAAGAAGAAACCAAAGATCAGAATTTGGGAATTGGAGGAGGAGGATAAAAGAATGACACTCTAAGATTGGATGAAGAGGAGGTTGCCTAACATGGAAATACGAAATGGAGAAGAAGCGTGCGGCAATTTAAGGCAGATATTTATGGAAGCAGCAACTGAGGTATTCGGGAAAACAAAAGCAAATGTTAAGGGAAAGGAGACGCGGTGGTGGATAGACAAAATAAAAAATAAAAAAATAAAAGAAAGGAACAAGGTGAAGAAAGAAATGGATAAGGAAAAGCAAAAAACATATCAGAGGGATGAGGATAAGATAGAAAGGTTACATTTGGAATACTAAAGATGGAAACTACTAGTAAAGAGGAGTATCAAGGAAGAAAAGGAGGAATGTTGGAGAGAGTTTATCCAAAATTGAGCAAGATAGTCAAGAAAATCAGTAACTATTATACAGAGTAATAAAATTGAAAAGAATAAATATAATTAAAAAAAAAATCAAGGCATTAGAGAGGGAAGATGGGTCCATAGTACATGACGAAAAGGGTCCTCAGAAGGTGATGGCAAAGTATTTTGAAAAACTTTATAATGAGGATAACTGCTCGGAGGAAGAAGGAGATGAGAAAATGGAATAGATGGAGATAAAGAAGAGAACCAGGTAACATGGTTGGAACTTGAAAGGGCAGTGAAAGCAATGACCAAAGGTAAAGCAAGTGGAAAAGAGGAATTCAATGCTGATATGATTAACCCCTTCCGCTCGTGTGTCGACCCTGAGTCGACACAATGTTTCGCCGCTCGTTGCTAGGTTACTTGGGATGCCAGGGCTTTTGTACTTCGTTTCATAAGTGCTGGTCCCTTCCGCAAACCAAAAGAAACCAAATAGGTGCGTTTTAGTTTCTGTTCGCTTGGCAAACTTGCTCCGTTTCCTCATCAACGGAAAGCAGTCGCGTGAAGCAACATGGTGGCGCACAGTCTGACCGAAGCAGAGATTCTTGCGTCTCTTTCGGCTGATTTTGATGATGGTGACCATGAAAATTTTGAATCTGGCGATGAAAGTGATATATCCGTTTGTGATTCAAATGATGATAATGATATCAGCATCGCAAGAAATCATGGAGAAGGCGATAGTATTGTGACAAGTTACGGTCCCAGTCATACAGTGCTGACTTTAAACATACCTTGCAGATCGTGGAGAACGGGTGATGCAGGATTAGCCAAATTTCCTTAGATTAGTCAGTGATTCATGAGGTGTGTGCAATAGACTTAATATAGAACTAGAGTACTGGTAGCTATTTTTTACTAATCAGTTGATAACCTCTATCGTCCAAGAGACAAACAAATTTGCCATATTGAAAATACAGCAAAATACTCCACTTCAGAAGAGATCTTTCTTTCTTGGAAAGCTGTGACTTTGGAAGATCTGAAGGCATTTATTGGTGTAATTATCAACATGGGGATGAACAGTAAGGCAGAAATGCAGGATTATTTTAGTAAAGACTGGTTGGATAAGCAAGCAGGGCTCCATCCAGGCATTTGCTTTGAACACTTCCACACACTCAAGACATAGCGTTAAAAAAGTGAAAAAACATGATTTTGTGTCATGTAAATACCATACATTCATTAATTTTGTAGTTCCTTCCTGTATATATTGTTACAACCAGCACTTAATACCAGGTTTTAAAATATGAAGAATGCGACAGAATAAATACGTGTTGGGAGAAATCAGGACATTCAAATAATTCGAGTGGAAAGGGTTAAGGCAGCAGGAAGCATTGAACTACAATGGCTATATGGGGCCCTCAATGCCATTTGGAAGGATGAAAGGATTGAAATAATAACATTAAGTTATTTATTAGACCACCTAATCAATAAATAACTTAATGTTATTATTTCAATCTAATATCATCAATACGGAACAAAAATGATATTTATTACATGTAAGGATGAAAGGATACCTGAAGATTGGCAAGAAGGAATCATTGTACCATTGTTCAAAAAAAGGAAATAGGAAGATGTGTGAAAATTATCGAGGTATAACCCTATTATCACATGGGCTAAAAATAGAGAAAGTCATAGACAAATGACTGAGAGATATAACAGAAACACAGTTAGAGGAAGAACAATATGGCTTTAGACCAAATAGATCAACAATAGACTTGATATTTACAGTGCGAACGATAATGGAAGAACATCTGGAAAGGAACAAGGAAATCATCTTCGTATTTTTGGATTTGGAAAAAACTTATGATATAGTTAAGAGAAAACATGTATCGGAATGCCTGCTGAAAGGGAATATACCAAAATCATTAATTAACAAGATAAAAATGTCGTATCATGAGAGTAAAAGCAGTGTACAAGTGGGGAGTGGTGACTCTGAAACATTTTATACAAAAAAAGGTCGCAAGCAAGGAACTGCACTGTCACCATTATTGTTTATCGTATTGATGGATGAAATCATAAAACGTGTAAAATAGAGTATCAGTAGTGATGAAGTGAATGATTTGGTATTTGCAGATGATGTGGTGATTTGGGGAAAGGGAGAAAAGGAGAAAAGGAAGTACAGAGGGGACTGGACATTTGGAATGAAAATCTAAAGAAGTTTGGAATGCCAATTAGTAAAAAGGAAACTGTAGTCATGCACTGTGGAAAAGAGAAAAAGAGAAGCCAAATGAACATAGATGGAGAACGGTTAGAGAATGTAGAACAGTTTACAGATCTGGGTAGCATTGTTAATAGAAGAAATGAAATCAACCCTGAAATCAATAACAGATAAGTAAAGGTACAACATTTTATCATCAAGTCAGAGAGCTTTTATGGGATGACAGATTACCCAAGAGAACGAAATTAACATTATATAAACAGTATTTCATACCGATTGTAACATACGGACTAGAAACGCTGGTAACTAATAAGTGGGGATCTGAAAAATTAGCATCTATTTGTTTCAAAATTAGCATCTATTTTTTCAATATTAGCATCTATTCTTCCAAAATTACCATCTATTTACAAAGTTACAATAATCGCATGGTATTATTAATTTTAACGTTTCCAAGTTTATGAAGTGCAGTTATTGTCCTTGGTTCACACACAATACAAATTCATTGTTCAAACGAAAGCATTGTCAGTACTTCGGCATTGCTTTTTTTTTTTTTTTTTTTTCAAATTGCACAGACTGTCTGTAACCACTGTGTTGTAATGAGACAATACGCGCTCGTTATCTACATTGTTCGTTGGGGTCCACAACAACTCAAGACAGTATTTAGCAAATATGCTGAACTCTGTCTGAACAACATCATATTTTTCACTTTCTGTCATCTGGGTTTGAATTGCATGTTTCGGAGAATAGTAACCAGGCCAGATATTGTTTCGTGAGAGATCTGTTACTCTGGACAAGTTCTCAAGCTCTTCTAATTTATCAGTGTTATTCAAAATTATATTTATGGATACAACGCTTGAGAAATTGACACAAATTGCTTATGGTTGGGGTCTTTAGCTTTCAGTGCGACTAGCTTGCACTGTGAAGAATGAGCAGCTTTGACAAATGTGTCTCTACATGCAGCCTGCTCTAGAGGAGTGAGCTTAACTAAAGCATCATTAGTTGCCACAGAAAAATTCCCCTCACAAATTAAGGTAAAACTGGCGTCAAGGTTATGCAGTTTGGGGTAAAGGAGATGAGAGGTAGGATACAGAGACCCTTCAAGTTCAGTAAGGAGGTCAACCAATCCAGCTTCATGATCTGTGAAAAAAACCATGTAGGAGTGATGATGCCTATTCACTTCTTGGTCACTCAGATCAGTCAGGTACTTAATACCACAGTTGTTGATGTCTTTCATGTCAGACATCTTGATAAATGTAACAACATCAGTAATGTAGGCACTCAAATAGAATACAGCCTGAAACCAGCTAATCCATCGGGTTATGACAGGTGCAGGAAAAAGCTTTGCTGCCTGTGAAGCACCATACTTTGATGTTAGGAATTGTAAATAATTATAATTTCACTTTCTTGTGTTCAAAAATGCAGACTTTACCATCGCACCCACATGATTTAAATCTGTCATCATTGCGACCCAACTATTGCCAATAAAGATGATTTTATATGCCCAGCACTGTACATGCATTAAATGATCCTCTATAACCACACTTAATGTTTCATAACACCGGGTCATGTATGGGGCACTGTCACTAACAAACACTTTAACTGCATCATATGGTGCACTATAACTGCGCAGAACTTCTTAAACAGCACGAGAGCAGTTTGTAGCATTTCCTGCATCAAGATAGTTCACAGAAACAACATGCAGGTCTCTTTTCGATCCGGATGGGACTTGGAATATGATGATAAAAACACAACGGTCCATTCTGTCTGTAGTTTCATCAGAGTATGTTGATGTTCTTCCCCACTAGAGCCTCTCTTGTTCTTTTCTGGTGGTCAGATGCAACTTATAGGAAGGAAGAAAGACCTCAAATTATAACAAGATAATTTAAAATTACTGGATCAATTGGGTACAGGTAAGATAGTTTGATATGGAAATCACACTCAAATTCGGTGTCCTTCAATTTTGCACGTGGTTTTGTGGCTGAAGTTGACAAGTTTTATGAAGCATTGAGTGACATCGTGGTCAGGGTCAACAGCAAGGAAAGAATAGTGCTAATGGGCGATTTCAATGCGGGAGTTGGAAATAGAACTGAAGGATACGAAAGGGTGATTGGTAAATGGTGGGAAGATATGGAAGCTAATAGGAATGGGAAGCGTTTGCTGGACTTCTGTGCTAGTATGGGTTTAGCTGTTACGAATACATTCTTCAAGCATAAGGCCATTCACCGCTACATGTGGGAGGCTTGGGGTACCAGATCCATAATAGACTATATGTTAACGACTTCGAATTCAGGAAATCTGTCAGGAATGTAAGAGTTTTCCGGGGATTTTTCGATGATACAGACCACTATCTGATCTGTAGTGAACTAAGTATCTCTAGGTCTAGAGTAGAGAAAGTAAATCTGTCTGCGAACGAATAAGGGTAGAAAATCTCCAGGACGAGGAAATTAGACATAAATACATGGATATGATTAGTGAGAAGTTTCGAACAGTAGACAGTAACCAGGTTCAGGATATAGAAAGTGAATGGGTGGCATACAGGGATGCTGTAGTACAAACAGCAAGGGAATGCCTAGGAACAACTGTGTGTAAAGATGGGAAAAGGTTGAATCTTGGTGGAATGATGAAGAGAGAGCAGCTTGTAAAAAGAAGGCTTATCAGAAATGGCTCCAAACAAAGGCCGAGGCAGACAGGGATCTGTATGTAGATGTTGAATCCAAAAAGACTTTGTGGGAAGATTTTCGTAATAACCTGGAATGGCTAGGTCAAGCAGCAGGGAAAACTTTTGGACTAATAAAAAACATTAGGAAGGGAGGGAAAAAGGAAATGAACAGTGTTTTGAGTAATTCAGGTGAACTCATAATAGATCCCAGGGAATCACTGGATGGGTGGAGGGAATATTTTGAACAGCTTCTCAACGTAAAAGGAAATCTTCCTGGTGGTGTTGCGAACAGCCAAGCTCATGGGGGGGGGGGGGAGGAAAATGATGGTGAAATTACACTTGAGGAAGTGGAAAGGATGGTAAATAAAGTCCATTTTCATAAAGCAGCAGGAATAGATGAAATTATACCTGAAATGGTGAAGTATAGTGGGAAGGCAGGGATGAAATGGCTTCATAGAGTAGTAAGATTAGCATGGGGAGTGTTGGTAAGGTACCTTCAGATTGGACAAAAGCAGTATTTGCACCTATCTATAAGCAAGGGAACAGGAAGGACTGCAACAACTATCGAGGTATCTCATTGATTTGTGTACCAGGCAAGGTATTCACTGGCATCTTGGAAGGGAGGGTGCGATCAGTAGTTGAGAGGAAGTTGGATGAAAACCAGTGTGGTTTCAGACCACAGAGAGGCTGTCAGGATCAGATTTTCAGTATCCGCCAGATAATTGAAAAATGCTATGACAGAAATAGGCAGTTGTGTTTATGTTTAGTAGATTTAGAGAAAGCATATGATAAGGTACCAAGGGAAAAGATGTTCACCATACTGGGGGGCTATGGAATTAAAGGTAGAATATTAATACAATGCTGTCCGCTCGCGTATCAATACGTGTTTCCAAGCATGGTGCTCTGCAGCCGATCACGTATGAATACGTGTTGGTGCAAGTCTGTCTTCTGATGCCATCTAACGGTTATTGAGGAACTATTTGGAGATTATCGTTGATGTACATAAATAGTAGAAAATCTCCGCTTCTTTTAGTACTGGTTTTGCCCGTTCTAGTGCGTCACTGGCATTTGTTTTTGCCTTCGAATATCTTCCGTGTATCCATCAATGCTAGTAAACAAAAATGGCAGCGCCGGTAAACAAAAACAGTGGATTGACTCCTGGTGATATTATACATGAATTATACCCTGATAATTTGTCATATGTTTCCCGTGATTGTAAGGAGAGTGAATATGAATTGTCTAATGATAATTCTAGTGCTAGTGTCATGCATTTATGTGGATGTGATGCGGTAAATGACAAGTTTATTGTACCATGTGAACAATGACCTGTTCCTTCAGATTGCAAAGATGGTCTAGATATAAGTACTGTTGATAACATTCTCCCTATTTCTGGCAGTGAGTGGCCTAACAGGATAATATACTGTGTTTGGAGTCTTCCTTGAGGACGCCTGGCGTTAACATTTCGCTACGTGAACCTGAAGATATAGGTTATGATGTCAAGTTGTTAATTTGTAATGATTTGTTGGCGTATATGGTGGAGGAATCAGTCATTACCATAATGAACCGAAATATAAGATCTCGCCAAAAACATTAAAGTGGACACATATAACTGTGAATGAACCCAAGATTATTAAATTATGGTACCCTGCAATAACTCCATGTCTCTGCCAAAACATACCGGCCACAGGGACCAGTTATACTTCACATGGGCCGGACAGCAATGTGTTAAAATCAATAAAAGGCATTTATGTTGACAATTGGGCTTCAGTGAAAATTGATGGTAGAATGAGTTCTTGGTTCGGGGTACTTACAGGGGTTAGACAAGGCTGTAATCTTTCACCTTTGCTGTTCGTAGTTTACATGGATCATCTGCTGAAAGGTAGAGATCGGGCCAGCTAGGAAGACATCTGGGAGCGCATACGCACTTTGGACTGTCTCGCGCAGCGTATCCCCTCCTAACAGAGCTCCTGCTAAGAGGACAGTTCAGTGCATAAGTTTACACTCAGCTGCCGCGCTCTGCTTTCTAATTTCCCATTGAGTAGTAACTGTGGTTAGTGGTGGTGAACGTTAGGCCTATCTGTGACAGTATGGAAGGCGTTAAAAGTAGCGTGCATTGTAAGGTGCTAAAGAGTCAGACTCGTGCAGCAATCTTGGAAAGGGAGGCATTGGAAGAAAAGTTCGTGATAGATTGTAAAAAAGTGCAGGAAAGAGTAGCAGCTGTTGGAGTGTCAGAAAGTTCTTTGGTACGGATTAAGAGCGAAAAACGAAAGAATTAGGAAAACCTATGGATAGTCGGTTTGAAACATGAAACAAAAACAGAATGCGCACAAAGAATGTTACTGGATTGGACGACTTTGACGAAGGTGCCGTACATCGTAATGTTAGCAATTTTTATTTAGATGAAAAAAGTTTACCTACAGTTTCAAAAATTTGTGCAAATTTAGGTAAAGACTTAAAGTTCAAAGGATCCAATACTAGTGTCAAGCGAATTCTTCGATCATTAGGATATCATAAAAAAAAAACTAACACTAACAAGCGCATCCTAATGGAAAAACATGACATAAAATACAAAAGGTTTGTTTATAAAAAAAATGCCCAGTATCGGGCGGAGGATAGTTGTACATGCTGGCGGTTAAATGGGTTCCATCGAGAACTGTCTGCTAATCTGGAAGTCTGGCAGCACGAGTGGCGACTACCACGATGACATGAATAGTGACTTTTTTTTAAGAGTACCGGTATGAAAGATAACTTCCACCTCGCAGTGTTCTCGTAATTGACTACGCGTCATATTACAACAAGGAAGTAGATCGTGCTCCAACCTCCAGCTCACATAAAGTGACAATCTCCTGGCTAGTGAATAGGAACATTCTACACCGTGAGACGTACAAACACGAGCTTTATGAGCTTATCAAATTAAACAAGCCGGCACACAAAACCTACGTCCTAGATGAACTCATGGAACAGTACGGACACTCGGTTATTCGACTGCCCCCATATCACCCTGAATTGAACAGTACTGAAATACTGTGGGCAAAAGTGAAGAACTGGGTAGCTTCTCACAACGTCACCTTCACTATTGAGGACATAGAGAAACTCACTAGACAGAAATTCGCGTCAATATCCGCCGAAGACTGGAACATAAGGGATTGGGGACATTTTGAAGACATTATGGAGTCCTTTGCGATCCAGCTGGGAGCCGACGACACGTCATCCGGTGAGGACGACAGAAGTGATGACGGAGGACGCAGTGGAATTGAAGAGATGCAGCGGACATAATAAAACAAGAATGTGATCATTTTGTGAATAATGTCATTATTTTTAGACTTATTTTTTCTAGTGCCATTTAAGTTATCTTCGCATACATACGTTGTTACTCAGCATATGTAGACCCTTTATGGTGTTTCCTTTTATGAATTATATTTTGTTTCTGTACCTGAGAACAATTATATAATTATATATGTCATATCGTAAGTCACATTTCTTATTTTACAAGAAAGCAACAAAATATTGGCATTAAGGAGGTAGGGGCAAACGATCATATAGTCTAACACTGCTTTCTCGCCTTAAAGCAAAAGTAATTATTATTATTATTATTATTATTATTATTATTATTATTATTATTATTATTATTATTATTATTATTAATCTTCTTACCCTCCAGGGTCGTTTTTTCCCTCGGACTCAGCGAGGGATCCCACCTATACCGCCTCAAGAGTAGTGTCCTGGAGTGTGATACGTTGGGTCGGGGGATACAATTGGGGAGAATGACCAGTACCTCTCCCAGGCGGCCTCAGCTGCTATGCTGAACAGGGGCCGTGGTTGGGGATGGGAAGATTGGAAGGGATAGACAAAGAAGAGGGAAGGAAGAAGAGGGAAGGAAGCAGCCGAGGCCTTAAGTTAGGTACCATCCCGGCATTTGCCTGGAGGAGAAGTGGGAAACCAAGAAAAACCACTTCCAGGATGGCTGAGGTGGGAATCGAACCCACCTCTACTCATTTGACCTCCCCGTTCCAGCCCTCGTACCACTTTTCAAATTTCGTGGCAGAGCCGGGAATCGAACCCGGGCCTCCGGGGGGTGGCAGCTAATCACACTAACCACTACACCACAGAGGCGGACTTCATTATTATTATTATTATTATTATTATTATTATTATTATTATTATTATTATTTCGTTTCACCCTCTTTGGGGTATGTTGAATCAGTTCTTTCTGTGTGTGGTGTTCTTTCCTTAGTGCCCAGTATTTCTTCATTCTTTCTGCTGATCTTCGTTTCTTCTCTTCTTCCGAGATAATAGATTTGGCTTTTAATGTAGATTTTTTTGGAACGTTTTTTCTTCTTTATTACTTTAGCTTTTCGACCAAATAGTGAATTTTCTGTAATTTTAAATTCTACCATGTCTTTTTCAGTTTCTTTAAATCAGTTTGGTTTCGTTTTGGGTTACGGGAGAAGATGACCGTAAAAGTTTATCCTCCTCCTGAGAGTTTTTCAATTTTCTTGTAGCTTATTATTATTATTATTATTATTATTATTATTATTATTATTATTATTATTATTATTATTATTATTATCGAGTTATTTTACATGACGTGGCTCAGATTATGAAGCCTGGTGTTATAGCAAACCATATTCTACACTGTACATCTACGGCGTCGTAGAATGACATATACGCCAGCTCACGCTAAGACGTGCCCCATTTGTATGTAACTAAATGTACATCATCATCATATGGCATTCCTTCAATACCACAATCTTAATCAAAGCTTCATTATATTAATATGTATATATGGTTCAGCTGAAGATGACCTTGAATATGAGGTCGAAACCGGTCCTGTAGTTTAATGTATGCAATAAATAAGTATTGATTGGTGGAAATCCTCTCCTATTTTTAATTGTGCAATTGTCAATACGGAAATGAAGATTATAGATTACGATATCGGCTTTCTCACTCGCACACTTCCCCTCACCGGATGTCTTCCTAGCTGGCCCGATCTCTATAAAATGGCAAGTTGGGATTCACTTAGGTGGAAATGTAGTGAGCAGTCTGGCCTATGCTGATGACTTGGTCTTAATGGCAGATTGTCCCGTAAGTCTGCAGTGTAATATCTTGGATCTTGAAAATAGGTGCAATGAGTATGGTATGAAAATTAGCCTTTTGAAGACTAAATTGATGTCAGTAGGTTAGAAATTCAATAGAATTGAATGGCAAATTGGTGATACGAAGCTAGAACAGGTCGATAGTTTCAAGCATTTAGGTTGTGTGTTCTCCCAGGATGGTAATATAGTGAGACTGAATCAGGGTGTAGTAAAGCTAATGCAGTGAGCTCGTAGTTGTGATCAACAGTATTCAGTAACAAGGAAGTCAGCTCCCAGACAAAACTACATCGGTCTGTTTTCAGACCAACTTTGCTTTATGAGAGCGAAAGTTGGGTGGACTCAGGATATCTTATTCATAATTTAGAAGTAACAGGCATGAAGGTAGCGAGAATGATAGCTGGTACAAACAGATGGGAACATTGGCAGGAGGGTACTCAGAATGAGAAGATAAAGGCTAAGTTAGGAATGAACTCGATGGATGAAGCTGTACGCATAAACCGGCTTCGGTGGTGGGGTCATGTGAGGCGGATGGAGGAGGATAGGTTACCTAGGAGAATAATGGACTCTGTTATGGAGGGTAAGAGAAGCAGAGGGAGACTAGGACGACGATGGTTAGACTCAGTTTCTAACAATTTAAAGATAAGAGGTATAGAACTAAATGAGGCCACAACACTAGTTGCAAATCGAGGATTGTGGCGACGTTTAGTAAATTCACAGAGGCTTGCAGACTGAATGCTGATAGGCATAACAGTCTTTAATGATAAGGTATGTATGTTTGTATTTTTGTATGTATGTATGTATGTATGTATGTATGTATGTATGTATGTATGTATGTATGTACTAATAAGAGACATGATAGTAAGATCCAAGCAGTAAAAATGAAATTTTTAAGAACATCGGTTAAAAAGACAAAAAGAGATAGAATTCAAAATATTAAAAAAAGATAGGAGCTAAATATAGAACTGTTAGTACAGAAGATACAGAAAGTAAGACTGAGTTGGTTCAGACATGCAAAATGAATGGGAAAGGAACGGGTAGCAGAAAGGGAATTGGAAAGAAAAGTTAATGGAAAGAGGCCAGTTGGAAGACTGAGAAGAAGGTGGATGGATCAGATTTGGAAGGACATTAGAGAAGCTGGATTTGATGTGGCGGAAGTAATGGAGCAGGAAAAGTTGAAGAACAGAAAGGAGTGGAGGAGGCTTGTTAACCACACCCAGGTGACTGTCCAGTCTCCTTTGTACTTCCTTTTCTCCCTTTCCCCAAATCACCACATCGTCAGCAAATACAAAAGCATTCACTTCATTACTACTGATACTCTATTTTACAAGTTTTATGATTTCATCCATCAATATAATAAACAATAATGGTGACAGTGCAGTTCTTTGCTTCAGACCTTTTTTTGTATAAAATGTTTCAGAGTCGCCACTCCCCACTTGTACACTGCTTTTACTCTCATGATACGACATTTTTATCTTGTTAATTAATGATTTTGGTATATTCCTTTTCAGCAGGCATTCCCATACATATTTTCACTTAACTGTATCATAAGCTTTTTCCAAATCAAAAAATACGTAGATTATTTCCTTGTTCCTCTCCAGATGTTCGTCCATTATCATTTGCACTGTAAATATCAAGTCTATTTTTGATCTATTCGGTCTAAAGCCATATTGTCCTTCCTCTAACTGTGTTTCTGTTATATCCCTCAGTCTTTTGTCTATGACTTTCTCTATTATTTTTAGCCCATGTGATAATAGGGTTATACCTCGATAATTTTCACACATCTTCTTATTTCCTTTTTTGAACAATGGTACAATGCTTCCTTGTTGCCAGTCTTCAGGTATCCTTTTTTGAAATTTTTAATCAGATATTAACAGCTTTTGAAAACAAGCAGGCCATCTCTTTGGTGTTATGTGATGGTATTAATCATGAAATTTTACTTGTAAAGCTCGAGATGTATGGTGTCAAGTATCCCTCACTGAACATGATTAAGTCATACTTAAATAACAGGTATCAGTTTGTCTCAATTAAAAATAGGTATTCCACTTTGAAGCAAGTTACAACTGGTGTGCCACAGGGCTCTGTCTTCAGTCCATTTTTATTCATTCTGGCAGTCAATGATTTACCGCAAAATGTCAAATGTCATGCTCTTATATCGTATGTGGGTGATACTGCGTTAATTACAAAACACCAGAGCATCTCAAGTTTGCATCACATGTTGCAGGAAGCTCTTGCAATTGCAATGCATTGGTTTTCATCCAATAGGACCGAGCTCGATAGCTGCAGTCGCTTAAGTGCGGCCAGTATCCAGTATTCAGGAGATAATAGGTTCGAACCCCACTGTCGGCAACCCTGAAAATGGTTTTGATGATGATGATGCTTGTTGTTTAAAGGGGCCTAACATCGAGGTCATCGGCCCGAAAATGGTTTCCGTGGTTTCCCATTTTCCCACCAGGCAAATGGTGGGGCTGTACCTTAAGGCCACGGCCGCTTCCTTCCCACTCCTAGCCCTTTCCTGTCCCATCGTTGCCGTAAGACGTATCTATGTCGGTGTGATGTAAAGCAGCAAAAAAAAAAAAAAAATCATCCAATAGGCTGTTGTGCAATCAGGATAAAACTCAATTTCTCACACTAGGATTATCCAAAGATATTGAAAGTCAGTCAGTCAAACTTTTGGGTTTTCATATTGATGCCAAATTGAACTGGGAAACACATATTGATCATGTTTGTAAAAAAAACATCACGAGTGGCCTATTTGATATGGAAATTGTGGGATCTAGTTAGCAGTGACTACCTAAGGATGGCATATTTTGGTCTCTTCCAGTCACACATTACTTATGGACTGTTGTTATGGGGGCATTCTCCTTATGTATGTAATATTCTTCTAATACAGAAAAAGGTTGTCCATATATATTTTGACTTATGTTAAAAACAACATCAATGAATTCAGTACTAGGGAAAACATTCACCTTCTTGATACTCAGGGCAAAGCAGACATTGGCATCCCAATTCACAGATTGTCAAAAACGGCTCACTCACATAAAATCAGTTGTTTAAGATTATTTAATAAATTACCACATTGTGCATGGTCCACTCCTTTAAGTAATTTTTAAAGAAAAATGTGTGATTGGTTAATAGAAAATCCATTTTATAATACCTCTGAATTCTTAGAAATGCGTAATGTTAGTATTAAGTTTTAATAAAAGGTGTATGTTCATTTAGCCTTAGTAATATTAAGTACTAAATTATTATCAGTTGACGAAGCCTATTTCATTGTATATGGTCAATGGCAAACAAAGATTCTTGATGCTAAATCACTAAATGTCAACCCATGTATACCTTTATCAATTTTGCTTTTAACACCTTCTGCAGACTGAAAATGAGTTCTTCAATACAGTTTTCACTTTTGGGAAGAAAATGAAGTCACAAGGGACCAGATCTTGAGAGTATGGGGGATGTTCAAGAACTGGAAAACATTTGTCAGTGAAAAATGTCTTCAAAAAGGGCATTGTGAGCAGGTACATCGTCCTGATGCAGGGACCAACTATAAATACACTTTTCTCTCGTTCACTTTGCCATGCAAAATTTCTCTTACAGTCTCTTCATCAATGACACCCGCCGGTGGGTGGAATATGCAGATGAAGAATACACCCACGATATCTCCTGCCTGTCATAAAATGTGAATAAAAGGGACGACCAAAGAATGATATATTTGGAACCACGAGACAATCTGTGATTAGTACCATTATGCAATGAACACCATGGGTTGACTTCACATACAGTTAGTACTACTACATGTGACTGGTTGTGCTCCCTCTTAGAGCAGTAATCACTACTACCTGAAGAACATGTACCACTACTGCCTCCAGCTGGGTCTGTGATTGGTATCATCGAGGGAGGATTATTATGGGAGTAGTACCATTATATGAAGAACACCATGGGTCTGTGTTGCCAGTGGATGGTGCCATAATGTGCGATACACCATGGATGTATATTGCTTATGATAAGTACCATTATGTGAGCAACACCATGAGTATACACCGCCTGTGGTGTGTACCACTATGCGAGCAACACCATGAGAATATGTGGCCTGTAATTAGAACCACTATATGAGGAACACCACAGATCTAGCCAGTGTCTGTCATTAGTACCTCTGTGTGAGGAACACCATGCGTCTACGTTGGTTGTGAGTAGTGTCCTTATGTAAGGAACCTCGTGGACCTGCATTGCTTGTGAGTAATACCCTTATGTGAGGAAAACCATAGGTCTGCATTGCCTGCGAGTGCCATTATGTGCAACATACCCTGGGACTACATTACTTGTAATAATTAGTACTACCATGTGAGGAACACCTCAATTCTTCGTTACCTGTGATTAGTACACTTATAGGAGAAACATCATGGTTCTACTTTACCAGTGATGAGTATTATTACGATGGGCCGATGACTTGGATTTTGAACCCCTTTGGACAATAAACATCATCCCAGAAAATAAGGAATTGTGAATTGCACACACTGGTTGTTTTGGATTCATGGTCTTTTTTTTTCATCATTCGTGTTAGATTCTGGTCAGTGGATACATTTTGAAGTTTTAATTATCGTGTCATTTCGTTGCACCTCATATAATTTGGGGCCAATGACCTAGCTGTTAGGCCCCTCTAAACAACAAACATCATCTTCATCAATATTCACCATATCTGTTATCATCCCGATACTCGGTCGTTGATCTGTAATATCACTAATTTTATGAATGTTTCCATCTGCTTTTTATGCGATTGAATGACCCAGATGTTCTTCCACCTACTCTCAACTCTTCATTGAACTGCACCAGACCCCCCCGAAGATTAACACACTGGAATAGGTTGTAAAAATCCAAAGGAAAGAAATCGTAGTATCACTTGACTTACAGCAGACAAATAAACAGCCTGAAGTCAGAATCGTTGGACCTTACCACGGAACATCCAACAATTTGAACAATCTTACAAATGAACAAAAATAGTTGGTAATGCTCCAGGTTTATTGACTATTGACAAAATTGAAAAGCAAAAGAATGCAGTCAGGAGGGAAGAAAATTAATAAGATACAAATGTAACATACAATTGGGTTAAATGATATTAACAATAAGTACTCACAAATATCCATACAAGAACTAGGCAGACACATATCATATCCACCGTTAGGACATTAGATGAATAGTACACTGGCTCCTCATTTTTTTTATCAAGAACGTGAATTCCATTTTGCCTCCTCTCGTGAGATACAATTAGCGTTGCAGCAGATCTTTCTTGTGCTACATGACTTCTTTACTGAGTACGTCTCATAATTATACTTTCATAATAATCTTGAGCTTACAGGTCATGAACCACCCAATGAAAAAAAAGCATTCCTTTGCCCTAAGAGGAAATGACATAAAGTAATGAACAGAAAGGGGTGGGGGCAAGGAGAGGAACAGAAAATAAAACAAGATGGAGGCACGTGGAAATAAAATAGTTTGCCCTTCTATATTGGTGTCCGGTGCAAGCAAAGAAATCTAAACATACTCACAAAAGAGGAACCAAAGTCAAATGAAAATTAAAATGAGAAACAAAAAGGAAGAAGTGGTCAGACAGAAAGCAAAATATACCCCAAACACTCGGTTGATGCCTTCGTTCAAGCAGTGTGGCAAGAAAAAGGAATTCTCAATGTCCCCAAACAACTAATCAAATTTTCATTTCTCACATTAAATCCAGGAAAAGTTCACGCAGCGAAGCAAATAGTTATCACAATCATGTCTTCTCCCGAAAATATAAATTTCCTTTCCTTAACATTGCCTGAAAAAACGCCAGAACTCAGCCTGCAGACCATCTTTTGTTGCATTTTGCAAAAACTCTTAAGGAATCACTTGCAACATATACAATCAAAAATCCTTACCTTCATTTTTGTCTGGCTGTGTAACCAAAATAAATAAAATAAAATAAACAAGCAAACACTCAACCAGACAACATCCATTAACTACTCTCTGCAGTATGTCAGGAAGGGCCTAACATTCAACTGCATTACTATCATAAAAGATATTTACAGCCCTGAGAGAAAACAAGTCATGAGCAAAAATAATGGGAAGAACACCAAAATTAAAATCATCTTCCATTTCCTAGCAGATAATGGAAAACTAGTAAGGCAAACATAACAATCTCCATCACCAAATAAAAGATTGAGGTAGGCTTTGCTTTCATCCAGAAATTTTTAATCACATAATGGTAAAAGTAGTTAATAATAATTACTTACAGGACCGCTCAAGAAGTATTTGAAAACACTTTGTAAAAGTCGCAAAAATCGTAGTCAAGGTTACTGTATGTAATGATAAATTAACTTATTGAGATACAATAAATTAAGCTTGACAAATCTGGCCATGTTCCTCCTAGACATCTCGTAGAGTCCCCACAGAAACAATAATAGACAAAGAAATCAAGAAAGACACATCACAACACACAAGAAGTGAGCTCCTGCAACCTCGCAGCTAATGTAGGAACTACTTAAGACCTTGATATTTACACTTAATGATTTATACAGAGTACACTCATTTGAAGGCATAGCCTTGAAAATAAGACATTGAGTTACCAGAAGGATTGGCTCACTGTTTACCTCAAACTGAGCTTGAAAGCAGATCAACAAAAACTGGAAGTCAAAACCACCAGCACAGCATTCCTGTCACCTCATGGTCAACAACTTCCTTTCTTAATCTCCACTGCCTCTACACCCGTTGAAGGCAGAAAAACTTTTCATTCATTAAAAACCTCACCTCGTATATAACTCCGATGTTGTGCATTGTACATCTTTTTCATATTGATGAAAATTATTTCATTCAGTTCTTTAATAGAAATTAAGTTTTACATGTACAGCTTTATGGAGATATTTCCTAAGTATCTTATAGGAGAAACATTAATTGTAGAATTGTAGAAAAATTAATTGTAGAATTCACTCAGAAGTTACAGAAGCACAGGTCTATGCTAAAAGAATGGAATGTGGTACTGTTACAATGGTATCCTGTTGGCAGATAGAAAAAATCTTGGGACAGTAACAATTTTTCAATATACCAAGCGAGTTGGATATGCAGTTCAGGTCACATAGCTGTGAGATTGCATTCGGGAGATGGTGGGTTAAAGTCCCACCATCCTGAAGATGGTTTTCCACGGTTTCCCATTTTCACACCAGGCAAATGCTGGGGCTCTACCGTAATTAAGATCATGACTCAATATTTCCTATCCTAACTCTCTCCCATACTTGTGTGACATTAAACCATTGATGAAAGGAACATAATTTTTTTTCAGTATATATTTTGCCATGGTTTCAATCAGATAAAGATTTCTTGAATGGCAGGCAGAGTGAACAAGAGTTGTATTTGTTATGTTCTTACTTAGGGTAGGATGGATAAGATAGTCTAACTTTGAACACCAAAATAGATTTTATGCCACCAGCAAATTTCTGATGCATGAAAGTGCCTTGCTAACCTTCCTGTATTTAACATGATTAATTTGTTGGCTCTAAGGTTCAACTGATTGTTAGGCTAAATTAATGTCTCTAGCCTTCAACTATGTTGTTATGCCCAGAGTACATGTCAAGGAGATTAGCTTGATGTTACATATTTGTTACATAAGCAGAGACCTCTACAATTCAAATTTGTCTACAGACATTCGTTCATTTACATTTACATGCCTAACAAGGACTGTGTTGTGTGCTATGGTTTTCTCGAAGAACAGTCTTATTCTGGTCTCTCCTCTAGTGATCTGGAAATATATTGAGAACATATTACCCTCTACATTTTCTTCCTTTTCTCCCTATGCAGGAATATCACTAATTTCCAACACTTCCATTCTCTAGTGCTTGCCGATCAGCTCATACTACTCCCTCCATCCCTACCTCTCTCCCTCCCTTCTGTAAGCCACATTATTGTTGATCATGCCCCATTGAATGCCAGATTGTTTGTAGAGTTACTTCCCCAAACTGCCAACCGAGCAAAAGTATAATCTCACCACTCCCGTAGCTTCTGTATTTGTTAAAATCATTATGCACTATTTTTCAATATATTTCTTTTGAGAGCTTCTAAGCTTGATTTAACTTTCAATGAAATTATATTTATTACTAGTATTGGAAGTTATGACACGGAAAAGATCTAATCACAGTGATATTTGTTTCAGGGTAATGATTTTGAGTCCTATGCAGTATAGATAACTTTAGTTTTCCTATTGAATTTTTGAGTGCAAATCCTTTGAAATTGGTATTTATTTCTGTTTGTTTCAGTGCATTTTCAATGAACATCCCAAATTTACCCATCCAAATTTTAGCCGTCACAGACAGTGGAGGAGCAAATGCATTCTTCAGTAGTGATTTAAGCCATCTTCTGATAACAGAAGGGAATGCTACAGCAGATCGACTGCAGGCTCATTTCATGACATCTACTTCTTCTTGTCAGCAGAAGAGTAAGTTTCTGAATGCATTATTTCTCTCTTCTGTGTTCTTGGTCATTTTTTTAAAATTCATTAAGTGCCCTTTTTTTGGTTACTGTTCAAAATTGTTTACTTTTTTTTTTATGAAGTGAAGACAGGGTATGTGGAAAATTGTGAGCAGTTTCTTACATGTTAATGAAGCAAGTTTTGCTAATTAAAAATAGGGTTATTCATTACAAATTGCAAAACATAACTTGTTAAACACATTTGCCTCACATTGAATATCTCTTCTCCTTTATGGTTTACCCCTGTGTGTTTTTACACGAGAACGATGTGACTTATGTATATTTAGTTCACCTGACACTTAAACATAAAATCCTTTAGTTGCCGTATTTTGTATGGTTTACATCTCTGCTTCGTACCCAGAGATCTTAGGATTGACTCTCATTTTGTTAAAGAATTTTAGTTCTGCTCTGAGGGTTGGAACAGAATTTGCTTAGCCCTGTTAGGTCAGCCAAGAATGAGTTAGCTGGAAAATTTATAATGTCCAATAACGGACCATTATATTGGTATTATAAATTTACTCATTCAGGACAAACATTTTAGGTTCCCTGTGGGAATCAACATCTACATCATTTGATGGCCAGGCAGGCATCTATTTTTGGAAATGAGAAATAGCTCTCATGGTGCATTGGCACTGCTGGTGGCTTCAAATAGCCTATGCAGTGGCCTCCACGGTATGCACTAGCCTTGCGTCTTGGGTGGTGTGCTCAGTCCCAACTGACGAGCCTAACTTAGCACACGAGGGCGAAACGCAGGCAGCCAAGAATGAGTTAGCTGGAAAATTTATAATGTCCAATAACGGACCATTATATTGGTATTATAAATTTACTCATTCAGGACAAACATTTTAGGTTCCCTGTGGGAATCAACATCTACATCATTTGATGGCCAGGCAGGCATCTATTTTTGGAAATGAGAAATAGCTCTCATAGTGCATTGGCACTGCTGGTGGCTTCAAATAGCCTATGCAGTGGCCTCCACGGTATGCACTAGCCTTGCGTCTTGGGTGGTGTGCTCAGTCCCAACTGACGAGCCTAACTTAGCACACGAGGGCGAAACGCAGGCAGCCAAGAATGAGTTAGCTGGAAAATTTATAATGTCCAATAACGGACCATTATATTGGTATTATAAATTTACTCATTCAGGACAAACATTTTAGGTTCCCTGTGGGAATCAACATCTACATCAGCTGGGGGGTTGTCGGAAGTAGGCAGCAAACTTGTTTAGCAAAGCCAAACAATATGGTTGAGGTGGTTTTCACACTGACCATGTGGAACTCTGAAGTAATACCAATATAATTGGTCCATTATTGGACATTATAAATTTTCTGGCTAACTCATTTCTGGTTGCCAGCGTTTCGCCCCAGTGTGCTAAGTTGGGCTCATCAGTTGGTAAATAGCACACCTACCAAGGCGTATGGCTAGTGCATACTGTGGAGGCTACTGCGTAGGCTACTTGGAGCCACCAGCAGTGCCAGTGCACTATGAGAGACTTGGTTCCATTTTCAAAAATTGATGCCTGCCTGCCCAAGGTCCAAGGCTCAAAGTAGGATTTCTAGAAATCATTTTAGCTTAGTTTTTAACCTGAATACTAAGTACCTAGCCCAAAGTAGGTTCAATGTTAATTTTATTAATAATAATGATATGCGTGGATCCTTTTTCTCCTTGTATATGAATCAGTATTAAAAGCAAAGTCATCTCCGTACAGGCCATGAAGGCCCTTGGAGGAGTGGAAAGTAAAGGCTTCCACTACTATCTGTAACCTTGGCACTTGATGGGGTAGAGAGGTTAGCTCTACGCCCGGTTGCCTTTGCCCCCAGGAATTAACCTGGTACTCATTTTTGGTGTAGGCTGAGTGAACCTCAGGGCCATGTGCACCTCCGGAAGTGTAAATCATGTATTTTAAATTTTACGAATTTGTGACGGGCATTCAAACCCACGTCTTTTTGGGCGAACCAAGCACACCTTTACAGTCTAGGCCAGGCAGCCCCTATATGAATCTGTATTGATTTACTATATGGTAAGAATTCATGATGTAGTAGGCACTATTTAATCCAGCACGTTCAGGACCACAGCTATGCCAGATTAGCAATTCTAAGTTCTAAGTTTGTTATTCTAGGAATTGCAGGCTATGAAGTTAAACATAGAATACAAAATTTAATTCAAACATTGAATATTTAACTGAATGCTCTTGTATTAATAAACACTTAGAACTAAAGAAAAATTAATAGAGTACTGTGATATTTAAAACAAGTTGTAATAAGCTGCCCTATGGCAAGAAAAGATGCTTACGAGCAGTACTGTTAAAAAAAGTCTCTGAGATAACGTTGCTTCTGTGATTGGGATTGCTTCAAAAAAATTGTTACGGATTATACCCAAATTTATGAGTTCTGCTGAGTTATAGGTTGTGTTGAATTTGGCAGATTTCTTCAACCACCACGGCTCTCTTTTATCATCAGATTCTACCTTCCGAACATGGGCATTTTTGTAATCTGTTAGTCACTCTGTTCTTCAACCGCTGCCGCACCTTTTTTATTTACTGGGCAAGTTGGCTGTGCGGTTAGACGTGCGTAGCTGTGAGCTTTCATCCGGGAGAAGGTGGGTTCGAACCCCGTTGTTGGCAGCCCTGAAGATGGTTTTCCATGGTTTCTCATTTTCACACCAGACCAGGCAAATGTTGGGATTGCACCTTAATTAAGGCATGGTCACTTCGTTCCCATTCCTAGGCCTTTCCTATCCCATTGTCGCCATAAAACCTATCTGTGTCAGTGCAACGTAAAGCAGATTTAAAAAAAAAAACCTGTGTTTTCAATACAGTCTGTAACTTTCGCAGTGGGTACATCTGTGAAAGAGTTATTTGGTACAGCTTCTACCCAATCTAGCACTATATTTTGACCATCACTGGTGTTGTTCGGCTCTTGATCAACATCTCTTTCATTACGCCAAAGTTTGCACGAGCTTCACTGTTGAGTCACTTCTTGTACTCAATCCCATGCCAAGGCAGTTGTATCTTTTACTTTAAACTGTTTTTGGAACACTCTTCTACGAAAACACTCAAATCACACCTTGATGCAACGACTGAATCACAGAATTGACATTAGGCGATACATAAACTAGAAATATATTTCTGGAAACCAAATCAAAAGCAGGAGGATGAGCAGTACAGTTATATACCACAAAAAGCACTCTGCTGTCTTCTGTCATTCCATGTTTCTGAATGTTTTCCTTTACTCCTGGTAAAAATGATGGAAAAAAACAGTCCTTAAACAAATGTTCTCTCATCTGTGCATTACTGTGCATATCATATTGTATAGGTAAGTTTAAGGTTCCCTTTTAAGCTCTAGGTTTTTTTGTATTTACTAATCATGGCAAGTGTCAGCTGACGGTCACCAGAAACATTTGCACACAACAAAACCGTCAATCTGTCTTTATTTTTCTTGAACCCTGTAGCAAGTTTTTCATCACCACCTGCCAGATGAGAAGACATTGGTAAATGACGCCATGAAAGGCCAGTTTCACTGACCTTGTAAACTTGACAAAGTGTTAAGTCTCATCATAAAACAAGGCTGCTAGAAATGTCTTACCGGGCAAGTTGGCTGTGCGCGTAGAGGCGCGCGGCTGTGAGCTTGCATCTGGGAGATAGTAGGTTCGAATCCCACTATCGGTAGCCCTGAAGATGGTTTTCCGTGGTTTCCCATTTTCACACCAGGCAAATGCTGGGGCTGTACCTTAATTAAGGCCACGGCTGCTTCCTTCCAACTCCTAGGCCTTTCCTATCCCATCGTCGCCATAAGACCTATCTGTGTTGGTGCGATGTAAAGCCCCTACCAAAAACAAAAGAAATGTCTTTGTACGTATTCTTCAGTGGGGTTTTTATCAGCAGATCTGCTTTCTCCAGTCACATCCAACCTCTGGATTCTATTTTGAATTTTAAATTTCTGAAGCCAATTGTCAGAAAACACACAAGCATGTGCATGTTATATAGTCAGATCATGATGAAACTGATTTCCTCTTTTGATGATTATAGACCCAGTCACAGGTTTTTCCCTCTGATCGTTTTGCACTAAACCAAGTGTAAGTATAAGAAATAAATTGACAAGAGGATCCACCTTTTTAATACAATATATCAAGTAAATAATATTACATCAGTCTTGGGACTAGTTTCAGTCGCTTACTGGCCATCCTCAGCCAACTAAAAATAAACAGATTATGTGATAACTAAAACATATGTATACCAGATAATGTTGCAGGAATAATTATAACATTAAAATACATATAACAACCAAAATTATGGTTATGATCCTCTTGTCGTAATAGGATGTCTTTAAGTTGACTTAGGATCTTGGGCAAGGAAGTAAATCTGGAAATGATATCCAGAATTAGGAATGAATAAACATACAGAAAAGAAATTAAAAAGGAGAAAAAATATTTATGAGACTCACCTCTAATGTCTGATGTAGAACAAGCACTGACTTGCTGGAGGGGGCAGGCAAGCCATGTAAACAAAGGAGTGGATAGGGAACAAGCACTGACTTGTTGTAGGAAGCAGGCAGTGTAAACAAAGGAGTAGATAGGGAGAGGAGGTGGTAAAGAAAGGGTAGGGGACAGAAGAAGGTGAGAAGTGGTGTCTAAGGAGGGGCTGAAGGATGCAGAAAGAAAGGCTGCTGCTGAGAAGGGAATTTAAAGAGATTATAAAAGAAAGAATCATTGTTATCTAAGACATGATTACAAAAGACGGGAATTAAAAGGTCGAATAAAACGTTCGATTTCTTGATCTACACCAAGTCAGGTGTCAGGTGTTTATAGACTCGGTTGTAATCATTGTAACGCATCTTACGTCGGCAAATCAGTGATGCTAAACATAACTTCACTAATATCAACCAAGACATGAAAATTCTCAAAGTTATACAAAAAGGTCCCCTGCTCAAAATTACAGAAAATTGTCTTATCAATCTGGAACAGTTTTTCAATCCTAACCTCACTCTAAATGAAATTTCAGAGAAATCAAACGTTTTATTTGATCTTTTAATTCCCTTCTTTAGTAATCATGTCTCAGATAAAAGGAATTCTTTCTTTTATAATTTCTTTAAATTCCTTTAAATTCCTCTCTCAGCAGCAGTCTTTCTTTCCGCATCCTTCAGCCCCACCTTAGACACCCCTTTTCTTCTTCTCAACTCCCCTCCCGCCCCTCCCCCTTCCCTTCTTTACTCCCCCCCCCCCGCTCCTCTGCCTATCTACTCCTTTGTTTACATGGCCTGCTTCCTACGAGAAGTCAGTATTTCTTCCCTATCCACTCCTTTGTTTACATGGCTTGCCTGCTTCCTCCAGCAAGTTAGTGCTTGTTCTACATCAGACATTAGAGGTGAGTCTCATAAATAATTTTTGTCCTTTTAAATTTATTTTCTGTATGTTTATTCATTCCTAATTCTGGCTAGCATTTCCAGACTTCTTTACCTGAGGTTCTAAGTCAACTTAATGACTAAACCAAGTGTACAAGGCACTATCAAGAATTTCAAGTTGAGGTGTCTTTAGTGTGTGTCTTGATTCTGTATTGTTTGCTGTTACTGTTTGAGCAGCAAACATCTAAAGTTCTTCATTTAGTTTTTCTATATTACAAATTGTCGAAGCCACGATCCCCCTACGCTGGCTTAGCAGGGGGAGAGGTGATACTCCCGCGTGGCACATCGCAGGTGGCGGATAGGGGTCCTAACCGGCTTGCCGGCGGACTTGAGGGAAATAAAATACCTCTCGCGGACCAAACACACAACCCCCCCTGTGGGTGGGGGACACAGATGAAGAATACACCCACGGTATCCGCTGCCTGTCATAAGAGGTGATTAAAAGGGGCGACCAAGGGATGACTTTATTAAAACCATGAAATTACTTGTAATATTTACCACCACGCGGGGAACACCATGGGTCGCTTTTACTTGTGCGTAACCACTTTGTTAGGTACCAAATAGGTTTGTGATTAGTATCAATAGAGTACGTTGCTGGCTTCTACAGTACCTGTGATTCTTACCCCGATGTGCGCGACACCATGTTTCTGCCTTGCCTGTGCTTAGCAGTACTCACTATGTGAGGAACATCGCGGAATAGTGCGGGTCCCTGTGGTTAGACCACTTATGTGAGAAACGCCATAGGTTTGCGCTGCCAGTATAGGTTTGCGTTGCCTGTAAATAGTGCCACAGTGTGCGAAACACCATCGGTACGTGTTACATGTGCGAATTTCATTACCTGTGAGTGGTGCCATACTACCATAATACTCCTGGAACTTCCACCATAATACCACCCCAATTCACACATCGCTGTGTAGTGCTTGGTGTGTGATACACATTAGCTGGTGAGTACAGAGCAGGGTTACTATGACCTAGGCCTAATGCTGTGAAGGCTGATAAGCTACTGGTGGAACAATAATGTAAACAATGCATGCTACTAAAACCTTAGGTGGTAAACAGCACAACAAAGTCAAATGTAGGCATGACTTACCGAGCAGTATTAAATCAGGCTCGGAGCTTAACATCAATATCATGGGTTAAGGTCCAGTGTGCAAGACAAGGGGGTATAATGTCGTTGGTCGTGCTCAAATTTGTCACGCGGTTGGTCGTGGGTGAGTGAAGCGTTCACCATTGGAATTATTGTAGTTATGTTTATTTATCTCTCTTGTTTTGTTATATTGTATCTGTGATTTTATTTTCTCAGGTTAGGGCTATATTTATTAGAGGGCAGGAAGAAAAACATTAAAATAGGATAATTTACTTAGAGATTACACAAAAAGGAAGTGTGCAAACTGTACGGAATGTACAGAAAACAACACGGTTCAACCCGGAAGAAGAACTAAATAGTCTTGCTTTTATTTGCAGCGAATACTCAGAGAAACTTTTATTGTGCCAAGAGCGCATTATTGGTGAAGGTCTATTGTTGCAAGACTGGTTACAACGAATTCAAATATGATGTAATGTGTATGAACGGTGGCGACCAAAATCGACCATAGTCCATTTTTGGTCAAAAACTAGTTAGTATTGCCATTGTATAGCTTTTGTTTTGTATGTTGAACTAATGATTACATATGGTGATGGCTAATAACGATCAGAGTTGTATTTGGCTCATGCTTCAGAATTGAAATTTAAGACTGTAAGTGTGTTGATAGTGAGTTGTAGTAGCACAAAAACTCACCTCTGCTCTTTTAAACATTACAGCTAGAGGCCAGACCATTGACAGCCTGATTAATGAGCGTCCTCATCATCATAAACATTGTTGTAAAGAGGATTGCCTAAATACTCTGCCGGAGGTTAGAAATGATCTTTACTCTCCTAGCATAATGTAACAAATTGAGGTTATTTACCAGGCGATGAAGGTAGATGCCACAGGAAAACATTTCAAAGAATACTGCGAGCGGACCTCAAGTTGATTCGTCTCATTTATTATTGTGATGCTGAGAACTCCCCAATTTCAGTCCACACATCAGAATTTGAATCTTCCATTGCACAGCTAAACCAACAGGACCCATGGATGTACCTGAGCATATAGTATTGACATTTAACAGTCGGTAAATTGGCCAAAATACTTTCAGAATTCATACTGTTTTGCTTATTATTGCTTTTTAAATTCTTTTGTCAATAGTTTACCCTCTAAGTAGATTTTATTTGGAAATTTTATTTATTTGTTAACACTTTTCATATAATCATACAGATCTTTACCATATTCATATAAACTCTTGTATCTTTCTGCATAATCTGGAAACTTCTCTAAATAAATCTGATCTCATAACCAGAAGTAATATTTACCTTCCATATTATTTCCTGATGAAGGATTGTAAGAGGAGGAGTGTGAACATGAAGAGTTAGTATTTATTCAAGGGTGTAATGTTGCAGCTGCATTTTATACTCCATTTTTTAAAGAAGTTTGGGAAAAGAAACCTGAAATTGAGCAAGCTTTTCACATGGAGGAACCAATCAACCTGAATGACTCTGGGGAAGGAACTCTGGAACGTCCTTCACGCCATCCTGTACCTCCACCAAGACATGAAAGCTATCATATTAAGGCTACAGAATCAAATGAAGGGTAAGTTTCGTAATTAAATAAGATAATTGTTAGATCATATTGTATATGTTGCCTGTAATTATTATGTCAGTTGCTATTCATTTTCCAGTAGTAAAAATAATATTTCCTTACCCTCTATTACTCATTTTTGAGACTGAAAGCACCAACTTGGCTGGAAACAATTATAAGCTTATCAGTTGGTACTGAGAATCTCTTTTTCAGTTGTATCAACATTAATCATTTATTGCTAATTTCTCTTCTGTAGTCTTTATATACTACATTCTCTCTGCAATCTCTCTATATCCAGTTAACTGGGTGAATAGCACACTTGATTATGTGCTCACTCTTGTGCTTAAAATTTAGGGGGTGCCGGGCTGAGTGGCTCAGACGTTTGAGGCGCTGGCCTTCTGACCCCAACTTGGCAGGTTCGATCCTGGCTCACTCCGGTGGTATTTGAAGGTGCTCAAATACGTCACCCTCGTGTTGGTAGATTTACTGGCACCTTAAAGAAATCCTGTGGAACTAAATTCAAGCACCTCAGCGTCTCTGAAAACCGTAAAAGTAGTTAGTGGGACGTAAAGCAAATATTATTATTATTATTATTATTATTATTATTATTATTATTATTATTATTATTATTATTATTAATCAAATCAAAATCTCTTTATTTGCAAATGAGGTGTCTACCTCAGTGGCAAATGGTACACTAAAATACATTATTGTCAAGCACTAAATATTGAATTAACAAGAGAAGAAAATTCTCCTATAATACAATGTTACACAATTTACGCTAACAATTTTTCTATTAAACATACAGCTCTTGTACCTTTCTGCATAATCTGGAAACTTCTCTAAATAAATTATTATTATTATTATTATTATTATTATTATTATTATTATTATTATTATTATTATTATTATTATTAAAATTTAGGGGGTAAATTCCAGTACGATTGGTTGTTATGTAAGAGTGCTAAAAAGAAAGTGAAAGATAATGATAGATTTATTGGCTTATTCTGGAGCTTTTCAAAGCAAGATGTTTGTCCTTAAGCATATCTTGAAACCTATATTAGCTGAAGGAAGGTTAAGTGCAAATCATCATCATCATCACAGTAAAATAACATTATAATAAAATTTTCAGGACCTCAAATTAATTTGTTTTAGTGAAATTTTGTTGTATTCAAATAAGAATTGAAGAATTATTTAGCCACCTAATCGATACCTTTATTTGCCTTTGGCAAGTTTATAAAATCATTAATATTACAAGTACCAGGCGAGTTGGATTTGCGGTTGGGAGTGTGCAGCTGTGAGCTCGCATCCGGGAGATAGTGGGTTCGAACCCCACTGTCGGCAGCCCTGAAGATTGTTTTCCGTAGTTTCCCTTTTTCACACCAGGCAAATGCTGGAGCTGTACCTTAATTAAGGCCACGGCCACTTCCTCCCCATTCCTTGGCCTTTCGCTGGGGCTGTACCTTAATTAAGGCCATGGCCGCTTCCTTCCCATTCCTAGCCCTTCCTTGTCCCATCGTCGCCATAAGACATATCTGTGTCGATGCGACGTAAAGCAACTAGCATATAGTATAGGTTTTGACTGCTTCGCAGTCATCATCAGCTACATTCACGTATGCTTAGGTATAAAAAAAGGTGAAAGTATGCACAATATATGTTCTCATATTAGCCTTGATATCTTCTCATAGGAAACTTATAACTTTGTCAATTGGGGAAGGATGATGACGGTGGGGGGCAAGGTTGGAGGGGTGGGGAAGAATGCTTTAAAAGTGATTAAAAACTTGTCCTGAACTAAAATATTGTTAAAAAATTTCTTCCATTTTTAAGTCTTTTTCTTTAGCTTCTACTCGGAAGCTTATTTGAAAAAACACTAACTTTTTGCAAACGAATTACTGGAGATGTAATTAAAGTATAATTAAAACCTATACTTATCTAATATAATTGTTTGATTTTTAGATTGTCATATTGATATGGACATGAAGTGGATAGTTCATAATATTGAAATAAGTCTATTCTTTATGTTTTGGACTTTATTTTTTGAAAAAGTCTGCGATTTTCTTCTGAACACTCCCAGAGACAAAAGACCATTCAAGATAGTTACGAACCACTGCACGTGAATTTAAGACAGATTCCGACACATCACTTCGTGGTAAAAGAAAATCTTGGAGGCTAGGTGCTATGTTCGTTGCCTGCACAAGAGTCTAACTCTGTCTAACTCTTTGAGGTACGTCTTCCTCTTCCACCTCATCTTCGCATTCATTTCTATCACTCATAATATCTACCACAATTTCATCATCAGTGATTTTGTTTTGCAATTGCATATCACAGGCCATGTTGGTGTAGCTGGTAAGATTCACACTTCTTGGCACATCCAACTTTTCACACAAATGTTTCCAGTTCTCCTCTGTTTCTGATCAATCCAACACTTCACTTTGTGTGATGTCATCTCCTGCATAAACCACTCTAGCTTTTTTATGGCAGTTTGTGACTATTTCTCCTTTCAGTGATCTGCATGCAGCACCGGAACATCTGCATTGCTTCCAGTATGTTGATTAATGTCTCTCTCCAAGGCAATATTTCATAGCATATGCTGGACCACATAAGCTGGGTAATGCCGCTTCACTGTGTGAATCATCCCCTGATACATCAGCTTGAGAATCAAAATAATACTTGGAGGCAAGAATAAAACTTTCACAAGCTCCAAATCCAAGGCACACAATTACGAGAGGAGCAGTTGTCTATGATGGGAAGAATTCTCTTCTTTTCTACTTTCATCTGATGTTACATTCACATCAATCACTTTTCGAATATCATAGATGTTATCTGTGCCTTGATGTTGTGGCTATATTCAGAGAGTAGATTTTTCACCCTGCCCCCCAACCCCCTGAAGACCTTGGCTTCCCAAACTTCCCAATTGCAAGAGGCTTCCATTTGTCTGTCCCATGGTGTTGTTGCATGGAAGGGCAGTTATCTCTCCTTTTGAACCTTTTTCCCCAGCACACGTATCTCCCTTGAATTCAAGGGTTTTGAGGAGAACAGGAGAGGAATTATCTACCGTTCAATACAAAATTAAATTTGAATAACAAAACATTACACCATTTCATATATACAGGACCGGTTTCGACCCTTGTGTAGGGTCATCTTCAGCCATGTAATTTAAAATTGGCAAGTTAATAATAGTATAATATAACATTAAAGCAGTGCCGCATCAAAATGAAATAATGCCTACACAAAGTTAGCTGGTCCTATCCACATAAGTGCCAATAAACATCGAAGCAAACAAACTTTGGAAAATAGTAATCACAGTCATCATCATCATCATCATCATCATCATAATCGACTAGCCAGTTCAGTAAGGGTTCACATACACAGAAATTTCTAAACTAGATCAGAGTTCTTATCTCGAGGGAGTAAGTTCATTGTGGCGAGTGCAGAACACAGCGCATGAGCACATCTACATAAATCAATCGGTAAACATTACTATCTATAACTTACAAAGTAACGACAGGTGACTAACTTCTAAAATAATAAATCAAATTGAGAGGATTGAGAGTTTGATTAAAAATCAAATGAAAGTAATGAATGGGACTGAGAAACAATGAAGGCTGACTACAAAGCCCCTAGTGTAGTCCGTCAAAACATGTGATTCAACAATGCGTATAATCAAAACAAAACAAACTAGCTGACCATGACTGAATGAATGGAGATAAAATCTAAAATGTCCAAGTATATTCTTTACTTCCTCCAGATCGTACAGTACATGACCTAATTGATCTGTTGAAAATGAACGAAATATAATATCCAATTCTAAACAAGCTCTATCAAGTCATATTCTACTTAAATACACAATCAAATACCACTTACTGAACAAATAAATAAATAAATAAATAAACAAACAAACAAACAAACAAAACAAAATAAATTAGCATAAAATAATCGGTAAACACGGTCCCATCTATTCCTGACGGATCCGGGCACTAATCCACTCAACCTAGATAGTAAACAATAATCATAATAATAATACTAGCACTTTCCAATTATTCGAGATGGATCCAGGCACTAATTAAAGTTGGCATTAAATTAAAACAATCGGCATGGGCAAATAAACTAAATAATAATATTTGTACCTTCCATCTTTTCCAGATGGATCTGGCACCAATCAAGTTGGTATTAAATTAAAATAATTGGCATGAACAAATAAACTAACAGAATAGGATAAAATCTATTAAAATAATGTAATAATATGGCACAGAAAGGGTAATGACCTTCCTTCCTCACCTGACTGGACTCGCAAGCCTTTACACATTCCACACTTCATACCATGCACTGTCTCAACCTACTAAATAAAGCTTGTTGATTCAGTCATAACATTGCATCACCTGCTGAGTTGTGTACCACATACTTCTCATGTTTCAACTTTATACTCTTTCTACTTTCATGTCACCGCTTGTCGTTATCTAACTTCCGCATCTTACCATTCACTATCTTCAAGCCATATTAACTTACAATTGTGAGCCTCCGTGGCTCAAGCGGCACCGCGCCGGCCTCTAACTGCTGGATACCATGGTTCAAATCCCGATCACTCCATTTGAGAATTGTGCTGGACAAAGTGGAGGCAGGAAAAGGTTTTCTCTGGGTACTCCGGTTTTTCCTGTCATCTTTCATTCCAGCAACACTCTCCATTAACATTTAATTTCATCTATCAGTCATTTATCATTGCCCAGAGAAGTGCAACAGGCTTCAGCAGCCAGCACATTTCCTATCCTCGCTGCTAGATGAGGGCTTCATTCATTCATTCCATTCCTGACCCAGTCAAATGACTGGAAACAGGCTGTGGATTTTCATTTTCAATAACTTACAGTTCCACCATACTCCCCATTTAAATTGTACCACCACATCTTATCATTCAGATTTTTACCAGGCATCCTCCACTAGCCTTCCAACTTAATCCTTATCGCCTTTCACTGATTACTATCCTTTGATCTTGTCGCCATCAATTCTTCCTGTTCAAGACTTCCAACACCTGTAGTTTCATCACTATCCAGACTCGGGTTGAGTGGATTTTCCGTAAATTGAAAACGCATGTTTCTTTATTTTTAAAGGAGATTCCAAATACCACCTTTCATGTCTTTCAACTGTTCAGTTTTTGAGATATAAAAATACTCATTTTTAACATTCACCCCCTTAGCGATGTAATATCCAAAAATACTTCCTTAGTAAGCACCTACTCTGTAATATAAATGTATCCCCCAAATTTTGTTTATGTCCAGGTTACCACCAATTGCTGACCCGTAATATGCGCCCTCAGTCCCTGAAGTCTGGCTCTCACTAGATGTTTATT
The DNA here is from genome assembly GCF_040414725.1 of Anabrus simplex. Taxonomy (NCBI): domain Eukaryota; kingdom Metazoa; phylum Arthropoda; class Insecta; order Orthoptera; family Tettigoniidae; genus Anabrus; species Anabrus simplex. The sequence goes on from NC_090266.1 coordinate 179,749,888, forward strand.
TAAAATTTTGAAATTCTTATTCCCACCTCTTCCCATTGTAACGTTCCAGACGTTACAGTGTAATTATGTTAATTTTATTATGTGTAATTAATTAAGGAATTTAACGTCATGATATTTATTTTGGTATGTAATTGTATTATAATTCATGTTTAATCATTTGCTCACTATCATTTCATTACTTTGTAACTACGACTTATAAACGAGGGCTGAATATCCTAATATTCACTTAGATTCTTGCGACAGTCGGTTAAAATTAACTTGCAGTAGATTTCCTCTATCTTGCCACATCACCGAGGAGGAAGGAAGGACAAATTTAGACATCAAGTTCTGAGAAAAGCGAGCACGTGTTCACGCGTCCTAACGTAAGCTACCGTATTTCGACCAGAATTATTCGAACTGATCAACGCCTATATTTTCAAAGGAGCGTCATGTTGCCATGGATACTGAGTGAAAGGACGAATTGAAGAACAGTTGATATCTTGGTTATGGCCCGTCAACTCTAATATCTGGAGTGGGGAGAGACGTGTCATCTGATTGGACCACGTGTAGCGACCTGTAATTAGCGCGAGAGAAGGTTATAAAAGGGCGTGCTGGAGCTCGTGGCTTCATCTTCTACTGATCTTCTGATCTTCTACGAGACTTCTCTCTACATTATTCTACGTATTCATTCGCTACTTGATCTTCTACGTGATAATCGACTTGATTCTTCGTCTCGGTACTTAGAAATTCTGAATGAGGGGTGTAAAGCCACTCTCATCAGGAATTACGTACAGCACGGCTACAAGACCGGTTTGAACCAGTCGAAGTCAATAGATAGTTTTAATCTAGATAGAAATGAAACTTCAGAGAACATTTTCAGTAAAGTTGGAAGGATTCTTAATTGAGTATCCTCTCCATAAAACCCAAGGTGGTTCTTCTAACTATGACTTAGGGCTTATCTCCAATATATGGGATAAAGCATAATAGGGAGTGTTAGTTTTGAAGTCATTTTCCAATTAGTGGGAGGTGCAATTGGCAAGGCAGGAATGGTACGTAGCTGCAGATGAAGAGATCTCAAAGACGACCGATGATGTTCCCGCTACGAGGATGGAAACTTTCCCAGGACCAGCAGAACAAGACTACATGGTGAGCAAGCGAGTTAAAGATATTGCAAGTTTTCGCGAAGTAGAGTCATTCAATTTTTTATTAAATTCATTTTCTATTTTTAATTCAGTTCTCGTTAAACCGTTGTCATTTATATTAAATATAATAAATAGTATTTTTCTTGTTCACTTTAATCAATTTGCCTTAATTAGCCTTTTGATTTTTAATTCTCCTGCTTAATGATTAGTGCACTATCACCCCACCCCTGTGATAAGAGTCTGTCCAAGCTTGATTATAAATTTTTATCTTTAAGTCCTCAACTTAAAGATTGGCGCCCTTTGCTTGCTTGGTTGCATTTCTCGTTTGATGATTGTTCTCCGAGAGGGGAAGTCACACCATATCCCTCTTGATTCAAATTTTTTTCATTCTGTAGATTTCCAGCATTTCTTGACACTATGTCCCCCATCGATGTGGATAACAGCTTCACTTTTATGGGTCTGTTCCCTCTCACCTTACCTACTCTTTCAGAATCATCTGTTATCGACTTCACTGAAATTAATTTTTCATTTTATTCTGGATGACATCCACCACTTTGTAAATTGTGTCCACTTTAGCTTCTCCCTTATCTTCCTGCACACCATACTGTATATAAATATGAATTTTCTCCTACGTTCTTGACTGCTGGCTTCTACTTCTTTCTTCAGATTCGACACCTCCTCTTCCGTATTTTTTTTATTTTCTCTCTTTTTAACACAATTTCTCTCTCACTGTTTTCCACTTTAGTCTTAGTTTCTTTCATGTTTTCCTAAATCCATCGCCTCATTTTTTTTCGTACTCCTTAACTTGCCCCTGTGTCATCTTTTTTATCTGTTCATACGGGCAGGCTTCTTCCACTACCTCCTTTACCACCTTCCTTATGACTTCTACGTCCTCCCAGCTCATGTTGCCACTGTTATGCGGGCCTGGATTTACTTCCACGCCCCCAGTAACCAGCAGCACTGTGATCACCGCTGCCACCAACAGCATCTCACCATTCAATCCCATCACCACTTTACCTTCCATTTCTTTGGTTGTTTCCTTCTTCATTCTTCCCTGCCATCTTCCGATAACGACCCGATAATGTTCAATACTAATCCTCTTCCTCACCACTCTCCGCTTGACCTGTCCACTCCCCACTCTTACTCAACTTCACTCTGCCAGCACAGTCAACTCAGCACGTCCGTTCCCATTCCTTGCTTAGGCTAGACTGAAAATGTCCATGTAACTATTATCTTGACTCCGCAATTTACGACATCTTCAGAAATACAGTATGTATGCTCCAAGAATTAAGAAAACAGTTTTTACCATGTCAGTCATAATAACCAGAGTTGCCAACGTAGAACTAATTCTGAGAGTATCGACGAAAATATGTCTATCATGACCTTCAAATGTATCTTGTCTGTTCATTTCACATTCTTTCACCTAACCAACCTACGTGTAGTAGCAATATCAAGCAAAAAAAACCACACGTCAAATTTCACTTACACATATAACCTTCATAGCAACATCGCAACATCGTGCAACTCAATCCATTAAACAGCCACTTGCAATAAAATACACATAATATCCCATGGCAACTCTAACTTCAGACCACCATTGTCCAGTACATGGCATACACATGGTAATATTCCATATGTCAAATATGATCCAAAATTACATAGCAATAACTGTTATCTCCTTCATATGTGGTAATGTTAAGTTACTCAAACTGCTTTGGCTTTAATATACTGGTTTGCTTTGACAGCTTACACTTGCTTTCTGCATTTATATTTGTTTACATAGGTTTTGCAATCTATACTCATCACTAAGGCCCGGATTCATATGCACTAAAAACTCCAAAAATATGCACGCACATATGCACTAAAAATTTTGAAAATATGCACAAAAATATGCACTAGAAATAAAACAAAATGCACTTACCAAATGCATTATTTAATTTCAACTCAGTGTTAAATTGATAAACATGTTTCATTCCTTGCAAATGATGCATGGCAGTAGGTTATCTACAGATTTTTCAGTATGTTCAGGGATCAATTATTATTATTGAAAACGTGCACATGCCGTGCAGAATACCATTATATTACATTTACATTACATACACATTACTTTTCTTTGCTATAAGCTACGATGGATTTCTGTCTATTCCTGCATTTTACAATATGGTATCTATCACAGAATTCCAAACACAACTCACACACACATTCTTCATTTGGTTCGTGAAATAATTTGTTACAGCACACCTTGTGGTGGAAACCATGGATCGCCAACCTCGTCGTCACGTGTCGCATATCATGATTAGCTTCCATCCAGGTCCTGTCTTGCATAGCAGTTGTTGCATAGAAGTCCTCCGGTATGTTGTGTTTATTCTCATGCAGATCTTGTATAAGCTGTTTGAAGCTGGTACTAGCTGAAAGTATGAGCTCGCATCTCAGATCCTCTATTTGGAAGGTCTCCCTGGTAAGCTCATACACTAGCCTCGATCTTGCATTCTGCAGTACTCCTAAAATTCTCTTCAGGTATCTAGCCTTTACTCGCTCCAATTCTTCCAGCTGTTTGTACGTGAGGTATTCTCCCATTAATTCTAGGCCATACTTCAGAACAGGTAGTATCTTTAACCTAAACAGGTCCATAGCTGTGCTAATCGATAGTTGTGTGATGTTTCGGATTTCATTCATAGCTCTAGTGGCCGCCACTGCTCTAGATCTTATGTGTAAACTGAAACTCTTTCCCGTTGTTTGAATTGTGATACCTAGATATTTAAAATTGTTAGCCCTCTTGAGTAGTTTGCCATTGCATTTGATGTTCTCTGCTTCAGTGAGTCTTCCTCCTTTTCTAAATACTACCAATTCCATCTTCTCTTCGTTTATCTGGATGTCATTTCTCTCCGCCCATTCACATAGTGTGTGTAGCGATACTTGCAGTTTATCTATATCTGTCGCTGCGATGGCCACGTCATCAGCATATACGTATGTGCTTGTTCCTGCCATTCCTTTGGTTACATTGTTCGTGAGAACATTAAACAGGATAGGGCTGAGTGGATCGCCTTGGAGGACGCCGTTCGTCTGTGACAGCCAGTCAGATATGCCTATTCCATCATCTATCTGTATGTAGTTTTCTGCCAGTATGTTCGATATCAGGGTCGTTGTGCTCGTTCTCAGTTTATCTATTAATACCTTTCTGTTGACCATATCGAGGGCTTTTGAGTAGTCAACAAAAACCACATATAGTTTTCCTTTTGGTCTTTCTATCGTCTGTTTTATTTGTTCCAACAGGTTTTCTACTGCCACAGTCGTGAACCTTCCCTTTCTAAAACCAAACTGTTCCTCTGGTAGAATGGGTTCTAACTTCTCTGCCAGCCTTTTGGCGAGGATTCCTGTTAGGAATTTCAGTAATGTAGATTCGAACAATGACTTTTTGTTGTCGGACAGAATTAATTTATACGCTGAAAATGATTGTTCTACTTCAACAGACATAACTGGGCAATACTTGTACACTGGCACTGACTGCTCGGAGTATTCTTCTGGCAAAGACTGCCTGATTCCACGTACGTAGTTGCTTATGGATTGAATCTCCTTCAGTCCTGGAATTGAGTCCAACATTGCACTGAGTTTCCATTTAACTTTATCTACAGTTTCACCACGGACACCATTTAAAGAACTAACGGGTGCTTTGAATTAACTGAAGGGATGTGTGTAGGAGTGCACTGCGAGTGTCTAGGTCCTTAATCACCTTCAAAAGTGACAAATCATGCACATGGATGAAACTGATATAGTTATATGCAGTTTCAGATTCAAATGCGCACTTTGCTTCATGAACACACACAGTATGACTCTTATCAGTACTTTTAACTACACCTTTCACTTGATTAAAATTCCCCTGGTAGAATGATATTGCAGATAACCAAATTCCCCATCTTGTTGGAACGGGTTCCGGCGGAAGAGAAACCTGAGGCAGATGATTCTTGTACAACTGTAGGGTATACACGAGCTGGTGCTTTTAGGAACAGTTTTTTTCCCCCTTGAAAATATTTTGTTGATAGATGGAAAGAGAGAATGTATCTTTTTTGCAGTACGATGCCATCCATGGGCCAAATATGTGACATTGATGCGATTTGGAAAAAATACTCAAAGAGACTGACCAGCTTTCATCATATACAAAGCTGCATCTATGACTAACAGGAGCACTTTGTAACAATCACTCTCTGATTCTCTAGGCCACAGAAGTCGCAGGGAATCATTAACAAATCTTGCAACTCTACAGTAGCATGGTTGGATTTTTTTAGCACTTTGCACGAAAGTCAATGAGGTTTGCTGGGTTCTTCTAGATATAATTTACCCACTATGAAGTTCACAATGTATCGACCACACAAATCGGTTGTTTCATCTACCAATATCCAGATACTGTTCTCTCCTATATCAGATCATATCGAATCCATGACAGAACCGTGTATTGAAAGTAAATAGTTCTTCCTAAGGGTAGATTCATCTGGTATCCTTTGATTAGCACAATACTTTTCAAGAAATGAGTGTAGATGTGGATTATTCAAACTTCGTACAAACATTTTACAAATATCAGCGGAATATGTACTAACTTCACGGTGTGTTTTCACGTCGATTAGAAGTAGTGCTGCGTATTCTTATTCTTTTCTTTCGGTCTGAGATGTGAAGTTTTTTTTCGAATGCTGAAATTTTTATCGCATTTTACACTCTTGTCATCCACTTGGCTGTACACTACATCACTCTCACTTGTATAGTTACTATTGCCTGATATCCACAGTTTAATTAAAAAAGACCTAGAGCTCTTATTTTTAGGCATTTTAATTTCGTAAAAACACTGCAATAGACAAAGAGCAAGTTAACAGATGAATGCACTTGTTTAACCTGTAGAGAGCCAGACAACGATATAGCGTTGTTTCGTATGTACGCATAAAGTGCCAACCACGATATATCGTTGTTTGGATAGCGCGCAATTCAATACGAGTTAGTACAACTTGAGCCGTCAGATTGCAACATCTTATGTGTCGAGTCCATAGAGAATTGTCATTAGATTTTAACTATGACGCTAGATGGTGCGTAAATTCATTCGCTATCATGCATTGAATTTCTAAAATCCGTGTTCATCTGCGACGTATGATCTCCATGCCGCGTGAGTAAAATGGCGACTAGCGGAGAAGTTGTTTTGTTAACGATGGCGAACTGGCTGTATACCTTAATAATTTTTAGTGAAGAAGAGGATGATGAAGACTCTGATGAAGAATTCATTCATACAACAAGTGAGGAAGGGGAAAGTGAAAGTGTGACGGGAGTGATAACAGCGAGTTTTCTGTAAACACTCAACTACGTGCTCATTGTCCGAGTGTAAACATTGAAAGTGGCAGTGACCGTCTGAGTGACAGTACTGATGATGACGGCTTTAACAATATCCAACAGCAACAATTTCCTGTTTTCCATGAAATTCAATTAGGTCAAGATGCAAAATACTAACCCTAACCTGATTATTATGATACTCCTGGCCCGTGACACGCCCCTTCGTCAGACGCAAACCTATACCGTATTTTTATTTTATTTTTCACGGCTCAATCATTGAATCTCATAACTACAGAGACAAGCAGATATGAGAAATCATGTCTTGTCACCATTTGCCAGAGCACAGCAGTGGCGCTTGGTTACATTGACTGAAATGAAGGCTTTCATTGCTGTTTTGTTGGAAATGGGTATAACTACAAGGCCGAGCATATTTTCTTATTGGGTCAATAACACCCGTTATATTCCATGGTTTGGAAATATGTTCTCAAGAAACAGATTCTAATTGATCTTCAGATTCCTTCATCTTGTGAACAATGATAATGTATCACCATCTGGTCACCCTGACTACAACCCATGTGCCAGGTTCGATCCCATTGTTGAACATGCCAATTGTATATTACGATACCATTGTACATAACACTTAAACTACTGAAGATAAAAATGTAAAACTTTACATGTTTATTCATCTAAAATCGGACATTTCAAAGAAGTCATCAATATTTACCGTTGAGTTGAATTTTCTGTTTTTCTCTGTTTTGTTTCTGTTTTTTAATTTTTGATGTTTTAAAATTGTTTGAAATTTTTTTTTTTTTTCAAAATACCCAAGAGCATTTTGGTGCTGTAATTTAGTTCAGCACTAAGAATGTCTTCTTGTTAATATTTAATAAACATTTCGAGTCATAGTTATAAGTTATAAGATTGGAAATGGACAAAATGGCGCCCGGTAATGACGACGTAGTGTTTTATTCTCCGAGTATTAACCGTAAAATGTGACAAAAAGTGCGGAAAATGTCGAAGATTAGTGAAAAATGGAATGTTGTGTGATTCATGTGATCGATGGTGGCATTATAAGTGCGGAAATTGCCCTAGAGACGTAAAAACTAATGGAAATGTTGACTGGATTTGTGAGCAGTGTGTTCGGAATGTTGTTGTTGGGGACGGCATTGACGAAGCACCGAAAACAGTCGATGAGGAATATAAAAGTGCATTAGAAATTATTAATATTCTAAAAAAGGACAATGAGACTCTTAAAGTTGAAAATCAAGAATTAAAAGAAAGACTGTGATCGCTAGAATTTGGGACTGACCATTCTTCGAGTGATATACCGGTACAAGTAACAAACTCGAGCACGTGGTGTCAAGTAGTTCATGGATGGCCGGCTAAGAAGAAATCTACAACTGAATTTCCGGAAATAAACATCAGAAATAGGTTTTCTGCCCTAAATAATTTAATTCTGGAAGAAAGTGATCGCGCGCGTGAAACCAAATCATCGCGATCCGCTGCCGTTGCCGTGCCGAGTTTAAAATTTAGGCCTAGAATTCAGATTCAAGACCCAGTTAGGCCTAAATCAGCGAAGGTAGCTGTGTTTGGTGATAGCCAAGGAAGGGGAATTGCGGGAGTGATTAACGACGAGAATATAGCAGCAACTGGAGAAATATATCCAGGAGCTTCTATCAGCAGTGTTCTGGAAAACGTAGAAGCAGCAACTAGGAACTTTGGGAGCGGCAATGCAGTGCTTATCATCGGTGGGATGAACAACGTAGCTCACGACGACGCCAAGAATGTAACATCACAACTTAACCATACACTAGGGAAGCTAACCCACACTAACATCTTTGTAGTGAATGTGCCACGCAGGCATGATTTGAGTAGAGACTCGTGTGTGAACATTGAAGTGGACAAGGTCAATACAGATATTGTTAAAATTTGTAAACATTTTCGGAATACTCAGGTTATTGAAAGCAGCAGTTTTGAGAGATACTGTTTTACAAAACATGGCCTCCATCTAAACAATTCAGGTAAACGAAAGATAGCAAAAATAGTTCTAGATTTTATTAATCTTAAGATATGTACTGTAAAATAGGCAACTCCCTTGAATTATAATACTGACCAGGAAAACTAGTAGAAAGAGCCAGCTGTACTTCAAGCTGGCTCAGTCAACTAGAAAAAGAAACTCAGGATAGTAAGGAATTTCAAGTTACCCAATTGCAACAGTCAAGTTTTAGGGAGGAAGGAGGTCTGAGATTGCTCTTGGTAAACTGTCAAAGTGTAGTAAATAAACAATTAAAATTCGGTACATTGATGGAATCTTATGAGACTGATGTGGTGATAGGAGTGGAATCGTGGTTGAAAGAAGAGGTGGGTAATAGAGAAGTATTTCCAGAAGGGTACACAGTCTATCGTAGAGACCGAGGAGATAAAAAGGGAGGGGGGGGTGTTTAATCTGGTGAAGGAAACTTACTGTTCACATGAATGGTTTACCGATGAAAGGGATGAAATATTAGGGATAAATTAGTTTGTGATAATATGAAAGAGGTGGGAATTATAGGAACATACAGGCCTGGAAGAGAGGAAAGAGACATGGAAATCTTTGAGAAAATAATAGATTATACTCATAAAAACAATAATAATGATATGGTATTAATTGGGGGAGATCTAAATTCGCCTGAAGTTGAATGGAATGGAGCTGCAAGTGAAGCCCATGAACAGAAACTGGCAAAGTTAATTTGGGAGGGAGGATTTACACAACTAGTACAAGAACTGACTCGTCTCAATAACTTACTAGATGTATTCTTGGTTACCCATGGGAAATTGTTGATAAAACTGAGGTAATTGAAGGAATAGGAGACCATAAGGCTGTAATAATGGATGTAGGACTTGTACCAAATAGGCTTAATAAGAGGGTTACACAAGACAAGAAATTGTACAGAAAAACTAAAGTTGATGAATTTGGGACTTACCTTAAATCACAATTCAGTTGTTGGATAAGTGAAGGGAGTAACGTGGATACACTTTGGGCTAAATTTAGAGGAATCATTTGGGAAGGAGAGAAGAGATTTGTACCTGTTAAGAAGTGAAAAAATGACCTCAGACCCTGTTTATTATACAAGGGAAATAAGAAAATTAAAAAGAAAATGTAGAATAGTAAACAGGAAAATCAAAGAGGGTAGGGAGAGTAGAGAAACTAGAAAACAGCTAATGAGGGAACTGAATAGAGTGTAAAAGGAAGCAAAAGAGAATTATATGAATGGCGCACTCAAGAGGGTAATGACCACAAAGGGAAATGGAAAAAGCTGTATTCATATATCAGGAATCAAAAAGGAAAAGGAATCCAAATTCCTACAATGGTGGGAAAAGGGGGTGAACACTATTTAACAGATACTGAGAAAGCAAACCTATTTAGTAGGGAATTTAGTGATTCAGTAGATGATTGTCAAGAGTTGGAAACTGAAACAGAAGATAGAGAGGGAGAGACACAGAGGGAAACAAGAAGCTTCTCATTCACAAATGAAGATATTTTCAGAGAAATCCAACTGCTTCAGCAAGGAAAAGCAGTAGGAAGTGATCAAATTACTGGGGAGGTATTAAAGACAATGGGGTGGTACATAGTGCCTTATTTAAAATTTCTCTTTGACTATGTCATAAATAATAGTGTAATACCAAAGGAATGGAAGGAACCTATAATAATACCAATTTATAAAGGAAAGGGTGATAAAAGGAAACCAGAGAACTACAGACCAATCAGCCTGACCAGTATAGTTTGTAAAATACTGGAGAGTTTAATATCAAAGTACATCAGAGGGATATGTGATGATAAAAATTGGTTCATGAGGAGCCAGTATGGATTTAGAAAGAAATTTTCTTGTGAGGCACAACTGGTGGGATTTCAGCAGGACATATCAGATCAATTACAAAAGGACCTTGAAAGTATCCAACAATGGGTTGAAGAAAATAATATGAAGGTTAATGAAGGCAAATCAACTGTTACAACTTTTACAAACAGGAGCTTTAAAACTGAATTTGAATATACTTTGGATGAGGTAGTTATCCCAAAAGATGGCAAGTGCAAATACTTAGGTGTGAGATTTGAAAGTAATTTGCACTGGAAGGCTCATATTGATGACATTGTTGGGAAAGCATACAGATCGTTACATGTCGTAATGAGGCTACTTAAAGGATGCAACAAAGAATTAAAAGAAAAAAGTTACTTGAGTATGGTTCGTCCATTATTGGAATATGCAAACAGTGTGTGGGATCCTCACCATGAATACCTAATAAAAGAAATAGATAGTGTGCAGAGGAAAGCAGCAAGATTTGTAACAGGGGATTTCAGGAGAAAGAGTAGTGTATCAGAAATGTTAAAGGAACTTGGGTGGGAAACTTTAAGAGAAGGGAGAAAACTTGACTTATAAGATTATGTAGAGCCTATACAGGAGAAGAAGCATGGGCAGATATCCGTGAGAGGCTTCAGTTGGAAAATAATTATATCGGCAGGACTGACCACAAATATAAAATAAGAAGAAATTTTAGCAGAAGCGATTGGGGTAAATTTTCATTCATTGGGAAGGGTGTGAAGGAGTGGAACAGTTTACCAGGGGTAGTGTTCGATCCTTTTCCAAAATCTGTACAGATATTCAAGAAGAGAATAAACAGCAACAGAGAAGATAAATGAAGTGTTAGAGGGCATTCGACCAGTGCAGGATATTGTAAATAAAAAATGTGTGTGATTAAATTAATTCCATCCCCTGGTCTATGGAGTTTGGACAGCCCAAGTAGGGGACTGCCTGTAGGGGTGAAGTACAGTGGGGACTTCGAGGGCCCTGGGACCGCTACGGTAGCTGTGAAGGCCCTTCAGGAACTCTGAAAAGTGGTGGCAAAAGGGGCTCTGGTTAAGACGCAGCAGGTCGTTATGCTACTTAGGATCCAGAACGGGTAAAAAATAAAAAAAATGAATGCAATGTAAATATTAATCTTATACCAGTTGTATAGTATCATTTGAAGTAATTTCACATACTGTATATCAGTTGACTATATTTGTAAGTAGTACAGGAGATATTATAATTAGAATTTTGTAAACAATATAAATTTATTAAGGATGAGCTGTGTGTTTAATAGAAAACATTGTTTGCGTAAATTGTATAATATTATAGGATAATTTTCTTCTCTTGTTAATTTAATATTTAGTGCTTGACAATAATGTATTTTAGTGTACCATTTGCCACCGAGGTAGACACCTCATTTGCAAATAAAGAGATTTTGATTTGATTTTTTTTTACTATATAGTCCAGAGAGTGAGAACCTGCAAAATTCTCTAAATCTGTCTGGCACTCTTGGCATACTGTGAGCAACCGGGTCTGGCACTAAGAGGGTTAAACCTTGGGAGGCTATTGTAAGGAGGAAGGAATGTCAGAAAGAAGGAAGTAGCTGTTGTGAAAAGGATCATTGTCCGTATACCTGCTTGTATTGTGACACTGAAAGAATTTTCCTTGATCAGGGAAGGCTTCTTGTGTTACCAGGTGAGTTGGGCGTGCGGTTAGGAGCACCCAGCTGTGAGCTCGCATCCGGGAGATAGTGGGTTCGAACCCCATTATCGGCAGCCCTGGATATGGTTTTCCGTGGTTTCCCATTTTCACATCAGGCAAATGCTGGGGCTGTGCCTTAATTAATGCCATGGCCACTTCCTTCCCATTCCTAGGCCTTTCCTCTCCCACCATCACCATAAGACCTGTGTGTGTCGGTGTGACGTAAAGCAAATAGCTTCTCGTGTTGCCAAGGGATGTACAACATATAAAGTTCATTAGATTCATTTTGTTCAGAAATCTTAGATAATCGATCACACATGAGAGAAAAATATATCTATATATGCACTAACGTTCAAAATATGCATTTGAATAATCCGGGCCCTGCTCATCACCTATGGTTTTTATAGGCTAGCAATATGTGCTTTACTATTCTAAAATGACAATTGCCTACTACTCTGAAATGACAATTCATACCTATGATATTTATGAAATTACAACTGCTTGCATACTCGTTATGGTAAAGTATGGCATAACATAGCCTAGTCTGGTATAACCTTATGTAATAAAATCTGTTTAAAATAATCTGGTCTGATATAGCCTGGTTAAAAATAATCTTGTTTGACATTACGATAAAGTTACAGTTTATTTGTTCTGGCAATTATTTATAACTTTTGTTTGTTTTGGTTGGCATAGCAATTATTTATTCTTATGACACGGTGTTTGATAAGTTCTGTATTTCTCTACATTATGATTTCTTCATAGATAGTAACTTACATAATGATTTAAAAAAGGAAAAGAACCAAATATTACGGTATAGTTTGAAAATTTCCATGTCGATAAAGTAAACAAATCACAGTCAATGTGAATCAAGCAATGGCTGCTGAATTTCAGATGACCAGTCACATACAATATAATATATAATTATTATTGTTACCATCAAAATCAGTCTGAGAGGGGATCACATAACAGGTGTACATACATAATGAAAATATGACACTGACACAAGCATGGAACGAAAAATCTGATGATGAGGGACGTACGAATTGGGAAAAGACTGAAACGAAATAACAGTAGTGAGGGGACAGGGAAGGGAACTACGTACGTGAATCCTTAATTGCTGGCAACCAAGTATTACATAATTGATAGCCAGTGTCCCTGCTGAAATTGTTAGGATTTCTACATATTTCCACAGCTTCCTGTATAATCCTGGACCTGTAGTGTCTAGTGTGGGTAAGAGCTCGAGCATCTTGGAACACATCATCATGATCCGACGATAGGGCGTGCTCAGCTATTGCTGATTTGTTTGACTGGTTGAGACAAATATTTCATTCATGCTCCTTGATACAAGTACCAATGGACTAGCATGTTTGGCCAATGTATACCTTGCCGCAAGTACAGGGAATATTATATACCCCAGGATGTAAAAGTGGGGACAATTTGTCCTTGGTTTTACCTAGACCGTGAGTAATTTTAGTGACAGTGCCAAACACGGTTTTTATATTGTGTTTGCAGAGGACCTTATCAATTCGATCTGTGGTGCTATGAATGTAAGGCAGGTAGTCAGTTCCCTTCCCTTCTGTGAGCTTTGTTTGGTTGTCCCTCTGGGATGCAGGGCTCTACGAATCTGCACATTGCTGTAACAATTACCCTTGAATGTGACTTTGAGTGTGTCCGTCTCCTCCTGAATATTTGATGACTCATAAATTCCTATTGCCCTCTTGGTGAGTTTGCAAGAAATCAGCTTCATTTCCTGTATCAAATCATATTTACATTAAATCAATAAAAGTAAATTCCCACCTTTTTGATGCTTATATTTGCTTTAAGCAAATCAATTATTTATAGTACATGTTCTGTTCCTTGCGAACATCTTCAGCTGTGTTTATATTGCATTGGTGAAATTACAAAGAATTTTTTTTTCTTCTCAAAAACATCATAAAATGTACCTTGTTATGCTAAAAAACTATATGAATTTAATTTAAAAATTATTAAAATCTGAGAGGAGGGTTGAGTGGGGCAGTAAAATGGGAGGGGAAAATGGATGTACTTATGTTTTAAACTATTTTAAAACTATTTCTATTCATTTAAACACATGTTAAAAATTTTGTGGTTTCCAGCACTTTTGTTCAGTGTGGTGTGCATGTTTCCTAGTTGTTTATTATTAAGAAATCTGCATGAAGATAGCGATTTGTGTGGATAAGCTTACGATTGATGGTATGTCCTAAGGAGCTGTCTGGTTTCTTTCTTACTAGAACATTCAAGAAAGAAAGACATCCGTCTGACTCTTATCTCCATAGTGAAATTAATTGAAGGTCATTGCAGATTTAGGTTAGCACTTTGAGCTAGATAAGGATTTGCAGATCAGAACTTCCATCAATCAAGATAAGGCAATCATTCAAAGAGTAATAACCGTGGAAGGAGCGTAACATCTTCAAGCAAGGGCGGTCCTATCACACGATCAACAATATACAGTCCTTACAACCACTTGGAAGGAGACCAACCATCAGCGAACCAAAAGAAAAGAACGTATTTGCCAAGCTGGATTTCTTCAATGAAAAACATCAGGCATTTTACTGTGCAATTTGTGCTTGTATTATACACGTCAACTGACAAACTGATTAGACAATGATCTTTCACAATGTTTTTTATTGCATAATTTGTGCCTGAAACATAATCAGCATAACATTGAGTGTTAAACTGATAAATGGATAACTTCTTGATTTTACATGATTTTTGTTAAATATAATCTGCTTCACAATGCTGGCAAGACTATTATTTTTTGTCTCCTGTAAAATTCACATTTTATGACTTGCTACCTTTCCCATGTAAGTGCCTCAGTTGTGGTCATCTGCAACAAAAGGAAGGGTACTTCCTGTTAGAACTGCTCCTATAATGTGTCTGGTCCAAATTAAGAGGCTGTTTTGGATGCTGTCCAGAATATTCCTCATATTAGTACACGGACACTGGCATGACAGACCAACATCAGCCAGTTGGCTGTTTAGTGAATATTGCATTACATTTCACTCATGCGATCTGCAGTTACACCAGCATACATGTTACAGCGAGCATAAATGCCTTTACACCATCATGTTGAAATGTGTACTAACCAAGGTGGTCAACATTTCGAGCACATGCTGCACTGAATATGTAGGGTACCCTGTTTCATACGTACAGACCTTCATGTCTTAGTCCAACCTGGCTACGAAACATATTTTCTAGACCAAATAAAAATTCACTCATTGGAACAAGTTGATATTTGGCGGTGTCACATCCACCATAAATGCCATTAAACAATATATATATATACCAGCCTGGGAATTGACCCTGTTTCCTGACAGCTTGGCTCCACAACAAATAGCAGTGATGCATGATTTAACCATCTTAGCTATGGAGAGCCGTGATGTATGACTGGCATGTATGGCATCTGTTCATAGTCATAAACAAAACATCCTGTCCAAACGTAATTAGTTTTAGTTGCAGCTTTGATCGTTTTAAACCTCTATAATAGTTTACATAGTTGAAATAACATTGGCACTACTTGATTTCATCTAAATTTGTGAGCATGAATTCAATGGTGTAATAGTCCTATGGTAGTATAGGATCCAGTACCAGTGTTTTTACATTGGCTATGATATAAATGTTGGCTGGGTTACGAATCGCCAAAAATTGTTTTGATATGTAACTCCACAATTTTTGGATCTTCTTCCTCGTTTGCTATTTGATTATAAGGCGTGATCAAAAAGTTTTCATTTGAGGGCATTGCTGCAGTGGACATGCAATGTAGCGCAACACCGATGTAGGTATAAAGGGTGTCCAAAAAAAACACAGACAATACTTAGTATGTTGTCCGGGAAGGCAAACAGATCTGTTTTCAAGGAGGAACCCATATCCAGGAATGTATGGCTTGGACGCTGTAGCGCATAGAAGGTACGGCTTGGACGCTGTAGCGCATGGAAGTGTGAGATGGGTGTGCATTCTGCATGTCAACAAACCCAACATGAATAGCACATTGGGCTCATTACAAACGGGTTTTGAACTGTGTACCTCCTACATCATTGCAGAGCTTACAGCGGCGGTGGTAACCTAACACACATGACCCAACACGTGCGTTTGTCTGTGAAAAATTACTATCACTTCCTGGACTCAAGCAATAAGGTCCTCCGCTGACGTTACAGGAGTGTCATACTACCTACGTGGAACTGTCCAGCTTCTCTTAGTCGTCTCTCAATGGCCGCGAACGTGGAATGATGTGAGGTACGTCTGTTTGGAAAACGTTTTGCTCTTGCAGCTGCTCTACCATTGCAATCTGCTTTGCCATATGCAAGCACCTTGTCGGTCATTTCCGCAGCTGTGTATGGTATGTGTCGCACTGCTGTTAACAACATTATTGTACTGGCAGACTACATTACACAAGTAACTCAGTAGGATGCGCATTAAGGACTGTATGGAGGATTTGTAGCGCATACGCAGGAATATTTTTAGGTTGAAGTCGTCCCTCCGCAGTACACTGATGTCTAAAGGGTTGCATACTTTCCATATTAAGACACCAAATCGGAACAAATTGTCACAACCATTCTCAGACTTCGACCCTCTCCAGTGCCTAAACATGCATTTGTGGACAGGGGCTCCTTCTTCGAAACCGATCAGTCCGCCTTGCTGCACGACATACTAAGCCTTGTCGGTGTTTTTTGGGGACACCCTGTATAAGCACGGTCACATAGACAAAGGGATTAGTGTGACAGTCGTGTCATGCCGAGGTGTGTGCTTTAAATGTGGCCACGTGAACTATTGCAACATTATTATCAAATGCGTCCAAACAGGACTAACGTGCTGTAATTCTGTTTTTGGCTGCTGAAGGACAAACGCCGGTCGCATCCATCGGAGAATGAAGACTGTGTATGGGGCAGCATGTCTGTCAAAAACGGCTGTTGTGGAATGGTGTACCAAGCTCCATGCGAGTCACGTTTTGACATAAAACACTGGTCGATCTGGGAGGGCAGCCTCATCCATTATGGACAACAAGAAGCAGGTGGTGGATGAGGCATTTAGAGGCAGTTAGAGTGTACCAGCGCATAACCATTTGTGTGCTAGCAATGGATCTCGACATCATTATTCTCAGTTCAATACGGACAAAAACGAAATTCTTAGATTTAAAAATCTGCTTCAGTAGCGTGCAACGCATTATCCAGCAGGAGTTAGGCTACCAGAAGGTCTGCAATCAGTTGGTACCCCAGGCATTGAATGCCGAACAAAAAGCACACCGAAAGGCTGTTTGCCTGCAGCACCTGATGCATTTCAGTGTGGAAGCTGACACATTCCTGGAGCGCATTGTTGCAGGCAATGAAAGCTGGTGCCACCCCTGGGAACCAGAATCGAAAGCTTCGACGATGCAGTGGTGTTGTCCATTGTCCCCTCGTCCCAAAAAGTTCAAGAGCCAACCGTAAACGGGAAAGATGATGTTCACCCTGTTCTTTCATTACCGGGGCCCATTGCTGATAGATTTCAAGGAACCTGGTGTCTCCATCACTGGGGAATGGTACTGTGCAACACTGGAGAAATTACAGTGGGCAATTAAGGCGAAAAATCTGGGTAAGCTGCGCCAAGGTGTCCTGCTGCTTCATTATATCGCCCGTCCCCATACCACAAAGGTCGTCACGCTGAAGGTATGCCAAGTCAAGTGGAAGACACTTGAGCACCCGCCCTATAGTCCTGATCTGTCTCCATGCAATTATCACGCCTTTGGTCCCCTCACAAAGGCCTTGAAGGGCGACTCTTCCTCTCAGACGAGGATGTGGAGCAGGCGGTTACGCTCTTCTTCACACAGCAGGACACACTGTTTTACCACACAAGGGTCTTCAACCTGGTGCAGCGGTGGGATGACTGCCTCTTTCCTCACTACAATTTTTGCCTGATTAGCATCCAGATTTAGGACTATACTGCTGTCGAACAGAAACTTTTTGATCGCCCCGTTTAATTCCTAGATTAGTTGATAATTCAGATTAGTTTTACACTTTTTTTATCCACTTCAATGAATATCCTGTATTTTTATTGACATTTAAAAAAGTCTATTCATGGCCATGATAATTGAAGTAGCTAGTAATTTTAAAATGTTTTGTGAGGGCAATATGCTGAGTTTTGTGCTAGAGATTTATTACATTCCTTGTGATCATAAATTGAGATCTGTTCAAATATCAACAAAAATTGTAGTTGTCCTTTTACCTCTTTATTTCTTGTAATTCCTCACTACAGAGTTACAAATCAGATGGTATTTAATAATTTTTAACTTTACAGGAGTGGGTCTGAAATATATGAGAGACTTCCAACCGATGCGTCTCTAGTTGATGATCTAAATGAACCTCTATCTTCCACGTTTCCAGAGGATAGACTGTTAAGTCCTAGTGACGATAGTGAAATCTACTCCCATGTGGATCTGTATAACCAGGAGAACAGTGAACAGATGATTAAACCGAGCGATATCAAGAATAATGAGAAATTACATCACGGTAAGTGATATTTAGTAGTATGCATTGTTTACATTATTGTTCCAACGTGATTCTGATTGTCAAATACATTTCTGTGATTACTCTTTCTCTTATTGGTCCATTGTAATTTCTGGTCTTTTACACATAATTCAGTCACAGTATTCAATACATAACTTGTAAGACTTTCTTATGTTTCCTGGCATTACTACTTGTTAAATCACTTAAATTGAACTTTTACGTTCAGTTATTAAATAATATGTATACAGGTAATATAAAGGTGGTTAAAGTGACTCCCGGTGTGTGTTCCACTATTGTTGTTGTTGTTGTTACTACTTAAAAATAATTCTGGAATTTTATGTATCTGCTAATCTGAATGCTTCTGTTAATTTTTTGGAGAAGCTATTATTGTATATGCTGATGTGTATGCTCTGCTATCTACTGTATATTTTGCAACCTAGAAGAAAATTGACAACTGATAACTTCCCTTAAATGTTTAGAATAACAGATCGTTTATTTATTAATTTTTTATTATTTATTTATTTATTTATTTATTTATTTATTTATTTATTTATTTATTTATTTATTTATTTATTTATTTATTTATTTATTTATTTATTGTGAACATAACACATCATGAGTCCCAATTACATTGTTCATGACAATTGTTATTTATATGTAAAACATTAACAAGAATGTTCTTAAAATTACTTCCCAGTGACACACAAGTCAGATTAAAAACAATTTAATAAATAAGTAATATTACATCACAGTACTGATTAAAATTTAATGTAATACATAAAACAGCTAGAACAAGATATTTCACTTGGGATATAATGAATTGATTAATATGATATCCAAGGCTTACACTAATTATTTTTAATTTCTTCACATCTATTAAGTTAAGTAGAAGAGCACAATGTTACATGAAGTAAATGTAGCTTCTGTCATACTAAAAATGTCAATGTATGGATGAAAATTATTGTAAAGTCTCATACAGTATCTCTATTTATTAATTGGAGAGTTTTTATGAATTTCAGTCTTAGCCTCTTAAAGAAAGAAGATACTTTTATGACAACTTAGTTTCTGTGGTGTATAGAAAGAGATTGGCTCCAACATATTTGAGTCATCAATTTTACAATTAATTATTTTATACAGGAAATTCAAATCTTTGCAGTTTCATCTGTTGAGCAAGCTGTTCAAACCATGTTCCTTGAGTATACCAGAATAATATATGAACGTTGGGTAATTGCTTGTCAATCATCGCCATAAGACCTATCTGTGTCAGTGCGACGTAAAGCCCCTAGCAAAAAAAAAAAAAACAAAAAAAACAAAAAAAACAAATGCTTGTCATTTTATGTCATAAATTTTAGAAACTTGTTTTGACCACTCTTGATAAGATTGATGTTCTTTGTGGTCATTGGGTTCCAAATATTTGAGCTTTACTCAAGTCTGGACCTTAGAAATTTGTTAAATAAAGTTAGTGTTTTTGTAGGGTGAAATAATAATGAATTGCATAATATAAAGCTTAACATTTTCGGAGCATTAATTGTAATTTTTTGAATGTGGTCATTAAAACTTAAAACATCTTCGAATGTTATACCTAAATCTGTTTTTGGCTTGACACAAAATATGTTTTTTATCCATTGCTTAGTTATAATTCATCTTCAGATTCTTCTGAATACATGTCATAGTTACTCATTTATCTATAATAAAATTTCACTTATTTTGTTTACTCCATTCTACAAGAGAATCTAAATTATTTTGAAGTTGATGGCAATTGGATATGGTTTTAACAGATTTGTATATTTTAATATCATTAGCTAAAATAAGAATGTCAAATGATGAAATAGATATCTGTATGTCCTTAAACAAAGAAACAAACAAAAATTGCAATTGCCTTCAATTAGAACCTCGAGGAGCTCCAGAATTCGCAACAAAGTTTGAAGATGTATTACCTTTATTACTTACAATGTTATGTCAGCCTTTTAAATATCTTTTCAGTAACTTTTGTAATGTAGTTGAAAATCCAAAGGAAGAAAATGTATTCATTAAATTAGCAACAGGTCTATAATTATTGAGTAATTTTATATCTCCTGTTGTACATACAGGAGTTAACCTTAATATGTTTCCACAAGTCGCGGAAAGACAGTTTTTACAATTAGGTTAAAGAATGGTTTATACTAAGATTTCTCTACAACCTTTCAAAATGTATAGGGGAATGTCATCAGGTCCTGGCATTTTCTCCAGTTTTAGGTAATAAATTAAATGGCGTGTGGCTCCGTAGAGGTCTGGTGCAGTTCTTTTGATTCAACGCCCATAGGCGACGTGCACGTCGCGATGAGGATGAAATGATGATGAAGACAGCACATACACCCAGGCCCCGTGCCAGGGGAATTAACCGATTATAGTTAAAATTCCGACCCTGCCGGGAATCAAACCGAGGACCCCTGTGACCAAAGGCCAGCACTCTAACCATTTAACCATGGAGCCGGACTCGGTTTTAGGTGATCAGTTGCTGTAATTACTTCATCATAGTTTCCCCCTTTCCAGCTGACACCCTGTGGGGACAAATAAAGTTCCTCTCCACCGTTCGTCATCGAACACAGTGTTCCAGTCCAGGTTCCTTTGTCCTATGCTGTTCACAGAGTCCATCTATCATAATATTGGTCTTCCTCGTCCTCTCTTCTATTACAAACTATCCCCTTAATATCCATATCGATATGACAATCTAACAATCAAAGAAATACTTAGCCACCTAATCGATACATTTATTTGCTTTTGGCAACATATATTGTGCTTACTTTTACCTTATTTACACCTAAGCTTACGTGAATGTAGCTGATGATGAGTGCAAAACAGTCGAAACATGCACTAATAATGATTTTATAAATTTGCCAAAGGCAAATAAAGGTATCAATTAGGTGGCAAAATCTTTCTGTGATTGTTAGACTCTCTTCTCTGTCATCTGCTTTCCGGTGTGTCTTGGCAGCCTTTCTCCTTTCATCCGCTTAACATATCCAAACCATCTCAATCTGTTCTGTTCCAGTTTAACATAGTTTTTTTTCCTCTCCTCCACATTTAGCTATTTTCATATTTCTTCATTTTTCACTCTATCCGTCCTTGTCTCCTGTATCACACTCCTCAGGAATTTGATTTCAGCTGCCTGTACTCTACTCTCATCTTTCTGAGCCATTGTCCTGGTTTCTGCTACATATGACATTATAGGTAAGTAATATCCCTCGTACATTACTTCCTTAGCCTTCATTGGGACATTGTTATTCCATATTAATCTGCTTACCTGGTGGTAGAATGCACTCCCCTGTTGTATCCTTTTACTAGTTTCCATGACCATTTATCTATTTTCTGTCAGTTCACTTCCCACGTTCTACTATTTCCAGTTCCTTGTCTCCAATTTTGATAGCTCCTTTTCCTTTCTTACTTCCTCTCCTCATTACAATTGTCTTGCTCTTCTCCGCATAGATCCTGTCACCATTATCCTTCTAGTCAATACATTCACCTGTTGATGTACCACTTCATCTTCTCCGTATATCACATCATCATTATTACAAGTGATAAATCATCATCCGCAAACGTCATTACATTAATTCTTTCTCCTTTATAATCTTCCCTTGCTGCTTTTACGTTGTTACACATCGCCATTATGAAGAGTAAAGGTGACAGCACACTGCCATTCAGCATTGCCATCATCATCATCATCATCATCATCATCATCATCATCAAATCCCTTTTTCCAGCTGAAACTGGGTGGGGGCAAACATGGTTCCTCTCCATATTGTCATCATCCGACACTGTGTTCCAGTCTAGATTCCGCTGTCCTATGCTCTTTGGATGATAAATACATTAATGTTAATTTCTTGATTTACTCAAATGATTTAAAGTTCCCAGTAGATCTAGCTTACCAACACAATGAATTTTTGTTTATAGCCATTTAATATTGCACCAGTATAAGCAGGAAATTTTGGCATTGCTGGGATAGGGAAGGGCAATGACTGGGAAGGCAGAGGTGGTGAGATTAATTAAGGATATTTATAATGAAAATGGGAAACCACAGAACATACTACTAAGGCAGCCTACCATCAAGCATACAGCTACATGTCTCGGATATCACACAACCAGTATCATTAATATCTGAAATTTTATTCCAGGGTTTATTAGAGGGTTTCAGCAGAATGTTAAGCCTTGTTTTCAAATTACAGAAAAGATCACATGATTCTTTAGTACATGGACTTCAGCCAAACCAATTTACATTAATAGTTTTGCTTCCAGTTTAGTCCATTCATTGTTCGGTACAGAACAATTTTCAATCTATTCTTACATTATCTGTATTATTCTGATATATGGAATTAAACTTCATAGTCTAGCTGGGTACCCTACGTGGGGTGATGGTCCTTATTTGTAGAAAATGACGCCTGAACCCCCATCGATGAGAGTCTGACCTCAGGTTGCATTTCCCCGTCATTGACTGGCAGGCTCTTGAAGCCTAGCTGGCCAGCTGTGTTTGCATTCCTTGTCTCCAAGAATGTTATGATTTCCCCAACTTGAGATACAAAATTCAACATTGTCAACTCTCTATTTTATCTACTTAGCCTCTGAGAGCGAGCAGCAAGACGAAGACGGACAGAACAGCTGTGCAACATGGGAAACCTGACAGTACAGGAATAATAATAATAATAATAATAATAATAATAATAATAATAATAATAATAATAATAATTTCATGTGGCTATTTCTAGCTGAGTGCAGCCCTTGTAAGGCAGACCCTCCGATGAGGGTGGTCGGCATCTGCCATGTGTAGGTAACTGTGTCTTATTGTGGTGGAGGGTGGTGTTATGTGTGGTGTGTGCTTGCAGGGATGTAGGGGGGCAGCACAATCACCCAGCCCTCGAGCCATTGGAAATAACCAATAAAGGTTCAAATCCCCGACCCGGTTGGGAATCGAACCTGGGACCCTCCAAACCGAAGGCCAGTGCGCTGACCATTCAACCAACGAGTTGGATGCTTGTGAAGTACTCCTCGTGGACTGTTGCTGACAAAGCAAGCATGCTATTGGTTAAGAGTCATCTGCTATTGGTCACAACAGAGACAACTGTAGGCAGTCATAAATATGCCTACTGCCCGGGGGTTGGTACTTCTCAGCGTTCGAGTCGCCGGTCGTTAATGAGAAAATTGAGAGAACTAAACATCTTTATTTTCTATTAATCTGTGTACCTGTTGGTAAAAGGCAATTCCCAGCTGTATTCTTCTGATAATTTCCATATCTAGTCTTCCATTTTCTGTCAGTTCACTTCCTAAGTATTTGAAGTGTTCTACTGTTTCCAGTTAATTCTCTCCAAATTTGATAGCTCCTTTTCCTTCTTCACTTCCTCTACTTATCACCATTGCATTGCTATTCTCCACTTTGAACCCAGCTCCCCATTGTTCAAACCTTCTCCTTCTCCTCCTTCGTTTCTTCATGGGGCCTCTAAATATTAGTTCCTAATTAGCTTCGACCCATAAGATCTTTTGCTATCATGTTTTTCCTTCATTCCCACCTAGATATACCTGCTCCCTTCACCAAGCTGCAGATTGTTCTTATTGGGTCTTCTTGGATTTTTTCTCTCTTCACCTGGTAGTTCTAGAGTAGAGAGTCTGATTTTACCCAGCGCCTGACATTCGAAAAATACGTGTTCAGCTGATACCTCTGCTTCATTGCATTTCCTACATATATTGTCTCTTATTACTCCAATTCTATGTAGGTGTGTTTTCAGATGGCAGTGTCATGTCAACAGTCCTACTACCCATCTTATATTTTCTCTGCTGAGTTTCAACAGTTCTTTAGTATGCTTCTTGTTTGGTCCTTTTATCAGCTCCCTTGCAAGCCTGCATCCTGGAGTATTTTCCCAGTTCTCTATTTGTTCCTCTTGTACCCATTTTCCTATGTAGTGTCGGGCTTGTTCATAGGAAATCCTGCATACAGGTTCTGAGCCTACAAAATATGTTTCTGCCCCTTTTCTGGCCAGTTTATCTGCCTTTTCATTTTCTTCTATACCTGCATGCCCTGGTACCTATATTATTTTGACAATGTTGTACTTCGAGAGCTTCAGGAGAAGTGAATGGCAGTACCAGACAATTTTGAATATTATCCGGACTGCTTCTAGTGCCCTAATGGCCGCTTGGCTGTCCATGAAAATGTTCTTATTCCTACAGTTCATTTTCAGATTTTCTTCAAGGCATGTCGTGATAGCTATCACTTCAGGCTCATCTGGATTGATCTCTCAGGTCTTCCCCCCCCGTTGATCCCTCCTCCTGTGCCATCCATAGTCTTTGAGCCATCAGTCCAGCACACTATATCTTCTTTTTCAGTACACCTATTCCATTTGTTGATACCCCAGTCTTCTTTTTTTATTATTTGGGTCTCAAACGGTTTTTCAAAGTTGTACTTTGGTATCATATGATCAGAAAGTATGTGTAGAAATTTCTCTGTTATTACTCTGATCATTTTAGTGTCCTTGATTGGGTCTTTGTGCATTCCAGCACTCTGATTGTGCCAATCTATATGAACTCGTTCTAGCCTGTCCTGTTATGAAATTGCATAGTGCTGGGAGGTCTAGTAAAGTATTCAAGGCTTCTGTCGGCGTAGTTCTCATGGTCCCAGTTATAGCTTTGCATGCCATTCTCTGTAGGCTATCCAATCTACTGCTGACTTTTCCTTCACTTACTTTCTGCCACCAGATGATTGCAGCATAGGCCATCAACAACCTAATGATCATTGTGTATATCCACATTACCATTGGTGGTCTTATTTATATATATATATATATCTTGTCCAAATAGCTTCAGTGGTCTCTTTCCCTCTGATTTTCTCCTTCTTGTAAAAGGGACCAGAGTTATCTTGTTCGGGTTGACTAATAGTTGTCCTTCCCGACACCAGTTCTCCACAAGGTTAAGTGATCTTTGCATGAGGTCCTGGATAACACTCATCACCTTACCTCGTACCACAATCACTAGATCATCTGCATATCCTTGTGTGTAAAAACCCTGTTCGTTGAGCATAGCTATGATTTTGTTCACCACGAGGTTCCACAGCAGAGGCGAAATAACTCCTCCCTGAGCACAGCCTCGGGTGGCCCTAACCATCAGCATTTCTTCAAACAGGGTTGCTTTTATCTTCATTTCGTCTAACGTGGATTTAATCCATTTGACGACTGTTTCCCTCACCTTGCTTTTTTTCCAATGCTTTGATCATAGTCATAGGTTGTATTGCTGAAGGCTCCTTCTATATCTAGAAATGCTGCCAGTGCAGTTTGTTTATATTCTAGGCTTTCCTCTAGTTTACAAACCAACTGGTGGAGTGCTACTTCAGTGGATCCGCCAGGTCTATATGCAAATTGATTTTCATATAACGTTGAGTTCATTTGCACCGTTCTTCTGATATATTTATCCAGAATTTTCTCCATTGCTTTCAGCATGGAGGAGGTTAAACATAATGGTCTGTATGCTTTGGCTTGGTCATAATTTGCCCTTCCAGGCTTAGGTATGAATACCGCTTTAGCTTCAGACCATGATTTCGGCACGTACCCTAATGCTAGACTAGCTTTGAAAAGGTCCATCAGGGCATTGACGAGTATCTCCCGTCCTGCCTGTAGGAGTATCGGAAGTATCTCATCTGGCCCCGGAGCCTTTATAGGATGAAACTTGTTGACTGACCATTTTACATGGTTATGTTTTATTATTCTGTTGGCACAGTTCGTCTGCTCTTGGATCTCCGACCTCTGTTCCAACTGTTTCTTCTTCTGTTATCTCCTCAGCCTCAGGAAAGTAACACGCCATTAATATCTCCAGCGTGTCCCTCACCGCCTCAGTAAATGACCCTTCTGGTTTCTCCAGTGCCCCCACTTCATTTATGTGGGTTCCTTTCAGAACCTTCTGGAGTCTTGCTGTTTCTGTGTGTGATTCCACTTTCTCATGGAACAGTCTCCAAGATTTTGTTTTTGCTTCCCGTATCTCTAGGTTATACTCAGTGAGTTTCCTAGGATATACGTCCCACATACCATTTCTAGATGATATTCTATACAACATCCTAACCTCTTTTTTCATTTTGGCTAGTTTGTTGTTCCACCGCCTTACTTTTTTGGTTGTTATGGAACGAGTCTATAATGGCCTCTTCTAATAGTTCCACTGCCTCATCCAATTCTTTCTGTCCTCTCACGTTAGTTGGAATGTTTTGTACAGCCTTCCCTAGAACATCTCTGTATCTATCCCAGTTAGTTTTTTTGGGTCTCTGTACATCTCAGTCCCACATAGTCTTGCATCTATTGCAAATTGGATATGCTGGTGGTGTGCCAACGGT
This sequence comes from Anabrus simplex, assembly GCF_040414725.1. Classification (NCBI taxonomy): domain Eukaryota; kingdom Metazoa; phylum Arthropoda; class Insecta; order Orthoptera; family Tettigoniidae; genus Anabrus; species Anabrus simplex. The sequence continues at coordinate 179,776,667 of NC_090266.1, forward strand.
GGTTTCTTCAGCACCTTCCAGTCTTTAATAAAGTTTGGAATATGTGTAGTGCGTGGTGTAATGTCTATTACTTCCCTACGATTTTTATTTATAAATATAGGCTTGTTTCCTAGGTTTAGTATCGTCAACTCAGTTCCAATAATAAACTCTAGTAAAGATTCACCTATTGCATTGCAGTTCGTGCTGCCCCATACCGTGTGGTTTGAATTTGCATCTGCTCCAAGGACTAGGTGTTCGCCTTTCCTCTTTGCGTTGCAAATTAGGTTCTCAACTTCTTCTGATGGGGGCAGATTATATGAGTCATGTGGGAGGTATGCAGAGCCTATGGTTATTTCTCTGGGTCCCTCCCAATTTCCAAGTTTAATCTTGCCCTAGTTTAAGTCCCGTGAACAGTGTTCCTGCAACATAAGACATTTTAGTTTCCTGTTCACAAAAAGACATATTCTTGGTATTTCTGGTGTTGTATCGTACATCAGCCTACCTCCAGATTCCGCCAGTCCTGCTACTCTGCCCTTGACTACCCAAGGCTCTTGAATAAGGGCCACATCAATAGCCTCAGACTTGAACTTCCTGGCGAAATTGGCCACAGCTGCCTTTTTATGCTGAAGATTGGCCTGAAGGACCTTCAGCACCATCTTTATCAACATTGGGTTTTGTTTTTCCCCTGATCAGAAACTTGATCTGCCCAAGTCCGAGCTTAGCCTTAAGTCTTCTCTTTCTGAGCTCTACAAAGTCTCTTTCACCCAGGGCTAAAACGACTGCCCTTCCTGTCTTGTCGATTGAAGTGGCATTCAGCACTCTCCACTCTTGTGTTAGAAGTTTGGTATTGTGCTGATTCATTCTGACAAGAACATCCTCCACTTTAATTTTATCGAAAGGAGGTGGAAACTTGATGACCTAGGTCGTGTTCAGCACCTTTTCTTGCGTCCGCCACCTCTAGGGTCTCCCCTTTCCATGGGTTACAATTTGATACTGTCTGTTCCAGCCAACTTTTTGCGTCTGGATTTGCACAGATCAGTACCATAGCTCCACTTTCCAGCCTTGGTGACTCAAGGAAGCCTGGCGGCTTAATTTGTGTTATCAGAGCAGATGACAATTCAGTCACGTCTTCCTCCTTGAGTTTTCCATCTGGAAAGGTCTTAGGTATTATTGGGACCTTAACTGAGGATAGTCTTCCTGAAAAGGACAGGACTTTTTCTTCCTTTTGTTTCTTGAAGGGTGGTTTTGTAGCCGAACTTGATGGCGTGGTTTCCTACGACCTTGGCCTTTTGGGCGTAGTCATTGGCATAGCGTCTCGCCGATTCTTGTTTCGTGGATTCTTCTCCAACCAAGTCCCAGCCACTCTCTTGGCTTCTTTCCTCATCTTCTTCTTTTCCTTGTAGTAGGCACTTGTGAGAGGTGGTCTATCTACATGCATCCTATTTAGTTTCGATGCCGATATCTTCAGGTCTTTCGCAGCGAGATCTCCTGTTTACTTTCATCCAGAAGTCTGCTTTCCTGTTGCTTCTTCTGTTTCTTCTTCAGATTTGGATTCAGCCTGCCGTACTGGAACTTCTGTCTCCATATTCTCCTCTTGGGCCTGCTGCTGGACCTGCTCTTCTGGGTTTTTGCCCCTTCTAGGTTCCTGAGCGGGGTTCTCACCATCCGTGATGAGGCATTCCGCCAGACCTTGTCCTCCTGCAACTCAGGCTCTCCGAAGCAGGCGTCGCGCCCCTCAGCCGTCCATCCAGCAGTCCGCCCCTGCACCGAACCCGACCAGGTTTGTTCCACCTTCAGTAGACCTACTCACGTGGTTCCCACTTGGCATTACTATGACTGAGTTCACAGCCATGGGTTCCCCCTAGGCTGGGTTCGGCCTGATCCCAACCCGCAGCTCGTTCAGGCTATGTAGGGCAAAGTGAGGTGTTGGTTCCAGCACACTGCAGTGAGCTTTCACCTCAATCACCAGCACCCACTTCACCTGAACCACCGTATCACCCATGCGGAGGTAACATGGATGCCTCTCTAGCATGTGTGGGCGAGGTTTCCACTTCACAGCCATGGCATGGGCTAGTAACAGTCACACTGCCTCAAGACGTTTTCTGGCAATACCTGTTTTTGGTCCACGAGAGGGTATTTTATTTCCTTCAGACCCTCCAGACAAGTCCGGAGGGCCACCTGGGACACGCCCGATAGGGGAACAGGCAAGGAAACCCCCACGGGTTTGTTCAAACCTTCTGTTCAGTATACTAATCAGTTGTTTTACCACCACATAATCATCTTCCCAGATTACATCATCATTTCCAAACATCTTTATTCCTTCCCCTCTATATTCTTCCCTTGTTGTCCCTATGATGTCATTTATCCCCATCATGAACAGCAAATATGAAAACACACTCCCTGTTGTAGCCCATTGTCAATTCCAGGCCACTCCAGTCTACCAACTGATGTCTTCACACAACTGTAACAATTATATAGTGCTTTTATCATTATTAATTTCTTGCCAGTGATCCTGTGTGCCAGGTTTTCCTAAACTTTTGATATTGGAATGCTGTCTTAAGCCTCATCTAAATCTATAAAGGTCATTACTAGAGCCCGGATGTTGATGCCGTAAAAAAGTATTAAAAATGCCCTTAAAATGTTTTAAAGCAAGTTTAATAAAATAAATGATATAAAAATTCGGAACTTCACTATAAAATCGAGAAAATGATCTTATAATAACAAACCAATATTTCAGAAATGACATCTTCAGCTCAAACTGGAAAGTCAATCAAAATAGATTTCAAGCACTTAACAAAAGTTTTTTGTTCACTTTAGTCTGAGTTGCACTGCACTACGAATGTCATTTTGATGTTGTCAAATGTAAATGATCTGCGGTTATCAGCCAACACGTTTTTATATCCCGAAGAGCTGCGTTCAACATCAACTGATGTGATCGGAGCGTACTTGAAGTGAGGAAGGTCGTTTGCTGCTAAATCCTCCTCAATCCCATCCAGGCAGTAGTTTTCACCAGAAAGAATGTCTGAGATTTTGCATAATGTTTTATACCTGGTGTTTTTGTCCAGCACTTTTTTTCAGTTTTAATGCAGTACCTGCAGCAATTTCGCATGATTGTTGCTAAGACTAGTTTCCTCCTGGGTGACTAAGGAAATGGAATCAACCATTTCGTCGCCCGTTTTGTCCGACGATGTGATTGTTGCTGTCAATAAGGCAAAATTTGATCGACATTCATAAAAACTACCTTAAAGGTTTGGTTCTGATAGCATGTCCTGGGCAATTTTTATTGCTGCAGCTTCTTCACTGTCAGAACTCTGCATTATTTCCTTCACTAACTTGAAGTTTTTGCAATAATACATACACGCGTTTAACCACGTGCCCCAGTGTGTTATGATAGGTTGTGGAGGTAATGCAAATGTCTGGAGCTTCAGCTCTGAAACGTGTGACTTGCGAGGGAGCTTTTAAGAAAATTTTCGTAAAGTTCGCTATAAGCCTGTCTACACTGGGGTAAAGAGCCCTCCCTTACTTCTTCACAAACTCTGTGCAGTCTGTGGGCAAGACGTGTAACATGGACCATTTTAAAATAGAGTGCTTTCAATGAATTAGCTGCTCGTACCATATACGGTGCAGCATCAGTAAAAAATAAAAGTACATCGTCGTGTTTGATGCCCTCAGGCCACAGGAGAAACATAGCACTATCAAACAGTTTTTATATGGTAGAATAATTGGTCTTTTCTAACACTTCGGTAGTTAATAAAAATATGTCACCTGGTATATGCACTTCTAAAGTTCCGATCACAACGTTGGCTATATAATGCCCCATAGCATCTGAAGTTTCGTCGATTGACACCCATATCTTCTTCCTGCGAGTTTCAGATCTTATTTTGTTTAATGTGTCTTCGTAACACTGCGGCAAATAATTATTACATAAAGTTGATTCGTCTGGTATTTCTTGATTCGTATGTTTTTCCTAAAATCTACGTAATTTCGGGCTGTTGAGTTTATACAGCAGAATGTTTGCGAATATAAATACATCACACAATTCTTTATTGAACTGTGAGGACTTGCCAGAAGTCGAAGCAACTGAAAGCAGTAAGCGCTGAGTTGCAGGTTTATTCGAAACACGCTGAAGAGCACGAATCTGTTTATCGCGACCAATATGTTGCGTTACAGTAAATCATCTTTCAGCAGCTACTTTAGTTCCACACAGTTTGCAAAACAATATGCTTCCATCGGTAGAAAACACATTGTCACCAAATTCGGATACTAGTCGTTTTAAATCCGCTGACACACTCTGTTTTATTTTAGGCATTTTAAAAGCGGCAATGAACCAATATCTCTCGCCCTGAACTATGCGGAACTGAGACAAGAATATCCACCCCTTCGCCTTTCTACCCCGCCACAGCTGATCTTGGTCAACAGAGCAGGTGACATTCCATTCCGCTAATAACTGATTTGCGACGAAAACAAGAGTATCTGTATACTGTACCGGTTACGACCTGTATAGGCATATTTTTTGAGAGTTAATTGTATTTAATCATCACGCGTATTATTCCGTGCAAGCCTGGTTTGTTTACATTCAGCGGGACGAGCGAGCAAGCTGAGGACAGCTGTATGTGTGACGTAGCTGCAGGGGCTAGTTAGATCACCCGCCTGTCATGCCACGTGCAACTGGCCTGAACTCGTATGTTCTAGATTCAAGCGTCACACCTTCCCGAACATTCGACGGAGAAAAAATTTAAAACTCCTATAATAATTATGGTAGCGACTTGATCAACATGTCATTTTAAAGGGAATCACATAAACGTCGCAATGCTTGAATTTCAAGAAAATCCGTCGAGGGATTCAGGAGATAACCAGCTTCACGGCATATGTGACGTAGATGTCCCCAAACTGAATATAAAGAGGGCTCAATATAGCCTGATATCTCAGTCAGTCAGTCACAGTCGAGTAGTCAGCGTGGCTCTACTCGCTGCCGTAATCGTCGGAGGCCATCTTCGTGTGGTTATAGTCTCACTGAGGAACTCTGAATTTCCTTGAAGTCTTTATTTACGAGTGTTGAGGAACTCGGAATTCTTCTAAGTCTTTATAAATGGGACTCGTAATATTTATCAGTGATGGACTCTAAATTTTCACCAGTGATTATTCAAAGACTTGTAATATTTGCCATTGATGAACTATAACATTATTGAAAGTCTTCACGAACATGGACTTGTCATTTCCATGAGTGTTAAAGAGTGAATTCTTGAAAGTCTTTATGAACATTGACTAGTGATTTTACTAGTGGTGAGAAAACTAATTATTCAAGGTTTTCATGAACTTTGACTTATAAATTCTGCGAGTGACGAAGAACACATTTTCGGTGTTTTGTGGGCATTGATTCTATCAACCTCATTATACTTGGGTAATGTGATTACCTGCAACATCATCAGGAACCATCAGAGGTCATCCCGAGCATCGGGAATTTGAGGCGTATTCCATGCAATCAACCTGGATGGTCCGTCCGCATCTTGACGGAGTACTTGGGCATCTTCTGAAACGTGTTCCAGCCGGTGCGGCCTGGTGAGCTGGAGACCCAGGCCATTTAAAGGACAATCTACCATGAGGTGATGTGCAATTTAATATGCATTACATGAATAAACTCTTATAAAATCAGATTCAAACTTTTCTTGTAGATAGGACCCTGCCTCCTATACCAAGCCCTAGCTAATATTCATCCAGTTTAGCCCTGAGAACTATTCCATGCTTACGTTGAAAATAAATCTTAAAGTACTGGTACAATACCTACCCCCCCATAACCTTCTGCATCAAATATACTTCGTATATATTTTACTACTAATAGCAATACTGAAATATTTCAAATTATCTTGTATCAGCTACTAGCTTGTTCTTAACTCTTGAGATACGTAACTCCCTCACATAAAGCTGTGACATGACTAAATCGGAAAGAAATGATCTTAAAAGGCTGATTTCTCTAAAACATGACCCAAAAAATCTACCAAACTTAAAAAATTCTCTTAAAATGGAAAAATAGCAAAAAATGCAAAAAGATGCAAAATAAAAATAACGTATTTGAAGGAGCTTATATGTGCTTCAGCATTGTTTTAGACAACTCACTAAAAAGATGACATGTCATCACCATCCGGGCCCTAGTCATTACTATATCCTTCCCATTTTTCCATCTATTTTCCATGATCTGTTTCAGAATGAAAATGTGTTCTACTGTTGACATTCTACTACTGAATCAAATTGATCCTCTTGTAACTGATTTGGTGCCTTTTCTCTAATTTTTCTTTCCAGTATCCTTTCCATTATCGTGGCAACACGGGAGAGGATGGTGATTCCTCGGTAGTTACTGCACATCGTCTTATCTCCTTTTTTGAATATTGGTATTATAGCCTTCCTTCTCCAAATCCTCGGGCTCTCACCGTACACACTTGAGTAATCTGTTTAAGTCCTGGAGGCCCGCTGGTCTGGCAGTCTTGATCATTTCTATGGCTACTTCATCATACTTTTCCTATCTTCATTATTTTAACAGTCCATGGCACCTCTGTGATTGTAATGTTCTATTCCTTATCTGTTACTTCTATTCCTCCTGCCTGGATATCTTCTTCACATCTGGTTTCTCATGTTCAGCAGTTCACTGAAATATTCTTTTCATCTGTTCATTATCTCTTCTGGTTTTGTCAGTATTACTCCTTTACTCGTCACAAATCCTATGGTCACCATTTTATTCCTACAGTTTCTTATAATTCCAAATAATAATTTTTTCCCACAGTTCAAATCTTCCTTTACTTCCTGTATGAATATTTCCCAACTTTTCTTCGTTTCTTTGGGTGCTTTTTTTAAAAAAGTTTTCGCTTCCTTGTATCTCCCTCTACTCTTAGTCTTTAGTGTTTTCCATTCAAAGTTTTCCTCTTTTCCTTTACCTGTATTTTTCACCCTATCATACGACCATGTTGTCTCTTTCTCTCATACCACTCCTGATATTCTGCCACATGTTTTCTCAGCACACATTACAAATGCACTCTTAAAATTATTCGATTCCTGTTCAGCATGACTAATATCTCTCCTTGGAATAAGCTTTTGAAACTCTTTCCTGAACACTTCCCAAACATCCTTTTCCTTTAGTCCCCAGACCCTAATCTTTCTTTCTCTTTTTTTCTTGTAGTTTTGTCACCTTACTTACTTTCACATAATGACAAAAGGAAAACAATAAGATCCACCTATTCAGTACTAAAAATTATGTAATAGATTCTACATATCTGTTAAATCATCACATTTCGTTTATTCAAATTTATGGGACCGGTTTCGACAAAAAATGAGCGATTTATGATTATCTGGTTTCTTCTTTTAGCCTATCAAACATGACTACAATACCTACTTATTTTTAAAAGATGAATTAAGCTGTTAAATGGATACAAATATTATACTAATTTACGACTGATAAAAACCTGTAATTGTCTATATTTTACTACAAAGTATACAGTACAAAAGATTTTTTAGCATGTCTTTTAATTATAATTACTATGGTGTACATCTCATTATATAAATGACTACCAATGTAATGATGATTATCAGTTAATATTTGTAAAAAGAATTTTAGCCTTAATATGAATAATTTTTAAATTACTGATATGGTTTTACTAAAAGTCATATTTCAATGTATGTTTCACTGTATAGTTTTTGGTATAGTTTTTTCCTAGGCTGATGACAACTTTTTTTGTCGAAACTGGTCCCATAAATTTGAATATTTAAAATGTGATGATTTGACAGATATGTAGAATCTATCACATAATTTTTAGTATTGAATAGGTGGATCTTATTGTTTTCCTTTTCTTATTATGTGAATCTCAATTCAATACGGACCCTAAAATGAAGTTTTTGACGTTAAATTACCTACTTTCAACTTTGCTGTCACTGCTCTATGGTCACTCCCAAAGGCGTCCTCAGGCATAGCTATAACTTCCATAAAATCTTTCCGATGTCCTTTTTCAGCTAATATGTAATCAGTCAAAGTTTTCATTCTTCTGTCTTCCCATCTATGCCCGGTAATTTTTAGGCTATTTTTCTTCCTGAACTCTGTGTTTCGTATTTTTAGTTGGTTCCTCTATCAGAGATCCCTCTTGTTTATTCTTGTTGCCATATCCATATGGCCTCATAATCTCTTCTCTTCCCAGTCTCTCTCTTCCCACTTATATATTCAGATCACCCATTATAATTGCTGCCTTGTCTTCTATGTATTTCTCCACTTCTTCAGGGAATTGTTCTGTGTCGTCTTTATTTCTAGTTTGTGAGGCATATGCTTGAAACAGATGTAGTGTTCCTCTCTGAGACTGTATCCATGCCATGATCATTCCATCATTCATCTTCTTCTCCTCTTTCACATTTTCAAGGACATCCTTTCTAATGATCATTCCTACTCCATTTACTCTATCCTGTCCTCTGCTGTAAAGCATCCTGTACTCTTCCTTCATTTTCCCCCTCTTTCTCTCCATATTGTTTCACTAAGACTAAAGATGACTGTGCCCTTCTCTTTCATGAACTCCTTCAGCTGTTCGGTCTGGTCTGACAGGGTTAAGATGTTGATTGTCCCAATTCAGATATTTTCTAATACTGGTCTCCCACTTGTCACAGCTTCCCCAATATCTGAATGAACTGCATGTCACCTGCAGGAGACGACGTAGCATTTCTCGAGGCTGCACCTTACTTGCACTCGCTTTTAGTCGGTTATTACGATGAGTTCACTACTCCCAATGCCATTTTACAGCTGCTGCCAGTAGGTGACGAGGGCGCTCCTTAACACTAACTATAGACACATTCTGCAGCCACCCCTAACCTGGGGACAGATGCTGCTTGATGGATGCCAGTGTCATTTCCAATACCGAGGGAGCCGTCACCCCACCTAAGTGAACTCGGTAACCTGATGCTATTAGTCCTCTCAGAGGGTCAAGTTCTTTCTTGGAGCCTGGCACTCTGTGCAGAGTCGCTTGCTGTACAGTCTACTCTTTTACCGTAGCAGACTGGACAGGCTAGACAGCATTGTCCATCGTCAATTCTTCACTCTGCCTTAGTACCATGTCAGTTGTCAGTTTCAAGCCATTCTGATCTACCCACTGTTGCCTTCACATAGTTGCAACAGTTATCGTATATTGATTTTATCATTGTTATTAGCTCCTTGCCAATTCCCCTGTGTGTCAGGCTTTCCCAGACCTTTGTTCTGGGGATGCTATTGTATGCCTTTCCTAAGACTATAAATGTCATTACTATATCCACTCCATGTTCCCAGCTCTTTCCCATGATCTGTATCAGAACGAAAATACGCAGGCTGATCAACAAAGACCGAAACTGATTTTTTTTCCTGTAGCTTCCGTGATAGGTTCCTATGTGTAACATAAATATTTGAAAAGAGCGGGTTTTATGTATAATGTCCGTAGGCGGCAGCACTCTCATATTGGTAGGTTGGTAGTAATGCTTTATTGTGTAGACTCTATGTGCATTTTGCATACCGGACAATGGAGGTGACCAGTCCGCAGTTCCCCCTCACACTACTGTTACGGCAGCATACTACACTGTGGAAGCACATTGCAAAGAAACGACCAGAGCTTTCTCAGACTGCATGGCGACTTCATCATGACAATGCACGGCATGACATCGTAAATCAAGTCGTGCAGTTTCTGGCTCGATTCAACATTACGTGTGTACCACATCCACCTTAGAGGACTGATCTTTCACTCTGTGATTTTTTTTTTTTGTTCCCATCACTAAAGGCAAAGCTTAGGGACATTTCATTTGAGAACTCTGAAGCAGTGCTCAAAAAAAGTGAGGCGATTCTCAAGGACCTAACAAAGAATGGTCTGCAGCATGTGTTCAAGGTCTGGCAAAGACGCTATAAAAAGTGCATTGAAGTAGGAGGGGACTACTTTGGAAAAGATCACCTAAACATTGAAATGGAGTAGTAAACATCTGTGAAAAAATCAGTCTCGGTTTTTGTTGATCAGCCCTCTTAGGTTCCACTGTTACCCTTCCACTTCCGAATCCAAATTGTTCCTCTGAAACTGACTTTCCACTTTTTCTCCAATTCTTCTTTCTAACATCCATTCCATTAATAATGTTTCTGGCTTTACATCCCCCTAACTACTTTTATGGTCTTTGGGGATGTTGAGGTGCTGGAATTTAGTCCCACTGGAGTTCTTTTACGTGCCATTAAATCTATCAACACGAGACTGATATACTTGAGCACCTTCAAATGCCATCGGACTGAGCGAGGATCAGACCTGCTGAGTTGGGGTCAGAAGGCCAGCGTCTCAACCATCTAAGCCACTCAGCCTACCTATCCTTTCCAATATCTTGGCAACATGGAAGATTATGGTGATTCCTTGGTAGTTACCACACATCTTCTTTCTACTGTCTTGAATATTGGTATTATAACTCCCTTTTCCCAATCCTCGGGTCCTTTTCCCTCTCTCCATACACACTTGAGTATTCTGTTAGTACAATAGAGTCGCACTGTTCATGCAGCTTTCATCATTTCTAAGGCTACTTCATCTATTCCCTAAGCTTTTCATATCTACATCTTTTTAACTGCCCATTCCACCTCCATCATTGTAATGTCTGATTCCTTCTCTGTTACTTCTGTTCCTGCTGTCTGGACACATTCTCCACATGTCTATTTTCTCACGTTCAAGGGTTAACTGATTTATTCTTTTAATCTGTTCATTATGTCTTCCGGTTTTGTCAGTATTACTCCCTCCCCTTGTTCACAGTTTCATTCCTGCAGTTTCTTATAATTCCAATTAATAATTATCTCCTGCGGTTCAAATCTTCCTTTACTTCCTGAGTGAACTTTCCCCAATTTTTCTTCGGCTATTATTTTTGCAAACTCCTTCTGCTTCTCTGCACACATAAACCGGCTTCGGTCTTGGGGTCATGTGAGGCGAATGTGTGTGTAAGTGGCAACAGATGTGATGTGGGACATAGTAAATTATTGATAGGCTGCAGGGGTAATAGACATTGAAGTTGCGTGAGTGGGGTATTCGTAATGAAGAGGTAAATGAGCTAGAAATGAACAGTGAATATTGAAGCGCATGTAAACTGTCTTCAGGGATGGGATCATGTCTGGTGAATGAAAGAGGTTAGGTTACCTGCAAAATTGGACTAAACCACTGGTACTAGAAGTAGTTCAGGGAGACTTGGGAAATGATGGCTGAGCTCAGTGTTTAATGCAAATGTAAGAAAGGTAGGAAAAGAAGAAGCCACAGAGCTACCTGGGAATAAGGATATCATGGTAGTACTTACAAACTTGACATGGGAACACAGTCTAATATGCACAGTCGTGAAGCTAGGCTCATTTTTTCATCCCTGCTACTGCAGCGCTACATGTGGCCAGCAAGCTACCAGTTTACTGGGATGTGTAAGTTTGTATACGTTTTGCAAGGTAAGCTTGTGGTAATTCCAGTATAGATGATTGATTGTCTATCAAATTAATAAGGTATTTATGACTAGAGATGTGCTTGGCGCATAAACTGAAAAATTAGGTTGATTGTCTATCAAATTAATAAGGTATTTACGAATGGAGATGTGCTTGGCGCATAAACTGAAAAATTACAAGACACCTGAGCCATCATTCTTTACTGTACAGTAAAGCTTGAACTGCTGTTTACATTTTCGAATGATAGAACAATATTGTGAAGATTCAGAAATGTAACTTCAGATAAGTAGGTATTTTGTTTATCAACGATGCAGGAATCTAACCCAAAGGGAAATACATCCAATTATGAAATTAAATAATGTTTTAACACAATAGTAACCTCCAACACGAAATGGTGTTTTAATTTGTAATATGTAGAAAATTGCTTGTCCGCCTCCGTAGTGTAGTAGTTAATGCCATTATCTGCCACCATCAGAGGACTAGATTTGATTCCCGGCTCTACCACAAAATTTGAAAAAGTAGTACGAGGGCTGGAACGAGATCCACTGAGCCTTGGGCGGTCAATTGAGTAGAGGGGGCGTTTGATTCCCACCTCAGCCATCCTGGAAGTGTTTTTCCATGGTTTCCCACTTCTCCAGGCAAATGCAGTTATTGTACCTAACTTAAGGCTGCGGCCGCTTCCTTCCCTCTCTCTTGTCTGTCCCTTCCAATCTTCCCATCCCCCACAAGGCCCCTGTTCAGCATAGCAGGTGAGGCCGCCTGGACGAGGTACTGGTCCTCCTGCCCAGTTGTATCCCCGACCTACAGTCTCTCACTCCAGGACACTGCCCTTGGGGCAGTAGAGGTGGGACCACTCGTTGTGTCCGAGGGAAAAACAAACCGTGGACGGTGAACGGATTATGAAAGAAAAAATGAAGAAAAAAATGCTTGTAAATAGGAGGGGAGGGCTGATTTATTGAAGAAAAGTGCGAATATGTTAGAATTATTTTGAAGACAGCCAGTTTATGTCATCAGAGAAGAAGAAATGAGTATGGAATGCAGTTTCATTCCAAATAAACCTCTACAGATTTCTTCAAAACGAAAGTTATTGATAAGTGATGATCAACCCGTGTCAAAGGAGCACAACGCACATTCATATGTCTCACCGACACATATAGGTCTTTTGGCAACGGTGTGATAGGAAATGGCTTGGAGTGGGAAGGAAGCGACCGTAGCCTTAATTAAGGTGTGACAATGGGAAACCAGGGCTGCCAACAGTGGGATTCGAACCCACCATCTCCGAATGTAAGCTAATAGCTACGTAACCCAAACTGCGCGGCTACTTGTTCGGTTGTCAGAGGAGCAGGAATTATCTTGTAGGAAGTCGAGGAGAATTGAGAGAACAGGGGCTGTTGTTAGGAATTTTCTGTGTGTTTAAGGAGAATATTCATGAACTTGGATTTAGTATACTGTTAATTCCCTAATGTAAATACTTGATTTTCCAAATTAATGTTGTGAAGGTACAAACTCATTATTGTTGGAATTATTTGTAAAACTACAATTAGATTACATTGTGAAATTTTGTAATGAAAGTTTTCAGTGCCATAGAACAAAAACAAAACCCAAGTACTTAAAATTCAGTCATTTAGATTGCTGAGATCGTTGAGTATTTTTTTGTTTTCTTGTTCATTACTACTTTAATGATTTATGTGAAATTACCTAATTCAGTTCAATAATAGGATTTTGAAAATGGCTAAGACTTCAACTACAGTGGTGGTATGAGTTGTTCATTCAAAAATAAATTATTGTTGTTTCCCTTCTGTGTGATTACCACACAGTAGCAATAAGTAGTCTAGTGCATGAACGTGGTTTCTTAAAATTTATGATTAATGTAGTTGTTGAGGTGGTTACAGTTTATAATTTACGTGAGAAGGTGCAATCAGCTGTAGGGTAGAGAATTTTTCCTGACAGTTATAGCGTGCTGGCCGCTGCGAGCACTGGCGTCGTTCCGCCTGTCAACAGGATCCATTTCATCACTACGGAGCTTCGCGACTGTGTATATTAGACTGACGAGAAGTGCAGATATAATGAAAGCCAACTTCAGTGGCACAATTAGTTAGCCCTTGTTCTTCTGTTCCCATAAGGAGTGTTTGACCTCGTTGAGGTCTGTGACTTTGAGCTTGTTTAAACATGATTACTCTGGAATGTTGAAGGGTGAGACATAGCAATTGTCCTCAGTTTTTGAATAGATACTTTCAGTGTTATATCCATGAATCCATAAATACTCTTCAGTTGCTTGGTGGTATCACTCTTTTCAAGCAAAATCACCTGTATTTACTCTCTTCCTCACAGATCCTTCAAGGTTTAGACCAGGATTTAAACATAGATTCATGTGACCACTTTTGTTGGCCGTATTTTTAAATTTTGCTCCATTGACGAGTGTCCATTGAAGATGCCATTTATCCATGGCTATCAGGCATTTTCAAGTATGCATTCACCACATATTTTTCCTATTTTTGTTGAATTTATTGTGATGCATTCTGACTTTAACAGGGCACTCATTTTGTTTAGCCTCAAAAATCTCTGATTATTCAGCATTAGTTACCAGTATTTATAAACAACTGAATTACATTATATGTAAAATTCATAAACTTTATATTTAATGTATTAATTCTGAATGCTAGGGGACAATGCACTGGGAAGTCCTCCATTTTCCAACATGGGTGTAGTTTTATTCCTTCACTTTTCCTTTTTTTTAATGTTACTTTGTGTTTAGTTTGTTTGCTTGCTTTGTAATGTTAGTTAAAAGAACATTGTGTCATTGTTGATTTTGAGCCATTATGTGTTTGTTTAAAACCAGTGTATGACAAATACATCATGCTGTATTTTTACATTTTTTAAATTTGTACTTGTGAATTTACTTACTTGTGTTCTTCAATCCGCGGCCCGATGTATAAAACTAGCTATATTAAATTAAGAGATATGAAAGATACTTGCTTAAACTAAGTACACATCAGCACACACCATGTACGATTAACATTGACTCAGAAGTAAGCACATTCAGCTCATTAATATTGGACTTATGACAAACATGCACCAAAGAGATACCTAAGAATTACCCACCCTTCTTCCTCATGGCTGATGACCATGATAAGATCTTCTGTGGCCACAGACAGTTGGTAATGGATACATCCAAGACAAATACGACGTTCATGGTAATCAGGGGTAGAACTAAGCAGCTAATTAGAAATAGCAAATGCTGTTTATTTCAGCAGATAATGGTGAAACATGAGAGAAATTTGCACAAATCTTGATAAAATTGATTGATAGGTATAGGTAAAGCTGTATAATAGCATGTTCCCATGTTACCTATATACTAATGTTGTAAAGAGAGAAAGTTAGTGAGTTTTCTCTAAATCTTGGGAACGACTCAACTTATTCCAATAATTATTTCAGCATAAAAACACACTTTTCCCCAGGTTATTATAAGCATCGCCCATAAAAGTGAACACGCTGCCCAAATGATTAAACCTATTAAAAATATGGAGCCCACCAAGTGTGTTTAGAATTCAGTTTTCTTCAAAATAGTTAATACACATTTTCTTTGTAATTCCAATGGTTTTCCAGCAAAGACTGCTTTTTTTTCTGTTCATTTTGCACATGCTTTATCTGACAAAATCCAAAATAATTTGCAGACTTGGTTATCCAAACAAAAGGAGCATAGATAGGTGGTTTATAATAATCTTCCAACATAAATGTTGCTATGTATTTTCTTTGTAACTCAAATGTTTTCCCGAATAATTGCATTTTTATGACTTAAAGTTGTACTTCATACTTGTGACCCAGGATGTTAGCACATCCATTATGAAGTCTGAAAAGTTGTAGGTAAAGTTCATGGTCCAATATTTTAAAACCTGCAAAATCATCTGAAAGTTATCTGCACGCTGAGCAGTAGAGTTAAATAACGATCAGTAGGTATTTTCGATTCGTAGTATCATTTTAGGAAATGTTCTAAGAAATCATCGAGCTCAATAGCTGCAGTCGATTAAGGGTGGCCAGTATCCAGTATTCGGGAGATAGCAGGTTCGAACCCCACTGTCGGCCGCCCTGAAGATGGTTTTCCGTGGTTTCCCATTTTCACACCAGGCAAATGTTGGGGCTGTACACTAATTAAGGCCACGGCCACTTCCTTCCCACTCCTAGCACTTTCCTGCCTCATCACCATAAGACCTATCTGTGTTGATGCGACGTGAAAGCAACTTGTAAAAAAAAAAAAAAAATTAAGAAAACACAGGCTTCTTCAATGGCAGATTACTTGCAGTCAGGTAAGTAGATAAGGAGAGAAACATGGTTCATACATCCTACTATTTGCATGGGAAGTCGGGTACGTTCACATTTGTGAGCTGCGTATACTTTTTGCATGGAGTACCGAAGCTCTGTAGTTGTCATGGGAAATCAGCCATGAACTACACTGACTGAGCAAATGTCATGGGATAACGGAGTACTGATGCGCAGGTGTGTTGTCTGCGCACCACACGCCCCCTGTGCCAGCGGCAGTTGTATAGGAGACCTTGTGAGCAGTGGTTGTGCATGTGACAGGTGTAACATGGAACAACGTCGTGAGCTGACACCGTTCGAATGGGGTATGGTGGTCGGTGCCCGACGGATGGGAAGTGCGATTTCGGAAGTGGTGCGGGAATTCGGCTTCACACGATCAACCGTGTCCAGGGTGTATCGTGAATGGTTGAATGCGGGTGTCACGATCCACAACAGACGAATGACCGGCCGTCCAGCCACCCTCGATGACCGTAACCGGCGACATCTGAGACGGATTGGCAGTAGTGACAGACGGGCAACCGTGTAACAAATCACGGCTCAGTTCAACTCAGGCCATGCTAGACACGTCTCCCAGCGGACAATCCGTAGGAACATGGGTTCTATGAGGTATGGGAGCCGGCGTCGCACACGGGTGCCACTGTTAACCCAACATCATCGGACACAACGACGTGCATTTGTCGCCAGGGATGGACACTGGAACAATGGCGTAACGTGATATGGTAGAACGAATCACGATTTCAACTGCACCATGCCGATGGGAGGCACCGTGTATGGCGCAAGCCACATGAAGCAATGGATCCCGCCTGCCTCGAAGGTGTGGTCCAGGGCGCTGGTGTCTCTGTTATGGTCTGGGGTGCATTTTCCTGGTATGGAATGGGCCCCCTAGTTGTTCTGGAAGACACTTTGAATGGTACGCGGTATGTTAAGCTGCTCGGAGACCATCTCCACCCATTTTTGGCCTTCCAGCACCCAGACGGTTCTGCGATGTTTCAAGATGATAACGTGCCCACATCGCCTGGGAATGGTTCCAGGAGCATGCAGCGGAGGTCCAACGACTGCTATGGCCACCCAGCAGCCCCGATATGAACCCTATCGAGCATATCTGGGATGTCCTGGAACGCAGGCTCCGTGCCATGGATCCTGCACCCACGAACAGACCAGCATTGGCAGCCGCTCTGCGAACGATTTGATGTCAGCTGCATCCAGAGGACTACCAGGGACTTGTCAACTCACTTCCACGGCGTCTCACTGCAGTTCGCAGGGCCAGAGGAGGCCTCACATGCTATTAGGTGACTATCCCATGACATTTGCTAAGTCAGTGTACTTCTGATTTAAATTAATATCAAACTGTAGGAAGTTCCATGTCTGCGATGCTTTGTTTAAATACTAGTCTAGATATATAAAATAAGCTTTTGCAACCCAAAAGAGGGTGAGTCCCTCCAACTGTTAACTCCCTAAGACCAAAATATGACCTTATGCCTAAACAGTTCCCTTTCTGCAACATCCGTGTTAATGACGTCAAACATGTTATCTATTCAATCTCTTCTAATGTCAATCAATCAATTAATCACCGCTTATCTGTATTTAGGACTGTCACCCAATTGGCAGATTCATGTTCAGTTGTTTACCTACTTTTTTTTTGAATGATTTCAAAGACTTCGGAAATTTATCAAAGTTCTCCTTTAGTAAATTATTCCAATCTCTAATACCTCTTCCTATGAACAAATATTTGCCCCAATTTGTCTTCATGAATTCAAACTTTATCTTCATATGATGAATTTTCCTACTTTAAAAAACTCCACTCAAGCTTATTCCTCTACTAATGTTTATTCCACTCCGTCTCTCCACTGATGGCTCAGAGCATACTGCTTAGTTGAGAAGTTTGTCTCTTTCCTCCCAAGTTTTCCCAGTCCAAAATTTGAAACATTTTTATAACTCCACTCTTTTATTAGGATTCACCCAGAGCAACTTGTGCTGCTTTCCTTTGGATCTGGAAACAAGTAATTCTGGTGAGGGTTCCATACACTGGAACAGTACTCTAATTGAAGGTGTTACCAGTGATTTATACACCCTCTCCTTTACATTCTTACTACCTACAAACCCTGAATACTATCCTGTTAATGTGATTAACCCAATGAAGATCATTCCTTATATTAACACCTTGATAGTAACAGTGATCCCCATGAGGTACTTTCACTCCATCAACATATTAATTATAACTGAGAGGATTTTTCCTCTTGGAGGGGCTTACCACAACCTGGCTTTTCACTCGGTTTACGGTGTCAAAAGTAATGTTGCTATATATACACACACACACACACACACACACACACACACACAATCTTTTATTAGTCAGTTTTACCTGATAGTTACCTGTTCTAGGTTTTCAGCATGAAATTGTAGACTCTTGTATCTCAGGGGGTGTTAATGGCTCTCCGTCACATTCTGACATGACAATTGGGTATCAAGGAAGACCTACCTACTTGAAATTAAAGGCTTGTTTCATCTAATTGTGTTTATTCATTCAAGAACAATTAAACAAAATATGAGGGCAGATGTTTATCACAAAAGTTCCCATGAATAAATAGTAATTGAGGTCAGTGGCCTTAACATAACACTGAAGCACAACGATTGCAGGATGAGATTTATGTTTTTTACAAGATTATGCCTGAAGGGCTAATTAAAGGAAAACTACCTTGACGATTTCCCAAGAACATCATCATTAACTTGGAAGTACATTTATTCGGTTCCATCAAACAACTGTGGGTTAAGGTTCTGATTTCTGGAATGTCTAAATATCAGGGACTGATTTCCAGACATTCTCTTCAATTAAAGCTATCCACTAACTCACAATCAGCTTAGGAAGAGTTCCCTGGACCCATTATTGAATCTGAGTAACCTCTAATTCACGTTATGGATCGATCACTATCATTCTCTGAAGTTAAAGGCAAGATTAAATAAATGTGACTGATGGCCAACATAACCCTCCAAAGCAAGAGTATGGTAACAGAACAACAAAAACAATCAACATTGATCTGCATTTAGAGCAGTTGCCCAGGTGGCAGATTCCCTATTTGTTGTTTTCCTAGCCTTTTCTTAAATTATTGCAAAAAATTTGGAAATGTATTGAACATCTTCCTTGGTAAATTATCCCAATCCCTAACTCCCCGACCTATAAACGAATATATGCCCCAATTTGTTCTCTTGAATTCCAACTTTTATCTTCATATTGTGATCTTTCCTACTTTTAAAAACACCACTCAAACTTATTCGTCTACTAATGTCATTCCACACCATCTTTCCACTGACATTTTGGAAAATACCTCTTAGTCGAGCAGCTCGTCTCCTTTCTCCCAGCCCAAACTTCGCAGCATTTTCGTAACGCTATTCTTTTGTTGGAAATCACCCAGAACAAATGGAGCTGCCTTTCTTTCTAGTGAAGATCTTTTACCGGGCGAGTTGGCCATGTAGTTAGGGGCACGCAGCTGTAAGCTTGCATCCAGGAGATAGAGAGTTTGAACCCCACTATCGGCAGCCCGGAGGATGGTTTTCTAGGGTTTCCCATTTTCACACCAGGGAAATGCTTGGGATGTACCTTAATTAATGCCACAGGCACCTCCTTCCCACTCCTTGGCCATTTCTATCCCATCATTACCATAAGACCTATCTGTGTCTGTGTGATGTAAAGCAAACTGTAAAATGAACACCTAGGTATTTAGTGATCCGCATAAGAAACTTTCACCACATCAACGCAGTAATTAAAACTGAGAGGACTTTCCCCATTAGTGAAACTCACAACTTTACTTTTAACCCCGTTCAATATCATACCATTGCCTGCTGTCCATCTCACAACATTGTCGAGGCCATTTTGCAGTTGTCCTCAATCTTGTAGCTTATTTATTACTCTATGCAGAATAATATCATCAGCAAAAAGCCTTATCTCTGATTCCAGTTCTTTACTCATATCATTTATATGTATACTAGCAGAAGTACCCGTTCTTCGTACGGGTTATCAGAAACTGGCTTTAGTTACTCATACTATCGGTGTGACTGACTTCATTAGATATTTATATCACTGGTGCATTTACTTACGTACGTAGAAATTATTTGTCATGTTGGAATTATAGTGTATCTTCTTCTTCTTTTCTTCATGGGGGCCTCTAAATATTAGTTCCTAATTAGCGTCGACCTCTAAGAACTTTTGCTACCATGTTTTTCCTTCATTCCCACCTAGATATACCTGCTCCCTTCACAAAGCTGCAGGTTTAGTGTAAGTATACTTTCACCAGATAGTACCACAAATATAAATATATTGAATGAATTTGTTTGATCCGACATTTCGTAACTATTACAAATGATCAAGCAAATACGCGATGCAAAAAAAAAAAAAACCTACTATAATTATCGATAATTATAATTCTCAGGGTTTGTCACTCATGTCGCACATCATATGATGAATTTGAGTATAAATGTTGAGAAATTTTTCCAAGTCATGGGCGCACCATCTTGACAATTGTGTACAGTATACAGATTGTTTTCATGGTTACAATGATCGTAAAATTGGACCAAAATATCGTCAATATTAACTTCAGTGATCCTACTACTCCATGATTTGATAGAAAATAGTTAAAACTATAGGTAACAGACTCCGCAAAATGGTGAAACCTAAGCCAGTACATAAAAACGGATGCCCGTCGGCAACCACTGGTCGCTGTACTACGGAGATCTCCGGGGCTATTAGGCTATTATTTTTATACTTCACTCCCTTTCCATCCCCGCCCAAAGGAGTGCTATGAGTATCTTGCACAACAGTTTGTTTTTTCCAGATAGTAAGTCATGTGTGTATCAATTTTGTTTGGCAGCTATGCCCAGACGTACATGCATAATCTAGCTGCTGTAGAATCCTGGAGCTGACATTGCCATGGTTACGGCCGTTTGTTTCTTTATCCGATTCCTAGAGCAGGGGTAGTATGGTTCCAATATCTCCATAAGGGTTGGTTTTAGGGCCTTAAAACAGGGTTTTTGGACCAGAAGGATTTACCGAGTTTTGTTCTTTGCACCAAGGGGCTTAAAATGAGCTTTGTCTCGTCCTTGTACGACAAATTCGATTTAGCCTATATTAGCCTATTATTTTAATTTTTTTATGTCTCCCCCCGTCGCCCCCCCCCCCCCTCGAAATTGTTTTGAAAATAAAATACAGCCCATGTTACTCTCACTAGCAATGTAGTTTTCTATAGGTGAAGTAATTTTTAAAATCGGTTCAGTAATTTTTGAGTCTCTGTTACAAGCAAATATACAAATTTTTCCTCTTTATAATATTAGTATAGAAGTATAGATTACATCCCTACACATAGGTTGCCATCAGGAAGGGCATCCAGCCTGTAAACCGCACAGGTGTGGGTAAAGCGATAGAAGAAGAAGATCCTCGTTTTAAAAATTCACCCGCTTTTTTGTTCTCTTCACCTCCTTAAGTGGATTTTCCAAAAAGAGTGTGTTCATTTTTAAAGGAGATTCCAAGTACCAATTTTAATGTCTGTAACATCTTCATTTTTTGAGATATATGTATCCTCATATAAATAATTCAACTCCTTTCTCACTTCTTTTACCCCCCCCCCTTGTTGCATTGTTTGATGCGCTTGAGAACGGTTGGCTGTTGAGAGAGCTCTTGCATTATTGTAGTGATAAAGTAGTGAAAACCTATTGAAATAGCTAAATTTTGTGTATATCTGATTCATTTAGTGCTGTTTATATAGTGGTGTTTAGTGCTTGTTGGTAGAAATTGGGAGTAGTGATATTTACTTAAATTTTGTAACAAGTAATTCAGTTGGTCTTCAGTAAATTACATTTTCTAGGTTAAGTAGGCTAGCTAGGTGTACCTTGTTTCGAATTTAGGTTTAGGAAATACTTTAGGTAATAATATTAAACTTTAAAAATATTTGTAAATATCTGTAGGTTCGTTGGTTATACTTACAAAGGCAGATTATCACAAGGAATAGTACCGTAACTTCTGCAGCAACTTCTCCGGTATTTCGTATAGATATCCATTCAAACTATCGCGAAGGTAATAATTTACTACATTAAAAAACATGATACGCCTGTAAACTTCCATTTAAAAAAAGTTAAAGGGATTACAAGGTAATAGTTAACAGTCGTATTGTTATTGATTATTGTCGCTCCTCATATTCAAATATTGCATTGTTGGCTACAGTCGTGAACAAAGGGTGTAGTGTAGTGAAGTAAATATAAATAAAAATCAGCTGACCTTGTATTCCATTCATTTGTACTTCTGAGTAGGTAGTTAAAGTATCCGTAATTTACATTTCACTCACTCGATCTTTCAGTATTTATGAGCGGTAACCGGTAGCTAATAATAATAATAATAATAATAATAATAATAAAGTTCATATATCCCAGTAATTGCAGTTCAAGTCCCTGGAGGAGGAGGAGGAGGAGGAGGAGGAGGAGGAGGAGGAGGAGGAGGAGGAGGAGTACTAGTAGTAGTTTTGATAGAAATATTTGAGAAATTACTGTAGACAACCTCGTATTTTTCAGTAGGCCTAATTAAGGACACTTCTATTCTCCGTCCTGTGGAGTAGGGAAAATAATAGTAATCCACCAGCTGTAATAATCACATAACCACATTTCAGTAGAATTGTAGTGAAGATACGGTATAATATATTAGATAGTATCTTGCCAGTTATATTCGTGTTTTTCTTTGTGTACGGCAATCCTTTCGATACTTAAGCATTTAACCAAACGCAGTGTAGTGTAGTGTAGATAAATTGTAGTATAGATACAGTACATTTAGATAGTGCCGTATCTTGCCTGCTGTATTCGTGTGTTATTTTTCGTGTGTATCTATTAGACCGTAATACTAATAATAATTTGTCTAAGCATTTAGCTTCGTTGGTAATCTTTGAGTACAGTAGTTCTTGCAAATTTCATTTCTGTTGTGCTTAGTTTAGTGACATACGGTACGGTACCGGTATCGTAATTAGGATACGTCTGAAAGTAGTTTAAAATTACTGTAGTGTACTGTACAGTAGTATATGAGTAATATCCTATTAGAATTTAGTGTGATTATTTTATTATTGTAAAATATTTGTGTAGTACTGGTGTAGTAGAGGTATCTGTAGAAACTCTTACTAAAATACTGTTGTTGTAATTAGAATAGGCTTAATTGCAGTTTGGAATTGTGTAGTTCTTGTGTAGGCTATTACTTTCGATATTCAGTAATTAACAGCAGTTTTTATCCTGTCGGGTTGTAGGATTAAAAAAAACAGCACGACTAAGTAGTATTGTAGTGTAGTTGTATATTAATTATCTTATTGTTGTGTACTATCCCAGACAGTATATCCCTCCGTTCATTTTTTTTTTTTTTGCAAATAAGTTATTTTATTTTATTTTTCCTCCCGTAAAGAATGGCTAAGGAGCGCGAGTGTACTTACTGTGGGTGTGGCGAGGCATTGAGGGGTATGAGAGAGGAGTTGGAAAGTTTGAGGGAGATAATTAGGATTCTCACAGAAGACAGGAAGGAAGATAGGACTCCCTCAAACAATGTACAGGTTACAGTAGGTGTACAAGAGGGAGGGGAAAGAAAGGGAGGAGTTCTAGAAGACAGGTGGTCTGATGTTCTAAGGGGAAGGAGATTGCAGGCTAAGGGCTCTATTCAGGATCAGAATTCAGGACAGGTGTCTGTGCGAAATCGGTACGAGTCACTCCAGGTAGAACAACAGAGGGAAGATGAGGGACAGGGAACTGTTGCTGAGATGTGTGGAAGTAGGAGGAAGGGAAAAGGTAGGAAAGGAAAATGTAGAGTAGAGGATAGGAAAAAACAGGTGGAACAGGGTCATGGGAAGGAAAAAAGGGAGGAGGAAGTAGCTTCTGCAGCTATCAGGAAAGATAGGGCTGACCAGGAGGGGAGGGGATCAAATGAGGTGGGTAGGGTTGAGGCTCTGGTCATGGGGGATTCCATCGTCAGACACGTGGGGAAAGTGTGCGGAGGAAAGGGTACCAGGGTAGAGTGTTATCCAGAAATTAGGTTGAGGCAGATGTTGAGGAAAGTAGAAGAGAGGGAGGAGGGGCAGGAGAAGGTGGTAGTGTTTCACATTGGTACCAACAACGTAAGGCAAGCTGATATAAGTACCAACATAGTTGGAGATGTGTGGGATCAGGTAAATGCAGCACGGGTGAAGTTTAAGAAAGCGGAGATTGTTATTAGTGGAATACTGTGTAGAAGGGATACTGACTGGAGGGTGATTGGGGATTTAAATGAGACTATGGAGTGGGTATGTGGGAAACTGGGAGTGAAATTTCTAGATCCTAATGGGTGGGTAGGAGATAGCGATCTGCGCTCAGATGGCCTTCATTTAAACCGCAGTGGTACGTATAAGTTAGGAAATTTGTTTGGAAGGTTAATAGGGAGGTACATTCAGGGAAACGGGATGGCCTAGGGAGCGGTGATAAGGGAACAGGGAACTGGAAATCAAGTAGGGATGACATAAAATTGTTAGTGTTGAACTGTAGAAGTATTGTAAGGAAAGGAATAGAATTGAGTAATTTAATATATATCTATTTACCAGATATTGTAATAGGAGTTGAATCATGGCTGAGAAATGATATAATGGATGCAGAAATATTCTCACGGCACTGGAGTGTGTATCGTAGAGATAGGATAGGAAGGGTGGGAGGGGGAGTGTTCATTCTGGTGAAAGAAGAATTTGTAAGCTACGAAAAAGTTAAAGATGAGACACATGAAATCCTAGGTGTAAGGCTCATTTCTAAAGATAATAGGCAACTTGATATATTTGGAGTGTACAGATCGGGAAAGGGTAGCACTGACGCGGATTCGGAATTATTTGATAGGATAGTCAGCTATGTGGGAAAGGACATGGAAAGAAATGTGATTGTAGCGGGAGATCTAAATTTGCCAGATGTCAATTGCGAAGGAAATGCGAATTACAGGAAGCATGACCAACAAATGGCAAATAAGTTAATATGGGAAGGACAGCTGATTCAGAAAGTGATGGAACCAACCAGAGGGAAAAATATCCTGGATGTCGTGCTGATAAAACCAGATGAGCTCTATAGGGAAACTGAAGTAATAGATGGTATTAATGATCATGAAGCTGTTTTTGTGGTAGTTAAAAATAAATGTGATAGAAAGGAAAGTCTTAAAAGTAGGACTGTTAGGCAGTACCATATGGCTGATAAAGCAAGCATGAGGCAGTTTCTAAAAAGTAACTATGATCGGTGGAAAACGGTAAATAAAAATGTAAACAGACTCTGGGATGGGTTTAAAGAAATTGTTGAGGAATGCGAAAACAGGTTTGTACCATTAAGGGTGGTAAGGAATGGTAAAGACCCACCTTATTATAATAGAGAAATAAAGAGACTAAAAGGGAGGTGCAGACTGGAAAGAAATAGTTAGAAATGGCTGTGGAAGTAAGGAGAAATTGAAGGAACTTACTAGAAAATTGAATCTAGCAAAGAAGACAGCTAAGGATAGCATGATGGCAAGCATAATTGGCAGTCATACAAATTTTAGTGAAAAATGGAAGGGTATGTATAGGTACTCTAAGGCAGAAACAGGTTCCAAGAAGGACATTCCAGGAATAATTAATGAACAAGGGGAGTGTGTATGTGAGGATCTTCAAAAGGCAGAAGTATTCAGTCAGCAGTATGTAAAGATTGTTGGTTACAAGGATAATGTCGAGATAGAGGAGGAGACTAAGGCCAAAGAAGTAATAAAATTTACATATGATAACAAGGACATTTACAATAAGATACAAAAGTTGAAAACTAGAAAAGCAGCTGGAATTGATCAGATTTCTGGGGATATACTAAAGACAATGGATTGGGATATAGTACCATATCTGAAGTACTTATTTGATTATTGTTTAGTCAGAGGAGCTATACCAGATGAATGGAGAGTTGCTATAGTAGCCCCTGTATATAAAGGAAAGGGTGATAGGCATAAAGCTGAAAATTACAGGCCAGTAAGTTTGACATGCATTGTATGTAAGCTTTGGGAAGGCATTCTTTCTGATTATATTAGACATGTTTGTGAAATTAATAACTGGTTCGATAGAAGGCAATTCGGTTTTAGGAAAGGTTATTCCACTGAAGCTCAACTTGTAGGATTCCAGCAAGATATAGCAGATATCTTGGATTCAGGAGGTCAAATGGACTGTATCGCGATTGACCTGTCTAAAGCATTTGATAGGGTGGATCATGGGAGACTACTGGCAAAAAATGAGTGCAATTGGACTAGACAAAATAGTGACTGAATGGGTTGTTATATTTCTAGAAAATAGATCTCAGAGAATTAGAGTAGGTGAAGCTTTATCTGGCCCTGTAATAATTAAGAGGAGAATTCCTCAAGGCAGTATTATCGGACCTTTATGTTTTCTTATATATATAAATGATATGAGTAAAGGAGTGGAATTGGAGGTAAGGCTTTTTGCGGATGATGTTATTCTCTATAGAGTGATAAGTTACAAGATTGTGAGCAACTGTAACGTGACCTTGAAAATGTTGTGAGATGGACAGCAGGCAATGGTATGTTGATAAACGGGGTTAAAAGTCAGGTTGTGAGTTTCACAAATACGAAAAGTCCTCTCAGTTTTAATTACTGCGTTGATGGGGTGAAAGTTCCTTTTGGGGATCATTGTAAGTATCTAGGCGTTAATATAAGGAAAGATCTTCATTCGGGTAATCACATAAATGGGATTGTAAATAAAGGGTACAGATCTCTGCACATGGTTATGAGGGTGTTTAGGGGTTTTAAACTTTTGTATCTTATTATAAATGTCAGTGTTATCATGGGTAAATTTCAATACTTCATTAGTATTAGTCACCTCCTCTATCTGGACATTATCTTTGTAACCAACAATCTTTACATACTGCTGACTGAATACTTCTGAATTCTGAAGTTCCTCACATACACACTCCCCGTGTTAATTATTGATTCCTGGAATGTCCTTGGAATCTGTTTATGCCTTAAAGTACGTACGAGTGTTGGCGGCATCTGCTGTGTGTGGGAAACTGCATGTTCATGTTGTGGAGGTTGGTTTGAGTGGTGTGTGGGTTGCAGGGGTGTTGGGAACAGTACAAACACCCAGCCCCTGAGCCAGGGAAATTAACCATTTAAGGCTAAAATTTCTGATCCGGGCAGGAAATGAAAGATGATGGCAGTGATACAGTTTCTGAAGATCCTACAGGTAGGTAGTACACATCAAGACATTTTGCATCACCAATGATGGGGGGAGGGGGAAGAACTGATTCATGCGCTAGTAAAATTGCCCTGCTTCCTACTCAACAAACAAAGAAAATTGAAAATATTTTTAACAATATTACATCATTGCATTTTCATTTGAAACTTTTTTCTTTTTGCTAGTTTCTTTACGTTGCACCGACACAGATAGGTCTTATGGCGACGATGGTATAGGAAAGGCCTAGGAGTTGGAAGGAAGTGGCCGTGGCTGTAATTAAGTACAGCGCCAGCATTTGCCTGGTGTGAAAATGGGAAACCACGGAAAACCATCTTCAGGGCTGTCGTCAGTGGGATTCAAACCCACTCTCTCCCGGATGCAAGCTCACAGCCTCTAACCGCATGGACAACTCGCCCGGTCATTTGAAACTTTTCACATTGATATTGGGATTGTCAGTATTGGGTAGACCATCCTCTTGATAGGATACATGCGTGAACACGTCTTTGCATATTGTCTGCTAGTCATTAAACCATTCTTGGTCCAATTTGTTCCGTTAATCACTGGCAAATGTGCACAGGCCTTACACATTAAGTAGTTGCTCAGAGCATAAAACTAATAACTGGACAATGGACAGACCTGTTCTTCTCTTTTGTAATCGAGTCTTCTCCAATATGCTGGCTGTAATGTTTTGAGAATGGCAACGCTGCACATTGGGGCTTTTAGTGCGTGTACTAAGCAACCGCAAGAAGTGTAGAGTGAGCCTGCATAATGCCACCCCACAATATAAACACCTTGCCACCCATGATACTAACCCATATTATGGGTTGCAAGTTGTTTGGATGTAAGAGTTCGACCTTGCCAAGGACGTTGAGAATGCAGATTGGCATTGTGAAACCTGATCCGAAAAGTCTGAATGGACACATGACAACCTATAGTAACTAGAAATGGTAAACAGGAACTTGTAGCATTCAATTTGGAGTTCCTTTGAACAGACAGTCAGATGTAATGGTATCGGTTGCATTTATAGAATGTGAATAGACTTCTCTTGTTCACAATCTTTCATGACGTACAGTAATCACACGGACACAATCGAGTATTGACGACATCCTTATCATCATGGACTTTCAGTATACTGTACCAAACATAACTCTTTTGTTTCCTTATTCTTAAAACTTCAGCTGAAATCATGTCTACCTTGTGAACAAGATGATCTCTTTATAAGTACACTGAACTGAACAAAAATTTGGCTGCTACCTAAAATTGAAGAATGTGCCACATTAGACATCCACCAATCGGGTACTGGCCATGAAACAGAAGCATACATACATACATAGTATCTGGCTGTTAGACATCACTCAGATATATGATTTCTACATATACATAAATAACAAATAGCACAGGAAATTGGTTCTAGAAAATTAAAGGTATGATTTCGAAAGCTGAACGCCCGGCCCTTTGCTGGAGAGGTGGTTTGAAGCTTTCATAATATACTTGTACAGAAGAATGCTTTCAGTATCATAGATAGAAAGGAAGACCAGTGTGGAAGTCCTCAACTTGTTAAATAGGAAAAGAGAGCTAACAATTCAAGGAGCAAAAGCTTAGGTACATCAGGCACATCATGAGAGGTGAATGATACGAACTTCTCCAACTCATTATCGAGGGGAAAATTGAAGGACAATGATCTGTGGGGAGATGGAGAAGTTCCTGCCTTAAATACTTGTGCCGCTAGTATAGACAAACTTCTATTGAATTCTTTTGAACCGCTTTTTCATGAGTTATCTTAATCAATATGATCGCCTACCTTCATAGGGAGACAGCGTCCTAAGGAGAAGAAGAAGAAAGGAGCAACTATCTTTCAGATAAGCCCATTAATAACATACATCATTGGTAAGTGAAGGTAATGAGACTTTTTCTGACAGTGGGATGTAGTAGCTTAGTTGGCGGAGGCACTGTATATGGGCGATAGGGTATAAAGTGCAGTGGTTCGAATTCACCCAGTGCTTGCTACCCTGTTTTATTATTTTATCACTAACTAGAACAACATGTAAGCACAGTCGCTTTTTGGAATACACTAACAATATTAACGGCAAACAGTTATTGTAATTCCCTTATTTCATTTCTCTGTATAACAACCTGTACGATAGTATTTTGTCCATTATTAGCTTATGTAAGACGGTAAGCATAGAGAGAAGGCATATTATTTATTTTCTTTTTTGTTATTTATTTGCATTTAATTAGATTGTTTAATGCACAAAACATGTTACTTCATCCCTATATTAAGCATAACATAAACGGCCTTGTCTTTGATTCCTATGATTGAAAGCAATAAACAGATAACAAGGATGCCTGTATTTCAGTAGAAATATTTTGATTTATCTGTGGGCTGGCCAGTGGAATAGTAGCTCAGTCTGTAAAATGGATGGATAGCGACAGATACTATAGTTGTAAGTTGAGATTTGAATCCCAGTCTCTACCTTATTTTTTTGTGTGGTCAACATTATTATTAAGTTTGGCATTACTAGCCATCGTTTGATGCTGTGAAGGGGTTAACTAAGTGACCTCGAATGGAATATTATTATTATTATTATTATTATTATTATTATTATTATTATTATTATTATTATTCCCAGTGTAGAAAGCCAAGAATAACGGCCGAGAGGATTCATAGTGCTGACCACACGACACCTCATAATCTGCAGGCCTTCGGGCTGAGCAGCGGTCACTTGGTAGGCCATGGCCCTTCGAGATTTTGTGCCATGGTATTTGGATTTTCTTCCCTTCTCTGACACTGATATATCTGGATTTGAGCTGGAACAAGCTGGCTGTATTTCTTTCTTGAGCTGCACACACGTTTTTTTCCACTCCTTTTTTATCATGTTGTGTTTTGGTGTTTTATGGTGTTGAGAATCATTGTTTTTTCAGGCTGTCAGTTGTTTTTCAGTGTCTAAAATTTGTCATTGAAGTATCATTAACAAGTGCACTCTTTGATATTATACATTAAACTGAGTTTCTAATGCTGCTTAGTCGTATTTTTAAGGTCTTTCCTTATTATTGCCGTGAAGGGATATCAGTCTTGAAAATTCATTTTATTAGTTTTTATTAGTGATAGTATTAATTTAATATTTATACATACACAACACACTACACAACCAACCACACAGAAATATGAAATAATGAATACACCCTTCCACATACAGTTGGCACCAGGAAGGGCACCCCGGTGTGACACCATCAGGGTATATTATTTATTTATATATTAATTTTATTTGTTTGAATTTATTTTATTAGCTTAAATACTGCTCCCTCTAAATATGACAGTCTAGGAAAGCCGTGTAATCTGCCTAAGTACGTCATAATTCTCAGAAATTATTGGAAAGCAAGAATAACCATATAAAGGAATATAGAATAATTTAAAGTCATAAGTAATGAATTAATTATGTTTAACAGTATGAAACCTAGAATATTGGTGAAAGATGCATTTTACAGGTAAGAGGATGGGTTATTATCTAATAATTTTTGTTAGCATCTTATAGACTTGAAAAATTCTAAACATTGAGTGAGACCACCAGATTAACATATATATGTATGAACAAACTTCAGAGTACCAATTATAGTAATGACATTATTTTGGAAAATTAGTTTTAGTAATGACATACTCCATGGAATATTGCCTGTAGAGTGTACAAATTTTATGTTGCCTACTCTCATATAATTGATCAATAGCACTTTATTGGGCAGGCATACTGCAGCTTGTTGAATATACATATATTTTACTTTCTGGAATTATGTTTGTGATATATACTGTTCTAGACAAAGTGGTAACAATTTCTATTATAAAACTCCTAGGTTTTATGGGGAAAGGATATGATGACTGAGTGACAGTGTCCTTGACTTCCCAACAATGCAGCTGTGGTTCAATCTGCAGCCAGTGCAATTGGGATTTTTAAATGAAAAATTGTGTCTCTGTGGTTCGGATTCCACATAAAACTGGATGTCCTCTGGCTGTGATTAATATATCAGTGGTATCATAAACCTGCAGCCTTTCTTTTTTCTTTTATAGAAGAATCTGAAAGAATAAAGTTTTGATTTGGTATCAATGTCCAGAAATAGTTCTTTCCTTAGGTGGTCATAGCATGCTGTATGTTGGAAGTTTTGGCCCTTGCCATCACAATCTATTAGACCTACTTGAACCACCACTTTTATTTGAACAGTAAATAATTTTCAATTAATTTAGCTCTTAAATTTACATTTTTTTTTTATTTTTTTATGTCCCACTAACTACTCATTTACAGTTTTTGGAGATGTCAATTTAGCTCTTTAACAGTGCTGTCACACAGACCAATGTCAATCACCACTTCTATTTAAACTATCATTCATTTTCTGTTCATTTAGTTCTTTGAGTCTGCTGAAGCAGGAGATGTTACTGATGTGGTTAAAGACATCAGCTGTACAATCAAACGTATCTAATTATATACCATTGAACAGGGCTTTATGTACTATTGTAATGTATATACAGGTACATTGAGTCAACTATTTAACACTAAGGAGAGTATAGATTTTGAAAATTGAAGTGGAGACATTGCAGGGTAGGGATGAGAACTACTTATCAAGATTTTTAATAGTTGACAAGAACCAGGTATTGCTGAATTGATGGCAGTTGTCCCCATTGAAATTATTGAGATTTTCTTGTATCCCTATTGCTTTCCATATGATCGCAGAACGGTTATGCTTTTTGTTGGTATGAGCTCAAACATCTAGCAGCTAGATAACCATCCTGCCATGCCCTCATGTTCTGTGATGTGAATCACAATGGATCAATATTTTTGACCTATTTATACCTTGCTGAAAATAGAGATGTAGTAATGGGTCCAGTCGATCCTTGCTTAAGTCTGAATGTTGATCAGTATTTGAGACAGTGCTAAAAATAATATTCATACTTTGCTTGTAAAGGATTTTAACCATTTGATCTATTAAATTATGTATGTTGAGACTGTAGACTGTTCCCTTCATTGTATCATTGGTTGCTTATTCTTCCCTCTGGGACATAAGGTTATATACATGCAAACATTTTTCTAACCATTACCCTTTGAACATGGTATTTAGTTTGTCCATCTCTTCCTTGTTAGTTGATGGCTTACAAGTTTGCTTTGTCTTGTGTTGAGAATGTTATAATGACTAATTTTGTCGTGAAGCACCACAAGGACAAAGCTCTTTCTTTGACAACAATTAACTAGTATTTTGGTAGAGGTGTGCAGAGGATGCATTAATGGTGTAGACGGAAGGTCCTGCAAAACTTGCTCACGTTTTGAGGCTACCTAAATCAGTAATATCCCTCAGTCAAATTCACAATGGAGATGGAGTTGGATGGTCTAGGAAGGAAAAAAATAAGGGGACACTTTCTACCATAAGCCCATCAATGTAAATCACTATTTCCATGCAGATTCCCACCACCATCTGTCTGTTTTCTTAACACTTTTCTGGACATAAATTCTTGATCAAAACGTCATTTAACACATTCACGACCATCATCTGAGCGGGCTATTTAAAGGGCTGGCCCAGCTATTCCACCTGTTAGTGGCAGAGCAAACAACAACGAATTCTTTTCACAATTTCTAAACTAGACAAGATATAGAAACAAAATTTTCCACATACCTTAATAAAGTCCTCTAGTATCTCTGTAGGGTGTTGTAGGTAATGTCACACTTTCCTGGGTGAATGGAACACCACACTTTCCACAAAAATAGCGTGTTTCAGTAATAATTTTATTTTTGAAGCACACTTTGCGCCTTCTTGAGGGGAACTTGACTTTATTTGATGGTGGAGACTTCAAGAGAATATGCTCTTTTCTCTTTTCATCTAACCTAAATGGTGATCCTTGGCCGGTGCACTTTTTGGCGGCAAAATCGCGGGACGTTGACTTGGAGCTGAAGAAGTAGATGGAGCTGAGATGTCGGAGTGAGGTGACTGTACTTGTATGTCAGGTTCACTTTTCCCCCAGTTTGAGA
This sequence comes from Anabrus simplex, assembly GCF_040414725.1. Lineage (NCBI taxonomy): Eukaryota > Metazoa > Arthropoda > Insecta > Orthoptera > Tettigoniidae > Anabrus > Anabrus simplex. The sequence goes on from NC_090266.1 coordinate 179,809,609, forward strand.
ATTCCCTTATGTTCCTTTAGATCTTTTGGTACACCCCTATTTGACTGTATTGTTACACATACAGCAGTGTTCTGTTCCCGTAATGTTTCGCGAGTTCAACGCTATTGTAATAATTGTCCATATAGACTTGTATACCCCTGGCCAAGATAATTTTCAAGCAGCTGAAAAACTGTGCTTTGTAAATTCGCACCACTTACATCATTTATATTGTTCCTACACACCATAGTTACAATTCAGAACGCGATTATACACAAGCTTGTGCAATAACAAACCAACTACGCTGCTAGTTGGGTCAGCGCTAGGCTACCTTCAGAAACAAAACAAAAGAAGTGCATTGGGAGGGAAAATCGCCGTGGCCATGTGGTTTCTGGTGAGTACAAGCATTCATAAGGGTATTACCTTCATCTCTCTCGCACATATTTGTGACCAAAATAGATCCCAGCTGCGTGGGAACGGCTCCAGTTCAAGGTTGCGCTTATCCGGGCTAACTCGGATACGGTCCACAGCATGGTCACACGCTATAGGCAATAACTCGGATACGGGCATGAATGTGTTAAGTGGATCTTGTTAAAACTGTAAGAAATTGTAATTGTTACTACCCTGTACAAAATGCAGGTGATCCTTTGTTCTCTCAGACTTGTCCCATACTACAAAAGCTATGTTCACTGCTTTACTACATACTTTCTGATTTCATTTTTTAAATTCTTAAAGAATTGGGAATCACTGGCATGTTGTTCACGTAATAAAATACTGGATATTAAATCAGGTCCCTTTTGTGTCTGCCTGAAATGTAAAACTCCTCATCAATCTTTTCTCCTTGAAAATATTTTCATTATTGCTAATAGCTTTTTTGATCACATATATCCTTGGATCTTTGTCTGTTTTAGTGAATGTTGAAGTTTTTTTCATAACATTATAAATATATGAGTAATGGGTAGAGGTTTCTATGAATAATACTTTTTTATCTTTTGAAAGACTTGCTGTAGCAACAAGTCTTAATGGCATCATCATCAGTCTCAGGTAAGGTTGTCTTCATATATTGCAAGTTACACGACTTACTAACATGCAATAACATTGTTCAAAGCACTTGTGTGTGAAATAACTAAATTAAAGTGCATCTTCTGTGTTCCTTGGTGCTTTCTTTATTAGTATAGCATTATTATCAGAAATAGGTACTTATGGCAGGTTCATTTGACCTTAGTTATGAGTTGCTTACTATCTTTCCATGATATCTTTCCATGTTGCAGCCCATGTTGTTGTGCTACATTAAGGATAACATAATCAAGATATTTAATGTTAATTATAATGCACATTTCTTATGTTGTTATGTAACCATAAACTTACCAGAGAGCTGCGTTAATTTCATTACCTTGTTTATTCTGGGTCTTGGTGTGTTGTAAGTAAATTTTTAATAATACAGTATAGAATTTTAAACATTGCTTACAATAAGTTTAACATTTTTGAACCTGAACAAAGTGCTACTAATTGTTTAACTGGACTATTACTTTTGGAAGTACATTTTCTGAGTAACTGCATTTAATTAATCATTATAATATTCTTAAAATAGCAATTTTATTGCAATTAATTTTTGAGACTGTTGATTGGTCATTTTTGTTTGAAGATGTTTTGTTTCTGTCAAGATGTTGCACTTGTAATGTACAGAAGTGTTTTGCTGAACCTATTGTAAATTATATTAGATATATAGTTATAATTATAAATGTTGAGAGTGCAGTTACAGTTTAATGATGCACTAATTTAATTTTAGCTTCAGAAGAGCATCTCTGTTGCAATAACCAAATATTATATCTTGGAGATCTGATTAAGTCAATAATGTACCAATAACAGAATTTGTTCAAGCATGTCTAATTCAGATATTTCATTGCATGTCAGAACACTTGTTAATTTTTAGTGACTTTGATTCTGGAGGTATCTATTTTCTGAATAATCTATAGGCTGAGATATTAATTTGGGAAATGTAAACAACTGAATTTATTGTTTGAATGTAATTTATTAAATCGGTTAAGAGATTGTGTGAACTCAGTAGTTCATGCTAAGTTATTCTCTAGCTGAAATCTATCAATGACACTTCTAGTTATAGTATTTAGTTTCTTTCATAGTTGATTGCATTCACCTTGAAAAATTCATCTAATTCTGAGATGTTTTAATCCAGGCAGTTTATGTACAAATGACACAGGTCTTGTTGTGGTCTTCATTAACCAAATTTCTATAAGTGTTGAGTTGATTGAAGAGAAAGTTACCTGTAAGTTGTATGGGATGGGGCCTAACACCCATAACTCAATTATGCATGAAAATGAAAAGGATGATCTGAACTCTTCATTTTATATTATAGTCATGTAACTGTTTTATACCACATTTTCATAAAATGAGTGAAAGATAATTACACTTTTGTGTTTTGATGGTCCTCCCATAATAAACACTGATACCTTTATACAACACACTACACTATGCTATGAAGTACCAGCACCACAATAGGCAACTAAAGCAAATAAGTATTAATTTTAACATAACTTTTCTGTTATGAAGGATTCAGTATCTACTATGGATTAAAAGGAGTTTTTAGGAGTTCTAATATTGTCTGTGTCCATTATCCAATCCAATTTTAAAAAATCTGTATATTGTTGTGCATTTTTAGTTGTTATCTATCTTTCTACATTAATATCCTTTTCTTCATAATCAGTGTTAGAATTTTTTCCTCCATATTTTTCCACGCATAATGTAGTATCATTGTCACCTTTTAGTTCATTACCTGGTATTTGTTTATTTATTTATTTATTTATTTATTTATTTATTTATTTATTTAGACAATAAAAGGCAATCATTCCCCATATGCCCCGCCGTATGGCCATGATCAACCCTTATTAGTGATCCATAGACCTTGGCATGCAATGGGCATAAATAGTAAAAAAAAAACCAGAGTAAATAGACAAAATAATAATAATAATAATAATAATAATAATAATAATAATAATAATAATAATAATAATAATAATAATAATAATCAAAGAAAAGGAAACCCTATTCACCTTGGACATGCTATGAGGTCCTTCGGATACTCCGGAAACGTGGCCCCCAACGGGAGGGTCACCACAGTAGTCATCTTCTGTCCCTGCATGGCATGTCCAATGTCAATGACCTTCTTGTCCCTCCTGTCTAGTCATGCACACCTTTGCACATTTCATTCCTCATACTATACTACAACTCGACCCACTCTTGCTAGCTGAGTCAAGACTTACATCACCAGCCACTTATGTGCACCTCGTTCTGCTCACATTGCAATTTAATCCTTATATTACTACACTCTGTTACAACTCATCATATTTCACCATGCTTAATCTCATTTAAATACCCAGCCATTCTCCACATTAAATTTTGCCATTACCAGCTCATTAAAATAAACACAACCACCCTTCCTATAAACAAGCAGCACTTATCCATTCTCCTCCCTCTCAGCATTTAAATTCTGCCATTCTGTATTCCACCACTTCTCCATCTCCACACTTTTGAACACCTCTCCAGAATACATTTTGACTGACTAAATAATATATACCTCCAGCTCCACCTCATCTTCACCCTCTCTCTCACCATGAACACACTTCCTAAACAGATTTCACCCACATTTTCACCATAAACCACCGATCACTTACATACTAAATACAGCTTACACAAAATATAAACACTTACCTCTATCACCATACATACCAAATACAACTTACTCAAAATACAAATATCTACCTCCATAAACCATCAGCTCCACCTCGTTCTCATCCTCTCCCTAACCATGAACACACCTCCAGAACCCATTTCACCAACAATTTCATCATATCCACTATAATCACACCATCATACCCACTATAATCTTTCCTCCAAAACATATTAACTACAACTACTTCCTAACATTATTAGAGTTGTTGCTTCTCGTTACAATATCATAATCATTTCTTTTTATTCCCCACAGTTCCCGTAGGCTGTTGTTGCATCTTAAGCCCGACTTGCTTCCTCTGCTCAAACACAATTCAATTCTCTGCCTGGGTACTTCTGCGTTGTCCTTTTCACTCTGCACATCCCTTACTTCACTGCATTCACTTCTCTGACTTTCCTCTTCACTTGCTGTGCCGGTAGCTGTTTCACTAAACCTTCCTATTCTCACCACATTGTCCACCACTCTTCCCTTTTCACTATTCACGATCACACTTTCACTAAGCTCCACTCTGTCTTTCTTCATTCAGCTTCCTGCTTTCCTTTGGTATTTTCCTTATCCCCTTGTCCGTTTTCTCCAACATTGTTGTGTATAACTTGCTTTTCTTCCACTCTCTTCCCCATACTCATCTCCTTATCTTCCTCCTGTGTCATCTTTTCCTCTAGGTCCAGTAATTTGGTCACAGTCCAAATCCTTTTCCAGCAGCCATTTGTCACTACTAGTTCCTGTCCCCTGATGGAAGCTCTCAAACCTTGGTGTCTGGCCCGAATCATATGCTTCTTAAGAATTTTGATATTCCTGACCCCTTCACTTCCCATGTCTCTCGTGATCCAAATTTTTTCCCTCTGTAAATTACCCGCATTTCCCATCACTATATCGGCCATCAACGTGGAAAAGAGTTGCACTTTAATCTGCCTATTTCCTTTTACTTTCCCTATTCTCGCCACATCATCTATGTCTGCTTCACTGAAATTAATTTTCATTTTCCCCTGAATTAGGTCCACCACTTTATAAATTGTAAGCAGTTTGTCCTCCCTCTTCTCCTCGGGCACACCATATATAAATAGGCATTTCTTTCTCCAATTTTGTGTACTGATTTCTACTTCCGATTTAAGCTTCAGCGCTTCCTCTTCTAATCTTCTTATTTTCTCCCTTAATGATGCCACTTCCTCAGCGTTGTTTCTTACTTTTTCTGTTGTGTCATCTGCCTTTTCTTGAAACCATTTTTTTCCATTTTCTCGAACTCGTTCGTTCGCTCTTGTATTAAATATTTCATTTGCTCAAATGGGCACACCTCTTCACCCACCTCTTTTACAACTCTTTTGATTAGCTCCACGTCTTCCTAACTCATGCTTCCGATGGAGTTCGGCCCGGGGTTCAATTGAATTCCTCCGATCCATTGCATTACTAAAATCACCGCCGCTGTCAGCTTCATCTCGCCCTTCATTCCCAATATCATTCTACTCCCTCCTAATTTCACTTCTTTCTCCCCAGCCATCTTCCTATTACTGTCCTGTATTGTTCAACACCAATCATCATCTTTAGACTCCTCACTTCTTTCTTACACTCCCCTCCGGCACTCTCCTCTCTCACTACTGGGACCGTCTACTCAACACGTCCTCGCTTGTCGAATACTTAGGCTATACAGGTATTGCTTTGTTGACATAAGGCTAATGCATGTTTGCAAATTCCACATCAGAGAAATCCTTCGGTTTATATGTGGTTAGACAGCTATGGAAGTATGAAATGCTGACTGTCAAAAAAGAAGAAATATTCACTGATCAGGTGTAACATTGTTTTCTCGAGAAAACAGTCTTTTTTAGGAAAAACTGCGTTAGTATGGTATTAAAATTGCTATAAAAAAAGCCTGTTTATTTGAAACCATATCCAAGACCTTAGCTTCAAGAAATATTAACTACTCTAAATTTAATTTTGTCAGTAAACCTACCATTGTACTGCTGGAGAAGTCAGCAGATACCTACAACAATAGAACTTTATTATAAGTAGACTGTGATATATAAATATGAAGTTTTCCATTCTGATAAAATTAAACTGCATTAGTTTCAACAGACTGAAAAATATTAACATTGTATATTCAGTTAGTCAAAACTGGGGGAAAAAAAAAAAAAAAAAAGCTTCTGTTTTAACAAGTAAACTGTGATTTCTTGGCTGGGGAAGTGTCATGGTAACTGGCAAGAGAAGAGTGAAATTGTTCTTTTCAGACATCATCACATTTCTGTCTTATTGGAATGAGAATTTTGATTATACCAACCACTTATTTTAAGATAATCATCATCCTTTAAAATAATGTGTATGATTGTGGAGTCATATTATCTGTAGCTTTTTCCTGAATTATCAGAGTCTATGCATGCCAGTTTCAAGAAACGAAGAGTCCATCCCACTGGTTCAGATTTACTTTCAAGCTGTAAGATATTTTTCTCTCTCTCTCTTCTTTAACCTGGGCACAAATTAGAAATGTAATTGAAGTTTTACTAACTGGTGGGAAAATACTAAATTCCCTTTTTATTAAAGGATTGCATCACCAGTCAGTTTATCAAGCAAGGTGTTTACAGGTACAATATCATAAAAAAGACATTGATGAACGGTGGAGGTTAAATTTTATGAAAATCAACCAGACTGTGTAGGGGCAGTCAGGACCAGATTTTTCATCAAGTTATCAGAAAATGATACTACAGGAATTGACACATAATCTTGTAAGTAATGTGCATACCTGCCAACTTTCCCGATTTAGGCAGGAGACTCCCGATTTTCGACAGTTTTTCCCGCCTCCCAATTATTCTATTATTTATCCCGATTTTAGCTTATTTTTTGGTGAACTTCACTCATTTGTTTTCAAATTCCGCCATTTCATTTTGTTTACGTGAGTGGCCCGAAGTCCTTTGCACATTGGGCGCTTTCAAACAAAATATCTACGTTTATTAATGCGAGAAATGTGCGCAAATGTGCAATGTTTATTGAAACCTGTATATCGGGATGCATATATTGATCATCAATCTATCATTCTTGCGTGCTATGTTCATATTCGTTCACATCAGTCTAGTCGATTCTAGAGACTAGTCACTAGATATGGAGTCTTGTTTAGTAATTTAGTGATAGAATTTCAATGATAACAACTAGTGACTTTTCTAGAGATTTTAGGAGCCATTTGGATACAATTCTGACTACTTTTAATTTATCTCAATATAAATAAAATAAGTGTCTGTACATTGCTCAGAATTTATAATGAATGATATTTCTGTAACAGTCATGACCGCAGTAAATAGGAAAAATGCACATTTTAAGTTTCCGTAAAGTCTGTCTGTCTGTCTGTATGTATAGATGTACGCGCGTCATGAGAAAACGGCTGAAGAGAATTTAACAAAAATTGGTATATAAAGTCGGGGAGTAAGTCGGTACAATCTAGGCCATAAATAATTGTTTACTCTAAGTGAAATGGTAGTTTAGGGGAAGGCCTAAAATTTAATTCGCACATATTTATGTTATTATGAGCCCTATCGATAAATACTACATAATTAAAGTTATATATTATTAAATTTCCTAACATTTATGTCTTATACATTTTTACTGTACTGGCTATGATAAGGGATATTCATGAATTTGGTTTTTTGTTGCTAAGTCCATATCAGCGCTGAGGTAGAAGAAAATGGGTGAACAGAATTTAATGAAAATCGGTATGTAAATTTGGAAAATAAGGAACTACAGCCTATACTATAAATACTTTTATTCACCCTGTTTGAAATGTTAGTTTAGGGGAAGGTGCCAAAATTTAATTTTTAATTACCTATCTAATTGGTCATATCAAAAGTACTACATAACAAAAGTTATATGGAGTATAGTTTCTGATTATTTATGTCTTATTCAGTTTTACTGTACCGACTATACTAATATCTAATATTGTGACGATGATTATAAGAATGAGAAATAAATCGTGAAGGAATGATCACTTGAATGACAACACTAGAGGGAGTCATAAAAGAAAGGACGACTCGCTTTACATTAGATGCTCTAATATCACAGAGTCGGAAGAAAATTAAATGTGAAGGCCTGCAATATAGACAGCTCATAAAATTGATCAACAATAATATTGCATTGACCATTGTTTGTTGTGATGTGCTTTGTGTGTTCTTCTGCCATTTATCTCCGATAGATGGGATTTCTGCTGCGTACCTAGTATAACATCCTGCCTGAATATTGGGGGGAAGTAGCTGGGGAGCTCTTCTTTAGCTTGCCATTCCTCTGGTTCATAAATTTTCTGATACTACTGGAACGTAACACACTGGATCATCACAGTATTCCAGCTATACGGTCCCTACTCTGAGGCAGTGATTGGAATGAGCAGTGTGCACACTTAAATGGAATAACCACGAACCTACTACGTTGGCGTAGCAGGGGGATGAGATAATACTAACCACGTGGTGCGTTCCAGGTGGCGGTTAGGGTGGTCCTAACTGGCTTGCCGGCAGACTTGAGCGAAATAAAATAGCTCTCGTGGACCAAACACACATCCCCTGTGGGTGGGAGACGCAGGCGAAGAATACACCCACTGTATCCCCTGCCTGTCGTAAGAGGCGACTAAATGGGGTTATGTAGGGATGTTTGAATTAGAACCATAAGACTACTTATAATTAGTACCACCACGCTGGGTCACTTTTACTTGCGTGTTGTACCACTATGGTAGGTACACAGTAGCTTTGTGATTAGTAGCGACAGTGTGTGAATCAGGGTGAGTTTTACAGTACCTGTGATTAGTATCACTCTTATGTGAGACACCTATGATTAGTAGCCACTATGTGAGGAACACCACGTTTTGAATTCTGGTCAGTGGATGATTTTGGACTTTTAAATTGTCATTACATTTCGTCTCATTTTGCACCATTAGGGGCCGATGACCTAGATATTAGGTCCTGTTAAACAACAAGCATCATCTTAAATGGAGTAATGACACAGGAGTGTTCGCGGCTGTCTGCGGCCTGGTCATTCTAGCTTTGGAACTTTGAACTGTTAGATCGACACTGTGGTAATTTTCTTTAAAAGTGAGAAAATGTTCTGTTTTTCATTTTAGCGAATATTTCATATGACAGCATTATTTTTAATCATGACATTCGTACTGATGTCATTGTAATGACCTATGTTGACTTCAGTTGGAAAAACTATTAGGACAGTCTTTCTGAGAATTCCGTAGCGAAGCATGGGTACAACAGCTAGTTATTTGATACAAATAGCAGTGCGCTTTGCATAATTGCGCGGGCGCTTGATGCAATATATTTATCTATGCATTTGCTAAGTAATGGCAGTTTAAGTGCATGACCGATTCATACGTGTGGAGCACGAGTTCATACCATTTTCGGTAGACTTATTAGAGACAGATCATCTTACTCACATACTTCCTGTGAGGTAATAGAGATGTGTACTTTTTAGGCTTCTAGCCTCGTTATAGCAACAGTCGGGCTTTGAGACAATAAGTGTTATAAATATATCATAGTGCTGTACTGTGCAAGATATGTAGAATAAGCAGTTTTTACCAATTGTATCTCCTGATTTCTCCTGATTTTTCCTGACTTTCATATCAAAATCTCGTGATTTTTGGTTTTGTAAAGTTGGCAGGTATGGACATTTAGGAACAAACCATTGACAAACTAAGTCATATATAAAACTGTAGGAACTTGACCCACAAATAAGGATAAATGCAATGCCAGATGGCAAATGGGAGCAATAAGAAGTCAAAAGTATAAATGTGAAAACACAGCAAGGACAGTCCACACATTTTCATGCAGTATCACCTTCACATATCTAGGCTCTCTCATCATCAGTCCCAGTTTTTCTACATAATTTCTTTTGAGATCCAACAAACTTGTTTCTGCTTCTCATTTTTGTCAGCAAGACATTTCATACCTTTAAGCAAACAATCCATGAAAACCTTGAACAGTAGTCGCCAGGGAGGGATTTAAATGATTGGAAATATGGTAAGCTGTTTGGCTTATGCTGATCACTTGATCTTACTGAGGGATTGCATTGAAAACTTGCGATCTGTTATATTAGGCTTTGTAAAGAGATGGGTAAATATGAAAATAGCATTTCCAACACGAAAATGATGTTGGTTGGGAAGAAAGTTAAGTGGATTGAATACCATTTAAGAAATATAAAACCAGAGAAGGTGGATCGTTTCAGGTATTTAGGATATGTATTTTCTCAGGAGTATAAAAGTAAATAAAATAAAGTTGCACTGAAGCTAATGTAGTGAGTTTGCATTTGTGATTCACAATGTTTATGTAAGAAGGAAGTTGGCTCGTAGACAGATCTATCCTTACATCTCTCAAATTTAAGACCAACTTAGCCATTCGAGAATGAAAACCAAGTAGACTCTCGAGTCTTATTCATAAGCTGGGGCTAACAGAGATGAAGGTAGTGAGAATGACTGCTGGTACAATAAGGTTGAACAGTGGTGGCAGGGGGCAATCACAATAAAGCGTAAGTTTCGAATGAACTCAGTGGAGGAAGCTATGCAAATGATCTGGCTTTGATGGTACGGTCATGTCAAGCAAATGGAATAGGATAAACTTGTAACTAGGAAAGCATTTCTCAATCTTTTTAAATTCAAGAATCAATCATTCTACACACTGCTTACTTGTGTGAGTTTAATTTTTAAACCTATCCGATTTGGACATACTATGCCATTTATAACATAAATCTAAAAGCAAATTTTGAATACCTACAGAATCATAATTAAATTGGAAGTAATCTATTAAAGGTGAGTCATCATTGAACGGATGAAACAAATGAATAGTATAACATAACTTTTAATGGAATTGTGAATCCTGTCAGCCCTTGTAGGATATCATCATGGATGTTATCATGTGCGTATCTAACATAGCACACTAACTGCCTTTTGTTTGTGACATAAGTACTATTTGTAATGCACGATAAGGGATCATTTTAACTCTCTCAGTTGATCCAAGATTCTGTGCTACCTGCCATATTTTTAATCCTGTGACCGTTGGTGTAATTTATAAGAGGAATCAAATCAATATCCTTCAGCAACGTATTTAAAAAAAAAAACCCATGGTGCAGCAGCCCCGAAGGGCCTTGGCCTACCAAGCGACCACTGCTCAGCTCGGAGGCCTACAGATTATGAGGTGCCATGTGGTCAGCATGACAAATCCTCTCGGCCATTATTCTTGGCTTTCTGGACCGGGGCCGCCATCTCACCATCAGATAGCTCCTCAATTGTAATCACATAGGCTGAGTGGACCTTGAACCAGCCCTCAGATCCAGGTAAAAATCCCTGACCTGGCCGGGAATCAAACCCGGGTAAGAGGCTGGCACGCTACCCCTACACCGCGGGGCCGGCTAAGTAACTTATTGCCAAACATAATTTTTACTGTATCATGTATAGCTGGAAGATGTAAAGTTTCCCAAGTAGAATGAGGAATAGTCCTGACGCTGAACGCATACCCATGCAGTATCATCTGATCTCAAAACTTGGCCCACCCTGGTAACAATGAGGATTGTCATTCTGCCCGCCCTAGTGATAATGAGGGGAGTCAGTCGGTTTCTTTTCTCTGGACACATGGGGCGCGTGTTGTTTAAAAGGCGAGTCACTGTCGAGAGCAATGTTGTCATATTTTGCATTGATTATTTAAACATGTTAACATTTATTCTAAAGTCAAAATATAAATATAAAAACCAATATCGCAGAATAATTTGTTTCGTGCTTAATCCGTGTGATGGTCGCAGATGTTAGAAGAAAGAAAGAAAGAAAGAAAGAAACAGGAAGAAGGAATTGACAAACTCAACAAAGACTAAACTTAAGTTGATACCAAAGTAGGCCTATTAAAATATTAATTTTATGCTGCTAGTATCAGTGTCTCGCTTTCAGTAAAAAAAAAAAAAAGGAAAGTAGAACATTTTTTTACAATTTGCTTTTACATCGCACCAATACAGATAGGTGTTATGGCGACGATGGGCTAGGAAAGGCCTAGGAGTGGGAAGGAAGTGCCCGTGGCCTTAACTAAGGTACTTCCCCAACATCTGCCTGGTGTGAAAATGGGAAACCATGGAGAACCATCTCAGAGCTGTCGACGGTGGGGTTTGAACCCATTATCTCCCGGATTCAAGCTCACCGCTGCGCGCCCCTAACCGCATGGCCAACTCGCCTGGCAAAAGAAAAGTGAAATCATGAACTAGGCACTGAGATGATGATAATAGTAATAATAATAATAATAATAATAATAATAATAATACATATCGGAGTATGTAGTTCGGACATAAAATAGCCGGCAAACTTAGCTACTTTTAAAACAAATGCAGTATTTACCTTACCTCTATTTGTTGTCCTCATCATTGTCTGTTAGGTGAATTACAAATCTATCTTAGTTGCTATCCGCGTCTTGTTTCATGTACTTCTCTTCTGTCTTAATGGTGCTTCGAACACAAGCAGACCACCTCTCAGAACCGATCGTTCCAGCTCCTTCAGACAGAAGTTAATACACACTAGCACTCAAAGTTGGTGTAACATTATTTTTCCTAACATACGCCTTCAGCTGAGACCAAATCAATTCTATGGGGTTTAAAAAACAGTAATATGGAGGGAGTCACAAAACTTCGTGTCCACATGAGGCTGCGATCCCCTCTACAGCGTACCTTTCACTGATATTGGCTGATTTGATTTCCTGCAACATGACTGCCTTGATGGGTATAGGCTTTGGCACGGGAATGTTAATGTACTCCATAAACTTAATAATGTCCTTAATATTAGTGTTCATGAAAGGTTACCTAATCAGCTGCCGCGAATTATAGCTTGCGTTGTCCATCACGGTTACACATTTTCGGTCACGTGGTAGGTTCTCTAGAAGATGAGACCTGAACCAGTTTTCGAAAACTTGAGCTGTCATTTCATCGTGGCTATCAGCTTTGCAGCCTCCAATATTTTTAGCCGATAAATAAAGGCAATTCTCAACCAGCCCTCACTGCCTCCATCATGCAATACCATAATACGCTTGCCTCGCGATGTTGGTGCTTTCATTATGCAATTACATGTTTCATCATCCCACCCTTTCTTCACAATGTCATGAGTATCGTACCAAGTTTTATCTAGATAGTCAACTCTGCACCCCTCAGAACACAACTTCCGGAGACTGTCTATGAATTTATATCACCAAGCTACTTTTCTAGCGGATTCCATTACAGTCTATTTTTTTCCTCAGAATACGGAAACAAAACCCAAGTTTTTTCAACAGCTGTCGTAGAGTAGTTTTTTCAAAAGTAAAGCCACAGACATTTTTCAAATGTTCATCAATCATTCATTCATTCAATCAATCATTCACTACTGATCTGCATTTAGGGCAGTCGCCCAGGTGCCAGATTCCCTGTCTGTTGTTTTCGTAGCCTTTTCTTAAATGATAGCAAAGAATTTGGAAATTTATTGAACATCTCCCTTCCTGTACGGTTGGTGACTTACCTTCAGTAAAGAATGTATATACCTCGCGTCTCACCAAGTCACGGCAAAAATCATCAATTTTATTAAAGATAAACCTATTATTACCACACTTTTTCAGAGTTGTAGGTCCCCTCCTTACTATTTTACTTACAGTTTTCCTGTTAAGTTTCAACATTTTATCTGTCTCCGAAATATAACCCTTGCGTATGTTGTTCTTCATAACGTATTTGTATGCGTTACATACCAGCCGTTGACTTTGCTTACTCAAAGTTTTAGTCGCCTTTCTTTTTTCCGCGGAACGACTACTATCCGGCCGAGTATCACTCGCGGGCGCGGAACCACTGCTACTCGGTTGAATATCACTCATGGGCAGGGAACCACTGCTACCCAGCTGAGTATCACTCATGGGCACGGAACCACTGCTACCTGGCTGAGTATCACTCACGGACGCGGAACCAGTACTACTCGGTCGAATATCGCTGCTACTGGTGCTCGGTTGAGGATCGTTTGCGTGCACTAGCAGATTTAATTCAGGATTTTCTGATGCGATAATTTCCAGATGTGATTCCCATGGCCTCCACATTACTGCATGAAACAGAGTGAAAAGCAACACACTTCACAAATATTAAATAACGAAGCAAAAAAATAATCCAAAACTTTCAAACAACGAACAAAGCAAGTGTGAATTGTCTGAGCTGAGAAAAGAAACTGACGTCTATTTAACAAGAGGTGCATTGGCAACAGAGCTGTAAGGATTTCCGAAGGGGAATGCGAGCTTCCGTTTTAAAGCCCACTGCCGTCATAAATCGCCCCCTGTTAGGCCAGTGAGTGGCCAGGGAGATCATACATTTGCCGAACTGCTTGAATGCCGCTGGGTACACGTTGCCCGTCTCAGCTATGACCGTGTTTTGGCTTGCTAACTTCAAAGGTAGGATGCCGCCTTAATTAATTCTACGAATTGTCTGAAGAACCAGTATGTTTTTCTTCTCTTTCTATTCGTTTGAAGGTAGTAGATGGTAGTTTTAACAATACAAGTGAACATTTTACACATACACATGAAAAATAATCGATCATCAGCAATGAAGAACAGTGTAATATCCTATGTGCTGGTGAATCCTGTGAATCATCGATGTGCATGATTTTAATACAGCATATTTGCATTGCATTGTATTAAATGATGTTACATTGTTACATAATAATCGTTCATACCAAGAATATCCTTCGGTAACTGTTTCCTGATGCAGTAGAGAATATTACTTGGTCACGTCATTCTAGCACTAATGGTAAATCCTAAAGCAAGCTTCTGGGCAAAGTGCAGGATTTTCAAGGAACTGAGGATAATATTAAATGGAATTGGTTCTTTTCCCCTTTTTATGGTGCAATTTACATGCTTCTCATAGATTTGGCTTTTGCATTTACTTCTTGCGTTGGAATTTGGTGGACCGGTAGAATTGCCACTGCCACTTTAATACTTTTTACACCATGTTTGAAAGCAACAAGCTCTTAGAAATTATAATGCTTTTTGTATCATTGCATAATATTTGTCTAGTAGGGTAAACATTCTCTCTTCTGTTAATGCATAGGTAGATACAGAATAACCTAACTAAGTATAAAGTATTTGGTTTTAACTCCAGTTCTTTTGTATCAGTAAACCTATTATAATTAGGATATGGCTAAGTGAATTGTAGTTATTTTATTAAGATAGTATCTTGCCTGCTATGTTCATGTAATATTGTTGTGTACGGTAACCCTTTCGATATTTTAGCATTTAACTGAACGGCAGTTTTCATTTATATTAGAGCATAAAGCAAAGCAAAGTCATCTCCATACAGGCCATGAAGGCCCTGGGAGTGGTGGAAGGTAAAGGCTTCCACTATTCGTAAACTCGGCACTTGATGGGATAGAGCGGTTAGCTCTACACCCGCCCGCCTTTGCCCCTAAGAATGAACCTGGTTCTCACTTTTGGTGTAGGCTGAGTGAACCTCAGGGCCATATGCACCTCTGGATGTGGAAATCTCACTTCTTAAATTTTACGACTTCCTGACGGGGATTCGAACCCACGTCCTTCTGGGCGAACCGAGTACGCCTCTACCGCCTCGGCCAGGCAGCCCCTATATTAGAGCATAGTAGGGTAAAATAATAATAATAATAATAATAGTAATATTAATAATATTAATAATAATAATAATAATCTGTCTACGTATTTAGCTTTGTTGTGTAATCCTTGTATAGTTCTTCGGAATTTCACCTTTTATTGGCAATTTTCATTTCCGTGTGGGCGTGGTAATAACGCTTTGTAAAGAGGATATGTCTGAACGCAGTTTATAATTATTGTAGTTCAGTTATTTTATTAGAAATTACTGTGAATATTTTATAACGGTGTAATATTTGTGTAGTATGGGAAATATCTCTCTAAACGTTTAGCTCCTACTGATATTCTTTTGTTGTAATTAGGATAGGCTTAACTGTAGTTCAATCAGTCATCACTGATTTGCATTTAGGGCAGTCGCCCAGGTGGCAGATTCCCTATCTGTTGTTTTCATAGCCTTTTCTTAAAGATTGCAAAGAAATTGGAAATTTATTGAACATCTCCCTTGGTAAGTTATTCCAATCCCTAACTCCCCTTCCTATAAACGAATATTTGCCCCAATTTGTCCTCTTGAGTTCCAACTTTATCTTCATATTGTGATCTTTCCTACTTTTAAAGACACCACCCAAACTTATTCGTCTACGGATGTCCTTCCACGCCATCTCTCCACTGACAGCTCGGAACATACCACTTATGATATAGATGTTGATTCCCATAGGGAATCAGAAATATTTGTTCCGAATGAGTAAATTTATAATACCAATATAAATGGTCCGTTATTGGACATTAAAAATTTTCCAGCTAACTCATTCCTGGTTGCCAGCATTTCGCCCCCGTGTGCTAGGCTGGGCTCATCAGTTGGTACCTAGCACACCTACCAAGACGCTGGATAGTGCATACCCTGGAGGCCACTGCGTAGGCTAATTGTAGCCACCAGCAGTGCCAATGCACTACGAGAGACTTTGTCCCACTACCAAAAATTGATGCCTGCTTGGCCATCTGATGATATAGATGTTGATTACCATAGGGAATCAGATATATTTGTTCCAAATGAGTAAATTTATAATACCAATATAAATGGAATGAGTTAGCTGGAAAATTTATAATGTCCAATAACGGACCATTTATATTGGTATTACAAACCACTTAGTCGAGCAGCTCGTCTCCTTTCTACCAAGTCTTCCCAGCCCAGACTTTGCAACATTTTTGTAACGCTACTCTTTTGTCGGAAATCACCCAGAACAAATCAAGCTGCTGTTCTTTGGATTTTTTCCAGTTCCTGAATAAAGTAATCCTGGTAAGGGTTTCATACAATGGAATCATACTCAAGTTGAGGTCTCACCAGAGACAAATATGCTCTCTCCTCTACATCCTACATCCTTACTACAACCCCTAAATACTCTCATAACCATGTGCAGAGATCTGTACCCTTTATTTACAATCATATTTATGTGATTACCCCAATGAAGATCCTTCCTTGTATTTATACCTAGGTATTTACAATGATCCCCAAAGGGAACTTTCACCCCATCAACGCAGTAATTAAAACTGAGAGGACTTTTCCTATTTGTGAAACTCATAACCTGACTTTTATCCCCATTTATCATCATACCATTGCCTACTGTCCATCTCACAACATTATCGAGTTCATTTTGCAGTTGCTCACAATCTTGTAACTTATTTATTACTCTGTACAGAATAACATCATCTGCGAAGAGCCTTATCTCTGATTCGACTTCTTTACACATATCATTGATATATATATATATATATATATATATAAGAAAACATAAAGGTCCAATAATACTGCCTTGAGGAGTTCCTCTCTTAATTTTTACAGGGACAGATAAAGCTTCACCTACTCTAATTCTCTGAGTTCTATTTTCTAGAAACAGAGCCACCCATTCAGTCACTATTTTGTCAAGTCTAATTGCACTCATTTTGGCCAGTAGTTTCCCATGATCTACCCTATCAAATGCCTTAGATGAGTCAATCACAATACAGTCCAACTGACCTCCTGAATCCAGGATATCTGCTATATCTTCCTGGAATCCTACAAGTTGGGCTTCAGTGGAATAACCTTTCCTAAACCCAAACTGCCTTCTGTCAAACCAATTATTAATTTTGCAAACATGTCTTATATAATCAGAAAGAATGCTTTCCCAAAGCTTAGATACAATGCATGTCAAACTGACTGGCCTGTAATTTTCAGCTTTATGCCTATCACCCTTTCCTTTATATACAGGGGCTACTATAGCAACTCTCCATTCATTTGGTAAAGTTCCTTCATGCAAACAAAAATCAAACAAGTACTTCAGATATGGTACTATATCCCAACCCATTGTAGCATAACTATTCTTATTGGATAGTATCTTGCTTGATTTTTTTCTATTCACTAGTAGTAGTAGTAATCTCCGTAATTTTACAAATCTAGTGTAGCTATACATTTCTATATATACCCTCTTATTTCTAATATTCCGTAATCAGGATATGTTTAACTAGAATAATTGCAGTGTAGTTATTTTATCAGTTTCCTGATTGCAATATTTTCGTGAAATCTTTGTACAGTAAACATAATCTCCTCCCGCTGACATACATACATACAGGGTCTCTCTTATAAACCCAGACCGTACAGCGGCGTTTTTACTCCGTGATACTTGAGCACCAGTACATAAGGAGTGTGCGTAGTGCTTGACCTTGCAAGGAGCATGCACATGTTCGACCTAGCAGTCGCCAGTTTGGAATCTTAGCTTTTGCATGTTATAAATCTCATTCCGTATTGACGGTATCACTTTACAAATAAAAAAAGTCTTATATAATCCTCCTTTTCAATACAAAAAACCATCTGTTAATTGAAATCTCGGTTGTTAACATGGTGAGACAGTTATTTTTGTATGTAAAAGTTATTTTAAGTGTGAATTGGCCAGACAGGTACACGATGCATTTTTTCAGCAATTTCCTGGTGAAGTGCCACCTTCACATAATTGTAAATAAATAAATAAATAAATAAATAAATATGAAACTACTGGCTTAGTGCTCAATAAAAAGCATGCGTGCACATGAAGAGTTTTAACATTGTTTAAAACCTGCTGATCCAGCCACAAGAGTGAGATATTGTGATTGGTATGTTGCATCCTTGATCGATCGTTTATTCGACCCAGAGCTTGTTTTCTTTTCGGATGAGGCCTGGTTTCATCTTGGTGGCTGTGTGAACAGTCATAACTCTCACTATTGGTGTGCAGAAAATCCTAATTGTGATTATGAAGTCCCTTATTATAATAGGAAGATTGGTGTTTGGTGAGCTGTTACTGCAAGACAAATAATTAGCTTTTTTTTTCCTTCTTTCTTTTTGAGACGACAGTAAATGCAGTGTGTGATTTTTACTTGTGCGGTAAACTGAAAGAAAAAGTGTATCAAACAAATCCACACACATTGGAGGAACTGAAAGGAAACATTACAAATGAAATCAGAAACATTACAGCGGCAGATCTCGCTCGTGTCAGCCATAATGTGGTTACCACATACCGTGCCTGTATAATCCAGGAAGGACGACGCTTCCAGCATCTTTTATAAGGTAAGATTTCATATAACACGCTTAAAGCGGGGCGGCCGCGCGTGACTTAAGTTCGGCTGTGGCAGCTGCCGTAGCGCAGAATACAAACACAGAGCAGTCGGTCTGGGTTTATAAGAGAGACCCTGTACTTCTATTCATAGAATACGCTGTTTTATTTCTGTTGACATTTCCTTGAAGAAATTAAAGAATGGCTGAGAGAGGCAGTTATAAGGACTGTGAAATGTTAGTGGGAACTAACGAAGATGAGGGTACAGAGAGCAAGTTTGGAGATAGTTAGACTTGTAACTGAGGACAGAAATGAAGATAGGTGTCCCTCAATGTACAGGATATGGTAGGTAGGCGAGGGGGAGGGCAAGTAAGGGGAGAAGTTGTGGAAGGCAGGAGGGCTAATGTTTTAAGATCAAAGAAAATGAGAGCTAAGGTTTTCCTCAGGCAATGGGCCGAGGAGAGGTATCGGTGAGAAATCAGTATGAGTTACTGCAAGCAGGTCAGCAGAAGGAAGATGGAGATCAGGGGTGTGTTAAAGAAAATGGGCAGGGCAAGAGGAAAGGGAAATATAGAGTATAGGGTAGGAAGAGCGGGGTTGAACAGAGTAGTGAGAGGGAGAAAAGGGACTGGGGATTCTGCTGGCATCGGGGAAGTTAAGGGAAACCAGGAGAGGAGGGGATCGAATTAGAAGAGTGGTGTTGAGGTTCTGGTCATGGGTGACTCAATTGTCAGGCATGTGGGGGGAGAAAAGGGAAAAGAAAGTATCACATTTTTGGTATGAACTAACATACACACATGCTGTTTCACATTCGTGATGCTCTGCAGGGTGTTCGTTTATCCCCTGGTGACATTAATGTGGTGGAATATTGAAGTTGAGTACATAACCCTCCAGTTGTAGCAGTTATCATTGTAACCACACCCCAAACAGGAGTAATTCATGATGTATGGCATGGTCTGTCAGTGCTGTATGAGCTGTCGTATTGGTAAGCAGCACGGGCAGGTTAGAGCACAAGACATGGGAAGGCATTTACCATCAGAACAAGTCATGCATGCTGTAACCCTCTTGCAGGAAGAACACATTCAGCGTTGCATCACAGAGCATTTTGGAGTGTCTCAACCAGTCATCTGGAGGTTGTGGCAGCAATTTCAAGAGCGACA
This sequence comes from Anabrus simplex, assembly GCF_040414725.1. Taxonomy (NCBI): domain Eukaryota; kingdom Metazoa; phylum Arthropoda; class Insecta; order Orthoptera; family Tettigoniidae; genus Anabrus; species Anabrus simplex. The sequence goes on from NC_090266.1 coordinate 179,829,593, forward strand.
CACTGTCAAACGCCTACCTGATTCGGGGAGAAAACAGAAAACAACGCCAACTGAAAACCGATATCTTCGTTTACAGACCCTCCGAAATTGCTGTACTAAAGTCAGGAATCTACAAGGTGAGCTAATTGATGCACATAGGATTGTCGTCAGTACACAGACAGTGCGCAATAGATGAAGGGAAGGTCAGCTCAATTCCCGGAGACAGTTTGAAGTGCCCCGGTTGAGCCCTCATCACCGAAGATGCCGTCTGCAGGTTGTATAACAGCATGTCAACTGGCAGCTCCGACACTGGACTCCAGCAGTCCTTGCAGATTAATCCAGATTCCAGCTTTCTCGGTCAGATGGTCGTATTTGAGTATAGCAACATCAAGGAGAAGAAAATTTGGCTTGCAACATGCAGGAAACAGTTGCTTACAGTGGCAGATCAGTGATGTTCTGGGGAGGAAATTATTTGAACCATAAAAGTGACCTCATAGTCATTCAGAGGACCGATTGTCTGCTGTGCGCTGTATTGAGGAGGTTCTGCAGAACCATGTATTACCCATTGCAGACAGTATTGGGCAACATTTCACATTAGTGCATGATAGAGGCACTGCACATTCTGCTAGGGCCACCAGGGACTTCCCTGTGGCTGGTGGAATTTCAGTATTGGACCGCCCCACATGTAACCCCGAACTCAGTTGTATCGAGCATCTGTGCGATCAACTAGGTAGGCATATCCAGAATCACCCACAGCAACCCCGCACACTCCAGGAGCTGACAGCAGCATTATTGGAAGAATGGGGAGCCATCCAGGATGCAATACAGAGGCTTATTTAAAGCATGCCACACTGGTGGCCGGAGGTGGGAACACAGAGTACTGAAGAGTGTTAAGTGTAAGTCTCAGTTTGTTTCCAGTGCCATGATATTCAGTTTTGGACCACTGTGTCTGTTTGGGACTACCAAGCGTAAATGTGTGTGTGTAATTTTTGTCCTGTTTGATTTCTGTACAAATATATGAACGTGTTTAGGTTCAGTACAATCTATATCTGCAATATAAAGGCACACAAAGTATTACAGCTGACCAAAAGTTTGATACTTTTTCTTGTGAGCCTTGTATAAGGGTGGAAGGATCATAAGGAGAAGGTGGTAATTTTCCACATTGTTAACAATAACGTAGGCAAGCAGGTACCAACATAGTTGGGGATGTGTGGGATCTGGTTACAGCAGCACAGAAGAAGATTAAGGAAGCAGAGATTGTTATCAGTAAGATAGTGTGTAGGAGGGATACTGCCGGAGTGTAATTGGGGATTTTAATCAAACTAAGGAAGGCTATGTGGGAATTTGGGAATGAGATTTGTAGATTCTAATGGGTGGGTAAGAGATCAAATCAAATCAAAATCTCTTTATTTGCAAATGAAGTGTCTACCTCAGTGGCAAATGCTACACTAAAATACATTATTGTCAAGCACTAAATATTAAATTAACAAGAGAAGAAAATTTTCCTACAATACGATATTATACGATTTATGCTAACAATTTTTTCTAATAAACACACAGTTCATCCTTAATAAATTTATATTGTTTACAAAATTCTACTTACAATATCTCCTCTACCACTTACAAATATAGTCAACTGATATACAGTATGTGGAATTACTTCAAATGATACTATACAACTGGTATAAGATTAAACTTTATATTGCATTTATTTATTTATTTTTTACCCATTCTGGAACCTAAGTAGCATAACAACCTGCTGCGTCTTAACCGGAGCCCCTTTCGCCACCACTTTTCAGAGTTCCTGAAGGGCCTTCACAGCTACCGTAGCGGTCCCAGGGCCCTCAAAGTCCCCAGTGTACTTCACCCCTACAGGCAGTCCCCTACTTTGGCTGTCCAACTCCTCTCTGACCAGGGGATGCAATTAATTTATTCACACACACTTTATTATTTACAGTAACCTGCACTGGTCGAATGCCCTCTAACATTTCATTTATTTCCTCTGTTGCTGTTTATTCTCTTCTTGAATATCTGTACAGATTTTGGAAAAGGATCAAACACTACCCCTGGTAAACTGTTCCACTCCTTCACACCCTTCCCAATGAATGCAAATTCACCCCAATTGCTTCTGCTAAAATTCCTTCTAATTTTATATTTGTGGTCTGTCCTGCGGATAAAATTATTTTCCAACTGAAGCCTTTCATGGATATCTCCCCAGGCTTCTTCTCTTGTATAGGCTCTACATAATCCTATAAGTCTAGTTTTCTCCCTTCTCTTACGTAAAGTTTCCCACCCAAGTTCCTTTAACATTTCTGATACACTACTCTTTCTCCAGAAATCCCCTGTTACAAATCTTGCTGCTTTCTTCTGCACACTATCTATTTCTTTTATTAGGTATTCTTGGTGAGGATCTCAAACACTGTTTGAATATTCCAATAATGGACGAATCATACTTAAGTAACTTTTTTCTTTTATTTCTTTGTTGCATCCTTTAAGTAGCCTCATTATGACTTGTAACGATCTGTATGCTTTCCCAACAATGTCATCAACATGACCCACTTTCAAATCTCACACCTAAGTATTTGCACTTGCCCTCTTTTGGGGTAACTACCTCATCCAAAGTATATTCAAATTCAGTTTTAAAGCTCCTGTTTGTAAAAGTTGTAACAGTTGATTTGCCTCCATTAACCTTCATATTATTTTCTTCAACGCATTGTTGGATACTTTCAAGGTCCCTTTGTAATTCTGAACAATCCTCAATGTTATTTATTTCCCTATAAACAATTATGTCATCTGCATACAATCTTATTTTTGATGTTATATTGTTCCCTAAATCATTTGCGTATATTAAGAAAAGTAACGGACCGATTATACTACCCTGTGCAATTCCCTTCCAAACTTTCTCTTCCTGAGACACATTATTTCCTACTTTGACTTTCTGAACCCTTGAATTTAGAAAATTTTTTATCCAACGTGTAACCCTTATGTCCAATCCTATTCCCTCCAATTTCTTTAATAATATTCCATGTTCCACTCTCTCAAAGGCTTTGGAAAGATCTATGCCTATGCAATCTAACTGACCTCCTGAATCCAATTGATCTGATATGTCCTGCTGAAATCCCACCAGTTGTGCCTCACAAGAAAATTTCTTTCTAAATCCATACTGGCTCCTCATGAACCAATTTTTATCATCACATATCCCTCTGATGTACTTTGATATTAAACTCTCCAGTATTTTACAAACTATACTGGTCAGGCTGATTGGTCTGTAGTTCTCTGGTTTCGTTTTATCACCCTTTCCTTTATAAATTGGTATTATTATAGATTCCTTCCATTCCTTTGGTATTACACTATTATTTATGACATAGTCAAAGAGAAATTTTAAATAAGGCACTATGTACCACCCCATTGTCTTTAATACCTCCCCAGTAATTTGATCACTTCCTGCTGCTTTTCCTTGCTGAAGCAGTTGGATTTCTCTGAAAATATCTTCATTTGTGAATGAGAAGCTTCTTGTTTCCCTCTGTGTCTCTCCCTCTCTATCTTCTGTTTCGGTTTCCAACTCCTGACAATCATCTACTGAATCTCTGAATTCCCTACTAAATAGGTTTGCTTTTTCAGTATCTGTTAAATAGTGTTCACCCCCTTCTCCCACCATTGTAGGAATTTGGATTCCTTTTCCTTTTTGATTCCTGATATATGAATACAGCTTTTTCCATTTCCCTTTGTGGTCATTACCCTCTTGAGTGCGCCATTCATATAATTCTCTTTTGCTTCCTTTTACACTCTATTCAGTTCCCTCATTAGCTGTTTTCTAGTTTCTCTACTCTCCCTACCCTCTTTGATTTTCCTGTTTACTATTCTACATTTTCTTTTTAATTTTCTTATTTCCCTTGTATAATAAACAGGGTCTGAGGTCATTTTTTCACTTCTTAACAGGTACAAATCTCTTCTCTCCTTCCCAAATGATTCCTCTAAATTTAGCCCAAAGTGTATCCACGTTACTCCCTTCACTTATCCAACAACTGAATTGTGATTTAAGGTAAGTCCCAAATTCATCAACTTTAGTTTTTCTGTACAATTTCTTGTCTTGTGTAACCCTCTTATTAAGCCTTTTTGGTACGAGTCCTACATCCATTATTACAGCCTTATGGTCTCCTATTCCTTCAATTACCTCAGTTTTATCAACAATTTCCCATGGTTTAACCAAGAATACATCTAGTAAGTTATTGAGACGAGTCGGATCTTGTACTACTTGTGTAAATCCTTCCTCCCCAATTAACTTATTTGCCAGTTTCTGTTCATGGGCTTCACTTGCAGCTCCATTCCATTCAACTTCAGGCAAATTTAGATCTCCCCCAATTATTACCATATCATTATTGTTTTTATGAGGTTAATCTATTAATTTCTCAAATATTTCCACGTCTCTTTCCTCTCTTCCAGGCCTGTATGTTCCTATAATTCCCACCTCCTTCATATTATCACAAACTAATTTTATCCCTAATATTTCATCCCTTTCATCGGTAAACCATTCATGTGAACAATAAGTTTCCTTCACCAGAATAAACAACCCACTCCCTTTTTATCTCCTCGGTCTCTACGATAGAATGTGTACCCTTCTGGTAATACTTCTCTATTACCCACCCCTTCTCTCAACCACGATTCCACTCCTATCACCACATCAGTCTCATAAGATTCCATCAATGTACCAAATTTTAATTGTTTATTTAGTACACTTTGACAGTTTACCAAGAGCAATCTCAGACCCCCTTCCTCCCTAAAACTTGACTGTTGCAATTGGGTAACTTGAAATTCCTTACTTTCCTGAGTTTCATTTTCTAGTTGACTGAGCCAGCTTGAAGTACAGCTGGCTCTTTCTACTAGTTTTCCTGGTCAGTATTATAACTCAAGGGAGTTGCATGTTTTACAGTACATACCTTAATATTAATAAAATCTAGAATAATATTTGCTATCTTTCGTTTACCTGAATTGTTTAGATGGAGGCCATGTTTTGTATGACAGTATCTCTCAAAACTGCTGCTTTCAATAACCTGAGTATTCCGAAAATGTTTACAAATTTTAACAATATCTGTATTGACCTTGTCCACTTCAATGTTCACACACGAGTCTCTACTCAAATCATGCCTGCGTGGCACGTTCACTACAAAGACGTTAGTGTGGGTCAGCTTCCCTAGTGTATGTTTAAGTTTTGATCTTACGTTTTTAGCGTCGTTGTGAGCTACGTCGTTCGTCCCACCGATGATAAGCACTGCATTGCCGCTCCCGAAGCTCCTAGTTGCTTCTTCTACGTTTTCCAGGACACTGCTGATAGAAGCTCCTGGATATATTTCTCTGGTTGCTGCTATATTCTCGTAATTTATCACTCCCGCAATTCCCCTTCCTTGGCTATCACCAAACACAGCTACATTTGCTGATTTAGGCCTAACTGGGTCTTGAATCTGAATTCTAGGCCTAAATTTTAACCTCGGCACGGCAACGGCAGCGGATCGCGATGATTTGGTTTCACGCGCGCGATCACTTTCTTCCAGAATTAAATTATTTAGGGCAGAAAACCTATTTCTGATGTTTATTTCCGGAAATTCAGTTGTTGATTTCTTCTTAGCCAGCCATCCATGAACTACTTGACACCACGTGCTCGAGTTTGTTACTGGTACCGGAATATCACTCGAAGAATGGTCAGTCCCAAATTCTAGCGATCGCAGTTTTTCTTTTAATTCTTGATTTTCAACTTTAAGAGCCTCATTGTCCTTTTGTAGAATGTGTATAATTTCTAATGCACTTTTGTATTCCTCATCGATTGTTTTCAGTGCTTCATTGTCAACGCCGTCGCCAACTACAACATTCCGAACACACTGCTCACAAATCCAGTCAACATTTTCATTAGTTTTTACGTTTCTAGGGAAATTTCCAAACTTACAATGCCACCATCGATCACATGAATCACACAATATTCCATTTTTCACTAATCTTCAACATTTTCCGCACTATTCGTCACATTTTACGGTTAATTTACTCGGAGGATGAAACAGTACGTCGTCATTACCAGGCGCCATTTTGAAAAAGAAAAAAAAAGGATCTATGCTCTGAAGGTCTTCAATTGAACTGCAATGATACACTGAAGTTAGGGGCTTTGTTTAGAAGAGTTATAGGGATGTACATTCAGGAAAACAGGGTGTACTAGGGAGTGGTGATGGCAGTTTCGGAAGCATGAATTCAAGTAAGAATAACATAAAATTGTTAGTGTTAAAATGTAGAATTATTGTAAAGAAAGGAATAGAATTAAGTAATTTGGTAGATATATGTTTACTGGATATTGTAATCGGAATTGAATCATGGTTGAGAAGCGATATTATGGATGTGGAAATTTTCTTACTGAACTAGAGTGTTTATCGTAGAGACAGGTTAGGAACGATAGTAGGGGGAGTATTCATACTGGTGAAGCAAGAATAATATTAACTATGAAAACCCTAAGGATGAGGAACATGAAATTCTATCTGTAAGACTTACTTGTAAAGATGTTTTTGTGGCGTAGAGGCCTGATAGGGCTGGCGCTGACGCTATGTGGAATTGTCCTATAAGATTATTAGCCATGTGGGGAAAGACACAGAAAGGGGCATTATTGTAGCGGGTGATCTGAACTTAACAAATGTAAATTGGGAAGGAAGTATATTAAAGCATAATATATTACAGGCTATGGGTTGGGATATAGTGCCATATCAGAAATATGTAATTGATTACTGTTCACATGAATAAGTGATTACAAGTAATCAGCTTCATTTTCCGTATCAAATTCTAGTCACCGAGGCTTACAATAATTGAAACTCATCCACCCTTTTGATACTTTTTATTTGCTTTTTAGCAAATTAATTATAAACAGTACATGTTTCGTTCTTATTTGAGAATATCTTCAGCTGTTGTATACAGTAACGAATTTGTTCAGAAAATATAATAAGATCGCGTATTCAACCAGTAATAATACAAAGCAAAAATTCTTTAATTACTATAGTGTTAATTCCCTAGGAAAAAACAAACATTCAGAATCAGGAGTTTACAAATTGAAATGTCATCAATGTGAAAAAACTTCTGTTGGACAAACAGGGCGCAGTTTTACGATAAGATACTTAGAACATGTCAGTGCTGAAAGGCACAAAAAAAATTCCGTGATGGGCCAACACACGAGTACAACCGGACATCAGTTCACAACTATAGAGCAGGATTTAACTATATTGCATAAAATAAACAAAGGATCTCTTCTAAATACATTAGAAAATTTATATATTTATTTAGAACAAAAGGAGCCTCCGTGGCTCAGACGGCAGCGTGTCGGTCTCTCACCGCTGGATACCGTGGTTCAAATCCCGGTCACTCCATGTGAGATTTGTGCTGGACAAAACGGAGGTGGGACAGGTTTTTCTCAGGGTACTCCGGTTTTCCCTGTCTTCTTTCATTCCAGCAACACTCTCAATTATCATTTCATAGCATTTATCACTCATTAATAAATCACCTTGGGAGTGGCGACCCCATTGTAATAACAGCCTATATATGTTTCATTCATTACATCCCTGACCCGGTCAATGACTAAAAAACAGGTTGTAGATTTTCATTTTCATTTAGAACTAATCATGACAATAACCTGAATGATATAATTGACAATAGGAACCCTTTATTCGAAGGGATATTATCAAATCTTGAAACTTTAGGCAAAACAAACAACACAGACAATAAAAGGATGAACAAGAATGAGCCTCCGCCATTTCGCACATCCATTCCCCCCACCCCTCCAAAAGACGAAGCCGTGACAGTAAGCGACACGCCTCCTCCCCTTTCCACAGCCTTGCCCTCCCAGAAGGTGGAGCAAACATCAGAATACACACATCATTATTATACAAGACGCAAAGCAGCTTCAAACGTAGCTCCTCCAAGATCGCGATAGGATTGGATTTTAACAACAGTAAGTTATGGAACCATTTTGCACACTAAGTTACCTTGTAAAGACACACGTTTTCATCATAAAATCAAATCCCTATTTCTCTTATTTCATTTCAGAAATTGTGACGAAGCTCCCTTTATAATTAACAAACAGCAATCGGCTTCAAGGTTCCACATTATACTCAATTTAAGATATATTAAGTAAGCTCAAAACAAACACAGCCAACTTGGAAGGAGAGAAAGAAGTGAACATTCAACAATGTTTAGAACAGTGACAAGGAGTCGTACATTTTAACAAAAACTTTTTAACAGGGAGACATGCGGAATAATTTTAGTGTACCAGAGTTTGAAACTTTTTAACAACTATTCAAATGAATATATATAGTTTTTAAGTAGGCTAACTATGTATCCATCCCATCCCATCTCATTTCACCCATTTAACCACCACATAGTTTTAATTTCATTTCAATTCAATTTATATTCAAATAGTTTTTAAGAGGAACAAGGTACCTGAAAATAATGTACTTAAAACTCAGTAATTCACCTAAGCTAAGCAACAGCTGAAGATGTTCTCAAATAAGAACGAAGCACATGCTGTTTATAATCAATTAATTTGCTAAAAAGCAAATAAAAAGTATCAAAAAGGTGGATGATTTTCAATTATTGTAAGCCTCTGTGAACAAGTGATACCAAATGTATGGAGAGTTGCAATAGTAGCCCCAGTGTACAAGTGAAAGCGTGACAAACATAAATCGGATAACTACAAGCCAGTCATCGTGACATGTTGTTTGTAAGGTCTGGGAAAACATTCCCTCTGATTATGTAAGACAAGTTTGCAAAATTACTAACTGGTTTGATAGAAGGTAGTTCGGGTTTAGGAAAGGTTATTCCAGTGAAGCTCAACTTGTACGATTCCAGCGAGGTATAGGTTATATCATTATATCTTAACCCGTCTGACATAATTTACAATGACGAACCTGTTTTGATATTGTTAAAATGTCAGGGTGTGTTAATTATATTAACATAGACATAAAGCTGAAAATTACAGGCCAGTCAGTTTGACGTGCATTGCATGTAAACTTTCGGAAAGCATTCTTTCTGATTATATTAGACATGTTTGCAAAATTAATAACTGGTTTGGTAGAAGGCAGTTTGGGATTAGGAATGGTTATTCCACTGAAGCTCAACTTGTAGGATTCCAGCAAGATATAACAGATATCCTGGATTCAGGAGGTCAGTTGGTTTGTATCGCAATTCATCTACCTAAAGCATGTGATAGGGTAGATTATGGGAGACTACTGGCCAAAATGAGTGCAATTGGACTTGACAAAAGGATGACTGAATGGATGGCTATATTTCTAGAAAACAGATCTCGGAGAATTAGAGTAGGTGAAGATTATTATTATTATTATTATTATTATTATTATTATTATTATTATTATTATTATTTTAATGCTATTTGTTTGGGGCGTCGACCAATGTGGATCTTTTGCCCCTACTGGCACCATATTGTGTGAACCTGCGTGTAATTGGAATGGCCGTAGTGTGGAATGTTGTGTGTGAGGAAAGGAAGATTAAGGACATCACAAACACCCAGTCCCCAGGCCAGGGATATTAATCATTACAATTTAAAAACCCTGGCCCGGCCGGGAATCGAACCTGGGGCCGGCGGGTGACAGGCGGACGCGTTGCCCCCTACACCGCGGGGCCAAACACTAGGCGAAGCTTTATAATTAAGAGGGGAATTCCTGAAGGTAGTATTATTGGATCTTTATGTTTTCTTATATGTATCAATGATATGTGTAAAGAAGTGAAATCAGAGAAAAGGCTTTTTGCAGACGATGTTAATCTGTACAGAATAATAAATAAGTTCCAAGATTGTTAGCAAGTGCAAAATGACCTCGATAATGTTGTGAGATGGATAGTAGGCAATGGTATGATGATAAACAGGGTTAAAAGTCAGGTTGTCAGTTTCACAAATAGGAAAGTTCCCCTCAGTTTTAATTACTGTGTTGATTGGGTGAATGCTCCTTTTGGGGATCATTGTAAGTACCTAGGTGTTAATATAAGGAAAGATCTTCATTGGGGTAATCACATAAATATGATTGTAAATAAAGGACACAGATCTATGCATATGGCTATGAGGGTATTTTGTGGTTGTAGTAAGCATGTGAAGGAGAGGGCATATAAGTCTCTGGTAAGACCCCAACTAGAGTATGGTTCCAGTATATGGGACCCTCACCAGGATTACTTGATTCAGGAACTGGACAAAATCCAAAGAAAATCAGCTCGATTTGTTCAGGGTGATTTCTGACAAAAGAGTAAGTGTTACAAAAATATTGCAAATTTTGGGCTGGGAAGACTTGGGAGAAGGCAGACGACCTTCTCAACTAAGTGGTATGTTACAGGTCATTATCCTCATGGTTAATCCATATTGAATACATGTTAACAACTCCGGACCAGTAGGACGTACTTAACTTCTTGAATAACAAATCCCACAATCCATGTAACTTAGTCAAACGTCAAGCACGAAGCTCTATACTTGTAAACTGCGTAACACAACCTATTATCTACATTGAAAATATATTTGACAGCAACGTCGACTGGGTTCTATTTTTGGCTTCCGCACATTCTCTGCGTTCTGCCTGCTTTGTCTTAAGGCTGTATAAATTCTAGTGTATTCACAATTCATCAAGATTACATACTATTTTAATACACATATCTCAGATATACGTCATATACGTTTAGTATTCAGTTTCGTTTCTGTAAGATTGGAGTTTACCTGGCAGCTCCTTGAGATTTTAAAAAGCTTACTACTGTCTATAAGATGAAGATCTATTATTAGTACCAGACACAAGGCTTTGAATTGACAATGTGATAATTTTAATCACTCAGGTTATCATGTTTTTAAGAAATGTTTAGTGTTGTCTTTTAAATGTAAATTTGTTTTAGAGATTTTGATGTAATTTTAATACTGACGATTGATTTTTTTTAAATGTTCACTATTGTTTAAGGTCATTATTTTAAGATTAAGTTTAGGTTGAGGATGCTCATTAAGTGAGTGAAACATGTCCCATAAAGAGATATAATTGTATGAAACTGTTACAACCTAAAGCTGAATAGTATTGAATAGGTGGACAAAAAATAATTTCCTATTATAATTGTTGCTAAGTGGTATGTTCCGAGCTGTCAGTGGAGAGATTGCATGGAATGACATCAGTACACGAGTAAGTTTGAGTGGTGCCTTTAAAAGTAGGAAAGCCGGGCTGAGTGGCTCAGACGGTTAAGGCGCTGGCCTTCTGGTAGAACTGACCACAAGTACAAAATTAGAAGGAATTTTAGCAGAAGCGATTGGGGTAAAATTTTCATTCATTGGGAAGGGCGTGAAGGAGTGGAACAGTTTACCAGGGGTAGTGTTCGATCCTTTTCCAAAATCTGTACAGATATTCAAGAAGAGAATAAACAACAACAGAGAAAATAAATGAAATGTTAGAGGGCATTCGACCAGTGCAGGATATTGTAAATAAAAAATGTGTGTGATTAAATTAATTCCATCCCCTGGTCTATGGAGTTTGGACAGCCCAAGTAGGGGACTGCCTGTAGGGGTGAAGTACAGTGGGGACTTCGAGGGCCCTGGGACCGCTACGGTAGCTGTGAAGGCCCTTCAGGAACTCTGAAAAGTGGTGGGAAAAGGGGCTCTGGTTAAGATGCAGCAGGTCGTTATGCTACTTATGTTCTGAAATGGGTAAAATATAAAATGTAAATTAATTCAATGTTAACCAGTCGTATTATATTATTATATTATATTATTATTATTAGAAGTAATTTCACATACTGTATATGAGTTGACTATGTTTGTAAGATATTATAAGTAGAATTTTGTAAACAATATAAATTCATTAAGGATGATGTGTGTGTTTAATAGAACAAATTATTAGCGTAAATTGTATAATATTGTAATCTAGGAAAATTTTCTTCGTCTCATGTTAATTTAAAATTTAGTGCTTGACAATAATGTATTTTAGTGTACCATTTGCCACCGAGGTAGACACCTCATTTACAAATAAAGAGATTTTGATTTGATTTTTGATTCTGACTCCAACTTGGCAGGTTCGATCCTGGCTCAGTCCGGTGGTATATGAAGGTGCTCAAATGCGTCAGCCTCGTGTCGGTAGATTTAGTGGCACGTAAAAGAACTCCTGCATGACTAAATTCCGGCACCTCGGCGTCTCCGAAAACCGTAAAAGAGTAGTTAGTGGGACGTAAAACAAATAACATTATTATTAAAAGTAGGAAAGGTCACAATATGAATATGAAGTTGGAATTCAAGATGACAAATTGGGGCAAATATTCATTTATTGGGTGGGGAGTTAGGGATTGGAATAACTTACCAAGGAAGATGTTTAATAAATTTCCAATTTCTTTGCAATCATTTAAGAAAAACCTAGAAAAACAACAGATACGGAATCTGCCACCTGGGCGACTGCCCTAAATAATGCAGATCAGTAGATTTGATTTATTTATTTATTTATTTATTTATTTATTTATTTATTTATTTATTTATTTATTTATTTATTTATTTATAATCAAAAACAAATTAACTAGGGCTTTGTATTTGAATTTCAAATGAGAGAAAATTATATTGTAACTGTATTTGGAAATTTTCAAGATAAATTGGTTGAATTGTGGCATTTATGTTCTCCACTGGTAAAAATTAGTTATAATGGTAAACTTAAAAGCAAGAAGTTGAACTGGTGTAATGGTGAATTGGCTCAGCTTAGAGAAAGAATGGTTTTGCTGTATAGAATTTATAAAACCAAGCAGAATGGCATGTATAAAGCTTATCTCAATTTTATAAAGTTATATTAAAGAAAACTTATCCATGCCAGAACTTTAGCTAGTGAAAAATATATTGAGAATGTACCCAACAAATGCAAGAGGTGTGGGATGTTACAGTACAAAAAACATCTTTACTCATACTCAAGACACATTCATCTTCCTGATTTATTTAAAATTTTAATGTTATTCCAATATTTAAAAGTGGTGACAAACAATTTGTTCAGAACTATTGTGCACTCTCAATTCTTCCAATAATTTCTAAAATATTTGAATCACTTTTGTACGATTAGCTTAGCAACTATTTTGAAACTTACAATCTCCTGTCCAACAGTCGGTTTATGTTTTGACAAGGTAAATGTACTACTGCTGTTCTTGAAACTGTTAATTAGATATTAACAGCTTTTGGAAACAAGCAGGCCATCACTTTGGTGTTATGTGATTTGAGTAAAGCTTTTGATTGTATTAATCATGACATTTTTCTTGCAAAGCTTGAGACGTATAGTGTTGAGTATTGCTCACTGCACACAATTAAATAACAGATACCCGTTTGTCTCAATTAAAAATAGGTATTCCAATTTGAAGAAAATTACAACTGGTGTGCCACAGGGCTCTGTCCTTGCTTCATTTTTATTCAACCCCCAATGAGTGGGGGACGCAGGCAAAGAATACACCCACGTTATCCCCTGCCTTTCATAAGAGGTGACTAAAAGTGGCAACCAAGGGATGATGATGATAGAACCGTGTGATTACTTGTGATTCATACCATTACGTGCTGAACTCCGTGGGTCGACGTTACTTGCAACTAGTACCACTTTGCGTGCAAAACTATGGGTCTACGTTGAACCGTACCCATCCATGTAATTTGAATATCCCAGTCTAGGTTTGGTGAGCTGCGCGGTACATTCGAAAAAGGTGGCAAAACTAAAGACTAACTTCCGTAGGAATAAATACCAGAGGTATATGTGAATGGGAAACAGTTGCATTTATTGTGAATAAAAGACAATATTAAGGGGTAAAATAGATTTATTTATCCAAAACGCATCATATTAATTCAAACTAAAATGCAAATTAAACTGAAAATGAGATAATTGGACTCCAATGTCTATAAATTTACAGAACATGTGCCACGCACATTTAAATACAATGAAAAGAAAATACACTAGTCGGATCAAATACCAGTCAACACTTAATGAACAATCAAATACAAATGAACTTTACATGAAATCGTAAATTGAAATCTACATCTTGCATTTAATTGATGCCGATAAAATACTATGCCGGTTACCCCAATGGGGTTGTGTTAGCGAAAACGTCCACAACATGTTCCTCGATAAAAGTAAATCATGCTAGTTTCAATCCATAATTTACACAAATAATTCATAAAAATATACGCACATCACAATCAACACAGGTTTCCCTAATCTTATATCTACACTGAAGCTACCAACAGACTGATCTGTCACCAATAATTCAGCATTGAAGCTGGGTTTCCTTAAAATTAGCATCGGGCTAAGGAGAATCCAAAATGCTTAATCAACATTGACACAAAAGCACGGACAACGACAAAAATAACAAAATACACGCAATACGAAAATACAAACAAATCAGACAACAGAAACTCAGGGCATCTGAAAAATACACACATAAAATATACACTTCCTCATAAATAAGCCCTCTCAGTTGCATGGCCCAGTCAACGGAATTGACCAGTAGGTAATGCCCTTCTGGGATCAGCTGTTAAGGCACTCTTCTTTGTCAGAATCTCTACCTGCAGGAAAGAGTACACAGCGAGCGGTTGGGAACCATTCATTCAGAGCTTTTTTTCAAGGGCAAATCCCTCGCTGCACAGCAGAAACCTGCGTCCTGTTCTGTCTTTCACGTTTCAAGGGAAACATCACATTTAACAATTCAGCTGCTTCTGTATTAAAAATATTACGTCTTTCCCTCATACATAACGTGTTCTGTCGTAGCTGAAAACTTGGCCTCTATGTCTCATGCTAAGGGGCGCGCAATCCCCTATTAAACAAGACTTCACTTGGGCCATCATGAACTCGCAACATAAGAGATAAAATTCAGGAAACTCAATCATCGAAAGTTACCATTGTTTCGCCCAGAGTCCGGCATGGGCTCATCAGTTGGATACCGCACCTTTTCCAAGACACTGGCCGGCTAGCACGCCGGTAGCAACACCATTGCAAGCCATACATGTGATAAGCACAGTGCAGGCTTGCAGTGGTATCGCTACCGGCATGTTAGCCGGCCAGTGTCTTGGAAAAGGTGTGGTATCCAACTGATGAGCCCATGCCGCACTCTGGGCGAAACACCGGTAACTTTTGACGATTGAGTTTCCTGAATTTTATTTCTAGCTATCTCAATCGGAAGCAATATTTCGCAACATAAGAGTTTGATTCTCGACTTCCACTCCGCATATCCAGGCGTATTCTAGCCCGTTTCCCAAGATGCAGCTATAACTTATTTATTCCCCTAGAACTATCATTTCCACAGGCCTCAACTCCTGTTCATCGCTCTCATTATAGGCAGTATCTGCCCCTTTCTTTATAATTCTCCTGCTCTCCTACTGGGTCGCTGGTTCTTCTGCATAAATAAGACACTCATTTACAACGCTGACTTCCAAACTGTCGGTGGCCAGGCGTTCCTGAAAACGCGCTACATACGTAAATAAAGCAGCCTATTCTTACTTGCATACCTTCTCCCTGACGAAATTTATGGTGCATAGCCTCAACCATGATGAAGCTAACGCCAGAATTACCAACTAAGCACACATTATGGAATACTCTGTAAATAAAGCAAAGAAACACACTTCTGACTAAACTTGTCCATATCCGTCTTCCCAAAATTATCTCAAACACAACAAAGCAAAGGGCTAAACATGCATCCCTGGATTTACATTTAAATGAAATAAAAATAATAACAAACTCAGCTTCACAGGGCTGACATTTAATGTTGCAATTATATTTACAATGAATGGGTGAAACTAAGCTGACGCCTCCTATCTAAGAACATGCACTAGATTTCAAGGCATAGTACTCATCTTTGTCGATACTGCTTCCACATCGGTCACATACCTGCTGCACATGCACTAGAATTCAAGTCATAGTACTCATCTTTGTTGATACTGCTTCCACATCAGTCACATAACTGTTGCGCCTGTAGATTTTACTCCTCCATATCAGCACATAGGAGGTTGACACAATACTCTTGGATTATAACTTGAGGTTGCGTCTTGATGAATGTAAATAGCACTCCAATAATGAAGATACAGTTAGTATCTCTTTACTACTATGTACACACGATCCCTGAATACAAACACTATTAAAATAAAATATTATATTAAATCACATGATATAGGACTTTGTTCACTGTTACTATTCGGCAGGTAAAATACAATCTCCGTCTGTTTGCAACATCAACAGTCGTAAGGAGTGCACACACAACATACACGACCGCAGTTTGACTGGTGCCCGTGATAAGTACCACTGTGATGAAAACCATGGATCTGCCCAGTATGTGAGGAACACCATGGGTTTGTGTTGCTTGTGAGTGTTGCCATAATGTGTAATACACCACGGGTCTACGTTGCCTATGATTAGTAGAACTATGTGAGCAACACCATGAGTATATATGCCCTCTGATTAGTTCCACTAAGTGAGGAATTCTGCAGGAATATCAGTGCCTGTGATTAGTCTCATTATGTGAGGAACACAATGGTTCTGCGTTGCTTGTAAGTGGTAACCTTATGTGTGGAACACCATAGGTTTGTGTTACCTGTGAGTGGTGCCATTGTGTGTGACATACCATGGGTCTACATTACCTGTGATTAGTACCACCATGCGAGAAACACCATGAGTCTACGTTACCTCTGATTAGTACCACCCCCTGTGGGTGGGGGCCGCAGATTAAGAATGCACCCACGGTATCCCCTGCCTGTCATAAGAGGTTACTAAAAGGGGCAGCCAAGAGATGATTGTATTAGAAGTATGTTAGGTACCAAATAGGTTTGTGATTAGTAGCAACAGAGTGCGTTGCCGGCTTCTACAGTACCTGTGATTAGTACCACTTTAGGAGCGACACCATGGGTGAGCCACACCATGGATCTGGCTTGCCTATGATTAGTACCCACTATATGAGGAACACCACGATATAGTGCAGGTCCCTGTGGTTAGTACACGTATGTGATGAACACCATAGGCTTGTGTTGCCTGTAAATGATGCCACAATATCCAAAACACCATAAGTCTGTATTCGATGTGCGAATTTCATTACCTGTGAGTAGTACCGTACTGTGTGGAATGCCACGAGTCTACACTACTTTTGATTAGTACCGCAACATGACAAATACCATGGTTCTACTTTCCTAGCGATAAGTAGCATTATGAGGGTCCGATGACTTGGATTTTGGACCCCTTTAGACTAAAATATAATTGATTCAGTATTATGCTATAGAGGCTGTACCTTGATCAGCAATACTATTGTTTCACGTCAGTCCCTGTGAATGCAAGACATTGCAGGTAGGATCCACTGATTGTTTTAAATTCATATCCATCCATTCATTCTTCATCCTCACGTTTTGAATTCTGGTCAGTGGAGGATTTTGGACTTTTAATTTGTCACTCCATTTCGTCCCATTTCGTACCATTAGTGGCAGATGACCTAGATGTTAGGCCCCTTTAAACAAGAAGCATCATCATCATCATGATTAGTACCACTATAAGAGGAACACTATGGTTCTGCTTTACCAGTGATTAGTACCATTATGAAGGACTGGTGACCTGGATTATGGACCTCTTTAGATAAGTATCGTCCCAGTGCTTACGGCATTGTAAATAGGATCCACTGATTGGTTTTTTTTTTTTTTTTTTTTTTTCACGATCATTTTCTCATTCGTTTTGGACTCTAGTGGAAACATTTTGAAGTTTTAATTTTCATTTTGTTGACCTCGTACCATTAGGGGTTGATGGCCTAGCCTGTTAGGCCCCTTCAAACAACAAACGTCATCATAATCATTTTTATTCATTCTGGCAATCAATGATTTACTGCAAAATGTCACAGCTCATGCTCTTATATCCCATGTGGACAGTACAACGTTAATTAAAAATCACCTGAGCATCAGGTTTGTATCAGATGTCGTAGGAAGCTCTTGCAACTGCAATGCATTGGTTTTCATCCAATTGGCTCTTCTGCAATCAGGATAAAAATCAATTTCCCACACTAGGTTTATCCAAAGATATTTCAGTCAGTCAAACTTTTGGGTTTTCATATTGAAGCCAAATTGAACTGGGAAACACACATTGATCATGGTTTTGTTTTCAAAATGGCGCCTGGTAATGACGACGTAGTGTTTTATCCTCCGAGTAAATTAACTGTAAAATGTGACGAAAAGTGCGGAAAATATCAAAGATTAGTGAAAAATGGAATGTTGTGTGATTCATGTGATCGATGGTGGCATTATAAGTGCGGAAATTGCCCTAGGGACGTAAAAACTAATGAAAATGTTGACTGGATTTGTGAGCAGTGTGTTCGGAATGTTGTTGTTGGCGACGGCGTTGACGATGAAGCACCGAAAACAATCGAGGAGGAATATAAAAGTGCATTAGAAATTATAAACATTCTACAAAAGGACAATGAGACTCTTAAAGTTGAAAATCAAGAATTAAAAGAAAAACTGCGATCGCTAGAATTTGGGACTGACCATTCTTCGAGTGATATACCGGTACCAGTAACAAACTCGAGCACTTGATGTCAAGTAGTTCGTGGATGGCCGGCTAAGACGAAATCTACAACTGAATTTCTGGAAATAAACATCAGAAATAGGTTTTCTGCCTTAAATAATTTAATTCTGGAAGAAAGTGATCGCGCGCGTGAAACCAAATAATCGCGATCCGCTGCCGTTGCCGTGCCGAGTTTAAAATTTAGGCCTAGAATTGAGATTCAAGACCCAGTTAGGCCTAAATCAGCGAAGGTAGCTGTGTTTGGTGATAGCCAAGGAAGGGAGGGGAATTGCGGGAGTCATTAACGACGAGAATATAGCAGCAACCAGAGAAATGTATCCAGGAGCTTCTATCAGCAGTGTCCTGGAAAACGTAGAAGCAGCAACTAGGAATTTCGGGAGCGGCGATGCAGTGCTTATCATCGGTGGGACGAACGACGTAGCTCACGACAACGCCAAGAATGTAAGATCACAACTTAAACATACACTAGGGAAGCTGACCCACACTAACGTCTTTGTAATGAACGTGCCCCACAGGCATGATTTGAGTAGAGACTCGTGTGTGAACATTGAAGTGGACAAGGTCAATACAGATATTGTTAAAATTTGTAAACATTTTCGGAATACTCAGGTTATTGAATGCAGCAGTTTTGATAGATACAGTTATACAAAACATGGTCTCCATCTAAACAATTCAGGTAAACGAAAGATAGCAAATATTGTTATAGATTTTATTAATCTTAAGATATGTACTGTAAAACAGGCAACTCCCTTGAGTTAAAATACTGACCAGGAAAACTAGTAGAAAGAGCCAGCTGTACTTCAAGCTGGCTCAGTCAACTAGAAAAAGAAACTCAGGATAGTAAGGAATTTCAAGTTACCCAATTGCAACAGTCAAGTTTTAGGGAGGAAGGGGGTCTGAGATTGCTCTTGGTAAACTGTCAAAGTGTACTAAATAAACAATTAAAATTTGGTACATTGATGGAATCTTATGAGACTGATGTGGTGATAGGAGTGGAATCGTGGTTGAAAGAAGGGGTGGGTAATAGAGAAGTATTTCCAGAAGGGTACACAGTCTATCGTAGAGACCGAGGAGATAAGAGGGAGGGGGGGGTTATTCTGGTGAAGGAAACTTACTGTTCACACGAATGGTTTACCGATGAAAGGGATGAAATTAGTTTGTGATAATATGGAGGAGTAGGAATTACAGGAACGTACAGGCCTGAAAGAGAGGAAAGAGGCATGGAAATATTTGAGAAAATAATAGATTATACTCATAAAAACAATAATAATGATATGGTAATAATTGGGGGAGATCTAAATTTGCCTGAAGTTGAATGGAATGGAGCTGCAAGTGAAGCCCATGAACAGAAACTGGCAAATAAGTTAATTGGGGAGGAAGGATTTACACAAGTAGTACAAGAACCGACTTGTCTCAATAACTTACTAGATGTATTCTTGGTTAAACCATGGGAAATTGTTGATAAAACTGAGGTAATTGAAGGAATAGGAGACCATAAGGCTGTAGTAATGGATGTGGGACTGGTACCAAAAAGGCTTAATAAGAGGGTCACACAAGACAAGAAATTGTACAGAAAAACTAAAGCTGATGAATTTGGGACTTACCTTAAATCACAGTTCAGTTGTTGGATAACTGAAGGGAGTAATGTGGATACACTTTGGGCTAAATTTAAGGGAATCATTTGGGAAGGAGAGAAGAGATTTGTACCTGTTAAGAAGGGTAAAATGACCTCAGACCCTGTTTATTATACAAGGGAAATAAGTAAATTAAAAAGAAAATGTAGAATAGTAAACAGGAAAATCAAAGAGGGTAGGGAGAGTAGAGAAACTAGAAAACAGCTAATGAGGGAACTGAATAGAGTAAAAAAGGAAGCAAAAGAGAATTATATGAATGGCATACTTCGAGAGGGTAATGACCACGAAGGGAAATGGAAAAAGCTGTATTCATATATCAGGAATCAAAAAGGAAAAGGAATCCAAATTCCTACAATGGTTGGAGAAG
This sequence comes from Anabrus simplex, assembly GCF_040414725.1. NCBI lineage: Eukaryota > Metazoa > Arthropoda > Insecta > Orthoptera > Tettigoniidae > Anabrus > Anabrus simplex. Next base: position 179,850,112 of record NC_090266.1, read on the forward strand.
GGGGTGAACACTAATTAACAGATACTGAAAAAGCAAACCTATTTAGTAGGGAACTCAGAGATTCAGTAGATGATTGTCAGGAGTTGGAAACCGAAACAGAAGATAAAGAGGGAGAGACACAGAGGGAAACAAGAAGCTTCTCATTCACAAATGAAGATATTTTCAGAGAAATCCAACTGCTTCGGCAAGGAGAAGCAGCAGGAAGTGATCAAATTACTGGGGAGGTGTTAAAGACAATGGGGTGGTACATAGTGCCTTATTTAAAATTTCTCTTTGACTATGTCATAAATATTAGTGTAATACCAAAGGAATGGAAGGAATCTACAATAATACCAGTTTATAAAGGAAAGGGTGATAAAAGGAAACCAGAGAACTACAGACCAATCAGCCTGACCAGTATAGTTTGTAAAATACTGGAGAGTTTAATATCGAAGTACATCAGAGGGATATGTGATGATAAAAATTGGTTCATGAGGAGCCAGTATGGATTTAGAAAGAAATTTTCTTGTGAGGCACAACTGGTGGGATTTCAGCAGGACATATCAGATCAATTGGATTCAGGAGGTCAGTTAGATTGCATAGGCATAGATCTTTCCAAAGCCTTTGAGAGAGTGGAACATGGAATATTATTAAAGAAATTGGAGGGAATAGGATTGGACGTAAGGGTTACACGTTGGATAAAAACATTTCTAAATTCAAGGGTTCAGAAAGTCAAAGTAGGAAATAATGTATCTCAGGAAGAGAAAGTTTGGAAGGGAATTGCACAGGGTAGTATAATCGGTCCGTTACTTTTCTTAATATACGCAAATGATTTAGGGAACAATATAACATCAAAAATAAGATTGTATGCAGATGACATAATTGTTTATAGGGAAATAAACAACATTGAGGATTGTTCATAATTACAAAGGGACTTCGAAAGTATCCAACAATGGGTTGAAGAAAATAATATGAAGGTTAATGGATGCAAATCAACTGTTACAACTTTTACAAACAGGAGCTTTAAAACTGAATTTGAATATACTTTGGATGAGGTAGTTACCCCAAAAGATGGCAAGTGCAAATTCTTAGGTGTGAGATTTGAAAGTAATTTGCACTGGAAGGGTCATGTTGATGACATTGTTGGGAAAGCATACAGATCGTTACATGTCATAATGAGGCTACTTAAAGGATGCAACAAAGAATTTAAAAAAAAAAGTTACTTGAGTATGGTTTGTCCATTATTGGAATATGCACACAGTGTTTGGGATCCTCACCAAGAATACCTAATAAAAGAAATAGATAGTGTGCAGAGGAAAGCAGCAAGATTTGTAACAGGGGATTTCAGGAGAAAGAGTAGTGTATCAGAAATGTTAAAGGAACTTGGGTGGGAAACTTTGAGTAAGAGAAGGGAGAAAACTAGACTTATAGGATTGTATAGAGCCTATACAAGAGAAGAAGCATGGGGAGATATCCGTGAGAGGTTTCAGTTGGAAAATAATTATATCGGCAGGACTGACCACAAATATAAAATTGGAAGGAATTTTAGCAGAAGTGTTTGGGGTAAATTTTCATTCATTGGGAAGGGTGTGAAGGAGTGGAACAGTTTACCAGGGGTAGTGTTTGATCCTTTTCCAAAATCTGTACAGATATTCAAGAAGAGAATAAACAGCAACAGAGGAAATAAATGAAATATTAGAGGGCATTCGACCAGTGCAGGTTACTGTAAATAATAAAGTGTGTGTGAATAAATTAATTGCATCCCCTGGTCAGAGAGGAGTTGGACAGCCAAAGTAGGGGACTGCCTGTAGGGGTGAAGTACAGTGGGGACTTCGAGGGCTCTGGGACCGCTACGGTAGCTGTGAAGGCCCTTCTGGAGCTCTCAAAAGTGGTGGCAAAAGGGGCTCTTGTTAGGACGCAGCAGGTCGTTATGCTACTTAGGTTCCAGAACGGTTAAAATAAAAGAAGAAAAGTAAATAAATGCAATGTAAATATTAATCTTATACCAGTTGTATAGTATCATTTGAAGTAATTCCACATACTGTATATCAGTTGACTATATTTGTAAGTAGTACAGGAGATATTACAAGTAGAATTTTGTAAACAATATAAATTTATTAAGGATGAGTTGTGTGTTTAATAGAAAACATTGTTAGTGTAAATTGTGTAATATTGTATTATAGGAAAATTTTCTTCTCTTGTTAAATTAATATTTAGTGCTTGACAATAATGTATTTTAGTGTACCATTTGCCACCAAGGTAGACACCTCATTTGCAAATAAAGAGATTTTGATTTGATTTTTGAAAAAAAAAAAAAAAGCACGAGTGACTGATTTGTTATGGAAATTGAGGGATTTAGTTAGCAGCGACTTCCTAAGGATGGCATATTATGGTCTCTTCCATTCGCACATCACGTATAGACTGTTATTATGGGGGTATTATTCTTTCGTATATAATATTCTTCTAATACAGAAAAAAGGTTGTCCGCACAATGTGTAGGTCTGGTGCAGTTTAAAATCAGTTCTTTAAAATTATTGGATAAATTACCATATTTTGCATTGTCCACTCTGTTAAGCAATATTAAAAGGAAATTGCATGATTGGTTAATAGAAAATCCATTTTATAATACCTGTGAATTTTTAGAAATGTGTAATAGTATTAGTAAGTTTTAATAAAAGGTGTTCGTTCATTTAACCTTGTTAGTCTTCTTTTTCTATCGCTTTTCCGACACCTGGTCGGTTGCAGGTGCGAACTTGATCCCTTACAGTCTGGTTTTAAGAAAGGACACAGTACTGCAACTACACTAATGAAAATCACGGATGACATTAGACGGGCTATGGATGAACGAAAACTGACTATACTTATCCTTCTAGATTTTAGCAGTGCGTTTGACACTGTAAATGTAGACATACTGTCAGCTAAGTTACAAAAACTTCACATGGCTCATTCTGCTATTCAGCTCTTGGGCTCATACCTCAAAAACAGACGACAGCAAGTTGTATCAAACATGAAGACTTCAGAATGGAGGACTAAGCAATCTGGCGTTCCCTAAGGGTCTATTCTTGGACCTCTTTTATTCTTAATCTATATTAATGACATTTCTTCTCATCTGAACGACTGCAACTATCATCTTTATGCCGACGATCTTCAGATATACTCACACTTTAAGGTCCCTGACATTGACAAAGCAATCCACCATATGAACTCGACTTTAAATTCAATTAGCTCGTATGCTAAAGATAACTGCCTATTAATTAACCCGAAGAAAACGCAAGCAATCATAATAGGACAATGTAGACTTTTAAATACGCTAAACATCATACAGCAGCCTAACCTCATGCTCTGTGGTGAAGCTATACCTTTTCAGAAGTCTGTAAAAAACCTAGGCGTTGTCATGAATGACACATTAAACTGGAATGACCATATAACAAGTGTCTGCAGAAAAGTATATGCATCTCTTCACCCCCTAAAAATGAAACAATCCATTCTTCCACACAGCATGAAAATAAAACTTATTCAAACCCTCATTTTTCCAATAATTTATTACTGTGATGTCGTATTAACCGATGCAACTGCAGAACAAACTATGAAACTTCAAAGGGCAATGAACTCTTGCATACAATTTATATTTTCTTTGAACTTTAGGACACATATTTCCCCTTATTGTGAGAAGCTATCCTGGCTGAAAATTGATCAACTAAGGAATTTACAAACTGCGACACTAATTTTTCGACTTCTGAACGAATCTACACCTGAATACCTATCCTCACATTTTAACTTCCTCTCATCTTTCCATGGACATAATACCAGATCGACTTCTACCCTTATGATACCTGTTAATCATTCATCTGTATACAGCCACTCTTTCCAAGTGTCTGGGGCAAGCCTATGGAACACACTCCCTGTCAGTATACGTAATAGCACTTCAACAGTCTCATTTAAACGGTCTTGTCGAGATTTCCTCTTAAATACGTGACCAGCTTGTATGAACGTTAGTGTGTATGAGTGCAATTATGATTTAGAACTATGGTTAGGTGATGTAGATGTAGATAGGCTAGATAATATTAATCATTAAAAATAACAATTACAATCTGTTATAATATTACTCCATAAATTTAAGTAGCTCCTAGGGTCTGCTAATGTTATTTTACTAAAGTATGTGATTATGTACTGTACGTAGTGGTTAAGTGTAAGTGAGGGCCGTGAGCCCTAACTTCGCCACATACAAAGGCATAAAATAAATAAATAAATAACTTTGTTGCACATATGGATTCGGCCCTGTTTTATGGCTGGATGCCCTTCCTGATGCAAACGCTATATGGAGGGATGTAATCACTATTGCATGTTTCTGTGTTGGTTGGTAGTGTAGTGTGTTGTCTGAATATGAAGAGGAAAGATGGGACAAAGACAAAAACCCAGTCCCCGGGCCAGAATAATTAATCAGATGCGATTGAAATCCTCAACCCGGCTGGGAATCAAACCCAGGACCCTCTCAACCGAAGGCCTCAACGCTGACCATTTAGCTCATTTAGCTGTGTTAATATTAAGTACTAAATTATTGTCAGTTGACGAAGCCTATCTCATTGTATATGGCCAATGGCAAATAAAGATTCTTGAGCAGATATTTTAGATTCAGGAGGTCAGATGGACTTTATCACTATTGACATACCCAAGGCTTTAATAGGGCAAATCACGGGTGATTATGGAGAAAAATGAGGGCTATTGGACTAGACAAAAGAGTGGTTGAATGGATGGCTAAATTTCAAAAGAATAGACCTCAGAGAATTAGAGTAGGAGAAGTGTTATCTGATCTCTTCACATGGTTTTGAGAGTATTTAGGGGTTGTAATAAGGATGTAAAGGAGAGGGCATATATGCCTCTGGTCAGACCCCAGTTAGAGTATGGTTCCAGTGTATGGGACCCACACCAGGACTACTTGATACAAGAACTAGAAAAGCTTCAAAGGAAAGCAGCACGATTAGTTCTGGGCAATTTCTGACAAAAGAATAATGTTACAATAATATTGCAAACATTGGACTGGAATGACTTGGGGGGTGAGGGACGAGATGATAGACTGTGGTATGTTTCGAGCTGTCAGTAGAGAGAAGGCCGGGAATGATATTTGTAGAAGAGTAAGCTTAAATGGAGGTTTTAAAAGGAGTAAAGTTCATAATATAAAGATAATGCTGGGTTTCAAGAGAAAAAAATGGAACAAATATTCATACATAAGGTGCCGAGTAAGGGATTGGAAAAAAATTTCAAGGGAAAAATTCTATACATTTCCAAGTTCTTTGAAAAATTTGAAGAAAATGCTAGTTAACATTTGTTAAGGAATCTCTCACTTTGGCGATAGTCCTAAATGCAGATCATCAATGATAGATAGATTGGGTCACGAACCAATAACCTCAACATTTAACTTGAACCTCAATGTGAGTGTCCTTAGCTAAGGGCTGCCACGGTACCATTATATTTGATAGTGAAAAAAGGCATTCCAGGCCACCTAGTGAGTGGTTTATTGTTTTTGGTGCTACATTTTAATCACTGATTTGTCAAAAATAAATAGCCAATCTTTAATGGAGCTGAATTTTATAAACTTGCATATTAAATATTAGAACTACGAAGATTTGATTGAAGAGGTCAAAGTGAGACAAAAACTTACTGTAAAGTTTTACTGAATTTATTTTCTTCTATTTTCATGTTCTAAATACTCTGGTTTCGCATAATTTCAAATATTGCTTGTAAAGTGTGCCAAATTCTGCAGAGTGTACTGTAGTTATTTCTTGGAGAATGCTTACTTTAATTGTGCCTAGGGCCTAGAAATATTAAATCTGCCACTGATTTGGTAGCACCCTGTCCATTATCATATGAATAGAAATGAGAACAGCATAACTCCCTTGCCTCAGCTCTATAGTTACACTGAACTCTGCATTTGTTCCCACTGACCTCGATAGCTGCAGTCGCTTAAGTGCGGTCAGTATCCAGTTCGGGAGATAGTAGGTTCGAACCCCACTGTCGGCAGCCCTGAAGATGGTTTTCCGTGGTTTCCCATTTTCACACCAGGTAAATGCTGGGGCTGTACCTTAATTAAGGCCACAGCCGCTTCCTTCCCACTCCTAGCCCTTCCCTGTCCCATCGTCGAAGACCTATCTGTGTCGGCGCGACGTAAAGCAAAAAAAAAAAAAGAACTAGCATCTCTTCCAATACTGATTTTCGCGCAGTTCTTACTGTTCGGGTACATGCTCTGCATAACCATAATCAAACCTCTATTTATGTTTTTCCTCTCCAGGGGTTTCCAGACTACCTCTCTAAGAGTGCTGTTAAATGTTTAGGAAAGACATTACATGTATATAAGACATTATCAAGTCCTTTCCATCATTGTTCTTATTAAAGATTTTAAAAGTAGGACTAGGAGGCAGTACCATATGGCTGATAAAGCGGGCATGAGGCAGTTTTTAAATAATTATGATCGGTGGAAAACGGTAAATAAGAATGTAAACAGACTCCGGTATGGGTTTAAAGAAATTGTTGAGGAATGTGAAAACAGGTTTGTACCTTTAAAGGTGGTAAGGAATGGTAAAGACCCACCTTATTGTAATTGAGAAATAAAGAGACTAAGAAGGAGGCACAGATTGGAAAGAAATAGTTACAAATGGCTGTGAAAGTAAGGAGAAATTGAAGGAACTTACTAGGAAATAGAATCTAGCAAAAAAGGCAGGTAAGGATAACATGATGGCAAGCATAACTGAGGCGTTCAGAAGCCAACCGACTAACTCTAGAATTTTGACAAGTGCAAGTAATAACATGGTTGGGTAGCATCACTGAATATTTTGTCAGTGGCCAAAACAATTAACTCCACAGTTAAATGTTTCACCGCCAGAATGCGCTATCTGCTCTGGCAACGGAACATTTTACCAGTGGTTTCAGTGGCCAAAGTGACACAGCTTTTTCTTTTATTGAAAAACAAGCAAAAACTTGTAGTCACATCTATTCTCCAAGAGATTGGTATGAAATCATTCTTGGCTGCAGGAAAACAAACAAATATATCCTCACAGAAATGAACCATGAAAACTTGTATTCAACTGAAAACTTAGAAGAGTGTATCACCAACAGGAAACAAAGCGTCGAAGGTGAACCAGTTAACTGGCTGACAATGAGATGGATCAGGATTGAGAAGGCTGAATAGAGGCAACGAATAACGCATTTGTATTTTAGGCACTTTTTATGTGAATTTAAATACTACTTAATGACCTACAATAATACTAGTGCATTGTTCATGTAAAAGGGCTTTGTCAATGCATATTTGTTTAATAAAATGACTTGTATACAATCCACTCGTAATACTGTGTCAAAATTTTCCGCTGGCAATGTGACTAACTCCATAGAAAGTGGCTTCTTTAGTGGGAACAGAGATATTGAAGTGTTTTTATATATTTATAAAGTGCTGAATACATAACCTTAATTGTAAGAATATAAATGAGTGTATTGTAAATATGCTGAAAAATAAATTGAGTTTTTTACAGATCAATAACTTTATCCGTTTGTACTGAACATTTTTATTTGATGAAGTTAGTTGGCTTGGCTTCTGAACGCCTCAATTGGCAGTCTTACAAATTTTAGTGAAAACTGGAAGGGTATGTATAGGTACTTAATGCAGAAACAGGTTCCAAGAAGGACATTCCAGGAATAATTAATGAACACAGAGAGTGTGTATGTGAGGATCTTCGAAAGGCAGAAGTGTTCGGTCAGCAGTATGTAAAGATTGTTGGTTACAAGTATAATGTCCAGATAGAGAAGGTGACTAATGCTAAAGAAGTATTAAAATTTACATATGATACAATGATATTTACAATAAGATACAAAAATTGAAAACTAGAAATGTAGCTGGAATTGATAAGATTTCTGGGGATATACTAAACACAATGGGTTGGGATATAGTACCATATCTGAAGTACTTATTTGATTATTGTTTGGTTGAAGGAGCTGTACCAAATGAATGTAGTTGCACCTGTGTATAAAGGAAAGGGTGATAGACATAAAGCTGAAAATTACAGGCCAGTAAGTTTGACATGCGTTGCATGTGAGCTTTGGGAAAGCATTCTTTCTAATTATATTAGACATGTTTACGAAATTGATGACTGGTTCGATAGAAGACAGTTTGGTTTTAGGAAAGGTTATTCCACTGAAGCTCAACTTGTAGGATTCCAGCAAGATATAGCAGATATCTTGGATTCAGGAGGGCAAATGGACTGTATCACGATTGACCTGTCTAACGCATTTTATAGGGTGGATCATGGGAGACTACTGGCAAAAATGAGTGCAGTTGGACTAGACAAGAGTGACTGAATGGGTTGCTATATTACTAGAAAATAGATCTCAGAGAATTAGAGTAGGCAAAGCTTTATCTGACCCTGTAATAATTAAGAGGGGAATTCCTCATGGCAGTATTATTGGACCTTTATATTTTCTTATATATATATAAATGATATGAGTAAAGGAAGGGAATCGGAGGTAAATATTTTGTGGATGTTACTTGTTATAGAGAAATAGGTTACAAGATCGCGAGCAAATGCAAAATGACCTCTATAATGTTGTGAGATGGACAGTAGGCAATGGTATGATTATAAACGGGGTTAAAAGCCGGGTTGTCAGTTTCATAAATAGGAAAAGTCCTCTGAATTTTAATTACTGCGTTGATGGGGTGAAAGTTCTTTTTGGGGATCATTGTAAGTATCTGGGTGTTAATATAAGGAATGAGCTTCATTGGGGTAATCACATAAACGGGATTGTAAATGAAGGATACAGATCTCTGCACATGGTTATGAGGGTGTTTAGGGGTTATAGTAAGGATGTAAAGGAGAGGGCGTATAAGTCTCTGGTGAGGCCCCAACTAGAGTGCGGTTCCAGTGTATGGGACCCTCACCAGGATTACTTGATTCAAGAACTGGAAATTCCAAGGAAAAGCAGCTCGATTTGTTCTGGGTGATTTCCGACAAAAGAGTAGCATTACAAAAATGTTGCAAAGTTTGGGCTGTGAAGAACTGGGAGAAAGAAGACGAGCTGCTCAACTAAGTGGTATGTAAATTATCAGAAAATAATTTATTCTATTGTACCACTTATTCAATACAAGTATTTTCTCTTTCAATAAGTGGTATGTTCCGAGTTGCCAGCGGGGAGATGGCGTGGAATGACATTAGTAGACGAATAAGTTTGAGTGGCGTCTTTAAAAGTAGGAAAGATCACAGTGTGAAGGTAAAGTTGGAATTCAAGAGGAAAAATCGGGGCAAATATTCATTTATAGGAAGGGGAGTTAGGAATTGGAATAACTTACCGAGGGAGATGTTCAATAAAATTCCAATGTCATTGAAATCATTTAAGAAAAGGCTAGGAAAACAAATGGGGAATCTGCCACCTGGGCGCCTGCCCTAATTGCAGATCAGTATTGATTGATGCAATTATAAAAATTGCACCAGATGTTGATCTGCCTCATCTAAAACTGAACTGTTCTAACTTCCTCTGATCCTCTTGTCCTTTCAGAAATTTTCTTTATGTGAGGGAGAAAAGTAATTCATTTGTAATTTTTGCAGTTGTAATATTTTCTTCCATATCAGTCAAAATAATTTATATATAGAGGTAAGCACCGGGAAACCATGAATACAGTGCATAGCCTAAGTACTAAGGGGTGGGTTACAGCAAGGATGGGAAGATGTTTCGCAGGTACGGCTGTTAACTTTCCTCTCTGGTGACAGGTAAAAGGACTATCAAGGGGAGGTCACAATGTCCGCATAACCGATTTCGAGCCATTTTATCATATCTTTTAGCTTATGTATCATCTTAACATCAATGTATTTTAATTGTCTTGCCATTTTACCAATTTTAGCTGAAGATGTTCCATAATCGGAACGAAACATGTACTAGAGGTTATATGGATTATATTATGTAATTAATAAGTCTATTATATAGAAATTGATAAGTATTGGAAGGTGGGAACTTACTCATAACTTAACCTTAGTTGTGTTGAGCCAATACGGAATAAACATGAGATTTATAAGCTGTAACCGATTTTGTTCAAACATTGTAGGTTGATAGTACTACATCACAGAAACACACAGGCAAAGTAGTAGCATGCAACTCTCAAAAATTTCCGAAAAAAGCCATTTTGAAAATGTCGAGACAAGTTACGAGAGATCTAGCATGCCATGTACTAACAAGTGAGAGACTGTGGCACAGTGGTCGAGTGGTTAAGGTTCTCCACAGCAGTTATGAAGATGTCGAGTTCGAGTCATGTGAAGCTACGCAGAGTGCAGACAGGTTCCTGGGAGAGCAAGCAATAAATAAACAGTTGGAAATGGCCATGGCTTGTGTCGAGGACCTTCTTTATATAGATCGCTTACTAAATTCCGGCGACTCTGTAGAGATTACAGAAGATGCCGAATTACTGGGAAAGAAAATTTTTTAAATCTATTTTGACAGTAATAGAAGAAAATAAATTTCCTACAGATGAAAAAAGGGGGGGAAATGACGGGTAAAAAGCTGGTAGCAGCATGACTCGAACTCACCATCTTCATAACTGAAGTGGAGAACCTTAACCACCACGAACCTACTACGCTGACGTAGCAAGGGGAGAGGTGCTACTCCCACGTGGTGCGTCCCAGCTGGCGGATAGGGGGGCCCTGTGGGTGGGGGACGCTGACGAAGAATACACCCGCGGTATTCCCTGCCTGTCGTTAGAGGCGACTAAAAGGGGCAACCAAGGGATGATTGAATTAGAACCATGAAACTACTTTTGATTTGTACCATCACGCGGCTAACACCATGGGTTGCCTGTACTTGCGAGTAGTACCACTATATTAGGTATGAAATAGGTTTGTGATTAGTAGCAGCAAAGAGTGGGTTCTCCTGTGGGTTTCCAGTGCCCGTGCGTCGTACCCATGTGAACAACACCACGTGTCTGGGCATTGCCTGTGAGTTGTACCACTATATGGGCGACACCGTGGGTCTACGTTGCCTGTGACTAGTACCCACTACGTGAGGAACACCACGGGAGTACCGGTACCCGTGACTAGTACACCTAGGTGAGGAACTTCATCGTTTTGCGTTGGCTATGAGTGGCTCCATTGTGTGAGAAACACCATATCTGTGTTACCTGTACGAAGTACAATACTTGTGAGTAGTATCATCTTGTGTGGAACACCGTGAGTCTTCGCTACTTTTGATTAGTACCCCAACATGACAAATACCATGGTTCTACTTTATTCGCGACATGCACCATTCTGAGGGGCCTTAGACCTCGATTTTGGACCTCTTTATACATCAAGCTACCTCGATTCAGGGTTGTGCTTTATAAGTGGTCCCTTGGTCAGTAATACTATTATTTATGACCTTTTTTGGGTTGGATCCACTGTTTTTTTTGTTTGTTTTTTTGTTTTTTAGGTTCATGTCCATCCATTCATTCTTCATGACATTTTTTATTTATTTTGGTCAGTGATGATTTTGAACTTTTTGTTTTCATTTCATTTCGTACCATTAGGGACCAGTGACATAGATGTTAGGCCCCTTTAAACAACAAGCAGCAGCAGAACCTTAACCACTCAACCACTGCACCATAGTGTCTCGCTTGATGGTACCTGGCATGCTAAACCTCTCTTAACCTTTTTCGACGTTTTCAAAATCGCCTTTTTCAAAAATGTTTAAGAGTTCTGCACTACTACTTTGCCAGTGTGTTTTTGTGATGTAGTACTACCAACCTGCAAAGTTTGAACAAAATCGGTGATGCGGGCATCGTGACTTCTCCTTGTAAGACTTCATGGGTCCAGAGCAAGGATTATGTGAGAGAGCAGATAATAATGGGCAATACTCAGATAAATACCTCATGCAACAGCTACCATTCTTCTTTATGGCTCTAGCCAGTGGAATGAGCAGTTGTAATGGCAACAAACATAGATAAAATTGTGAATCATTATCTTGCTTTTTAGCAGAGAATACAAAAGGAAAGAGTAAGGTGTGGGCCACATTTTATGTAATTCTTGATGTCAAAGGTGGAAAAACATGCTTCGTCCTGTGTAGAATTGGACATGCGAGAAACCCAAGCACCAGTACATATTAAAATACAGCTGCATCCAAAAAATTTATCAAAGTAAGATATACCTCTATTGCCAGTTGAAATCTGGCAGTAAAACTGCATAACTGAAGAACATGAAAAAATGTACTAAGTGACACACCTAACAGTATGTTGTACACAAGCAATAAATACAAAGGCTTGTCAATACTTCATTAAATGAGGGAAGCATATCTCTAACAATTAAACATCAATCGCAAACTTGAAATTACGAACGATCCTCATGTTAATGCTGTGAGAGATTGTAATGCCACCAATAATCATTGCTTCTCAGAACTACAGATAAGTACTGATAACAGATCAAAGAGTGTTATGATCAGGGAGATTCTACAACTAAAGGAATTTCATGCTTTGAGTAACTACCCTCACAAAGGGAGAGGAATTCCCTTATTTGCTGAATTACCATGCACCAACTCATTGGTGGTGAAATGTAGTGGGCTTTCATCCTCTGATGGAGAGACATGTTGAAAATATTGGCAATGGTCACCTCATTGCTCACTCCACATGGACGTTCTACAAACACAGGCCACTGCAGGCACTGCAGTGAATACGAAACCCTACCACATGTGCTTGGGAGCTACCCTCAGGGAGTTACTTTCCATTAAATGTCATAACACTCTAAGATCTCTATTAGTGAGCAGGCTCAAAGAAGAAAGCCTTGAGGTTCATGAGGAAGTCCACTGTTTAGCAGAAGGTGGAAGTAGCCATTGTATTGATATAATTGCCATCAACCAGAAAAGGAAAAGAGGTAGAAATCATTGACCCTACGATAAGGTTTGTAGACATTCGTTCCCAGCCAGATGACATAGATAAGGAAAAAAAAAAAAGAAACTTCCAGAGAGCCTGCAATGTCAGGAAAATAGGAGTAAGGGGACTGCTTTTGGGTGCTAGACGGACCATCACCAGAAATTTTGTTGAATGGCAGCAAACTTACAGATAGGACTGCAATATGCAAGACAAAATTGTTACCACGTTATAAAATTCTCAGTGGCAATAATGAGGAACCATTTGTATGGAAAGCACAATACTTAATTTTCTTCTGGCAACATTTTAAAAACATTAACGATGTTCATATGCTCATGTTCATTGACATTATTTAATGAAATCAACAATTCAAGTATTTTCAAACAACTTTTGAACTATTCTGTGTTCTTTGGCAAACACATATTGGTGTCTGAATAAATTTTAAAAATATACTGTCGTTTGCAGTGTGTGTAGGAAGTTGGAGGCGCGTTATAAACAATTAATGGACAGAAGTATAGCCTAGAACTAGGTCATCTAATTTTTTCTCACATTATGCACTAATCAACCAGAATGAAACGGAATGAAGCAGTCAATGCGCAAGTCAGCGTCACATTTAGAACACTGTGTTTTCACTATTGATTTCCAAGTTTTGCGAGGACATCTTTTCTTCTTGTCTGATGTGTGTTGCAGAAGAAGGTCCGTCCTGTCGTACCTCACAGAATCTGATATGTGACTGTCTTGGGACGATGCCGGCGAAGTGCACAGTTTTCCAGGTACCTTTTGTACTACTTGATAACTCTGGAGGTACACACTAGTCATTTCTCTTCTGAATTCCAGTGTGGGACATTTTCAGATTGTTGGTTCTATTATGCAAATCCAACTGTTCTGAATAGATTAAATCAAACAACCGTGTAATTTTTTATTTTTTATTTTTTTTGCTAGCGGCTGGACGTCGCACCGACACAGATAGGTCTTACGGCGACGATAGTGTAGGAAAGGCCTAGGAGTTGGAAGGAAGCGGCCGTCGCCTTAATTAAGGTACAACCCCAGCATTTGCCTGGTGTGAAAAGGGGAAACCACGGAAAACCATCTTCAGGGCTGCTGGCAGTGAGATTCGAACCCACTATGCAAGCTCACAGCCGCATGCCTCTAACGGCACGGCCAACTCGCCCGGTAACCGTGTAATTGATTCGAATTCCAGTCTAGTAACAACTCGCGTTCTGATCCATCTGATCAGTGCTGCCCATATGCAAATTGTAGTTAAGCACTCAGTTTTGTTCTTGGAATCGTTATGTTTCTCTTTTGCTTTTGAGAAAACCTTTTCACATGAGGAATTTCTTGCTTGCTGCAAGAACTGGAAATCATGGTAACAGCAGCATTATCCATCCACCCCATACACAGACTACCATTTCTCTGCATTGCAATTTCAAAATATCTGCTTATTGACCAAGGGATGTTCTTTTGGAATTCTGCTTTCCCCGAACTGTTCCTACGGCTGAGTACCAACGGAAAATTAGAAATGAAGAGAGTGTTGCACCAGAAAACAAGTTGTCCATGCAAAGTGAGTACTTCATATTATTATTCTCATCAGGCAATTCACCAAGTAATGCTTTGCCAACCAATTTTTTGTAGTCCATATTTGATTTAGGACTTCCTTGGTACAAATATTCCCCCCCCCCTCTCTCTCTCTCTCTCTCTCTCTCTCTCTCTCTCTCCCTCCCTCCCTCTTGCTCGCTCTCTCTCTCAAATAGCTTGGTCCAATCAACATTTTTGAATGCCTTTTCTAGATCCATTAATGCCATGTATTTAGGCTTGTCTTTCTTAATTCGATGCTGTAAGATCAGACATAGTCAGGATTGCTTCACATGTTCCTATATTTCTTCTGAAGCCGAACTGACCTTCTCCAACTTAGCATTAACTTGGATTTCCATTCTTGTGTAGCCGGGCTGAGTGTCTCAGACGGTTGAGGCGCTGACCTTCTGACCCGAACATGGCAGGTTCGATCCTGGGTCAGTCCAGTGGTATTTGAAGGTGTTCAAATACATCAGCCTCGTGCAGTAGATTTACTGGCACATAAAAGAACTCCTGCAGGACTAAATTCCGGTACCTTTGCGTCTCCGAAAACCGAAAAGTAGTTAGTGGGACGTAAAGCCAATAACAACATTCTTCTGTAAATAATGTGTGTTAAAATTTTGCAACCTTGAGAAACTATACTAATGGTGCTAGTTTTCACACTTGTCATCACCTGATTTCTTGGGAATGGGTATAACAATAGTTTGTCTAAAATTGGATGACACTTCTCCTGTATCATACATTTTACACTCTAAATGGAATAACCACGCCATGCTGGTTTCTCCCAAGGCAGTCAGTAATTTTGAGGCTATGTCATCAATTCCAGGTGCCTTATTCCTATTTAGGTCTCTCAAAGCTCTATTTTGAATTCTGACCCTGAAATTGGGTCTCCCATTTCATCAGCATCCGGAGCTGCTTCTTGTTTCAGAACCGCATCACCTACTTCTTTCTCGTGTTACAATTGTATGATATGTTCCTGCCATCATTATGCCTTGTCTTCTTTCCTTAGAGGTGGTTGTCCATCTGAGCTCTTAATATTCATACACCTAGTATTCCTTTCTCCAAAGTTTTTCTTGTTTTTCCAGTATGCAGCACCTACCTTTCCTATGGCCATACAACCTTCAATATCCTTGCACTTCTATTTCATTCATTCTTTCTTAGCCGACCTGCACTTTCTATCTACTTCATTCTAATCATCTATATTCCTATCTGCCCTCCTTATTTTTTGCATTCTTGTATTTTTACCGTTCATCAGTCAGCTCTAATATCTCCCGAGTTATCACGCGAGTTGGTCATGCGGTTAGGGGCGCGCAGCTGTGAGCTTGCATGCAGGAGATAGTGGGTTCAAACCCCACTGTCAGCAGCTCTGAAGATGGTTCTCGATGTTTTCCCATTTTCATACCAGACAAATGCTGGCTCTGTACCTTGTACCTTAATTAAAGGCACAGCTGCTTCCTTCCTACTTCTATGCCCTTCCTATCCTGTCATGGCCATTAGACCTATCTGTTGGGCGAGTTGGCCGTGCGCGTAGAAGCGTGCGGCTGTGAGCTTGCATCCTGGAGATAGTAGGTTCGAATCCCACTATCGGCAGCCCTGAATTGGTTTTCCGTGGTTTCCCATTTTCACACCAGGCAAATGCTGGGGCTGTACCTTAACTAAGGCCACGGCCGCTTCCTTCCAACTCCTAGGCCTTTCCTATCCCATCGTCGCCATAAGACCTATCTGTGTCGGTGCGACGTAAGGCCCCTAGCAAAAAAAAAAAAAAAAAGACCTATCTGTCTCGGTGTGACATAAAAACAAAATTGTAAAATTGTATCTCCTGAGTTTTCTACTGATTCTTACTTGATCTTACCTTTCTTCAGCAGCCCTACTGATCTCTTTCTTCACGACCGTCCACTCTTAATCTCCTGCATTTCCATCAGCCTTTCATGTAGTCCTTGTGCAACGTGTTCCTTGAAACGATCCCTCACATTCTTTTCTTTCAACTTATCTAGATCACATGTTCTTGCATTTCTTCCTTTATTGAATATCTTCAACTTTAGACGACATTTCATGACCACTATATCCTGGTCAAAGTTCATGTCTGCTCCTGGTAAGGTCTTTCGATCCAACACTTGGTTTCTGAATTTCTGTCTAATCATAATTAAGACTATTTGATATCTTCACTGTCTCCAGGTCTTGTCCATATGTACAGCCATCATTTGTGGTGTTGATACCAAGTATTAGCAATGACTAAATTATGATCAGTGCAGAATTCTACCAGCCGACTCTCTCTTTCATTCCGTCCCTGTCCGAATTCTCCTACAGCATTAACTTCTCTTCCTTGGCTTGCCACTGTATTCCAGTCTCCCATCACAATTAGATTCTCGTCTCCTTTTACATATTGCATTAAATCATCTATCTCTTCATATATTCTTTTTATTTCTTCATCATTAGCTGTACTAGTATGCATGTAGACCTGCACTATTGTGGTGGGCATTGGCTTGGTGTCTGTCTTGAAAACAATAATCTTTTCACTATGCTGGTCATAGTAGCGTACCTGCTGCCCTATTTATTCATTATTAAATGAACACCTGCATTTTCCATGTTTGATTTTGTGCTGATAATTCTGTAGTGCCTGACCAAAAATTGTGCTCTCCCTGCCAACGTCTTCACTTATACCAACTACATCTAGTTTTGGTCTTATCCATTTCCCTCTTCAGACTCTCTAACCTACCACAATGATTCGAACTTCTAATATTCCATGCTCTGACTCACATATCGGTATTCATCTTCCTGATGATTACCCCTTCCTGTGTAGTCCCCACCCGGAGATCTGAATGGGGGACTATTTTACCTCTGGAATATTTTACCCATGAGGATGGCATCATCAATACATCATTCATTCATTCATTCATTCATTCATTCATTCATTCATACAGTGAGAACTGCATGTCCTCGGGAGTTAGTTACGGCTGTAGTTTCCCATTGCTTTCAGCCATGTAGCAGTATCAACAGAGCTAAGCCATGTTAAATATTATTATAAGGCCTTATCAGTCAATCATCCAGATTGCCGCCCTTGCAATTTCTGATAGGCTGCTTCCCCTCTTTCGATGAACCATTCATTAGTCTGGTCTCTCAAAAGATTCCTCTCCGATATCGTGTCACCTGCGGTTCGGCTCTATGCTACGTAGGAATGCACAAGCCTCTCTACCACAGCAAGGTCACATGGTTCACAAATCATAATTTACTAAACAACCATCCTTACTATTTAGGCACCATATCTTGTAACCAAACCTAATTTGTTTTCCACGAATAAACTTTTTGTAGTTACAACATCCAAAATATTTGACCAAGCATTCATCATATGCCAGATATTCTTCAGGAACAAAATTATCAAGGAACTTTTCTTTCATCATTTGCAACAAGGGGCAAATTTTGCATGCTTTGTCATTTTTATCGATTTTGAGTTGTAATTGTTCATTAGAACGGATCATCATCAAAATTCTTTTTTACGAATTTTGGTGTTGTCTGCATAGTGGAGAAAAGGACAGATCTGAAGAAACCTGTCCCTTCACATGGCCTGTAAAGTAGCTACATTTTTCATGTCGTTGTTACAGTACGAATCATTCTGTGTAGATAGAAGGCTGTTATAACCACTAACATACATAAAGCAATGAAACATCATATTCTGGGGCTGTACCTTAGTTAAGGCCACAGCTGCTTCCTTTCCACTCCTAGCCCTTTCCTATCCCCTGTTGCCATAAGACCTGTCTAGGTATGTGCGACATAAAAAAAGAACAATCATATTTCATCTGCAGTTATCTTGGGATCCACAAAATTCAGAAATAAAGCATTCCGCCTTGTTTCCTCCGCTAAGTGGTCGATGAGTTCATTGTGAATAAACTGCTCAAAAATTTAAACTACAGGCAAATTTCTATACATACAGTAATGTCAATTTGGAAAAAGTAGATGGCTTCTCATAATCGAATTCTGCTCCTTTTCCCCGTAAAATACTATGATTTGACATCTCCTGCTCCGTCTCTGCAATCCACCTTTTTGTTCCTGGGGAGATTTTGATTTCTTTCTCTGCAGGTGAAATCAGAGTACACTGTTCCCCTAGATCAGTGCTATTGTTTACTGGTGGGTTTACCAATGAGTAGGGACCTGAAAAATTAGCACCCATTTGTTTCAAAATTAGAATCTATTTTTTCCAAAATTAGCATCTATTTTTCCAAATTTAGCATCTATTTACGAAGTTAAAAATAATCACATGGTATTATTAAATTTAATGATTCCAAGTTTATGAAGTGCAATTATTGTCCTTGGTTCACACACAATACAAATTCATTGTTCAAACAAAAGCATTGTCAGTACATCGGCATTGATTTTTTTTCAAATTTCACCGTCTGTCTGTAACCACTGAGTTTTAATAAGACAACACGCGCTTGCTATCTACATTGTTCGTTGCGGTCCACAGCAACTCAAGACAGTATTTAGTAAATATGCGGAACTCTGTCTGGAGTTAATGCTAGCACGACATCACATTTTTCACTTTCTTTCATCTGGGTTTGAACTGCATGTTTCAGAGAACAGTAACCAGACCAGATATTGTTTCGTGAGTGATCTGTTACTCCAAACAATTTCTCAAGCTCATCTAATTGATCAGTGTTAATCAAAATTATATTTTTTGGATATACAGCTTGAGAAATTGACACAAAATGCTTATGGTTGGGGTCTTTAGCTTTCAATCTAGCTAGCATGCACTGTGAAGAATGAGCAGCTTTGACAAATGTGTCTCTATATGCAGTCTGCTGTAGAGGAGTGAGCTTAATCAAAGCATGATTATTATTATTATTATTATTATTATTATTATTATTTATTTTTTTTGTCTTTTTGCTATTTGCTTTACGTCGCACCGACACAGATATGTCTTATGGCGACGACGGGATAGGAATGGGAAGGAAGCGGCATCATTAATTGCCGCAGAAAAATTCCCCTCACAAATTAAGGTAAAATTGGCGTCAAGGTTATGCAGTTTGGGGTAAAGGAGATGAGAGGTAGGATACAGAGACCCTTCAAGTTCAGTAAGGAGGTCAACCAATCCAGCTGCATGATCTGTGACAAAAACCATGTGGGAGTGAAGCCTATTCACTTCTCGGTCACTCAGATCAGTCAGGTGCGTAATACCACAGTTGTTGATGTCTTTCATGTCAGACATCTTGAAAATTGTAACAGCATCAGTAAAGTAAGCACTCAAATAGAAGACATCCTGAAATCAGCTATTCCATCAGGTTATGACAGGTGCAGGAAAAAGCTTTGCTTGCTTTGAAGCACCATACTTTGATGTTAAGAATTGTAAATAATTATATTTTTGCTTTCTTTTGTTAAAAAATGCAGACTTCACCATCGCAACCACATAGTTTAAATCTGTCATCACTGTGGCCCAACTATTGCCAATCAAGCTGATCTTATGTGCCCAGCACTGTACATACATTAAATGATCCCCTATGACCACACTTCATATTTCATAACACCGCTTCATGTACGGGGCACTATCACTAACAAACATTTTAACTGCATCATATGGTACACTATAACTGCTCAGAGCTTCTAAAACAGCACGAGAGCAGTTTGTAGCATTTCCTGCATCAAGATAGTTCACAGAAACAACGTGCAGCTCTATGTTCGATCCGGCTGGGACTTTGAATATGATGATAAAAACACAACGGCCCATTCTATCTGTAGTTTCTTCACATAGTATATTGATGTTCTTCCCCACTAGAGCCTCTGCTGTTCTTTTCTGGTGGTCATATGCAACTTCTAGAAAGGAAGAAAGACCTCAAATTATAACAAAATAATTTAAAATTACTGAATCAGTTGGGTATGGGTAAGATAGTTTGATATGGAAATCGCACTCAAATTCGGTATCCTTCAATTTTGCGCGTGGTTTCGATGTCGTAATACCTAAACCGTACCCGATCAATGAAATCGAAACTTACCTGGTAAATATACTTCATGTAGAGTTCTCACACATGGCAGCTCTTCATTTGAAAACTTAGTAATCCAGGGTCTTAGCTTTCTAGCTTTTCCAGAGGTATATTTGCTTTGGCAAATACTTCAGCTGTGCATTTCGAGAAGTTATCTCTGGAATTTTTTTTGTCATTTACAACTATCTAACTGTGTAAGCACAGAAGATTGTTTTCTTTGAGACGTACTAGCAGCGGGGTTTGAACTTTCGTTATTGTGTCACTTACCCACATGTTTTTCAGATTTAATCTGTTTCACAATGCTGTCTTTTTTTTCCCCCACCCAACTCGGCAATTACAATAGTTGCAAAACCCTGTCACTGAATCTGTGGCATATAAACCATCCTCTGCATATTGCTGAGCCCTTTCGTGCGCAGTTTTTGTCGTGCGCCCCATAACCGAAATGATCGCTCGATTTTCTACTCTTCACTAGTTTAAATTTTGAACAACAGGAAAACAACGCTGCGTCTATCTCGTTATTTCCGTGACACTCTATTTACGTTTCGATAATAATTGATACAGATCTTATTCCCCTTGCTATTCCGATTGTAAATATCGATTAAAGTCAGCAAGCAGCAATCGATCGGCTACTTTTCTTCATCGATCGAAACGGTCGAAAGATTTATGCATCATATTTTGAGTATTTCTGACAATTTTGCCAAAATGTACTGTTTTTGCCAGTAAAATAGCAAATTTTTGCAGAATTTGCACCAAAATTGCATATTCATACTAATTTAACATTTTGGATCACAATTTGCATTTTGTTGCACTTCTATTTATGTGTAAAACTGATTTTATTCTACTTTAGAATTACCGTAGGCTTGGATTCAGTGCAAGATTCAAAAATTCGCATTTATCGGAAATGCGATTTTTTTTTTTTTCAGGTCCCTACCAATGAGTCTCTGTCATCATTGATACCTAGTCTCTCATTAATCAGAAATTGAATTTTTGCATTAGCCCGTAATTGCCGGGGTGTTAGGTTGTCTGTTAGTCTGCATAAAATAAAATTAATTAATTATCCTTTAACTTACCCTCTCGCTCCTCATCGCACGAATCCTCATGTATCCATACTTGATTATAAATAATATCCACTGAGTGAGCTAACATTCGGGAGATAGTGGTTTCAAATCTCACCGCTGGCAGGCCTGAAGATGTTTTTTCAAGGTTTTTCCATTTTCACACCAGGCAAATGCTGTTGCTGTACGTTAAGGCTATGGCCACTACCTTCCCAATCCTAGGTCTTTCCCATCCTCCCGCTGCCAAAAACCTCCGATGTGTTAGTGCAACATTAAACAAGTAGCAAAAATACATACAGTATATATCCAAAGCTTCAGAGAGTGAAAATCCTCTCCTGGTGAAAAAATACATTGATCAATATCACGGAGTATTAGAGCCTAGCATGCCCATATGGTAACTCTAAAATAGAAATATGTTTTTCTCAGATGATTTAGGTTTTAATTTACAAACATTTCTTCACAGAGCGTTACTGAAGTGTCGTCAATATAAAGATAAAACTATGTAGAATAATAATTTGATACCGATAACAGTGTAGTTACTCAAAACCTTAATCTGTTTCTTTGTTACCATACACAGCATTTGAAATTTTGATGACCCGCAGAATAAAAGTGGTGAGATTAGAACATAACACACACATCGCCGCAGCTCTTCCAGGGTTTCTAGCTCATTATTGAATTCTACTAGACCTATTTGAAAACGATATGTTTCCTGTGTCTGTACGGCAACCGTATGTGCTGATGGGTTAATTGTAAATTTTATGGTTTATGGTGAAATGAAAATCTGAATAGGAACCAAAAGTTTTGATGCAAAACTAATCTTAGCTCACTTAATGTAGCACAAATTGTACTTGCATCAACTGATTATTGGTGATTGTTATTGATGAATTCCATTTTTGGTTCTCTATTGACTTTTGAATGACCAATTAATGTATTCCTATAGTTGGAATGACATATTTTCCCCACCTTTCAATACTTTACATACAATTTATACATATAAAATGAACGTATTAATAAAATGATGTATGGTGAAAGGAAGTGTCCAAATTGCTTGAGCCTTAGTGGGGGTATATACATATTTCATTAACTTAAGGTTCTGTTATGTCAGTACTTCTCCTCCACAATGATTATCATTGTTTTTATGGTGCTATGTTTTGAGAAACTATTAATTATTTAATACATGACAAGCTTATCATTATGTCAAAATGATCAAGTTTTCTGCCTGATATTAAGTTTACTATGTGTACTCTTTATTGTTGCTGCTTGTAATCCATCTAATTTGTAATTTTGGTGCTAGCGATATTTATTAATCTAGAACACAGGTGGGTACAATTCTGGTACAATCTGGACCAATGACCTTAGATGTTAGGCCTCTTAGACAACAAGCATCATCATCACAGCTGATTTGATTTCACAAATATTGTATTTTTGTATTATTCCACCTATTCAATACTTTACATGTAATCTCAGTTCAATATGGAACCAAAAATGAAATTTATAACCTTTGCGCATCATCGTCTGTTACAATCCGAAGCATACTACTGCTTCCTGTTCTTAGTTTGTCTCATGTGTGACTTGTTTAAGTTCAGTTTCTCGTTAACAACTTGCATAGCCTGATCTTCATCATTGTGTCATTGCCAAATGAAGTTATATATTTATACAGTATATATCTGGTAACTTGGAAATATTTTCAATAATAATAATAATAATAATAATAATAATAATTTTACATCCCATTAACTACTTTTACGGTTTTTTGGAGTTGCCGAGGTGCCAGAATTTTGTCCTGTGGGTTTTCTTGTACATGCCGGTAAATTTACAGGCACAGAGCTGACGTATTTGAGCCCCTTGAAATGCCACCAGACTGAGCCAGGATCGAGCCTGCCAATTTGGGCTCAGAAAGCCAGTTTCTTAACCCTCAGAGGCACTCAGCCTGGCATTTTTATTCATTTGAGCTGTACATAATACAGCCATACGGTGTCTTTTCAGATTGATCTTCTGTCGAGAGAGAGAGAGAGAAACGAATATATTCAATATTCAGCCATTTCAAGAATCGGGGGTTTTTATACTCAGGAAAGGGGGAGTGATGATCATTGCCGTAAAACATCACAAAGAAGTGTGCTAGATAAATATTATCTCTGTACAGTTGCTTAGGAAAAGAATAAGTGTATGTTATTGTACACGGTAAGTTCCTCACAGATACACTTTTCTTAGACACAATTGAACCTATAGATCATATTTGTTTTGGTGCAGTTGCACCTGCATGGCAAGTGAATTATATTTTGGTAATAATTATGTCTGATAAAATATTAAATGCAAGGAACATACAATAAAATGTGCTTTTTCTTTAAAACAACTTCTGTATAAATCTTTCTGAAATGTGATTAAGAACAATTTCAGCAGTCTTCTTCATGCTAATTCAAAATGGACCGAGCTGGATAGCTGCAGTCGCTTAAGTGTGGCCAGTATCCAGTATTTGGGTGATAGTAGGTTCGAACCCCACTGTCGGCAGCCCTGAAAATGGTTTTCCGTGGTTTCCCATTTTCACACCAGGCAAATGCTGGGGCTGTACCTTAATTAAGGCCACGGCCGCTTCCTTCCCACTCCTAGCCCTTCCCTGTCCCATCGTCGCCATAAGACCTATCTGTGTCGGTGCGACGTAAAGCAACTAGCAAAAAAAAAAAAAAAATCAAAATGGTACCTGTCTTTAGGTTATTTCTCTTCTTTATTACTACATTGTCCCAGCGTAAGTCACAACATAATGAATTATTTTTTCCAGCACTCTAGATTTACGATATTTGAAGCATTCTAATTTAGTATGATAGTTCACTTAATTATTTTACATGGCAACGGGCAAGTTGGCCATGCAGTTAGGGGCGCATGGCTGTGAGCTGAGCTTGCATCCGGGAGATAGTGGGTTCGAACCCCACTGTCGACAGCCCTGAAAATGGTTTTCTGTGGTTTCCCATTTTCACACCAGGAAAATGCTGGGGCTGTTCCTTAATTAAGGTCACGGCCGCGTCCTTCTTACTCCTAGGCCTCTCTCGTCCCATTGTCGCCATAAGATCTATTCTTGTCGGTGTGACGTTAAGCTAATAATAATAATATTTTACATGGCAGGACCCAGGCTATGAAGCCTGCTATTCTGTCCAACCATATGTATTTTCATTTCAAACACAATTTCATTTTATGAGATTTATAGTCATAAAATGACAAAGCATATTTAAAACAGTCCTGATGATTCATAAGACAAGAGTATACAAATAATCTTGTATTTTTGGAGATTGTAACTTCGAATTTTTTTCCTATTGAAATTGGCGATAACATATAATTAGCACAACAGATTAGGCTGTGTGTACCTCGTTTTTAAAATATTCTAAATGTATCCAAATTCTCGTGTTGATGGTGTATTCTCCGTAACAGCTGTTAACCGCAGTGCATACATGATATTTTTTCCTGTATAAATGTCACTTTGTCTCTGCTACAAAGCAGTACTTGCACCTGCTTTTCTGTGCTATTGCATGAGTGAAATGTCAACACGCACATCTAATTTCTTTTGCAGTACATCTAGTTGTCCTTGCTTTTTATGTATTCATTTCCATCAAAAGTTGAAAAGACCATTTCTCAGACATAAAACAGACAAAATGTCATTAATATATAAATTAGCACAACAGGTTAGGCTGTATATGCCTCTCTTCAAAATATTTGTAGTGTATCCAAATTGAAGGGCTGAGAAATAGAAGTGTGCTATCCACCATTTTTTAAAATTTTCTGGAGAGCAAAAATAAAGTTCACTATTACAAGGAATTTCTATTTAACCTGTGCAAGTTCTTTGTATGACAATTTTTCAGACAGCTTCAATTTTATTCATGGGTTCATTAAATCATAAATAAATTTGAGCTAAATTTAATACAAATATCTTTATTTTTTTTCACGCTTGCATGAACAAAATGATAAAGGATTATAAGTGGGCTTAGTGTAATGTAGCCAAACTTGAAGTTTTATTTGTTATTACTGTTTGCTGTGGAAGCAGGATTAACACAAGAATGATAAATTTGTAAGAAAAATCAGAAGTATATCACAATACAGTTGTTTCTAACAATATAACTGACCGGGTGAGTTTGCCGTGCGGTTAGGGGCGCGCGGCTGTGAGCTTTCATCTGGGAGATAGTGGGTTCGAATTCCACTGTTGGCACCCCTGAAGATGGTTTTCTGTGGTTTCCCATTTTCATACCAGGCAAATGCTGGGGCTGTACCTTACGGCCACGGCTGCTTCCTTCCAACTCCTAGGCCTTTCCTATCCCATCGTCGCCATAAGACCTATCTGTGTCAATGCAACGTAAAGCCACTAGCAAAAAAAAACATGTAGGGCTCATTCTCCACGAGCAGATAAAACACCGCTGTTCGCCCGCTACAAACCCGCTTGCGGAACAGAACTATGGGGTACTTCTAGAGCTGTCTACACGGGCGGTTTGCACGCCGCGGGTGGACGCATCCATGAGCGGGCAGGCGGGTCTAACGCCAGCAGAGGCGTTATTCCCGCTAGCGGTAGAACAGCGAATCATTCTCCACGTGGCGGCAGTGAGCAGTTCACCCGCCTCTGTCGCACGATAGGAATTGCCTGAAGTGTAGTATATTCTTTACTAGCTGATGTACCCGTGCTTCGCTACGGAATTCTACATTGTATACAGAATTCTAGGTTGGGTAGTGTATATGTTGTGAGCAAGATCGTATTAAGTTCCATAGTTCTTAACGTTAATCTAGAAACGCGACGGGAAAGTCACCGAATGTCTTTTCTAATATGAAGACTGTATTAGAGAATATCCATTGTAACAATAGGCCCGCTTACCTACCGTCAGTCAAAATCAAGTTGGGGAGCATTATAATGGCAGACACACAATCTCCACCTGCCTTTTTTACATCCTCAGACTGTCTTATTCATTTTCCCAACTGAAATTAACATAGGTCATTACAGTGATGTCAGTAGGAATGACACGATTAAAAGCAATCTTTTGATATGAAACACTCGATCAAATGAAAAACCGCACATTTTCTCACTTTTAATGAACACTACTACACTGGCGATCTAACAATCCAAATTTTCAGAGCTGGAGTGACCAAGCCGCAGACAATCATGATCCGTGAACACTCTTCGTCTTTTTTTTTGGGAGGGGGGGTCGAATAGTGGAGAGTCCCAGGGCAAAAACTGTGCCCTTTTACTACTATGTTTCCTAGCAATACACAATGAATCGGAAAATCTCAATTCACTACACTGGCAGGGGAAGAAACTATCTGACTTGGAGGCAAATTCTTCCTCAAAGCCAGAGGGGAAAGCCCCTCTTCACGGCTAATTTGGAATAAAATTAATATAGATTTAATAAAAGTGAAGCGGAAGAAGATTTTCTTAAGAAATGGCTCTTTTCAGAGTTGAATTTTGAATTATTTAGTGAATTGTGGTGCTATAATTTGGATTAGACCTAAATTGTAATTCTAGACTAGGTCATACTACTACTACTACTACTACTACTACTACTACTACTACTACTACTACTACTACTACTACTAGTAGGCTCACTTAGTACTACTACTACTACTACTAGTAGTAGTACTAAGTGAGCCTTTGCCTTAAATGTGCACACTGCTCATTCAAAACAGCGCGTCAGAGTAGAGATGGAATAGCTGGAATACTATGATGAACCAGTGTGTTACGTACCAGCAGTATCAGGAAATGTATGAACCAGAGGAATGGAATGCTAAAGATGAACGTTTACTAACTCCCCAGCTATTTCCCGCCAATATTCAGTCAGGCTGTTATACTCTGTACGCAGCAGTAATTCCATCTATCGGAGCTGTGTGGCAGCATAAGAGACAAAGAACATCACAACAAACAATGGTCAATATATTGTTATTGTTGATGAATGTTATGCGCTTTGGATATAGTAGGCCTTCACATTTAGTTTTTTTCCTACTCTGAAATACCACTCTTATCATAGTCGGTGTGGGGAAACTGAATAAAACATAACGGTAAGGGTGTATTCTGCTCGAAGGCAGGTTCGAACCTCCGCAGAGGTGTGCCTGAGCCGGAGTTTACGTGCGGTGGAGTGGCCAGTTCTTTTCCGCTCCTCCATTCCCTTACCCCCACCAACAGCGTGTGGCAACCCATCCCAAGCTTGACCTCGCCCAATGTTGCTTAACTTTGGAGATCTCACGGGATCTGGTGTTTCAACACAGCTACGGTCTTTGGCAATAAAACATAAATGATCGGAAATTGCATTATCTCTAAGTTATGTTATGGAGTACTTTTCGATAGGACCAATAACATATTGTAGGTATTAAAAAATACATTTTAGGTGCCTTTTCCTAAACTGCAGTTTCATCCAGGGTGAATAAAATTGTTTATAGCTTAGACTGTAGTTTCTTATTCCCCGACTCTATGTACCGATTTTCATCATATTCTGTTAACCCATTTTCTCCTGGTTCGGCGTTGATATGGACTTAACAACAAAAATATAAATTCATGAATGTCTCTGTTACCATAGCCAGTATGGTAAACATGTAAGAGACATAAATGATCGGATATTTAATTCTATATAACTTGATTTATGTAATATATATTGATAAGACCACTAAAAATATAAATATTTGAGAATTAAATTTCAGGACTTCCCCTAAACTACCACTTCACTAGTTTAGTAATACGCAACTTAAGTTCAAAAAGCTCATCGAATGAAGCAACTGACATTCTATAATATTGGAAAAACATTTCCGGGTAGTTCCTGTGTTCGCACAACTTTAAATGAAATTGTCCAGTGGTGAGTCGATTCGATAACGCCAACTATTTTTTTACCAGGTTTACTTTTTAATATTGCTAATAACTGTAGTTTAACAGCTCCAACAACACAACCTATTTGTACGACATCCATCATTACAGTATGGCGGGTTTGTCGCTGGTGGAGAATGGCTGCACGTGTCGGCAGCGTTTTTGGCGCTGTTCACAGGCATCAATTCAACCGCTCGTGTAGAATAGGCAAAAAGTTTGAGCATTCAGGCAGGCGAACAGCAGCGTTTTACCTGCTCATGGAGAATCAGCCTAACTGATCGTTATTGATCTTAACCAATGTCATTTGTTTGATACAAAGGTCACATAACACAAGGTGAAAAGCACAATGACTAATTTGAACTCCCAGCATCTGTCACTTGTTCACTCCAGTCACCAATCTTAGCTTCTGTCTCATCTTCATCTAGGCCATTCAAAGTTTCCTTCTCGGTAATTTTGTCTTGAGACTCGAAAATATCTCTCCAGAAGATCTTTTTCCTATGTGGTATGAAATCCTGCTGGCTCTTTAGATCTTTTACTTTTTCAGAATTATCAAGAACCAACTGAAAGTATCTTCTCTTCATAGCTGGGATGATTCTCAGATGTCCTGGTTTCGCTATCGTAAAAGACTGATAGTCTTCTAGGTCTGAGTGTGTTCTTTTGTATTTCACTTGGAAAGGATTGTCATCATTTATCCTGATCTCTGCTATATCTCTCATACAAATCTTTTCTGAAGCCTTAGGCCTTTGAAAAGCATCTTTGCTGAACATCTGGAAGTCATATGTTGTATTATTATTGAGCTTTAAGACGTGAAATGGATTTTCCTTACGAGCATTTTGCACAGTGTCCACCCAGTCTTCTGGGGTATGGATAGGATTGATGTGATTTTTCTTGCAGTGCTCAATGTGGCTAAAGTATCGGTCACATGGCAGATATATGTGACTACTAGCTAGAAATCTGTGCCTGATGGTTTTTGTGAATTTCCTCTTGACAAGGTAAGACCAAAGGGTCAATATTAAGAAATTTTTGTTCTGGCCTGTACAGTCATCTAAAAGACTAACTCATGAACTGGTAGGTTTTTCTGTGCTTTTAGAGTTTTAATAACTACCAAGAGAGCAGAACACACCTTCCTCGACCCTTGTTTTGCCTGACCTTCTACACAAAACCATACACGTGTATCCCTTCATTGTACACCCATAACTGTCTTTTGGTAGAATGGTTGTGAACGGCTTAAGTAGGGAAGTGGCAAAGTTTGCTGCATCTCAGATGTTACTACTTGAAAATCTTGGACAGTTTTAGAGGCTTTGATATTTGCCTGCAAATTTTTGTATGCAGCATCCGATTTTCTAACGTGAATTTCTCTTTGACTGACAAGTTTATCTTGCTGATCAGCTGTAAAGTCAGGGTCTGTGAGGGATGATGCAAGTTGATCGCAAGTTATACATGTGTCACTGGGAGGGATGCCAAAACTTAAATTGAACTCTTGCAAGAATATATCTCTGTAGGGCCATTCCTTTCCTGGTTCCCCTTCAGTATCCTCTAAATATAAGGAGTACTTAGATTTAGTTTTCAAGACAGGTATTTCCTGCCTGGATTACTTAATCTAGAATAATAACTTTTGATCACTTGTGAACTTACAAATATGCTGTCTAACTTCATCTCTTCTTGTGCCAGATATTACTGCTTTCTGCACTTTCTGTAGTCTGTGTTTCTAAATGCAGAAAAGTGCTAACAAAGTTTTCATACATACTTTAATAGAAACACCCTTTTCTTTAACACTGTAACCATACACTGAACGCTCTTTCTGCTTGTCAGTATCAGGAATACGTTCTTCTTTCTTTTCCACTTCAGATATAAGACCCATTAAATACAAATTCTGCTGACCATAATATCCTAGTGACTTAAAACGTTCAAAAAGTGCTTCTCTATTCAATATTCTTAGAAAACAACTGTCAGAGCAATCGTCTACTTCTTGAGTTTTTGCTGGAACACTGGCTGGTGAATATTCTTCGTAAGAATTCTTTAATTTTTCTTGCATTCTGTTTCCAACGTTGTGGATTACGACACCTTTTCCAGCCTGTTCCCATTTTCTATTGAAGCTCGTCCTTCATTTTCAGTGTCACTGCCATCATCTGTACCAGAGTTTCAATCAATCAATCAATCAATCAGTCAACCAATCAATATTGATGTGCATTTAGGGCAGTCACCCAGGTGGCAGATTCCCTAACTGTTGCTTTCCTAGCCTTTTCCTAAATGATTTCAAAGAAATTGGAAATTTATTTAACGTCTCCCCTGGTAAGTTATTCCAATCCCTAACTCCCCTTCCTATAAATGAATATTTGCCCCAGTTTGTCCTCTTGAATTCCAACTTTATCTTCATATTGTGATCTTTCCTACTCAAACTTATTCGTCTACTAATGTCATTCCACGCCATCTGTCTGCTGACAGCTCGAAACGTACCACTTAGTCGAGCAGCTTTTCTTCTTTCTCTCAATTCTTCCCAACCCAAATTTTGCAACATTTTTGTAACGCTACTCTTTTGTCGGAAATCACCCAGAACAAATCGAGCTGCTTTTCTTTGGATTTTTTCCAGTTTTTGATTCAGGTAATCCTGGTGAGGGTCCCATATACTGGAACCATACTCTAGTTGGGGTCTTACCAGAGACGTATATGCCCTCTCCTGAACATCTTTACTACAACCCCTAAACACCCTCATAACCATGTGCAGAGATCTGTACCCTTTATTTACAATCCCATTTATGTGATTACCCCAATGAAGATCTTTCCTTATTTTAACACCTAGATACTTCCAATGATCCCCAAAAGGAACTTTCACCCCATCAACGCAGTAATTAAAACTGAGAGGACTTTTCCTATTTGAGAAACTCACAACCTGACTTTTAACCCCGTTTATCAACATACCCATTGCCTGCTGTCCATCTCACAACATTTTCGAGGTGACGTGGCAGTTGCTCACAATCTTGTAACTTATCACTCTGTAGAGAATAACATCATCCGCAAAAAGCCTTACCTCCGATTCCACTCCTTTACTCATAAAATTTATATATATAAGAAAACATAAAGGTCCGATAATACTGCCTTGAGGAATTCCCCTCTTAATTATTACAGGGTCAGATGTCAGATGTCCTGAGTTTGAAGTTCTATCATTGTTTGTTGCAGTACTGCAAACTCCACCTGCACTCTCAAATAAGCACTGTGCATTAGATGAAATCTAGATAGCTTTTACAATATATCTATAATGCTTGATCTGTTTCAAATTAAAGAAAAGAAACCAAGGTGCCAGTCAGAACTTACCAGTTTCTGTAGATTTTGTTCCTGATTGGTTTATTTCAGATAATAATAAAAATGGGTGCTTGTTCATTTTGAAATGTAGGTGGTTATCTAGTAGCACTAGTAACAGTAGTAACAGTAACTAGTAACAGAGTCCATTATTCTCCTAGGTAACCTGTCCTTCTCCATTTGCCTCACATGCCCCCACCACCGGAGCTGGTTTATGCGTACATCTTCAGCCATAGAGTTCATTCCTAACTTAATCTTGATCTCCTCATTCCAAATACCTTCCTTCCATTGTTCCTACCTGTTTTTCCAGCAATTATTCTTGCTGATTTCATGTTTGTTACTACTAACTTATGAATAAGATGTCCTGAGTCCACCTAGCCTTCGTTCCTGTAAAGCAGAGTTGGTCTGGAAGCTGACTTCCTTCTTTACAGATTACTGTTGATTGCAATTGCGAGCTCACTGCATTAGCTTTACTGCACCTTGATTCAATCTCTCATACAACATTACCATCCAAGGAGAACACACGTCGTAAATACTTGAAATTATTGACTTGTTCCAGCTATGTATCACCAATCTGACATTCAATTCCCTTGGATTTCTTACCTACTGATATCAATTTAGTCTTTCAAAGGCTAATTTTCATACCATACTCATTGCACTTATTTTCAAGTTCCAAGATATTAGACTGCAGGCTTTCGCCACAATCTGCCATTAAGACCAAGTTGTCAACATAGGCCAGACACTTACTACATTTCCACCTAACTGAATCCCTCCCTGCACCTTTATACCTTTCAGCATATGATCCATGTAAACTACAAACAACAAAGGTGTTTAACCTCTTTAAGTTACCCTGAACCAAGAACTCATTCTACCATCAATTCTCACTGCACCCCAATTGTCAACATTAATGCCTTTGATTGCTTGTAATAATCTACCCTTAATCCCGTAGTCTCCTAGTATGATGAATGTCTTTTCCCTCGGTACCATGTCATATGCTTTCTCTAGTAACAGATTCCACTATTCTCCTAGGTAACCTGTCCTTCTCCATTCACCTCACATTTTTCGATTACCTGACACATACTGAAAATCTTGTTCTACCAGCCCCTCTGTGGTCTGAAACCACACTGGTTTTCATCCTCTCCACCACTGATCGCACCCTCCCTTCCAAGATGCCAGTGAATACTTTGCCTGTTATACTAATGAATGAAAAACCTCGATAGTTGTGGCAATCCTTCTTGTTATCTTGCTTATAGATAGGTGCAATTACTGCTTTTGTCCAATCTGAAGGTACCTTACCAACAGTCCATACTAATTTTATTACTCTGTGAAGTCATTTCATCCCTACCGTCCCACTATACTTCATCTGTTCAGGCCTGCTGCCTGATGACAGTGGAGTTTATTTAACACCTTTTCCACTTCCTGAAGCATGATTTCACCATCATTTCCTCCTCCCCATGAGCTCGGTTGTTCGCTACACCACCAAGATGATTTCCTTTTTTGTTGAGAAAATGTTCAAAATATTCCCTCCACCTGTCCAGTGATTCCCTGGGATCTATTATGAGTTCACCTGAATTACCCTAAACACTGTTCATTTCCTTTTACCCTCCCTTCCTAAGATTCTTTATTACTGTCCAGAAAGGTGTCCCCGCTGCTTGACGTAGTCCTTCCACGTTATTACCAAATCTTCCCACGACTTCTCTTTGGATTCAACAACTACTGTATTTATTTCGCTCTGTTTCTTTCATCTACGCACAATTCTCTGTCTGCATCAGCCCTTGTTTGGAACCATTTCTGATAAGCCTTCTTTTTACATCTACAAGCTGCTCTGACTTCATCATTCCACCAAGATGTTCGCTTTTTCCCCATCTTTACACACAGTTGTTCCTAGGCATTTCCTTGCTGTTTCTACTACAGAATCCATGTATGCCAACCATTCTCTTTCTATATCCCGAACCTGCTTACTGTCCACTGTTCAGAACTTCTCACAATCATATCCAAGTGTCCGGCCCTGCGGTGTGGGGGGCAACGCGTCCGCCTGTCGCCCAGCGGCCCCGGGTTCGATTCCTGGCCGGGCTACAGGTTTTTAATTCTAAATGATTAATATCCCTGGCCTGGTGACTGAGTGTTTGTGTCGTCCTTAATGTTCCTTTCCTCGCATTCAACATGTTACACTTCCGCCATTTACATAATACACTTAGGTTCCTCACATGTGGTGCAAGTAGGGGCAAAAGATCTTCCTAGGTCGACGCCCTAGGCAAAAAAAAATGATATCCAAGTCCTTCTGTCTAATTTTCTGGGCCTGGAGATTTTCTACCTTTATTCGTTTTTAGACATATTTCACTTGCTCTGTCCTATGCCTAGAGATAACTTAGTTCACTACAGATGAAATAGTTGTCTGTATCATTGAAAATTCCCCAGTAAACCTGTACATTTCCTGATTTTGAAGTCTGTTAAGATATAGTCTATTATGGATCTGGTACCTCTGCCCTCCCATACGTAGCGGTGAATAGCCTTTTGCTTGAAGAATGTATTCGTAACTGCTAAACCCATACTAGCACAGAAGTCCAGCAAACACTTCCCATTCCTATTAGCTTCCATATCTTCTCTACATTTACCAATCACCCTTTCGTATCCTTCAGTTCTGTTTCCAACTCTCGCATTGAAATCGCCCATTAGCAGTATCCTATGCTTGCTGCTGACCCTGACTACAATGTCACTCAGTGCTTCATGAAACTTTTCAACTTCATCCTCATCTGCTCCCTTACATGGTGATTACACCGAGACAATTCTCATCCTAATTCCTCCAACTGCCCAATCTTCCCACATTATTCGCTCATTTACGTGCCTAACAGGAACAATGTTGCATGGAATTGTATTCCTGATGAACAGCTCTTACCCACACCCTTCCTTTCCAGGTTCCGTTTGGGAATCAACATCTGTATCATCAGATAGCTTCTCGATTGTAATCACATAGGCTGAGTTGACCTCGAACCATCCCTCAGATCCAGGTAAATATTCCCAGCCTGGTGGGGAATCAAACCTTTGGCCTCCAGGTAAGAGGCAGACGCCCTACCGGTACACAGCAGGGCCGGCCAATCCTTGTGAAGGAGTTGCTAAAACCAATCGGTAAAATTAACTGACATACATGCTACTAATAAGGAATGCTACTTTAAAAACTATTGAAACATTTTCTTTGTGTACAAGTGTACAGTCAATTCCTAGTCTTCTAAGGCTGATAATCAAGAGTAGGATCTTTTAGACCTGAAGATTACTAAAACAGGCTAAATTTGAAATGCTCTTTCGATCTTAATATTTCCACAAATATGCCCTAACGACAGTATAAATTCATTAATAGTAGATATTTCACAAATAATTCCTGGGAAGGCTGAATAAATATGAAGAAGAAGGAAAGGGAATATGAGAAAATCTACTTCAGAAACTTACAGGTTTGGGGAATTTAAGTTCATTCTATCATCAGAAAATAGGATTGTACTAAATATGGCTAAATAATGGTTGAACAGTTCTGTCACATAGGAATGACCCACGATGCATACATTTACCCTAATAGGGAAGTTTAATTTAATTGTTTCCTAAAAGGATTTTTTATATACTTACAAATTTGCAGGACTTACCACCCTTATCAATAAGAGAATTGTGAATAGCTTTGAAAATCCTAGCCTTACTGATAACAATTGAAGGGATGTGAAAAACCTGCACACATTTCATTGTAATTGGTAGTTTATAAACTTAAATATAAGGAATCTCTACAACTTTGCAGGGACAGAATCATAGATAACAAAAGGTGGATGAAGTGAACAAAATTATGGCTGTACTTTCTCTCCATGGTTTTTTCATTTTCAAAGTATACCATTATTGAATAGGGGTTGTTAAACTGCTATCACTTACTGTGCCTGGTTAACAGCACCCAGCATTTTTGCAAGGAAGCAAATGTTAGTAAGAAAAACTTTAACTGTACAAGATGTTGTCTGTTTGGAAAAGGTTTTGAATGACTGTATGAGACTGTGTGCCTTTTGCAGTTGGCATCATTTCCATAATCACAAATGGTAAAAATTTATGTTCCGAAATTCAGAGGTTGTTCTATACTTTCCGTGACCATATTGCGGGATGGCCTGTAGTTGAACTACAGACTGTGTGGTTTTGTTATTTTTTATTTCCCTCTGTAGATCTCTTGTCTGTGCCTATGTGTTGTAGAGTGTACAAAGTTCATTGCTATTTGTTAAAATCACAAAATAATTAGTAAATTAATATTAGATTCCCATAGTTTTATTGGTGGTGGTGGTGGTGGTGGTGGTGGTGGTGGTGGTGGTGGTGGTGGTGGTAGAACCATCGTAATTTCCCTGACCCCATATCAGGAAACAGGATTTTGGTGTAGAGATTTATTATTATTTACACCACCACCACTACCATTTAGTGCTAATCTGGTATACAGAACAATGTCCCTAATACTGGAAGAGTTATAGGATATTATTCTTTTTTTTTTTAAATACATGTTATAGCCTTTGTAGTAGTAATGGTTGGACAAAACTATTGAACTTGATGGGTGTCTGAATGTTGAAACTGTACACCAACATTTCATGAAGGGGAGAAGGCATCTGAAACATACACTATGTGATCAAAAGTATCTGGACACCTGGCTGAACATGATGTACAAGTTCGTGGCGCACTCCATCGGTTGCGCTGGAATTCAATATGGTGTTGGCCCACCCTTAGCCTTGATGACAGCTTCCACTCTCGCAGGCATACATTCAATCAGGTGCTGGAAGGTTGCTTGGAGAATGGCAGCCCATTCTTCACGGAGCGCTGCACTGAGGAGAGGTAGTGATGTCGGTCGGTGAGGCCTGGCACGAAGTCGGCGTTCCAAAACATCCCAAAGGTGGTCTATAGGATTCAGGTCAGGACTCTGTGCAGGCCAGTCCATTACAGGGATGTTATTGTCCTGTAAACACTCCGCCACAGGCCGTGCATTATGAACAAGTGCTCGATCGTGGTGAAAGGTGCAATCACCATCCCCAAAGTGCTCTTCAACAGTGGGAAGCAAGAAGGTGCTTAAAACATCAATGTAGGCCTGTGCTGTAATAGTGCCACGCAAAACAACAAGGGGAGCAAGCCCCCTCCATGAAAAGCACGACCACAACACCACTGCCTCCGAATTTTACTGGGCTCTGCACATGCTGGCAGATGATGTTCACCGGGCATTCGCCATACCCACACCCTGCCATCGGATCGCCACATTGTGTACCGTGATTCGTCACTCCACACAGTGTTTTTCCACTGTTCAATCGTCCAATGTTTACACTCCTTACACCAAGCAAGGCGTCGTTTGGCATTGACATGCGTGATGTATGGCTTACGGGCAGCCGCTCGACCATGAAATCCAAGTTTTCTCACCTCCCGTGGAACTGTCATAGTACTTGGAGTGGATCCTGATGCAGTTTGGAATTCCTGTGTGATGGTCTGGATAGATGCCTGCCTATTACACTCGACGACCCCCTTCAACTGTCGGCGGTCTCTGTCAGTCAACAGACGATATCGGCCTGTATGCTTTCATGCTGTACGTGTCCCTTCATATTTTCACTTCACTGTCACATCAGAAACAGTGGACCTAGGGATGTTTAGGAGAGTGGAAATCTCGCGTACATACTTCTGACACAAGTGACACCCAATCACCTGACCACGTTCGAAGTCCGTGAGTTCCGCGGAGCACCCCATTCTGCTCTCTCACGATGTCTAATGACTACTGAGGTCGCTGCTATGGAGTACCTGGCAGAAGGTGGTAGCACAATGCACCTAAGATGAAAAGCAAATGTTTTTGGGGGTGTCTGGATACTTTTGATCACTTAGTATAGGTGTATGGTTCAAGGAAAATGTTTTTAAAATATATAA
Source organism: Anabrus simplex (assembly GCF_040414725.1). NCBI lineage: Eukaryota > Metazoa > Arthropoda > Insecta > Orthoptera > Tettigoniidae > Anabrus > Anabrus simplex. The sequence continues at coordinate 179,887,564 of NC_090266.1, forward strand.
TTTTGGTACAGTGATGGAATAAAATAATTACCCTCAGCTGGAGCATTATGTACAGTAAGTTCTTAGTAGTAATTTTTTAGAAAATATGTAAAGCTTTTCTGTCCAAATTGCTTGACTCTTCTCTCCCACTTATGCAATGTAGAAATAAAAAATAATCACAGTACTTTTCAAATGAATAACAGAATGTTGAAATTAAGTTTTATTTTTATGGTGTGCAAGTTTCTAAGTTTTAAATCTGAGAACAAGTAAGCAGCTCTTTAACAGTATTTTGCCAGTTTCTTCCTTCTTGCGTATGTGGTGAATTGTGTATATTTAATTAGTTAGGCTTCTGTTATTTCCACCAGTACTGCATCAGATTGGTTCCATTTTTGCATGTAAAAATTGTGGTTGATAGATTGATAATTTCTTCTTTCTTGATATTTATTTACTTTCCTCTCTCGGATTTATTTTTTAACAGTACATAAGTTTCATGCTATGTTATTGTTTGGTGAAGATGTATTTCATAGTACTATTACTTTAAGACCTCATCTTAAAACCTGACCTTGTTATTGTTGAATGTATTCATAGTTCTTGCATTTACAGAGAATTTGCTTGCATTTTTAGAAAGCCATTGGTACTTCTAATAGTATGAATGAATAACTGTAACTAATCAACCACATAAAATAAATGTGGTAATATTATTTTCTGTCTTAATTTCAAGATAATTAATGAATTATTTATTTTGACATCTGTATGAAGTCCCAAGGGACATCTGTTATTCATTAATTAAGATTTCAGTTGCAGTAGTTACGGATTATTCAAATGTTGGGTAACCGATTATATTTGATCTGACACTTTGCATATATTTTACAAAGTAGAGTATACTTTGGCTAATCTCAATTAACTGTACATTCAAAGTAATACATTATGTTGAAATCAGATGGTAGTTAAGCTTCTGAATGTTTAAGAACAAATTCATGGGGAATGTAGAAAATAAATTGGTAAGTAGGTCATTACTCATACGTGCCATAAAAACAAATTTAATTGAGATATGATTATAACACAGTTGAATTTTTTTGAGAGGGACATAGTTCTTTTGTTTCAAAATGTATGAAAGCAATATATTCATTGGAATAATTTGTATCAATAAAATTGTATTGGCTGGTGCATAGTGTTAACGTTGATGCAAATGATTTTAAGCACATTCTCCAGGAAGGGCTTTAGCTTAATCTTTCTAACTTTAAAGACATCAGAAGCAAGTTGCCATTGTAAAGAATTGTATACTTCCAGCCGCATGTTCGTGAAGGTTTCTGTCAGTTTAGCCATGACAATTATGTTCAGAGATAAAGTTTATTGGGTTTGTATGTTCACACCCTTGCTGGGTTTCCCATTTTTCTTACATTATTAAACATTTCTTTGCTCTACTGGTTTTGTTCATTGAGTCTTATGCAACATATATCTGTACTAGTGTTAGATCAAATCTTTCAGAAGAATTTGTGTGATAATTGGGCTGTGTTTCTGAAGTTGGAGAAGAATGTTTAGTAGAAGACTTGATAATCATTGAGGTACTTGAATGTAAATTTTGGTTGCTTAGATTTCCAGGTGTTCCCCCAACCCACAACTCCTCCTGAGCCAGCACCTCCTGACCACCTTCCACGTCGTCTGATGAAAGCCACCACATTGCCGACGGGATCCCACACAAGCCTGGATGAGATAACATGTAAATCAAGTTCTGCTCCTGATGCATGTTATATGTTAGAATTAGTAAAGCTTTCTTCACGGCAAACACAATCTTTATCAGTGGGTTCCCTCTTGTATGAAACCAAGCTGTTTTAATAAGGGTAACATTCCCTTCCCTTTAACATACCTTTGATTTTGTAAACTAATTATATCAATCAGTATAGAGAGATAAAGCTTGGTACCATTATGGCACTTAAGGTCATAACCAATTACCATCGTCAAAAATTACTTATGACAAGAAAAAAAAAAGAAAAAAAACTGTAGCTTTGGCTCACTATTTCAATACCTACTTTTTGACCACTGTCGGCTTATAAGTTGTTTTTAAATCTATTTGAAAGTTTGGCCATCTTTTTAAAATTCATATATAGTTGAACGCTATGTCCATTTTCTGGAGGGCGGATTCTTTTTAGCAAGTGAAATGAAAGAACATGAAGACTAAAGGCAATTAGGTTAACGGAAGGTTGTGATACTAGATCCTAAGAATTTTATCTAGATTTTTTCAGGTATTGTATTAATTGACAGGAGACTGATGGTGGTAAATAACACTTACTATTATGCTACTGGAGCTCAAAAACTTGGTGTTCCCCAAAGCTAAATTGCATGTAGATTTGGCTAAATATAATGTTGACAACTTGCATTAGATATTCAGTACCCTTCCTTGAAAACTTTTACATTGATTTTTATTTATCAGGCAACTGTGGTTTGATTAAAAAAAAGTATCACTACTTACCATTCTGTAAAAGATCAAGGTATGAAATAAGCATACTACACTTGTTTTGGAAACTTTACTACAAGGGCTGTGATATTTCTGAGAAAGGCTTCACTGAGTAATATAAATTCTTCACTCCTATGGGGAGGTTTATGACTGATAGTTTGTTTGAAATAAGAGCCTTTGCAGTTATTATTTTTCCCTTTTTTGGATAATAATAGGTATTCCCTCCAAACAATATTATTTATTAATGTAGCTCATTTATTTATCAATGGTGACTTCCATTATAATAATGACAATTTTAATTAATTATATTGACTCTCTACTGTTTATAATGATAAATAAATTGCCTCATTGGAGTCCTTTTATCCATTTTGAAAAGGACATCCTCATTGACTGATTCCAGGGAGAGAAACACTCAGATTCTTAGGTCCATTCTCAACATCGAGGCTACGAAAGCATTTTTTGCATAATTTGGCTGTATAGTGCGTGGGATGTTAATTGCATCTGTTCATTAAGAATGTTGGTATTGAGAGATAGATTATGGGGTGGGATGAAACGAAACCCACTCCGGCCTCATTCCTTGCACTACCTTGTGCTCACTACTGAGCTGTTGGTAGGAGGGGGCTATGTGGAAGGCAGGTAATTATATACCATCATTTTCCATAAGAGGCTGGCAGTTATCATGCATCATTTGGCTGAGTGGGGAAACCGTCAAAACAGGTTCAACTTATATTAAGCCTACAGAAAGTGTCCCGGTGTTTTGTCTTGTATAAATCTTCATGACAATACATGTTTGTTGTTGCAAGCGTCGTGCCAGAGATGTTAGTGAAGAAATGGTCTTCACGTGTCACATTGTGCCTTCCAATTGTTTAGACCCCTTGGGAAATATCTGAAGAGCAAAGATTTCCACAGCAATGAAAGACTCCAGGCTGAGACAGTGAAATGTTTCAAGAATCAATCATAGTATTGGACACTTTGTGAAGCAGTGGTATGCTCGTCTGATTTCACAGGGTGAATTTTTCTCCTAAGACAATACTGCATTTTTATTCCTTAAAAATGGCCCTTTTCTTTTATTTTTTACTTTGTAATTTCATCATATTGGTTTGTATTTTTAATTGGACTGGGATGGGTTTCAGTTGATCACACTTCATGTATATATATGAGAGAGGGAATGAGTTTGTTGTTCTGGAGTGATAATGGTATGTTTGTGTTCTGTGTCTAGTATATGACCGAAAATGCAGTTGATTGCTCAGAGGTGCATACCTGCCAACTTTTATGGTTTGTCTGTAAAATTTACAGAAAGACAGTGTATTTTATGGCTTTACGGACAAACTATAATATTTTGAGATTTTACGTACCAAGATACCCTCTTTAAAATTCACACCAGAACAAGCTTCCGCATGCCGCCAATGCACGCTGTGTAACCAGCGAATGTTTGATACATTGCTCTGATTTATATTCATCCCATTGTTACATTCTTCGACTGGGAATACGGGATGCATCCTGAATCCCAGTCGATCGATACGATTTGTTTGTGTTGAAAGAGACTGACCCTTGGATAACCGTACACTTGTTCTTCGCATTGATTCGTTCAATAACATCATTTACCGTCCTGTATAAAAAATAGTTTGTTTGTCCTTCACCATGAAAAACAAAGCATAGGTTATGTTGTAGTTACGAAAAAAAACATCTGAATCATGTTCGTCGCTTAATTTGCTTCATATTTATTGCCACGTGTTGCGAAGCTGAGGTTATGTAGTTGTGTTCCTTGCTTATTTTATCTCATGATCGATTTTATTGGTAATCATGAGTAAATCTACGAAAAAGCATTATCATCAGGTATTTAGGGAAAAACTATTCATTGAGTTTCCCATGTATACTGAAATCGAGAAAAGTTGACAAATTTGCGTTTTGTATCGTGTGCTCTTGTGACGTTAACATAGCACATGGTGGCAAAAACGACCTGACCAATCATGTAAGGTGTGTTAACATGTTCCCGGCCAATGATGACTCATATGCGTTTTTCACTCAGTGCCAATGACGACACAGGTGTGTCACACTCCGCACCAAATATTAAAGCTCGTATTTCTGCCAATATGTATGTAAACAAACAGACCTCTTACCTGTGCGTTGTTAAGGTGTTATTAAACATTTGCACCATCTGGGCATCAGATCAATTGTTAGTTACAAACTCTGTAGCCATTACAAGTCGGCATACATTTCTGCGATGTCAAGAGAGAACATTGAAGTTTGAGAACCTTCTCACCGGAAGAAACCCTGTCTTAGCGGGATAAACAGGCGATTTGTAATTAATGATGATAGTCTGAAAGCTCTCCTGAATGCTAGTGACAGTGACAGCATTGATAGTGACAACAGTGATGACAGTGTGAAAAGTGACTGTAGCCACCTGAGTGAGAATTTTAATCACAGATGTGTGTGTCGAGCGTCTACTCCCAGTTCTCACATTACAGAAGATGAGGAAGACTTAAGTAATATCTCATCTCCAAATCTCCCGCCAAATAACATGGGCAGTATTTCAGGAGTCATTTCTTGGAGTTTAGATTCAACCTCAATGAAACAAATAAACTTTATTGGTCGACCGGGAATGAAGGTTCATCTGCCAAGCAACATGAAACCTATTGATTATTTTAGCTTGCTTGCAGATGACAACTTGCTGAATAACATTGTGACTGAATGTAATGCCTTAGCAAGAGAGTTATTTTTGCGAGGAAATGTCAATTAAAAGTTTAGGATTACAGACTGGTACGATGTCGCCGTGGATGAGTTCCGTGTAATTTTAGGACTTTGGGTGTTGTGCAAGTGTCTCGTATTAGGGATTACTGGAAAACGCACAGTTTATTCAACGTTCCATGTTTTAGGAACTAGGAATAGATTTCTACTTCTACTGAAGTGCCTCCATTTTGCAAGAAACCCAGCTGAGGGAGATCCAAAACCAACAGATCGTTTGTACAAAATGCGACCAATGATCGAGTACTTCAATGATAAAAAGAAAGAGGTTTATGAACCTGGTAGGGAGCTGTGTATAGACGAATCCATGATGTTGTGGTGTGGTAGGCTGATGTTTCATCAGTACATAAAAAAATAAGAGAGATAAATACGGCATCAAGCTCTATATGCTCATGGAGCCGGATGGAACGGTTATAAATTTTACTGTCTACACCGGTATAACAGACAGCTTAGGTGGGAAAGCCCATGCAGCAAATATAGTGCTCCATCTTATGCAAGGCTGGCTAAATTTAGGATATGCACTCTATATGGACAATTTCTATAATAGCTATTCTTTATCTGCTACTCTTCTCAGTTATGTGACACATTCTACTGGTAAGCTCAGAGTTGGCAGGAAGGAAACACCAGCCAGCGTAGTTGAGAGCAAACGAAATGTTGGCAAAGTTGTCTGCTCTTACGCTAACGGCATAGCCGTGGGAAAGTGGCGGGATCAGCACGAGGTACGATTCATTTCCACAGAATATGAGCTTGACATGGTGGAGGTCAGCAACAACAGAGGGGCCAAAAAACTAAAGCCTAAAGCAATAGTGGAGTGTAATAGACATATGTCAGGCACAGATCGCCACGACCAAATGATTTCCTACTATCCTTTCACAAGAAAAACAACAAAGTGGTATCGAAAACTAGGAATTCATGTGGTTAAAATGATGATATACAATTCCTACATGCTGTATAACAAGTTCTCTGTAAAGAAGGTATCGCTCTACGACTTTCGACTGGCGATAATTGAGGAGTTATTACCAGCTGACTACAGGCCACTGTTTCGTAGGCTCCCAAAATCTCTCACACCGCCTACAGGGACTCATTTTGCCAGTAAATGTGCGGCTAAGGAGAATGGACGTAGACTGAGGAAACGGTGCAAACAGTGTTACGAAGAGAGGTGGCGCAGGGACAGCATGTTGTACTGCAGCGAGTGTCCAGGACAGCCAGGCTTGTGCCTTGAGAAATGTTTCGTGGCTTGTCTCCCTGTGTTTGTTGTAGCACACTGTATTGACTTGTTACATTGTACAGCTTATGGAGTAATGTAAGTATACATTGTTCACATAGCAATAATAAGATTCTACTGCACAGTATTTTTGTGTGAAATGTTCACAAAACTTACTTTCCTGTTGTAAAGAAGTTCTACAATCGAACAAAAAATAATTTTCCTCTTTCCACTTCGTTACCAGTCATGATGCACATGCTGCGCCAAACAGCACCGAAGGCGAAAAGCTCATCGGTAGTGCCGCTGATGCAGCGTATGCGTAATGGCTCGTATGCACATATATAATAATATTGAATTAATTAAAATAATAATCTAAAATGCATAAGGACACAGAAATGAACTCCTTTAAACAAAAAAAAAGTATTACAGTACCATGGTAATGGTTGCCAATATCTGAGCAGCTGCAAACGTGTTAAACATCTTGGTGATTTGTAATCTAAGGAAGAAAATCAGAAAATAACCTTTTTTTTTGCCAAAGCTGGAGATAATGTTTACGATGTATTGAAGGCCGAGTGTTTACTTCTGTTTTAGTGAAACTCAACATTCCATTGAGTGCAGCTGATCATGCAGGAGCTTTGTTCAGAAAGATGTTTCCTACGTCAGAAATCGCAAACAAGTGTGGTTGTGGTCACACAAGAATGTGGGTCCTAAACAAAATGGCCATACTGCAACACAGGACATTGTTACATGTTTACAGAATACAGTACTCCATTTTATTTTTCGACAGATGGAAGCAATGATACTGATTCGAAGTTGTATCCCATAGTGGTTAATTTCTATCATACTGCTCGAGAAAATATTTTAAGTACTGTTTTATTGGTGCCGGCATTGGAAGGGGATTCAACAGGGCGCAATATAGGAAAGCTGCTACTGTCGCAGTTGAAATTAAATAAAGTGCCAACTGAGAACTGTCTGGCATTCTGTTCTGACAATGCTGCTGCTGTGATTGGACAGAAAAATGGAGTTCTAGCAGTTTTGAAAGAATCTTGATTTATTCACAAAGGCACACACAAAATGCTGTCAGTTGTGTACCCTATTTTATTCACAAATTATATTTACATCTTCTGCATACACGCACTAATAAGCTGCCGTCATAACAAAACACTACTACAAAGAATCAGAAGAAGACTGCAATAGATGCATGTCAACTATCAACCCAACAAAACCAATTCACATACTTGACTTCAAACACTCGGTTAACATGACTTGCACACAAGGCTCATTAAAACAACTCAGCTCTACCATAAAGACTGCCTCTTTATATATGTTGCCTGGCCAGTCTTCAAGGAGAATATGACATTACATATTTTCTCGTAAATTCGAGAGGCTCCATTAGGCTAGTTACAATGTTACATAATTCTAGTCGCACCATGGACTGGGCTTATTACAGTGTATTGCACAATATTGCACTGGATTATACATCATATATACAGGTAATAAGAAATTATATACTATTAGTTGCATGTTCTTACATTAAATAAACTTATGTTGTGAAACATCTGCTGTATAGTAGATGACATGTTGTGAAACATCTGCTGTATATATTAATATAACTTCAAAAATAATACGATTGTGATTTATACCAAATAAAGTCCGGACATAACTACGTAAATTATAATAATACTAATACATGTAAACAACTTCATAGCAACACCTCACAAGTAATAATTATAATAATAATACTCATCGATATTTGCATAATTTACACATGGGTTAGAGAATATTGTTTCCAAGTTATATTAGTCTCCTACACTTGCCTTAATATCCCCCTTATAACTTGAAATAATTTCAACAGTTTTTCACACTCGTCGACTTGGCCTAGGTCGTAGATTATATCTTCTTTGACGTCGCTGGATGTGCTCCCCTCCTCTTGACTGGATTATGCCATGTCGGGGGTAGGTGTTAACTCGCTGGCAGCCTACTCCTCAGTGGTGGTTGGTACATTCTCCTCCTCATGACGAAATTGTGCTGTCATTATTAGCCTCTCCTCCAGGTGGACCCGTGGCAGTACCAGCCTTACTCTGTATACACAGCGGTTGGGTGACTCACCGCAACTCCGATGCGTGGACCTTGACAGCAGGGTTGGTCTTTAGCAAGTAGACCCCAACCCACTTATGTGCGAGAACTGCATGAAACCCCCCAATCTTATTACTGACTGGGTGGTTACGTCGCATTATTGTTGGCCTGGTAGGAAGATCTGGGCCTCTTCAACATCTTGAGCAGTGGCCTGGTTGAGGGATCTTTTCTCGGCCAAAGCTTGCTTTTCCTTGATGTCCTCCTGCTGCTTATGCTGCCACTCTGCCAGGGTATCGGACGATCCCACAGTTGATGTTCCTTGCCTATTAGATGTATCCGTAACATCCTTTTTAGTTCCTGGTTCCATCGTTCCGTTGGATTGGCCCTTAGGGTGGGTCCAGTGCTCCACACCCCATTCTGTCATCATTTGCAGCCACTTCCTTGACGTGAACTGACTTCTGTTGTCCGACAGAATGCACCATGGATAACCGTAGCGGATGCGTACCTCATCCTGTAGAAGACTGGTGATGCGTCAATCTTCAGTCCATCTTGTGAAGAGCTCGGTGATTACTATGACTCCTGTTTTACCCCTTGGTGTTCTAATCCAAGGACCCATCAAGTCCAGGGCTATGACCTCCCAAGGGCGTTGCGGCCATCTTCCTCGCTGACTGGAATCTGCCTTCCTGTTGCTCATGTTGGTGCAGGCACAGATGTAGCACCACTTCACATAGTCCAAGATGTCTTTCTGCATGTTGACCCAGAAAAATCTTCGTCAGATAGACTGATATGTCTCTTCACCTCCTGGATGTCCAGCTTCAGTGCTGTCATGGAACTTCTCGAGGATGTCCGTAATGTGCTGTCTGTGGATCACCACTAATGCAGGCGTGTCGCAGAGGTGCGATCTGTATATTAAGAGTCATCCGTCAACCCAGAAATTTTTGTAGCACATCTTGAATTCCCTCGGGACGAGTCGATTATCGGTGTTCTGTCTCCTAATCCACTGCATCATGGTCCTACAGGGCTTATCTTATTCTTGCCATCGCTTTGTTACTTCTAGATCAAATTCCTTCTTGATGATCATAAAGACAGGTTTATTGTGTCCACTCTCGTGATTTTGTGGGACCTCCCTCTCGACTATGGTGCTCCTAACTTCAGGTTCCATCCCTGGTTGCCTAGATAAACTGTCTGCTCCTATGGTCGTCTATCCTGGGACATAACACACATCAAAATCAAATTGTGTGGTTAACAGAGCCCATCGCATCAGTTTAGATTTTGAGCCAGAGAGAGAGTTCAACCATTTGAAAGCTGCGTTATTGGTGTATAGCTGGAACTTCCTTCCCTCCAAATGTCCCCTGAATTTGCCCACGGCCCACACCATGGCTAAGGCTTCCTTCTCGGCAGTGCAGTAGCGTTGTTTTTGCTGGCATACTTGGCGATGTCCCTTCCAGCGTCACTCCTCTCCTGGAATAACACTGCTCCTAGGCTGGAGTTGCTGGCGTCCATCTGCAGGCACATCTTCCGTTGAGGGTCGGGATGGGCTAAACTGGGAGCGTTGCATATCGCAGCGTTAATGCCTTGGAATGCTGGCCTCTTCCTTGCTGGTCCATCGAAACAGGCAGTTGGTGACTGGTATTACCTTCTCTTCAAAGTGTGGTACGAAGCTGCTATACCATCCACACAAGCCAAGGAACTGACGTACTTGTCGCTTGGTCCGCTGGCATTCAGCTTCCTCGATAGCTCTATTCCTTTCTGGTTGACTTTCTAAGCCTTCAGATGTTAGAGCATGGTCAAGATATTCTACGCGGGACTGGGCGAAGTGGGACTTCTTCACTTGGCAGGTCAGTCCATGATTTTTCAGTTTTTCCAGCACTTTATTCAGGTGTATCAGGTGTTCTCGAAAATTCTTGCTGTGGATTAAGATGTCATCCAGATACACTTAGCAGGAATCTCCAACATATCCTGACAATACCTTATCCATCAGTCGCATGAAGGTTGCAGAACCATTATTCAATCCAAAAGGCATTACTGTAAACTGGTACAATGCTCTCGGTGTCATGAAGGCGGTGAGTGGCCTAGAAATTTCCTTGACCTCCACTTGCCAGTATCCGGAGTTGAGATCTAGTGTGCTGAAAATCTTAGACCTACTTACTTGTTTCAGTGAGTCTTCCAGGTTAGGCATGGGGTAGACGTCACTAACGGTCTTCTCGTTCAACTTGTGGAAGGCCATACACATGATAAAGATGTTGATTCCCATGGATGACCTGAAATATTCGTTCTGAAGGAGTAAAATTACATATTAAATGAAGGTAATCCCTAAAGTAAGGTCTCCTATTTTTTTTTTTAATAAGTACATGTCATGTTTATTTCTACAACGGTTTAGATCATTCTACATCTCGAACATTTAGCTATTTTTCTACATAATCACTATTTCGTTTGATGCATTTTTGTAGACGCTGTGACAGTTTTTGTATGCCCATGTCACGCTAGCTCACCACCATGCTGTTCAGAAAGTTATGAGCGGCTCTTCGGGAAACCTCGGGAACCAATGTGCAGAGATCATCCAGGGTGATCCGCCCTTCTTCAGGCATGATTTGCTCAACCTTCACGACTGTGTTGATGGAAACTGAAGATCTCCCGCTCCTTTGTCCATTCGTTGTGAATTTCAGTCCAACTGGTTGCAAACTGTCTACACCACTTACGAACATTTTTTACATCCATGCACGACTCACCATACACTTCCGTCAATTGGCAATGGATTTCAATCGGTTCAGTACCTTTGCATTCAAAAACCGAATAACTGTGTGCACTTCACACTTGGCAGTAACATCCAACGGGAGCTCCATTCTCAACGACTGCCAAGCCAAGACTGAGTGCCTCAGTGCGACGTGCGCATGTTTATATGCGAGGGCGGGAAACACTCTTCACAATATTGTGTCCAACAGCCACATGAACGGACTTCTGTATTTATAAAAAAGTAGGAGACCTTATTTTTGGGTTTACCCTTGTATGTATTATATATTATAGTCCACACACAGTCGATATTCCTCATTCTTCTTTTTCAGTAGGACGATAGGCGAAGCCCAACAGGATATAGAGGGTTGGATGAGACCTTACCCTTCCATCTCTTGGATCTTCTGAATGACAAAGTTGCACTTATCCAAGTTGATTGGATATGGGCATTGCTTTATGAGTAAAGTAGTACTGCATTCAGTGGTATGCGTTACTATGGTAGTCTCCCCTATGTTATTGGTAATGACTTCTGGAAAGTCCTTTAAAGCGCATCTCAGCTCCTCTTCTTCAGTTGTTTGAAGATGCGTTAACTGGATATCTAAGAAGTCTGCATCGACTTCCGAATCCTTGCGAGTCGGGAGATTTCCATCGTGCCAGGTGACCCTCGGACATCTGTCTTCTCCCACAAAGAATTCATGAGCTGCATAGTCTAGCATCACCTTGTATTCCATGAGAAAGTCGTGACTTAATATGATGTCGGGTATTAGGTTCTGAATCACTGCAACGTTAGTTACAATAGGCACCAAGCTCGATAGCTGCAGTCGCTTAAGTGCGGCCAGTATCCAGTATTCGGGAAATAGTAGGTTCGAACCCCACTCTCGGCAATCCTGAAAATGGTTTTCCGTGGTTTCCCATTTTCACGCCAGGCAAATGCTGGGGCTGTACCTCAATTAAGGCCACGGCTGCACCTCAATTAAGGCCACGGCTGCTTCCTTCCCACTCGTAAGCCCTTCCCTGTCCCATCGTCGCCATAAGACCTATCTGTGTTGGTGTGACATAAAGCAATTAGCAAAAAAAAAAAAGTTACAATAGGCAGTTCCATGCATTTAGCAATTAAGTTAGTCTTTCCTTGGATGGAATAGGTTACCCAGTCCACTGCTCCCACTACCCTTCTGAGGTGGTGAGACTTCATAGGTGGTAGTAATCTGGACACAGTCCCAGTTACAAATGAATGGCTTGCTTGGATGTCGAGTATGGCTGAAAAATTCTCGTTGCCTATCCTTAAGATGATAGCTGGGCGAGGTTGGCCTCTTCTGCTCACAATCTGACCAATCCCTCTCCCACTTGACCAGGCTTGCTCATCTGTCATGTCTTGAGGCGCATTCCTGTTCCCGGTCCCATTCCCCCTCAATTCAGAATGGGCCAGACCTAGTTTTCCAACATCAAGGTTGGGCAATTGTTTTTCAGGTGTCCCGTTCTCCCACACTGGTAGGACTTCCTAACCTGGCTGGTCTCTTCCGTAGCTTTCCTCTTGTTTTCTTCCTCCAACTGGGCGGTGATTCTATGTAGATCATCAACAAAGGATCTCGGTTGTGATACTTTCACTAGGGGTCAAATCTTATCGTGGATTAGCTCTGTGATATCTGGTAAGATCTCGTTCTCGCTTCCTTCTGACTGCAGACGCTTGAAGAGTTGGTACTCCTGGAGGATGAAAGCGCTAGCTCTCATGCCGGTGGGTTGTGCCTCTGTCAGTAGCTTCCTTTTCACAGAGCTCTTCACCCCTTCAGAATTAAACCTAGCAAGGAATTCCCTCTTGAAGTTCATCCAGTTTAAATTCAAGCCCTTCAAGTTATTCCACCAAGTAGCGGCTTGCCCCTTTAACCGCGGTGTGTTGATTTGAATGAATATGTCCTCCAGTAGTTTAGTCCTTCCTAGTAGACTAACTGATCCCTCGATGAAGCTAGTTGAGTTCTCTTCCAGTCGTCCGTGGAATTCCGGAAGGCTGTCTACAATCACCTTTGGGTATAGGTGTCCTGTATTACCAGTTATGTTTGAGAGGGTTAGAGGCATGGCGATAGCTCCTGTTCAGGTTTATCTTCTACCGCGTGAAGATGCTTTCTGTTATATTCTGCACATCGCCCTTGATAGTCAAGAACCGGTTTTCTAACCTCCTTCAACAGCAGAAATACGGCTCCCAAAATTTCCCTCAACGGCAAAGATACAGCTTTCAAAATTTTCCTCGACGGTAAAAATTCTCCCCTCAAACTGTTGTTTCATGCCGGAAACCTGGATTTCCACCTTCTCCTTGAGGTTCGAGATGTCCACTTCCAGGTGGCTTACCCTACTATCGATCTGCTCAACCTGTCCCAGTTTTGACCTGATATCGGATATCTGCTGTGTTAATTGAATGGTGACGTTGCTAATTTGCGATGAAATTTTGTCATCTACGGTTGAAACTTTCGATTCTAGGCCCTGTTACTTTGTAAACCTGCAGTTAAAACTGAAGTAGTTTGAGAAATTTCATTTGAAATTTTGACGTTTACTTTCCAAATTTGGTGTGCAATCTGTTCTGTTAGGCCACAATTGACGTCTGAAATTTTGTCATTTACTTTCGTTAAGGCGGAATTAACTCGTGAATCCACGTCTGATATTTTGTCATTGATTGCCAGCATCATGGTCATTAAGTTGGAACATATTTTGGTAATGTTAACCTCCTCTTCCAATGCAAAGTCCCATGTTTCATCCACCTCGATAAAGATCTTTTCGAGATCTTCTCCTTTTCCGATGAGATCTTTTCGTAACCACGTCTTCAGTGATTTTTTCTTGCCATTCGTCGGAAGATTTCTCTTTGCGAGTTCGTCTTTGAGTTGTTGTACGGACATATTTTCTAGCATCACTTGCATTTTGTTCTGATACACTTACACTCGTATTCACTCAAAAATTATTCTTACATCCTAGTCACGGTCACCAATGATGTATTCACAAAGACGCACACAAAATGCTGTCAGTTGTGTATCCTATTTTATTCACTAATTATATTTACATCTATACACATGCACTAATAAGCTTCCATCACAACAAAGAATCAGAAGAAAACTGCAGCAGATGCATTTCAACTACCAACCCAACAAAACCAGTTCACATACTTGACTTCACTCGGTTAACACGACTTCCACGCAATTCTCATTAAAACAAGTCAACTTTACCATCATGACTGCCTCTTCATATACGTTGCCTGGCCAGGCTTCTAGACGATTATGACCTAACATATTTTCTTGTAAATGCGAGAGTCTCCAATAGCCTAGTTACAATTCAAGGAGAGTTCTACATAATTCTAGTCGCACCATTCGTTGTTCTGGACTTACTAAAGTGTTTTGCACAATATTGCACTGGATTATACATCATATATACCAAACCAAACCCCATGGCACTACAGCCCTTGAAGGGCCTTGGCCTACCAAGCGACCACTGCTCAGCCCGAAGGCCTGCAGATTACGAGGTGTCGTGTGGTCAGCACGACGGATCCTCTCGGCCGTTATTCTTGGCTTTCTAGACCGGGGCCGCTATCTCACCGTCAGATAGCTCCTCAATTCTAATCACGTAGGCTGAGTGGACCTCGAACCAGCCCTCAGGTCCAGGTAAAAATCCCTGGCCTGGCCGGGAATCGAACCCGGGGCCTCCGGGTAAGAGGCAGGCACGCTACCCCTACACCACGGGGCCGGCCACCATCATATATACAGGTAATAATAAATTATATACTACTAATTGGATGTTCTTACATGAAATAAACTCATATAAATATATACAGCAGATGTTTCATGACATTACCTCACATATAATATGATCATGGTTTATACCAAATAAAGTCTGGACATAACTACATAAATAATAATAATAGTAATAATACACGTAAACAACTTCATAGCCACGCCTCACAAGTAATAATCATCATCATCATCAATATTTGCATAATTTACCCATGGATTAGAGAATATTGTTTCCAAGTTATATTAGTCTATTACACTTGCGTCAAGCTCATCAGGATATTTTTGGTATTGGTTGCAGCTGCCATCTAATTAACTTAGCTGCTGAAAAATCTGCTGCAACTTTACCAGTTAGAATTGATAAGATTCTTGTTGATATTTTCTATTGCTTGGAGAAGAGTTCCGAAAGAAAAGAAGTCTTCAGAAATTTCAAAGTATGCATGGAAAAGAAACCAAGAAGTTGTTCAAGCATGTGTGCCCAAGATGGTTATCCCTAGCTAGGTGTTTAGACAGAGTATTAGGTCAATGGGATCCACTTCTTTCATTGCCTAAGGATGAGGTGTTAGTGTATGCTCCAAATATTTCTGCTAGTTTATCTTTTTTTTGCTATTCCCAAAAGACACAGTAGATCTGATGACAAGGAAATAGAGAGAGTTTGTAATTCTCACTCATCATCCTCCTCCTTCTCCTCCTCATCATCTTCTACCAGAAGAATGGCATGTTCTTCCAAATGTGACTCACCTGTTCTCAGAAACATGACTCTCACTACATCTCATGAAGAAAAGCTGTTTATGTTTCTTTCCTCTGACCTAAACTGGACATTTTGTACATTTTTACCTGTGACTATCCCATCATTTGATAAGATCAATACTGTCCTTCAGAGTGCTTCCCCACATATCCATGTACTGTTTGAATTTTTGATGAATGTATTGAAACGGATGCTATCAAAGTTTGCCAAGCCAAGTGTAGTTAAACAGTCTGCATTGCTTGATGTCCAGTATCACCCAGTCCAGAATCAGAAGGATGGTGAACTGATAATTGGCATTCAAACCTCAAACTTGGTAAAGGTGCTACAAGATGAAGACAAATCTCTGTTTTTTCATCAGTCAGAAACTATTTCTGTGCAGCATGTGACCATATGGTTAACAAGTTCCCTTTTACGAACAATGTGCTAAAACATGCACAGGTTGCTAAACTTGATCCATTGAAGAAACACAGTTTTCTTCTGTAATTTTCTTTTTGGAGAAGTTTCCTGTTATGTTGTGTAAAAGAGAAAATGAAACAGGAGATAATATTATGAATGAGCTCCAAAGCCAGTTTGCGGCTCTTCAGATAGAAGACTTAACCAAGCTACAAATGATTCAAAATGGGCACAGTTGTTGAATATCCATGGAGCTGATGGACGTTATAAATATGACAGGATCTCTAGATTCATGCCGTCTGTTCTTACCATATCGCATAGTAATGCTGAGTGTGAACAAATTTTTAGCTAACAGGACACAGTTCAGGTCATCAATGTCCAATGGAACTCTGGAAGCCATTTCCATTTTGAAGACCAGATGTTCTGAGGAATGTTATACAAACACGTATTTTATTGACTTTCTGAAGAAAGCAAAGCAAGCCACAACTTTAGCTCTTGAATCAGAATGAAGATGTGTGTGAGATGGTGTAAATAATGTAAATAACTTGGGTGCATGTAATTATGTGCATCAATATACTCTTTACTTCAAAGTTTGAATTAGTCATGTGCATAAACAAATTACATTGTGTAAATCTCCTTCAGCACCAACTCTTCCTCTGAACTAGCACAGTTCAAGCCGTATGCACTATATGATCTCTTACAAAAATACTTTATTAATCTCATTGTTGGTAACATACACATATTTAAGTGTTCCTCTTCTGGAAGTAAGCTACTTAGGGTGAGAGCAAGCATGTCCAAACTGCTACTGAAGAGAGAAGTCAATGTAATGTGTTGTAATTTCTACATTTATGTATTTATTTGGTCTTTTTTTAAATAATCACCCACAATGTACCCTTTCTAGTTTTTACTTCAAATCTGAGAATATAAATCAATTCAAGAATTATTATTTTCTTAAAGCAAATATATGCCTATACAAATGTTTCACATAATATTATGAAATATGTGTAATGTCTTCACATACCTTATTCAATACCAGCATAGAACACATCTCAGATTATCCCTTCCACACATAATGATTACAGAGCACTCATTAATGGCTCTTGACTAAAGTTAAGACTCCGCTGGTGCAGTCTATGGGTTTTTCAACAGCTTTAACACTGGTGCATTGAAAAAGCGTGGTATGTCATATTTTATCCTTTGGAAATAATATTTTGTGAATATTCTGTAGGACGCTTAACTATGTTTAACAGTAGATGACATGGAGGTCCTTAAACAGACTTAGATCTGGAGTGGGTAGAACCAGAGCGAATGTACAGAAATGGAACTCCCCCATCGATACGGCCTTTTGTGACTGTGGTGAACTTCAGACAACTGAACACCTGCTATGTTGTCCCTTGTGTCCATCAAACTGCACAATGGAAGACTTGGTGCTGGCCAATCCGAATGCCCTTTAAGTGTTATTATACTTTGCCCTTTAAGTGGCCAAATTTTGGGCCGAATCGGTGTGACATCTGTATGACATACAGTGGTGGTCAAAATAATAGAGCCACCTGGCAAAGGTTTAGAATGAAGTGCAAATTTATTACTAGACATGTTTGTACTATGATGGAAACAAAATTTTACGTTGTACAGGAACCATTACAACAGAGTCACATTGTACCACAGTCAGTTATATAGATAACACAGCTGAAACTAATCAATAATATTCAAAATAATACCAGACCACAGGGTCAAAAAAATAGAGCCAATTGACACAAATATTTTGTACTTGATCTAAGTCTTATGAAATTTACAGGAACAGTCGTTTTTGCATAGGAGTGCATTAGTACTTCGTGGTGTAACCCTTATTTTTTAGGATTTCCCTGCACCTCTTACCCATAGAGTCGACTAAACGCCTGCATTCGTCACTGCTGATCGCATACAAGGCTCTCTGGATTTCTTCCCAAAGTTTATCTAAAGACGTAGCTTTTGAGCGGTCAGTTCTCTTGTCTACGATCTCCCATAAGTTCTCGATGGATGATGCGTCAGGGGATTGAGGTGGCCACTCTAATACTTCGATATGGTGATATTGAAAAAACTGCCTTATGATCCTTGCAGTATGCTTTGGATCGTTATCGTGCTGAAATTTCCATTTCAGAGGCATTTCCTCTTCAGCATAAGGCAGCATCACATTTGCTAAGATGTCGTTGTACATTTCTGTGTTCATTATGCCGTTGATACGGTGTATTGGACCAAGGCCATACCATAAAAAACATCCCCATACCGTAACACTTCCGCCACCGTATTTCACAGTTTTTAAAGTGTACTTGGGATTAAATTCCTGGTTTGGTGGGCGGCGCACATAGACTTTTCCGTCTGAGCCAAACCTATTATACTTGGATTCGTCGGACCAAAGGATGTTCCTCCACCAAATATTGGGTTTGTGTTCATTTCTCCGGGCGAAGGCCAACCTTTTCCGAACATTAGCTTTTGAAACATGTGGCTCCTGTCTCGCAATGCGCCCATTCAATTTTGCGGATCTCAGTCGTCTTTGAATCGTTGAAGTTGATGGTTGAACATCATTTTTGTCGCTAAACAAAATGGCTTTCAGTCGTGGTGGTGACAAAAATGGGTTTCTTTACTTCCCTAGTGATGAGTCTGTCTACGCGAGGAGTAGTTACACGAGGTCACCCCCTGTTCCCCACCTGCGGCTTTGTTTGTTTTGCCAGTCTAATGGCGTTCTGGACTCATTTTACGCGAAATGTGTAAATCTTTGGCTATTTGATTCATGGATATCCCACTTTTGAACATCCGGAACATTACTATACGACCATCATCACTTGTATGCTCTGCTCTGCCCATCTAGAAGAATGTAAACAAAACCAAACGTCAGTTTACATACAAAATAATATTGAGTGGAGGTTTGTTGACAAATAATATCGCTAGCCCCCAAAACAACTGAAAAAATCAATTTGAATGGGACTTCTGTAAAACGGCTCTATTATTTTGACCCATAAGATTCTTACCTTTATGCCTCTTTTTGCACATCTAGCTCAAACGCTTCCTTTCGCACGACTACAGACAGCAGCAACGTCTTCCCTGATATTGTCTAAAAGGAACTGACAACACGGTACTCATGGAGATTTTTCGGACTAATAGATATCCTAGTTCTTAATCTCGTCAATAGAGGTGGCTCTATTATTTTGACCGCCACTGTATATTGTTGTAGACCTTTTACTTGTATATATTATTGTGTATATAGTTTGTGTCTTTTAAATGTAGTATTATTCTATTGTACTTCTGATTCGAAGAAAGAAGGAAAGAAAGAAAGAAAGAAAGAATTGATAACTTTGCAAGAAGGTCCTCAGTCAAATGAGAATGTCATTGATGATGGTCAATATGAATATGTATTCCATTGAATGGAATTTTGTTGTCACATTGTGGGTGCACGAGACACCCTATACTACACACACACACACACACACACTATCAGATATCAGGATTGGCTTACACCAAGGTCTTCAAGTTCCGTCATCCCCAAGAATAGTGTTATTATTGTGGGAAAATTGTGCATTTGAAATGGAATATGAGCTATTAGCCATGAAGTGGAAGGACTCTCCTGATGTGAACTCTGTGCTGAGGGATATATTCTCTATTGCGTTCTTCTATGATGTTGGTAGTGTGGTGTCTTGTGTGTGATTGAAAAGGAGTGTGTTGAGATGAACACAAAACCACCTTTCCCTGAGCCACAGTAATTAGAGAGACATTCGTTGTAGTTGGTACAACAAGCATACATATATTTTTATTATAGTCAGTTATGGTTCATGGTGTGGGTTACTGTAGTCACATCCAAGTTCGTGAACCATGGGCAACAGCTGAGTGGCCTAGTAAGTGGTCCTGAGAGTCGGGATACCAGTTGTTATGGAATGGGAGTGGACATCTCGGACATGTTCTGAGTCATGGTCCCCCTTGTGCTCAGGTGGTTAGGACTATACAATCCAGTAGTGGTCTCTAACCCGTTAGAGGAGAGATCCCTACTTGGATCATGTGTAAGTAGGGGAGCATCCTGCTTCATGATTTTACCGAGCTTAGAACATTTTAAGCAAGCCTCGGACCTATGGGAGTAACAGAGTCCCACTCCCATTTGACAGGCGAGGGACTCCTTGGAAACAACTTGGCGAACGAAATGGAATTCGATGGGGAGCTATCAATATTAATGGGGCTTATGGAAGAAAGAAGGTAGAAAAGGCTGAGTCAGCAAAAAGGATGCACCTGGATGTGCTAGGAGTAACTGATATTAGGGTAAGGGGAGATAACGAGGAAGACATAGGAGATTATAAAGTGTACTTGACGGGTGTTAGAAAGAGAAGGGCAGAGTATGGGGTAGGAATGTTTATCAGGAATACTATTGCACGCAACGTAGTTTCTGTTAGGCACGTAAATGAGCGAATGATGTGGGTAGATTTGGAAGTTGGAGGAATTAGGATGAGAATTCTCCGTATATTCACCTTGTGAGGGTGCAGATGAGGATGAAGTTGACAAGTTTTCTGAAGCACGTTAACTCCTCTGATGAGGTTGATGTCAACAAGGACATCCGGTCATAAAAATTCGCTGTGGAGATTTAATCTCATTTCATACCTGACCCCGTAGAAAAACATGACAAGGATTCGAGACACACACACACATATATATTCTCTCTCTCTCAGCCTTGGACAAAATTCAGCCTACATGCTTAAACCTACACCATTTCTGTATTTCATATCTGACATCGGATCCTCATTAGCATATCTCAGCCATCCCCCATTATCCTTCAAACCCCAATAATAGCAAGGATAATGGCAGACACATTTGTGGAACGTGCAGAGGCACTGCCCACTGCCAACAGGCAGATAAGAGGCACTTGAAAATAACATGTCAAACACAGGAAACAAGGCACAACCAACTACTTGAAATTAAATACCAGTTACTTTTATCCTAAATTTAATGAAATTAACGTAAATGAATGAAAAACATCAGGGCAATAAGCTAGTAATGTGGAAACACTATAATAATAATAATAATAATAATAATAATAATAATAATAATAATAATAATCTCCCATAAATAAAATTGGGATATGAACAAAAAGGCAATTACACCAGATGAGATTCTATAAATATGTTTTCCAAGCATTCCCTTTTTCTAGTAATTATTCCACCAGGATAAACTTAAAATCACATAAATAAACCTGTTTTGTGGGATGATGTCCACTTAAATATCGGACCACCCCGTGTGGATGAGGGACGCAGATGAAGAATACACCCACGGTATCTCCTGCCTGTCGTGAGAGGCAACTGAAAGGGGCAACCAAGGGATGATTGTATTAGAACCATGAAACTACTTGTGATTAGTACCACCATGCGGGGAACATCATGGGTCATTTTTGCTTGAGTTTAGTTCCACTATGTTAGGTACCAAATACGATTGTGATTAGTAGCAACAGAGTGCATTGCCAGCTTCTTACAGTACCTGTGATTAGATCCACTTTAGGAGCGACACCATGGTTCTGGCTTGCCTTAGATTAATACCCACTATATGAGGAACTCCATGGGATAGTGCGGGTCCCTGTGGTTAGTACACATGGTCTGTATTCCATGTGCGAATTTAATTACCTGTGAGTAATACCATACTGTGTGGAATGCCGTGAATCTACACTACTTTTGATTAGTACTGCAACATGACAGATACCATGGTTCTACTTTCCTTGCGATAAGTACCATTATGGGGGGCCGATTACTTGGATTTTGGGCCCCTTTAGACTAAAAGCATCATTGAGTCAGTATTATGCTATAGACGCAGTCCCTTCGTCAGTAACACTATTGTTTCAAGTCTGTTTCTGTGAATGCAAGACATTGCGAGTCGGATCCACTGATTGTTTTAAATTCATATCCATCCATTCATTCTGCATCCTCACGTTTTGAATTCTGGTCAGTGGAGGATTTTGGACTTTTAATTTGGCATTCCAATTCGTCTAATTTTGTACCATTAGGGGCCGATGACCTAGATGTTGGGCTCCTTTAAACAACAAGCATCATCATCATCATCATCATCAAATATCGGACCCCAAATACCATCTTCTGATCCCGGTACATTCGTGACACATCCCAAGAAAAATACGCACAAAAGTCCCATGAAATCAAGAGAAATGATGTTACGTAACCCACACAAATAAAATAAAACAGCAGGTAAAGCATCTCACTAGTAAGACATACAGTGAT
The DNA here is from genome assembly GCF_040414725.1 of Anabrus simplex. NCBI lineage: Eukaryota > Metazoa > Arthropoda > Insecta > Orthoptera > Tettigoniidae > Anabrus > Anabrus simplex. Next base: position 179,909,894 of record NC_090266.1, read on the forward strand.
AGTGAGAAGAGAAAATGTCATCCAAGCAGGACATCGCAGCACAAGTTCAAGAACGGCGATGTTAAGTTATATTTTAGTGCTCCAAAAGAAAAAGTCAATACAATAAATTAAAATAAAGTACAGCAGAGCAAGTGACATAAAATTTCACATGTTGAACATATCATCCCCAGTATGGCAAACTAGCAAAAGTGACAAACTAGGGAATCTGTAGTTCTGAAGTTTGGTCTAGATTTTATTATTAATATAATGTCTACCATCTGATAAAGTCTCACATTTGCCGCTCTTTCCGTATGGCTAACACATAAAACCAATCATTAAATATATACATTGATTTGACATGAGTAATCACAACTTCTTTCAGCTCTCCTAATGTTTTGACAATTTGCAGATTCGTTAGTTTGCTAGAGGGGGGGGCGATATCATGTAATAGAACAGAACCGGACACCAAATGCCACTACATCACACCAACATACACGTCATCCAGGCCGAATCCACCACATCAATAACCTAAACAACAACATGCTACTCATCAAGCCCAGCTTGAACTAAGGAAAAATGTAGATAACAAAGCACAGTAAGATAAGATGGATGGCACGATATGTCACCATGTGCTGCAATCAAGATAATGCAAGATAAGGAGGACAACAATACCACATAACCCAAACTGTCAAAGTTTAAAAGGATAGAAATTAATTTTAAATACTGAATAAATGTTTCATCTAGACACGGGATGACCTCTACAGCACCTTAAAAAAATGTAAAATTTTAAAATAGTTGTAGAATATAACTGGTTTAAAATGCTAAAAATCAGACTCAAATGAAATCATGTAGTACAAACCTACATCTGAAGAACAATACTCACTAACACTTGCCCATAACAATATTATGTCATTCTGACACCATCTGAAGCAATTCACACCATAATTTATGTATCTATAGTTCTTCGATAAAATTTTCTTCAGTGACACTAATTTAAAACAATTAGTATTAATAATGGTATGGTCAGCTGAACATGTTAAGAAGGCAATTACAGGCAGTGAATTCAACTGTCTCTGTTAATCTTCAAAATCAGTAGTTGTTTTCAATGCAGATGTATTCCAAAATACCTTGAAATAGTATCCATGAACAAATCAAATTTCCGTAAGATTCGTAGGTGGTGAACAACCAGTCAGTTATGGATAAATGGCACCACATACCATGAGAAAGAAATTGTCATATTTTTTTAACATTCAGTTACAAAGTTAAATATACACCAGTACTAGTTCATATCCCAAGCAAAAACACACACACAAATTCATGAAAATGGGTATTAGTTAAAGAATTCACCTCTAGGGTAAGGGCCGCTTCACACTAGGCGACAGGAATCGGCGACCAGAATCGGCTACAGAGTAGCTCAGGTGAATTCCGTGTCGCCGTGCGGTAGCCGGCCACGCTACTTAGCCGCCTTCCCCGGCCTAGTGACAGTTTTTATAACGAGTTCTCAGACAGAAGAGTGTCTCTTGCTGCTCTTATTATTGTCGAAAAGAAGGAATGAAAGCTTCATAGGTTTCATTCACAATCTATAATAGAAGATCGTTTGGAAAAAGGACTTTTCTATAAACTATCCCATGATTTATGTGATAATGGTACCAAGTTTTTTTAATAGTTACCGGTACTTCGCTTTTCGCTGTAGACTACTGAGAAGAAGGTACTATAGTTGTTCGTACAGCCTAATTTTGAAAATTGTTGACTGATTCCCTTCATTTTAAAAGTATAATCAAGAACTCTCGTCAGGAAAGAGGAAAGAAGGAAGCCTTCGGAACTTTAGGTATAATTTATGCAATAATAGCAATAACAGGGTGCCTTAAATATTGTTCTCTCCACAACTTAATTTATAATAAAAACTTTCCTGACTGCCCTTGTATTGGCAAAATCTTCTCCATTATCTTTCAATTCTGCCTGACTTTTTCCCAATCAATTGAGGTCGGCATCTGACCCAATTTTACGGAGCGATGTATTTACTATTGCGTGTAGTGTGTATAGACGAACAAAAGTACCCAGTCCCCGAGGTAGTGGCATTAACCATACGAGATTAAAATCCCCAACCGAGCAAATGGCCGCGCGGTTTGATCCACGGAGCTATCATATTACGTTCGGGAGATAGTGAGTTCGAACTCCACTATAGACAGTCCGTAGTTTCATATTTTCACACCAGGCAAGTCCGACTCGTTGGGTGAATGGTCAGCGTACTGGCCTTCGGTTCAGAGGGTCCCGGGTTCGATTCCCGGCCGGGTCGGGGATTTTAACCTTCATTGGTTAATTCCAATGGCCCGGGGGCTGGGTGTTTGTGCTGTCCCCACCATCCCTGTAACTCACACACCACACACAACACTATCCTCCACCACAATAACACGCAGTTACCTACACTTGGCAGATGCCGCCCACCCTCATCGGAGGGTCTGCCTTACAAGGGCTGCACTCGGCTAGAAAATAGCCACACGAAATTAAAATTAAACACCAGGCAAGTGCTAAGGCTGTACTTTAATTCTGGGCACAGCCGCTTCCTTCCCACTCGTATACCTTTCCTGTACCCTCGTCGCCATTAGACGTATGTGTCAGTGCTACCTAAAGCAAGTTGTAAGAAAATCCCCGACTCGTTCGAGAATCGAACCCAGGACTCTCTAGACCGAAGGACGCTGTGCTGAGCATACAGCCAAACAAGTCGGATAGCAAAATCTCAATCATATTGAACATTTTATAAAAGTGTTGTCGCTTATATTTGTAATATTTTAATTACAAAGCTCGTTCCTTTCCTGGGATGTTCTTTCTTTAAAGTCGCTGAAAAACTGTGGCATTACTTCATACCATGTATTTCTCTTCTCAACTCTTCGTCACAGTTTAAGTTCCAGATGGACGCTGCTCAGTTTATATAATTAAATCATTCACACTGAATGTAATATATTTATTTAGTGCAGTTTGTAATATTCTGAAACGGAATACGCAACGGGAAGGAACTTGAAATGCACAATGACACTGAAAGGTGTTTTGAATGGAACGCAAAGAGGACGAGTAGCTGAGCTACACAGTCGCCTAGTGTGAAGACTCCAATACAAAACAATGGTTCACCAACTGTCGCCAGCCGGGGTTGTGCAATCTGCCTCGGCGACCGGTAGCGGGACTGAGCTACTGCAAGGTCAGTCGCCGGGCTTCTTTCTGTAGCTCGGCTACTGAGTCGCCCAGTGTGAAGAGCTCCATTTAAAACAATGTTTCACAAGCACGGGCGGCTGGTCGCCGATTCCTGTCGCCGATTCCAGTCGCCTAGTGTGAAGCGGCCCTAATAGTCTTCATTTTAAACAAATCTGAAGTTATTCCAGGGTCAGAACCCTTCTTGAAGTGGAGGCCTGTGCCTGTAACAGTTTTTCTCACACATAAGCTGAAGCTCACCATGTTGTCTGCACGCTTCACTCACAGCGACACCAGACTTGCTACCTTTGCTGGCTACAAATGCTGTGGTTACACAGTCTACCCCCAGGTAGTGTGTCAAATTGTGGTAGTACGTGGACAAGTACCAACTAAAGTGTCGGTTCTCAACAAAACTTGTACTTCCTCTTAAAACATAATCACCACCACCACTCTCAACAAAACAACTCCCCTGAAACTCAATTCACCTTAAAATGACACTTCAAAGTCCTTCAAGTATGATGGCGTTCATGCCAAGATGATGATAAGACTTGTGTTCGTTAATACCGTCACAACCACAGTTACTGAAACCCTAGAAATACTAATTGTCATATATTTAAATCACTCAATTACACAACAGTGCACTGTGTGGTTCATAAATATACAGTATAATTTTTTGTTTACTGTACATATTTTCTGTTCGCCAGTATTTTAAACATGTTAATCATATCCTTTGGTGATCTTCCTATGAAGTTTCAGTTCTGGGGGGTTGCTATCTATACTGCTACCTCTAGGGGTTACTTATTCTTCTGATGTTCCTTCCTATGTTACTGGTATTTCAGTCAATAATAGTAACTGACACTGCTCCTTCCTTCTACACTGATATTTACATAAGCCATTCAGCTGTCAGAATATCACTGTACCCATCCTGAGAATTAATCAAAGTCTTACATAGTGTGGTAATTACTACCCAATCTGACTTCAGAGCCATGCGATTAAGCTCTTCTCGAAAGACATATGAGATTCTCAAAATCATCAAAGACGTAACATGAGTAAAAAAAAAATTGCACCATAACCAATACAATCCATGCTGATTGAATTTTAGTTAAATGCCGTGAGAAGAACAAACCATTCATGCGTTCTCTCTCACTTGCACACAAGCTTTCTACATGTAACAGTTCTCTTCATCAGTTTTCGTGTGTCAGGTTTTAAAATTGCAGCATTGGACCTCTCTTCAAATGGATCCGTTACTAGTAAACTATATTTTCCCACAGTTTACAGCTGACTTCAGTGCAAACTTTTGGTGCCAAATTTTGAGTTAACACAATTTATGTCAGGCTATGGAAATTTCAGATCATATTTTCAACATTTTAAAATTATTTTGACAGGTGACTATTGGTGCTTTTGTGGGTCTACTCAGACAGTTGATAATTTAATATTTTATTGTCCTGTGTTTGCAAGAGCAAGATTTGATTTGGACTCTCATTTGAACTGCTGTAATATTCAACTTTCACAATCACTATATCATATTTTCGTACAGAAATGCTGTTACAAATATTTCCTTATTTTCATTCATCGCATCGTTTGTAAACTGGTTCTGTAAATCACAATCATTATGTTACGTATGTATATTCAAACTATAACCCTAAAATACATTGTAAAATAGGTTTCATTTGTGTTGGATATTCATAATGATGTAGGAAAATTCACTCATCACTTCACCCTCTCAGAAGTCTCCAATCACTTCTTCCACTAAGCATGAAAACTAAACTTATCCAGACCCTCATATTTCCCATACATAATTATTGTGATATTGTAATGATAGATGCCACCATGGAACAAACATTAAAATTACAGAGGGCAATGAACCCATGCATTAGGTTTATATTTTCAATTAAATTTTCAACTCATATCTCCCCCTATTATATAATTCTCTCCTGGTTGAAAATCGATAAACTATGACATCTTCACATTGCCACTCTCATATGTCGTCTGCTGAATGAATCTAAACCCCAGTATTTATCTTCAATGTTCAATTTACTCTCCTCCTCTCATGAACATAACACACGATCGACTACTACCCTCTCAATTGCTGTGCATCGCTCATCTTCATTTAATCGCTCCATTCAAGTGTCTGGTGCCAGGCTATGGAATCCCCTCCCATTCAGTGTTACGAATTGCACTTCTTTAGCTTCTTTCAAGCAGTCTTGCCGAGATTGCCTATTAAATGTATAACCAGCTTGTATGAATGGAAGAATGAATGAGGTTAGGATTTATATTTTGTTACATTGTTTCATAATTGTGTTTTATGAAGTATAATATAGATAATATGTGGTTAAGTATAAGAGAGGGATGTGAGCCTTAACTCCGCCACACATAAAGGCATGAAATAAATAAATAAATAAATAAATAAATAAATAAATAAATAAATAAAATTCACAGCCTGTTTCCAGTCATTCTACCGTGTCGAATGGAATGAATGAAGCCCCCATCTAGCGGCGAGGATAGGAAATATGCTGGCTGCCGAAGCCTGTTTCACTCCTCTGGGGCAAATGATAAATGGCTGGCGGATGAAATGTTAATGGAGAGTATTGCTGGAATGGAAGATGACAGGAAAACCGGAGTACCCGGAGAAAAACCTGTCCCGCTTCCACTTTGTCCAGCACAAATCTCGCATGGTGTGACCAGGATTTGAACCACGGTATCCAGTGGTGAGAGGCTGCCGCCTGAGCCATAGAGGCTCAATAATAATAATAATAATAATAATAATAATAATAGAGGGGAAAAAATGGTTTTCTCTTTGATTTTGGTAAGCTTCTGACATCTGTGGAAATCAAGGGAAATCTAATAATGAACAATATTTAGCATAAGCCAGTTTTGTTCGTCTCAGGAACTTACAGGTTTATTTGGGAAACGAGCTAATTTTTTGTGGTATGTCAGGAAAGGACCAGAGTAAGATAATCTTTTACAGCTTTTGGGGGCACCGAGGTGCTTAATTCAGTTTAAAGTTAAGAACTTGATTTTGATCCGTATTGAATCTAGATTTACACTATAAATTGAGGATAATTATGTCCACCTTTTCAATACAAATACAATGTGACGTCATTAACACATCACGAATTTATTACCTTTCAAAAAATTGGGACCGGTTTCGGCATTATTTGTATGCCATAATCAGCCATAGGAAACTTTTTTGGCACGTATGGGCGTACTTAGTGCAAGTTTTGTTCCGTTATTTGGGTCATTTCTGCATGGTTCGCTATAAGGAGGAACGTCTAACATGCTAAACCACTTCAGCAACCATGTACATTAATTTTAACACAGTTTAGGCCGCTTGAATGTGCGTTTATTCTACGTCGTATTATATAAGGTAGTGCGTTACATCCCCCAGAGTATTGCACTGCAATTTAAACAGCGTATGTTAAATATAATCTACACAGCGTAATAAGCAAAAGTCTGTGGAAGTAACTAACTACTCCAGTTCATTTAGATACTACAGTTCCTGTGTACAATGGACCAGAAAGTACAGATTAAGGAGGAGCTGGTCTGGCTGGAAGGAAGAGCAAGTACATCATTTCCTGTTGCAGATGTTAAGGCTGAAATAAAAATAGAAGCAGCTACGATTGAGCAACTCGTCCCATGTTTCAAAGAAGAAAACAAGTCCGTCTTGGATCGAGATCTTTCTAGAACCTCAAAGACCTTGAATGTAATACACCAAGAAATTCCGGTTCACTAGTCCACTCCTGTTAAGTCGATCTATATTTTAAGAACACTAGCAAAGACGGAACATTATGTATATGAAAATTACACAACAACATTATACCGGGTGGTACAGCTGCCCCTATTCACGCAGTTTTATGCAGTCCGCAGATTATAGTCGAACCTAAAAATATTGACCTTGACTACTCACTACAATGTCTGCTCTTACAACGCTTTCCATAATTCGTTTATTCGTGTCAAGCAAATCAGCATTAATGATAAAATACCGATTGATGGTAAAGAATCGTGAAAATTATGTGTCGCAGAAACGTCCTGTACAGAGAATATTATTGGTGAATGACTAGAAGTAGCAGCAACACAACAGCGCTAAACAGCAACCCGTGATAGCCGAGCTTGCTAAAAGTCAGAGGAGAGTACCGGTGTTTGTTAGTAGGCGGTTCGAGTCCTGTGTACAACGAATATTTTTATTGCGTTGTTGATGTTCGTGAGAGTCGTGTTGTTGACGACAAATCTAAATCATGATCAGTTCTCATATTGCAGGTACTCAGCTATGTTTGTTTTTAAGGAGCTCTTAAAAGAGCTATTTGCAATAAAGTGAGATTGTACCGACAGCGGTGCGATGGGCTTATGCATGGCCATTCGATTAATGAAGCAAATGTTCAAAATGACCACCTGCTTCGTTAACGCACATCTGAGCACGGTGGAGGAGAGACATTCTTGCTTGCTGCAACATATGTGGTGGAATCTGCCTGCAGGCTTCCGTGATGAGCCGCCGTAAATGATTCGGGCTCTCAGGCTCCTGCTCATAGACTCTTTCCTTTAAATACCCCAGAGGAAAAAGTCTAGTGGAGTAAGGTCAGGTGATCTAGCCGGCCATGTGACCGGACCCCCTCGTCCAATCCATCGTCCAGGATATGTCCTATGCAAGTGGTTCTGTACTGCCAACGGCCAGTGTGGGGGAGCTCCATCCTGCTGGAACCACATCCGTAACCGTGTCATAAGGGGCACATCCTCCAATAAGAGTGGGAGGTACTCACGAAGAAACTCTAGATAGCGTTGTCCCGTGAGGTTTCCTTCGAAGAAATATGGTCCAATTATCTTGTCACCTAGTATCCCGCACCACACGTTGATGCCCCATTGTACCTGAAATCGAGCTCCCCTGATCCAGTGAGGATTTTAAACGCTCCAGTAATGGAAGTTGTGACGATTAACAGTTCCGTTGTTGTGAAATCTAGATTCATCACTAAAGAGAATGTCCATTAAGAAATTCGCATCAGCTCCAACTCTTCGTAATATCCATTGCGAAAATTCTATCCGTTTTGGAAAGTCATCTCCGTGAAGTTCCTGGTGCAGCTGTTGATGGAAAGGGTGGAATTTATGGCGGTGCAATATTCGCAGTACAGATACATGACTGATGTTCAGTTCATTTCCTATGGCCCGTGAGCTTGTGTGCGGGTTGTATGCAATTGCATTTTGAACAGCTTGGTCATTATTTCCAGACGTCACTGGAGCATCCCGAACGGGGGGTAATGTATGAAATGACCCCGTTGCACGCAACCGTCTTTCAGCACGTCGAAATGTATCTGCAGTTGGCAGCCTTCTTCCAGGAAATCGTTCTTGATACAAGCGTCTGGCTTCCCGTGCATTTTGCCTTGCTTCTCCATAAAGTAGTACCATATTCACATAATCATCCCGTGAATACATAATGTTTGCTTTCGTGCTAACCGTACAGTACGTGCTCACACGTTGCTGCTAGGATTACGATATGCTGTTTCATGTGCCCTACGTATGAAGTGTAGACCGCTGTTAGTTGGTCTTCGAGTCGAACGTGCGCAGTTGCTTGGTTGAATGGGTGGGTCAGAATGTTGACAACGCGTGCACTGCGCTTCATTCCCTGTAGTCGTTTGCCATATGGATGTCGCATGTTATTATTCCTTTCGTATGTATGCTTTCTTTGTAAAGGTGGCAAATTACTTTTGAGACTTAAGAACGTTAAATATTTATTACGAATGGCCTTACAAGTATAATATAAAAATAAAATTGAAAAGCTCGTAACTAGATTTGTAACTACCGCAAGCTATTGAAATACTGAACAGATAAACGTTGACTCAAATAAGTGTAAATAACAAGGATAATGGGCGCCACCTGCCAAACAATTGCAGGAATATTTAATTATGTAGAGCAACGAGCCACTCTCTCTCCCAAGGCGACGGTCATCAGGCTGACGAGGCTCCAGACTTACTTTATAACCTTACCTGTTGCTATATAACCCCTGAAATTAAATTTGGGTAACATGCCAGGTTCAGCCTCACTCCACTGACTAAAGACACACTTTAAGTTTGATTCTATGACTTTACTCCCAGAATAAGAACTAATATGTGACAAACACCAACAAAAATAAACACTTATGCAACCCACTTAGTGCTTGCTGTTTACATAGAGCTAATATACACAATACTACCCAATAAAATCATCTCTTCACGAGATTTACTCGTTTGCCGTCTACAAAGGCAAATTAAACATCATTAAAATCACTAATAAAAATAGAACATCATTATGCAACCCACTTAGTGCTTGCCATTTACATAGAGCTAATATACACAATACTACCCAATAAAATCATCTCTTCACGAGATTTACTCGTTTGCCGTCTATAAAGGCAAATTACAAATCATTAAAATCACTAATAAAAAAAATAGAACATCATTATACTTTTAACATACCTCCAGGTAAGAGCCCCTTCGCACTCCACTGTTACCGTGAATCCTAATCTGGTAGAGAAAAGTACGACGACTATTTCTCTACATATGGATGCAACCTTCTTTAAGACGAGCATCCCTAACCTTATTTACACTTCTTCGTCGACGTCTTGAATTCTTTCCAATTGCTGGCTGGACAGAAAGCGTTACATGTCCGGAGGCAAGCAAACAGCAAAATTCTCCATCAACTGAAGCTGCATACTGGGGTGACAAGTTCCAAACAAACACTTTCTTTTTCAGAAAGTCCACTGCAAAGCCGGTAAGTCGTTGAGATTATACCATGTTCACTCCGCAACAGATACTCCGAACAATAGCAGATCGTATAGCAAACTGCGCAAATACGTCGCTCCCGCAGACCAGTACAAATGAGAAACACACAGTATCAGCATCAGAGTCAGAAACAGAATGAGAATGAGAATCAGAATGACTCGCCGCACACGCGTACCCACTTATATATGCTTGCTACACGTGGTTATCGCGTCCTGAAAAGTTTACTGGTAGCAACGCTCACACCGGCACTTCTTCCCACGTCACTCTGTCAACCCAAACCTTGCTCAAAACAAAGCCCTCGCATTGGCTATCGAGTATATGATGTGACATAGACCGTCCACTCATGTATGTCACATTGATTCACTCCAATTCTTCAACCGATACAACCTGCCGTACCCCGTGTTTTCAAGCCACTTGTTGCAACACATCCAACTGACTTCAACCGTCCTTCCCGATATAGTCGCAGTTTTCCCGGTTGCACAATCCTTACGGCTAGGCCATATTTACAGACTCTTACCCAAACGGAAATTTATACAAAATATAATGATGAACATATGCAATATTCCCTAACTATACACTCTTCTTATAATATTACGTTTTTACATGGTAAATAAACAAAATTACATGATTTTAACCTTACAAACTATACACGAAAATTTCCTAACCTAAAAACTCGGGGATCGTACATACGTACGGTTACAGATTCGAACTCTAAATGCTTGCTAACATAACGTATGCTCGCTGCGATTAGTGCCATGTAGCCACTGCAGGCGACAGAGGCTTGGTCTCGTAGCTCTGTACTAATGGAATTACCTAGGCTATCGCTTCGATACTGATCGCTGATGTTAAAAGTTCTGAACTCGAATGTGCAAACACCACAGTGAACTAAAGAATCGCGTCTCTCTTACGCCCAGATAGTTGCAACCATTTTCTACGCGTTACTTGGTTGAATGAGTCCAGCGTTATGTTTCAGGTGGTATTCACAATCGGTGCGTATGTGGTGATATTTATGATACCTGATTATTATAACTTCCGTAGAAGAATTTCGGAGACTTCAGAAAGGTCTTCGTAAACGATGCCTAGGCGAATACGAAATGACATTAAAAAATGCATGACTCAAGAATGGTTGGAACCCTTCCTGCTTCAAGTGACCTATCGAGGTACGTCTTCCATACGTAATTCCGCGCAGCTATTTGCAACGTACAAGCGCCATCCTTGTAACTCTGTATTCATGAGGAGAGCGGAAGTTCCCGCTTCGACAAGTTACTGATGAGTTACAGCCTTATGGTCCCGTTTTATGCCTTTTTTGATCGCTCTAATGGTAGTAATTACATGGCGTAAGCTATCACATCTGCTGTACAGCATTTGCGTGCCACAGATTATAAACTACAGTGCAAAATACGTTTCTATCAATTTCGATGTGATGAGACTGTACAAAATGGTGGTGCATTGACATGTCTGTAATTGGTCTTACCCTATCACGTTTTCTATGATACCACGACCGCCCTTTCTATCAAAAGAAAATGGCCTCTTGGACCAATCAGGTGCGCAATTCTCTACCGACAGCTATAGGCGTGTTTATGGTTTGTACAGTATAGTAACATTTCGTAAAAATTAGTAGAGTATTGGACACCGCTCTGCATAAAATGGTACAGTGTTTTTGAGATGGACCTCACTTACTGCCTCTTGTACCATTTTTCCATTGTGAGGAGAAGTCTCCATCGGGTTAACTGCACATAACATTGCTGTAAGGTGTTGCGCAAGACGGGACTAAGAGGCATTTACGTCCTAGCTGGTTGCATATATTGGGGGAAAAATAGGGGCAGCTGTACCACCCGGTATAATGAAATAAGAATTTCATTCTATTCAAACCCCAAAACAGAGTGAACCTGTAATCAATGCTAATAAGGAACTGTTTTAAAGTCTAAAATAATATCGGCCGAACTAATCATTTTACTCGATTTGCTGTTAAATAACCAAACTGTATTAACGCAAGATATTGAGCTACCAAAGACTTAAACTGTAACATATCTCTACACCTAGTACAAATAGGTTACTGTTTCCAATTTGTTAATAGGTGAACTCATTTTAACACATGTAATTTTTAGCTATTTTTCACCAAAATGCACAATTACCTTTAAACACCTAGTAGTTATAAAAATTTTCAAAGATTGAAAATTCTTTTTAACTGGATGCTAAATCAGCATTTCGTAATATTTAAAGAACCTGACAAAGCTTTAACTTTAGTCAAAAATTGTATAGAAGTAATAAGTCATTATATGTTGCATATAACATGCTACCAATTTTATTCTTAAGTTTTAAGGACTACACCAAAATTTTTTATTAGTTATGTAAGAATATGGTCAATTTTTTTATATAATATTTATGTTGTATGTTATGTTAATATTGTATTTAAGCGTTGTCACAAAGTTTTCTATGGCTGATGATGGCATACAAATAATGCCAAAACCGGTCCCAATTTTTTGAAAGGTAATAAACTCGTGATGTGTTAATGACGTCACATTGTATTTGTATTGAAAAGGTGGACATAATTATCCTCAATTTATATGTGTTTGAGTCATCAGTCCATAGACTGGTTTGAGGCAGCCCTCCAGGCCACCCTATCCTGCGCTAACCTTTTCATTTCGACGTAACTATTGCATCCTACATCTGCTCTAATCTGCTTGTCATATTCATACCTTGGTCTACCCCTACCGTTCTTACCACCTACACTTCCTTCAAAAACCAACTGAACAAGTCCTGGGTGTCTCAAGGTGTGTCGTATCATTCTATCTCTTCTTCTCGTCAAATTTAGCCAAATCGATCTCCTCTCACCAATTCAATTCAGTATCTCTTCATTCGTGATTCGATCTATCCATCTCACCTTCAGCATTCTTCTGTAACACCACATTTCAAAAGCTTCTTTCCTCTTTCTTTCTGAACTAGATATCGTCCATGTTTCACTTCCATACAATGCCACGCTCCACACGAAAGTCTTCAAAAACATCTTTGTAATTCCTATATCAATGTTTGAAGTGAGCAAATTTCTTTTCTTAAGAAAGCTTTTTCTTGCTTGTGCTAGTCTGAATTTTATGTCCTCCTTACTTCTGCCACCGTTAGTTATTTTACTACCCAAGTAACAATATTCATCTACTTCCTTTAAGACTTCATTTCCTAATCTAATATTTCCTACATCACCTGCCTTCGTTCGACTGCACTCCATTACTTTTGTTTTGGACTTATTTATTTTCATCTTGTACTCCTTACCCAAGACTTCATTCATACCATTCAGCAACTTCTCGAGATCTTCTGCAGTCTCAGATAAAATAACAATATCATGGGCAAATCTCAAGGTTTTGAATTCCTCTCCTTGGACTGTGATTCCCTTTCCAAATTTCTCTTTGATTTCCTTTACTGCCTGTTCTATATAAACATTGAAAAGGAGAAGGGACAAACTGCAGCCTTGCCTCACTCCTTTCTGGATTTCTTTTTCAAAGCCCTCGATTCTTATCACTGCAGACTGATTTTTATACAGATTGTAGATGATTCTTCGTTCTCGGTATCTGATCCCTATCATCTTCAGAATCATAAATAGCTTGGTCCAATCAACATTATCGAATGCCTTTTTTTAGATCTACGAATGCCATGTACGTGGGCTTGTCCTCCTTGATTCAATCCTCTAAGATCCGACGTAAAGTCAGGATTGCTTTGCGTGTTCCTACATTTCTTCTGAAGCCAAATTGATCTTCTCCCAACTCAGCTTCAACTTGTTTTTCCATTCTTCTGTAAATAATACGTGTTACAATTTTGCAGGCATGAGATACTAAACTAATGGTGCGGTAGTTTTCACACCTGTCAGCACCGGCTTTCTTGGGAATAAGTATAACAACATTCTGCCGAAAATTGGATGGGACTTCACCTGACTCGTACATCTTTGCACACTAAATGAAATAACCTTGCCATGCTGGTTTCTCCTAAGGCAGTCAGTAATTCAGAGGGAATGTCATCAATTCCAGGTGCCTTGTTCCTATTTAGGTCACTCACAGCTCTGTCAAACTCTGACCTCAAAATTGGGTCTCCCAATTCATCAGCATCAACAGCCTCTTCATGTTCCAGAACCAAATTATCTACATCTTTACCTTGATACAACTGTTGGATATGTTCCTGCCATCTTTCTGCTTTGTCTTCTTTCCCTAGAAGTGCCTTCCCATCTGAGCTCTTAATGTTCGTACACCTAGATTTCTTTCTCCAAAGGTTTCCTTGATTTTCCTGTATGCAGCATCTACCTTTCCCAGGACCATACAGCCTTCGACATCCTTGCACTTCTCCTTCAGCCATTCTTTCTTAGCTACCTTGCACTTTCTATCCACTTGATTTATAGTGTGCTTAATTCAGATCAAAATCAGATATTTATACAAGTGGTGATACATACATATCTCTTGGTGCACCATCACTGCATTGTTCTACAGAGGAAGGTTGCCAAGATGTCTCAACAGAACACTGGCAGTTCAGCTGGCTGGCTTGTTACCGCACTGGGGTGAAACATTGGTGATTTCACAATTCAAGAGGCCTAAAGAAATTGAATACTTTAATATTTGTTATCAGTGAAATTAAATTTTTGTTCCATCTTGAAGGTTAATTTTTTATATATATAAAAGACAAAGGCAGGCCTTTATACAAATAGAAGTAAGCTCACCGGACCAAAAATTAGTCACCCCTGAAGAAATCTCTACAATTATTGTTTAATGCCATTTAACTCCGCGTCTTGACTTGATAACCGCCTGGATTGTGTTAGGAAGAGTGCCCACAAGGTTGTGTAGGTACGTCGCATTTAGGTTAAGCCACTCGCTGAGGATTTGGTCGTGCAATTCCACCAAATTGCGGGGATGCTGATGTCAGCGTTTTACCCGCTGTTCCAACATGTCCCCGAGATTTTCACTGGGGTTCAAGTCAGGTGATATTTCAGGTGAATTGAGATGTAATGGGGTGGGGGAGTGTTCATAAAAACAGTCACACATGCATCCAGCCCGATGAACTTTGCTTTGTCATCTTGAAAAATCGGGGTATCGATAGCATACTCATCATGCAGCTATTGACTGAAAGGCAACATGTGATCATCCAGAATGTTTAAATATACATGCTGATTCATTTTAGTGGTTACCTCAGTGAGTGGGCCCAATCCATGATATTAAAAACACCCCCAAAACATCACAGACCCACCTCTGGCTGACCTTGCACACATCCAGCATGCAATACTTCATTTAGCCTTCGGCACACTCAGTGACGTGCGCCATGGGAATATAGGCAAAATCATGATTCGTCAGACCACATTACATTCTGCCAGTCAGCTACTGTCCATGTTCAGTGTTTTCTAGCCCATTGAAGACACGCAGCTTTATGTGCCTGTGTGATCAGTGGCTTCTTGCGAGATGACAGAATCCGTGTGTTCATTGCGTGCAGTTCCCATCACAATGTTCTCTTGCTGATACATTGGGGTGGACCTTCATTCACCGACTGCAGCAATTATTATCCGCTTTGGAAGTGATTTTGATTCACAAGCTGTGAAATGCATCTCCGGTCCCTCTGTCAGGATATTCTTCAGATCAAAATTCTGACGTCGTGTTTCGTGGCCACGTGTAGTATACCACTGCTTGTAGACATATTGAAAAGTCCACTCCGGAACACCAACAAATCCAGCAACTTCACACACCGTATGGTTATGGGCACGGCCTAACACGAATGCCCCTTTTTGCCATACTGTTACATCCTTACATCTATGCATGTTGATTTACACTGTCTGCTTGAAACATCAATGTCTCGCTGATTGCTCCTGCCTTCCGCTCACGTAGAGATAGTGCGGGTGCGTTTGAGCAAGAGACTCGTTCACTGCACCATCTCTACAGGCTTAACGATCTATCTGTGCATGCCCACTAGGGTGACTAAATTTTTGTCTGGAGAGCTTACGCATCTCTTCGTGTGTAACGTTGCTTTATTGTCCTGCAAAAGAGTTTTGCAGTGGTGAAGCACTAGCCACCAGCATCTTGGAAGAGCCCAGCTGGCAGACCATTGATCGCTCTAGGGCAAAATGCTGGTGATTTCACGATTGAAATGGGGTGGGGGAGTGTTCATAAAACCAGTCACACATGCATCCAGCCCGATGAACTTTGCTTTGTCATCTCGAAAAATCGGGGTATCAATAGCATCCTCATCATGCAGCTATTGACTGAAAGGCAACATGTGATCATCCAGAATGTTTAAATATACATGCTGATTCATTTTAGTGGTTACCTCAGTGAGTGGGCCCAATCCATGATATCCATGTTATTGAATATTATTATTATTATTATTATTATTATTATTATTACGCCCCACTCTTGATGGTTTATGGAGACGCCGATGTGTCGGAATTTTATTCCACAGGAGTTCATTTACTTGCCAGTAAATCTATTGACACAAGGTTGAAGTATTTGAGCACCTTCAAATACCACCAAATACCAAGGGCACCTGATCCAGAAAGTGATGGAACCAACTAAAGGGAAGAATATTCTGGATGTGGTGCTGGTAAAACCAGATGAGCTCTATAGAGAATCCGAAGTAATAGATGGTATTAGTGATCACGAAGCTGTTTTTGTGGTAATTAAAAATAAATGTGAAAGAAAGGAAGAGATTAAAATTAGGACTGTTAGGCAGTACCATATGGCTGATAAAACAGGCATGAGGGAGTTTTTAATAAGCAACTATGATCGGTGGAAAATTGTAAACAAAAATGTAAACAGACTCTGGGATGGGTTTAAAGCAACTGTTGAGGAATGTGAAAATAGGTTTGTACCTTTAAAGGTGGTAAGGAATGGTAAAGATCCACTATATTATAACAGGGAAGTAAAGAGACTAAGGAGGTGGAGGTTGGAAAGAAATAGAGTTAGAAATGGCTGTGGAAGTAAGGAGAAATTGAAGGAACTTACTAGGAAATTGAATCTAGCAAAGAAGTCAGCTAAAGATAACATGATGGCAAGCATAAGTGGTGGCCACACTAATTTTAGTGAAAAATGGAAGAGTATGTATAGGTACTTTAAGGCAGAAACAGGTTCCAAGAAAGACATTCCAGGAATAATTAATGAACAAGGGGAGTGTGTATGCGAGGATCTTCAAACGGCAGAAGTATTCAGTCAGCAGTATGTAAAGATTGTTGGTTACAAGGATAATGTCCAGATAGAGGAGGTGACTAATACTAAAGAAGTATTAAAATTTACCTATGACAGCAATGACATTTACCATAAGATACAAAAGTTGAAAACTAGAAAAGCAGCTGGAATTGATAAGGTTTCGGGGGATATACTAAAGACAATGGGTTGGGATATAGTACCATATCTGAAGTACTTGTTTGATTTTTGTATGCATGAAGGAACTTTACCGAATGATTGGAGAGTTGCTATAGTAGCCCCTGTATATAAAGGAAAGGGTGATAGGCATAAAGCTGAAAATTACAGGCCAGTCAGTTTGACATGCATTGTATCTAAGCTTTGGGAAAGCATTCTTTCTGATTATATAAGACATGTTTGCAAAATTAATAATTGGTTTGACAGAAGGCAGTTTGGGTTTAGGAAAGGTTATTCCACTGAAGCCCAACTTGTAGGATTCCAGGAAGATATAGAAGATATCCTGGATTCAGGAGGTCAGTTGGACTGTATTCCGATTGACTTATCTAAGGCATTTGATAGGGTAGATCATTGGAAACTACTGGCAAAAATGAGTGTAATTGGACTTGACAAAAGAGTGACTGAATGGGTGGCTCTGTTTCTAGAAAATAGAACTCAGAGAATTAGAGTAGGCGAAGCTTTATCCGTCCCTGTAAAAATTAAGAGGTGAATTCCTCAAGGCAGTATTATTGGAAAAGAAGTCGAATCAGAGATAAGGCTTTTCGCAGATGATGTTATTCTGTACAGAGTAATAAATAAGTTACAAGATTGTGAGCAACTGCAAAGTGACCTCGATAATGTTGTGAGATGGACAGTAGGCAATGGTATGATGATAAATGGGGATAAAAGTCAGGTTGTGAGTTTCACAAATAGGAAAAGTCCTCTCAGTTTTAATTACTGTGTTAATGGGGTGAAAGTTCCCTTTGGGGATCATTGTAAATACCTAGGCATAAATATAAGGAAAGATCTTCATTGGGGTAATCACATAAATATGATTGCAAATAAAGGGTACAGATCTCTGCAAGTGGTTATGAGAGTATTTAGGGGTTGTAGTAAGGATGTAAAGGAGAGAGCATATTTGTCTCTGGTGAGACCTCAACTTGAGTATGGTTCCAGTGTATGGGACCCTTACCAGGATTACTTTATTCAGGAACTGGAAAAAATCCAAAGAACAGCAGCTCGATTTGTTCTGGGCGATTTCCGACAAAAGAGTAGCGTTACAAAAATGTTGCAAAGTTTGTGCTGGAAAGACTTGGTAGAAAGGAGATGAGCTGCTCGACTAAGTGGTATGTATGTCTCAAATATTATTACAATTATTACAATTATTTTACCATCTTGGATTCAAACTATGGGAATTGAAGAAACATCCCCCTTTGATGATTGTGTTTACACTCAAGGCCATCACAGTCTTAATGATATTATTAAAAAAAGGATCCATTTTAGTTTTAAACTCTCAAAATTCATGTTTAACCACGTTTTAATCTTCAAAAACAGTTAATTTACTCTCTTTTAACATACTTTGGTGCATTATCGTTGTTTTAGATATTATTGTATAATGTTTTACGAAATCATTTTTCAACATTTTAACCTATAATTTATAAGATTAAAATGACTCCATATGTATTATTTTTAAGATTGATATAGGCTGATGATGCCCGTACAGAGGGTGAAACATGTACCATTGACTTTTATGTATTATGTATAAAATTTTGACCATATGAAATAGTGGATCATATTGTATTATATTGAACAGGTGGACTTATAATATTGTAATAATATGAGACATACGTCAACTTCAATACGGAACCAGAATGAGAATATTTACTTGTAAGTGGTATGTTCCGAGCTGTCAGTGGAGAGATGGCGTGGGAGGACATCAGTAGACGAATAAGTTTGGACGGTGTCTTTAAAAGTAGGAAAGATCACAATATGAAGATAAAGTTGGAATTCAAGACGACAAATTGGGGCAAATATTCGTTTATAGGAAGGGGAGTTAGGGATTGGAATAACTTACCAAGGGAGGTGTTCAATAAATTTCCAATTGCTTTGCAATCATTTAAGAAAAGGCTAGGAAAACAACAGATAGGGAATCTGCCACCTGGGTGACTGCCCTAAATATAGATCAGTAGTGATTGATTGATTGATTGATTGATTGATCGATTGATTGATTGATTGATTGATTGATTGATTGATTGATTGATTGATTGATTGAATAATCATTCACTGGACTGAGCCGGGATTGAACCTGCTAAGCTAGGGTCAGAAGGCCAGCACCTCAACCATCCGAGCCTCTCGATCTGAGTTGTTATTGTTGTTGTTGTTGTTATTATTATTATTATTATTATTATTATTATTATTATTATTATTATTATTATTATTATTATTATTATTATTATTATTGACGGAACTATTTTCTTCCTGAAATAGTATGCATTCTAGGACAGAAACATCTTCCCTACCACGTTTTCCAAATGACAGCTTAGAAACGTCAAGTAAGTTATTCATACTTGCAACCATGGGCTCTTGGAATTTCCCGATAGCTGTAATTAGACACAGTAGTGCAAGATAACTTTTAAAACATATGTTATAAGTGTAGTGAGGACATAAGAACTTATACAGAATTTAATTTTTCTGTCAAATATGTGTCTTTTTGTTAATTTTTTTTTTCCCAAGTGCTAACAGCCTTTATGTAGTAATAATGAGAATCGCAAAAGATGATGATTTGTAGGTGCCTTATTTTTTGGTGAAATAAAACTGTTGATTTCGGTGTTAAAACTGACACTATTTCGGTAGGTATTTCGTGAAATAAATTGTTATACTGATCGATGTTTCCTGCCAAATCTTCCTTGTAGTAGTGTATGGGGTAAATGTAAGTAACTTTGTGGTAAGGGGTTTTAAAGTAAACTCTTGTAATGTATCATTGTTATTAAATCTTAGAAAAACCAAATATGCAAATTGTTATAGAAATTAAATATATAAATCCCTGATACTTCGAAATGAAGTTAGGTTATCTGCCCTGTGATATACATTTATACATAGCCTACATTTTCAGACTTTGAATTACTTGTCTCCAAAGTACAAACTAAGCATGGTATCAACAGTATCAGGATGCAGAGTTGTGCGACAGTCAGAAAGTGTCTTTGTGTAAGCAGAGAAGCTCCTCTCGCTGACCACATTAGACGTCGGAAACCATAATGCTTGCGAACACTTGGATGCAAATTCACTGTGGTCTTTTATAAAACCTTCTAAAACTTTGCTAACACTGTCTTCTTTCACTTCCTCAACCAGATGTGCTTTCATTGCATTTTGCAAAGTCATATAGCTCTGGAAAGTGTTCATGGATACACTCTTTTTCCCCGGTCGGGGATGAGTAGCTCAGATGGTTAAAGTGCTGGCTTTCTGACCCCAATTTGGCAGGTTTGATCCTGGCTCAGTCCGGTGATATTTGAAGGAGTTCAAATACATCAGCCTCGTGTCACTAGTTTACCGGCACGTAAAAGAATTCCTGCGGGACAACATTCCGGTATCTCAGCGTCTCAGGAAAATGTAAAAGTGGTTAGTGGGACATAAAAACAATAACATTAGTACTACTCAAACAGGCGATTTATATACAATAGGCCTACCAATA
Source organism: Anabrus simplex (assembly GCF_040414725.1). Taxonomy (NCBI): domain Eukaryota; kingdom Metazoa; phylum Arthropoda; class Insecta; order Orthoptera; family Tettigoniidae; genus Anabrus; species Anabrus simplex. Next base: position 179,930,626 of record NC_090266.1, read on the forward strand.
CCGTCATATTTTACAGTAAAGTCAGTATTATTTATCTTTCCTTTTATAATCATTCTCTTCCTTACGCCAGGATTATCCTATTTTTCTATATTGGCTTGCATGAATGCTTTTTTTGTGTCTATTACAAATTGCTCTCTGTAATTTTTCAACACCTTTACGATCTGTAAAGTATCGCCGATTGTTATTTGCCGCTTTGAATTATGTTCATTTGCTTCATTCTGATTCTCTGCAGTGTATATCACACGTTTCAACTTTACGAATATTACCGGTACACTATTCATACTTTAGAATCTTTCTCACAGCGTCAAATACATAGAATCCCTCACTGTAGTATTCTTCGTCCCTCGAAAAACCTGTTGCGACTTCAGTTTTCGGCATTTTTATACTTAAATGTTGGACATTTGCCGATAAATGTTCGTAACTAACGAACTCTCATTGCGCACTGCTGTATCTACGACCGGTCTTGTATCTTGTTACGACCACAACGCTATTTGCTGTAATCGATAACAGATTTTTGATTTTTATCGACTGCCTTTGAGATCACGGATCTGAATACACATACTTTCGATACACAGTGCGTACCGCTTTATGTGCATTTGTGTGGAGAATATATAGGGGTATCAAGCAAATGAGGAGGAAACTACAATAGTCAAGTTCTCAGAAGCATTTAAACGTTTATTGGAGAGCTCTTCCGGTGCCATTTCGCATTTTTCGCACCAAGTGGTGTATATTTCGTGATTATTTGCGCAATTCACGCAATAAATCAAATTTCGCGATATTTCACAAGTTCATTTTGCTAAAATACGGTATTTTTAGTACCTGAGAAGTCATATATAGACAAGAAAGAAGATATCAAAAAAACTTGTGTATATTGTTATTACCAAAAAATACGGCCCGTGATGATTTGCCATAAAAGCTGTAGTGTAGTCATTATCACCCCAATTTTTACACTGAGTGTCTAAAAGTCACGGGAAGGGTTGTCCCATTAAAAAATGTGCATTGTATGACCCATGAGCGTTGCAGCTAGCTGCGGCATAGCTAAGCAGTCTGTCACAGACACCAGTGTCGTGAAGATGGCAGCACATCGTGAGTCAACAGACTTTGAACGTTGGATGATCATTGACACATGGCACATGGGTCATAGCATTGCAGAGATTACACGCGAATTTGAGTTTCCGAGGTCAACAGTGTCGATATCGCAGAGAGAATGTTACCACCCGCATAACCTGCTGCACGAGGAGACCACAGGTGTTTAGCGAACGGACATCACATCGCCTTTGCAGAACAATACTGAGCGCTTGACAGGCTACTGCTAGTCAGATCACTGCCCAGTTGAATGCTGGGAGTCAGGCATCCATTTCTACAAGGACTGAAAGGAGGCAACTGCCCCGCATAGGCTTCGTCAGCTGACGACCAACTCTTGTCCCTTTGCTGACACATCGGCACAGAGCTCTGCGACATGCATGGGCCTGCGAACATCTGCAATGGACCATGGTATAGTGGTGGCATGTGGTATGGTCCGATGAATTCCGGTTCCAGTTGTATCGAGTCGATGGGCACGTGCGGCCTATGCCCCATGAAGCTATGGATCCTGCGTGTCAACAAGGTATTGTCCAGGCAGAAGGTGGCTCAGTTCTGGTCTCGGCTGTGTTCTCATGGTCGCAGTTAGGCTCGATTGTCTGGCTGCAGGGAGCGCCGACAGGCGCATGTTATGTGGACATTCTTTCAGACCATCTGCACCCCTGTCCGGCCCTAGAGTACCCTAATGGAGATGCCCCATGTTTCAACAGGATAATGCGCCATGGTCACCACACTCTGGTGCCATGGAGGTGGTTGGTGGAGCACTGCAGTGAAGTTACGGCCATGGATTGGCCCTTCGGATCCCCCAATCTTAATCCAGTCCAGCATTTATGGGATGCTATGGATGTTGATGTATGCTCCATGAACCCTGCACCAACTACACAAGACAAGACCTGAGAAATGAAACTTGAAAATGAATTGAAAAAAATAGGAGTTGCAAGATGCGTGGGTCCAGATCCCTCCAGAATGATTCCAAGACCTTGTAGAGTCGGAGCCTCACCGCATTGCTGCCATTTTGACGACTCGCGGAAGAGCAACTCATTAACATCACATTCAGTGTCCTCCCGTGACTTTTGGTCACTAAGTGTATTTCATTACTTAGATATAGAATTCAGAACAATAAGTCTGTAGTTTAATGATATGGTGTATGTAATATGGTTTGGCATAACAGCAGACTTCATGGTCTGAGCCATACCTTCATCAAACCCACGGCATATACACTGACCTGCCAAGCTTCATGGTCTGCAAATATTGGAGTGCTGTGTGATTAGCTTTAAAATACCCTAAGCTGTATTGTTTGTCTTTAGTGACTTTGATTTCACCAACGAGGAGTTGTCTAATACGAGAGTTTGTAATATCTAAAGCCATCAATTTTCAGTTTCGACTCAATTTTTTAGTTAGATTCTTCAGTCTGCCAAAACTATTTTTGAGTAATAAATTTATAAACTACCTGAAAAAGAAACCTTGAAAATGAATTGGAAAAAAAAAATAACGTACGAGAGAGGCAATGAACTCCATCGCACAAGACGATATAAACACAATTTTATCATTGATCTACAGTCAATTTCACTGAGCGGCATGAAAAACGCAACACTTCAATTTCTTTCAAAACTGAAATTTATTTTAAATTTATGTGACTTTTATGACACTAATCCACTATCTTATGATAGAATATTGTAGTATGGTTCCATCTAAGTGTCTAACAATGAAAACAAAAGACTGTTATAAACGAACTGAACAAATTATGCCAGAGATGCACATTTGAAGGAAATATTGAGTAAGCTCATAAAAGTAATGCACTTCTGTTTTGATGTTATACAGTTCATATTTTCACTTCACAGACCTCAAAGACAATCTCGGGGACTTCTGTTCGCATCTTCAAGAGCATGTATTGCCACCTCTTGCACCAATGATCAGGCATGCTCCTGATTAATGCAGTAATGTCCTTTTGAGGAATCATCACCCATTCTTCCAGGAGGGCATTCCGTAGGTCCTGTAAGGTCTCTGGATGGTGCTGACAGGCTCTTCTCCCCAGCTGGTCCCAAACATGCTCAGTAGGATTCAAATCAGGGCTTAGAGCAGGTCAAGCCATAGCACGAATTCCTGTTTCATCCAAAAACTCCGTGCACAATTCTCGCAACATGTGGGCATGCATTGTCGTGCATTAGTGTAAAATCATCACCAATAAATGGAGTGAAAGGCACAACATGCTCCTGAAGGATTTCCTCCACATACCGATGTGCAGTAAGGCTCCCATTCTCCATGAAGACCAAATCCGTCCTTGTATTGATTCCTGTCCACACATCACAGAACCACCCTGAAAAGGCATCCTGAATGAGAATGTGTAAGGGGAATACCTTTCCCCTGGATTTCTCCAGACTCTCTCTCCCTCTGTCAGGTGATCGGAGGCCAAATCGTGACCCATCGGTGAGCAACAAGTGATCCCATTGTTGTAATTTCCCTTGCAAAACGTAGTCGAGCTGTGCGATGCTCTCTGGTGAGTTCTAGACCTGTAGCAGTCTTTTGGACTTAAGATTGGCTTCTTCTTCCAGTCTTCTTCGAACGGTTCTCTCATTAACATTGATCCCTTGACCTTCGTAGAGTTGATTTCTTGCTTCAACGGTGGTAGTGTGACGGTTGTGGAAAACTTGAAGTTGTAAGGAACGGTCACCTCTCTCCACTGTTGCTCTGCTCGGACCTGATCCTGGTTTCCCTGCAAAGCCTCCAGTTTCCCTGTACCTTCGTACGGTTCTGGAAATCGTGGGAGGTGTAGTCCGCAACACTTCTGCAATGTAATGCATGCTGCGACCATCTTCAACCAAAGCATCAGCTTTCGCAGTTTGTTCGGGGCTTAATGGCATGTTTACGTACTCCAAAAAGGTGTTAAGGTCAATAATAGAAGATCCTACAAACACGTGTGATTGAAAGGATAACAATTAAAGGGCAGGAAAACATTATTGGCTCACATCCAGCAATGTGTCTTCTAGGTTGCATGGGAAAAAACAATTGAGGCTAGTGCAATAAACGATCAACACTTCATTGTTTGCTTGCAAAGCAATGCCAATAACATACCCCATCTTAACAAATTGATTGAAGTGCTTCACGTTGATTAAATAGATAATTACACAATAATTACACATCATTTATTGGGTGTTGCAGTTTTTGTGCTAGTTGGTGTATTATTATTGTTGTTGTATGACTAAACCAGCCCCGTGGTGTATTAGCGGCCTCGGGTTCAGTTCGCTTTCATTCCAGAGATTTAAAATCTTTAAAGCCACAAGAATGAACTCTGATAGGAGTTGAGTCAAACAGCTGATTGGAGTGAGAGGACAAATAGTACTGGTGGAAATCTAATAGAGATTTTATTTCAGTCAAACCCAGGAAAGGATCCTCTTTGAATCAACCTTAATCCAGTGTGGGTGAAGCCCATTTCAGGTTGTTGAGGCAGGCTACACTCTCCCTCGCATTTTACTATCTCATGAGATGAATGATCTTGGGAGCACTTCTCTTTATATCATTATAGTGTTCGAGAAATGTGGTAAATTCTGCATTGTATCTAGCAAGTGGTTGTGCGGTTTGGGTCACGTATGTATCAGCTTGCATTCAGGAGATAGTGAGTTCGAACCCCACTGTCGGCAATCCTCAGAATGGTTTCCATGAGTTCCTATTTTCACACCAGGCAATGCTGAGGCTGTACCGTAATTAAGGTCACAGTTGCTTCTTTCCCACTCCTAGCGCTTTCCTATCTCTTATCACCAAAAGACCTGTCTGTTTTGGTGCGAAGTGAAGCAAAATATATAAAAAAAGAAAATCAGCATTGCATTGTTAACTTCTACTGTACTTTGAAACTCCTTATTCATGTAGAATATGTGAATTGTGAAATATGCTGTATGAAATGTTATTGCTTTCTCTGAAGCATGTTTAAGTACATATAACGATAATTAATCATCCTTGTAGAATGAGAGAGAAGCAGTAGATGTGGAGGATTTGCAGGAAAAAATTATATCAAGAGAAAGATTGATGTTTGTGGAAGGAGCCAGTATTGAATATTTGCATAGAAATTGATGGAGGCTGTACTGTAATATCTTAAACTTTCATTAAGATCTTTGATTCAGAGAACAGTAGGTTTGAAAAGTAATGTGTGTTCACTCTTTTATTATTTTACAATGCAGTTAATTTAATTTGAAGATAAATGGTATGGAACTAAACAAGGCCATAGAGCTAGTTACAAATAAGAGAATTATGGAGGCATTTAGTTAATTCACAGAGTCTTGCAGACTGAATACTGAAAGGCGTGGCGGTCTATAATGAAGATATGTGTACGTGTATTAATTCAACCTTTTAATAGAAATTAGAATATTACCTGGAGGAATTACCCTTTAATGTTCCACACAATATATTCACGAGCACCATCTTACACATATTGCGATGATAGTTTGTTCATTTATTCACGTGGGTGGTCTAGTACAGTTATGTAGCAAATATCATCATCTCTAGCTGTGTGTTTGTAATTTTTAAAATATTGCTAATAATTAGGGCCTGGGTGTTGATGGCATGTCATCTTTTTATTGATTGGTCAGGTGTGATGCTCCATTATATACAAACTTGGCTCATGGCACCTCAATGACAAATATGTCCTTTATAAAATTTGCATTTTTTAAAATATTTTAAGATAATTTTTTTTATTTTGGAGAATTGTTTGGTCATATTTAAGAGAATTTTATCTCTTTAGGTTATTTTTTTCCTTTTGTCATGTTGCCATATTATTTTATGACATGTCTGAAAACTTTAACTAGTAGTTAAACAAATATTGAAATAAAATATTTCAATATAATACTATTTTGCTAACACAGTAACTGTCGGTGGAAATTACGGCACAGAAGGTTACAGTACATTACTGCACAAGTACAGGCCTAAAATGTCTGTGGTGCGGCGATGATGTGAGTGGAGCAGTCGTTTCGCCCCCACGAGCTAATGACAACTGTCACCGTTCTTCTTTCATAATACTGAATTTATATGGTTGCTTTTCCAGGAAATAAGGTATTTGGGGACTGAAATGTCTGCAATGTCACCTGGAGTTGCCAAAACTTCTCTGACACCTACAGCTGTAAAGGTTAGGGTGGAAGGGGAAAGTGTGGATTTTCCGTCAATGGTATTGCCTCAGTTTCACACAGTTCATAGCGTGCAGTACTCGGAAGTACTCGAGTACCAATTTGAAAATGACTAAAATTAAATCGCGTGTGTCAGTTCATTAAAAACAAATGGTAGCATAGTTTAGTGATGGTGGTTTTTTTTTTTTTTCTACTGATGGAAGCATACCCTATTGTAAGCTGTGCAAAACAAAGTATTGGCTCTGCTGGGGCTGTACCTTAAGTAAGGCAACGGCCGCTTCCTTCCCACTCCTAGCCCTTCCCTGTCCCATCGTTGCCATAAGACCTATCTGTGTCGGTGCGACATTAAGCAACTAGCAAAAAAAAAAATAGTATTGGCTGAAAGATGGTTTACTTTGACGTAACATATTGTTTGCGAGAAGCATGTGTGCACTTTTGAGCTTTCAACAAAAAAGTTGCAGTTCAGTGCTTGCTGCCTACTTTTGCTTCGACATCTACCAAATTCTGTCAGCTTAGTATGGAGTTGTGCGATCTGGTAGTATCAGCAAATATTTCTCTGTTTAAACACATAAACCAAGAAACGCCAGACGAGTCTATTTTGAATAAGAATTATTTACCACAGTGTTATGATGAAACATTAAATAAAATAAGGTGCGGTACTCGTGGAAAGAAGCTGTGGGTTTCTGTCAATGAGACAACTAACACTGTGGGGCGCTATGTAGCCACGGTTGTGATTGGAACTTTGGAATTGGACAGACTGGTTGAAATATTTTTATTGACTGCCGAAGTGTTGGACGATATCCAAATTGTTTCTTCTGCGGCCTGATGGTATAAATCATGATAATATGCTTTTATTTTTAAGTAGCGCAACACCATATATGTTACAAGTAACTAATTTATTGAAGGCACTTACTCTAAAACGGTACTTGGCACGTGCCTAGGGTTTGTGAAGAAGTGCGAGCAACTTATCTCAACGTAGACAGGCTTGTGACGAACATTAAATGGGTTTACTTAATTCAAAAAAACACTCACGAGTTACAATATTCAAAGCAGAAGCTCTGGACATTGTGTTACCATCACAACGTACAATCACAAGCTGGGGCACATGGTTAAATTCTTGTTTGTTTTATTATGATAATTTCCAGGTAGTAAAAAAAGTAGTACAGGGTTTTGACTGTGAGGGAGCTGCTTCAATACAGATGGCTCAAGATTTGCTCTCTGAACCAAACATGGAGGACAGTTTGACATTTATTAAGTTGTACTTTGCATTGTTGTAGACAATTATCACTTCACTGGAAAAGATAGACGAGGCCATGGTAGATTTCATTTCACTAATTAAACACACTTGTGATGAAATTGCTACAGCTGTTGCATTTAAAACAAAAAAATGCTGGACAAAAATACCAGATATAACAACTTTGTTTATAATCTCAGATATACTCTATGGCAAAAACTACTCCATGGATGGAAATAAGGAAGATCTAACAGCCAACATTCTTCCCCACATCAAGTAAGCTCCCGTCACATCAGCTGATGTAGAACGCAGCTTTTCGAAGTATAAAAACTTGTTGGCAGATAATTGCAGATCCTTCACTTTCCAGAACTGGAACATGATATTTGTAGTTCTGTGCAACTCAGGCTAAAGTGAATTAAAAGATCATATAGTTAATTAGTCTTATTCTTGTTCTTGCAAGTCTTCGTTTCTGAATCATATTTATGTTTTGAATTTTTTAGGAATTAATTTCTCAAGTTGTTTCTTATATTTTTTAAAATGTTTTTGTGGACTTCAAAATCACAAATTGTCTTTTATTATTTTGAGTTATTTTCAAACTTCTCTTTTTCAACCAATATTTATCGTATTGTGTATTCCTTGTCTTTGAGCAACCTCCAAATAAAAGCCCTATATTATGTACTTCGTAAGTTTGTGTCAAACCTATTATTTTCTGAAGGGTTTTTAAACATCATTTTTTTACATTTTCTTAATTTAGGTCATTTCAGTGCATTTCTTTAATATTCTTTACATCATCAACATCTGGGCCTTACTAATAATTATTTTGAAAATATGTTTATTGTAAATTTTAGAATATGCTATCTGTTATACTTTATTTCCAAAAAAAAGGGCTGTTGATAACTTTTCCCCTCTATTGTATTGGCCAAAGCAACAAAGAAAATTATAATTTTTATTATAAATTGATGTTGTGTAGGCATAACTATTAATATAATTAAAAACTAGTATGTTTTTAATTAGATATTTTATCTCCATTTCTTTATATCCTCTGGAGAAAAGTCATTAATTGAAATGATACATAAAATTCTCGGAATAAAAGTAACAACAGCCTTTTCTTTTTAAATTAAATTAACTTTCTTCAGCTTATCCCAGTTAATTTTGGGGTCGCTGAGCCACCCAGGTTGATTTTAGTTTTGGCTGGGATTTAAGACCGGATGCCCTTCCTGGTGCCATGCGATTGTTGAGATGAAAAAACATCAAGGGGAAAAAGGATAAGGGTCCAGAAAACAAACTTTAGAGAAAATAGCATTTTCAAGTTTGAAAGGGAATAACTTCTGTATAAAATAAAGAAAACCCAATGAGTTTGATATTACTTAAACCAGTAACTTCTCTGGTACATGCACATTATATTGCTGGGTATTTGTGTGTGAATGTAGTATAAAAAAGATGCACTATCTGATTGTCTCAAAAACCTAAGAAGAAAGGTTTAATGTCCTGTCATTTGTGGTGAAGCCTATTCAATAGGTAGATTAGATTTAATATGTTAAGAACTTTACTTTTGAAGGCCTACATTGGCCTATTCATAAAGCGTTGATCTGAATCTATTTACAACTTAACAAATGTGGGAGTGTTTCATAAAACTTTTGGGCTTTAACAGAACAAAAATTATTCAAGTACCCCCTGTGAGTGGGGGATGCAGATGAAGAATACACCCACGGTATCCCCTGCCTGTCATAAGAGGTGACTAAAAGGGACCCAAGAGGCTCTCAACTTGGGAGTGTGGGTTGGTGACCACGGGACCCTTAGCTGAGTGCTGGCATTGCTTCCACTTTCTTGTGCCAGGCTCCTCACTTTCGTCTATCCTGTCCGACCTCCCTTGGTCAATTCTTGCTCTTTTCTGACCCCGACGGTCTTAGAGCATTCGAGGCCTAAGGAGTCTTTCATTTTCATGCCCTTCGTGGCCCTTGCCTTTCTTCGTCCATTCCTTCATTTTTTGAAGTGACGGACCCCTTCTTTTTTCTTTTTCTCTCTCTGTCTACCCCCTGTGGGTGGGGGATGCAGACGAAAAATACACCCACGGTATCCCCTGCCTGTCGTGAGAGGCGACTAATAGGGGCGACCAAGGGATGATTGTATTAGAACCATGAAACTACTTCTGATTTGTACCATCTCACGGGGAACACCATGGGTCACCTTCACTTACGCGTAGTACCACTACTTTGGGTACCAAATAGGTTTGTGATTAGTACCAAACGAGGGCTCGACGGCTTTTACAGTACCTATGATATAGTAGCACTCTATTACCATGGGATGAGGAGCCCATGGTTCTTGCTTGCCTATGATTAGTACCCACTATATGAGGAACACCACGGGATAGTACGAGTCCCTGTGGTTAGTGCCCTTATGTGATGAACGCCATAGGTTTGCGTGGCCTGTAAATGGCGCCGCCCATGTGCAAAACAGCGTAGGTCTGTAATACATGTGTGAATTTCATTACCTGTGAGTGGTACCATAATGTGTGGAATACCGCGAGTCTATGCTACTCTTGATTAGTACTGGATTGTGACAAATACCATGGTTCTACTTTCCTAGCTAAAAGTACCGTTGTGAGGGGGTGCTGACTTGGATTTTGGACCCCTTTTGACTACAAGTATCATCAATTCAGTATTGTGCTATAGAAGCAGAACCTTGGTCAGTAATACTATTCTTCTATGCCAGCTTCTGTGCATGTGAGGCACTGTGGGTCGATTTCACTGATCGTTTTAAATTCATATTCATCCATTCATTCTTCATCCTCACATTTTGAATTGTGGTCAGTGGATGTTTTTGGGCTTTCAATTTGTCATTTCATTTTGTCTCATTTCGTACCATTAGGGGTCGATGACCTATATGTTAGGCCCCTTTAAACAACAAGCATCATCATTTTTCAAGTGCTGAATGTTATCAAACTTCGCTAGTTTGGGAAGGTGAAAGCAGCCTTCTGGTAGAGAGATTTATTTGCTCTTGACGTTAATAATAACACTTTCTTCTTCTTCGCTATGCCATTAATGGTTCATTGCTGTAAGATCGTTCATGGATGACTACAGACGATTTTCAGTTTCCTCACTGGTCGTGTTTTGAAGGGACACATTTTTGCATACAGGGGAGAAAAAAGGCAGTCCATGACGTGAACATTTTTTGATTTTCATAAGAAATGACTTTAAATAGTGCTGGCTTAGATTTGGAATTTTGAAGGACTTCGTTTCACTCTGAAGGAAGTTCAGCCACAGATTTTTATTTCGCTAAACCCATGTTCTTGTCACAATCTCAATAAGAATGTCCTCTAGTAGGAAATACCATTTGTATTGTTTCTAGACTTGTGGTGCAATGTATGATGATGTGGAGCATTCAAAACGCAGTTTAGTTTTTGTTCTGACCAATACACGAGTCAGAAAATATTGCAAGTTCTTTTACTTGAGAGTCAAGATTGTTAAAAATGAAATCCCACAACATGGAACAAAACCCATCTCCTCCTTTACCATAGATTTGAGCATACATATAGAAAATAGCTTCAGAGCTTGATAGTTGGTGTAGGTTAAACATGTAAAATGATAACTGTCTTTGGTGGTAAACATCTTTTGTGCTAATGTTTGGGAGAGGCAGGGTGTGTATTTTTTTATTATTTTTTTTTGGAAGTGCATGGTGATTGTTTCTTTGATCTGGTACTTTTGCATGTCAAGCTTGGCTTTTTCTTAACCCTTTATAAGGCAGTACTCAATAAAACATTTTATTTTCTAACTTTACAGGATCTATAAGTGCTAAATAATACAATTTAAAAGAAAACAAAGGCAATCCAGTACTCAAGAGGTCAGTAATAAGATGGGAATTTACTTCCCACCACCTGCTGTCTGTCATTCAGAAGTTGGAACATATTTCCCATGGCCCATCTACGGACACAATTTTGGTTCAGTTAGTTCATTTTTTATTTAGCAGAAATATTTTGGACGCCTATGTGGGCTATGGGAAGCATATTCCCACATACAATGTGAAAGAAATTTATATCTCAGAACTCCTCAGTTGGTAAAAGGAAGTAAATAATCTCAGAACAAATGAGAAAAATGCACAATAAACAAAGAACATTCATGTAAATAGTATATAGACTTATAAAATGTTGGTTTCTTACCTATATTCACTTCATAAATCTTGTTCACAACAGGCGTTGTGCTGGCACCATATCACTATTCAGGTGTTTTAAAAAGAATCTAAAGATTCTAAGGAGATCAGAATAGTTCTACAGATATTCCCAAGAGCTTAACTTTGATTGAATTGACTCTATTTTTACAGTAAATTCCTTACAGGTACTACAGGTGTCACAACATGGTTAGCCAAAAGACATATTAAATTTTGTGTTAAATATTTCTCTGTACACTAACAGTGACATTTTATTGCCTGGAAAAGCTTTATTGTGGAGAGAAAACATTTTACTAATGTTCAGTTTCTCAGGTAAATAGCACTTCTTTAGACTTTGCTGAGCCATAGTGAGATTTTATACTTTCAAAGGATTGAATATGTTTGATTGCAGAAGTTACATCATCATCATCATCATCATCATCACGAAGCATGTTCGGCTTGGAATTGCACTTTCCTCACATGCCCAATGGTGCTAAACCTGCTGATTTTATACTCTTTTGTAAATTTTGCCACCATTTACTGGTAATGCAATTAAGTGAAAAAACTATTTGTAACATAGAGGGGCTTCAAGAACCTGTTTGTTCCTTACTTCTCTTACCTTGTAAAAATATGAAAATATGTGAAAATCAGCTTCAGATTCTGGTTTCTCAGGCCAATGGCGGAAGACAAGAGAGCACAGTGTAAATCCACAAAGATTTATAGACTGTGTGTCATGTGATTCGATTTGGTTTAAATTCAAAATAATATAATTTTTTTCACTTATGTTTGTAATACACTCCAGTTATAGGCACTTGCAGTCTGGTCCTGTTTCATGGCTGCTTAACCTCATCTTTTTCATTAAGTCTTGCACACGGCTAAAGGATTTTCTTTTCCTCAAGCTCATTTCAATGGTTGTAACCTCTTCATTTTCAGACAATTTAATTAATGCGTTATAAGTCTAAGAAGGTTCCAAAATTGATACGCTCACACTGGGTTAACACTGAAGAGCATTACTTCAAAACAGTAAACAATCAACTACTGGTTGACGTGAAAACTGAGTACTCTGCAGTTGGCAAAGCTAACTAAGGGGACCCTCATCCTTGCAGTGCACATACTTTTTTATTAATTTACGTAAATAATGTTACATCATACTATGTCTTAAGCGGGACATGTTTTGCCTATTTCTTAGGCATCTGCAGCCATTGTTCCTAATATATAAGATCAAAATTGGTAGGATCCTAGGCATTTTTTATGATAAATTTCTTAAAATATTCGGGCTAACATGAATTGCCTTGTCTAAAAAGTTATGCTTATACATGCTATATATCTTATGGAAACACACGGCTAACATGCATTGCTCTGTCTAATAAATTATGGTTACACGTACTATACATAACGTTCCTTCTTCGCTGGGATGAGGATGTCTCCAAGAGGGATGAAACGTACTTATAACTTCGCTTTAAGAATAAAAACTTTTGTATGTATTGTAAAGGTGGAACATATAATTTTAATTCTTTTAATGTTAATATATTTAAACTGTTCAAAGTTGACAGTACAGGCTACGAGGCGAGTTGGCCATGCGGTTAGGGGCATGCAGCTATGAGTTTGCATCTGGGGGATAGTGGGTTCGAGCCCCACTGTCGACAGCCCTGAAGATAGTTTTCCGTGGTTTTCCATTTTCACACCAGGCAAATTCTGGGGCTGTACCTTAATTAAGGCCATGGCTGCTTCCTTCCCACTCCTAGATCTTTCTTATCCCATTGTCGCCATAAGACCTGTCTGTGTCGGTGCGACATAAAGCAAATTGTAAAAAGAGAAAAAATAGTGATTCTGATGTATTTTGTTGTTATAGTGGAATCCATTTCTTTTCAGTTTTGATTCAGTTAATCTGTTACTGTCTGTCGAAACTAATTTACGATTAAATAAAACAACAGCTGATGCCTGAAAAAGAGACAGATGTTTCATTCTTGAAAAAATATCATCAGAATCTATCAAATCACACTTTTTGTATCTTTCTAAAATTATTAATTGATTAATATTATTAAGAAGTGTAATTCCATTAATGTTAAAACTTGTGTCGACTCTTGTAATAATTTTTGAAATGTTATAACTTATATTAATGAAGTACTCTTCTTGTGCTGCTTCTCTCCTCACTGATCTAGCTAGGAGTGCAATGTGGTGCAATGTCCTGTCACTAGCGTTGCACCTATTGGCTTGATTACTGGTAACTTTCCATTATGTCATGCTCCGGTGAAATCATAGGTCTTAGCGGATTTGCAGCTATAGTATATTATTATTATTATTATTATTATTATTATTATTATTATTATTATTATTATTATTATTATTATTAGTCACCTCCGTACAGGCCATGAAGGCCCTTGGAGGGGTGGAAGTTAGAGGCTTCCGCCATTCGTAACCTCGGCACGTGATTGGGGTAGAGTGGTTAGCTCTATGCCCGGCCGCCTTTGCCCCCAGGAATTAACCTGGTACTCATTTTTTGTGTAGGCTGAGTGAACCTCAGGGCCATATGCACCTCCGGAAGTGGAAATCTTGTTTCTTAAGTTGTACAACTTCCTGACGGGGATTCTAACCCACGTCCTTCTGGGCGAACCGAGCACACCTTTACCGCCTCGGCCAGGCAGCCCCTATTTATTAGTAGTACTTAAAACACTAGGGTGAATTTTGTTACATTGGTTTTGAGAGAACGGCTGAACCGATGGACATCTTAACACATTCTGACTAAAGCTCTTGGCCTGTAGATTTGTAGAGTGCCTTAAAAAGCATAAACACTTCTCGCCATATATTTTTAAAGTATTAAAGAAAAATGTAGCATTCTGAATGTAGAATTTGAATCCAGTCCCACCTGAACTCTGAGAGCACTGAGCAGCAGGCATGATAGGGGAGGTGCCACAACCTTATCGCCAAACAGTTATTTATTTACAAAACCAAACTCCATGGTGTAACAGCCCTGAAGGGCCATGTCCTACCAAGTGACTGCTGCTCAGCCCGAAAGCCTGCAGATTATGAGGTGTTGTATGGTCAGCACAACGAATTCTCTCAGCTGGTATTCTTGTTTTTCTAGACCATATTCATTTATAATTATATTAAATAATCTCCTCTTTGAACCTTTTACACTTGGCTTACATCAAAATGTGCGGGCAAAACCACAAAAGAATTTGCTGATTTGTTTGCAAGAAATCGGTAAAGGTGACTGCCCCTCTGTAGATGGTGATGGATCAAATGATATTGAACTACCAGCCAGAATTTTAGCACATGATGATATTGTAATTGAAATTTATAGCAAAATGTTCACTTCTGTGAAAGACATCATTCTTTCTAAAGTTGCCACTCTTAATGAATGAATGAATGAATGAATTAATTAATTAATTAATTAATTAATTAAATAATGATTTTGAAAATTCTTGTGCTTATACCTGGTAATTCAAAACCGTATACTAGTGTCAACAAATTAATACTGAAAATGAAAGCTAGCTACTATGACTTCCTACATAATTCTTGAATTCATTGGAATGAATGGTTTGCCTCCACATATTCTCCTGAAATTTGGAGCCATAGTTATGCACCTTAAAAATCAGAATGTTTCCCAACGGCTCCTAAACAGAACCAGAATAGAGCCTAATTCTAAGAAGTATGTATGGAAACTGCTTAGATTTGGAAAAAATAGGTGAATATAAATCTGGACAAAGAACTCTAATCCCTTGAATTGACTTAACAGTATCCAATAAAACACTTCCATTTTCTATTAAGAGGCATCAATATCCAGTTTGCTTGGCAATTTGTGTCACAATCAATAAACCTCTAGGGACATGAAGTTCATGTTTACCTCAGCCAGTTTTCAGCTGGCCAGTTAAATGTTGCAGTGTGAAGAGAAATATATTTTAAGGTTGAAATAGAGCCGGAAAGTACAAGGTTTGAGGAACAAGGAATGCATCGAGCAAGGAGCTGCATGGTTTGGGTCTTGTCGCCACCAGCTTGTATTCGGGAGATGCTAGGGTCGAACCCCACTGTTGGCAGCCTGGAAGATGGTTTTCCATGGTTTTGCATTTTTACACCAGGCAAATGCTGGGACTGTAGCTTAACAGTTTTACAGGACATGTGTCTGGATTCTCCCTCAAATCTACAACTTTCTTTCTGGAGATAATTATGTCTTCAATTTCTTTGGGGTTTATGCCTTCTTCTTTCAGATCTTCATACACTTCTTGAAGCCAATAGGGATGAGTTTTCGACTTTTCCTGAAGGACAAGTATTTTATATGGCCATCTATATTAATTAATTAATTAATTAATGTTACAAGCTAATGTTCACAGCTCATGTTTTTAATCAAGTCATTCCTCCTATCATTTATAAGATTTGTGTACACTTTTAAGCATTGTTTTTGCAACCTTAAGTTGTCATTGTATGTTTCTCTAATTTTGTGGCATCGAAACCGGTCCCATGATTAATAAGATATTATAATTCATTTTATAACATTGTATCATATTGAATAGGTGGACACCACGTTTTTGTTCTCATTAGATACGTAAATTAACGAAATTATGGCTAGGAAGGCATTTTTGTATGCTGTGGTGGTATAATCCGTGTGATATAAATTGTCTGTTCATGGACAGTGCTGGTGTTTTGAATATATATGTGTTACAACAGCAATAATAATGTGTTTTTAAAAAAACATTCCACTATCTATTTTCATGGTTTTTGGAGGTGCTGGAAGTTTGTTACTCAGGAGTTCTTTTATGTACCAGTAAATCTACTGACTTAAGGCTGACATATTTGAGCATCTTAAGATATCACCAGACTGAACTAAGATCGAACATACAGTATCTTAAAGCATTTCCAGATCTGTTGCTGAAAACACTTGATGAAATTTGGTTGAAACCACTCCAGTGAGATAAGTTCCTTACCATCAAAATCAGTAGTGAAGTTATCATTCATTGTTAATGTACATACTGTATTTCTAAGTATTGGTGTATCAGTGTAACTCCTTCACTAAATATATACAGGTGAAGATTCCTTCAGACCTGTACTTTACAGCGTTATACAGTATACGGTATCAGTACTTGCTAATTTTTTAGAGCTGCTGCTTTGTAATAGTCTACTGCTTACTGATTTGAATGGCCTTAATCTTTTTTGTGGATTCTTTGTGAGTTCAGCCTTTCAGAATCATGATTTTCTGTTGCATTTGTTACTTTATGGTAAGGTTATACTTGTACAAAACAGTTTGCCACTTAATTCTCCTTCTGGGCTAATCACTTCTCTGGACCCTGAACTTCCATCATTTATAATGATGGTGTCTCTCTTCTGCTTGGAGCAAGTGTCAGGACTGCACTTCTGATATCAAGGAATTCCATGCTCTAGGGCAATAATGTTTGCTATCCTGGGTATTAGCCTCACCGATAAAACTCCAATTGTTACATGAAAAATGAGTGCGTGCTCTGACCCCCATCCCCCTCCTCTCTCTCTCTCTCTCTCTCTCTCTCTCCAGCAATGATGAGTCTGTACACCAATTGTCCCTTGCCTATCGTAGGTTTTTTTAGGTCTGTCTATGGGGAGCTCTAAGTGGTAGTTATTCCAGTGGGCATTTTTGCCTGTCGTAACATTTATTGCCATATTTTCAAAGTTTGTCAAGTTGAAGTTGAAAGATCAAGTAACGTACGTAACGGATGTTATCATTGCAGCTGCCGAGGAATCCATTCCATCATACGGCAGGATCCCTCATCGCTGCCCTGTTCTGAGATGGAGTGATGACGTGGTTGCATCAATTTGAGATCACCAAGCTCTGAAACAGTTCAGTCATCATCCTACGTTGGCCAGTTTAATTTTTCTCAAGAAATAAAGAGCTAGATCTCGCCGTTTCATTCAAGAGAGTATAAAGCAAGCCTGTGAAAGGTAGGTGTTGTCTTTAACAGCACATACCCCATCCCTGAGATTAAGGACTAGGCTTTGCTGAACTCTGCAACTAGTTGATCATTGATCATGCGCACTCCATTTCTGACAGTTGGTATAATAATCATCCTCTCATTTTAAACTGTCTCTAAATGGACTTCGTCATCATCCACATTTCTGATCTCTCTCTCTGCCTCTCTCTTCCTGTCTCCCTCCCACCCCCCCCCCTCTCTCTCTCTCTCTCTCTCTCTCTCTCTCTCTCTGTCTAGAAGTTACAAATATCAAAGTAGATTACTGTCTACATTTGGTTTGCAGATTCTAATAGTCCAGTTGGTTATTTGCTATATTTATTCAGGGATCCTCTGCAATTCGCTTTCTCAACTTCATTATGTATTATTTCTGCTTCATGCTGATTGGTTGAGTTTTGGGTGGTCTGATTTATATGACAGATTTTTTCATTGTGCTCTCGATCTCTACAAAGAAATAGTAGCCCGGTAATTCCTAATGACATTTTTAGCATTGTAATCTTGTGGTAGATGTTGGGAAATTCCTCAATACTAATGTTCATTACCATATAAAGAATGATATTGACTGCACTGTTGTTTTTGATGGTAAATAAATGACCTCATTGGAGTACTTTCAACTATTTTTGAATGGCTGTCTTCAGCAACTGGCTCCTGGAACACTTGACATCTTTTTTCCATTACGAGTATTGTGGTTAGAAAGTAATTTTTGATGCCATC
The DNA here is from genome assembly GCF_040414725.1 of Anabrus simplex. NCBI lineage: Eukaryota > Metazoa > Arthropoda > Insecta > Orthoptera > Tettigoniidae > Anabrus > Anabrus simplex. The sequence goes on from NC_090266.1 coordinate 179,948,841, forward strand.
GTATTGTGGAAATAGTTTGAATTGTATCTGTTCACTGATAATGTTCGTGTATAGAGATATAGCGCATATATATGCATTATTTCATATTGTTCTAGGGACTTATGGCTCATTAGAGAATTCACAGTTATTCTTAATTTTGTGTTGTAGGCTGTCAGTGATAGCCCCCTGAAACTAGAACAAAGATACATGTCCATACCTACACATTTCACTTCTCACAAACAAATACTTGCCCAAAAATTAAAAGTATAAGAAAGCATTGAAAACAAAGGATTCAAGCCCAGAAACAACATCTAGTTCAGAGACATGTATAACTTTTTTTACCTAGCGAGTTGGCCGTGTGGTTAGGGGCGCACAGCTGTGAGGTTGCATTTGGGAGATAGAGGATTCAAATCCCACTGTCTCCAGCCCTGAAGATGGTTTTCCATCGTTTCCCATTTTAACACCTGGCTATACCTTAATTAAGGCCATGGTTGCTTCCTTCCCTCTCCTAGCCCTTTCCTGTCCTGTAGTCACCATAAAATCTATGTGTGTCAGTGCAATGTAAGACCAATTGTTTAAAAAAATAAAATTCTAATGGTTTAATGCTGCACATATAAGGCTTTATTAAAAGAAAAAAGAGAAAAACATATAGATGAAGAAGGAGAGAAACTCGTCGAAGAGGCAAAAGTAAATCCGTTTATAGCTCTAAAACCAAGAAAGCCGCACTTCCCTCATGATATTGCCATAGAAGACTGGGAAGAACATTTTAGGAAAGTGCTGAACACGGACAACTTATCTGTAACTACAGTAGATAATATCGTACAAGGAGAACAAAAACTCTTTCAGGACTTCACCGAAGAGGAAGTAAAAAATACCATAAGGGGCTTGAAGGCTAAGAAAGCTGCAGGAATTGATGGCATTTTCAACGAACATATACAAACTACAGAAAATATGCTACTGACAACGTGGACATCGCTCTTCAATAACTGCGTGGAAATGAACGAAATTCCCGACATCTGGCGACACTCAGTGATGAAGATCTTATATAAAGGAAAGGGAAACATGAGTTGCCTAGATTCGTACCATGGAATTGCCTTAGAAAGCAATATCTTTAAACTCTTTACCAGGTTACTAACAACGAGACTGATAGAAGAGGTAGACCACGCCTTACCGGAAGAGCAATTCGGCTTTCGACGAGGGAGATCCACAATGAATGCGATAAAGAATCTGATTGACGACATAACGGATACCCTTAGACGTCCAAAAGGGAAACTTTACGCGATCTTCGTAGACTACAACCAAGCGTTCGACCTAGAGGACAGGGAAAAGCTACTGAAGAAACTGGGAAACATAATAGGATATATGAATCCTTTAACGAACATCATTAGGACCATTCTTGCTTATAATTACACCTCTGTAAACGATAACTTCTCCATCTCGAATCCCATAACGCAGATGAACGGAGTACTACAGGGTGATCCAATGAGCCCCATACTCTTCAATATAGCGGTCTCAGACCTAATACCCACTATAAAGGTCGAAGGCAACGAGGTACATATATGTATGCAGATGACATGGTACTCGTATCAAAAACACACGAAAAACTACAGGCTGCTTTCAACAAGCTGAACATTTGGGCAGAGGACAATAAATTCAGAATTAATCGACCAAAGACGGTACAGATGATCTTCCGCAAGGGAGGCAGAACAGCATTAAAAGAGAAAATTCAGTAGGAAAATGGAGGAGAAAGTATGCCAATAGTAAACAACTTTAAATATTTGGGCAATACATTACAGACGTCAGGAACTACTTATACCAGACACATCAAAGATAGAGTGGCTGCGGCCGTAATAGCAATGAATGACATCTTGATCTTACGCAGACTTTCAGTTGAAGTCGCTATGAAATTGTTCCGTGAAAAAATATCTCCGATAATGACGTATGGACTAGAATTGATATGGGAACATCTCACTAAAGGAAATATTCGAGACATTGAAAGTGTAAAAGCAATCTACATGAAAAAGGTATTATGTTTGTCCAAATTCACTCCTTCAAGACTATGTTACGAGCTGACAAGAGAACTCTTCTATACAGAAGAACTACGTCACAAACTAATATTGCCGTCTACAGATGCATTCAACCAGTTACAAACAGAGCTGCAAACCAAGAAGGGAGATATATGGGAAACATTTTACACCACAGAGGCTATGACCAGTACGGACTGGATGAAGGCAAACTATGAACTCAGGCACATAGTGACTAGATTAGCAACACACGGTTTTCATCATCTTGTGTGTGCTAACAAAACTTTCCACACCCCAAGAAAGGAATGTATATGTGTTCTGTGCGAGAAAACTTGCGACTTATATCATGTGATGACGTGTACTAAAAGACAGATGGCACTAACCAAATTCTGTTTGATGTAATTAGTCATGTAAACATATTTTAATGGCCATTGGCTGCAGTAAAATCTTTATTATTATTATTATTATTATTATTATTATTATTATTATTATTATTATTATTATTATTATTATTATTATTATTATTATTAATGCTGCACTAATACATAAAAGATTTTCAGTGATGCAAGAATGGGAAAAGGGAAGGTGGCATGCATGGCCTTAATTAGGTTACACCCCCAGCTTTTGCCTGGGGTGAAAATGGGGAAACCATGGAAAACCATCTTCAAGGCTGCCGACAGTGTGATTCAAACCCAGCATCTCTCAAATGCAAGCTCACAGCTATACGACCATTACCACACGTCCACGAACAAAACTGTCTGAATATCAAAAAAATGCTACACAGAACATATAGCACTCAAACATAACACAGAACCTGCATTCGTCAGCCATTTTCTGGACAAAGAACCAGCCCGATGGTGTAGGTGTTGTATGCCTGGCTCTTACCTGGAGCCTTGGTTTCGATTCACTCCCAGTCCAAGGATATTAATCATGAACTTAGGGCTGGAACAGGGTTCACTCGACCTCTTGAGATCAACTGAGGAACTGACTGATATGAGAGCTAGTAGACTGGTCATGAAAGTTAAGCAGTGCAGGATGTTTCCACACTGACCACATAGCACTGTGCAGTGTTTACTAGTCATCTAGCTGGGCAGTTATCGTCTTATTGGAGCAAGGCCTTTAATGGGCTGTGTGTGCATTTGATTTTTCATTTTATCGGACAAAAGGGTACAAATCCTTCTGACGTCAATGAAAATTTTGAAAGTTTTTCACATCAGCCTTAGGGGACCAGCTCTTAACATTTTAGAACTTCTTGTTCATTGTTTGTCCTACCTAATGACAGGATCTGCTATGTGACCTTCCTGTCCCCATTTGTGGTTCAGTCATAGGCCATGTTGAAGTGTAGATTTATGCTCTTCCTGGACTCCACTGTGTAGCAATCATGTTGGCTTGCTCTCGCAGCACAAGTCCAAATGATTTGAATCACCGTCTGTGCATTTTCTCCTGAATCATTGCAATGGCATGTTGCTTTCCTATGCCTGCATTGGAAAATCTATCAAATCTAGGTATGGTAACTGACCATCCAATTATCTTTGTCTCAAAATCTGTCTGTCTGTCTGTCTGTCTGTCTGTCTGTCTGTCTGTCTGTCTGTCTGTCTGTCTGTCTGTCTGTCTGTCTGTCTGTCTGTCTGTCTGTCTGTCTGTCTGTCTGTCTGTCTGTCTGTCTCATAAATGGCTGACATGCTGCACTATTGTATCTTGATGGAATAGATGATGGTGTAATAGGTGTTTGATCTTAGATAGTCTTTCATCTATTACAAGTGACAACTGAGGTCATTCAACAAATCATTAATGCTGTACTGATCTTTACATTGACCTTGTTGATAATTTGACAGTTATTAAAATCTCTCGTCCTGAGATATTTAAATTTAGTCACTCGTAGCTGGTAGCTGCCATCAGCTGATATTTTTCTGATTCTTCTTGGATCTGGTTTTCTTTGTGAAGTCATAGCATTTACTCCCCTCTTGTTCATTTCATTCATAGGTTTTGCGCTAGATATCAATCTTGCTTTCAGTAGCTAGCAATGTTCTGTTAGCATAGAGAATAATAGTAGGAAATATATATACACTATATCTCAAACCTCCAGCCTTCTTTGCCGATAAATAATATAAATCACAAGCAACACCTTACAAAAATGACTTTCTAACTGTAAATTTGTTAACAGATGCTAGACGTCGAGTGTTTTTCATGGCTTTCAAGATTCCAAGATTGATATGAAATAGTATCCATTGTGAAATTTGACTGTGTCATGAAATGTTATTTATGATGAAAATGATTATAGTTAATTTTGCATTTGGGAATGTAATTTCTGGTTCTTATAAATGAAAAGTTTGTTGATCCAGGGTTCCAGTCCAGGATATTTTCTTACTGTCACTCCTGTCAGTTAGCTTTAGCACTATATATGTCTTCAAAGAGAGATATTTGCATTTTGAAACAATGAAAAACTCAGGAAAATATACATCTGACAACCTGATTTTGCCAGAAGACTACTGAATGCCTTACCTAGAATGCTAGACATCTCCTGCAAACTAGAGTTTTGCACATCATATCAGACAGTGAGGGAGGATAAATGACTGACTAGCTTTCCTTGCTTAAGAAACTTCCTTTGAACATAGTACCCACAAATGTATAACTGATTTTGCTTACTTTTTGCTCTTGAGTTTCAATCTCTCTTTAAACTTATTTGCAGTATGTACAATTTACTTTACGTTGCACCGACATCTGTTGGTCCTATGGCGACAATGGGATAGGAAAGCGCTAGGAGTGAGAAGGAAGGGACTGTGGACTTAATTATGGCAGAACCTGGTGTGAAAATAGGAAACTATGGAAAACCATCTTCAAGGCTGCCAACCTTGGGGTTTGAACCCACTATCTCCCAATTGCTAGTTGATAGCTACATAATCCAAACCACGCAGCCACATGCTTGGTTCCATTTAAATTATATTGCAGTCGCTGGTGAATTGAAAATTTTGTATTTAATCTGTATTGGAACCTATCTTAGATGAGAAGCCATTGGTAGTTTCTGATAATGGCTAACGAAACATGGTTTCGTGACACTATGTTTACATTTTATTTATTCTGTCTTCTTCTAATAAGTCTTTTTAGAGATGACATGAATTGTCTCAACTGGCAAGTCGTCTATCTATAAAATTGTTGGTAGTGTAAGGAATTACAAAATCGTTCTTTGGAAATATTCCAAAATTAAGATTAATAACATCTTTGCTGCAAGTAATCTTGCATTGTTTTTGTTTTTATATACACTGATGGGGAAAGAAAGAGTGGATCACTTTAATTTATGAACTAAAACTGTATTTTTTTTTAATCTTAAGCCTTGCTTTTTCTTCATTCTTACAACACATTATTATAAAATGAAGTTAACTAGTGCTCTGCATACTTCATACTGATTATTGAAGTTCTTTTCTTGAAGTTTTTCCAAAAAGTTCTTAGATGCTGTAATTTATGAATTAAATTTTATGAAATTAACATTGATGACACTCTACACTTATCTTGCCTTGGTATTGGGTATTACCACCTCTGGCGATGATTACGGCAGCCATCCTTTGTAGCATGCTAGCTAGAAGATCCTGGATTGTTTCCTGGGGGATGAGTGCCCACTCTTCCAGTAGTATTGCCCGCGTTTCATTGAAGGCGCCAAAGTTGCGATGCTGGACCAAGCATAGTCTGGACTGCGAGCTGGCCAGTCGAGTGTTCGTATCCTGACATCACGTAGATATTCCATCGGGCAGTGAGCGGCATGGAGGCGTGCATGATCATGCATGAGGATGAAAATTTTACGAACTAAGGTAGCATAGGGTATTACATGCTCTGCTAACACCTCTACGATGTATTGGTTTGCATTCAGAGCACCTCCATCGTTAAAAAGAATTTGTCAGTTGGACTAGACAAAAGAGTGACTGAATGTGGGTGGCTATATTTCTAGAAAATAGAACTCAGAGAATCAGAGTAGGTGAAGCTTTATCTATCCCTGTAAAAATTAAGAGCGGAATTCCTCAAGGCAGTATTATTGGACCTTTATGTTTTCTTATATATATTTCAATGATATGTATAAAGAAGTGGAATCAGAGATAAGGCTGTTTGCAGCTGATGTTATTCTATACACAGTAATAAATAAGTCACAAGATTGTGAGCAACTTCAAAATGACCTCGATAATGTTGGAAGATGGACAGTAAGCAATGGTATGATGATAAACAGGGTTAAAAGTCAGGTTGTGAGTTCCCCAAATAGGAAAAGTCCTCTCAGTTTTAATTACTGTGTTGGTGGGGTGAAAGTTCCTTTTGGGGATCATTGTAAATACCTAGGTGTTAATATAAGGCAATATATTCAGTGGGGTAACCACATAAATATGATTGTAAATAAAGGGTAAAGATCTCTGCACATTTAGGGATTGTAGTAAAGATGTAAAGGAGAGGGCATATATGTCTCTGGTAACACCCGAACTGGAGTATGGTTCCAGTGTATGGGACCCTGACCAGGATTACTTGATTCAAGAACTGGAAAAAATCCAAAGAAAAGCAGCTCGATTTGTTGTCGGTGATTTCCGACAAAAGAGTAGCGTTTCAAAAATGTTGCAAAGTTTGGGCTGGGAAGATTTGGGAGAAAGGAGACGAGCTGCTCGACTAAGTGGTATGTAAGGTAAAAATATCTTAAAAGTTAATGTAATAAACCACCTATACAATACATACCATTTTTTAATTATTTTTTAATTAAATGTTTCACCCTTTTTTTGGGCATCTTCAGCCTGTAGTCAACTTTAAGGTCAAGGTCCAGGACGTTATTTAACCATATATAGTATGAAATATATGCCTTTGCGGCTGGACCTTGTGTTTACAGTGCACTATGTCTTCTGGTATAGGCTAGAGCAATTTTGTTACTTTCATAGATCTGTCTCTGTCTTATCCTTGGCTTTGACAATATGAAAGTGACTGAGGTATGAGCGATGCTAGTAATGCCAATCCTTATGCAGCCAGTCCCTGCTATGAATGGTGTGAAAATGTTGCTCATAGGGTCGGTTGGTGCATGCATTTCAGTGGGCTTGGCAGACTGATATGTAATAGCAACTCTGGCTCGGTGAGAAAAGCAACGGGAAACTACCTCACTCCTCATTTCCCTAGTACGCCTCTTCAGTGATGCCTAGGCCATCTATGACAGCTGATGGAGAGCTGTTGAGGATCCCACCAGCGGCATCGCTGACGGACTGAACATACATACATACATACATACAGTATGAAATATGGACATTAATGTTACACAGTAATAACCTCTTAAAATTACCATGCCACAATAATATATTTAAAAATGTGAATAATACACAAATGAAGTGACATAAATTAATGGTATTTTAACACAAATTAAAGCTTGTCAGTCCTATTCTATCTAATTGAAGACTTCAGGGGGAAATGGTGATAACCCTCATTTTGTAAGTTCTGAGATATAATGAAATTAATTTTCAAAATATATTTACTGCTAACATTTTTGATCTTCAAAACATATCACTCATGTCAGTGGTACATGTAGTCCTTCTTTATAACATCCTGGGAAAAAAAATGCATAAAAAACCAGTATTATAGGGAATTACAGTATATTAAACACTGAATGTGCCTATCAATTTGAGGATTATAATTATTTACATGCAATGTGGATAAAGTAGTGAACAATTTACAATTTAAAAAAACATTTCTATGAAATATACGAAAATACGTACAGAAAAAACAAGTCGGTAACACAATTACAATAATAAAATACTTTGATTAATGTCAGTGAAGTAATACCATCAAATTCAGAGTATACTTGTGGTACCCATTGAAGCACTTTCCTTACAGCCCTAGGAAATGATGAAAAATTCTGAATGTAGACTTATGTTTAATAAAATGAACTAAGTTAAAGAAAAATAATTTAATATAATGTTATTGCTTTTACGTATAACTACTTTTACTGTTTTCGGATACACCGATATGCTGAATTTTTGTTCCGCAGGAGTTCTTTAATGTGCCGGTAAATATACAGACACGAAGCTGACGTATCTGAGCGCCTTCAAATACCACCGCACTGAGCCTAGATCGAACCCGGTAACTTAAGGTCAGAAAGCTAGCACTCTACTGCCTAAGCTACCCACCCTGGCATGTTAAGCAGGTTTCTGTACGTTTTTTTAATTGTCATATAATGCAGTTACCCAATTATTTTAAAGAAAATAACAGGTAAACTAATTATAACCTACATAGCACCAGTGCATCAACAAGTGAAAAAGTTATAACCCACATACTCACATAAAGGACGTGTAAAGAGCTGTTATGTTCATAAAATTTCAGTATAATGACACTAGCTAATTGTACATGTTAGCATGATTTGATAATAGTAATGAATACTAATGCTAATACTTTTGCAAAACGTATTTTATGTAGGGTTACCAACTGAAAATTTCCAAATGCAGGACATTGCTTAGCAAAAAGCAGGACATTCAAGAAAAATGCCTGACAATTTCAATCAATAACAAAATTATACATATATTACAACTTTTTACAAAAGGAAATACCTTACTTAATAATCAGTCCTTGCTGCAGTTCATCTCCTTGAAGCTGTATTTTTCAACAGAACCTACTTTTGAAAGAAGACGCGAGTTATTTTCTTGAAGTACATATTTATAAAATTCTTCACACGACACATCTTTGAAATTGAACTTCACAAGTAACATTCCTTTCACTGATTCTACCAACAAACAGTTCCTTTCCTTTGTCCATTGAGCATTTATGTATGAAAACACACGTTCAGTAGAGGCATTGCTGCCTGGTATGGCAAAGAAAAACTGGCAAATGTTCAAAAGTTCAGAAAATACCTCAATGTTCTGGCACTTATTAAAAAAAAGACCTTTGTTGGTCTAGTGTTGTATCTTTATCCAAAGTTGAAGTTTTAGAATAAGCCCTTACGTTGCAGAACTGGTCGAATAATTTTGAATCTTCTATTTTTACACCTTTTGACTGTAAGTGCTGAATACATGGTACAATATCGTCGAAGCTGAGGTCTTTGATGTTTTGAAGTTTCAACCATTTGAAACACTTGAATTCCTCTATAGGATGCATCCATTTATCCAAGTACTCAGTGCAGGTTTCATAGAAACAAGATACATTCTCCATAAACACTTTGCATTCTTTATCCAAACCATCTTCTGAAAATGTATTTAACATCTGTCTGACTTTAAGGGGAATGAATTGTCCTTCATGTTTGCTTTGCAATGAAGATTGGACAGATTCTAATAGTTCAAGCACTTCTTTCTCAAGTGACAAAATTTTATAGTGAAAAATGTGCATGGTTGAGGAAAGAAGCAAAAGATAGAGCTCTGAAAAGTAATTTTCAAGGAAGTTTCTAATTGATGAACGCACTGACTTCCTACCCTGAGAAAGAAAGTAGGATTTCAGAGCTGGGAACAATTGGAGGATTCTTTCAACTGCTGGATACAATGTTAACCACCTAGTCTTAGAATGATTTAAAAGCTGCAGATAATTTACATCAACAAATTCGCAAAAGTCTTTCAGTTCCTGAGTGCGCACTGCATATATATGAAAGAAGTTGAAAATTTTCATCACCACAGACTCAATATCAACAGGAAGAGCATCAGCTCCATGTTTTAAACAGTTATGTAGAATGTGAGCAGGACATCCAACACCTACTATGTTTTCACTCAAGTCTTTTTTGAGAGTAGAGAATACATTCTTCCCTTCGCTGCGTGCAAGGCCCCCAAAATTAACATTGGCATTGTCTCCAGAAAATGCAATGCATCTAGAAGTAATTTTATGCTTTTTGAGAGTATCTGAAATATAGGAGGAAATACATTCAGAACTTTCATTTGGACATGCTTGTAAATCAAGAACTTTTATCTGTATGCCATTATTTTTGTAATCAAAGAATTGGATGACAATTGGAAACAACTTTAGTGCACCATGATTGCTTGCATCTTTTCCTAGGCCAAAAAATGGAACTTTATTGTTAATAAGAGTTTCAATTATAATATCTGTTGAGTGAGGAGCAATAACATTATTTATTATGGCTTCTGTTTTAGTTCTTGCACAGGTCAGTTTCTGTGCTACTTCACAACCTAAGAACATACTCTTATTCAATTTAGCTGTGCAGTCCATTGATTTGTACGACTGGTGATGGAAAACTGTATGAAATGACAGTGTAGCTTCTGAAGCTTGAACTTTTCTTTAATCATCTGGTGAATATTTGGGAGTGACAAATGATAACATTGAACATGATATTGACCTAGTTCTCACCGTCTTTTTGTGTTTTTCACTGTTAACGTGTCTTTCCAAGTCACCAACACCTTTGTATCCGACATTAACATAATTATCACACACTGCACATTTCGCTTCACTTTCACTGCGTCCATGAGTAAACCAAGGATACTTATGTTTTAGTTTATCCGAAAATTTACACTGTCTTTTTTTTAGATTCACTCCTTTCAGGTTGCAAAGGTGACATACCGGTACATAATAGGATGCAATGAGATTAATATTTCACTCCACTCGCTGCATACTCGCACTATAATTTGCGGCGACAACCAGATAACCAAACACGATAGCTGCAAATCATATGGCAAGCACATGTAAACTGTAGCTCTCGACACTTCCGGTTTCTCTCAACATAAACTTGGAAATGAAGCGCGTTGATTGGTTGATCGATGCCTGGACTTCGAGTTCAATATATCGAATATTATTATTAGTTATTTCCACCCTCGGAAGTAGCGCCCTGAGCACATGGAGTTGATGTACGATACAATAACATGCTGTCTTCAGCCTAAAACCTAAGTGAGCAATCTTGTAACGAAAAATGCCGGACAATGTCGATAAATTAGAAATGCCGGCCGGGCATAACCAAAATGATTGAAAAGCAGGACATGTCCGGCAAAAGCTGGACGGTTGGAAACCCTAATTTTATATCACAGCATGTAAATAGTTATAACCAACATTCAAAAGCACATGGTAAACAAAGATGCTAGCCGTCTCGAAAACGCACTTGTTCACTACTTCCAGATGAACTTCCATAATATTCCTGGGTTTCAAACATATTCTGGATCTTTTGAACTGTCATCTCCGTCTATAAACTCCTCAATTCTGTACCATAAATGACATTTTGTTTGGCAGAAATCACATCATTAGAAACATGATCCGCCATCTTGGAAATGTGGGTTGTCATTGTTTACTGCAGAGACGTGGCTTGTTATAAAAATGAAGCTTAATTATGCTGCCATCTCTCATTAAATCATCTAGCTTTGTGATTAAAATGAAACTTCATGTTGGACAGCCCCCAGGTGAATATATTCTTTACCTGACACCATTGCCATCCTAATGATCCTCAACTTGGATGAAAAAGATCCATTTTAGTTTTGGACATTTTTAAAAATTGAAGACCTCGGGGGGAAAATATACTCTCAAATTTTATCATTTACATAATCTTGACGAAACCAATTTGGAATGTGTTGTCAATCACGAATGGAAACTTAAAACAGATTGTATTTGTAGGCTGGATAAGATTATTTAAAACCACATTAACTTTTGTTGTGATTGAAAATATAAACTTCTTGGTTTCCTGTTAAATGTGTTGACAGTGAATGTGAAGGATACATTCTCAGATTATTTCTTAGTTTTGGGCTGCTGCTTAATTGTGAAGGAACCAGTTGCTGTTCTTCTTGAGGTCAAATTGAGGACCGTTTTTTTCAAAACTCTCTCATTGCAAAAATGGGGTGAATTGAGTTATATACGGGACGTGAATGTTAGGTCACTTGGCATTCATGTCCTTAAACTGGTTTTAGCAAAAGTTGTTTATTGTCATCACAACAAGCCGCTAAATCTGGGTCGTTTTCCCAAAACTCGCTAATTACTACGATATGCGGTATACCAAAACTCACTCATTACAGCAAACGTCGCTAGACTGCTGGAAAGACAGATGGCAGGTTAGTTTATGTCTGCGCGCATTCATTTCAGAACATCACAGGGGCATCGCTTGATAGACTTGCACGCATTGCGCGGTTCTTTCTAAGAACTGGAGAGAATCGTGGGGATTCTCTTGTTACGGAAGAAGACAAGGAAACTATGGACGCAGTTATTCATCACCTATTGAAATATAAGTGTAGGTAAGGCCACTATAGTCACAATAAGTGTACACGAGCGTATTTGCCTCCGGACCTTAATATCAATAAAATGTACATTCAGTTCTGCAAAGAAAGAGATTTAGAAGGGAAATCAAAATGTTCAATCTCAAAGTACAAGCAAATTTTCTATACGAAATTCAATTTAGGTTTTGGGAATCTACACTCAGATACATTGCACGTTATAAATTTCATATTGCATTTACTTATTTTAATGTGTCCTCGCCTTATTTTTAATATTATGTATTTGTATTTGTGACTGAAGATGTCCTATAAGAGGACGAAACATGTTTCACGAGTGTAATTTAATGTAGTCTTTGTAATAAAGACAATTACAGTATTGTAAAGGTGGAATTATAAAATCTAAATTTTCACAAGTTGATTCAGATACATGTTCGACGTGTAAAGAACTTTTATTGATAATTAAAGATACGAGAAATGATAATGAAAGGAACAAGGATCTTATTGATTATAAATTACACAAAGCACGAGCTAATAAATTTTTGTCATACTTAAAGAAAAGGATGATGGTCATGTTAATGTTATATTTGACATGCAACAAAATCAACCCATTCCTAAAGTATCTATAGGGGAAGAATTTTACCTGAGACAAGCATGGTTATATAATCTTTGTGTCATGACAAATGAAAAGCAACTGGACAAAACTAAAGTTTTCTTTTATACGTGGATGGAGACAGAAGAGGGCCATGGAGCGAATGAAATAGCTTCGGGTGTAAAAGACTATCTTGAGCACTTGAAAAATAATCTTTGCAAGGAAGGGGCTAGATATAAAAAACTCAGGCTATTTTCAGACTCTTGTGTGTCCCAAAATAAGAATAGTACTTTATTAGTATCTGTGGCACGTTTCCTCAAAAAGTCTGAAGTTTTCACATCAGTTGAACATTATTTTCCCATTCGAGGTCATAGCTTTCTGCCGCCAGATCGAGTGTTCGGGAACGTAGAGAAATAATCCAGAGAGAAAGAAGAGATTGTATCGCTTATGGAGTATCATAGCCTACTCAGTGATCACGGTTAAGTGAGAATACTGCAAAAAGATTGGATCATCTATAATCTGAAGGCAAAATCAAGAAAGATTTTGAAAGGGAAACTACCTTTCAACATCACAAAAATCCGCATCATTCAATACAGGTAACATGAAAACTTCAAGGTACAAGTCGCTGTTCAATACACATACAGTGGTGAATCAACCATTGTAGAAATACTCAATAAAGGAAAGATTTCCTTCATAGAAATGGGCTTGGCTCCAAAAATGGAAACAGTAAATCACGTTGGTAAGGAAAAGAGCCAAGATATGGCAAAATTAATGACATTCATACAAATACCTCGGGAAGCTAAGGAGTTCTATGAAGCGGTTCTTAAGGGAAAACATACCAAGAACAAGCTGAATGTAAGTGATATGATGGAGGATACAGAAGTTGGGGAAACTGATTGAGAAATAAAGAGGTCTAGTCAATAAAGACAGAGATTCATTAATTTTATGTCTGTTAAATTTAGAAACACTGGTATAGTATATACTATTACCACTACCATTCTTCATTTATAGTATTGTGATAATGTCTGTGTGTAAATTCTGACATTTTATGTTTTTAAATTTCTTTTATATATGCTGTGGAGGAAATTTTTACTCAATAGGATTGAGCAATGAGCGAGTTTAAAAAAAAAACGAACATTTTCCCCTACCTTTTATTATACAAACTATTCAAATTTGTGCTTTTGGCTATACTTATATCAGATTGTAGCTAACAAATAAACTGTTTAAGATGTACTTTGCCAAATTATCCTTTTTACTCCATTGTCTAACCAGTTTTTTGTCTCTCCTGAAAAATTATGATTTTGCAAGGAGCGAGTTTTGAAAAAACAATCCTCAGTTGGCTTCTTGGAGTTTCCTTCTGACAGTCCTCACAGTCACAGTGACATTTCTTACTGCTTCGAGTCGATTTCTGGCTTGGACAGTGGTAGTTTGGCGTTCCCTCAAGACGTGGACGACAGAAACCTATCGTTGCAAGCAAATGTAGACCTCTGATGGCCTGGTCCAGGTTGTCTTTGGTAGATACCAAGTTCACGAAATCGTCGTAGAGCACGCTGGACACTTCCATGTGATGCACCAATGGCATTAGTTGCTTAACCAATGCTGCGTCCATCATTGACCATCGCTACTGCTCTTGCAACGTCTTCTGGGCTGAGACACCTTTAACTAGTCAAATTTGAAAGAGAAGCTGAAGCAATATATTCATTTGTGACATATATTGTCTAACAGACTGATAATCCATCATTAGCTCCTGCCCTAGTATTATAAAACTTCAAAGGTGTTATTGCTAGTCGATGCAGTAAAACTGAATGTCTAACACTTAGGTGTCAAAAGTGGCTCCTTACGTTTATTTATGATCACTAATCATCATATTCCTCTCCAAAGCTGCAGAATACACAGTATAAACTGCCTTAATATAAAAACTAATGGAATTAATTAAACATTTCTCTCTAACAATTGGTGTTTAACAATTACGATTTTGTTTGTGCAAAGTCATCCACTTTTTTTGTTCGCCAGTGTACTTTTTCTTGACATATCGTTTTGGCCTCTTGGCACCATTGTTAATACTCATAAGCCTTTTTAGATTTGCAGTAATCTTTCATCTTGATGGAGAATACAGTTCTTCGCATTTTGGACCAGTTTGCACCAGATCATCATCTCACTCCATTGTCCCATCTACCCAAGATCTGAGCTTCTTTCCTTCTTTTCTTTCTTTCTTTCATGAACCAGTCTTGGAGGCACTGGCCAGATTCTCCTTCACTACAGTTGGCCATGGTATGGTATATTTCTGATAGTGTACGTGCGTTTTCAGAATCCAGAATTTCAGTAGGTCGAACATCAAACCTGTGCCTTTTTATCAGTAGAGGTTCCTCTAATATCTCCTCCTTGTATTTCTCTTTCCCCGCTTTTGAGATGAGAGGTAGAGACCATTCACAGGGTTGATCAGTATGCAAGGTGACATGTTCTGAGTAAACTATATAAATAACAGCAGAAATATGCTTACATTTTGTGGAATTTTTTTTCTTTTTTACCAAGGCCTTCCTAGCAGCATTAACCTACACTAACATGATACTGTATCATATTAGAAATAGGCCAAAAATATTTTTCTGAGGACAATATTGTTAAATGTGTACATTGTACCAATCCCCCCTTACTCAATACGAGGACGGTTTGAAAAGATCTCGGAATCACAGCTAGATGTCAGTGCTAGAGCAACGAGGTTCCCGCGCAATAATCACACATCCTTTGTGAGTGAACACGTGGCGCATCAGTGCTCTAGCTGCAGGAGTGTGGTAGTGACGACTCTTTGTTGTTGTTCCCGCGTAGTGATTTGTGACAATGGAAAAAAACTGAGATTCGAGCAGTGATTAAATACTTTGCAAAGAAAGGTATGAAAGCAAAGGAAATTCATGCTGACTTTCAGAACACACTGGGGGACTCTGCTCCTTCATTTTCAACTGTTGCCAAGTGGACCAGCGAGTTTAAATTTGGTCGGGAGAGCTTGGATGATGGTCCGCGTAGTGGACGGCCAAAAAGTGTTACAACCCCAGAATTTATCGCAAAAGTGCATAAAATGGTCATGGAGGATCGTCGACTGAAAGTGCGGGAGATTGCTGAAGCTGTAGGGATGTCTTCTGAATGGGTATATTATATTTTAACCGAAGAATTGGGTATAAAAAAATTATCCGCAAGATGGGTGCCGCGGCTCTTGACATTGGACAATAAACGCACCAGATTGGTAATGTCCGAACAAAGTATGGCCCGTTTTCAGTGCAATCAACAAGATTTTTTGTGCCGGTTTGTGACTACAGATGAAACTTGTGTCCACCACTATACCCCGGAGATAAAACAGCAGTCAGAGCAGTGGAAACATGCTGAATCACCACCACCGAAGAAAGCAAAGGCAGTGCGTTCGGCCGGAAAGTTCATGGCCTCAGTTTTTTGGGATGCAAAAGGCATTCTGCTGATAGATTATCTTCCTACTGGCCAAACAATTACAGGGCAATACTATGCAAACCTCCTAGACCAACTACAGGAAAAGATACGCGAAACAAGGCCTGGTTTGGCAAGGATAAAGGTCATCTTTCATCAGGACAACACTTTGCCATGGCAAAACTTCATGAACTGGGGTACGAATTGTTGCCACATCCACCTTATTCACCTGATTTGGCACCTTCAGACTTTCATCTATTCCCCAAGCTAAAAATTTTCCTCAGTGGACGGAGGTTTTCTACAAGGGAAGAACTGACAGCCGAATTGGAGAGGTATTTTGCAGGCCTGGAGGAATCTCATTTTCGAGATGGGATCAAGGCATTGGAACATCGCTGGACCAAATGCATTAGTCTACAGGGAGACTATGTTGAAAAATAAAAGCAGTTCCACCAAGGTAAGATACTTAATTCTAGTACATTCCGAGAACTTTTCAAACCACCTACGTAAAATATCAAAGAGAAAGATTTTTTTTTTTTTTTTCGCAAGTTGCTTTACGTCGCACCGACACAGGTAGGTCTTATGACAACGATCGGATAGGAAGGGGCTAGGAGCGCGAAGGAAGCGTCCGTGGCTTTCATTAAGTTACAGCCCCAGGATTTGCCTGATGTGAAAATGGGAAACCACAGAAAACCATCTTCAGGGCTGCTGACAACGGGATTCAAACCCACTATCTCCCGATTACTGGATACTGGCCGCACTTAAGTGACTGCAGTTATCGAGGTCGGTAAGAGAAAGACTATTGAGGAAACTTCACTAATTATCATATACTACGCATAAAACACCATGCAGTGGAAACATAAGTATAGTTTATGCCCAAGAGAAATACAAGTTATACAACGGATCTGACTGGATCAGACAGAAATTGTCTGGAACTGAACCTTAGCCGCATAAGCCAAAGAGAACAAGCAAATGAGGCAATTAGGTCAATAACATCAGCAATAAATAAAATGAAGTAAATGGTTTATTAATAATCATAGAAATAAAATGAATTTGTGACAGAAAAGACATAGATAGCAATTATAATATTAATGGAGATTACTCGCAGCAATTTCCATCAAAAATGTTCTGTAAACCTCTAGCCAAAACCAAACAACCATACTGATTTAAATTCGTTAAGCAATACGTTACATGCTATCTTTTAGGTTCATGGTAATCTGTTTATAAGGGACCGTGGACCTTTTCCTTTTTTTTACAGTCAAACATATATATCTCCTTTTGTTTTTTATCTTTTTCACAAAACACGGTAGAAAGTTATATTTTCTTGCTAACAATCCCCTAGGAAATCTTGAGGAACAATAGAATAAAACACATAGCGGACGTAAATGTATGACCGAAAGACCCCAAAAAAATAGGCATGCGCGAACGCGGAGAAAATGGAAGTCTTACATGTGCATTTCATAGCGCGGTCTCAAAACACACATGGGATCCACTCCACAACAAACATATCATAAGGGACGCATGCCACTAATCATTCCCGTTATCATTCAAGGAAAGAAAATCACCCGTAAAACAAAACGAAAAGGAATCAGGCTTGAGCCATAAAATAACATTAATGTATGGAATCAACACACATCCCGAGGATATTTTTGGCAATCGTTTCAAAATAAAAGACTCAGTAGGGTACAAACCGATAATACTAGCCTTCTTCTTCGTTTTGCCTCATGACTGAGGCGTCGTGACTATCATAATATTCAGCCCTCTAGCCAATGAACCATACTCCGCCATTCTTCCCTATCTAAAGCTTTCAATGTGGTTGCTCTGAGAGAACACTGTAGGAGGCCGTTCACCTTGTCAATCCATCGCGTAGGTACTCGTCCTCGTTGTCTGGTTCCCTGGACTTTGCCCTCAACAATCAGCTTTTGAAGACTACCATCTCGGCGCATTATATGTCCTAAGTAGCATGCAATCTGCTGAGAGACCTTGCACGATAGACAAACTTTTATCTGAAGTTGGTTCAGATTGATGTGTTTGTGTGATGAGCTGTCCAAGGAATCCTTAACATTTTCCTTCAGCACCACATTTCAAAGCTTTCTATCTGTTCACGATCACGTTTGAGGATGGTCCACGTCTTTGCGCCATACAAGAAGACTGAGAAGACTAGAGATTCAACGAGCTTCTTTTTTGTCTTAATGGTGATGTTATCTTTCCAGATCTTCCGCAGACGGATCATTGCTACCTTTGCTATTTCAATTCTTCGCTTTATTTCATCTTTGGAACCACCAGAATTGGATAGTAAGAAGCCTAGGTATACATACTGATGTACAACTTCACACCGTCCAATCTGTTTGATATGTGGACTGTTGTTGTTCTTACGATCAACAATCATGACTTTGGTTTTCTGTCGATTTAGACGTAATCCAATTTCTAGGCTTGCTTCCTCTACTCTCTTGATCAGCTCTGTCAACTCCTCTTGAGATGATGCTATCAAGGTGGTGTCGTCAGCAAATCTCAAGTTGTTGATCTTGCATCCCCCAATGGAAAACCCTTTGTCCTAGCCATCTAATGCAGTTTTCATTGCATATTCACCATAGATATTGAAAAGTAACGGTGACAGGATACATCCCTGGCGAATTCCAGCCCTTGTACGAAACTGCTGAGACTGTTTGTTTTGAATCTTCACAGTGGCTGTATTTTCCTTATACAAGGACTGGAGGAGATCAATCAAATGGAGTGGCAAACCCATGTCATCCAAAAAATTTCCAAAGATGGTTCCATTTGATAGTATCGAAGGCCTTTTGGTAGTCAATAAAGCACAGATATTTCGGAACATTGAATTCTCTAGCCTTTTCTATGATTTGTCTTAGGCTTAAGATCTGTTCTCGAGTGCCTTTTCCTTTCATTAATTCAGTCTGGACTTCAGGAATTTGATACTCTAGGAATGCCCGGAGTCTCTTGTGCAGGATATGAAGCATAACTTTACTGGCATGTGAAATCAAAGCAATTAAGCGATAATTTCCACATTTTCTTCCTCGATCCTTTCTTGTGGATTGGGACAAAGATTGACTGTACCCATTCCTCGGGCCATCTTCTAGAATTCCATATTGCTTGGCAGATTTTCAACAGCATTTCAATTCCAGCATCGTCTGTAGCTTTCAAGACTTCTGCACTTATTCCATCAGGTCCACACGCTTTCCCAGTTCTCAGCATTTTCAAAGCCATTTCTACTTCATCTCGGAGGATGTCAGGTTCAGGATCTGACTGCTTGTCTATCTTCACTTGGTCTTGTGCATTACATTGTTCACTGTACAGATTCTGGCAGTACAATCTCCATGTTTCCAGGACATTCTCTATATCTACAACATCACCACCCTGTGAGTTCTGTATATTCCAGGAATATGGCTTGAATTCTCGAGTGATTATTCTAATTTTGTCAAAAAGATCCTTGCTGTGGTTTTGATTTGCATGGTCTTCAATCTCAAAACAAATGTTACTAAGGAAATTATTCTTATCTCTTCTACAAGAAGACTGAATCCTTCTATCAAGATTAGACATTTGCCCTCTTTTTTCTTTAGTGTTAATGCCAGTTTTTTTAAGGCACCTTCTTTCTTCTACAAGCTGAAGGGTCAAGTCAGAGATCCACTGTTGCCTTCTAGTATTTGGTACTCGAGATTCATTCAAAGAGGACTCTATCCAGTTTTTAGTCACATTCCACAGCCCTTCTGCTGTTGTTACTGGATCCTGTATTATGGAGGCTCTTTGCGCCAATGATACCTTGAATGACGACATATTAACTACTTGTGGTATCCTGTGTGATCTTTTAACTGGTGTTTGAAGTTTTATTCTTATTTCTGTTCTAAGAAGCTGATGATCACTGCCACATACTGCACCTGGACAAGTTTTAGTGTCCATTACAGAAGACCTCCATCTTGAACTGATCAAGATGTAGTCAATCTGATTTTTATATTGATCATCAGGCGATGTCCATGTGTACATGTGCCGTATGTGATGCTTGAAGACTGTGTTAGTTATAGTGAACCTGTTTTGAATTGCAAACTCAAAAAGCCTGTTCCCCCGTTCATTTCTTTCTCCAATTCCGTATCTTCCTATCGATGTTCTGACATGCTCATCATGTTGTGTTGAACCAATTTTGGCATTGAAGTCTCCTAATAACAATAGTTATTTCTCTGCTTGGAAAAGCTGAAACAGTAGCATCAAGATCTTGATAGAAGCGGTTGATTATTTCATCAGACGTATCTGCTGTTGGGGCATAAACCTGAATGTTGTTGATTGAAAGTGGCTTGCATTTGAGACTTATAATGGTATAATGCGATCATTAACAGGTTTATATCCTTTCACTAGGCCTTACAGTTTGTCACTGGTTATAATTGCGACCCCGTTTCTGCTTTTTTCTTCATTTCTAGAAAAGTAGACCCAATGATTACCACTCCTAAAATGGCCATTGTTTTTCCAGTGAGTTTCACTTAGCCCAGAATACTAGCCTATCAGACTATTAAGAATATCATTACGTTGAGTCTTGTGGATATATGAATAAAATCAATCGCCTGGTGTAGGCAAGAGCTCGGTGTATCGTATTTAAAATAATTGAAGTAGCCTTGATAAGCTAAGAATGCCGTTCCAATTAAAACAGCCTGCATTTTCATTTACAACGAAATACAGAGTCAAGTCAAGGGAAATAAAAAGGTCAAGGCAAGGCAAGAAATTTCTGATAGATACATGTGTGGAGCACCATCTGTCATTAATAGGGACAAAAATACATAAACAACCATTTCATGAGCCCGATTAAGCCATATTTGGTGAAGATACATCAGCTCCAGGCCAATATGCTCCCATCTGCACAAAAGTAGTTGCAAAGGCCGTAACACTGGCTCATCTTCACACCACTTTCTCGAAAAAAAAAGTTATTTCCTGTTGATCAGCCAGAAAGAACTCATTTTTACATGGGAGTAAAAATAACTTAAAACTAATTACGCATGTGCGTGTACAACAAATTAAGACACTTGTATCTAAAATTAACCTAAATATCAATAACATCTATATACAGGTTGTCACATCTGTGAACCAAAACGTGCATTTCATATTCTTATTTCAAAGAGTGTCCCCTTGGTTTATGAGTTTCCTTTAAAATTTATGGCATTTTAAATTTCTTTTAGGATTTCACTCCACGTGGCCATGGCCAAAACTACTGACCATGTTACCTTGCTTCGTCCATTTGTAAACGCACTTTATTTGAAACCCTGCAAGAGAAAATCTCTCTTATTTTGGTTCATGTACTTCACATACTAAATACATTATGACTTATAATCAATGAGTAAAAGGCTTAAATAATTCATCACCTCTAGGATTATAAAGTTTCAAATGTGAGATATGAGCCCTGGTAATTTTATGATTTTGACCTTGATTATGATGCCGATCTACAATTTCCTTAGGTCCTGCCCAACGCTCACAAAGTTTGGCACTGATTTCATTTTCAGCACAACTTGTGGGAAATATTTTTACCATTACCAAATCTCCTATTTTAAAAGGTACAGGTTTTCTTCCTTTGTTGAGCATTTTTCAACATGTCGCTGTGCCTTCTTTAGATTTTCGACTGCTGTTGCCCATTTCACCTGCATGCCATAATGGTGAGATCCTTCTGACAAGTACTCAATGTCCCACTGAAGACATAGTCGGTCAGTGATATTTCTGCCAAGGAACAATTCAATAGGTGTATAGCCGCTTGACTCGTGTACATGGCAGTATTAAAACCTATAACAAACTGAGAAAGATTAACATCCCACTTCTGTTAGTCAACACAGTGGTAGGCAATCAGGCAAGCCTTCAAATTCCTCTGAAATCAATCTATATGCGAGGGCTGGGGATTGTAAGAACTTAAAAATACATGGGTTATTCCCCAGGAAAAGCAAAGTTGCTTGAATTTCACACCGGTAAAGGTCGAAGCATTGTCTGAAAGCAATATTTTTGGTGGATCAAAAACTCCAAAAGTATATCGAGACAGACGATCAATGGCAGCATAAGAATTCATCTTGCAGACTGGAAACAACCACACGAATTTTGAAAAGGTGTCGATGACAGAAAAAATGCCAATATGTTGAGATTTAGTTCGTATTAAGGGACCAAAATAATCTATGAATATTTTCTCACCAGGGAACTTGGCGTTGTCTGTGTAGTGAAAACCGATCCGGCTGCATTGAGCCGGTTTATTCTTTTGGCAAACGTCGCAACTTCTGACGTATTCAAAAAGTCACATTTCATACCTGGCCAGTAAAAATCTCAAGAAATCTGGTGTAACGTCTTGAATTGTTCTAGTGGGTACCAAGACAGGAATCATGAAAATAAATCAGAATCATTGGACATAAATCCTGAGATATGAAAAATTGGGTGTTCCTATTGCGCACACAGGTAATGGGAATTGTCGTGGATAGTACCATCAGAGATGGCTTTCATCAAGGCGGAGCATTCTTGATCCTTTTTTCTGAAATTCTCTCAGGTCAGTAAATTTCTAGAGATAATTCTGAAGAATGGGAGTGGTCCCATTAATACAAAGTTGTTTGTTAGAATTAATGACGGATGGTTCAATTCCATCAAACATACGTGACAGAAAATCAGAAACAATATTTTCTTTACCCCTCGCATGAACGATAGTGAATTTGTAAGAAGACAAACGTAATATCCACCTAGCTGTTCTTCTAAACTTTTTTACATTTGCACTCATCCAGGACAGGGCTTGATTATCAGTATCTCTATGTTCGAGATAGGAATGAAACTTTTCAACTCCTAGGACAACTGCAAGACACTCTTTTTCAATCACGGAATATCAGAGTTCATCTCCTCGAAGTAGTTTACTAAAATAGAATACAGGTGCCAGACTCTCATCGTCTAACCTCTGATTTGGGATGGCAGAAATAGCAACGTCGCTGGCATCGCATTGCAATACAAACGTTTTGGAAAAATCTGGGCTGTGTTGTACAGGTGTTTTACATAGGGCATCTTTTAACTGGGAAAAGGCCTTTTCTTGGGATTCACCTTAGATGAAACAGGTGTTTTTCCTTGTAAACAAGTTGAGTGGAGCTGAAATGTCAGATTTTTGATGAATCTGCCGTAGAATCCAGCCATCCCAAGGAACAATCTTACTCCACAGACATTCTTAGGTTTTGGAAAATCTGATACATTTTATTCTATCTGGGTTCACACTGTTGCCTGAGTCTGAAATTATGTGACCAAGGAAATTTATTTGCCCAGAGCTCAAAGAAATTTTCTCCAGGTTAACAATGAACCCGTGTTTCCTCAGCTGATCAAGGACTGCACGAAGAAGAGCATTGTGTTCTTCAAAAGCGTTTTAGAACAAAACAAGGTCGTCTAAATATGTAAGGATAAGAGAGAACTTTAAATAGCCGAAAATCGAATTGAGGATTCGACTGAGTGTTTAGAAGCCGATAGAAATACCCATGGGAACCGTATTGAATTCAAGCAAGCTGAAAGGGATGGCAAAAGCTGTGTAATGGCAACACTGGTTGTCCAAAGGGATTTGAAAGTAAGCTGAATTTAGGTCAAACACAGAATAGAACTTCGTGTTGTTGAAGTGTTGGAGGGCACTTTCGACTGTGGGTAAAGGAAAACTGTCAAAGGCACCTTAGATTTCAGACCCCTGTAATCAATCACCAATCTGAATTGTTTGTCCCTTTTAGGCACCAAAAAATGCCGACAACTGTATGAAGACTTTGATGGACTGATCACTCCTTTTTTTAAAGATCATCAACACAACTTCTCATGGCAACCAGTTTTGGGGGAGAGCAACTGAAAGGATGGGATATGACTAAGATGTCATCTTTCAACTCGATTCGATATGAAAAGTTTCTAGCACACCCTAATTCTGGAGTCAAGACATCAAGAAATTCCTGCGGAAGACTGTTTAAAATAGGGGCTTGACTTTCACGCACATTACTCAGATCAATGGGTAGGTTATAGTTGGTTATGGTACACAGGGGTTTATCTCCATAAAGATTCTCAAAAGGGATATTTTCATGAGAATGAAAACGAAAAGCAAAGGTACGTGTAATGAAGTCAATAGAAAGTCCAGTGGATTGCATAAACTCAGTGCCTAATATGACAGGAACTCACAGATTCGGAACGATATTGAAAGTTCAGTCCCATGAGAAATTATGGATTTTAACATGACATTTGATCCGAACTGTAGGCCATATTTGATGACCATCAGCAGACTTGTAGTGATGTAAACATTCACTATCACGAAGGTATTTTAATTTCGTGCATTTCACAAAATATTGATTTGCAAAGGAACTGCAAGATCCGGTGTCTAATAATGCATACCGAACAAAGAATGTTGGCCCAGGGCGAAGATGAGGGAAGACCCCGAATCTTTCTATTATGATCCCTTTCTGGCACCAATGTCAGGCCACTACGCTGGTGGTTACTTAGTTTTCCTTACCGGGTTTGCAGCGTGGACAGACACTGAAACTCACCCCTCTCAGACTATACTCACTACACCGAACACGAGACCTCACCCTACATTCTTGGGAAATGTGACCAATTTTTCGGCAGTTCCAACAAGTTACGTCCATTTTCTTTTGTCTACAGGGTATCTCTTGTCTCTGAACAGCGTTATTGTTAGGGACATGGATATTTACTTGGAGCAAAGGCATACGAGGGTTATTGACGTTAGAATGAGGTGGAACATTCAAAGAAATTAATACAGATTTACCCAATATACGACATGCAATGTCGGGGAAAGAACAGTCAGAGGGGGGGTGTGGGAGGACGATACGGATTTGCCAGTAGGAGGGTGGTTTCATATTTTCGTCCAAGCGCAATGATATCATCGGGACATTTTACTTCAGATCGTTTTATATACATCCTATATGAAAAAGGGTCAGGTTTCCAGTAGCGTACACTTCAATGGATTCATGTAAACCCTGAGTTCTGCTGGATATTTCCTGTCTGAGATGCTAATGTAAATCTGTGGGGCAAAACCTGAGATCTATTTCTTTTTCAAACTCTCTCCAAGTTTCCTATCTTTCACTAAACGATACCACCGCATTGGAGATCCTTCTAGCATTGCTGGGATTACAGGGATGAATAGGTATAGGGAAATCTGACAACATTCAGCAATATCTCAGACTTGTTCTATAAACTCAATGACTGAACTGTATTTTTCCTTCCCCCAAAAACTTTAATATCCCATTTACGTACAATGTCTAAAACAGGACTGATAGGTAACTTATTTCCAGTGGGAGGAAACATACAACTGTTCGCATACATTTCATATTCAAAAGGGCTACCACTATCATTCATAATCACTTCTCTCTCAGTATTGCTCGGTGAACTGGTAACGCTAGACTGATGGGATATATTAGCTGCTCCCAATTCAAGTCTTTTAGTGATTTATTTTACAGACGGAGAACCCGTAAAAATTTCACTTTCAGCACTTGGATTTTCCTTTTCCAAGATTGAAATACCTTACTAATATAAATTTACACTAAAGACAAGGCAAAAGATAATTAAAGAATAAATAATAAGGCACAAAACAAAAGGCAAAATAGATTCTCAGTAGGCATGGATGATTACAGTTTACTAATCCCTGCCAGTAGATGCCCAAAACAAGACATGATTATTCACAAATAGTCAGGTTCAACTCTACCTCACCGAAATTTCACCTATCGGTCAGATGTTCCGGTCGAAACCACGCTCTGAAACTACCATTTGTACCAATCTCTCCTTACTCAATAAAATATCAGAGAAAGACTATTGAGGAAACTTCAGTAATAATAATAATAATAGTAATAATAATAATAATAATAATAATAATAATAATAATGGCATATGGCCTCCGGAGAGGCCTGGTGCAGGTCTTTTTCTAGTAGGTGGCCTATTAAGGTTAAGGTTAAAATCCCCAACCCGGCCGGGAATCGAACCCGGGACCCTCTGAACCGAAGGCCAGTACGCTGACCATTCAGCCAACGAGTCAGACAATAATTATCAAATAGTAAGCAGAAAATGCTGTGCAGTGGACATAAGAATAGTTTATGTCCAAAGGAAATAAAAGTTATCCAAGGGATCTGACCGGATCAGACAGAAATAGTCTAGAATTGAACCTGAGCCTCACAAGCCATAGAGAACAAGCAAATGAGGCAATTAGGTCAATAACATCAACAAGAATTAAAATCAAGTAAGTTGTTTATTAATGATCATACGTATAAATTAATTTGTGACCGTCGTGATAAAAAACATAAATGGCAATTATAATATTAATGGAGATTACTCACAGGAATTTCAACGAAATTGGAAATCAGAAACCGTGGACCCTTTTCCTTTTTTACAGACTTAACTCTTAGTCAAAGATAAATATCTCCTTTTTTTATCTTTTCCACAAAACACAGTAGAACATAATATTTTATTGCTAACAATCTCGCAGGAAATCTCAAGGAACAATAGAATAAAACACATAGCTGACATTAATGTATGACTAAAAGACCCCCAAAAAATAAGCATGCGTGGAACATGGAAAATGGAAATCTTACTAGGATAAATAAGCACGTTGCCATAGTTTCCTGAAGTAAGCAAGAATGAAAGGAAAATAAACAAACCTTGAGAACAAACCAATAAAATGGCAATATGTGCCTGCATAAGAATTAAAGTAACTTTCAAATAACATCTAGGGGATCCAAACAGCGGTATACAACCCGTATAAAACCGTGATCACACACGCACGCTTTTGCAGACTCAAAATTAAAAAACTGTGAGAGGAGTGATATCTCGATGGCAACACAATACATCACCTATACTTACGTCCGGCTCCATGGATAAATGGTTAGCGTGCTGGCCTTTGGTCACAGGGATCGTGGGTTCGATTCCCGGCAGGGTCGGGAATTTTAACCATAATTGGTTAATTTCGCTGGCATGGGGGCTGGGTGTATGTGTCGTCTTCATCATCATTTCATCCTCATCACGATGCGCGGGTCGCCTACGGGCACCAAATTTAAAAAAACCTGCATCTGGCGAGCCGAACTTGTCCTCGGACACTCCCGGCACTAAAAGCCATACAGCATTTCATTTTTACCTACACTCACCGCAACAAGTAAACCAGGAAACCAAACGTTCATTAGCTTGGTCACAATAAAAGACCAGTGTGAACAGTCTGCTCTCAGAAGCCTTTTACGAAATCCCAATGCAGTCACCAACACAGGCTGCCCAAACATCCCCATACATTATAGACTCTTGTGCTGACATGAGGTGCGTATAGCAGACAATTATAACATCAAAATCGAGACCTCTAGGTACAAGTGATTATATCACTCCGATATATGCATTTCATAGCACGGTCTCAGAACACTCATAGGATCCAATCCCCCACATACATAGCATAAGGGACGCATGCCACTAATCATTCCCATTATCATTCAAGGAAAGAAAATCACTCGTAAAACAAAACGAAAAGGAATCAGGCTCTAGCCATAAAATAACATTAAAGTATGGAATCAACACAAATCCTGAGAATACTTACGGCAAACGTTTCAAAATAAAAGACTCAGTAGAGTACAAACCGATAATACTAGCCTATTGGACTATTAGGAATACCATTACCTTGAGTCTTGTGGATACAGTTAAACCTGTCTTAACGGACACCTCTCACCGGCGGACACCCCTCATCGGCGGACGATTTTCTAGGTCCGTAATTAAATGCCATGTTGTGTATGAGTAATTTACCCCTCTTATACGGACACCCTTTATTACGGACACGGACACACCATAGCCACGAGAAACTCCAATTAAACCTCTCCTAACGGACAGTTTCTTTTTCAAAAAATTCTGTATTTGTGTCCTGTACAGTATGTATTCGCTTAATTTTTGCACAGCCGGTACTTCCAAGAATCACAGACACCGTAACTTCTTTTTTTTTGCTAGGGGCTTTACGTCGCACCGACACAGATAGGTCTTATGGCGACGATGGGATGGGAAAGGCCTAGGAGTTGGAAGGAAGCGGCCGTGGCCTTAATTAAGGTACAGCCCCAGCATTTGCCTGGTGTGAAAATGGGAAACCACGGAAAACCATCTTCAGGGCTGCCGATAGTGGGATTCGAACCTATCTCCCGGATACAAGCTCACAGCCGCGCGCCTCTACGCGCACGGCCAACTCGCCCGGTGCCGTAACTTTTGATCCTGGCTGTACACATTCTTGGAAGGCAACACTAAGCTACGCTATCACTTCCGGAAGTTGTGTGATCTGACATGCTCGACAGCACTGGAATTCGTACCTTCACTGTCAAGGTACTCGTGGGCTTTTGATGTGTTCAATTTTACGTTAGTAAGTTGGTGTAAACATGGCTCCGAGGAAGTTTTTAACTTTAAAAGAAAAGGTAGGCAAAATAGACTATCATAAACGTGAGAAGTGTGGTGTGCGTAAACTGTCCGAAGTGTTTAAGATTGGAAAGAAACAGGCAGCTGAAATTGTGAAAAAGCAAGAGGAACTAGTAAAGGAATGGCATTTAAATGGCAACGAACAGCACATTAAACTGTTTCAAAGTGGTAGTGGAGCTCTCATTGACAAGGCAACGCTAGAGTGGTTCGCTAAAATAAGAAGTCAGAATGTCCCTGTGTCAGGACCAATGATACAAGCAAAAGCGTTAGAATTCGCGACAGAATTAGGAATTGGAGATTTCAAAGCCTCGAATAGCTGGCTAGAAAGATTCAGAAAGCGACATGGTATCAACTTCAGAGTGATTTGCGGAGAATCGTCCAATGTTAATATGGAGATTGTTGACACCTGGCAAGAAAAAACACCTTCAATCATAGACGGGTATGCTCCGGAAAATATTTTGAATGCCGATGAAACTGGATTATTTTTCCGTGCTTTACCCGACAAAACTTTGTGTTTCAAAGGAAATCGTTTTACTGGTGGAAAAGTTGCGAAGGAACGTCTTACGGTATTGTGGAGACACGAAAACGACTCTTCAGTCAATCCAAGGGAAGAAGGACAAAAATGAAGATTTTGACGAAAGCGGGAGTGAAGGCGATGCTAATGACGACTTTGAAGAAAATAACCTCGTACAGTGAGGCTCTCGGCTTTGTTAAGCGACTGAAAGAATTTTATTATAAACAAAACGATGAAAAAGGTGTAAATTTGACCCAGGATTTAATTGCACATAGTGAAAACATCATTGCTAAACCGAAATGGACAAAACAAACGAACATTACGGATTTAAGTGCTAATGTTTTACTGTACTGTGCTAGAGATTGAGTTTCAAAAACTCATACGTTCTTCTTAATTTTAACATGGTGAACGGTAATAGCGTACAGTGTGCTCAGTAGAGATTTCCATAGAATATAGTGCATCGCAGCTGCAGCAGCCCATCTACAACTTTCTCATGTGAGTACAGTGCAGTATATTGTACAGTGCAGTACAGTACTCTATACAGTATACAATTAAAGGTACATTTGCGTGAATTGTTAACACACATAATACATGGGTTATTGTGTTCCAACTTTTTAATGGTACCGGTTTCATAACCTCTCGCGGGCGGACACCCCTTCATAACGGACATTATTTTCGGTCCCGAAGGTGTCCGTTATAGGGAGGTTTTACTGTATATGAATAAAATCAATCACCTGGAGTAGGCAACAGCTCGGTGTATCGTATTTAAAATGTTTGAAGTAGCCTTGATAAGCTGAGAATGCTGTCTCAATTAAAACAGTCTGCATTTTCATTTACAAGTAAATATAGAGTGAAGTCAAAGAAAACAAAAAGGTCAAGGTAAGGCAAGAAAGAAATACATTTCTGATAGATATGTGGGCGGAGCACCATCTGTCATTAATAGGGCCAAAAATAAACAAACAACCATTTCATGAGCCCGATGAAGCCATATTTGTTCCAAACATCAGCTCCAGGCCAATATGCTCCCATCTGCACAAAAATAGCTGCAGAGGCCATAACACGGGCTCAACATGAACATTAATCTTGTTATTACCACAAATAATACATAAATTACTATGTTTCCTCTATCATAAAATCGTAAGGTATCTAGTGAACCATCACATTTTCATTTATTCAGACTGTTGCTATTTCCTGCAAACTGTTTTCTTGTAAATTTAATACATCACCACTTTCTGCATGTTTGGATTAATTTGCCCGATTGTTGTTGCATAAAACACTCCAAAATTCTACTGTTATTATGGAACATGCGGTGAGACAAAAGCAGATATGTGCGCGATGATTGCAATAACTTATAATGTTCGCCACTCGCAGGGCAGCCGTTTATTTCTCGTATCAACGCACAGAGGCTGTAATGTCAGAAGTGCCAACAGGAACTAAAAGTGTTTACTTACAGAAGGATTACAGAAAGAAATCTAATAGGCACAAGAGGTGTGGGTCCGTTTCTGCTGCATCGTTCTACGAGCTCCTGCGAAGGCGCCTCGCTCCGACAACGTGGGACTTTCTTCTCATCCTTAGGATCATCGTCATCATCCCCCCATCCTTCGGATTCGCCGAGTGGTGGGAATATGTTATGGCCTCTCTACTACATCAAGATTTTTTCTTCTTACCGTCTGCTATCCGTCGCATTCTACTGCTGCCATATTCTCACCATCTGCTTGCTCACTCAGCTGTTCATTAGCTGGCCCGTTCCACTCCGCTGTTTCTGCTCCGCTGTGACGTCACGCTACATATTTTTCTTCGAGTAATTTCTGGACTCACTTCACCACCTATATAAGCATGCTATTACTTCGTTTCGCCGGTCAGACATCGAATGAAATTATCCCTGAGTGGACAGTGCAGTATATTTCACAGGTGGCTGGTCCGTTGCGATGTTTTACATTTTTATTCTGTGAAAAGCTGCATTGAAAATCTTCATACAGACTGGGTGAGCAAATGCTATAACTTCTTCATCATTCGTGTTTCCATCAAGACTGGAAAACTGAACTATTGATTATTCTATGTCCTTCTGGCTTTCATTCTAACAGAGTCCTTCAGACTGATATCTTAATTAATCTTCTACTTTACATGATAAACTACATCTGAACAAATGTTAGAAGTGTTGCCACATCCTGAACTTTTCTTGAGGCCGGAGAGGTCGCTCACACTGCCAACTTATAGGGTTTAAGCAGCCTGGAAAAATCCCCCTCCCTTTCCTTCCCTTCTCGGTCTGTCTCTTTTTTTTTTTTAAACCACGGTATTAACTTGTATATTTCTGTCTTGTAACGTGCTCCAACTCTCTTACCCCCTTTTGGGTTTGATATTTGATTGTAAGTGTGGCCTTTAATCACTATTGTCAAATTGTATTAACCCCCCCTCCCCCCCCTTTTTCTTTCTTAATCAGTGTCATTTCCAAAAGAAAATATTTTAAAAAATATACTAATTGTGGTTTTCCGCCGATTATGGGTCTTGGGTTTTTGCAGAAACTTATTGGTGTTATTCGCAAGAATTTTTAATCAAGATCTGTCTCGATTGCATTTTATTGTTAAAAGGGCCAAGCCCTTACTAAAATCTTTGTGATTCCTATTCTTGGATTGTTGCACTCTGCCTGTTCTAGTCATATATGGTTGAAATTGTCCTCGGACACTCCCGGCACTAAAAGCCATATGCCATTTCATTTTCATGGTTGAAATATAACTTGTTTAAATTGATTCCCTTTTCTTTAATTTTTGTTTGTTGTGTGCTCCCTCCCCTTTGTTCTCTCTCTCTCTTTTTTACTCTGCACTTACCACGGATGGCCCTCTCGGTCGGCCCGTTGAAGTTCCACTGACTCTGCTGATTGATAAATATCATGTCTAACACATTCATTTTTGTGTTGATGTAATCTAACGAGATTTATGGTTTTGGGTATCTGACACATGCCCTTCCGTGGTCTGACAAGTTCCCACCAGTGAAATGATACCTGCCTGCCTTAGGTGCTGAGTAGCTCGAAATGCATACTGTTTGATGATCCTTTGTGCCGTGGGTCAATCATTTTTCATTACCTGTGCTGTGATTTACATCGTTTTTCGTCATTCCTATGAATATATCATTTAATAATGCCACATACTATTTCTATTCGCCACAATTTGTCCAGATGTAGTTTATCATGTAAAGTAGAAGATTAATTAAGATATCAGTCTGAAGGACTCTGTTAGAATGAAAGCCAGAAGGGCATAGAATAATCAATAGTTCAGTCTTTAAGTCTTGATGGAAAAACGAAAGATGAAAAAGTTATAACATTTGCTCACCCAGTCTGTATGAAGATTTTCAATGCAGGTTTTCACAGAATAAAAATGTAAAACATCGCAATGGACCAGCCGCCTGTGAAATATTCTGCACTGTCCACTCGGGGATAATTTCACTCGATGTCTGACCAGCAAAACGAAGTAATAGCACGCTTATATAGGTGATGAAGTGAGTCCAGAAATTACTCGAAGAAAAATACGTAGCGTGACGTCACAGCGGAGCAGCAGCAGTGGAGTGGAACAAGCCAGTTAATGAACAGCTGAGTGAGCAAGCAGATGGTGAGAATATGGCAGCAGTAGAATGCGACGGATCGCAGACGGTATGAAGAAAAAATCTTGATGTAGTAGAGAGCCTGTAACATATTCCCACCACTCGGCGAATCCGAAGGATGGGGGGATGATGACGATGATCCAAAGGATGAGAAGAAAGTCCCACGTTGTCGGAGCAAGGTGCCTTCACAGGAACTCGTAGAATGATGCAGCAGAAACGGAAAGCAAAAACCAAACAGGCATAAGCAGCGAAATAATAAAAAAAAGGGAGAAAGGGAAAAAGGATGGTATGGGGTGGAGAGAAAAAAGGGGTAGGGAATAACGAGGAGAAGAACGATCCAGATCGAAAAAAGGGAATTACAAAAGTATACATATATACATTAATGAAAAAAAAGGAGTGGCCTTGATATGTAAATGAACAGATGCAATAAACATAGATGCTTAGAGCAATATATTTGATTTAAAGTAATAGTAAAATTTCCCATATTAGAAAACAGAAATGGGATAAGAAACCCCCAATAATTATTATATGGGAGAGTCAGACATGGGGCGAGGGTGTGTGGAGAGAGCAGAACTGAGTGAGGAAGAGGAAAAGAAGAAAAACACAAGTATAAAAAACTCAAAGATGGACAAATGGAAGAAGATAAATATAACAAAAGGGAACAACAAAGTTAGCCTGGAAAAAAGCCCTACCCCTGACCATCAGGAAAGGAAGGAGCAAAAAATTTCTTTATCTGAGAAAAATGAGTCTTTTTAACATCAGTAGGAGTGTCGAGGGATTGCAGGAGGGCGGTAGTAGGAGAGGGAAAGGAGAGGATACGAAAAGGGCCAGTCCACTGGGGGGAGAGCTTTGCAGATAAATTTTGAGAAGTAGAACTAATGGGGTGATTTTTTAATAATACAAGATCAGAAAGTTGAAAAGATGGAGTACAGATTCGGGAATTACAGGCTTTGTGATGAAGATCTCTGGCCTGAAGGAGTTGTTGAAGGGCGTGATTCAGTTGAGTATCAGTAAGAAGATGGGGAGGGGGTATCCAATAATGAGGATAAATTCCAAGATGAAGAGAGGGGTGTGTGTAACTCTCTGCCAAGAAACAATTTAGCAGGGGTATAAGAAGTAGAAGAGTTAATAGTAGCATTTAATGCCGAAACAAAATGGAGAAGTTCAGAATACCAAGATTTATGGTCAGTAGAATGAAAAATAGAAAGAAAGGTTTTGAGATTTTGATGGTAACGTTCTACAATATTAGCCTGAGGATGATATGGGGAGGTAAAAACTTTCTTGATACCGTGAAAGAAACAAAATTGTAAAAGGCTTTGGAAGTAAAGATAGAGGCATTATCAGAAACTAATACTTTAGGAAGACCAATAATAGGAAAAATTTGATTGGATAATAAATTAATAATTATTTGGGAAGAAATATTGCATAATGGACGAACAATAAGAAATTTTGAAAAACCGTCAAGCAAGGTGAATATATAAGCATTTGCTTTTGAAGATTTAACAAATGGGCCAATAATGTCAATATAGAATTTCTCAGCGGGATAAGTAGCAGGAGAAGTGGCATACGTACCATAGAGTTGGTGGTTGAGGGGCTTATGTTTCTGACAAGAATCACATAAACGGACCCAAGAATACACGTCTTGTCAATAAAAGGAAATAAATATTTGTACTTAATATCAGAAAATACAGAATCAACAAAATGCTGCATGATCTGGGAGCCAAGATTTAAACCAAAAGGAACTTTTTTGATTCTCTGCATGCAACAAAACAGACCTGGGTCGAAGAATAAACAACATACTTCATTCTTAGGAACCGATACAAATATTGAGTTCTGTATATAATTATTTTGTAACTCCCTTGTACTGTAGACATTGACGGAGGAAAAGTGTCAGATTACCTATTATGTAATTGGTTACGACGATTCGTAGAGTATCTCGTAAAATTATATTCAAAATTGGAGTCCCCTCTGAGGTACACATCAACAAGTTGTCCCCCTCAGGTGAAGAAACCATTCTTAAACCTGTCCCCTCAATGCCAACAAATTTTCCTGGTCGGTATGTATTGCCCCCTTTTTACCGGGCTAGGCTCAGCCGGAGAACGAGTCCCAAGGGTGGAACGTTCGTTGTCTGGCTTTGCTTAATTTTTTTGAAGGCAGGAAAAGAAACAAGGACTAGCGACAATAATACAAAAATATAAAGCAACAGGTTTTGTGACATTTATTGCAAACTAGCACATTCAACAATAACAAAATTAAATTAACAAATCTTGGTAAGTAAATTATATTATCTTCTCTGCCAGTTTTTTTTTTAACACAGTGATTAACTTCTCCAGTATACTGGACGACATTATCTCTGTAAATATACAGACTAGCATTAGCCTTACTCCTGGCTTAACGAAACAACAAAAATAAAATTTATATTCTAACCTTTGAATATTAAATTTTATTTTTAATCCCAAATATTGGAAATTTCTCGATGACGGTATCGGGTAAAGAAAAGTCATTAACGTCCCTCAGATCCTTCCAATAATATCATACTATTTACAAGTGTAAAGAAAGTGAAACTAGCTGATTTAAATTTATCCTGGACGTTAAAATAAGAGACTTAATTATCTTAGCATTTGCTATCTCAAAATAAACTTTCCTTCTTTAATATACTGAATTAGATGTTACTTCAATTAATTAGGAAAAATAATGAAACCAAAATTTTATCGAAATATCACTCAAAGATGTCTCCATTGGACTTAATATTACACGATTGTGTTTATACAGTAATTGTAACTCCAAAACTTTCACTAATATTTCATCAGACAAACGTAATGTCAATCTTTAAAATCTGACAATTTTAAGGAAATTCTTAACGTCATAGGCTTTACAAAAATAACTGGTGAAGCTTGTCCACTGAAATAATTCTTTCTTATTCATTATTATAGGGTACTCTGGACCTTTCTTTACTTAAATTCAAAATAAAATTCACTAAAGGTTTAAATCTTCAAAAGTTATAACAACACAAACAACGGTGCGAATAACCAGGACTCACATAACGAACACGTGGCCGGGTCAAAACCATAGTCAAAGAAAATATCACAGTTCAATGAAATAATTATCAATCACACACACAGCATTCACACTAAG
Source organism: Anabrus simplex (assembly GCF_040414725.1). Lineage (NCBI taxonomy): Eukaryota > Metazoa > Arthropoda > Insecta > Orthoptera > Tettigoniidae > Anabrus > Anabrus simplex. The sequence goes on from NC_090266.1 coordinate 179,984,622, forward strand.
GTACATGAGAATTATTTACAATATTTATAATGAATTCTAACCTTTGAATATTAAATTTTATTTTTAATCCTAAATATTGGAAATTTCTCGATGACGGTATCGGGTAAAGAAAAGTCATTTACGTCCCTCAGATGCGTGATTAAATCTGGATAATCACTTAGTTAAGAAGATGAAATTTACAACGTTGATCCTGATAACATCGGCGGTAGATATCTGAAGAAATTGTCATCAACAAACACGCCTATAGAATAGGTCAAATATGAGCATTCGCTTACATGGTTCATGAGTCACAACATTATTATTACTCAAATCCAAGTCAAAAAAATTAACACATGCTCCACATGAAGAAATTACGTCCAACAACACGTATTCTCCAAATAAGACTCAATAAATGGATTCACAATCAACAACGCACAATAAATAATCCATTCTCAGGTCAATAAAATGCAATAAATGAACCGTCGAGATTCTGCCATATTCCAGGCTCATATTCATCCTAATTGAGCACACATTAACATCATACACACAAGATCAAGTAATATTTAAACTCATGACCCTTATTCATTTGTTTAACCCGAGATGAAAATTTTTTTTAAAATTATTATTATTAATTATTATTATTATTATTATTATTATTATTATTATTATTATTATTATTAGATGTGCAAGATCTCAAATTCGTGGAAATAAGGATTCGACAATATGTCAGATGACACTAACACACCTTAAATCACACGGTCAGAAAGTCTGATGTAAAAATCCGTCGTAACACAACATGCCGTAAATCTGTCCCGCACGACTTCAAAAAAAATTATTTTCAAAATTGAATTACAAATTATCGGGGAGGACAATTATTTTTAAGTCACATTAGACTATCAAATGGGACAGCTAGAATAATCGTAGAAGACACACACACGTTCTAGCTATTCTAATAGAGATCAAAAATCATTCACACACAAATGACAAAACTACCATTTCCCATATGAAAGAAGAATGAAAATATTCAAAACTACTGCAAGACTAGAAGAAATATTACCACTAATGAATAAAAAAGCATTATTTCTACAAAGATGAACAGATAATCATTATCAAATTGTACTTAAATGATTGATGGAACTGGATTTCTGCTGATGAGCTGGAACATGTGGAGGCTACCTGCCCATGGTCGCTATCTCCCCATGTCAGAGATCGCCTACATCTTAATGCAGCATTGTAGCCTTGATGATCAAAGTAGAGCTGTAGTAGATGTCCTCTTCATGGTATAGCAACATCTTGAAGTGCTCGCTCCAACACGTGGCGATTTTCTTCCTTCTTCCCGTACAGTAGAAGCTGAAACTGACAAACAATTTTAGGATATGTTCCGTACACACACGCGATGAATTTAGAGGTGAAATTATACGTAAATTTGATCACAAAATCTGCCAGACTCGTAAATCCAAATGTTAATGAAGGTTGACTGATGGTACTGCCGAATAATCAGTTCAAGAAGTGTTGGAGTTGTAAATGTAGGAACAGCATTGGGAATGCAACAGAATAGCACATCGAAGTACACGTCAAAATACACAGCACAAGAGCAGAGCAAGGAGAGAACGTTTCTCCTAGAAACTCGGTTTTTAAGCATATCCAGCACAAGGGGTGTGTCACTATAATTGTTCATAATTGGCCGACATCTAGCGTTTCATTCTCGAAAGTACTTCCGTTTGAACTTGCCATGCGCCAACCTGTTGAAGCGACCGTGGCCTTCTCCTCAGTGGGTCACGTGAGGACAGCTGACAGCTCACTAGAAAAAATCACCACATAGCTCCCCCTCTCCAACGAGACCGTTCCAGATACGTGATACTGTCTCTGTAACACAGGGCTAGAGAATATCGCCCATGCTAATGAAATAAAAGTCTTACACATGCAGAAACAACAAATACTTATTACAGGCCAAATTTGAAGGGGACAGTATATACCTAGGTATAAGGGCCAATGACAAGCCGTGAGTAATTACGGTTCATGAAAAATTAATTGAAATTAAATTTCAAATGAACTATCGTATCATTTTAAAGTGCAGGGAAATATAAATTATCTAAAACATTCATTAGTAGATTGCGTAGCACTGCATCCTTCTTGAAATTTGCTGTAGTGACTCACTTCACCATAGTTAACCACTAATAAGTCCAGCTTTTAATCAATCATTCACTACTGATCTGCATTTAGGGCATTCACCCAGGTGGCAGGTTCCCTGTCTGTTGTTTTCTTAGCCTTTTCTTAAATGATTTCAAAGAAATTGAAAATTTATTGAACATCCCCCATGGTAATTTATTCAAACACCTAACTCCCCCTCATATAAACAAATACTTGCCCCTATTTGTCCTCTTGAATTCCAACTTTATCTTCATATTGTGATCGTTCCTACTTTTAAAGACACCGCTCAATCTTACTCATCTACCAATGTCATTCTACGCCAACTCTCCACTGACAGCTCGGGAACATACCACTTAGTCGAGCAGCTCGTCTCCTTTCTCCCTAGTCTTCCCGGCCCAAATTTTGCAACATTTCTGTAACGCTACTTTTTTGTCGGAAATCACCCAGAGCAAATTGAGCTGTTTTCTTTGGATTTCTTCCAGTTCTGGAATCAAGTAATCCTGGTGAGGATCCATACACTGGGACCATATTCTAGTTGGGGTCTTACCAGAGACTTATATGGCCTCTCTTTTACATCCTTATTGCAACCCCTAAACACCCTCATAACCATGTGCAGAGATCTGTACTCTAATTTACAATCCGATTTGTGTGATTACCCCAATGATGATCTTTCCTTATATTAACACCTAGGTACTTACAATGATTCCCATAAGGAACTTTCACCCCATCAATGTAGAAATTAAAACTGAGAGGACTTTTCCTATTTTTGAAACTCACAACCTGACTTTTAACCCTGTTTATCATCATACCATTGCTTACTGTCCATCTCACAACATTATCGAGGTCATTTCGCAGTTGCTCACAATCTTGTAACTTATTTATTACTCTGTACAGAATAACATCATCCGCAAAAAGCCTGATCTCTGATTCCACTTCTTTACTCATATCATTTTTATATAAAAGAAAAAGGTCCAATAATACTGCTTTGAGGAATTCCCCTCTTATTTATTACAGCGTAGATAAAGCTTTACCTACTCCAATTCTCTGAGATCTCTTTTCTAGAAATATAGCCACTCATTCAGTCACTCTTTTTTTCTAGTCCAATTGCACTCATTTTTGCCAGTAGTCTCCCATGATCTACCATATCAAATGCCTTAGATCGGTCAATCGCGATAGAGTGCATTAGCCCTCCTGAATTCAAGATATCTGCTATATCTGGCTGGAATCCTACAAGTTGAGTGTCATTGGAATTACCCTTTAACCCGAAATGCCTTCTATTGAACCAGTTATTAATTTTGCAAACATGTCTAATGTAATCTGAAAGCATGCTTTCCCAAAGCTTAGATACAATGCATGTCGAACTGACTGGTGTGTAATTTTCAGCTTTATGCCTATCCCCCTTTCCTTTATGTATAGTGGCTATTAATAGCAGCTATCCATCCATTTGGTATAGCTCTTTCATGTAAACAAATAAGTACTGCAGATATGTTACTATATCCCAGCCGCTTTGTCTTTAGTATATCCCCAGAAATCTGATTAGTTCCAGCGTCCTTTCTAGTTTTCAAATTTTTTACCTTATTGTATATGTCTTTGTTATCATAGGCAAATTTTAATACTTCTTCAGTATTAGTCACCTCTTCTGTCTGGACATTATCCTGGTAACCAACAATCTTTACATACTGCTGACTGAATACTTCTGCCTTATGAAGATTCTCACATACATTCCCCCTTTGTTCATTAATGATTCCTGGAATGTCCTTGGAAACTGTTTCTGCCTTAAAATACCTATACATACTCTTCCATTTTTCACAAAAATTTGCACGACTTCCAGTTATGCTTGCCATCATGTTATCCTTAGCTGACGTATTTGCTAGATTGTTTCCTAGAAAGTTCCTTCAATTTTTCCTTACTTCCACAGCCATTTCTAACTCTGTTGCCAATGATGCTTTCACGGCCCGTACTTACAGACTTAGTAAGAACTTAGTAAGCACTTAGTAAGAAACAAGATACATTGAATAAGAAATTGAATCATTTGATAGAGACACAAATGTTGTTGTTTGAGTCATCAGTCCATAGACTGGTTTGATGCAGCCCTCCATGATACCCTATCCTGTGCTAACCTTTTCATTTCTGCGTAGCTTTTGCATCCTACATCTGCTCTAATCTGATTGTCATATTCATACCTTGGTCTACTCCTACCGTTCTTACCACCTGCACTTCCTTCAAAAATCAAATGAACGAGTCCTGGGTGTCTTAAGATGTGTCCTATCATTCTATCTCTTCTTCTTGTCAAAATTAGCCAAATCGATCTCCTCTCACCAGTTCGATTCAGTATCTCTTCATTCGTGATTCGATCTATCCATCTCACCTTCAGCATTCTTCTGTAACACCACATTTCAAAAGCTTCTATTCTCTTTCTTTCTGAGCTAGTTATCGTCCATGTTTCACTTCCATACAATGCCACGCTCCACACGAAAGTCTTCAAAAACATCTTTCTAATTCCGATATCAATGTTTGAAGTGAGCAAATTTCTTTTCTTAAGAAAGCTCTTTCTTGCTTGTGCTAGTCTGCATTTTATGTCCTCCTTACTTCTGCCATCGTTAGTTATTTTACAACCCAAGTAACAATATTCATCTACTTCCTTTAAGACTTCATTTCCTAATCTAATATTTCCTACATCACCTGCCTTCGTTCGACTGCACTCCATTACTTTTGTTTTGGACTTATTTATTTTCATCTTGTACTCCTTACCCAAGACTTCATCCATACCATTCAGCAACTTCTCGAGATCTTCTGCAGTCTCAGATAAAATAACAATATCATCGGCAAATCTCAAGGTTTTTATTTCCTCTCCTTGGACTGTGATTCCCTTTCCAAATTTCTCTTTGATTTCCTTTACTGCCTGTTCTATGTAAACATTCAAAAGGAGAGGGGACAAACTGCAGCCTTGCCTCACTCCTTTCTGGATTGCTGCTTCTTTTTCAAAGCCCTCGATTCTTATCATTGCAGACTGATATTTATACAGATTGTAGATAATTCTTCATTCTCGGTATCTGATCCCTATCATCTTCAGAATCATAAATAGCTTGGTCCAATCAACATTATCGAATGCCTTTTCTAGATCTACGTAGATAGATAGATAGATAGATAGATAGATAGATAGATAGATAGATAGATAGATAGATAATGCCTTTATTGGTGGCGAAGTTAGGGCTCAAGGCCCTCTCTTACACTTAACCACTAGACGAGTATACATGTACATAACTTATACAGTACTTACAAATACAAATAAAACAAATAATATTAATAGCAAACAAAATAGTAATAATATTAAAAATGACAACAAAAGAATCCTTAATTTTAAAATACACAAAGTAAAATACACTGCAATAATCCGTTCATTCATCCCATTCATTCTTTCATTCACTCAACAATTATCCAGCAAGTCAGCAAGATCTACTCAACAAATACTCGCGGCACGCCACTTTAAACTTGCGATGAGAGGGATTGTCCCTAATGTTCGCAGGTAGCAAATTCCATGCCCTGGATGCAGAGATTATAAAGGAGCGGTTGTAAGCAGCAGTGCGGTTTACAGGTATGGTAAGAGAGGAGCCAGATCTCGTATTGTGGTCATGATATGAAGAGAGGTAAGAAAAAGGTGAAGAAAGATAGTTGGGAGTATTAGTAATAATAATAATAATTTCGTGTGGCTATTTCTAGCCGAGTGCAGCCCTTGTAAAGCAGACCCTCCGATGAGGGTGGGCGGCATCTGCCATGTGTAGGTAACTGCGTGTTATTGTGGTGGAGGATAGTGTTATGTGTGGTGTGTGAGGTGCAGGAATGTTGGGGACATCACAAACACCCAGCCCCCGGGTCACTGGAATTAACCAATTAAGGTTAAAATCCCCGACCCGGCCGGGAATCGAACCCGGGACCCTCTGAACCGAAGGCCAGTACGCTGACCATTCAGCCAACGAGTCGGACGGGAGTATTAGTGGAAAATATTTTGTGCAGAAGTGATAACATGTGAAATTCACGGCGCTGGTGCACTCGAAGCCACGACAATTCCTTATAATATGGTGATATGTGAGCATCATATCGCAGATTAAATATGTATCTTACGCAGCTGTTGAGGCTCCGGTCGAGTTTCTTGTTACTGACACAGGTAATTTCAGTCAACACAGTGTCACAATAGTCAAGTATAGGTAGTATAAGAGAGTTAATTAGTTGTACTTTAAGTCGAACCGAGAATGCATTGCAGAATCGCTTCAGAGGATATAAGCATTTGTGTACTTTTATTACATGTGCTTATCACCTGTTGAGTCCAATTTAGGGTCTCAGTCATAATAATTCCTAAGTTAGTCACTGAAGTAGAGTAGGGTATGATATCATTGTTTAAAATTATTGGAGAGATGTTCCGTTGCTTAAGGGAATATCGGTTTTTACTGGTACCAATAATAATAACTTGAGTTTTATTCGGGTTTATTAGTAAACTGTTTTCATTTGCATAGTCACTAAGATGTTTTAGGTCGGAATTTATTTTAGTAATTGCAGTATCAATATCACTCGGTTTTGAATGACAGTAAATTTGTACATCATTTGCACTTTGCAGAATTTAAGAGCTTTCGATATATCATTAATTTGGATGATAAATAACAGTGGTCCCAGGACCGACCCCTGAGGGACACTGAGGGTCTTACTTTGCCACCCTGAAGTCATATTTCCCACTGTCACATGTTGCTGGCGATTTTCAAGGTAAGAGGAAAAGAACCAAAGCGACACACTATTAAAATTTAGTTCTCGAAGTTTGTGCAGTAGTAACTGAGGGTTGACAGTGTCAAAGGCACTACTGAGGTCTAATAATGTCAGTACAGTCACGTCCCGTTGGTCCATTGCACGTCTAATATCATCTGTCACTCGTAGTACAGCTGTCGCAGTGCTATGTCCTTTCCTGAAGCCGGATTGGAAGTCATTGAGGAGGGAATGCTTGGGTAAAGTATTCAGTAACTTGTGTGTGAACTAGGCGTTCAAGTACCTTGGATAGGGGTGGTAGGATGGATACTGGACGATAATCTGAAGGAGAATCTATCTTGGAGCTCTTCGGGATGGGTCTAATTAGTGCATATATCCAAACATCTGGGAACACTCCGTTTGTCAGGCAGTAGTTAAATATATGTGTTAGTATTGGCAGAACAGCTCCCAAGATATCTTTAATCAGCGATATAGGAATGTCATCATTACCTGTGGCATTAGATGTAATAGAGTATATCGCACCTTTAACTTCATTCAAAGTGATATTTCTAAAAGAGAATTGCTCATGCACAGAATGCTGTTGAAACAAGGGTAGTGAACTTTTAGGGAAGGAGGTAGAGGCTATTCTTGGCCGTGCAAAACAATCATTTAAAGCCTCTAGTGATATGCTTGGTACATGTTGTTCTACGGTTTTACCTATACCTAACGTACGTAATTTACTCCATTTTTGTCTCGGGCTGTTAGTGTTCATCAGTTCCTGAAAGTATTTATATTTAGAGTTCCTAATTAGTTGCTTTGTTTTGTTTCTCAGAATCCTGTACCGCTGAAAATCATCTGCGTCATGCGTCTGTTTGTATTGTCTGTACAGTTTGTCACGACTGGCCATAGCAGATCTTATCTCGGTCGTTAGCCACCCAGATGAATGACGAGTGATTCTTACCTGTTTCTTTGGTGCGTGCTTATCAAATATTTCCAGTACCATTGAATTGAATTTGTTTACTTTAGAGTTTATGTTCTGAAAATTACGTATACTGTCCCAAGGCAAGTTATATGCATCGTGGCGCAGTTTATTCCGGTCCATATGTCGTAAGTCTCGTATTGTAATGTAGCGTGGTTTGTACTTAGGTATTCGCGTAGCGTAACACATGTACAATAGGTCATGTGAAGAGATGCCAGGAACAGGGATCTGTCCGTGTTTAATTACTTTCTGAGGTTGATTTGTCACAAGAAGGTCAATTAAGGTATGACTTGTGCAGTCAGAGTAATGAACGTGATTAGTAGCGTTGAGGGGTAGAACAGTCATGCTTGTGGCGAGAAATAAATCCAGTAGGTTATTCGCTTCACTAGTCTGCTTTAAAAGGTCAGTGTTAAAATCACCCATGATTATAATGTCATCATATGCTGACATAAGATTTACTAATGCCTCTTCAAAATCATCAGTCTGTCTTATTTTAGGTGGCTTGTATACAATCCCTATTAATATCTTTTTATGGCAGTCTAATTCTACAAACATAAATTCTGGTCGTAGTGTAAGTCTTGGGTCAGAAGTGGAAATTATCTTACATTTCAGGTCATTTCTGTAATAAAGTAGAAGCCCACCACCTATTTTGTCAGTGCGGTCATGGCGTAATATTGAGTATCTGTCAAGGTTAGCTTGCATACGTATGCCATGTACGTGGGCTTGTCCTTCTTGATTCGATCCTCTAAGATCAGACGTAAAGTCAGGATTGCTTCACGTGTTCCTACATTTCTTCTGAAGCCAAATTGATCTTCTCCCAACTCAGCTTCAACTTGTTTTTCCATTCTTCTGTAAATAATACGTGTTAAAATTTTGCAGGCATAAGATACTAAACTAATGGTGCGGTAGTTTTCACACCTGTCAGCACCGGCTTTCTTGGGAATAGGTATAACAACATTCTTACGAAAATCGGATGGGACTTCTCCTGTCTCATACATCTTGCATACTAAATGAAATAACCTTGCCATGCTGGTTTCTCATAAGGCAGTGAGTAATTCAGAGGGAATGTCATCAATTCCAGGTGCCTTGTTCCTGTTGAGGTCACTCACAGCTCTGTCAAACTCTGACCTCAAAATTGGGTCTACCATTTCATCAGTATCAACAGCCTCTTCATGTTCCAGAACCAAATTATCTACATCTTTACCTTGGTACAACTGTTGGATATGCTCCTGCCATCTTTCTGTTTTGTATTCTTTCTCTAGAAGTGGCTTTCCATCTGAGCTCTTAATATTCATACACCTAGATTTCCTTTCTCCAAAGGTTTCCTTGATTTTCCTGTATGCAGCATCTACCTTTCCCAGGACCATACAGCCTTCGACATCCTTGCACTTCTCCTTCAGCCATTCTTCCTTAGCTACCTTGCACTTTCTATCCACTTGATTCTTTAATCGCCTGTATTCTTTTCTACCCTCTTCATTTGTAGCATTCTTGTATTTTCGTCGTTCATCAATCAGGTCTAGTATCTCCTGAGTTATCCACTGATTCTTAGTTGATCTTCTCTTCCTTCCTAACATTTCTTCAGCAGCCCTCCTGACTTCTTTTTTCATGATTCTCCACTCTTCCTCTATAGTGTTTCCTTCAGCCTTTTCATTTAGTCCTTGTGCAACATGTTCCTTGAAACAATCCCTCACACTCTTTTCTTTCAACTTGTCTAGATCCCATCTTTTTGTATTCTTACCTTTCTTCAATTTCTTCAACTTCAGATGGCATTTCATGACCAACAAGTTGTGGTCAGAGTCCACTTCTGCTCCTGGAAAAGTTTTGCAATCCAACACCTGGTTTCTGAATCTCTGCCTAATCATAATGAAGTCTATTTGATATCTTCCAGTGTCTCCAGGTCTCGTCCACGTATACAGCCGTCGTTTGTGGTGTTTGAACCACGTATTGGCAAGGACTAAATTATGATCAGTGCAGAATTCAACCAGCCGACTTCCTCTTTCGTTCCTTTGTCCCAATCCAAATTCTCCTACCGTACTACCTTCTCTTCCCTGGCCTACCACTGCATTCCAGTCTCCCATCACAATTAGATTCTCATCACCTTTTACATATTATATTAAATCTTCTATCTCCTCGTATATTCTTTCGATTTCTTCATCATCCGCTGAACTAGTAGGCATATAGACCTGCACTATTGTGGTGGGCATTGGTTTGGTGTCTATCTTGATGACAATAATTCTTTCAGTATGCTGGTCATAGTAGCTTACCCGCTGCACTATTTTCTTGTTTATTATTAAACCAACTCCTGCATTTCCCCTGTTTGATTTTGTGTTGATAATTCAGTAGTCGCCTGACCAAAAATCCTGTTCTTCCTGGCAACGTACTTCACTTATACCAACTACATCTAACTTTAGCCTATCCATCTCCCTTTTCAGACTCTCTAACCTACCACAACGATTCAAACTTCTAACATTCCACGCCCCGACTCGCATAATGTCAGTATCCATCTTCCTGATGATCGCCCCCTCTCGTGTAGTCCCCACCCGGAGATCCGAATGGGGGACTAGTTTACCTCCGGAATATTTTACCAGGGAGGAAGCCATCATCAGTACATCATTCATACAGAGAGAGCTGCATGTCCTCGGGAGTTAGTTACGGCAGTAGTTTCCCGTTGCTTTCAGCCGTGTAGCAGTATCAACACAGTTAAGCCATGTTGAGTATTATTACAAGGCCGTATCAGTCAGTCATCTAGACTGCCGCCCTTGCAACTACCGAAAGGCTGCTACCACCCTTTCGATGAACCATTTGTTAGTCTGGTCTCTCAACAGATACCCATCCGATATGGTTGCATCTGCGGCTCGGCTATCTGCATCATTGGGACACGCAAGCCTCCCCACCGCGGCAAGGTCACATGGTTCGCAGAGGAGGAGAGACACAAATACATCACAGTAAACAAACGATGCAAGAACAAATTAAAGGCCCATCAGGCACTGTTACTCCCACAGTAGTTAACTTAACGAAGGTACAATTTACAGAAGGAGAGAATTAGCTACTTAAAAGAGTCCAAAACACAATTGGCCTAATAAATATAGAGAAATAGACATCATTAACACTGTAGCAGAAGCGAACATACCAAAAATCTCATGCGATGTACAAGACGAAGTAAGATTGGAGTTAAAGAAGAGATTGCCCAGATTAGCTAAAGAGATTTGTACCAAATTTGGTCCTAAACAACAGAAAACAATAAAAAACATGAAATCAAAAATTGAAGATAACAATATTATAGTATCCAATCGTTTTGATAGATAAGGATACATGATAATAACAAATACACAGTAGTGACTAAAGGTCCGTTAGCTAAAGTTCAACGCAACTTAAAGACCTTACTTAAAAGATCCACATCTCTTTTTACCGAACAAGAAGAAATAAAACCTTTCAATATGAATCCTAGGCTACCAGATACTAGAGCTTTACCCAAAATACATAAAAAAGATGTTCCGATTCTTCTGATAATCAATTGTTGAAATTCTCCCACGTATAAGATCTCCAAATACATTCATAATTTTTTAAAAAAATTACACTTTTAATAATAAACAACCATTAAGAAATTCCATTGGCTTGTGTGACATTTTGATTAAATTTGGCCTGCGTCCAAGCCAGACGATGTGCTCGTATGACGTTGTGAATATGTTCCCGAATATTCCAACAGAAAAAAACTGTTAATATTATTTATGATAATATTTGTAAACGTAGTAATCTTAGTAAAATGGAAGTAGAAGAATTCACTAGATTATTCAGTTTCGTATTAGACAATAATTACTTCTCATTTAACAATAAAATTTGTAAACTGAATGGATTAGCAATGGGTGACCCAATATCGGGCATCCTTGATGACATATTCATTGATTCAATCGAACACAATGAAATAAGAGCAAAAATTAAAGAAATTGATTTATGGTTGAGATATGTAGACGATATATATGTAATTATAAACAAAGATGTCACTAATAGTCAAGAAATCTTAAATAAGTTAAATGAAATCAAACCTAATTTGAAATTCACAAGAGAGGACGAAGTCGATAACTCATAAAATTTTCTAGATGCAACTGTTATGCGTAAGGATAACACTCTTGATTTCTAAATATTTAGAAAACCGATACAACCATCTACAACTATAAACAATTTTTCAATACACCCGAATTCACATAAACAAGCAGCTTTTCACAGTCTTATTTACAGAGCACTTAGAATCCTTCTATCTCCCAAGAATTTGAAGAAAGAATTGTATTATATTTGGTACCTTGCTAAACAGAATGGTTTAAAAATAGAAATGATGAATAAATGGATCAATAAAATTAAGATCAAGTTATCCACAAATCTGATACCAGAAAAAACCAAAAAAACTGAGTACTCTACATTTACTTTCAATAATCCAGCTATACACCAGATTACTAACGTGTTCAAGAAACATAATTTTAATATAGCTTTTAGAACTACTAATACTAACCAATCCATATTCTTTAATCATAAAAAAGTTAATTATGACAGAAATTGTTATTTGGGATCAAGAGTGTACAGACTCAAATGTACACGGTGTAATTTTTCATATGTTGGACAGACTGGGAGAAGCTTTATGACAAGATCCATGGATCATGTTAACGCAGAAAAACATAGGAAATACTCAGCGATGAGTTTGCATATGAGGGAAACTAGTCACCGATTTGAATCCATAGAGAAAGACCTAGCGATAATTAGAAACATAGGAAAAGGGAGAATGTTGAATGAACTAGAAAGTTTGTATATCTATTTAGACCAGACGTATAATAAGGAACAGAATCTTAATGACATCATGGACAGTAAAAGCATTTTACATGAATTAACGCTGAACTTATTAAAGACAGTTAGTTCAATTAAATTTAGGATACCTAATATATTTAATTCTTCATACTGTAGTGCTCCACCCATACCTATAGATATTAGGCCTACTTGCAGCAAAACAGATAACTCCGCCCCTTTGTAAGCCTCATCACAGTTAACTCCACCCATCGTCTCCTCCCTTGCACGCTCCCCCATTCCTTCCCCTCCGAGTTCACTACCGCCTCTGCAGCACAGTTATAATACAAGACTCGGAGCCAACAGGAGGGTGGCTACAAACGCAACAGTGGATAGCAAATGACAGCCTTCAACAAACATGTAAGTCCTCATCTGTTCCTAACAACGTAAACAAAATTCTCTCCTTGCGTTCAACTTCTTAATCCTTCCTTTCCTTCTCTTACAGAGAAGATTTTCCAGTATCTACTGACATTTCCTGACAAGGTCTCGGACAATAATATTGCCTACCGGCGCTAAGGGCCCCTTCTGCAATAATTCAACTGATGCTTCAGTTTCACCTTATCCTCACGATTTCATCAGTGGCCTTGATCATGTTGTATTTATGACATTCATTTTTGTGCTTGTTTTTCACGCCCTCATGTCGTTGGCATTATGTCATTGTCACTTTGGAATTCCACTAGCAATTTTAAATGAACCATTTTAATTAGAATTTTTAACAGAATAAGTTTTAGTCTCTGACAAAATAGTTTATGGTTTAATCATTGACAGTGTTTCCATTAACATGTTTGTATAATGTATCATTTTTCACATTTTTATGTACTGAATTTTAGTAACTGGGTAAACTTTTAGCTTCCATATTAACCCTCTTGGAGCCAGGAACCGATCTGGTTGGCCGCTCACCATCAGCTGGAAGAGGCCAGAGCGCCGCCTCCACTCTACTACTGTAAAGTGCCAGGCCGTTTTTAGTGGAAATACATGTATTTTAAAATTCGCGTGTATATATAGCGGTGTATGCCAATACCGACATGAAATTTTTTTTACATATCAAGTACATAGCATTAACAACTGATTTAGAGTGTTATAAAGAATCAAAATCGTTTAATGTTGACTTATAGTTCTCGATAACGTTTATTTTTAGGAAGAGAAAAGGTTTTTCGCACTTTCTCTCTCAATATCTATCTACTTGGAAAAAATCATTTACGATAAAAAAGAATATACGTAATAATGTATAATGTATTTCTAAATATAATTCTATAGAATAACTAATTTGAACAAGAAAAATAAAAACATAAAAAATAAAAATTCAAACCTATGTCACTAGTAAATACCAGATAATTTTACTCACTGATAAAATTCGCGTATTATGTATCGATGTATGGCAAATACTGACAAGAAATTTTCTACGTGCGGACAACATAGTATAAAAATAATTCTGAATTATTAAAAAACTAAAAATAATAGTTGATATTAAAGTTTTTGTTTTCAGAAAAAATCGTATTGTCGTTTTCGGTTTTAGTATCTATTCGTAAAAGCATTTTACAATACAACAGAATATACATAATTAAGAAATCTATGGCGTTAAAGCCCTGATGTGCTTTGGCCTGCCAAGCGACCGCTGCTCAGTTCGAAGACCTGCAGTTTACGAGTTGAAGCATGGTCAGTGAGACAAATACTCTCGGTCGTTATTCTTGGTTTTCTAGACCGTTAGTCGTCCTCTCGCCCTCAGATATCTCTTCAGTTGCAATCACTTAAGGTCACTTAGGTTAAGTGAACCTCGAACCAACCCTCAGGACGAGGTGAAAATTCTTGACCTGGCCGGGAATCGAACCCATGACCTCCGGGTGAGAGGCAGGCACGCTACACTTGGCCTGCGGACACTGGCATTTATGTAATGATAGAGGACTATATGTGACTATAAGGTTTAGGAGAGAAAAAGTGAAAAGTAAATGAATTATGATATGGGCGGAGAATCAGATGGAGGGGCTTGTTTAGGTCCAGGAAGGAGACAGGAGGTTGAGGAATGTTGTCGGGTTCATTGGGAAAAATTTCCACAAAATGTTCTCAAGAGACATCATCATCATCATCATCTTCGTCATCACTAGTTTCATCTACCACCTTATTCACAGTAGCTTTAGTACCCTTACAGACAGACGCCTCTTCTTTAGCTGCGGTGATCGCGGGGCAGTGTCCGGTATAATTTTGCCGCTACTCTCTGAACTAAATTCACTATCGCTATCCGATAAATCATCCGCGTTATACTTCGCATTGTTCCAAATACTGCGTTAATTTATCGTCGTCAATACATGCACGTAAACCACTTGCCACTTTGCCGTGACAAATCCATTCATTGCAAGGAACAATCTCTTATTGACCGGTTAGCGGTATTTGTAAACACAGCAAACGACTCTTGTGAAAGCTATAACACCCTCATAGAACTGCCAAGGCAAGGTCAGGAACACAATCACGTGTAGCCCCTTTACTACAGGTGGTCACAAAAGTATTCACGTCACTATAAGTTGCTACAAAATTATGTATATCACAGAATTTTAAGCCGGCCAATTTAATCGGCTCTGGCAACTTCCGAATGGATTTTTATAGGTCGACCTGATCGGCTTTGGCAATTTAAAGGGCGGTTGCTCGCACTACCACTTGGCTCCAAGAGAGTTAATATAAGGTGTACACTTGAAGATTGTTTTTGGGTTGAAGATGCCCTAAATTGAGGGCGAAACATGTCCCATTTAACTGATAGTTTGTTTATGTAACCACTATAAGTGGAAATTAAAGTATTGAACAGGTGGATTAAAGAACACCTTTATTATTTTTTAAACATACAACTTAGTCAAGCAGCTTGTCTTCTTTCTCCCAATTCTTCCCAGCCCAAACTTTGCAACATTTTTGCAACGCTACTCATTTGTCGGAAATCACCCCGAACAAATCGAGCTGCTTTTCTTTGGATTTTTTCCAGTTCTTGAATAGGGTAATCCTGGTGAGGGTCCCATACACTGGAACCATACTCTAGTTGGGGTCTTACCAGAGACTTATAAGCCCTCTCCTTTACATCCTTACTACAACCCCTAAACACCCTCATAACCATGTGCAGAGATCTGTATCCTTTACAATCCCATTTATGTGATTACCCCAATGAAGATCTTTCCTTATATTAACACCTAGATACTTACAATGATCCCAAAAAGGAACTCTCACTCCATCAATGCAGTAAATTGAAACTCACAACCTGACTTTTAACCCCGTTTATCATCATACCATTGCCTACTGTCTATCTCACAACATTATCGAGGTCATTTTGCAGTTGCTCACAATCTTGTAACTTATTTATTACTCCATAGAGAATAACATCATCTGCAAAAAGCTTTACCTCTGATTCCACTCCTTTACTCATATCATTTATATATATAGGAAAACATAAATGCCCGATAGTACTGCCTTGAGGAATTCCCCTCTTAATTATTACAGGGTCAGATAAAGCTTCACCTACTCTAATTCTCTGAGATCTATTTTCTAGAAATATAGCAACCCATTCAGTCACTCTTTTGTCTAGTCCAATTGCACTCATTTTTGCCAGTAGTCTCCCATGATCCACCCTATCAAATGCTTTAGACAAGTCAAATCACGATACGGTCCATCTGACCTGGTGAATCCAAGATATCTGCTATATCTTGCTGGAATCCTACAAGTTGAGCTTCAGTGGAATAACCTTTCCTAAAACCGAACTGCCTTCTATCGAACAAGTTATTAATTTCACAAACATTCTAATATAATCAGAAAGAATGCCTTCCCAAAGCTTACATACAACGCATGTCAAACTTACTGGCCTGTATTTTTCAGCTTTATGTCTATCACCCCTTCCTTTATACACAGGGGCTACTACATTCATTTGGTATAGCTCCTTCAACCAAACAATAATCAAATAAGTACTTCAGATATGGTACTATATTCCTATCGTTATCTGACCTGTTTCCTCAAGTTTCTCGAAGTATTCTTTATGAAATTGCGAGTGAATGATTAAATTACCGAAAATTGTGCTCATGCTGGGTACTGAAAATGTTGATGGAGGAGCACAAAAGCAAACTTTTGGGCAGTGCCTTAACTTTCCTGGAGCGTTACTACAAGGAAGGTGATGATTTTTTTAGTCAAATTGTAACTGTGGATGAAACCTGGGTGGCCTACGTTACACCTGAATCAAAACAGCAATCTATGGAATGGCGACATTCAACTTCACCCAAGAAAGTTAAGTTTAAGCAAACAATGTCAGTCCGGAAAATCATGTGTACCGTGTTTTGGTACAGAAAGGGGGTGTTACTGGTGGACTTTTTGCCTCGTGGTGAGACAATCAATTCAGCAACTTATTGTGAGACCTTAAACAAATTGCGTCGCTCAATTCAGAACAAAAGGCGTGGCATGCTCAGTAAGGGCATCCTTTTGCTTCATGACAACCCCCGCCCACATGCGGCTCATCGAGCCCAAGACCTCGTCACATCATTTTGCTGTGAACAACTCGATCACCCTCCATACTGTCCCGATCTTGCGCCCACTGATTACCAATTGTTCCTGCATTTGAAGAAACATATGGCCGGCAAACACCACGGCGACGATGATGGTGTCAAGATGGCCGGGTTGCAGTGGTTGACAAATCAGGCGGCCAACTTCTATGAGAATGGTATGCAAGAGCTCGTTGTACGATATGACAAGTGCCTCAATATTGGTGGAAATTATGTTGAAAAGTAGAGTAATGTACAGGCTTTCATATAAAAATAAAATTGTTAAAAAATCTCTGTTTTTTATTTATTTCAAAACAGTACTTACTTAAAAAACTGCCTCAAACATACATAACATAGGCGTGATATTATTTATAATGTAATTATTAAATTAATGTAGTAATGGTCCACCTTTCAATACTATAATATGTAATATTCTAAATTACATTAATTAGGGACTAGTTCCGGCCGGGGCTGGCCATCTTCAGCTTTAATGTAAAACACCTAATAACTAAACAAATGTACATGCACACAATTGACATAAAACAAATGAAAACAAATATATACAAAGTGACATTGAAAACTGGGATGGAATATATAATATATATAAAATAAGAGTTTTGTCTGTACATTGCTCAGAATTTGAAAAGAATGGTATTTCTGTATCCGCCATGTCCACAGTAACAAGGAAATGCAATATTTACTTTTCCGTAATTTCTGTCTGTCTGTCTGTCTGTCTGTCTGTCTGTCTGTCTGTCTGTCTGTCTGTCTGTCTGTCTGTCTGTATGTATGTATGTATGTATGTATGTATGTACACGCATCACTAGAAAACGGCTGAAGAGAATTTAATACAAATCGATATGAAAAGTCGGGGAATAAGTTGCTACAATCTAGGCCATAAATAATTTTAATCACACTGATTGAAATGGTAGTTCAGGGGAAGGCCTAAAATTTAATTTTCAAATATTTATGTTATTAGTGGTTCTATCTTAATGAAAATTAGTATGCAAAGTTGGGAAATAAGTCGCTACAATCTAGGCTATAAATAATTTGGTTCACGCTGAGTGAAATGGAAGTTTAAGGGAAGGCCAAAAATTTAATTCTTAAATATTCACGTTATGAGTGGTCAAATCTCATTGAAAATTTGTATGCAAAGTCGGAGAATAAGCCATTAAAATCTAGGCTATAGGGCCTACATAATTTTATTCACGCTCAGTGAAATGGTAGTTTGGGGGAAGGCCTAAAATTTAGTTCTCAAATATTTATATTATTAGTGGTCGTATCGATAAATACTACATAACGAAAGTTATATAGAATTAAATTTCCGACTAATTATGTCTTATACATTTTTACCGTACCGGCTATAACAACACAGATATTCATGAATTAGTATTTTTTTTGCCAAGTCCATATCAACTCCGAGCCACGAAAAAATGGGTTAACGGAATTTAATGAAAATCGGTATATAGAGACGGGGAATAAGAAACTACAGTCTAAGGTATAAACAATTTCATTCAAACTGGATTAAAATGTAGTTTAGGGGAAGGCACCTAAAATTTAATTTTTAAATTCCTATGTTATTGGTCCTATCAAAAAGTACTACATAACAAAAGTTACAGAGAATACAGTTTCCGATCATGTATATTTTATTCAGTTTTACTGTACCGACTATGATAGGAGTGGTATTTCAAAGTATGAAGAAAACTAAATGTGAAGGCCTACAATATCGAAAGCGAATAACATTGGTGAACAATAACATTATATTGACCATTGTTTGTGGCAGTGTTCTTTGTCTCTTACGCTGCCTCTCAACTCCGATAGATGGGATTACTGCTGCATACCGAGTATAATAGCCTGACTGATTACTGGCGGAAAATAGCCGGGGAGTTAGAAAACTTTCTTCTTTAGCATGGCATTCCTCTGGTTCATACATTTTCTGATACAGCTGGTACGTAACACACCGGTTCATCGTAGTATTCCAGCTGTTCGATCCCCACTCTGACGCGCTGTTTTGAATGAAGTGTGCATACTTACGACAGAGGCTCACTTTAGTAGTAGTAGTAGTAGTATGGCCTGGTCTAGAATAACAATTTAGGCCTATTTTAAATTATAGCACCACAATTCAATAAATGACTCAAAATTCAACCCTGAAAATAGCCGATTCTTAAGCTTCTTCCTCTTGACTTTTATTAAATTCTACATTCATTTTATTCCAAAATTAGCAGTGAAGAGTGGGTTTCTCCTCTGGCTTGGAGGAGAAATTTGGCTCCAAGTCAGATAGATTTTTCTGCCATTTGTGTATTAAATTGATATTTACCGACTCATCGTGCAGTCCTAGGAAACAGATTAGTAAAAGGCCATGGTTTTCGCCCTGGGAGTCTCCACTATTCGACCTCTTCCCCGCCAAAAAGAAGACGAAGTGTGTTCACGGATCACGGCTGTCTGCGGCTTGGTCATCCCAGCTCTGAAACTTTGGACTGTAATATCCGTAGCTTAGACCTGTTCGTTAAAAGTGAGAAAATGTGTGGTTTGTGATTTGATCGCGTATTTCATATGAAAGCATTGCTTTCAACTGCACCATTCCTACTGACGTCATTGTAATATTTGTTCATTTCAGTTGGGAAAACCAGTAAAACACTCTTTCTGAGGATGTAAAAAGGGAGGTGGAGAGTGAGTGTCTACCATTAAAATGAAAACTTCCCAACCTGATTGTGACTGATGGTATGCAAGCAGTATGCATTAAAGTTAAAATTCCCTAACTCTGTCTTCATATGAGAAAATATGTTTGGTGATATCGCCGTCGCGTTTCTAGGGTAACTTTAAGAGCTTTGCAATTTAATACATTCTTGCTCACAACGTGTACACTACCTAACCTAGAATTATGTTTAAAGCAGTCTTCTCGGTACAGGCCATGAAGGCCCTGGGAGGGGTGGAAGGTAAAGGTTTCCACTATCCGTAACCTCGGCACTTGATGGGGTAGAGTGGTTAACTCTACGTCTGGCTGCCTTTTCCCCCAGGAATTAACCTGGTACTCATTTTTGGTGTAGGCTGAGTGAATCTCAGGGCCATATGCACCTCCGGAAGTGGAAATTTCATTTCTCAAATTTTACGACTTCCTGACGGGGATTCGAACCCTCGTCCTTCCGGGCGAACCGAGCACGCCTTTACCGCCTAGGCCAGGCAGCCCCCTAGAATTCTGTATACAATGTGGAATTCCGTAGCGAAGCACGGGTACATCAGCTAGTTATGAATAAATCTGAAAATGAACTAGGTTCTGACATCTTGAGTATGTTCAAATCATTGAGAATAATTTCAAGTATTAATTTATATACACAGAACTGTTAGTTCTAATACTGCTGGGAACTGGTAAATGTTGATCCTGTAGTTTGTCATCAAATCTATTTGTGTGGTGTTAGCTATATGTAATCCATTGGATACTGCTGTAAATAACCACTAGCTGATGGGGAACTGTTAGATGTTGTTTCATCCTCCATCAAAATAATAAATGAGATGCTCTCATGGTGCTTGTTAAATCTTGCTGAATATGTTGTTGGACATTGTCAGGACAGCACATGAAGATGTGGCTAACACAGATACATTGTGTCTGGTATAAAAAATTTTGCGATTCATTGCGGTGCCCATGAAGTTAACCTGATAAATTAGATAAAATTAAATTAATGAATTGAATGAGAGAATGTGTTAGTTAGAGGCATAGGTTATATGAGACTTACCTCTCAATACAGCACACACCTCATGCTTGGTCTTGGTCTTGGTCAATCTGTGAACAACCGGGCAAGTTGGCCGTGCGGTTAGGGGTGCGTGGCTATGAGCTGGCATCCTGGAGATATTGGGTTCGAATTCCACTGTCGGCAGCCCTGAAGATGGTTTTCCATGGTTTTCTATTTTCACACCAGGCAAATGCTGGGGCTGTACCTTAATTAAGGCCACGGCCGCTTCCTGCCAACTCCTAGGCCTTTCCTATCCCATCGTCGCCATAAGACCTATCTGTGTTGGTCCGACGTAAAGCCACTAGAAAAAAAAAAGAAAAAAAACCAGTGAACCTCCCATGGAATTGTGTTTAAAAATTGTAACTCTCTCTCTCTCTCTCTCTCTCTCTCTGATTTGGGCAAAAAAAAAAAAAGCTGTGAGCTTTCATTTGGGAAATGGTGGTTTCAAACCCCACTTTTGGTAGCCCTGAAATGGTTTTCTATGGTTTCCCAGTTTTGCAACAGGCTGTGACTTAACTAAGGCCATGCTTGCTTCTTTCCCAGTCCTATCCCATTGTCGCAATAAGACTTCCCTGTTTTAGTGTGATGGCAAAAAATACATCAATTTGGCAGATGTTACTTTATACTGCTATAGGCTTCCACAGTCAGTGTTATCTGATAAGTGGTAGTTTTCTTTTGAGATATTAGTCCACATTGACATTGTAAATGTGCCCATACAGCCTACTGTTTTGAAAGAAGCTTATTACTTGTTAAACATCTCCTTTTTTATGATCTTAGCATGTGTTATGTCATTAGTTCTTTCTTCTGTGTAGGAGGCTGTCGGTGAGTGTGTGGTTTAACCATTAGTGCTGAGTATTTTTATTGTGTGTAAATATTCATTTCAATCTTGTATGGAGAGTTATATGTTGTTTAGCATGTGTCATTTGAATGGGAGAACCGAGTTGTGTTGGGTGGATAGAAGTGTTATGGATTTAGGTGTCAGATGAGTGGACTTTCTATATATCATTAGCCGGAAGCTTTTAGAACAAAATAACACAACATTCCTGAAAATCAAAACAAACAGAAATATGTCAAGCTGTATTCTAGTAAACGCAGAAAACCTTATGAAGTGTTCGGCAAATTAAGGTACAAGACTGTATTATAGTAGAAAGAACGAAATGCGTAATGAAATGAATGTATAGTATTGTACACGGGACAAAAGGTTCTAAATTTCAAAACAAAGTACACACAACACACCAGAGCACTCAAACATAAAACATAATTTGCATTGGCAACACGTTCTTAGACTCAGGACATGAAAATGTCGACAACAACACAAGAATAGAAATTAGCCACATTGGCCCTAAGGGACGTATACATAACTCTTTCCAGTCTAACTGCGAGCAAAGCTCACAGCGGCCGAAATTACGCTCAGGCCGCGCTGCGGGCATAGCCCGTAGTAAAGTTTGACAATTCACTAAAAATCGAGAACGGGCTATGCACACATTCAGGTGGTTACATAGTGTTTCTTCATGTATTAGTTACGAGAGTATTTAAGCAGATGGTAGTATTATATGTCTAAGTCAGAGAATTTACGATATTTTCGATCAACATGCATCAGTAGATGTTGTCACTCAGTGAGCTGTAAGACATGGCTTCTCGCGGCAAACATGTGCTTACAAGTAATAAATCTGTGCTTGACGAAAGTGATATTTTCGATATCTTATGATATATTATAAGTTTATGTGCAAATGAAAATATTATTGACACATGAATTTGAAAAAAGTTCTTACATTTCATTATGTTTGGAGTTCGTTTTACGGCCTAGCGCATGTTCCCGTGTATTTCAAATTTGCGTGAATACATAAGATTGTCTACATGTTAGTAAAGTTGTCTGTTTAGAACACTGCATTTTCTCTTTCTCAGAAGTCTTTTGTGGTAAATGGAACAATATTTTTACATTTGAGTAACTTTTGACAATTTTTATCAATTAAAATAAAATTTCATAAGAGCTCCCATTTTCATTATTGTAATTATAACTATTATTATTGAAAAATTATTTTTTATATCATACTCATTATTGTTGTTTTTTAATTGCAATGCACATTTTATATTAGCAAAATAGGGTAAATATAACAGTATTTCAGAAAACTGTACTTGCTTAGTTATCCGTCAGACCTTCTTTCCATTCACAAAACATGGTATAATATATAAACAATTTTAACATCTCAGGTGATAGATGACATAATACAAACAGCGTTTTTGAAAACTAGGGTAGGAAGGGTCCACCTATGAGTTGATCTGGGAGTTGGTATCCTTTTCCATGTAAACACATATATATAATTTAAACCATTGATGAAGTCCAAATAACATATCCACATTTTAAACTAAATAACACATCAAGAATGTTATGGTTGATGGTGAACTATTTTGTTATTTCTACAGCAGCCATTGTTTTTGAGTTGACCTGGAAGTTGGTATCCTTTTCTATGTAGACGAGCAACTTGATTGATATTCATGTTTGTTCAATAGTAATATGGGTCAAGACTTATGTAGCTTTAAGGGGAACATTCATACTTCGAATAGGTTTTCCTTATTATCAGTGTAGTGATCTATTGTTTAATTTATTTGGAGGTGAATGTCTGAAAAGAAAATAATTTGAAGTAATTATTATTAATAATTTCGTGTGGCTATTTCTAGCCGAGTGCAGCCCTTGTAAGGTAGACCCTCCGATGAGGGTGGGCGGCATCTGCCATGTGTAGGTAACTGCGTGTTATTGTGGTGGAGGATAGTGTTATGTGTGGTGTGTGAGTTGCAGGGATGTTGGGGACACCACACACACCCAGCCCCGGGTCATTGGAATTAACCAATGAAGGTTAGAATCCCCGACCCGGCTGAGAATCGAACCCGGGACCCTCTGAACCGAAGGCCAGTACACTGACCATTCAGCCAACGAGTCGGACATTTGAAGTAAATAATTGAGAATATAAGGGAGGCAAGAAGATCAATATGTATAGCTACATGAGACTCATCCCTATGTTGTTCGCAAGTTACGTGCACTTGGTATGGATACCAACACCAGACTGATTGTTGAGAGGGAGCAGGGGTATAGTTTATGATGGCAGTGATTGGAGAAGGGATGTGTGAGGAGGGGCAGGTGGGGGGCGAGTAGGTAGATTTGAACTGATTGGTGAACTTAACGTGTCTCTTTTCCATTTACACTTTGTGTATATAAGAATGAGAATATCAAATAGAATATTAGATTTTTCATTAATTTCATTAATATTATGGTTGGGGTTAAAGTATTGTTCTGAATGCATGTAACATTTCTCCAATATGTTGAGCATGGTGTCGTCCTTATCTAATGCTTAGATCTTGGTCAATTGATGTAAAATTGCTTTGAGTCTGTCATGTGCTGTGCCATGGCAGAGAAACGATTGTATCTGGAAGCATTGACATGTTCCATATATCTTATTGAAAAATTACGTCCTGTTTGCCCAATGTACGTACTTTCACAACTATTGCATTGCAGTTTGTAGACACCTGATTGCAAAAACTTATTAGTTTGATTGACAGTACGTGTGTTAAATAAATTGGTTAAATTGTTATTATTTGTTTTAAAAGCTATTTGTTGGTTATGCTTCTTGAAAATATTAGTTAATTGGTATATGTTTATATTATTGAACATGAAGGAGGTATATGGTTTTTTGTCTACTGATTCTCTGTTTAAAATGGAATTTTGACATCTTTTAGTTGTGTTGATGATTTTATTGATAAATTGTGCATTATAACCGTTTTGATTTAGCTATTGATCGTATAACATTTAGTTCATTTTGAAGGTCTCTTTTAGATAGGGGATGGTGAATGCTCTATTTACCATACTATAGTATGCTGCTTTTTTCTGGGATTGGGGATGGAGAGAATCATTTTGGATTGTACTAACTGAGTTGGTTTTCTAAAGATACGATAAGATAGTCGGTTGGGATTAGTAATACTTAAATCTAAATAATTTAGATTCCTTTGGTATTTAGATTCCAGTGTTAAATTAATATGCGGGTGTAGGGCGTTTAAACTGGATAGGGTATTGGCCGCATTTCCAAGGTCTTGATTTAATGACATAACTGAACTATGCTGTACCGAGCTCGATAGCTGCAGTCGCTTAAGTGCGGTCAGTATCCAGTAATTGGGAGATAGTGGGTTCGAGCCCCACTGTCGGCAGCCTTGAAGATGGTTTTCCATGGTTTCCCATTTTCACACCAGGCAAATGCCGGGGCTGTACCTTAATTAAGGCCACAGCCGTTTCCTTCCACTTCCTAGGCCTTTCCTATCCCATCGTTGCCATAAGACATATCTGTGTCGGTGCTACGTAAAGCAAATAGCTAAAAAAGAACTATGCTGTATTTATGTTAAATTGGTTATCATTCTTGGCATGGTGAGAAAATCCATTAAAATGTTTATGTATTTAAGAGAATTAAAGTTTTATTTGTCAGGAATTTTATAAATTAGTGGGTTGGCACCCAGATGTATATTTTAAAACTATTTTCTTGTGTATTCTCTTCAATGGTGATCACATGCAAACTTAAGAACATATACACGTTTGTTGACAAAATTGGCTGCAAAATTTTGATGTAGATTTGCCACAGGTTTCTTGCAATGGTTGTAACAACCTATGATGTTGCATACAGGTATGATTTTTGCTGAAAGAATGATCATCAGTACTTTGTCTCTACTTCATTAATTTTAATTCAAATTCAAGAAGGTAATGTTTAATCATGGCACATTATACACACTCTCATGCATGATATGATATGAATTTTTATATAGTGGACAAATAAGTATGTGTGGTTAATTCTAGAAGAAAATAAATTTTATTTAATTTTATTGGCTTCTTTTTTATTTTAAGATCCACAATGATGCTGGGTGCTGACAACATATGACTATTAATTGTTAATTCTTTGTTGGGTAAGATGTAACAGAACTATCTTGCATATGTTCTTAACCTCTGGTTGGACTCCTAGTGAAGATTTCAAAATCTAAGGGGTACAGATGTTACCTTCCCCTATTGTTGCACTTGAGGTTGCAAAACTAAACTTTTGTAAGTTTTTGTACGACACAGCTCTGGTCGTTGCTAATGATGTTCAACTGCTGTGAAATCCTATATTGCATTAGTGTGTGCAATTAATTCTTTAAAAGCTTTTAATAATTTTGATCAGTAGTAAGGTGGGTTACTCTCTTCATCCCTGATTGTTTTGCTGATGTAGAATTTTGGATTATATTGTTTGCAAGATGGTTATCTGTAGTCCTGAATGTCATTCTTTTTCCTCTTACTAGCTGACATAAGTGGATCAAAGGACTCGTTGGCCACTCGAGATTCAGGTGAAAATTTTGTATATTATTTTGTTCACTATTTAATATTAGTGTGTGTGTAGGTTTATTTAGAAAATATAATTTTCATTGCTGCCTAGTTAAAATTATTTTTTAACTTTGTCTTTTCAGTTGGTTAACATGTAGTGAGGTTTTGAATTCATTTGGGCATGTTTCCAAATTATACAGTTGTTATGACACTTATGTGATTGAAATAAATAAAACAAAAGTAAGGACAATTGCCCTTGTATGTGACAAGAAACTAACTGGAAAGGTGGAAGAGTGCGAACAAATAAATAACACAGAGAGATATTAAAGGATATACACTACAATAGCCTTGTTATCCTTGACATAAGATATGTCTCTCTTTCAGGTGCTTATCATTTTTATACTGTTGATACATCATCATCATCATCATCATCATCATCATCATAGTTCTTGGATTGGATTGTGGATCATTGTTCTCCATCTGTGCCTGTGTTTATCTTCAAAGATATCTTGAAAGTTTGCTCTTGCTTCCTCAGGTCTTGCTCAATTTTTCTCCATTTTCTCCCTGGTTTACTTCTTCATATATTTTCCTTGACCTCTAGTTTAAGCATTGACTTTGAGATTCTTGTTCCTCCTATTCTTTTCACGTGCCCATCCCACCCCAGCCTCGATGATTAAACACACTCTCCCAATCTGCATATAAATACTTTTTCTCATGTTGCTGTATTTCTTAATTGTCTTGTTTTGACTTGGACACCATACAACTTAGGAATTTCATGTCACTTGCCTGGATTCTGTTTTTGATTCAGTTAAATTTATTGCATGCTACAGAATTTTCATCCCAGTTGCAGTAGCATTCCTTTGTTATATAAAATAAAATTACAAATAATTAATCTAATCCAATCTATCCTGTTTTTTGGGTTCATTACAAGTTTTTATTCCAGTATAGTTTAAACATACTGTATATACAGTGTTTTATCATAATTGAGGTGATTGGTGCAATAACAACATAAGTCTGAAAACACTGTTGTGAGAAAATCTCGTCTAGAGTTTTGAAACACTGTAAATGTCTTAGTTTTTCATTTAAGATCTGCTATGTGGAAATTATTGAGACATTTTGAATGTCCTGAACATTATGTGGAATTGGTTCAAGCTCTTCATGATGGCATGTCTGGACAGGTTCTTCATGGTAACTCAGTATCAGATTCGTTCCCAATCACTCGTGCATTGAAACAAGGCTGTGTGCTTGCTCCTACACTCTTTGCACTGTACATGGCTGCCATGCTGCATGAATCATCTGCAAACAACTTAGGCATAGATTTAAGTTTTTTTTGATGGAGGCCTGTTCAATCTGGCAAGACTTTGCTCACAAAGATGTACTCTGGTTACCAGGGTGACAGAACTGCAGTATGCCGATGACACCGCATCTCCTGCTCTAACACCTGCAGAACTAAAACAGGCAGTCAACTGCTTTATAACTGCATGTGATCGCTTTGGTCTTGCCATTAATGCAAAAAAAAAAAAAATGTATTTGCACAACCTGCCCCAGGATTGACCCTTCCTGAGTTCAGTATTTCCATCTTATACACAACACTGGAGTAGGTTGATCACTTTTCAGATCTTGGTAGCATCTTGCCTGAACGGTGTACCTGCTAACAAGATGTTGATAAAAGAATCAGGGCTGCTCATGCAGCATTTGGATGGTTAATGCTCAGAGTCTTTATGAATAATGACCTAAAACTGCATTCCAAACTCATGGTGTACAAAGCTATTGTTATTTCCACGCTGCTGTATGGCTGTGAAACTTGGACACTCGACTGCCGTGATATCAAAAAACTTGGGCACGTTCACCAACAAAAAATGAGATACATCTTGAATATGAAGTGGGAGGACTATGCGACTAACACGGCAGTTCTCGACAAAGCGCAGCTAAATAGCATTGAGACAGTAATCATCCCTCATCAACTGAGATGGTTAGGCCATGTTCACCACATGAGTGATACCAGGCTTCCTGCCAAATTCTTGATGGTGAACTTTGCTCTGGCAGTAGACCTTATGGAGCCCATCTTAAGCATTTTAAGGACCAGCTGAAACACATCATGAAGACAACTAGTATAAATATACAGACGTGAGAAGAATTTGCTGTGGGCCGTTCACAGTCGCGGAACACTACATCCACCGCTGTCAACTTGTCCGAAAGAGCACACCGCAGACATCAAGAGGCCAAGCAACAAGTAAGAAAGGTCTGTCAGTTACAACCCCACCCTCCTGCATCCCTTTAGTGTGGTTTGTGTGGGCATATATTTTATGCCAAGAGTGGTCTGTTTAGTCGTTGCAAACACATCCATAAAGTGAGTCGATCTGCTCACCTTATGCAGGAAGAAGTTATATATACTTGGATTGAGTTACAGCCGACAAACTTACGTTGTTATGGCATAGATTGACAATCGGCATCTTAATTGTCATTTATGGGCAGCAGATTTGCTCAAAATAATTTAATACAACAGGAAAACCTATCCTGCACTGAATAAATATAGTTTTATAACAACATTATATTACATGTTCAGTATATGTAAAATTCAGGCAAAACTTCCATTTTTAGCCTATTTTTTAATAATGAACTTTTGAAAGTTTCACTCGAATTCATTACCTTAACAAGAAATATAAGTTTGCCTAAATAGAGCAATTTTTTTAATAGTCCTTCTTCTCCTCTTTCATTTGCCATTTCCACTTTTCTGGGTGAGGTTGTGAATCAAGGACCTCCACAGATTTGTATCTATCAACCGCTCCCTTCCTTCCTTCCTTCCTTCCTTCCTTCCTTCCTTCCTTCCTTCCTTCCTTCCTTCCTTCCTTCCTTCCTTCCAATATTTCCTATACTTTTACTCTTTTCTATACTCTCCTTTACCATATCCATCAACTCATTTCTGGGCCTTTGCTGTTGTCTTCCTCCTATTATTTTCTCCATAAATACCCACTTTGAAACGCTCCTCTTCCATTCTCATCATGTGTCCATACCATTTCGTCTCTGTTTTGTCTTTTAGTTTAGGGAATCCAGTTCTCTCTCATATTTCTATATTTCTGACTCTCTCTCCTCATGTCTTCCCAATTATTCCTCTAAGGAATTTAATCTTGGCTGCTTTCTGCCTTCATCGCATTTTGTTGTTTCCATGTGCCCACTGTGTATGTCAAAATTGATGTGTAATATATTGAGTACAGAAGTTTTTGCATTCCTCTGGGACGTCACGATTCCACACTTCACCTGTCGCACATTGGTGAAACCTATTGGCTTGTTAAATTCTCCTTCCAGTTTCTTCATTTATTCTCCCATCTTCTGCAAGTATATTCCCCAAATATTTGAAGCTTTTCAAATATCTAATTGTCTTCCCTTTACTTCAGTATTCCCACTTCCTTTGATATTACCTCTTGTCATCACTACTTTCTTGCTCTTCTGCACACTTACTTTCATTCCATATTCCTCTATCTCTGATTCCATACAGTAACTTGTTCTTGCATTTGCATTTCATCATTTCCCCGTGTTACGATGTCATCTGCAAATAGCATTCCCTTTTTTGTTGTATACTCTTGTGGATTTCATCCATGACTGTGATGAATAGTGGAGGGGATAATACACTCCTTATCGAAGTCCTGTTTCTGTTTCTACATTCAACAAGTTTGTTTGTCCTGTCTTATCCTTCACACTACTTATACACTGTTAACATTGAAGCTATCACGGCCTGTAATCATAAACATCTTCTGCATCTTTGCCTTGAAGCAACATTCTCTGTGAAACGTAAAGAATTTCACCTTATTTTCTTGACACATCATAAGCCCAAAAAGCCTTTATCATGTCTATACTGACACCTTTTCATACATGGCTTTGATCACTTGTACTTCTGCTCTGACTACCTTCGCCCCTATCTTCTCTTTTATAAATGCATCTCAGACCAGTTGCTGTGGTACACTGTTATGTGGCATCTCAATATCTATGTGTCATCACTAAATCCTTCCTGAACTCTCATCTTTTCTCCATTATGTTCCATTAACACAAAAATTAGATCAAAAGTTGATCTATCTCTTCTAAATCCATATTGTTCTTCCTCCATTTCCTTTTGTGCTTTCATCCTCATTCTTCCCTCTAATATCCTTTCAAAGATTTTTGCTACATGTCAAATGAGGGTGATTTCCCTATAGTTACATTCTTTATCATCAACCTTCTTGATTACTGGGATTGTCAGACTCTTCCTGTAATCTTCTGGATTTTTTTTCCCTTCCATATCACTTGAAATAATCTACATAGCCTACTCATCCTGCTGCTTTTATAATCTCTGTAGCCACCTCATTCACACTTTTCATCTTCTTTTCATTTATGTCTATTTCCAGCATTGTTATATCCTCATTTTGGTTTTCTTCCACCATTTCTTCTTCATGTTCCTCTTCTTCCTCCAGTTCTTGGAATTTGATGTTATGTAATTTAGCAAAATACTCCTCCCATCACTGGAGAATATCCTCTCTTTGGGTCTTAATTTGTCCTGTATCTATCCTTACGAATTTTGCATCTTCTTTCCTGTTTGCTTTTAACCAATCCATACAACTCTTTCGTACTTCCTTTAACATCCTCTCGCAAGGTTTCTGTGAAGTTTTTCCCAGCCCTTCTGTTTCTCTTCTTGTACATTTTTCTGACATGCTTTATTTGCTTCATGATACTGTTGCCTACCCTCCACATTTCTGACTTGTATCCAGCTCTGCCATGCATTTTTGCTTTCACTGCCTCCCTTACTTTGTTACTCCACCAGCGTAGCTCCCTTTCCTTCTTTTTTCCTGATACTCTATCATGTGTATCTCCTGCTCATTTCACCATTCCTTATTCGAACTTGGCCCATTCCTCTTCAATGCTGCTAACCTCTCTTTTAGGATTTTTTTTTTTTTTCAATTCTTCTTGGAACTTTGCTTGTCTCTTTTAATTTTGCTATTTTACTGAGTCTTAATTTAGCTACTACAATTTTATGGTCTCCTTCAACATCTTCTCATGGCATAGCTGGCACATCTTCCAATTGTCTGTGTTTCTCTCTCTCAGTTAGATTCAGACCAATCATTGTTCTCGTTCCCCCTTTTGCCCCATCCATATCTAGTTATTTGTTGGCTGTTCTCCTTTCTGAACCATGTATTGCCTACTATTAGTCCATTCCTCTAACAAAAATCTAGTAGTAGCTCTCATTCTGCATTTATATTTCTCTAACTGAAAGGACCAATTATTTCTTCTTTACCTTGGCTGTCTGTTCCTATGTGGGCATTCATGTCTTCCCCATTATCACCACTTTATCTTCAATGCACCTCTCCAGTTCCTTCAAGAACTCCTCCAGACTCTCTTCACCTATTTTATATACTTGCATGTACTTGGATAAAATCTTGCACTCTACTCTCTAAGTTTAGTCTGATTTTCATGATTCTGGCATTTATCTGGAAGATCTCTCTCTACTCTACCAGGTCTTCCCTCACAATAAAGCGTACTCCACTCTTGCAGTTTGCACCTCTAGTCGATCACAACTGAACCTTCTTCCTCAGTCTCTTCTGTCCCTTTCCTTTCCACTTGGTTTCACTCAATCCCAACAACGTAATGTCCTCTTTTTTTTTTAAATGTATTCTATTAGTTATTCTGTCTTGCCTTTAAGGGTCAAGATGTTTATGGTTGCAATCTTCGTCAATGGTTGCCTACTTTTCACAGTTCCCACAAGACAAGAACACCAGAAGCTGCACGTCGTTGTTGGGGTACGCCCTAACTGTTTCCGAGGCTTCGACTCGCTGTCAATCCTTCGTAATTAGTACATTTAGATACAAAACGTTTTGCAGATTACATTTAGAAAAAATGCATTAATGTATGGAAACTAGTTTTGACTACACTCTTTCAATAAAAGAAAAATGATTAGATATAGATTGATATTGCCTTGATATGATAGAATATGTAAAACTGGATTCATAAAATAATAATAATATAAAAAACTGAGTTTATGAATATCCATACTTGAGTAGTAATGGTTCCTTCAGTCTCACTGATTTCATTTTAGAGTTCACTTTCCTCAAGGGTTATGAATTTCATGTTGTTGGTCCGTATTGAACTGAGAATAACATAAATTATGCACAGTAAGTGTTCCACCTATTTAATACTAAGATGTATTTACAATATTTACATTACACGGGACTAGTTTCAACCCTCCTCGCGATCATCATCAGCCATATTACAACACACAATATTAGGCGAAATCCTAAAACATGTTTTGTAAAAGTAAGAATCTTATGAGGATATAAATTACTAGAGCCCGGAAGTTAGGCATTTATTCTTGGTTAAAATAGACAGGCAAAAAGGCACTTGAAATACTGAAAATAGGCAGTACTGTAATTAAAATAGGCATTTATTAGGAGTGATAGCAAAGAGGAATCTCACTCATTATTAATGAAAATATGTATTTTAAATTCTCATTCATTTCTTTATTATCAATTTATCACATAATTAGCGTACTTACTCTTACTTTCCTTGGTTACAAGCAACAACAAGGTGCTTTTTCAAAGTATCAACTGTCATAGACAGACGCTTGTCAGAAAGAATGCTTTTCATCATGGAAAAGGAATGTTCTACTTCCACTGAAGTGATTGGTGCAAATTTGAAACAAGCTATTTCGGAAGGACACATGCCAGTTAAAACATAATTTTCACCTTTCAGTACATGACGAATGTTCTTCATTATTTCAATGGCCACATTAGCACTCACTTGTCAGAACACGTTTACACTTTTCACTAACACTGCTTCCTTTTTCTCCTGGTGCTTGCAGCAGTTGATATACTGCATCTTCGAAGATAGCCTTAGATGATACCAGTGAATCATCTCTTTTCTCCAACTTCAAGATTGCTTTCAGTATCACACTATGATATGCTGTTATAAATGCCAGATCACTGCTGAGCTCTTCATGGTCCAACAACTTTTTTTACCTCGCGAACTGAAGCAACTTCGTTTACTGATACGGCATGAAGTACCTCGTGTATCTTGTCCAAATTGTTGCTGTAACATATGACTGCTGAGATCCAGGTTCCCCATCTGGTGGGAACTGACTGTGGAGGTAAAGTGAGATCTGATGCCACGTCCTTGAAAACCCGTATTCAGGAGGGTGATTTTAGGAAGATTTTCTTGGTATTCGAAACTAACTTATCCACGTGAGGATACAAACTTCTTATTTCTTCAGCAATTATGTGCTGTACACGGGCTAGACATATGAGGTGGAGCATTTTAGGAAAGAGAACTTTCAAGGCTATAGCTACTTTTTTCATGTAAGGTGCTGCATCGGTGACAAAAAGTAGGACATCATCATGCCGTATTCCATCCAGCCAGAGTAACATTAATGAATTTGTGAACAACTGTGCCACTGTGGAACCATTTGCTCTCTCCATTTCTTCTGTCGTCAAAAGAAATACTGATGATAGGTCAGTCTGCTTAGCTTCCATAGTTCCAATGATGACGTTGGCCATGTAACGTCCCAGATCCAGATCTTCTTTTCTGCAACTCTGCTTCGAATCCTCTGCAGGGTATCTTCAAAGGAGATATTCAGATACGTTTTTCTTAATGTGGATTTTGACGGAACTTCTTCTTTAGTGTACTTCTGCAGAAACGTCCTGAGGGATTGATTTTCCAGTTTCTAGAACGGAATTCCGGAGTCCAAGAGAGCTTTACATACATCCAGGGAAAACTGAGATTACCTGCTGGATGTTGTAACTGCTGTTGATATTAAATTGATCTTAGGGCCAACAATATTTAACCTAGACTTATGTTTCATTGTTGCAAAATGTTGAGTTATAAAGTCCTTTTTTTTTTCGTGATTAATAGATTTTTCACAGATTTTGAAAAAGAGTATAGCTCCATCAGTAGAAAGTGTATCTGAACCAAATTTGTGAACATAGCCATGTAATTTACCACGCAACGATGAAAATTTTGGCATGATAAATAAGTCAGCGCGAACACCCGAGTTGCCTTTAACAAGTTCAAGAGTAGACTAACAGCTTCTTTTATGTTTGAACTGTTAGACAGAAGTGATTTCCTCCCTTCCTCTGCATTATCTTATCATTTTGAAATCGGGAATACCAGATAATTACGGATTGTCACAGCAAAAGGGGTGTGAGGAAGGAGAAGAGACGTACTTCCCTGATCCTCTCTTTTTTCTGGTATTCATTATTATACTTGTGCATTCCTTTCACTAATGAAGGTTCTGCTATTTACAGAGGTTAAATGAATGGGTTGAGAAAATAAGCTTTCGAATGCCTGATAACAAATAAACGATTTACAGGGAACAATATTCAAAATAGATATTTGTGACTGCAATATGTAATTTCATTTTTGCAACCTTTTTTTGTCTTCGATGTATGGAAATTTATAATGTGCTTTTTAAAATGTGTAAATCGCAGGAAAAAAACTGCATAACGATCAAAAAGGCAAAAAAAAGGCTTTAAATCTTAAAATAGGCAACGGTAGCCAAAATAGGCAAAAAAGGCAAAAAATTTGTCTCTACCCTTCCTAAATGCACGAAAACATATTTATCTCTATCTGATTCTTCAATATATCCAGTCAGATAAAAAAAGGCATTTTGCCTAACTTCCGGGCTCTATAACTTACAATATGAAGTTTGGTTGAAATGTTGCAAATGAAAATGAGATATTACGTGTGATGCAGGTGAGTAATAATTAATACAAGTAAATTATACATACTAAGAAGTCTGGAATTAGAAGGAATTTTAGCAGAAGCGATTGGGGTAAATTTTCATTCATTGGGAAGGTTGTGAAGGAGTGGAACAGTTTACCAGGGGTAGTGTTTGATCCTTTTCCAAAATCTGTACAGATATTCAAGAAGAGAATAAACAGCAACAGAGAAAATAAATGAAGTGTTAGAGGGCATTCGACCGGTGCAGGTTATTGTAAATAAAAAAATGTGTGTGAATAAATTAATTCCATCCCCTGGTCTAAGGAGTTTGGACAGCCAAAGTAGGGGACTGCCTGTAGGGGTGAAGTACAGTGGGGACTTCGAGGGCCCTGGGACCGCTACGGTAGCTGTGAAGGCCCTTCAGGAACTCTGAAAAGTGGTGGCAAAAGGGGCTCTGGTTAAGACGCAGCAGGTCGTTATGCTACTTAGGATCCAGAACGGGTAAAAAAAAAAAGTAAATAAATAAATGCAATGTAAATATTAATGTTATACCAGTTTTATAGTATCATTTGAAGCAATTCCACATACTGTATATCAGTTGACTATATTTGTAAGTAGTACAGGAGATATTATAATTAGAATTTTGCAAACAATATAAAGTTATTAAGGATGAGCTGTGTGTTTAATAGAAAACATTGTTAGCGTAAATTGTATAATATTGTATTATAGGAAAAAATTTCTTCTCTTGTTAATTTAATATTTAGTGCTTGACAATAATGTATTTTAGTGTACCATTTGCCACCGAGGTAGACACCTCATTTGCAAATAAAGAGATTTTGATTTTGATTTTTTAATATGGCTGATGATGACCCCGAGGAGGGTTGAAACTAGTCCCGTGTAATATAAATATTGTAAATACATCTTAGTATTGATTAGGTGGAAAGCTTACTGTGCATAATTTATATGTTAGATCATAACTCCATAACAGTCTTTCTCTAATGTGTCTTTAAGTGCATCTCTATTCTCTGGTTTCAAAAACTTAAGCAAAGAAAGAACATAATTTTTCTGTGTTTACTTAAAGCCAAGGTGAGGCAGTTCTTCAAAGTTCAGTTCCTCTTTCAGTGATAAATCACATCACAATGAAAAACTAAATGGTTGGAAGACAGCACTGTAGGTAGCTGATACCACAAGTGACGTGTGATTTGGTTTAAAGTGATCCACCTATTCAGTACAAACATGTGAATACAACTATATCTTAGTATCAGTTATATCCTCATTTTTTGTTTTGGTACTAGTTTCGACCTATTTGGTCATCATCAGCAGTCATAATCATTGGTACATAAAAACACTTTAAAAAACACTCCAAACAAGTCTGTGTAGTGATCTTGGGGGGAAAACTTTTACATTACTTTTTTTTCCTCCTCTGGTTCTTTCTTTGCTCTTGTTCTTTAATCAGTTAATAGGGTTCTTTTCATTTCTTTTCCAGACATCGTTTCTGGTTTCAAATACTTGAACCATTGACAACCACCTCAACAGTTTTATTGGTCTGTAGGGATCTGTTTTACAGATGTTTGCCTCATTCATGGTCATACACCTCAGTTTTGGTGACTGTCACAAGTTACAGCTTCAATCAAGGACAGGTGTTATACGCACCGATGTTAAATGAAGTCCGTTATAGGTTGCAATTACTATTGTCGATCTGATCGTCACTGTCAAGATCACTACACACACTTACTTTGAGTGTTTTTTAAAGTTTGTTATATATGTTTATCCTATCTGGGATTCATGGTTTTAGACAGTTTCAGGTGCTGAATGTTCATGTACCAATGATTATGACGGCTGATGATGACCAAAAAGGTCAAAACTAGTACCAAAATAAAAATTATATAACTGATACTAAGATATAGTTGTATTCACATGTGTTTGTATTGAATAGTTGGACCTCTTAAAACCAAATCATACATAATTGGTGTTAATACGGATCAAAAATGAAACTTATAGCATATGACCACGAGTGACACTGAAGTTTGGTACATAAAGACCATATACCCTGTACTGTTGAATGGAGAATTTAGTGCATTTTGACTTAGTAAATGTTGAAGAAGAAGAAAAAAAAAGTTCTAAAGCTGAGCACAAGTCTTGTACAAGATAGCTATCACCACAATTCATCTTGGCTTTGTTCTGTATGCATTTTCAAGAGTTTCATTGAAGTAATCTTTTCTTTCCTTTATTCTGCATTTGCAAACCTGTTCCTTCATTTATCTTCTCATTTCTTCCATTATCCATCTCCTGATCATACATCTTTACAGAATAACAATACCAAAACCACACACAACAATCATAAGATGACACTCGCTGATTGGCGTGTTCATGCGATATCATCACGTCAAAGCACTTAAGACGGCCAAGCCATTCGCTAGAAGAATGACTTGCTACGCAGCTGTATATGAAGCTATCTCCAGCCATCTAGCATTGACATAACGAAGTAATATTTGGAGGACAGCTGAAGAACATATTACAGATTATAAAAGTGCATTCACTGAGAAAACAACTTTAAGTTGACTTCAGTGGTTATTGCACCCATCACCTCAATTATCTGTCAGTCCTAGCCATGAACACTTTTAAAAATATTGTCTTGTTTGTACTGAAATCTAGAGCATTATTCTTCCAAGATGTTCTGTTATAGATACTGCATAGTCTCTAAAGAAAGGAATTTTGATGGGGTGATGTTATAACTTTTTCATGTAAACATTTTAAATTAAACCTTGAATTTGGGCATGACACATGGAAATTCAGAAGGGAAAGGAATTCAGGATTATCAGTTTGCAAATTTTTTATTTTATAAATCAACTTAACCACATCTTTCTGCCTTTGATCTTCTAAAGTCTCCAATTTCTACATTTAAAAGAAGCCCGTTATACAAAACCATATGTGGATATTGAGATGTTCTTTTAAAATGTAAATATTTCAAGTATTTCTTTTGCACCCTCTGCTTTGGTCATTTTACAAGTTTTAGCTCCATACATCAAGATTGATAGAGATTAGTTCTTGTACATTATTTCCTTACATCGTATTGGCACTTCATCACTCCAAAAATAGTCCTCTCACTCTCTTATAAAGCCCTCCAGCTAACTGCACCCTTCTGGTTGTCTCCATTCTTCCATCTTTTGATATGAAACTTCCAAAATACCAGTACTGTAATGTTCGTACTATCTCTAGTAGTTCCTGTGGGACCGAGCTCGATAGCTGCAGTCGCTTAAGTGCGGCCAGTATCCAGTATTCGGGAGATAGTAGGTTGGAACCCCACTGTCGGCAGCCCTGAAAATGGTTTTCCGTGGTTTCCCATTTTCACACCAGGCAAATGCTGGGGCTGTACCTTAATTAAGGCCACGGCCTAGCCCTTTCCTGTCCCATCGTCGCCGTAAGACCTATCTGTGTCGGTGCAACGTAAAACAACTAGCAAAAAAAAAAAAGTTCCTGTGGACTGTTTGTGTCATGTTCCCTTGCTTTTTTTTTTTTTTCTTTCTTCAGAATATTATTTTATCATTTACTAGGCAATCAAGGCATTTACTTTTTTTAAAGATCAAACAATTTCCTTTTTATTAATGTTTAATATGATTACTGGTCCAAATTAATTTGAAACTTCAACACATGTTTACTGAAAGGGACCACATTGTTATATGTTTAAAGATGTAAAATAAAATGGTGCACTTACTGTATTATGAACTATTCTAAGATTGCCTAGGTTGGCTTTATTTTAGAGAATGTTAGGGTGAAGATCTTCCACAATCATTCTGGAATGTGGTAGTTTCCTCCTTTTTTTTATGTGCTGAATATTTTAAAGTATGCTTGCATATTCTCTCTCTCTCTCTCGTATTAAAATTGAAGTGTTACTTAAAACTTAGTATGATCCTCGGTATACCTATTGCATACAATGTGGAAACTCAGTATGACATTGTTTTCTAGCCACCAAGATATGAGAAGTAATACTCAGAGATTAACTATTAAGTGTTATGTACATAATTCTCATTTAGCAGTTGATTCTCATGAAGCCAAGCTTGAAACCTCCTGAACAAACAGAAAAACTGAGCTACCTGATTTTATTTAAACAGGACAACTCATTATTTATCTGAATTTGAGGGAAACGTTTTATAAAGTTTTTTTTTTTTTTTCAAATTAATATATAAATATATATATATCATATTCTGTTTATTAATTGGGTTTACTATGCACTTTGTTTAACAGCCCAATAAATGTAAATCCAGTTTCGGAGTTGATAAATTATAGAATAAAACTTATGTTTTTCACCTTGGTAATATTAATAACAATCTGCATTATTAATTTTGATCACCTGCTTTTGTGATCACAGTTGAGCTGTAAAGTTGTTTTCTTCAGATTTGAGGCATATATTCTGCTTTCTCTTTTTTTCTTTCATTTACTGATAATATATAACTATTAAGTGTTCAAACATGATTTCATGTTGAGTTTATGCTGAGAGAGAGAGAGAGAGAGAGAGAGAGACTTAACTGCTGAGAATCTCTACATTTTGCAAAGACCACAAGCGACCATGACTGTTCTAATATACCTTCATGAATTGTACAGTTACTTACCATGCAGTTTCTCTGTTTCAAATGGCATTATTCTGGGCCATGAAAGCACTAGTGTAAACATTATAATGGTGCAGTTTATTGCCTTCACTTGAAGTTAATTTTTGAACTTGGTTTAAAAAAATTAAGAGTTCTTCTTCTATATCAGTCACCTAACAGTATACAAGTCTGAATGCTTTTGACTGAATATGTATTTTCTTAGAGAACTAGAACCTTATACAAAGGGGAAAAAATTGCCAACCATTGAGTTACCCTGGATGATTTTACCTTAACCATATTGGTTAAATATTATAATTGGTCCACATTGACTACAATCATATTATCATTGAAATCACACATACCATCAGCTTAGTCAATACTTAAAATTATATGTTAAATGTTTATTACCACATTACATCTCATATATGTTTTGAGAGCATCAATTCTCTCTTCTTCATCGGTTATACAAATTGCCCAAAAATCTTAGACCTATTATCTATAACGTTACGGTATACCATGTCATATGGTTACAAATCTATTTATAACCTGTAAAGCAATTCATTCTAACATCTCGTAGTTAAACTACAATCTGTGTTAATAATCAAAGAATGCACTTTCTTCTACTTACAATACAGCCTTGTCAAAGTAACGTCTACTCATTGTCCTGAAAATAAGTGTCTGTTTCACCCAAGCTTTTAAAAACCTTCCATTCAGAGTTTGCGTCTTCTACCAAATGCAGCTTCCTCCTTTGCTATCAACTGTCCTTGAGCCAACACCAACTAGATGTGTGCGTATCCTCTTAGCATTAAAATATCAGTCCGCTGTACACATGTAAATTTTAAGTTGCATATTCAAAACACATCTGAATGTGAGACTAGCGTAATGGAAGTGGAGTGCCATTGGAGGAATGAGATAAGGGTAATGACCCAGTTTGGAGGTTGTTAAACTGGCTTGTATGTTGCCTTACTGACAGTTTAATGGTGAGAGGATACACATGTATCTAGTTGGTGTTGGCTCAAGGACAGTTATAATGTCCAATAACGGATCAACTATATTGGTATTATAATAAACATTTAACTTATATTTTTTTAGTATTGACTAGGCTGATGGTATATGTATGTGTGATTATAATGATATTACCCTGGAAAAATCGTGCATTCTTATTTTTTTCTCTTATAAGTCCTTTTGTTGTTTGAATTGGTAGGATTATGTGTGAACGTATCTTACTGGTAGAAGACATTAGTAAGATTTTTTTAAATTGAATTATTCTGAATATTCCTTAAATACAGTGTATATCATATTATTGCTTTTTGTGGGTTGCAATTGAAAGAGAATGCTGTCTTGGAAAGGAAAATTTCATTTTTAATTCAAAATTTAATAGAATTACTATCCAAATTGAATCTTGTAAGAATATTGGGAACTACAATAATGTTGATGGACCATTTATCTCACTTGATTTTGGCAGTCGTATTGTAAGTGCCAAGGCTGCTGCAGTTTGAGGTTTTTGAGGTGACCTCTCACCTCAGATGATTAATTATCCGGTGTTGCCACTTACACAGTATGTTACTTAGCCTAAATTTACACCCAACATAGATAATGTCTGTATTAAGATTGAGCATCATTTTGAATCTTTTACTCCCACTGGCTCTATGCTCTGTATGTTTTGATTTCTTTTAAAACTCATATCCAGATAATGAAATGTGATTATTGTATATCCTCTTCCTGTTAATATGAAATGTCCCTATACCCCTATCTCACTTGATTTTAGCAGTCCTTGCCTTATGTCCACACAAGATTTTTAGGATTTTCTTAAATTATTTGGAAGTAGTCTTGTTTGTCTCATTCTTTTATATAGTGATATAAGTTGGAGGTTTGCTCTTGGTATCACATGGGTTGATAAGCCAAGAACAAATAACTGAGGAAGAATACGGAAATTCCTCTCTTGGTCCCAATATGTATGTTAATAATACAAGAAATTATGACCACAAGATCCAAGAAGGTTTGCAGAAACTCAGTATCCATAAGAACAGGGATATATTCACAGGAAATGGCGATATGAATGTCCGTAAATTAAAGAAACAGCTCCTTGAACATGTTTGAGAATATATGTTCACTACCTCAAAAAGACAAAGAAGTTATCCTATACAGAGAATTTCCCGCTGCCAGCTTGTAGGTAAATAAACCAGAGGCCTTAATAACTGGTGGGTGGAAAAAAGCAATCAAGATATCATTGAATGTCAGATCAGTTTCAGGTAGATCTCAACATGGTACCCACTGCAGACACTGTCCCGTTGAGAAAGAAACCCTTGGTCACATCTTGGGAGCTTGTCCACACGGCGAAACACTGTGGAACGCTACACATTGAGTGCGATTGCCAATTCCAAAAGCCCTGTGGAAGAACAACTATTCCATGTGTGAAGAGGTTGATGGTATCTCCGAAAAAATGGTAGTTCTTCCAAGACAACAGCATGGGATGAATCATTGACCCTACATTAAGAATCATGACCCACACTGAACAACCAGCCAAGTGTACAATTATATATGTTGCATCTACAACAATACATTTATGTGCTACCAAAAAATATCAGCTGTCGAATATCTCAGTAATTGGCCTCATGGTAGGGTGTGAAGGAACCGGTGCAATAAGCACCCCGAAGGGTTTTATAACCATCCTCAGAAACCCTGTGTCTGAATTGGGTCAAGTGTTCATCAGTATTTAAAATGACAGCAAATGTAGCCCCTGTTTGCAACATACCAGGCAGATCCAAAGACAGTAACCACTGCAGACGATGTGGTAGATTGAAACTTTGGCACATGTCTTAGGATTCTGCCCATTCGGCAAATGTCCACAAAATGCTAGACACTATCACATCCAGTTGTTCGTGGCCAGTATGCTATGTGGAAAAGGGTATCTAGTAGACAAAGAGATCCATAGCCTCACAGTTGACAGTGGAATAAGAAGAATCGAGATATTCTCTTTCAAGCCCAGCAGCATAAAGATTTTATCTTAAATCCAACAATGAGTTGAATCACATGCGCAACACCCCAGTGAAGTCAAGAAAGAAGAGAAGAGGATATGTTCACCAAACATTTCTTCTTACCTCAGTAAGTAAACTTGAGGACATCAAGATCACAGGGCTCATGCTGGGTGCTAGGCCACCATTCCTAAAATTTTGTTCACCAACTTACGATGCTTCGGTGTGCCAAATGATACCCTTGTGTGCTGGGGCATACGCACATTGAAAGGCCCCCATATATCAGCCTTGAAACATCACCTCTATGCCCCACCCCCTTGATTAAATCATTGAAAGTAATTTTATTTTATAATTTATGTGCTTCTTCTATATACATTTATCACTAACAGTTACTTTCTTCACATTTTCATTAGAATTATTATATATATTTTATTCTAAATTGTACTTAGATTACTGAGTTTGTATTGTATGATATTCTTTGTCAGTTTGGCAA
Source organism: Anabrus simplex (assembly GCF_040414725.1). Lineage (NCBI taxonomy): Eukaryota > Metazoa > Arthropoda > Insecta > Orthoptera > Tettigoniidae > Anabrus > Anabrus simplex. Next base: position 180,027,578 of record NC_090266.1, read on the forward strand.
CCCCAAACATTTGAGGAATAATAAATAAATAAATAAATAAATAAAAATAACCATTATAATCACAGGAATAGAACCAGCTTCTGGGTGGTTAGGCCATGTGCATAATGCAGAGTTTCGTCCAGACGTGCCATTTGGACTCATCAGCTGGAATGGCACGCCCCTCCAGGACTCTGCTTAGCAGTGGCAGACCAAACTGTGTGGCCCCGCCGTGTTAGCAAATCAAGTTTGATGTTGTATCTCCAATGGGGGAGCATTTTTTGAACGGAGAAATCTTTTCTCCTTTAGCAGGTTAGCAAACTTGATTTGCTAACACGGCGGGGCCACACAGTTTGGTCTGCCACTGCTAAGCAGAGTCCTGGAGGGGGGTGCCATTCCAGCTGATGAGTCCAAATGGCACGTCTGGACGAAACTCTGCATTATGCACACGGCCTAACCACCCAGAAGCTGGTTCTATTCCTGTGATTATAAGATCTGCGGCCGTGAAAGCCTTTTTTGAAAAATAACCATCTTGATATAATTTCGTGGTAGGTTTAATTGATTTTAAAACTGTATTTTATGTACCATTGTTTTTTAGTATAGCCTACTCTGCCCATCAGGCAGCCTGAGTACTTAGGATAGTCTTTTAAATGAATAAATATATAAATAATAAAATTTAATATTCATTATCCAGAATACTTTCTCTGACTCAGATCCATCGCAAAAGTCTGTAGTAATATTGTGGTGAAAGGCTTTTCCATTTATCTAACGCATGTTGACCTCTTGTATGGTTAACTTTTTTTTAAATATCACAAGCCCATCTCTTGTTCATAATTTCTGCAGAATACAGGAGAAGTTCTGTAGGAGCTTAATAATCACTGCCATTCATGTGTTACTGTGAAAAGTTACATGGCATATGTGAGACATCTGAACACTTTCATGTCTATAACACAGCAAGAAAGAGTTTTTCAATCATTATACTCCCCTCTGTGCAGCTTGTCAGCTAATCGTTGTGCTTAATATTTCACTCTTCCACTCTTGCTTTACACATATGTGAATCTTCATAATAAAACTTGCTGGATTCCTTAATTTATTAATCTGAATAAAATCATTGTATTGAGAACTTTACAAAAATACTATATAACCTTCCATTTCAAGATTTAGGGAACTACCAATGAGACTACCATGTGACACTCCTTTATTTCATCCAATCTGGCATTTTAGTTATCTCACCCTTCTCTTGAATGCGTTAGATATTTACTAGAAATATTTGAAGTTATATGATAGTTGACTCAGTGAAAATATAGTGAGGCCAGTATTCAATAAATCACTATTTTTCATCCATATCAATCTTCCGAGCTGTCAGCGGAGAGATGGCGTGGAATGACATTAGTAGACGAATAGGTTTGAATGGCATTTATAAAAGTAGGAAAGATCACGATATGAAGATAAAGTTGGAATTCAAGAGGACAAACTGGGGCAAATATTCATTTATAGGAAGGAGAGTTAGGGATTGGAATAACTTACCAAGGGAGATGTTCAATAAATTTCCAATTTCTTTGAAATCATTTCGGAAAAGGCTAGGAAAACAACAGATAGGGAATCTGCCACCTGGGCGACTGCCCTAAATGCAGATCAGTATTGATTGATTCATACATTATATTATTTCTGTAAACCACATCTGTGGTTATGAATATTGTAATTTTAACTCTAACTTGTAATTTGATCTGTTGACCATACTGCACATAATTTTTGTGAATATCTGTTATTTTCCAATATTGCATAGTGTTTCTCTATCATTCAGATAGAGAAGATGGGATGTGGATGACCAGCTACCGTCAGCATGCCTTCACAACTGGAAGGAGACACATTCCATCTTCAAAGACGAGACCGAAAGGAAGCAGTCAAACCCTGAAAGTAAGTTTATTACTCTCCTCAATTGCATGTTGCTTTTGGGAAATGCACTGGAACAATTTGGCTGACAGTAATTGTAACATTTGGGTACTTTTATCTGTGGAGTTCCTGTCTCGGAATGGGTACACCACAAACGGGTTATAGTATTATTATTTAGTTTATTTTCCGGGTTGAACCGTGTTGTTGTTGTTGTTGTTGTCTGTACATCACGTACAGTTTGCCGACGTTTCAAATACATTGCAGTATTCTTTGTCAAGGTGACTGAAGTACCCCTAATTGATCCGAGATAATCAGTCTCCCAGGCAGCAATCACACTACAAGGGTGGTCCTGACCTTGGTCTTTTATATCCTAGCCTTTCTGGCTGACGTAAGCCCCCTGGCTGTATCGTGAGAATTTTGGAAGGTATGTGTCACAGCCAGGTAGTGCCAGGTGTTATGTAATTGGAGTTTTGGCCTGCGTGTTAATGTTGTGGTCTGTATGTCTTAAACTATGATTGATAGACATCCAATAATTACTGATTTTATATCCTTCTTCTAAATTCATATTGTTCGGATGTTTCTTGATTTCGATAGCCTTGCGGATTTTCGTTTCCAGATTCCAAGGGATAGCTGCTAGGATCTTGGTCTTGTCAAATGATATTCCGTACCTTGTTTTGTAGCAAGGGTTTGCTGCCACTGAAATATCTGTGTTTTGGTTCTTGGTGTGACGGATGTTCTTTTAGGCAGGTGGAGATCAGACGTTTTGTTTCACCAACATAACACGCTCCGCAGCTACATTCAATGTGATATACTCCAGGAGCCTGTAGTTCTATTGTGTCTTACTGATGGTAGATAACGGGCTAGCTTCCGGTATGGTTTATAGATGGTTTTTATGTCGTATTTGTCCAGTATCTTGCCAATCCTGTCTGTAGTGTTTTTAATGTATGGCAGTATCGCTGTTTTCGGGCCGGTCAGTTCTTCTTTCCCATTGTTTTCTCCTACGGCGGCCTTTTCTTTGTTCTCTTCTGATTTTCTAAAGACTTGTCGGATGTTATCGACAGAGTAGCCATTTTCCCTGAGGGTTCTCTTGAGGTGTTCTTTCTCTTCTTCGAGGTGTTCTGCGTGTGATATCGCTATGGCCCTGTTAATCAGTGATGTTAGGGGAGCTTGCTTTTGTGATGGGTGGTGATGAGACGAGGCATTATAGGGTTATAGTATTACTTCATTAGACCGTGCAAGGGTTGCTACACCGTGACAAATGTGGTGGAGAACACAAGTAATCGTAAGGAACCTTAACATAAATGTGCAGAACTAAAGGTAACTAAATGGGTAAATAACTCGTATGTTCATGAAGTAAGGGTTCAAACACAAGTTCCCAAAGAAGGGATTATTACTTCAAAATTATGCTTAAAAGGAAACTTGCTGCACTCATACCTTCAATGGAATGACAGAATGACAGAACAAACTCTTGGCTAAGATAACATAACTTCATTTTAACATGCGCAGTAGAATGTCAAAATTGTAGGCCCAAATCATTAGAGGGATTGGTGACCACGGAATACAACAAGCATCAAAGATAAGAACATTTTCAGAGATAATAATTACTTTCACTGCAACACGGTTGCTAGATACAATTCCTGACCAGAAGGACATCAGAAAATTTTTCAGTCTGCGGTTTAGATTTGCTTTGTTTCTTAATATAAACTCCAACTGGGAAGTTTACCCCAATTTTAGGTTAAATGCTTGGCTTAATTAATACATAGGTTTCGATAGAAGTTAACAGGATAAATATCCCTCTGGGGAGGTATTAAAGAGTACAAAATTAATTTAGACAAGAGAAACAAGTAATGATTTAACTTCAAATTAGCATAGGTAGCAAGACGAATAAGTAAGCCTATACTATAGCCGCCAAGCTAACCTATTTCCAAGGGAAATGTTTTATCCAAGTAACAGTTTAACTTACGTAAATTTGTTATAATCAGCATGATATACAAATATCTATTATAGATACAATAAAAGCAATCCAAGGGATCTAACGTATAAAGATGGACACCTAACAGTGTATACAAAGTAATAAGAATAAGATGGGTAAGGAAGGAATGTAGGGGTCCGAGAAACACAATTACAAAATTTTATTTGCCAGATGCACAAGCTGACGAGTTCACACGCATTAAGATTTCCATGTTGCAAGATTATTATTAAGTGTTCAGGGATACTTAACCAACAGAATTACTGTCCTTCATTAACCCGTAGGAAGATCAAATTTAAAAAAAAAAAAAAAGTTGAATTATAGCCACACGGTATGAACAACTCCCCCAGCTCTCGTCAGTCTACCGAAGAATAGAGATTAATGAAAAATGAAAATTACATACTGTATGTTACTTGATTATCTCTCACCTGAAGGAAAGTAGAATTCTTTGGACCAGAGAGCCAGCTCTATCCTGCAAATAGTGGTGTGCTCAAGCATCCAGATGGAATAACAGTCTTGGTTCAACCTGCCAAAGATGGCAAGCTGCTTCGAGAAGGTACAAGAGATAAATTTGAGGAAACTGATGTTATGAGGGCAGGGGAGTCAGCTGATCGGCCAAGATGGCAGCCAGTAAGAATGTCGATAGGTGAAGGTAGTGGATGTAGATAGAAGTAGGGGAATCTGTGAGGTAAGTGCACAATATATGTATGTCGCAGCACAACACCCCACCCCATGCAGAAAAAGAGGTTCGATAGTATCCATAGCCATAACGATCTTCGGTCTTGTTTATTGCGGGTGATGCATTGTAGTACATGAAGGTACAAAGTTCTTGAAGGAGTAACAATGAAATGGATGCTCCAGGACGAAATGTGGTGCTGAATCAGAAGTGGCTCTAACCAGGAGACAGCAGCGGATGGATCTGTAGAGAAGATGAATAAATTAATACACTGGAAGAAGAAATAAACAAAGCAGCAAAGGATTCCAACAAAGTTGCATTTGTCCTCGGAGAAAGGAAATGAAAAGGGGGTAGGGACTATGGAGTGCTCCAATAAAGGGGGGGGGGGGGGGTAAAAGGGAATAACAAGAAATATGATGAATGGTAAATTAGTTAGATTTTTTTTTTTTTTTTTTTTTTTGTTTTTGATCCCAAAGATATAAAACATTATCATTAAAATTTGAGGAAGAACGAGAGAGGGAAAAAAGGGCATGAGTGGATGCACGAGCATATAAACACCAGGTTTGAGGTAGAGAGATACACTTAAGGTACATATGTTTTAATTTGAGATACATGAACTCTTTAAATCAAGAGGAGACGACAATGATTGTACTAAGGCATTGACTGGAGTTAAAAGAACAATCACACGGTATGGCTCTATCCAAGAAAGAGAGAGCTTGGCTCAGTCAACTAGAAAATAAAACTCAGAAAAGTAGGCCTAAGGAATTTCAAGTTAACCAATTGCAACAGTCAACTGTCAGAGTGTAGTAAAGAAACAATTAAAATTCGATACATTGATGGAATCTTATGCTACTGATTTGGTGATGGGAATAGAATCGTGGTTGAGAGAAGGGGTGGGTAATAGAGAAGTATTTCCAGAAGGGTATGCAGTCTATCGTAGAGACCGAGGAGATAAAATGGGAGGGGGGGGGTGTTTATTCTGGTGAAGGAAACTTATTGTTCACATGAATGGTTTACTGATGAAAGGGATGAGATATTAGGGATAAAATTAGTTTGTGATAATATGAAGTAGGTGGGAATTATAGGAATATATAGGCCTGGAAGAGAGGAAAGAGACATGGAAATATTTGAAAAAGTAATAGGTTATACTCATAAAAACAATATAATGACATGGTAATAATTGGGGGAGATCTAAACTTGCCTGAAGTTGAATGGAATGGAGTTGCAAGTGAAGCCCATGAACAGAAACTGGCAAATAAGTTAATTTGAGACTGAGGATTTACACAAGTAGTACAAGAACTGACTCGTCTCAATAACTTGCTAGATGTATTCTTAGTTAAACCATAGGAAATTGTTAATAAAACTGAGGTAATTGAAGGAAAAGGTGACCATAAGTCTGTAATAATGGATGTAGGGCTGGTATCAAAAAGGCTTAATAAGAGGGCCACACAAGACAAGAAATTGTACAGAAAAACTAAAGCTGATGAATTTGGGACTTACCTTAAATCACAGTTCAGTTGCTGGATAAGTGAAGGGAGTAATGTAGATACACTTTGGACTAAAATTAAAGGAATCATTTGGGAAGGAGAGAAGAGATTGTACCTGTTAAGAAGGGTAAAATGACCTCGGACCCTGTTTATTATACAAGGGAAATAAGAATTTTTTTAAAAAATGTGGAATAGTAAACAGGAAAATCAAAGAGGGTGGGGAGAGTAGAGAAACTAGAAAACAGCTAATGAGGGAACTGAATAGAGTGAAAAATGAAGCAAATAGCATACTTAAAGAGGGTATGACCACAAAGGGAAATTCATATATTAGGAATCAAAAAGGAAAAGGAATCCAAATTCCTACAATGGTGGGAAAAGGGGGTGAACACTATTTAGCAGATACTGAGAAAGCAAATCTATTTAGTAGGGAATTCAGAGATTCAGTAGAAGATTGTCAGGAGTTGGAAACCGAAACAGAAGATAGAGAGGGAGAGATACATAGTGAAACAAGAAGCTTCTCATTCACAAATGTAGATATTTTCAGAGAAATCCAACTGCTTCAGCTAGGAAAAGCAGCAGGAAGTGATCAAATTACTGGGGAGGTATTAAAGACAATGGGGTGGTACATAGTGCCTTATTTAAAATTTCTCTGACTATGTCATAAATAATAGTGTAATACCAAAGGAATGGAAGGAATCTATAATAATACCAATTTATAAAAGAAAGGGTGATAAAAGGAAATCTGAGAATACAGACCAATCAGCCTGACCAGTGTAGTTTGTAAAATACTGGAGAGTTTAATAGCAAAGTACATCAGAGGGATATGTGATGATAAAAATTGGTTCATGAGGAGCCAGTATGGGTTTAGAAAGAAATTTTCTTGTGAGGCACAACTGGTGGGATTTCAGCAGGACATATCAGATCAATTGGATTCAGGAAGCCAGTTAGATTGCATAGCCATAGATCTTTCCAAAGCCTTTGAAAGAGTGGAACATGGCATATTATTAAAGAAATTGGAGGGAATAGGATTGGTCATAAGGGTTATACGTTGGATAAGAACATTTCTAAATTCGAGGGTTCAGAAAGTCAAAGTAGGAAATAATTTATCGCAGGAAGAGAAAGTTTGGAAGGGAATTGCACAGAGTAGTATAATCGGTCCGTTACTTTTCTTAACATATGCAAATGATTTAGGGAACAATATAACATCAAAAATAAGATTTTATGCAGATGACATAATTGTTTATAGGAAAATAAATAACATTGAGGATTGTTCAGAATTACAAAAGGACCTTGAGAGTATCCAACAATGGGTTGAAGAAAATAATATGAAGGTTAATGGAGGCAAATCAACTGTTACAACATTTACAAACAGGAGCTTTAAAACTGAATTTAAATATACTTTGGATGAGGTAGTTATCCCAAAAGATGGTAAGTGAAAATACTTAGGTGTGACATTTGAAAGTAATTTGCACTGGAAGGGTCATGTTGATGACATTGTTGGGAAAGCATACAGATCGTTACATGTCGTAATGAGGCTACTTAAAGGATGCAATAAAGAATTAAAAGAAAAAAGTTACTTAAGTATGGTTCGTCCATTATTGGAATATGCAAACAGTGTTTGGGATCCTCACTAAGAATACGTTATAAAAGATATAGATAGTGTGCAGAGGAAAGCAGCAAGATTTGTAACAGGGGATTTCAGGAGAAAGAGTAGTGTATCAGAAATGTTAAAGGAACTTGGGTGGGAAACTTTAAGTAAGAGAAGGGAGAAAACTAGACTTATAGGATTATATAGAGCTTATACAGGAGAAGAAGCATGGGGAGAAATTCATGAGAGGCTTCAGTTGGAAAATAATTATATCGGCAGGACTGACCACAAGTTTAAAATTAGAAGGAATTTTAGCAGAAGCAATTGGGGTAAATTTTCATTCATTGGGAAGGGCGTGAAGGAGTGGAACAGTTTACCAGGGAGTGTTTGATGATCCTTTTCCAAAATCTGTACAGATATTCAAGAAGAGAATAAACAGCAACAGAGGAAATAAATGAAATATTAGAGGGCATTCGACCAGTGCAGGTTATTGTAAATACAAAATGTATGTGAATTAATTAATTTCATCCCCTGGTCTATGGAGATTGGGCAGTTGAAGTAGGGGCCTGCCTGTAGGGGTGAAGTACAGTTTGGACTTCGAGATCCATGGGACCGCTATGGTAGCTGTGAAGGCCCTTCAGGAACTCAAAAAAGCGGTGGCAAAAGGGGCTCTGGTTCAGACGCAGTGGGTCGTTATGCTACAAAATGGGTAAAAAATAAATAAATGCAATGTAAATTTTAATCTTATACCAGTTGTATAGTATTATTTGAAGTAATTCCACATACTGTATATGACTATGACTATGTTTGTAAGTACAGGAGATATTTTAAGTAGAATTTGTAAACAATATAAATTTATTGAGAATGAGCTGTGTGTTTAATAGAAAAAATGGTTGTGTTAGTAGTATAATATTGTATTCTAGGAAAATATCTTCTTCTCATGTTAATTTAAAATTTAGTGCTTGACAAGAATGTATTTTACTTGCCATTTGCCCCCGAGGTAGACACCTCATTTGCAAATAAAGTTATTTTGATTTGATTTGATTTGAAATGTTATCAGGCGCCGAGCTCTTGAGAATGGGCCTGTAATCAGACCAAATATCCCACTTTAAATTTTGACAGAACCCGATGACAGTTAATGGTTGGCGCTCGTGGCACAATACCTGCGTTGTTCATAGAATTCTGGAAGAAGTTCGATCTGCCTGTGAACAGCATTGAAAGAATGGTTACCACCACCATATGTGGATCTGTACACATCCTGAAATCTCACCTGTTCGGACCTCTATAATTAAAAAAACAATCCGTATCACCGCTATATTCCTATACGATAAAACATTCTCTGTCCTGATATGCTTTACTTGGTCCATTGCGGCAACCCGTAACCACGGGAAGTTGTTGCTTAAAAGGGGGTCCACCTTTTCAATACAAATAAATGTTATAGTTTATTTACAACATATATTTACACTTGGAACTAGTTTCGACGCTGTTTGGCGTCATCTTCAGCCAAAATGTGGGAAATAGGCATAGCATGTAGACATTTATATTATACAAGGTGTTTCATCAGTGTGATTAAAAGAGAGAATATGAAGACGTGAAGTACAATGTCAGTTTCAAAATGGTCATGAAGGGCGAGTCAAAATTGTATAAACATGAGATAACATAAACACACAAACAAAAAAAATATATACATATAAACTGTAACAAAACCATGCGGAAGTACGAGATGATTGGCATTGGAGATTCAAACTATTTCAGACACTCTTCCATTGAATGTTGCCTGCCGAGAGTGTAGTACAAAACATAGGTTAGATTTCAATAAACACAATCGTCTCAAAAATGCACATAACATTTTAAAAAATATTTGGGTTGAAATTTGGCAGTTAGGGATTGAAATCACTTATTCAGTAAGCGTCAATTCAAAAAACAGCTGTGAAGGGTGAGACAGAAATTGCACAAGCATGAGTTTGGACTCGATAAATGCAAAAAACACATGTAACACACTCGGAAATGTAGGTTCTTGATGGATTTGGCATAAAAGGTCTGCGTTCAATCATTCATTGAATGGCAATGGTGCGAGTGTAGTTCAAATGCGCGTGAGGATTTAACAGCCTCTTAGAACTGCACGTGAGATCTGAACTCTTGGTGCGAGATGAACTTGGCGGTGAAGGTTCGAATTGTAGATATTCAGTAATGCCATTTTGAAACAGTCCATGAAGGGTGAAACAAAAGCTATAATTCCTACGAGTTAGGACTCATTAAATAATACTTTCAAATATAAATAACATATTCAAATTTCCATAGTACAAGGTGAAATTGGCAGTTAAAGAATTAAAATTTGTAGATATTTCTTCGTCAGGTGCCATATAGGTCAAGCGCAGCGTAAGTATGAGACAGGGCTCAATATATCCAAATTTGTATGAATGTATATAACATATCTGAATCCAAGTGTGAGATGAACATGGTAGATAAAGAATCACTTTGTTGAGGGTGTAGTAAACATATTCAGCTCGACAAGAATACAAAATTCCAATTTAGGAAGACGTTCTTCTGAGAGCTTAGAGGTTGACTGTGCTAATATTTGTGGTGTATTGTTGCAACGTTACGTGTAGGGCGGGGGCAGATTTCTATGATGATTATTGCAGGACCTAAGGCGGTAAAGCTATGGCGCGAGATGAAGAGGAACAGAGCACATTGGACAGTTTAGGTCTGGGGAGTGGCCATTGTGGGATTAGGAGGGGAGAGGGGAGAGGAGTGGAAGGAGGGGGGATATGGAGGGTGATGCGGTGAAAGTGTGTGGCGTGACAAAGTATTATGCATAATGTGAAAGACAGATCTGTTTTTCGGAATATTAATATTTTTGAAAAATTCAATGATGACGTCGAATAGGATTTTTGGCTCTCAGATCAGGATTCCAGCAAGATATAGCAGATATCTTGGATTCAGGATGTCAAATGGACTGTATCGCGATTGATCTGTCTAAAGCATTTGATAGGGTGGATCATGGGAGACTACTGGCAAAAATGAGTGCAATTGGACTAGACAAAAGAGTGACTGAATGGGTTGCTATATTTCTAGAAAATAGATCTCAGAGAATTAGAGTAGGTGAAGCTTTGTCTGACCCTGTAATAATTAAGAGGGGAATTCCTCAAGGCAGTATTATCGGACCTTTATGTTTTCTTATATATCTATATATATAAAATAAGAGTTTTGTCTGTACATTGCTCAGAATTTGAAAAGAATTGTATTTCTGTATCGGTCACGTCCACAGTAACGAGAAAATGCAATTTTTACTTTTCCGTAATTTCTGTCTGCCTGTCACTATGTATGTATGTATGTATGTATGTATGTATGTATGTATGTATGTACACGCATCACGATAAAACGGCTGAAGAGAATTTTATGAAAATCGGTAATGATGGGTGATGAACCACTGCAATGTAGGCTACAAATTATTTTATTAATGCTGAGTGAAATGGTAGTTTAGGGGAAGGCCTGAAATGTAATTCTCAAATAAGTTATTTATGTTATTAGTGGTCATAGCGATAACTAACATAACTACATAACTAACATAACTTTAGTTATGTCATAAGTTAGTAGTAGTTATGTAAGAAGTTATTCAATTTCCGATCACTTATGTCTTATACATTGTTACCGTGCCGCATATACTCGGAGATATTCATGAATTTGGATTTTTGTTACTAAGTCCATATCAGGGCCGAGTGACTAGAAAATGGGTTAACAGAATTTAGTGAAAATCGGTATGTAATGTCTGAGAATAAGGAACTACAGTCTATGATATAAATAATTTTGTAAGACACCCTAATATCACAGAGTCGAAAGAAAACTAATGTGAAGACCTGCAATATAGAAAGCTCATAAACTTTATCAACAATAACATAACATTGACCATTGTTTGTTGTGACGTGCTTTTTGTCTTCTGTTTCCTCTCATCCCCGATAGATAGGATTACTGCAGCGTACCGAGGTTTTTTGTTTTTTTTTTTTAATTTGCTTGACGTCGCACCGACACAGGTAGGACTTATGGTGACGATGGGATAGGAAATGAATAGTGGTGTGAAGGAAGCGGCCTTGGCTTTAAGGTACAGCCTGGTGTGACCGGTGTGAAAATAGGAAACCACGGAATACCATCTTTTTTGTTTTTGCTTAACATCGCACCGACACAGATATGTCTTATGGCGACGATGGGATAGAAAGGTCTAGGAAGTGGAAGGAAGCGGCTGTGGCTCTAATTAAGGTACAGTCCCGGCATTTGCCTGGTGTGAAAATGGGAAACCACGGAAAACCATCGTCAGGGCTGCCGACTGTGGGGCTCGAACCCATTATCTCCCGAATACCATCTTCAGGGTTGCCGGCATTGGGATTCGAATCCACTATCTCCCGGATGCAAGCTCACAGCTGCGCGCCCCTAACCACACGGCCAACTCGCCTGGTCGTACCAACTGTAACAGCCTGCCAGTATATTGGTGGAAAGTAGCTGGGGTGTAGGATAACTTTCTTTTTTAGCATGCCATTCCTCTGGTTCGTACATTTTCTGATATATGTGGTACGTAACACACTGGTTCATCACAGTATTTGAGCTAAACAATTCCTACTCTGAGCCACTGATTGGAATGAGTATTGTGCATATTTAACGGAATAATGACAGAGGAGTGTTCATGGCAGTCTGCGACCTGGTTATTCCAGCTCTGGAACTTTGGACTGTTAGATCGACACCATAGTAGTGTTCGTTGAAAGTGAGAAAGTGTGCGGTTTTTCATTTGATCGAGTATTTTATATGATAACCTTGCTTTCAATCACTACATTCCTACTGACGTTTCTGTAATGACTTATGTTGAATTCAGTTAGGAAAACCACCAAGTCAGTCTTTCTGAGAATCCCGTAGCGAAGCACGGGTACATCAGCTAGTATAAATGATACGAGTAAAGGAGTGGAATCGGAGGTTAGGCTTTTTGCGGATGATGTTATTCTCTATAGAGTGATAAATAAGTTACAAGATTGTGAGCAACTGCAACGTGACCTTGAAAATGTTGTGAGATGGACAGCAGGCAATGTTATGTTGATAAACGAGGTTAAAAGTCAGGTTGTGAGTTTCACAAATAGGAAAAGTCCTCTCAGTTTTAATTACTGCATTGATGGGGTGAAAGTTCCTTTTGGGGATCATTGTAAGTATCTAGGGGTTTATTTAAGAAAGATCTTCATTGGGGTAATCACATAAATATGATTGTAAATAAAGGGTACAGATCTTTGCACATGGTTATGAGGGTGTTTATGGGTTGTAGTAAGGATGTAAAGGAGAGGGCATATAAGTCTCTGGTAAGACCCCAACTAGAGTATGGTTCCAATGTATGGGACCCTCACCTGGATTACCTGATTCAAGAACTGGAAAAAATCCAAAGAAAAGCAGCTCGATTTGTTCTGGGTGATTTCCGACAAAAGAGTAGCGTTACAAAAATGTTGCGAAGTTTGGGTTGGGAAGAATTGAGAGAAAGAAGAAGTGGTATGTTCCGAGCTGTCAGCGGAGAGATGGTCTGGAATGACATTAGTAGACGAATAAGTTTGAATGGCGTTTATAAAAGTAGGAAAGATCACAATATGAAGATAAAGTTGGAATTCAAGAGGACAAACTGGGGCAAATATTCATTTATAGGAAGGGGAGTTAGGGATTGGAATAACTTACCACGGGAGACGTTCAATAAATTTCCAATTTCTTTGAAATCATTTAGGAAAAGGCTAGGAAAGCAACAGATAGGGAATCTGCCACCTGGGCGACTGCCCTAAATGCAGATCGGGATTGATTGATTGATTGATTGATTGATTGATTGATTGATTGATTGATTGATTGATTGATTGATTGATTGATTGATTGATTGATTGATTGATTGATTGATTGATAGGATAACAGTGGATGTACAGGGTACTGAATATTATCTGGAAAGAGAACGTAATACCCAATGACTGGAAGCAAGGAGTCATCATCCCATTGCTGAAAAAAGGTGATAGAGAGAAATGTACCAACTACAGAGGTATAACTCTGCTGTCACATGGCCTCAAAATCTACGAATTCATCCTTGAGAGCAGGATTAGAAAATATGTTGAACCTACACTTGAGGAGGAACATCATGGATTTAGACCTCATAGATCAACTATAGACCTCATTTTTGCTACCAGAATGCTCTTTGATAAGTATTGGGAGAAAGGTAAAACACTTATAACTGTTTTTCTGGACATCGTGAAAGCACATGACCATGTACCATGCAGGCATATATGGGAATGTTTGAGACATAAGAATGTGCCCATTGACATCATAGCACATGTACAACTATTATATGATGAAACCAAGTGTTGTGTCCAGGTCCAGGATGGAAGGTCAGGTTGGTTTGAAACGAAGAGTGGAGTCCAGCAAGGAAGTTGTCTTTCACCACTTCTCTTCATAATCATAATGGATGAAGTTTTAAAAGTGGTTAAGAGAAAGGATCCAACAACTAATGCCCTGGTTTTTGCTGATGCAATGGTATGGGGTGAGACAGTAGCGGAAGTACAAACTAGACTAGATCTCTGGCATGAAGCTTTTACAACTTTAGGTCTCAAAATCAGCAAAACGAAGTCAGTTGGCTTGGTGATGAGTAGAAACTCTCCAACTGTTCATCTAAGAATTGGAGATGAGGAGATGGATATTGTAGACAACTTCCAGTATGTAGGTAGTGTTCTCTCATCAGACAGTACCATACATCAAGAGATTAGTAACAGAATACAGAAAGCTTCCAAATTCTATCACGCTGTACATCAAATACTTTGGGATGAAACATTTCCGTTAGTTTCCAAGATCAGCTTGTACAAAATATATCTAGTACCTATATTGACGTATGGCCTGGAAGCAGCAACACTTACTGGACCAACAAAGAGTTTTCTTCAGGCAACAGTAATGAAGTTCCTCTGGTCTTGTCTACAAAAAACAAAAATGGATAAAATAAGGAATGTGGATATCTGACAACAGCTTGGATTGGAAAGAAGCTTGCTGGAGACTCTAGAAGTGAAGAGATTGGAATGGTATGGTCACATGAAAAGAATGAACCCTCACAGGACTCCTCGAACATACTTTGACCACAATGTTCCTGGGAAGAGACCAAGAGGAAGACCTCGTGATGTTTGGGAAAAACAGATAATGAAGGACTTTGAAATGAGAGATGTGAACTGGTGTCGCATATATGAGCAGCATCTGTGGATGGATAGAACAAACTGGAGGCGGCTCGTACACAACTGCACCCGGCTTGCTGGGGCGAAGAGATGATGATGATGATCATGATGATGATGATGATGATGATGATGATGATGATGATGATGGAGGTATAACCACATTCTGGCAAAAATCGGATGGCACTTCTCCTGTCTCATACATCTTACACACTAGATGGAATAACCTTGCATGCTGGTTTCTTGTAAAGCAGTCATAAATTCAGAGGGAATGTCATGAGTTCCAGGTGCCTTGTTCCTATTTAGGTCACTCACAGCTCTGTCAAACTCTGACCTCAAAACTGGGTCTCCCATTTCATCAGCATCAACAGCCTCTTCTTTTTCCAGAACCATATCATCTAAGTCTTTACCTTGATACAACTTTTGGATATGTTCCTGCCATCTTTCTGTTTTATCTTCTTACCCAAGAAGTGGTTTTCCATCTGAGCTCTTAATATTCAATATTTAATATTTCCTTTCTCCATCATTATCCATTGATTCTTAGTCAATGTTTTCTTCTTAATATTTCTTCAGCAGCAAGCCCTACTGACCTAATTCTTCTCGACTGCCCATTCTTCCTCTATTGTCTTCCCTTCAGCCTTTTCATTTAGTCCTTGTGCAACATGTTCCTTGTAGGGTTGGGCACTATGTCCCTGTTTCGACACACTGTGCTGGTTCACAGTTGTGTTCCGCTATTCTGGAACACCGAGTGTCAATTGTTCCTAAACACTCTATAGCGAGACCGAGATAGTGACTCGCTATACAGTCGGCAGCACGACTATGCACTGCCCTTCACCTACTAGCTGATTGTTGATACCGGCTGTGTGTCGCCATGTGTTGAAGTGTTCCGTGTTCCATTTTCCGTCTTCTGTCATATCCTCTTTGTTCTGTGAGTTTCGTTGCACCGGCAACTGGCCTTCGGTACATGCGAATATCGTAATGTTTTCTGTTCTGTTTTCATTGTTTTCATTGAAGCCTAGTAATATAACCATACGAAAGACAGTAAACTTTGCATAATGTCGCACCGGGGTCCTGTTTAGGACTTTTTTACTAGAATAAAACCAGACAGAGTGAAATGCAATTTATGTTCTTCTATCTTGACTGCAAAGGGATCTCAGCCGGCACAATGACAAGGCATTTCAAACTTAAACAACCCACCATTTTTTATTTTCATGTTCTGTTTGTATAGTTTTATTTTTAATCTCCTGTTCCGCTTGTATATAGTGTTTAATTTTTATCTTCGTGTTTTTCTTGTATGGGTTAATTTTTATTTTCGTGTTCCGCTTGTATATTCTGTACGCAAATATAGTACTGATGAATGTTTCTTCAACTATGCGAGTATATTTTTAATTGGTGAAAATAACATTGTGACATTTGTAAACACATCTCCTGTCAGTGTCATTGTGACAGGTGTATTTTAGAATGAATGAAAACATTCTTATCCTAAAAACAACATTAAGACATGATTTTTTGGGTGCGTATTTCAGAGTTCCTACTGCTTTTTCACGTTGCAAGTAACAAATACCATTACTGATCTGTATTGAAGATACTATATTGTAACAGTAAATGTGGTACTTCGGTAGACATGAGACGCAGGGCGTGTACCATTCGTTGAAGTGCGTACAGAGGGAGAGGGTTTGTTTAGAAATAAATCTTAAAATTTTTCCTCTGAGTTTATTAATAAATTCAAAGTCATGTCACCTCTGTACAGCAGATACAGTAGAAAATGTTCCTCGTCCTAGGGCTGGCGATGTCCTTGGATTCCGGCAGCTCGTTTTCCCATACCAGTGAACCACCATTCCTCCCCCGATGGAAGTTCTAGAAGATCCATTCGACATCTTGAAGATCCATACGGTGCTAATGAAGGGCGTTGAGGTAGTCCTGATGAACGTGAATGAACATCGTTAAGCCTTGGGGCGAGTTAATGCAAAGACTGCTTCTGCACAGATGAGAGGAAAGTTTATCAATGGTTTTAACAAGGTTCAAACATCAAAAAAAAAAAAAAAAAAAAAATGTATCTTTGAAAGTTTATCACACGGTGAAATCTCACTAAATTTTGTCCCTTGTTAAATGAAAAGAAGGCCACTAGACTCGAATGAGCATGTAAGTTTAATACTCATAAAAATAAAAGTCCACTCGAAACTTATCGTCGAATTTTAACAGAGTCACTTGAAGTTTGTGGCACTTGGCATAATGTTAAAGTAATGCTGCACAACTTAGTTCTTAGTTTGAAACACTGTTCAACGTAATTTAATTGGATAAGAAAATAAAGATGTTTCACTCGTGAATTCAAACTCATTCACGTAATAATAACATGAAATTACAAGACGAAATTAATCATGTATTGACAGTCCTCGGTTCGACTGTTCGTAAAATCGAAACGCACAACTGAATGTTCGTAGAATTGAAATGTGCTGTTTAGTAGAATTGAAATGCACAGTTCACACATGCACAGTTCACAGTTCATGACCTACAAATATTTACACAGTTCATGAAATGGTAAATTAGTGATGTAGTCATGCTTGCAATCGAGTAAATCTGGATTAAAACACAGTCTCATAAACTTGAAGTATTTAGTACTCTGTGAGGAGCAAACTGTTCTAAGTCCTGTCCAGAACATTAAACTTCAAATTACAAGCTCTCGAAAACATTCGCAAGTCTTAGACACTCGTGTAGAATAAACAGTCACTTGATAATGTTCAGACGAAGCACAATTTATATCACGTCCCGTCGGAGTAAAAGTTTATCACTCACAGTATAAAGAAATCCGTACAAGTCCATATTCGACCCGATTGGGTTAAAGTCCACGGACTCGAAGATTGATAGCCGCTTCACGCTAGATCACGGTCCTCGCGAACCGACTGTATAAACTTCACTGCCTAGCGTGCACATACACACTCTGGCCACACACTCAGGCCACACACTGCTCTGCTGAGCGAAGCAGTACTGTATTTATATCTGATCCGGGCCTTCACATCTCGTTCCATAACTTCATCGCCTCATGTCAGATTTACGTGAAACTCTGCAGGAACGTAGATAAGGGATCGGGTTACACGATGATGTTGTTAAATTTGTTTAATTATTATTGTGGGGAAAGTTATTACCCATAGAAACTCAAAGAACATTCCACATCAGTCTAGGCTCTGTTGTGGTGAGGCATGCTGTGACGTCACCCGCTCTCTACGTTACGCGCACACAGCTGTTGCTCGCCGTCCAGTCAGTCTTTCGTAGCCAGCCCGGAGCGTAACGCGTAAGTTTTTTTTAAGATTTCTATTACGGGGACTTAGTTTTGTACCGCCGTTACCGGTACAATATGTAGGATGCTAAGTAGTTCATTATGTCACCTATTCAGTACATGCTTTTTCATGTGCCGTGAAGTTTTATCCTGGTTCTAATTACTCATAATACAGGCCGATACATTCAACTGGTGAAAATGTCCTTGGATTAGTTACTTGTAAGCACCTTTACTGCCATTGTAACCGTGTTATGTGTATTTCATATTGACCGAAAAATCTTAACCTAAAAGCAGCATTTAAATGTGATTATTGGGTGCAAATTTCAGTGTACCGACTGTTCCTTCATGTTCCGTGCAGCTTTATGCTGGCCGTAACTACACACAGCACATCCGGTACAGCAGCACTTTATAATACAGATGTTGATTCCCATAGGGAATCTGTAATATTTGTTCCGAATGAGTAAATTTATAATACCAATATAAATGGTCCGTTATTGGATATTATACATTTTCCAGCCAACTCATTCCTGGTTGCCAGCGTTTCGCCCTTGTGCGCTAGGCTGGGCTCATCAGTTGGTACCTGGCAACCAGGAATGAGTTGGCTGGAAAATTTATAATGTAGAATAACGGACCATTTATATTGGTATTACAGCAGCACTTTCCCGCTGACGCAG
Source organism: Anabrus simplex (assembly GCF_040414725.1). NCBI lineage: Eukaryota > Metazoa > Arthropoda > Insecta > Orthoptera > Tettigoniidae > Anabrus > Anabrus simplex. The sequence goes on from NC_090266.1 coordinate 180,046,326, forward strand.
AGCATGTCATGTTGCCTCACAAAGTTCTCTGTACTGCGCAGTTACAGTTCCGTGTGCCGGCACACTGTACCGAAACACTCCACCTCAAGCTCTTAATGTTCCAGAACAACTGACTGTTCTGGTCTACCCAACCCTAGTTCCTTGAAACGATCTCTGACATTATTTTCTTTCAACTTGTCTGGATCCTATCTCCTTGCATTCCTTTCTTCAATTTCTTCCAATTTCAAATGGCATTTCACGACCAGCAAGTTGTGGTCAAAGTCGACATCTGCTCCTGGGAAAGTTTTCCAATCCAACACCTGGTTTCTGAATCTCAGCCTAATCATAATGAAGTCTGTTTGAGACCTTTCAGTGTCTCCAGGTCCTGTCCACGTATATAGCCATAGTTTGTAGTGTTTGAATGATGTATTAGTAAGGATGAAATTATGATCGGTGCAGAATTAAACCAGCCAACTTCCTCTTTCATTCCTTTGTTCCAATCCGAATTCTCCTACTGTATTACCTTCTCTTCCTTGGTCTGCCACTGAATTCCAGTCTCCCATCACAATTAATAATACATGGAATTATTGACACGTCCAGTGATATTGAAGTCACTGTGAAGGAGAAAACCAACAGCAGTCAGAATTTCTCTCCTCATCTTCATGAGTCCACTGATATTAGCAGCTGCAGACAACTTCAAAGAAACTGGACAGATTGTATGTGCTCGTGATCAATCAACCTCTTCTGTAACAGGAGTAAGTAGATTTAGATATAATCATTTATTTAAGCACTTCAGTGCTACAAGAAAACAATGTAAAAAGATAAGCGGTATTAAAGCAAGATGGAGATGATGTCCTTTGGCATGCAACAAAACCAGCCATTTCCTGTGATTAGAATTTGTGACCTTTTATGCTCGACAGCTTTGGTTGTACAACCTACCTTTTCTAATTTATGAAAAATGTGGAAAGCACATTCGTACATTCTTGGACAGATCAGTCTGGAAGAACAACAAATGAGGTTGCATCAGGCATGCATAACTTTCTGCATCATCTTGGCAACTGTGACTTTGCATCCAGGAGATACTGGGTTCGATTCGAACTCCACTGTCAGCAGCCCTGGGGATTTTCCATTTTCACACCAGGCAAATGCTGGGGCTGTACCTTCATTAAAGCCACGGGAGCTTCCTTCTCACTCATAACCCTTTCCTATCCATCATCACCATAAGACTTATCTGTGTTGGTGCGACGTGAAGTAAATTGTAAAAATGCATCGTTTTGAAGAGAGGGTTTATCAAGAATTAGGACCACAAGGCATTAAATCTCAGAAAACATTGAGGCTGTTCACTGCTACAAGTCAAAACAAAAACTCAACCGTCATAGCCTTTTTGCTCGATTACATTAACAAAAGTGAAAGTTTTAATAAAGTGGAACACACTTGTCCTATCGAAAGGACATAGTTTTATGCCTCTTTACCCAGTATGGGGAAGAATTGAAGATGTGTAGAGAACTCTCAAAAAATACATGTTACATATATAACAGCCACAAGAATACCATGCTGTTCTGAAAAAACCTGGAACAATTAAACTTTTAGGGACAGATAGGCGGGTACTAAATTTGAAAAGAGGATCAATAATAGCATGCAAACTAAGCTCCTATTCTTAATGAGGGAACAGCATGTTCTTCTGTACAAAAACAGGATTTTTTTTTGCCAAGTATACCTGCAAAGGAGACTTCAGTGAATGCTAAGTGTTAAAGAAAATTCATTCTACTGTATTTTTGGAGGAACTTCCCAGATTGGTCAGTGTAGCACAGGAATGCAATAAAATATCTGCATAAAAGAAGGATGTTGAAGGACTTTTGAAGTTTGTTTCTCTGTCTGAACAAGCTCGGTTATACTGCAATCGAACTCTGAAGAACTATACTGATTAGGCAGGTGCAGTTGATCACACAGCATTATACTAGGCTGAAGAACGGCCATTTGTATAGCATTAAGGCGGGATTCCACTGAGGCAACATTTGGGCGACATGGAGCATGATACAGTGAAGCATGCTGCAGTCGACTTTCAATTGAAGAAACACGGCACGACATGTAGCATACGGCTGTGTGGCATGAGACATGTTGCCATCTGTCAAACACTCTCTGGTGCCGCATGCCTCAAAAATATGCTTGTCGAACAGTATCGCCCGGGATCCGACAGTGTGTGGATCGGTGCTACAATTTCCGTACGACAAGATGAAGTGGGCTATTGAAAGCACTGCTAATTTAATTGGGGATTATCACAATGCTCCGGAATTGCGGAATGTAACATTGAGTGATTATAAAAAGAGTAGCAAACGTTAAAACGGCCCCCAGAAAAATATGACTGCAGTGTCCACGAACTAAAGAAAATTTAAAAAATGCGTTCAGCTTTCCACCGAGAGCATAAAAGAATTCAGAAAATGAAAACTGGCGGTGCTTCTCCATTGAGAGGAAACCTGTGGTTCGCATATTATCTACTTACCTTTCTTCTTGACATCGATGCTCCAAACGTCAGGTGACAATGAGGAACGTGAGGTAAATTGATTTTAAGCCACTGTTTTCCTCTAATGAAAGAAGTTAATCTTATTTACAACAGTTCATAAGCAGTTGTGATTTATTCAATGCCTGCCAGGCTGAGTGGCTCAGACGGTTGAGGCGCGGGTCTTCTGACCCCAACTTGGCGGGTTCGATCCTGGCTCAGTTCAGTGTATTTGAAGTTGCTCAAATGTGTCAGCCTCGTGTTGGTGGCACGTAAAAGAATTCCTGCAGCCCTAAATTCCAGCACCTCGACGTTTCCGAAAACCGTAAAATTAAATATTGGGATGTAAAGCCATTATTATTATTATTATTATTATTATTATTATTATTATTATTATTATTATTATTATTATTATTATTATTATTATTATTATTATATATAATTCGCTGGGGCCATCAAGGACCACGTTAAGTCTTGTTGCATTTGACACTGAACTTGGCCTTCTTTAGAGCCCAAATTTCCCTCATTCTTTGTGAGTGGGCCTGCTTACGCTCCTCTGTCCAAGGGGCATCGTGTCTTCTCTTCGGTTGCTCGTCTCGGTTTAGCCCGTTCGTCAATATTTTCTTGCGGAAGAGATCTCTGTTAAGGGCGTCTTCAGCTGAGATATGTAGCATTTGAAGGTCTTCTTTGGTATTTCTAAACCAGGGAATTGTGGTTTTGGGGTTTGAATCAAAAAAGTGAAATAATTCTTTAGTTAACTTTCTTCCGTCCATTCTTTTCAGATGACCGTAAAATCGTGCCCGTCTTTTCCTGATTGTATCGGTAATTTTCTCTATTTTGCTGTAAACTTCCTTGCTGGATCTCTTTTGATGGACTCCATTTCTGTACTTTGATCCCAAGATTCCTCTCACAATTTTGCGTTCTCTTTTCTCCAGTTCTTCACGGAGTCCTTTGTTGGCATTTAGAGACAGGGTATCGGCTGCATATAGAACTACTGGCTTCAGCACTGTTTCATAGTGACGTATCTTGGTGTTTTGGGAAAGGCATTTTTTGTTGTAGATTGTACGGGATGTTTGGTAGGCTATTTCCAGTTTGCGTACTCTCTCCTGAAGTGCTTCTTTGTCCAGTCCATTTTTCATGATGATCTCACCCAGGTATTTGAATTTGTCTACTCGGGTGATGTCCCCGTATTTTGTATGGAGTTTTGGTGGAGCCTCTTTGATGTTAGTCATTACTTCTGTTTCCTCAAACGATATCTGCAAACCAGTTTGTTCGGCAATTTCCTTTAAAATTTCAACTTGAGCTCTAGCGGTTTCTATGTCGTTTGAGAGAACAGCAATATCATCGGCAAATGCTAAGCAGTCTGTTGCGATCCCCTTAGATTTGGTTCCTATTCTCAATGGACTGTAGTTGGTTTCCTGTAATCTCACCCGCCAGGTTCTGATGATCTTTTCAAGAACACAGTTGAAGAGTATCGGGGATAGCCCATCACCTTGTCGGACGCCTGTTTTGATGTCAAAGGAATGCGAGAGACATCCGTGGAACTTCACCTTGGATTTTGTGTCGGTCAGGGTGGCTCTAATTAATGCCAGCAGTTTCAAATCAACTCCAAATTCATTTAAGATGTTTAGCAGGACTTCCCGGTCAATGGAGTCGTACGCTTTCTTAAAGTCCACAAAAACAGACACATACTGCTTGGACCTTAGTGTACAATATCTGTTGATCGTTTTGAGATTTTGTATCTGTTCAGCTGTTGAGCGACCTTTTCTGAACCCTCCTTGGTATTCACCTATTTGATGTTCGACTTGTGCTTCCAAACGCTCCAGGATGGCAAGTGATAGAATTTTGTAAGTCACGGGTAGCAAAGATATTCCTCTGTAGTTGTTGATGTTCTTCATGCTGCCTTTTTTGTGTAATGGATGGATCAAAGCTATTTTCCAATCTTCGGGTAGGGTCTCCTTGTTCCAAATTTCTTCTATTTGCTTTTGCAAGATATCAAGTGATTCCTCTGGGGCATGTTTCCATAGTTCTGCTACTACTGAGTCTTCCCCCGGTGCTTTGTTATTTTTGAGACGGGCAATGTGGCGCTTGATTTCATATCTGTCGGGTGGTCTGGAATCTGGGTACCTGAGTAAGGGTTCCTTGGTTTCAATGGGGCTTTGCGGTTTAGAGCAATTAAGTAAATTCTTGAAGTAGTCTGCCAGAATGCTGCAATTTTCTTCATTTGACGTCGCCAGTGAGCCGTCCTTTCGCTCAAAGCATTAGATGGTGGTTTATAGCCAGTGAGTTTGCGTTTGAAGGCTCTGTAGTACTCTCTGCTTTCATTCTTCCTAAAGTTTTGTTCTATCTTTTCAATGACAGATTTTTCGTATTTACTTTTCTCAGTTCTGAACACCCTAGCTGCTTGGGCACGTTGGGTTTTGTAGGTTTCCCAATCATTTTCTGATTTCGTAGAGTAGTACTGTTTCCACGCATTGAGTCTTTCTTGGAGGACTGATTCGCAGGTACCATTCCACCAGGCATGCTTTTTGCTTCTTTTGATTTCTGCAACGTCTTTGGCGGCCTCAACAAGGAGACTTTTGGCGTTGTTAAAGTCACAGTCATTTGGTCTAGCCTTCTGCTGGAACTCCTGGACCCTTTGCCGAAGTTTGTCATTGTCGAAGCGTATGATCTGTTTGGTTGTCTTCCTTGTGTTTGCGGGAATTGGTTTGAATTTGATAAGAGACGTATAATGATCTGAGGCCACATTGATGCCTTTCTTTACCTTGACATTCATAATCTCAGGGCTGTTTCTCCTGGAGAATGCAACATGATCTATTTGGAACTCTCCGAGAGTTTGGACGGGAGAACGCCAAGTCATTTGCTTTCTGGGTAGATGGCGATTGTGGGTCGACATGACCTGCAGGTTGTGATTTTCGCAAATGGACACCAGTCTTTTGCCGTTGGGATTGGTGCTTTTGTGAGCAGGGTAATTTCCTATAACTTTCTTGTACTTCTGTTCACGACCTAGTTGGGCATTGAAGTCACCCAAAAGAAGCTTGACATGGTGTTAAGGGATTTTGTTAAATTTTTCATCCAGTAGGTCCCAGAAATTATCAACTTCGTCTGGATCAGACTTGTTCTTATCGTTTGTAGGAGCACATGCGTTAACTAGGGCGTAGGTTTTGTTCGCGCATTTAATTGTGAGTATAGACAATCTGTCATTCACAGGTTCGAAATTTGCAACCGATTTAAGGATCTTGGTTCTAACAGCAAACGCGGTTCCAAGCATCACAGCTCCATTGAGGATTCCTCTTTGCGCTTTGCTCTTGAAAAACCGGTAGCCTTCGGATTCAAAAATCTCTTCATCTGGGTACCTTGTTTCCTGTAGGGCCATTATGGATATCTGATTTTCGTGAAGAGCTTTGGTGAGGGTTTTCAGCTTGCCAGTTTGTGTAAGTGAATTTATGTTGAAAGTTGCTAGAAAGGTTTTAGATTTTGGCGTGAGATTGTGACTCTTCGGGGTACACCGAGACGCTCCGACTCGTCTCTTGCATGATGTCGAGTCTCCCCCAGAATCCGAACGAAACTCGTGCACCGTGGCGTTCACGACGAGGGATGTATCAGAAGATTTACCCCCTGGGGTATGTTTCTTGAAATGTTGTGCCATCATGCTTTTTGACTTGACTTAACATTATTGTACAATAATAATAATAATAATAATAATAATAATATATTCTGCATATCGGTATCTTACGGCATTTCCATGCCTATGGATTTCTCGTAAATACGTCGTTTAATAGCATAAAAACAAATGGTTATCTTTTCTATACTGTTAACACACAACAATTAATCTACTTTTTATTTGGATATCCTTCATCGCTAGTCTAATTACGCGAAGTCTTCCAACACTGTTTCATCACAGTCTTTTTCTTCCTCACTATGTCAACTTATTGCCGGCCCCGTGGTGTAGGGATAGCCAAGGGCTCCATGTCTTATCAGCTTGGATCACTCCGCGCCATGCACATTTCCGGGATGATTCGTGGGATGCTATATAGGTTGAGAAACTCGAAGCAAGTACCGGTACATCAAGGAAGTATAGCTGTCAACAGCCGGTCAATGTCGAGTGAGGAACTCCTGTCTTGATTGCCTTGATGGAATAACGTTTGTAGTTGGCGACAAATCTCCGCAAGTGACGCATGCTACACCCGGCAACACATGTAGCATACCACACCTTTTCTGCCCCACTGACAACAAGCCGCATGCTACAAAGAGCAACATTTGTTGCCAGCCGCATGCTCCATGTCGCCCAAATGTTGCCTCAGTGGAATCCCGCCTTTACACAACAGCCGAGTCTACTCGTACAATGTTAAGTCTGTGCCAGTATGTTTGTTCTTGAATTTTTGTTGACTTAATATTTGTTTTTTATTTTTTATATTCTTTTTAATCCCAGGTTTAGAATATATTTATTTATTTATTTATTTATCATCTACATGCTTTCTTAGTTACAGATAACGTGGTTTCCCATTTTCACACCAGGCAAATGCCGGGGCTGTACCTTAATTAAGGCCACGGCCGCTTCCTTCCAATTCCTAGGCCTTTCCTATCCGATCGTCGCCATAAGACACATCTGTGTCGGTGCGACGTAAAGCAAATAGCAAAAAAAAAAAAAAATACATATAATGTAATAGAAAATTATATATATATAAATATACTATGATTTTTTTTTTTTTAAAGTTCCGATAAGCCATAAATAATAGACGTATTGAGATAACAAGATGATTTTATTGCAAAAAGGTTTTTACATTCTTACTTATTTTTCTACATAGTCACCAAGAAGGTTGAGGCATTTGTCATAATGAGAGACCAGCTTTCCTATACCCTCTGCAAAGAAGTCTGCCACCAGTGAGCTCCGGGAGGTCCTTACAGCGTCTTGAAGCTCTTCGTTGGTAGCGAAGCATTGTCCACCAAACCACACCTTCATTTCTCGAAAGAGGTGATAGTCACTAACACAACACAGGAACACACTCTCAGCCAAGTGCTCACTAGTAGCACGTCACGGAGAGCCCAGTACGGCCACCGAGCTAGCACCCTGCATCAGCCAGCTCACCAGCCGCCAGGTTAAAATGTAAGCCCCGCTCAGCCTGCCAGCCAATCAGCGGGCAGGACCAAGCACTGTACACAAAGCGAGCCAGCTCACTGCCGCCAAGAGACACCTCGTACCTCCACACAGCCTGCCAGTCTATCAGAAGGCAGGACCAAGACCAGCAGCCATATCTGCCAGTCTGCCTTACCACTGTGCGGGCAAACAAAGCCAGCCTGCCTAATCTTTGTGAGGGCTAACAAGCAATTTGTCTAGTGCTCAGTGCGGTCATTAGTTCGTATCTTGTCTTGGCGTGATCCAATTGAAACTAAACCCAATATGACTGGTGCTCACTAAGTTTGACCCACCAGTGCCTCACCTTAATTTCTATTCATTTTCATCTCCACCCCCTAACACCATGGACCTTTCTCCCCTCTCTTCGTTTAACCAATCGTTGGAGGAGCTCATCGCAGATAATTTGGCTCGCATCAATGAAGCACTTGGACGACTGCAGGCACAATTCGCCACTCAAATGGCACAGCTTACGACTCTTCCACCCCCTCCCCATTAAATTCAACCCCCACTCAACTACCAACCAATATATCACTCCCCCCCTCCGCAACAGCAATCAACCTCCACACAGCAGCAATCTCGTTACCAAAATTATTCAGCCCATACCCTAACCTCTCAGACCAGACAAAATCAGCACCCACATCAAGACCACTGGGGAGCAGAAGAAGAAGCTGTAAAAGACCTGGAGGAAGAAGAAGAAGAAAAAGTCAACTACACTGTTCCACTCTACTGCGTTCGCAACAATTCCACTTTTCCAGTCTCGGCCAAGTGCCAAGTACTCATTTTCAACTTGAACTGCCCATACCCAGTCCCTTTAACCCAAAAAACTATAATTAGCACTCTTATGCCACTATTCGATGAACATCTCGCAGTCATAGAAGAATCCCATAATAATCTTCTAATGGTCACCCCCCGCTGCAATACGTCTGTCAGAACCATCCTTGAAGCCTTAGAACCGACAGATATTCCCACCCCCCATCATCATAAATCCCGTCTACAATACTTCAAATCAGCAAGTATTCATCGAACCGAAGACCGTTGACCAACAATCTCAAACCTCCCCAGCTGTCAGCCATGTAGCCTTACAAGCTATCCCACACACCCAAGATTTCCAATCTCAAGCTAGTCGTACTCAAGTAGACTACATTCAGCAAACTAATTTCCCCCCACCCCTCCCACCCAGAGCCAGAAGAAAAACCAAGGAAACCCAAACAATAATCCGTAAAACTACCAGTACTTCTGCCCAAGCTACTCCTCCTACGGAGGACATCTCACTACAGGCCTACCCCATTAATCAGGACATGCAATCTCAAACCATACCACTCCCACCCCCACTCCCTCCCCTTCCCCATGTACATAAATCAACCCAAGCCGTAAAGCAAACCGTAACAGCTCCATCTCAAACAACTCCTCCACGTCTGGCAGCTAAGAAGAAGAAAAAACTACTCCCAGCAAGAAATCAACGACTAGCAGTTCATCAAAACCAACCAACAGTACCTCATCGCACACTCCACCCACACCTAAATCCCAACCACTGCCTCCAGATCCATCTCTCACCATTCTGTGTTATAATTGCCTTAAACTGGACCACCATGCTGCTAGATGCAGGAATAAGACCAGATGCAATAGATGTGGTGGTTCACAACGCCACACCGAATGTACGGTACCTCGGGACCAGGCGGGGTGCGCGAACTGTCAAGGCAGTCACGCGGCCTTGTTTCCTGGTTGCCCACATTTCAAAAAGGCAATTATCACCAAGCATAAAGCCAAACTTCAATGTAAATCACCTTCTATTCCTACCACCCACACCCCCAACCCATCACCACTACTCTCCACCCCCTTGCCACCCCCGCCAAGCCAAGTGAACAATGCCCTCGTATTACTACACCTCAATCTCCTAACCAGCCAAGCATTCCCAATTCAGGGCCCCCTTGGTGGATTGAGTAGCTGAGGACCATGAAAACTCCCAACCAAGATCTCCCTAAGCCAAGACCTACCAAGAAATTCATTCAAGTCCTCACTTCCCAAATTTAACATTTCTAAAAACATTGCAATCTTAAAGATGAGGCACTGGTCTCGGAACGAGGCTCGGTGCTATGCTAACACCAATAAACAATGCTGTATTTTCAAAAATCAATATCGCACGCTTTCATTAAACAGTAAACGCAGTAGTTTACTAAAATGTTAGCCCCTGCTAAGAGATCAGATACAGTCCCATTACCCAAAAAAGTAAAATTCGGACGTGGTCAGTACTTGGATGGGTGACCATTCCAATGCTACCATATATCTGAAACACTAAATTTGTCAGCCATACACTTCGCGAACAATCATGCGAGTTCCATCTAACTTCACTTTAATAACTATCCGCACTAAAAACTTAAATTCACCAAACCACAGTTAAGCAACATTGGGTGTGGTCATCCATTGGATGGGTGACCAAAGACCCTAATTTTATTATTCACTAAACATCAACCATCTCTAACAACTATCAAACACTCACTAGACAATCGCTCAATTATATATTTTCCCCTAAATACTACATTTCACTAAACTGCTCGGTGAGGAGCGTTCACTCGCACCGGTACCAGCAACACTAACCAAACTCCTCCTCCCAGCGGGAGGAGGGGGTTTAAATTTGGTGATAGTCACTGGGTGCTAGGTCAGGATTGTAAGGTGGTTGGTCAAAGATTTCCCACTTGGACTTTTGGAGAAGTTCTTTTGTCACATTGGCACTATGCGGTTGTGCATTGTCATGGATTAGAACCATGCCAGATGAGAGCATGCCTCTTCATTTGTTTTGTATCGCTCTCTGGAGGCGATGTACGGTCTCACAGTAGACTTCCTCATCTGGCATAGACGGGCGGCAGATTTCTTTGCAGAGGGTATAGGAACACTGGTCTCTCATTATGACAAATGCCTCAACCTTCATGGTGACTATGTAGAAAAATAAGTAAGAATGTACAAATCCTTTGGTAATAAAATCCTCTTGTTATCTCAATACATCTATTATTTATGGCCTATCGGAACTTGAAAAAAAACCAGCCCTCGTATATATACAGGGTTACGGTGAAGACTGGTAAATGACCAGAAGCCAGAAAACATCTTGAGGAAACCTCTAGGGCTAACAACCCTAGTTGTCAAAGGATGGGTACCCGTCCAAAACAAAGTGAAGTCAAGAAGTATGATGGCACAACATTTCAAGAAACATACCCCAAGCGGTAAGTCTTCCGATAAATCCCTCGGTGTGAACGCTACGGCACACGAGTCTCGTTCGGATTCTGGAGGAGACTCTACATCATGCAAGAGACAATTTTTATTATTTATAAGTCTCAGTACTTAAAACTTTTCACAACAAGGGTTTTCACCACGAATCGATATGACATATATCAGCCATAGAATATTCCCGAAGATCACTTTATGCAACTAAATTAACATAGATATAGAAGCGCAAGAACTATAAAGAAGATTGAAGAAGGAACTCCACGCAACACGAACTCTCAAATTTTAACAAGTGTTTTAATATACATGTACCATATTTTAGTGTGTTTAACATATTATTATTTTATACTGTGCTTTATGTATTTTAATATGTTTAATGTACTCAGTATGTCCAATGTACACTCAATAGGTTTTAGTTTACTGTAGCTTTCATTACCACATTGATCATAGTTATTTTAACCCCACATAGACAAAACACTACTACAATATATTTTATTTTCATCCCCATTAGACATCCGGATGATCTAATCATAATAACCTCTTTGTGATATTGTCTAATGGCTGTAATATATTAATGTACTAGCTGATGATGGCCGCAGGAGGCCGAAAACCGGTACTAATGTAAATCAATTTATAATAAATAAGTGTTGATAGGTGGAACACATTTCTTGTCTGTATCATGCAAGAGACAAGTCGGGGTGTCTCAGTGTACCCCGGAGAGTCAAAAACTCAGGCCAAAATCCAAAACCTTTCTAGCAACTTCCAACATAAATTCACTTACAGAAACTGGCAAGCTGAAAACCCTCACCTAAGCTCTTCACGAAAATCAGATATCCATAATGGCCCTACAAGAAGCATGGTACCCAGATGAAGAGAATTTTTAATCCGAAGTTTACCAATTTTTAAGAACAAAGCGCAAAAAGGAATCCTCAATGGAACTGTGATGCTTCGAACCGTGTTTGCTGTTAGAACCAAGATCCTTAAATCGGTTGCAAATTTCGAACCTGTGAATGACAGGTTGTTTATACTAACAGTTAAGTGTGCAAACAAAACCTACGCCCTAGTTAATGCACGTGCTCCTACAAACGATAAGAACAAGTCTGATCCAGACGAAGTTGATAATTTCTGGGACCTACTGGATGAAAAATTTAACAAAATCCCTGAACACCATGTCAAGCTTCTTTTGGGTGACTTCAATGCCCAACTAGGTCGTGAACAGAAGTACAAGAAAGTTACAGAAAATTACCCTGCTCACAAAAGCACCAATACCAACGGCTAAAGACTGGTGTCCATTTGCGAAAATCACAACCTGCAGGTCATGTCGACCCACTTTCGCCATCTACCCAGAAAGCAGATGACTTGGCAATCTCCCGTCCAGACTCTCGGAGAGTTCCAAATAGCTCATGTTGCAATCTCCAAGAGAAACAGCCCTGAGATTATGGATGTCAAAGAAAAGAAAGGCATCAATGTGGCCTCAGATCAGTATATGTCTCTGATCAAATTCAAACTAATTCCTGCAAACACAAGGAAGACAACCAAACAGATCACACGCTTGGACGATACACTTCGGCAAAGGGTCAAGGAGTTCCACGAGAAGGCTAGACCAAATGACTGTGACTTTAACAACTCCAAAAGTCTCCTTGTTGAGGCCGCCAAAGACGTTGCAGAAATCAAGAGAAGCGAAAAGTATGCCTCGTGGAATGATACCTGCGAATCAGTCCTCAAAGAAAGACTCAATGCGTGGAAACAGTACTACTCTACAAAACCCAACGTGCCCAAGCAGCTAGGATGTTCAGATCTGAGAAACGTAAATACGAAAAATCTCTCATTGAAAAGATAGACCAAAACTTTAGGAAGAATGAAAGCAGAGAGTACTGCAGAGCCTTCAAACGTGAACTCACTGGCTATAAACCACCATCTCTACGCTTTGAACGAAAGGACGGCACACTGGCAACGTCAAATGAAGAAAAATATAGTATTCTGCCAGACTACTTCAAGAACTTACTTAATTGCTCAAAACCGCAAAGCCCCATTGAGACCAAGGAACCCTTACTCAGGTACCCAGATTACCGATCACCCGACAGGGATGAAATCAAGTGCCACATTGCCTGTCTCAAAAACAACACAGCGCCAGGGGAAGACTCATTGTTAGCAAAACTATGGAAATATGCCTCAGAGGAATCACTTGGAATCTTGCATAAGCAAATAGAAGAAATTTGTAGCAAGGAGACCCTGCCCGAAGATTGGAAAATAGCTTTGATCCATCCATTACACAAAAGAGGCAGCATGAAAAACATCAACAACTACAGAGGAATATCTTTGCTACCCGTGACTTACAAAATTCTATCACTTGCCATCTTGGAGCATTTGGAAGCACAAGTCGAACATCAAATAAGTGAATACCAAGGAGGGTTCAGCAAAAGTCGCTCAGCAGCCGAACAGATCCAAAATCTTAAAACAATCATCAGATATTGTACACTAAGATCCAAGCGGTACATGTCTCTCTTTGTGAACTTCAAGAAAGCATACAACTCCATTGACCGGGAAGTCGTGCTAAACATCTTCAATGAATTTGGAGTTTATTTGAAACTCTTGGCATTAATTAGAGCCATCCTGATCGATACAAAATCCAAGGTGAAATTCCAAGGATGTCTCTCGCGTTCTTTTGACATCAAAACAAGAGTCCAACAAAGTGATGGGCTATCCCCAATACTCTTCAACTGCGTTCTTGAAAAGATCATCAGAACCTGGCGGGTGAGATTACAGGAAACCAACTACAGTCCACTAAAAATAGGGACCAAATTCAAGGGGATCACAACAGACTGTCTAGCATTTGCCGATGATATTGCCCTTCTCTCGAACGATGTGGAAACCGCTAGAGCTCAAGTTGAAATGTTAAAGGAAATTGCCGAACAAACTGGTCTGCAGATATCATTTGAGAAAACAGAAGTAATGACTAACATCAAAGAGGCCCCGCCAAAACTCCATACAAAATACAGGGACATCACCCGAGTAGACAAATTCAAATACCTAGGTGAGATCATCATGAAAAATGGACTGAACAAAGAAGCACTTCAGGAACAAGTACGCAAACTTCAAATAGCCTACCAAACATCCTGCACAATCTACAACAAAAAATACCTTTCCCAAAACCTCAAGATACGTCACTATGAAACAGCTTTGAAGCTAGTAGTTCTATATGCAGCAGAAACCCTATCTCTAAATGCCAACAAAGGACTCCTTGAAGAACTGGAGAGAAAAAAGAGCACAAAATTGTGAGAGGAATCTTGGAATCAAAGTACAGAAATGGAATTCATCAAAGGAGATCAGCGAGGAAGTTTACAGCATAATAGAGAAAATTACCGACACAATCCGGAAAAGACGGGCACAATTTTACGGTCATCTGAAAAGAATGGACGGAAGAAAGTTAACTAAAGAGATCTTTCACTTTTTTTATTCAAACCCCAAAACCACAATTACCTGGTTTAGAAATACCAAAGAAGGCCTGCAAATGCTACATATCTCCGCTGAAGACGCCCTTAACAGAGATCACTTCTGCAAGAAAATATTGACGAACGGGCTAAACCGAGATGAACAACCAAAGAGAAGACATGGTGCCCCTTAGACAGAGGAGCATAAGCAGGCCCACTCACAAAGAATGAGGGGAAATTTGGGCTCTAAAGAACGAATTATACATATGTATACAAACTTACAAAGTCGACAATTCAATAATTTTTTGTTAACCTTGCTGGTTCTCAAAGGAAGTTTTGGTACCCTTACATTTTAGTAAATCCACAGTATTACACGATAACTTGTAAATCTGATGTTTATATATATATATATATATATATTTCAGTTAATATGAAAGCATATAAGAAGATAGAATTTATATTCCTCTACGGGGTTTAGTATGAAGTGAGATGAATTTTTGTAGAGTGTTTTTATGACCAGATGCCCTTCCTGACATCAACCTAATAAGATTAGTTAATGAGATGAAACGGATGATGTGATAAATGATTATATTATATTATTGAGGGACAAGGTGATACCTGGAGGCAGCACATAGCCTACTTCTGTTGAATAGCACCAAGGGCTCTGCTCAAGGCTTTATGTCCCCATCCGAGGGACGAATCACTATCAACAGCGTCATATGCCCTCACTCCATATGAGCACTGCAGAGAGGTTTGGAATTTAATTCAGGCTTTTGGCATGCAATCTAGTGATCAGAAATTGCATACCACCACCTCTCCTACCCTGTTAACCAACATTCTGATGGTGAATTTTTTTTCGACCAACCTGAATCGAACTGGCTAACTATAGTGTCAGACCCCATAGACTTTATACCTTAACAATTATGGCCACTGGTGACCAAGAGGAAATCTAGAATGAATCACTAAATTCTCATTGTTTTGGATGTTTGGTAGGGATCTTTCAAATGTGTAAGCTACTATGTGCATTCCTAAACCCACTAACTTTGTGATTGTAGTTGTTTCCTAGTATCAAACTAAGTCAGGCGATTTAGTTTACTTTTGAAAAAGTTTTGCATTCTAACTTAAATTCAAAATAAGGTTTTAGTTTGCTAACTTCATTCTTATTACTTTGAAAATGTTTATTTTATGTCATAATGAAGTGATATTGCCCAAGTAGACTCCACTTCAAAAAATACATTTTATTATAAATAAATATTTTAGACTTGGTAAGTTTTGGAAATGAGCTCTTCAATTGTGTTCTTCCCAAAATACACATGCTGTATGATCCACATGGAAACACTGTCAAATAGTTCATAACCATCATACTTTTCAAATTTGAAGATACCTCTAATTTTCTTCTGTTTCGAGTGGCAGTGTCTTGTTTTGAGAAAAACAAATTTTGTGCTATTGTTATTAATTTGATAAATGGGATCTTCTGTTTCAGCAACCAGGAAAATTGAATTTAAAGGAATTCTCATTAGTGACGGATGCTATAGCTCGTATGAACGTTAGTGGAAGGGAAGGATCAAAATCAAAATTAAGCAAACCTGGATTTGGACATGCTCCTCTTGCCACTCCTGAAAATGTTGATCTTGGATCAGAATATGCTCAGGTCTGTATTTGTTTTAAATCAAATTATTTTTCTTTTGTTTGATGTATATTTGAAATATACATGTTCACCTGAACATTTGTCCTGTAGCTATTGTTCTAAGGAATGAAATCAAATGTGAAAAGCTGAAGTTACAATAAGGAATATGTATTAGGATAAATACAGTGACCACTCAGTGTTGGAAGGAAAAGCTGCAGCTAGGACAAACATAAAAACATTGGGGGTCAAAACTTCTCACCTTCACACACCACACTTTTCTGATCAGTGATCTTTTCTCATAGGCCCCATTTCTGCTATGTCCATTTCTTTTCATCCTCCAAGAAATTTACCCTCATGAGGGAATCATTCTTGGCAGATTTTTAATATTTATGTGATGAAAGTGTAGAAAAAGAAGTCTGAACAAACACTGTAGAAGAGAAAAGACAAAAATAATAAAAATGTGTACCATTGTTGGAAGAGAAACAATGAAAGAGAGAAGAAACCTAATGATTTAATATAAGTAATGTAGAGAGTACAAACGAGTAACAAGTAAACCGAGCTCGATAGCTGCAGTCGCTTAAGTGCGGCCAGTATCCAGTATTCGGGAGATAGTGGGTTCGAATCCCACTGTCGGCAGCCCTGAAGATGGTTTTCCGTGGTTTCCCATTTTCACACCAGGCATATGCTGGGGCTGCACCTTAATTAAGGCCATGGCCGCTTCCTTCCCACTCCTAGCCCTTTCCTATCCCATTGTCGCAAGAAGACCTATCTGTGTCTGTGCGATGTAAAGCAAATAGCAAAAAAAAAAAGTAACAAGTAAAATCAAATATAGAGCACAATGACTTGTCAGTGTTTATCCTTGTTTATGTTATCTTATCCTTGTCCTTGCATGTTTAAGTATTTAGTATACAAGAAGTATACCTCTTCACTCACGGTGTCAATTTTTCTAAGTTATTGCATCTTGTTAGTGTATATGAATTTGCATTTTGGGAGATACTAGGTTTGAACCCTACTGTCAGCAGCCCTGAAGATGGTTTCCGTACTTTTTCATTTTCACACCAGGCAAATGCTGGGGCTGTACCTTAATTAAGGCCACAGTCACTTCCTTCCCACTCCTAGCCATTTCTTATCTCGTCGTCACCATAAGATCTATCTGTGTCGGTGCGACGTAATGCAGTGTGTTTAAAAATGAAAAAAAAGGGAATTTATTAATTACGTATTAGGTATTTATCTCCAGTTTGTGCCGGCCCCGTGTGCCTGCCTCTCGCCTGGAGGCCCCGGGTTCGATTCCCGGCCAGGTCAGGGTTTTTTCTCTCGACCTGAGGGCTGGTTCGAGGTCCACTTAGCCTACGTGATTAGAATTGAGGAGCTATCTGACGGTGAGATGGCAGCCCCGGTCTCGAAAGCTCAGAATAACGGCCGAGAGGATGCATCGTGCTGACCACACGGCCCCTCGTAATCTGCAGGCTCTCGGGCTGAGCAGCGGTCGCTGGGCAGGCCAAAGCCCTTTCAAGGGCGTTAAGTGCTGTGGGTGGGGGGTTCCAGTTTGTGAATAAGCCCATGTTGGTAATATTTATTCGTATATAAATTATTACTGACTGATACACAGATATTAATATGTGGGGCTATTTATAGACCAAGCTTATCTTCAGCTGATACCATAATCTTAAGTAATGCATGGTGTACTTTAACTTGAAGTTTAAAAATAAACAAGACATAATGTACGTAAAAGCTCCTGTAAGAAATCTAACAAGAGCAAAATATACTGTATAGGCATATGGAACAGAAAGAATAGTGGCTTAGCAGGTGAGCATGCACAAATAAAGCACACTCAACACAGAAAGCGAAACAAAACCCCATTGTGCTATAGCCCTGATAGGTCTTGACCTTCTAGGTGACCGTTGCTTGACCCAAAAACCTGCAGATTACGAGATGTTGCATGGTCAGTATGACAGATCCTCTTGGCTATTATTTTTGTCTTTCCAGATCATGACTGCTATCCCGCCTTCAGTAAGCTCCTCAGTTGTTCTTACACAATCTGTGCGGACCTTGGATCCTGAGGTAAAAATTTCTGACCTGTCCAGGAATTGAACCGGGAGCCGCCTGGTAAGAAGTAGGTTCGCTACCCGTAGACGGCTGGGCCAGCCCAAAAGAAACACTACGTGTCTAAAATTTTTAATTGCAGTTTTCACGAGTTTATCATTGGAGGATAAGAGAAAACTTTGGTGACCATTGTTGAAAAATTGATGCTGCGAAGAGGTACCTGGGGGTAGTAGAGAGAGAGAGAGAGAGAGAGAGAGAGAGAGAGAGAGAGATATTTTCCATTAAGGCTTGATGGTTTTGTATACCTGAGCATCAATTGATGTCCAGCTTCAGTATCTCTGGATTTAAGAGGGTAGGAAGATGGGGATAAATCAATTTTGAAAAAAGTGACCTAATGCCTTTCAGCTCATGATCAGTTTAATATGGCATAAAGCCATCCTAAATTAATACTTCACATGATATTTTATCGAAAATGTATTTGTAACTTTAAAAAAAATCCTATATTCTGTACAAGTATAATTTACACCATCACTCATGACATGGTGTAACCGCACATAATTACGACCTCCCGCATTTAGGTTAGGAAATGTTTGTAAATGATGATTTCTGGATGTTAGGTTACGAAATTTTGTAAAAAAAAAATTATAACGTAGTGAATATCATGTGAATTTGTTAAATTAAGATGTAAGAACATGGTATTATAAGGAGGATTTGTAGTTAGGGAATATTGAATACGTATATGCTTATATTTGTAGAACTTTTAATTTGGGTAAGAGTCTGTATACAATATCCTAGCAGTGAAGATTGTGCAACGTGAGAAACAGTGACTATATTGGTAAAGACGGTTGAAGTCAGTTTAATGTGTTGCAACACACGGCTTTGAAACTCTGTGTACAGTCGGGAAATACATGCTGAAGATTGTTATTCATCATTGTGGATGAACACGAGAGATCGCTAACTTTCGTATCAGCCGCTCAGTAACCAATCTGCATGCTCCAGTTTAGAACAAGGTTGCGCTGATAGAGAGATGCTTGAAGATGTATCAGTTAGGATGTTGCTGCCATTGGACTTCTGCAGATGCCACAGCCACGTGGAGCAAGCCTATACATACATGTGTGCACGTGCGACGAGTTCATTAGCTATTATGGACTTAGTAGTGTTGAAGAACCTTGATTGTGGAGTCATTACTGTACCATTATGGAGCAGAACACAAAGGCATTATGGAGTCATTACGAGTGTACTACAAGGTTATTACATGTTCATTCCTGGTGTGCATTCTGTGCAAGATGCTACCTAGTGTTCATTTGTCAGTCATACTCTGGATTATTCCTATCCGAGAAAATGTACAGAGAGAGAGAGAGAGAGAGAGAGAGAGAGAGAGAGAGAGAGAGAGAGAGAGAGTGTTTATTTAATGTGTAATCTGTAGCTAATGTGCTCTGCACACAACTGTTTATTGCTAGATGAAATCGACGACCAAGTGTTCAGTGCTTGGTCATTCTTTGATTCGACATAGCATTCGTCGTTCATCTAATTCACAGTAACCTTTTTACATTGTGATTATGGTTTGATTAACAGAGTATAGTGAGGTGACAGGGATTGTTCTTTCCTTTTTTTTTTTCTTTTTTTCAGTTACATTCCGCAGTGATGATGGTATTTCGTTCATGTGAATGAGGTTAAGAATGGACAGTCGTCTTAATCGTATGAAATCTCAGCGCTACTGGGGAAAAGTAGCACTGAAGCTGATTCGGAATTATTTGATACGATAATCAGCTATGTAGGAAACTATATGGAAAGGAACGTGATTGTAGTGGGTGATCTCAATTTACCAAATGTCAGTTAGGAAGGTAATGCAATGAACAGGAAGCATGAAAAATAAATGACAAGTAAGTTAATATTGGCTAGACAGCTGATTCAGAAAGTGATTGAACCAACCAGAGAGAGGAATATTCTTTACGTGGTGCTGGTAAAACCAGATGAGCTCTATAGAGAAACCGAAATAATAGGTGGTATTAGTGATCACGAACCTGTTTTTGTCATAGTTAAAAATAAATGTGACAGAAAGGAAGGTCTTAACAGTAGGACTATTAGGCAGTACCACATGGCTGATAAAACATGCCTGAGGGAGTTCTTGAAAAGTATGATCGGTGGAAAAGGGTAAATGAAAATGTAAACTTACTCTGGGATGGGTTTAAAGCAATTGTTGAGGAATGTGAAAACATGTGGTAAGGAATGAAACATACATACGTACATACATTATCATTATAGACTGTTATGCCTTTCAGTGTTCAGTCTGCAAGCCTCTGAGAATTTACTAAACGTCGCCACAATCCTCGCTTTGCAACTAGTGTTGTGGCCTCATCTAGTTCTATACATCTTATCTTTAAATCGTTAGAAACCGAGTCTAACCATTGTCGTCTTGGTCTCCCTCTACTTCTCTTACCCTCCATAGCAGAGTCCATTATTCTCCTAGGTAACCTATCCTCCTCCATTCACCTCACATGACCCCACCACCGAAGCTGGTTTATGCGTACAGCTTCATCCATCGAGTTCATTCCTAAATTAGCCTTTATCTCCTCATTCAAAGTACCCTCCTGCCATTGTTCCCACCTGTTTGTACCAGCAATCATTCTTGCTACTTTCATGTCTGTTACTTCTAACTTATGAATAAGATATCCTGAGTCCACCCAGCTTTCGCTCCTGTAAAGCAAAGTTGGTCTGAAAACACACCGATGTAAAGATAGTTTCGTCGGGGAGCTGACTTCCTTCTTACAGAATACTGCTGATCGCAACTGCGAACTCACAGCATTAGCTTTACTACACCTTGATTCAATCTCACTTACTATATTACCATCCTGGGAGAACACACAACCTAAATACTTGAAATTATCGACCTGTTCTAGCTTTGTATCACCAATCTGACATTCAATTACCTACTGACATCAATTTAGTCTTCGAGAGGCTAATTTTCATACCATACTCATTGCGCCTATTTTCAAGTTCCAAGATATTAGACTGCAGACTTTCGGCACAATCTGCCATTAAGACCAATTCGTCAGCATAGGCCAAACTGCTTACTACATTTCCACCTAACTGAATCCCTCCCTGCCATTTTATACCTTTCAGCAGATGATCCATCTAAACTACGAACAGCAAAGGTGAAATATTACAGACTTGTCTAATCCCTGTAAGTACCCTGAACCAAGAACTCATTTTACCATCAATTCTCACTGAAGCCCAATTGTCAACATAAATGCCTTTGATTGATTTTAATAGTCTACCTTTAATTCCATAGTCCCCCAGTATAGTGAACATCTTTTCTCTCGGTACCCTGTCATATGCTTCCTCTAGATCAGGGCCTCTCAGGGTGCATGCGCGTGGTGCATGCACTGTGCACGGTGCAAGAGACGACTTGGCTTGGTTGACCAGAGTGCAGACCCCCCACTCCTCGATTTGGAGCAATAGCGCTTACTCTCTCTTTCCTCACGCCTGTCTCCCTCTGCCCCACTTGCGCCGTAGCGCTCCAAATCCAAGCTGACTTGAGCCGAGCATAGGCGAGTTGAGCCGAGCTTAGCCGAGTAGCCCAGAGACGAAGCGTTGATCCGAGCCATGCCGAGCGGCAGCGATGCACAGTGCACGGAGCTCTTGCGTCTCTATCTACACGCGTGAGATTTTGGGCGTTTGAGAGGCCCTGCTCTAGATCTATGAAACATAAACACAACTGCCTATTCTTCTCGTAGCATTTTTCAATTGCCTGGCACATACTCAAAATCTGATCCTGACAGCCTCTCTGTGGTCAGAAACCACACAGGTTTTCATCCAACTTCCTCTCAACGACTGATCGCACCTTCCCTTCCAAGATGCCAGTGAATACTTTGCCTGGTATGCTAATCAATGAGATACCTCGATAATTGTTGCAATCCTTCCTGTTCCCTTACTTATAGATAGGTGCAATTACTGCTTTTGTCCAATCTGAAGGTACCTTACCAACACTCCACGCTAATTTTACTACTCTATGAAGCCATTTCATCCCTGCCTTCCCACTATACTTCACCATTTCAGGTCTAATTTCATCTATTCCTGCTGCCTTATGACAATGAAGATTTTTTACCATCATTTCCACTTCCTCAAGCATAATTTCACCAACATTTTCCTCCTCGCCATGAGCTTGGCTGTTTGCAACACCACCAGGATGATTTCCTTTTACACTGGGAAGATGTTCAAAATATTCCCTCCACCTCCCCAGTGATTCCCTGGGATCTATTATGAGTTCACCTGAATTACTCAAAACACTGTTCATTTCCTTTTTCCCTCCGTTCCTAAGATTCTTTATTACTGTCCAGAAAGGTTTCCCTGCTGCTTGACCTAGCCTTTCCAGGTTATTACTAAAATCTTCCCAGGACTTCTTTTTGGATTCAACAACTATTTGTTTCGCTCTGTTTCTTTCATCTACGTACAAATCCCTGTCTGCCTCGGCCCTTGTTTGGAGCCATTAATGATAAGCCTTCTTTTTACGTTTACAGGCTGTTCTCACTTCATCATTCCACCAAGATGTTCACCTTTTCCCATCTTTACACACAGTTGTTCCTAGGCATTCCCTTGCTGTTTCTACTACAGCATCTCTGTATGCCACCCATTCACTTTCTATATCCTGAACCTGCTTACTGTCTACTGTTCGAAACTTCTCACTAATCATATCCATGTACTTCTGTCTAATTTCCTTGTCCTGGAGACTTTCTACCCTTATTCGTTTGCAGACAGATTTCACTTTCTCTACCCTAGGCCTAGAGATACTGAGTTCACTACAGATCAGATAGTGGTCTGTATCATCGAAAAATCCACGAAAAACTCGTACATTTCTAACAGATTTCCTGAATTTGAAGTCTGTTAAGATATAGTCTATTATGGATCTGGTAGCCCTAGCCTCCCATGTGTAGTGGTGATTAGCCTTATGCTTGAAGAATGTATTCGTAACAGCTAAACACATGCTAGCACAGAAGTCCAGCAAACGCTTCCCATTCCCATTTGCTTCCATATCTTCCCCACATTTACCAATCACCCTTTTGTATCCTTCAGTTCTATTCCTAACTCTCGCATTGAAATCGCCCATTAGCACTATTCTATCCTTGCTGTTGACCCTGACCACGATGTCACTCAATGCTTCATAAAACTTGTCAACTTCATCCTCATCTGCACCCTCACATGGTGAATACACGGACACAATTCTTGTCCTAATTCCTCCAACTGACAAATCTACCCACATCATTCGCTCATTTACGTGCCTAACAGAAAGTATGTTGCGTGCAATGGTATTCCTGATAAAGAGTCCTACTCCAGACTCTGCCCTTCCCTTTCTAACACCTGTCAAGTACACTTTATAATCTCCTATCTCTTCCTCGTTTTCTCCCTTACCCGAATATCACTTACTCCTATCACATCCAGATGCATCCTCTTTGCTGACTCAGCCAGTTCTACTTTCTTTCTCCCATAAGCCCCTTAATATTGATAGCTCCCCATCGAATTCCATTTCGTTCGTCAAGTTGTTTCCAAGGAGTCCCTCGCCTGTCAAATGGGAGTGGGACTCCGTTACTCCCATAGGTCCGAGGCTTGCTTAAAATGTTCTGAGCTCGCTAAATTCATGAAGCAGGATGCTACCCTACTTGCACATAGTCCAAGTGAGGATCTCTCCTCTAACGGGTTATGGACCACCGGTGAATTGTATAGTCCTAGCCGTCTGAGCACAAGGAGGGCCATGACTCCGAATATGTCCGAGATGCCCACTCCCATTCCATAGCAACTGGTATCCCGACTCTCAGGACCACTTACTAGGCCACTCAGCCGTTGCCCATGGTTCACGAACTAGGACGTGATTACAGTAACCCACAAACATGAACCATGAAGGAATGAAAAACCCACTATATTATAACGGAGAAGTAAAGAGACTAGTGAGGTAGTGCAGATTGGGAAGAAATGGATTTAGTAGAAATGACTGTGGACGTATGGAAAAATTGAAGGAACTTGCTAAGAAATTGAATCTAGCAAAGAAGTCAACTAAGGAGAACATGATGGCAAGCATAATTGGCGGTCATGCAAATTTTAGTGAAAAACAGAAGGGTATATATAGGTACTTCAAAACAGAAACAGGTTCCAAGAAGGACATTTCTGGAATAATTAATGAACAAGGGGAGGGTGTATACGATCTTCAAAAAGGCAGAAGTATTTAGTCAGCAGTATGTAAACTTTGTTGGTCAGAAGAATGTCCAGGTAGAGGAGGTGACTAATACCAAAGAAGTATTAAAATTTACCTATGATAATAAAGACATTTATAGTAAGATACAAAATTTGAAAACTAGAAGAGCAGCAGGATTGACAAGGTTTCGGGGGATATACTAAAGACAATAGGTCGGGATATAGTACCAGGTCTGAAGTACTTATTTGATTATTGTTTGATTGAAGGAGCTAAACCAAATGAATGGACAGTTGCTATAGTAGCCCTTGTGTATAAAGGAAAGGGTGATAGACATAAAGCTGAAAATTACAGGAAATTACAGGCAAGTCAGTTTGACATGCATTGTATATAAGCTATGGGAAAGCATTCTTTCTGATTATATTAGACATGTTTGCAAAATTAGTAACTGGTTTGATAGAAGGGAGTTCGGGTTTAGGAAAGGTTATTCCACTGAAGCTCAACTTGTAGGATTCTGACAAGATATAGCAGATATCATGGATTCAGGAGGTCAAATTGACTGTATCATGATTGACCTGTCAAAGGCATTTGATAGGGAGGATCATGGGAGACTACTGGCAAAAATGAGTGCAATTGGACTTGACAAAAGAAAATGGATCTCAGAGAATTAGATTAGGCGAAGCTTTATCTACCCTATAATAATTAATAGGGGAATTCCTCAAGGCAGTATTATTGAACCTCCTCTGCGAACCATGTGACCTTGCCGCGGTGGGGAGGCTTGCGTGTCCCAATGATGCAGATAGCCGAGCCGCAGGTGCAACCATATCGGATGGGTATCTGTTGAGAGACCAGACTAACGAATGGTTCATCGAAAGGGGGGTAGCAGCCTTTCGGTAGTTGCAAGGGCGGCAGTCTAGATGATTGACTGATACGGCCTTGTAATAATACTCAACATGGCTTAGATGTGTTGATACTGCTACACGGCTGAAAGCAATGGGAAACTACAGCCGTAACTACCTCCCGAGGACATGCAGCTCTCTCTGTATGAATGATGAACGAATGATGTACTAATGATGGCTTCCTCTCGAGTAAAATATTCCGGACCGGGCGAGTTGGCTGTGCGCGTAGAGGCGCGCGGCTGTGAGCTTGCATCCGGGAGATAGTAGGTTCGAATCCCACTGTCAGCAGCCCTGAAGATGGTTTTCCGTGGTTTTCCATTTTCACCCCAGGCAAATGCTAGGGCTTTACCTTAATGAAGGCCGCGACGGCTTCCTTCCAACTCCTAGGCCTTTCCTCTCCCATCATCGCCGTAGGACCTATCTGTCTAATCAATATATGAAAAATGTTTCCACCTAATCAATACCTTTCTTTTTATTTAACCTTTGGCTACTTGTAAAAATATTAATAATATCAGGACATGTTTCGATCGTTTTGCGATCATCATCAGCTGCTTACATAAAAGCTTAGATATAAACAGCATACAACAATCACATACTTGACATTAAAAAACTGGTGTTAGTAAGGGACATATGGATTGGAGGGGGGGAGGTAGTGTGCGGAGGGGGGCAGTTGTTACCAGGACGTTAAACTTAAAATAAATTAAAAATACTATCTATGGTCCAAAATGTCTTTGGTATCATTTTAAGTCCCGAAGGCTTAATAAAATCACTTGTTTAAAAAACTTTTTTTTTTTTTTTTGATCCTGAAGAAATGTTTTTTGCTAGAGTCTGTTTCTTCTTTACTTGACTTGTTGTTTCTTCCACGTTACTTTTGTTTATCCTTTTGCTTATCCTTTTTCTAAGTGGAAAGGGAGTGTCCGCTGTTGGTTGAATTAAACAATTCCTTCGAAATTCTGTTAACCCACAAAGAGAGGAATAAAGAACTTGCTTTCATCTGACAACAGGCCTTCATTAAGACTTCAGTCTTAAAACTATTAACGGGTTAATTACCAAACGTAAATGTAAACAACAAATAAATTTAATAAAACAGTCAGAGTAAACAAAAAAGTACGTGAGGTTCACCTACAACAATCCTAATATTTACGTAATTACAAATTTATTTAAGAAATAAGACATCAAGGTAGCGTTTTCAATAAACAATAACACTAGGCACAGGTTTTTCAACCATAACATGGTTAATAAGAACAAAGAAGAATGTTTACAGGATTCAGGAATTTATAAGTAGATGTGCAACCAGTGCAAGGCGACATATGTCGGGCAATCCGGACAGACCTTTGCAATAAGGTATCAAGAACACGTCAATGCGGGAAAACATAGAAGGTTTTCCGCAATGGGAGTACATATGAAAGAGATGGGTCACAAATTTACAGATATCAATCAAGACCTTGTAATCATTAATAGACTAAATAAAGGAAGACTGATGAATAGTTTAGAAAATATTCACATTTTTCTTCATAAGTTAATTAATAAGGACAAGAACTTAAATGAGATGAATGAACAAAGAAATCCCTTATATGAACATATATTGGGATACATGGAATTATTAGGTAGGAATCAAATACGCCCACCAATTGTAACAAGCGAGCACGAGGCCGCTACGTCACAGATAGAAGCCACCTCCTCGCGTGAAACAACAAATGACGACACGTCCTCACTTCCCCTCCCCCCTACAAATCAAGCTAGCGTACAGACCTCATCACACCGCTATTACACAAAGTCAAGGACAGTAGAATCAGACCCACACCCATAATTACGGGAAGTAAAGGAAGTAAATTGGACAGAGGTAAGTTCAAAATTTCTCAATTAATATCCATTATTCTTAACAGTTTCCTTAGGCAACACATCCTCAGGCGATTTTGACTAATAGACGCATATTTCTTTCTACCAGTTAGAGATCGTACAACAAGCTATCCGACCTGACGAGTTTATGAACACAAAAATTGTTTAATTCAACCAACAGTGGACACAACCTTTCCACTTTGAAAAAGGATAAGTAAGAGAATCATCTTTCATAGTACAGTACAAAAGTGATGTGGAAGAAACAAGAAGTCAAGTAAAGAAGAAACAGACTCTAGCAAAAAAAAAAAAAAAAAAAATAATAATCCTTTCTTCAGGATCATAACACCCAAAAAAAATTAATTTTTTAAATAACAAGTGATTTTATTAAGCCTTTGGGACTTAAAATAATACCAAAGACATTTTAAATCATAAATAGTAATTTTAATTTGTTTTAAGTTTAACGTCCTAGTTATAACCGACCCCCTCTGCACACTACCCCCCTCCAACCCATACGTCCCTTACTAACGCCAGTCTTTTAATGTCAACTATGTGATTGTTGTATGCTGTTTTTATCTAAGCTTTTATGTAAGCAGCTGATGATGATCGCAAAGCGATCGAAACATTTCCTGATATTATTAATGTTTTTATAAATAGCCAAAGGCTAAATAAAAAGAAAGGTATCGATTAGGTGGAACCATTTTTCGTATATCGTGTAGTGGTTGTTCTAGCGTGTACACAAATAATAATAATAATAATAATAATAATAATAATAATAATAATAATAATAATAATAATAAATAAATAAATATTGACAGTTGACATAAAATGTGAATAAGGAAATAGTACAATGATGCAGTGGCGGTAAATTCATATCAAAACATGGAAACGTGACAGAAAACTTCTAAATACCCAAAATTAAATCATATACAAGGGAACACATATAGGGCTAAAAATGACAAATAAGGAGTGTGGAAGGTGCTGGAAGCCCTATGAGGTCAATGGGAACATATGACGTTATGGGGGAGATAAGAGTTACAATAATACACCCAACAGACATGTAATTATTGAGAAAATGAACATACAATTATAAATGAACAAATAAATGAACTGCGGATTAACTGATACTTGAGACACAAAATAAAGATGTTTAAGGGAAACAATTAAGCTCTTTGGTCACGAACAAACT
This sequence comes from Anabrus simplex, assembly GCF_040414725.1. Lineage (NCBI taxonomy): Eukaryota > Metazoa > Arthropoda > Insecta > Orthoptera > Tettigoniidae > Anabrus > Anabrus simplex. The sequence continues at coordinate 180,074,364 of NC_090266.1, forward strand.
TTGACATACGGATTCACATTAAAGTTAAACTTACGGAATGAATGGAGGCAACCTCGAACGAAACAAAAAAAATTACACTATTCAAGAAAGTGTTACAGTTACTTACAATTACAACTAGAGTTAGAAAAGAAGGTCTGCCTCTGAAAACAACACGTTGCGGACTAGCACAATAGCTAAGTCATACAAATGCTCTATTTTGGAAAATGTGGAAAACTAGAGGAAACTCCGGCGCACAAGATGAAATTCTACATAATTACTGTGGTTACATTAAGTGGGAAAGGTCCAAAACACAAGAATGCATTTAAATAACATAAGGCAATAACATTGCGCTTACCTTTGCCGGCTGAAGACCCATTGCGGGACGGACGCAAAACGCGTCCGCCTGCTGTAGTGATCCAAATTCAAAGACGCGGACAGATTAGCTCGCACGCGCGAGGAACCCCAAACAGGAAATAGAGTGATTACAAATAACCAACAGCAACACTCCAGTTTGCCACATTCACCAATTAAAAATCCTAATATTATGGCCAATAAAAACACTGGCCAATGATAATATTCTTCCAGAATAATCCTTTCTGCTGAATTCGCATCTTCGCGGATATTGCAAAACAACAGGAAAGGCCACGTACACGTGGCACACCCTGCCTCTCAAGTTATGTATAACAATTCCACATCCCTTTCTATGCTTAACAAAATAATACAATTTAAATCAGGAAATGTAAAAGACCATAAATCTTCTTCATAGTCTATTCCTTCATATGCCAAAATATGTAATAATTTTTAAATAAGAAAGCTACATACAATAATTTGCTTTGCATAAATTCTTCAGTTTTTAAAATGTTTTTGTTTACCCAAAATGATGACAAGATATTATTTACATAGGACTTCTGTTGCTTCACTGATTTCTGTTCACTGCTGTTCAGCAACGGCCACATATTGATTAGATTACATTATCAATACGGCAATGAAGTGGATAGTTTGTAAGACCTACCTGTGTCAGTGCGACGTAAAGCAAGTAGCAAAAAAAAAGTCTTAGTTGAGAGTGAGGGCGGTTTACTTCCAGCATGGATGTTTTTCAACTTATATTGCATGGATAGGGATAGGTATTGTGGCCTTACACAGATTTCTGATTTAGGGTTCAAGTTCTCATAATATGCCGTGTCTGGTGTCATTCAAAGATGCAAGAAACTCCACTCATGGGACGTGCAAGTTCGATGAGTTGGGTTGCATTTTCACACCGTTAAACTTTGAGATGTTATTGATGTACGAAACTGCATATCCTACCATTATTTAAGTCTATACCATACTGTTATACTAAACTTAGCCTATAAATAAGACTTCCGAGAAGGATATTCCGTTTTAATGAATATCATTTTTAACGAAACTTAATTACAAAATAATTGAAATAACAACATGACTGGACAGCTAGTTAAAATTGAACATGGTCATTGACTGTAAATAGCCAAAGTTTCCAACTTTTGTTAGTTACGATGAATCATAATAACAAGCTTTCATAATACAATTAAAATATGTTGGCAATATTATTAGCATTAAATTCAAAGATCCAACGATTCCATCAACAAAAAAAAAGAAAACCAACATAAAAGTTGCTGAAGCCTTAACTTTAACGTTGCAGATTCCACTATTTATATTATTTACTTCCTGCTTAACAAATAAAATTCGAAATATCTATTCTTTGGCACTTGTGTTTGTTGACCCCAAAAATGCATATCTTTCAATATTCCATCATTTCTTTAAATCATTACACGATTCACTAAAATCTAATAAAACAACTTGGGTGCTCCAGTGACATGCTAACAACGTTGTCGCTTATACCAACCATACGATCAAAGAAATAGAAATAAACTGTGGTCCCTCTTTAAATATTAAGATTATGTAATGATACTAGGAGTCAGCATCCTCTGGAAGTCTGCAACAGCTGCATCTAGACAATACATTTTCTAAAATGGTGTCATCAAGAATAATAAATGGTCAAGAATTCCAATGACTCTGCAACCTCTAGTGTCCTCTTTGAGAATCCTGAAAAATCTACGTCTAATTGTAACTACCAATTCTATGGGCTACTAGAAGAATATCACTAGCAGGAAATCAAGCTACACATTGCCTTAAATAAGATTTACCCATCTCAACTGCAACATGGTTCACTTCTACATGGTGTCATTCATTATCGAAGATTCTATTCCACCCCTTCACACCTGCGTATAACTCACTTACATTAAGTAGTGGGGTTATCGTTTTGATGACTATCACATTGTTGACCTCAGTATTCTTCAAAATCATCATCAAGACAATCACCTATCAATGCCTAAGTGCTTGTCTATCATCACCACCATTAAATCCACATGCATGACGAGCATCAATCCTGTTACCTCAGTAACATATCATCAGGACTTTTTCGAAGATTGCATCATATCATTCAATGCACAACTCCCATTGAACTATTCGCCAATAATATCGCAGATCAATCATTCACTTCATTTCGAACAACCTACTTCAGATCTCTCTCATTCTACATGTGCGTCATGCTCGAGTAAAATGTAACTCATCTTCCAAATATTCAAGCACATCACTATCGAAGACTACCTCTTTTTTACATACTCATAAGATCATAATCAATACGATAATACCATTATTCCTCTCGTGAAAACTACGCATATGATGTGAAATTATAATCTTAGATGACTCCAATTTAAACACATGTTAACTATCTTATGGTCACTTCAAATAAATATGCCCTATCCGATAAATAATACGTTGAGGTTCATTTACGATGACAGTATTCTTCTAAATGTAACAACCTCATTTTAGAAAATTTCCTGTGTAATATCTACTGTTAGAGGCTCAAATTCAAAATATAGCACACAAAAATTATAATTTCTCCTGGATTATTCATGATGAAATTTACAACACAATATATCTGTTACAAAATAACGAGTGACGATCACACGGTATCACTCAAGTTGTTTACCTACACGTCACATTCTGACAACATAAAATGACCTGCTCTACTTTAAGCAACTACATAGCAGAATAAACGAAAGATACTTATTTTTGGTACTTACCATACTGATGGCTTCAGGAGGATGGCATCTCCGATTTCTCGGGTGTTAATTTTATCTCCTGGCCCTCATCTCAACATTTTCCAGACCCTTCAGGACCACATCCCGAGTTTAGGCCTGCATTGTTTGGTTATTAGGTATCACATAACAATCTTTCATCATGTATGGCGACATCATATTACCTAAAACTCGTAATATGGAATTTGCACAATATTATATACATAAATAATATTTTACAATGTTTTGAATTAACACTCGCATTATTTGTGAGAACAAGATATATCATATCTCTTTACAAATCAGTTTGTATTATCAGTACAATATATTCAGTTTTAACAAGTTTTTGATTCAATTACTGTCGTGTGTGCAACGATTCTGATATCTTTTAGTCTCTTTCCATTAATCGCCTTGTTCTTACAAAAAAAAATCCTATTCTAAAACACAATAACAGAAATCGGCTTGCATTTCATAAATCCTCAGAATTCAGTAGCCTGTAATCTCCCTTCCAGATGATTTTAACGTTCTAAGCATAGCCTCTTTGCTGCAGAATGCTCTTGTAATCACTGATCTTGGTAAAGGAACATATTTAATAATCCGTCGCCTTCTTAGCTTTATGTACAAATCTGTTTTTTTATAGTTGGTCTCTCGATGCTCAAATTAAATCGTAATAAATGGACAATGCATGACCATGGTATGAGAATTAAGCTTGACCTGTATGATTTAATCCATTCCATGGCGTCCGTTATATACTTTCGCCATTGACGTTTCATGCCATCTATCGATATTTGCTCCTCTTCCATTGAAATAAAATACAGCATATTTATTCAATATCATCTCCTCATACAAGGACATTTTGTTACCGACCGTGACTTATTGAATACCAATGGGCTCTGAACTTATAAATCCACTTGTGCCTTCTATTTGTTAGATGTTTTTTTTTTTTCAACCGAGCGAGTTATTTCTTTTATTAATATACCTAGACGTATGACAGCTGGACATATACTTTCGTATGATTTCATTAACTTTATATTACCATAAACTTCCAATGTTCTCTTTAATTCTGTTCTAGCAACCATTGAAAGGTTATATTCCCCCGACCTAAAAATGAATTTTCTTATAACAGGAGAAATTTCATCTGTGTGCATAGATCAACCATAACATTTTCTTCTTATTAATAAAATCAATTTCTATAAAATCTTACACTGAATTTCCATATAACTCATGATCAACCATCTGCATAAGTCATATGATTCTTCACACAGTCATTTAAAATACAATCCATCATTTCTTGTTCTTCAAATTTTCCTTGAGCTATTCATGATTTTTATCAAAGTCATTCATCCGTTGACATGTATTCATTCCATATATCATCAGCCTCCTCATCATGCCAAATAACGTTTATTTCCTCATCATTGACAATGGGAACATATCATTTTAGATTGGATGCATTAAAGGTGGAAACATTGGTTGAATCTAAACTCTGTAATTATATACATTGTTATCCAATACCTCTATGACCTTGAATGGTCCAATATAAAGATGAACAAACTTAGAGTAGAATCTTGCAGTAGGATTTGAGATTGCCGGTTTCCTTACAAGCACTAAAGTTCCAACTTCCAAAGGTTTTTGAAATCCTTTATACCTTAACTTCTTAAGTCATCCCTCTGCTGGCTTCCTCATGCATGAATGCTTGGGCTTGCTGTACGTTCTCTTCAGCGTCAGGTCTCTTTTCAACCGATTTACTGATTATGTAATTCCATGGGCGCTTTGGATACTCGTTCATGTGGATGACACTTGGAATATTACTGATGGATTCATGCCATTTACAGTTCATGCATTCAGCGATAGTTGGTAAGAATAATGTCGACGTCAATGGCGTTCATGACAGAAAGTTCGGCAGGATTTCGATAGTTCTTTCATGACCCTTTCAGCCGCATTAGATTCCGAGTGTTGTAAACCGATGCTGGATCGATCTCAAATTCGTCATCCAATCTGATGTTTCATCAATTGGAATTGGAGCTGTTCTATATCAGGAGAACGGGCATGTGAAGAATGATAGAACCTGTCTAGCATTTGTGAGTAGGAAATTACGGTCTCATAAACTCAAGTATACTACCACCGAACTTGATGTTAGCGGTCATTTGCGTCATTCCTAGGAACTGTCTAACATGCTTAATCCTTCTTGGTTTTTGAAATTCACATATAGCCTGAATTTTAATAGGATTGGGTTTTATACCAGTTCAATCAATCAATCAATCAATCAATACTGATCTTCATTTAGGGCAGTCACCCAGGTGGCAGATTCCTTATCTGTTGTTTTCCTAGCCTTTTCTTAAATGATTTCAAAGAAATTGGAAATTTATTGAACATCACCCTTGGTAAGTTATTCCAATCCCTAACTCCCCTTCCTATAAATGAATATTTGCCCCAATTTGTCCTCTAGAATTCCAACTTTATCTTCTTTCCTACTTTTAAAGACGCCACTCAAACTTATTCGTCTACTAATGTCATTCCACGCCATCTCTCCGCTGACAGCTCAGAACATACCACTTATATCACAAATATTATAATAATATTTATAGATCCACCTGTTCAATACAATACAATACAATCTACTATTTCTGTAACCTTTACTACGGTGGTTACACAAAACAAGTAATAAACACAATAAAGGAGGGAAGTAAGAGCACTTACACACTATCAGAAAACACTATACACTCAGAGAAACATAAGCTGGCCTACGCGGATCTCAGCCAACAAAAACATAATACGAAATATCAGTAGGGCCAACTAGTGGATAATAAACCAGGAAAGTGGAAAGAGGCAGGACCTACCGAGGGCATGGACATGGCTTGGATTGCAGATTCTGAAATGAATCGCCGTGATCCTTAAATTTGAAAAATATTATTTTCAAGTGAAATTTTACAACTAGTTACAGATCCACTAGTACAATGCAAGTTAGTAGGTTAAACCCAATTACAATTCACGGTGAATTGAACGTATTCTCCTAAACTCATACATCAAGTGACACTGAACTACCAGAGGCAAACCCCAAGGTAAATGTATTAATTTACAATCCACACATTTTGTGAAATAAGAAAAGGGAATGCCTCGAAAACAAACAGGAAAGTCCAGCTGAAAAGCTAGGGCATCCTAAATAATAAATTTGGCGAATCTAGGTTAGGCTAGGTCAGACTCCTATACGAAATTGCAAACGAACATTACGGATATTTTAACCAAAACGGAAAGTAAGAGTGCTTACCCGAGGATGCGCCATTTCGGAAGCGAGGCATTGCACATGACGCAGACCAACACAGACTAAAGGCAGATCAGGCCAAAACAAGACCGAATAATCACGATCGCTGCCTCGCTTACTATATATAGGAAAACTCTGACTTGGAGTAGCCAATCAGAATGTATGAGTCCGCCCATCCCTTCCTAGGTTCACCAATCACAATTCCTAGTCCCGTCGCGAACTTTAACTAACATTCTCAAAGACACACGTTCGCGAATCTTCCATTTCCAGAATAGTAAGAAATTTCCTTCTGGAAAACATAACCCACAAAAGCCACACACCCTGTTCAACAATTTACTAGATACTTCCAGTAAGTACAGAATAGAAATCTACCATTTACAATTACATATGTTACAAATATTACACAGTACAGGTTAGGTCATTACGAATAAAACGTTATATTATACTTTACAAATAAAGTCTTCAAAAACACTTTCCACTTCCACAATATTGTTCACCTGTGACAATTTCATGTGGTTAAAATTTATACATATTACATAAAAGGTACATGTTTCACCCTTTTTTTTACGGGCATCATCAGCCTATATCAATCTTACAAATTATTGGAAATGGGATCTTTCTAATCTTATAAACAATAGAGTAAAATGTTGGACAATGATCTCATAAAATGTTATACTGAAACATCTGAAATAGGGATATTGCACAGAAAGTGTGTTAAAAATACTGTGAATTAAGAGTTCTGAAGATTATTACGTGGTTAATCATGAATATTTGAGCTTTTGAAACCAAAATGAATCCTCTTCTTATACATCATTAGGGCTGTAACGGCCTTGAGTGTAAAAGCATAATCATCCAAGGGGGGTGTTTGCTCCATTCCCATAGCATGAGTTCAAGATAGTAAAATCAATGTCAGTAATTTAAAATCGAAGTGTGAACGTATCAAATGTGTTAAATTATGAACGGTTGATTTATCAGAAAGTCGTAGAAAAGAAGATGGGACTTCTTGTTGGAGACGTTGCTAATGATAAAATGTTGTGTCAAAAGCTAGCTGATGTCAGTGTCTAATTATGTTAGTATGGTAATCAATTGGATTCAAAAGACGGTCAAGTGGGTGTTATTAAATATTTCTTCGAAGAAATGATCGAGTTTTACCTGAAACAAAATGTTAAAAAGAGTTAGTTAAATAGTATTGTGCATGAGGCTTCCCGTACGTCAAAAATGCCTAAGGCGGTACTTACTCGTACGGTGCGTATTAAGTACGTCGAGCTGTTCCAGCAACGCTAGCTTGACTGACCTTTCTACTTCTAGTATTATAACGTTGTGGCTCAGGCGGTGAAGGACACGGGGGGGATCCTTGCGCGCAGGTGTTGTTGTTGTTAGAGGGCTGTTAGGAGCAGGATGGGCGGGCCTAACATTTGGCGAGGTGGTGGGAGCTTTAGAGCAAAAAGTTCTAAAAGTCTGCGGGATTGTATTATGTTTCGAATTCACAATACCTCATAACTTTGGAGTTAGCTCATATAAAGGATTTTTTGCCTCCGTGGCATCATTAAGATCGTGGTCTTTGTTATAGGCTTGGTCTAAAAAGATGTAAAGACTTTCTAATTCATTCATAAGTTTTCCTTTGCCTATACATCTTAGAATAGTGAGATCCTTATCAATTGATGTAAACTGGTGTCCTGTTTCACTCGTGTGAGCTCATCGCTGAATATGTGTTATGTTTGAAGGCATTGTAATGCTCCATATATCTTGTATAGAAGCTGCGCCCAGTTTGACCAACATAACTAAATCCACACTGAGCGCAAGTTAGTCTGTAAATACCAGATCTCGAAAAACGGCTGTTTTTATAATTGACTTTATTATGATTAAACAATATACTTTCATTTGTATTTACTGTTCTGAAGGCAATATTGTCATATTTTTTCAGTGTGTTCGCGATCTGGTGGATGGCTGGGTTATTGTACGTAAACGTGGCGTGACTAGTTTTTCTAGGTTTATCTGGAATGAGATTCGTGGATAGTTTATTTTTAACTTTATTAATTAACTGGTTAATCATGTCAACTTTGAACCCATTAAGTTTAGCCAAGTTCCTTATATAGTTTAATTCAATTTTTAAGTTGCGAGGGGAGAGTGGGATTTTCAAAGCCCTGTCCTAACACTTGCCCTCCTTATTGTACCCAATGCATTTCTTGGACGTGTTCCAAAATGGCGCCTATGGAAGGTAGAGACCACCCAAGAGACAGAAATATATATTGGAGGTAATTGACGTCTTTTCAAAGTATATCTCACTACAGCCGATTCAACGAGCAAATACGAAGCAAGTCTTTCACAGCTTAGTGAAAAAGGTGTTTCCTCAAATGGGCAAGCCCGAAAGAATATTAAGACAGGGGAACACAATTTACTTCCATGTTATTCCGAGAACAGATGAAAAGTATGGACATAAAACACGTATTGTGCTCAGTACGACATCCATCGGCAAATCCAGTGGAGAGATATATGAAAGAGATCGCAAAATTCTGTAGAATCTACTGTAATCATTGTCACTGGAAATGGATTGACGTAACAGAAATCGTAGAGGAATGCCTAAATAATACCATCAACAAATCAATTGCTCAGATCCCAAATCTAGTACATCATAATAAACAATCACGCAGAACATGGGACAATATAATATACATGTCACTTCAATAGAAACCAGACATCCAAGAGGTTATTAAAATGGTCCAGGGAAGGTTAAAACAACAGTCTGAGAAGAGACTTAAAAGACTACGGAATGAAAAATTTTGCGCACCATTCAAGGAAAACGACCTCGTGTTAATTAAAAAAGCACCAGTAACAAATGCACCAGCTAAGATATGTGCTAAGTTTAACCATTTATATGAGGGACCGTACAGAATTGAACAAGCTTTTGGAAACAATGCGTATCTCATAATAAGCATGGACGGAAAATACAGAAACGTTCACAATTCAAGTAATATGAAGCTGTATTTCCAAGAAAACAAAGCTGACGAAACAGAGAAATAAGTCCCATAGAGTTGCAGATGAAGTACAGAATAAATACATTGGTGAATCAGCTGATATACAAAGAGATAGGCTTGGAGAAAATAAACAACATCAGTTAGAATAAAAGAGTAATCGATATTATTCCATAGAGGAAAGAAAAATCCATCAGTTAATCGAAGAGTCATAGAGAAATTGCAGAAATGCATGGTCACATTTGTCGTTGAGATTTCAAAAGAGTAAATATATTGCAAGCAATATAGCAATATATTTAATCCATTGCGGGGGAATAAAATGTACCCAATGCATTTCTTGGACGTGTTCCAAAATGGCACCTACGGAAGGTACAGACCACCCAAGACACAGGAATATATAGCAAGATATCGATGTTTAAGCATATTAGAAGGCCATGACTGATTCGGAACTACGATATTACGAAGGCAATGTGCGACAGAGTAGAATCGACTGAAATTTTTTTTTTTTTTTTTTTAAATAAGAAGAATCGAAGGGATTATTAGAAAAACTGACTTGAAAATTTAATCTCGCAAGGACAAGAGGTGATTGATAATGCTCTGAAGAATTAAGAAGATTGAACAATTTCTAACGCGGATATTAAGCTGAAACGACATTAATATCGAAGAGAAGAGCATATTAATATATAAAATACAGTGAGGAGGATAAGAACCCAACGAATTTTGAAAACTTCGTTCAGATATATATGCTGATCATCTGAAAGCATAAGATCTGGTGATACACGAGAGCAGAAACTGGAACTGCAACTGGAGAAAATAATAGCGAAGATATTATAAATAGAGAAACAATCATTCCCAAAATAAGCTAACTCCGTATATTAGGCATTCTCTACGGAAAAAAATCAAGATAAAATAACTTACTTGCAAAAAAAATGAATGGAGGGATATATTGTCTGGGATAGTACTCAAAGATCAGACGACAATAAGGTAATTAATATACAACTACACTACAATACTACTTAGTCGAAGTCTATTTTTATCCTACAACAACCTAACAGGATAAAAACTGCTGTTAACACTAGGACCGCCGGAACATACTGTATACCTAGAACCGCCGATGCGGTCATTTTGACGGCTGTATTCTAATTATTATTTTTATGCTCAATACGTATAGTAACTCATTATCATCGTTTCAAATATGTATTACTAAGTTCATAAAACATTATTTATGGGATCTAACACGGAAAAGATTCAAAATATTTAATAGTTTTGCAAATGTAGTATTTTCCTAATTTATTACAAACACAAAAACATTTCTATAAAACACACTTATCTAAAAAGAAACATTGTTTTTACTTCAAATTCTTTTAGTATAAACGGTAAAAATAGTTATTACTCATTATCAGAAAATAGAATTACTGTAACATTCCATTTAGTGCAATTTATGACCTGAAACTTGTTTGCCAAATCCACGTGCCACAACATATTTGTCTCCTTCTTATCCTTCAGTGTATTTGCACACGCTGATGCAATCCTGCGTCTTTTGAAGCAGGAACTACATACCTTAGTTATGTACTTTGAGCAAGAACCACATACTCGCTGTTTGCACTTTCTGCAGGTAAAACTTGTCTTATTCCTGCATTTCCTCATTTGGCATTGCCTATTCTGTACATTTCCTTCCACAGGCTTCCTAAATTCGGGTTCTGTATCCACAGACTTAGGTTTCGATCCCATGTACCCCACACGAAGCTCCACTGCTAGTTTCAGGATGTCATTTCGGCAACTGATCTTCTTCCCTGTCAGTGTTTGAAAATGATCTAGGAGTTGAAATGAAATGGCGTATGGCTTTTAGTGCTGGAATGTGACCGAGGACACATGATGAAGACGACACATATACCCAGTCCCCGTGCCAGGGGAATTAAGCAATTTCGGTTAAAATTCCCGACCCAGCCGGAAATCGAACCCGGGACCCCTGTGACCAAAGGCCAACATGCTAACCTTTTTGCCATGGAGCCAGACATCCAGGAGTTGATAGCTGCCAAGTCAAGAATATTATGAAATACATGAACAGGTCATCTTCGTGTAACGGATCGAATAGTATATTTTCTTCCCATTTGATCTACCGTAGTAGAAGTATTCTGTTGCGGGAATCCTTTTGGGATTAGCTTGAAGTTCAACTTCTGAGTGCAAAGTACTGTATAGAAGGACGTTCTTGTTTCGTTTTCCTTGATAAACAGTAAGTGTGTCATTGGAATGTTTCACGAGAGTTGAGTCGTAAAGACTAGCTTTCATAGCCTTCAGAGCTTTAGGAATTTCTCTCCTTGATCGTCTAATGGTTCCAACAATATTCGAACCATTACTTTTCAACTTCTTACCAAGTTTCACTGTTGCAAAGAAAGTTATCTGTAGTCACTTGTCGCCCCTTCTTTTGAAACGGCTCCACCAACTTCATTACTACACTTTCGGATAGAGCCTCGTCACGTGGTCTGAAATCGTCTTTTCCTAGGTAAGGAAACCCACTGCACGGAAACTTTGAGTCAACGTCCACAAGAAGCCAAAATGTAATTCCAGTTTTATCTGGTTTGTTGGGCATGTACTGTAAGAATGGACACCTTGTTTTTCTTGGAAAAAGCTGCTCATCAGCAGGCAGATTTTCACCTGGAATATAAGACAATTGACAATTTTCGATGAATTTGTTCCATACTTTTGATACTAACGCAAATTTATCAGTTTTCAAATGTTCTAATCTTGTCATTCTGACGTCGAAACGCTAAAATCTTTGGATTTCTGGACGAAAATTCCTCCCCATTGTTTCTCTGAAGAATGGTGGTCCCCACTTTTCAGACCAGAGTTCATTAGGTATAGTGTTACTGGCTCCAAGTACACCACGAGCATACACTAAGCCAATGAATGCCTACACTTTTCTAAACTTACACTCCACAATTTATCTCCTAATACGCGTTTGGCTTCAGTTTCCGTAGAGTGTTTGATGTGTTTCAATATAGAATCATCAATAAAAAGACGACATGCACACGCTACACTGTCGTCAGAAACATACCGCTTTGAGTATGGAGTAGGTCCTGGATTTTCTTTCAAGATGTTGTGACAAGCCATCCTTCCAGGTGTAGTCTTCACAAACTCTCATACAGGCCACTCCATGAAGTCATCTGTACCTAGTAACATATTACTTGGTCCTGGGAGGCTTGTGTTGATGCGTCCCTTCTTTCATCCAGCTTTTCCTATCGCATTTTCTACTGCTGTAATAGAACAATCGGAAACTTTCAGTTCTCGGCCTACACCAGGCATAATTACAGTCTAATTGCTGAATTTCAGTACCAAGATTGTAATGTTGACATCAAAATAACGTATATCATTAGGAAATCGTGACAGCGGAAGAATGTTCGCTACTCTCAGAGGACAGTGACCCATTAGCCACCTTTAGAAAAAAGAATAAAGAAGAGAATGAACAATGGCCGTAGATATACTATCAGAGTTTCATAGTTATGCTTACATTATTGCAGGGAGAATAATTATAAACAAATGTTATCTCAAACAGAGGAATAAGCACATGTTCTAATACATTTTATTATGATAATCAATACAGCGGTCAAAATGACCACTTCGGCGGTTCTAGGTATACTCGTTACCTACGTCCTAACCAATGACGCAAAATTAATTACATTTAATACACATGATTCTGACCGGTAATCAGGAAAAGTCACTGAAGCTCTTTGCAATGCGACAGAAAATGTGGTCAAAATAAGGCTTTGAAAAAGTGTAGCGGTCATTTTGACCGCTCCGGCGGTTCTAGTGTTAATTACTGAATACCAAAGGGAATACACAAGGACGTTGCGGCGGAAGTTACAATGAGTGACAAATCTAAACTGCTATTAAGCCTATCCTAATTACAACAGAATTTTAGCTTCTACAGTTACTTCTACTATACCAGTACTACACAAATATTTTACAATAATAAAATAAGCATACTAAATTCTAAAAAGATATTACTCGTATACTACTGTACAGTACACTACAATAAGTTTAAACTACGTTCAGACGTATCCTAATTACAATACAGGGACCGTATGTCGCTACTAAGCAAAAACAGAAATGAAAATTGCAAGTTTGAAATTTGCAAGACTACTGTACTCAAAGATTATGAACAAAGCTAAATGCTTAGACAGGTTATTATTAGTACTATGCTCTAATAGATTCACACAAAAGATATACATGAATATAGCAAGCAAGATATGGTACTATCTAAATATACTGTATCTGCACCACAATTCTCAGCTGAAATGTATATGAATTTTTACCGCTGGTGGAAATACTATTATTTACCCTACTACGCGGGACGGAGAATAAAAGTGTCCTTAAATGCTGAAAAATAAGAGGTCTACATTAATTCCTGTCAAAACTACGCCGGGGGCTTGAACTGCAATATTATTGGGATATAGGAAATTTATTATTAACTTTTACTCTATGAATAAACGAAGGTGGAAAGTACAAAGTATGCAGGGAACTAAGACTACAAATTATCAGAATATAGTAATCAGCTAATTTTGTATTTATTTAGACAAGTACCCTGTGCATGTAGCAACAATCGTCTACAATTCTAATAGAATCATCAACAATCCAAAAACTTCTTTTTAAATCGAAGTTTACAGGCGAATCGTATTATTTAATTTAATAAATTGTTACTTTCGTGATAGTTTGAACCGATATCTATACGAAATATCGGAAACGTTGCGGCGGAAGTTACAATGAGTGACAACTCCTTATGATAATCTGCCTTTGTATGTATTATAGCAACGAACCTACAGATATATAAAAATATTGTTTTAAAAGTTAATATATTTTGATGCATAATAAATATTTTGATAAATATTACATATTTTAAATATTTTGAAGGATATAGTGCATTTGAAAGAAAACACAATTTCGCTAATTTTACATCGATTTAAGTTTTTAAATTACACACTTGAAAATAGTTAAGCCTGTACATCTCTAACATCTAAAAATCCTTTAATAATTTAATGTGAAGTATTCTGTCAAAGAATCGCATCCCTTAGCTGGGTTGGCGGTGCAAATCTTGGGTGTCTCGAGCTGTCTATCTATCTTCCCTTGCACAAACTTTGTCACATTGTTCTCCTCTCAGATTTGGTGACTTCTTTTGTGATCCCTTCACCAGTGCTCGATTTAATTCCATATGTCAAAAACGCCTTTTACCTTTCTTTCTTTCTTTCTTTCTTTCTTTCTTTCTTTCTTTGGTTATTCCATTCACTTCCATAAAGGGCTACAGTTCACACAAAAGTCTTCAGGACCAGGTGAGTTAGCCGTGCGGCTAGGGGCGCGCGGCTGTGAGCTTGCATCCGGGAGATAGTGGGTTCGAGTTCCACTGTCAGCAGCCCTGAAGATGGTTTTCCATGGTTTCCCAATTTCACACCAGGCAAATGCAGGGGCTGTACCTTAATTAAGGCCACGGCCGCTTCCTTCCCAATTCTAGGACTTTCCTATCCCGTTGTGTTGGTGCAATGTAAAACAAATTGTAAAAAAAAAAAAAAAAAAAAAAAGGCTTCAGGACCATTTTTCTAACAAGAATATTTGTGTTTGATGAGATCAAATTTCTTCTCTCTTAATAAGGACCTTCCGTGCTTGAGAGAGTCTACAGTTAAATATTTCTTTGCCGGACAATTTGAAATACGCGCCAGTGACTTCGTGTGAAGTTGAAAATTCTTTTTCTATACATAAGAACATCCTAACAGACAGAAGGCATTCGATGACCACAGAAAATTTGGAAAACTATTTAGTTATTAACTGTGCCTCCAAATGAAATTTAGAGCTTGAATAACATCTGCACTTATACTTTTTTTTTTCCATTTCTGTGTACAAGAATACATCAAATAAAGCTTAGATATTAAATTACATATTTTTTTTATTTATTACATATTTAACTACATATTTTGTCAATTTTAGCTACATATTTATGAACATATTTCTCATTTTTATATTACATGTAATCCGGACTCTAGTGATGACGTACGATGTTTTGCAATCTTGCTTTTGAAACACAAAGAATGTTCAAAAATGTTTCACAGTATACTTTCACTTTCACTGACCCACCTTTTTCTCATATGAAATAAGAGATTGTTTGTTCTCCCCTGCAACGAGATCTCAAAGGCGTTTTGATACTCGTGTATTTCAGAAGGAAATTATCTTGGTAAATTTTATCACACTTTGCATAAAAGCTGGTATGAAAAGACATATCATCTGTCATTTTCAGTCTAGCACAGTTCCATCCGGTTCGATGACCACACTTCTGATACTCGGGAAGTCCTTTTGACGAATATCTGAAATCACACACATAAACAAAAACTTTTTTTAAAAGGTGGACATGGACAGTCTTGCATCTAGGTGACTCAAGTAGTGTAATTATCGATGCACTGTGAAGTACGCCATCTTTTGATACCATTAGATCGTAATTTATGCTTGGTTTATTGATCCCTCTTATGTAATTTTCTTGTGCTTGTGGCAAATTATCATTTTCTGAGCCTGTGAAATCTGTGTGTTAGTGCACACGAAATAGGCAGGTAAATTAGAGAAGTACACAATTCTTAGGTTGAAACCCTGTAAATAAGCTCTGCCTTAATGACACGAGGGGTAGAGCTATATTTCAATCCTGTTGCTTTCTCTCTTACTCAACTGAGAGGGTAATATCAAGGTCATGCTGTACGTAGGCTTTATTCTCTCTTTACCAGTAATGAGAGCTCCAGCTCTCGACTCTGCTCCGTGTCATTTGTACCCTGGGCAGAGCACAAAATGCTATGTGCAACCAAATATTTCACAAATTAATGTGGAAAATGGCACATATGACTTACTAGATATTCTAACATGCCTGTTGACATGGTATTTAATGGTTTCATTATGATGTTTGAAAAAAAGAAGAAAGAGAATTGGATAATGCCCCATCATATGTGAACATGAGTGCAAAGAATGCTAGATTTGAGACTTACTACCTCGAGTCCCTGTGGCCTTGCTTCCTGCAGCCTTGTTGCTGGTGTACGGCATGCTGTTTTTTGCTTGTGGCGAGCTATTGCTTGGAATGTGGGAAGGGAGAGTAGAGGTGGTAGAGGGAGAGGGATGGAGAGTGGTCTGGAGAGACCGGAGCACGTGCTTTCCGGGTTGATTGGCAATTTTATTGGAATAAAAGCTTTTAATTAGGGGAATGAGCACATTATGTAAAACATTTATTTTTCTGGTTATTTCTTTGAGGTGGTTTTTGAGATTAGTGTATTTTGCTAAATGTATAAGGCATTCTTTGGTGTTTGGCTAGGGTACCATTTGATAAAATATTTAGAATTTCCATGTCTTGTTCAATGTTGAAAATATTGTGTTTGTAATCTACCATATGTCGGCCCATTGCGGAAAATTGGTTATGTCTAATTGCTTCTGTGTGTTCGGTGTAGCGGGTATTGAAATTTCTGCCTGTTTGTGCTAGGTAGCTAGCTTTGCAGTTGGTATACTTTATTCTATAAATGCCTGATTGACTGTATGTGTTGTTTTTATTGACTGTTTTGCAGTTATGGAAAATACAAGAATTATTGTTAGAGGTTTTAAATTCTATTTTCAAGTTACGTTTTTTAAATATATTGGTGAAATGCTAAGTACTAGTATTATTAACCCTCTCCCGCCCATAGCGTAGTAATGCGTAGCGCGAAAGCTTAGGGCCTCCCGCCCTTAGCGTAGTAAAGCGTACTTGTACTTCTAGTCGCATGTATGAGCCATCTATCGGCCGATAGACAAATATAACTTACAGTTACTAGCATGTGCACTTCGTAGAGATCAAAGATATTAGTTTTCTTCTTTTAAAACCTCAGCAGGCATATTAGAACACGAAATACGGAAGGCAGTGACATATTGTAAACAAACACGTCAACGTTTAATTCGCGTGAAAATATTTTATGCGATAACGACATTGAACGTTTGGTGAACGATAATTCTGACTGTGAAACTGTTAGTAGTGGCTCAAGTGAACTCAGTGAACTGGAAAGTGAAAATGAAAGTGACGATATTTCAGGAAATGACGACATACACATGCGTGATGACATAGATTGTAGACCTAACTTTCAGTGGACAAATACATTGTCTTACTTCGAACCGGCGGACTTTACTAAAGAGGCAGGACCTTGCCATTCTCTTCCTGTAGCCAGTACAGCATTAGAGTATTTCTCCCTTATATTTGATGAAAACATTTTCGAATTAATTGTTCATTAGTTCTTGTACAATATACATTTTTATAAATATCTGCATTATCATAAGGATGGCTGAAAAGAATTGCTTTAATTCTGGGGAAAACATCCATTTTAATATGGGCGGGAAAGGGTTAAAAGTAAAAGAAGCATACGGTACTTATTTTTTAGGTTTATTTTCTTTAATTATGTTAGATTTGGGTTTGTGTTTAACTTTATAAATGATTTTGTTTATAAATTCTCCATTATAACCATTATTCTTAGCTATTGTGTGAATTGTGTTTATTTCTTTTTCAAGGTCTTTAGCAGATAATGGAATAATTAAAGGCTCTATGAATCATACTGTGTTATTCTGCTTTTGGGGGGGGGGGGGGGTGTTGGGATGAGTGGAGTTTTGCTTTATGGTGTTTAGAAGTTTGTGTTGGTTTCCTGTAAATGTTACACGATTAATGGTTGTCATGTATATTGACAGTTACGTTAAGGTAATTTAATGTGCGGTTTGTTTAAGTTTGTATTGTAAATTTTATATATTGATCTACTGTAAGTTGATTAACTGTTCTAAAATGACACTGCTATTAGTAATGTGATAGTCTGTCATGGTAAAGATACCTTACCTATGGCGCGACGGCCCGTTTTTGGGTCATGGCCTCCCCAGATGCTCTCCGCCAAAATTGTCGATCTCGTGCAGCTACTCTCCAATTCTGGATCTTGAGGATATGTGCTGCGTCCTGATGTACACCATCTTCCCATCTGTTACGTGGCCTTCCCACAGGCCTTCCTCCTCCAAAGTCTCCTAAGAATACCTTCTTTGGGATTCGGTGTTCTTCCATCATCATTAGATGACCTGCCCATTTAAGTCTCTTCATTCGAATGGCATGCGACAGGGGTGCCTCCCCATACAGGGAATATAGTTCATTGTTATATCTAATTCTCCATTCTCCTTGTACGCATATGGGTCCATAAATTCTCCTCAGGATTTTCCTTTCGAAGGAATCCATCTTCTCCACGGCTTTCTTTGGGAGGGTCCACGTATCACTTCCATACATCACTATACTGCGAATGAGGGTTTTGTATAGCATAACTTTTAAGCTCTGGTTTATATCTACTTCTGAAAAGTGGTAGTACTGCAAAGTATGCTCTGTTGGCAGCTTTAATTCTTGCCTGTATGTCCACCATTTCATCATTCTTGTTGCTCAGATGTACACCAAGATATTTAAATTCATCCACCACCTCCACTTTGGATCCTTCAGGGACAAGTTGGTCATTTGTATACTTCCTTCTCCGAGCCTGCACCATTACCTTCGTCTTTTGTTCATTTATTTTAAGTCCAATCTCTTTGCCTTCTCTACTCAAGTCTTCAAATGCTTCTTTAACTGTCCTTGTTCTTCTTCCCATCAAATTTATGTCATCAGCATATCCAACTAGTTCAGCTGTTTTGTACAGAAGTGTTCCACTGGTGTCCACCCTTAACTTTCTAATCACTCATTCTAGTGCCAGGTTAAATAGAATTGGTGCTAAGCCATCTCCTTGCTTCAATCCCTGATTCACTTCGAAGAAGCTGCCTACTTCAGTCTGAATTTTCACTCCCACCATCGTATTTCTCATAGTCAATTCCACCAGTCGCACCAGCTTTTCTGGTATCTTGAACTCTCTTAATATCTCCATTAATTTATCCCTGTCAATAGAGTCGTATGCTTGTTGAAAGTCGATAAACATCTGTACCACATCTATGCCCTGTTCCCAACACTTCTCCGACACTTGTTTCACAGTAAATATCTGATCAATAGTGGATCTTCCCTTCCGGAACCCTGCCTGGTATTCTCCTAGAATTTCTTCCACCAGGGGTTCTAGTCTCTTCTTCAGAATGGAGGTGAACAACTTATATACTGTACACAGCAGCGTTCCTTACTGTCCATCCCAACTATATTGGCTGATCTTATGGCTATTCCTCTTCATAAACCATGTGTTTTCTATTATCAGGTTATTTCTGATACAAAAGTCCAACAGTTTCTCTAAATGTTCATTTATATTGCCATTCTCATGTGGGCCAAAACATTCTCATATCCCATTCTATCAGTTCCCACATGGGCATTCAGATCTCTCATTATCATGATACCATTTCCAGTTCATTGAGGAAACCTTTTTCTTCCACGCCACATACTGTCTGCGGAGCATATGCCTGTACTATCTTCAGTAGTCCCTTGTTTACATGTATGTGCATTAATATATTAATTTCATTTACATACTCAACTTCAGGTGCAGGTGTCCATAAAATTTTAGTCATCCTTTTTTTATTTTAATCTGTGACTGTTTCTGTGAACTGATAAGTTTCCTGTGGTTTCTCTTTCATCCAAATGCCATTTTCGTATTTTGGTCCTAGGATTTCTCCGTGATTTTCTCTCTTGTTTTTCAACGTACTTTATTTGTGACCTGTCACCAGTTACCAGGATTTTGCTCTTTGCTTTACGTCGCACCAACACAGATAGGTCTTATGGCGACGATGGGACAGGGAACGGCTGGGAGTGGGATGGAAGCGGCCGTGGCCTTAAGTAAGGTACAGCCCCAGCATTTGCCTGGTGTGAAAATGGAAAACCATGGAAAACCATCTTCAGGTTTGCCGACAGTGGGGTTCGAACCTACTATCTCCCGAATACTGGATACTGGCCGCACTTAAGCGACTGCAGCTATCGAGCTCGGTGAATCGCATTTTAACACGCAATGTTGCCAATCTTTCATTTACTGCCAAAAACTGTAGTACATCATCTTTAGCTTGTTTTCGTACTATAAATGCTACTCCTCCTCCTTGTGCATTCCTTGACTTCCCACTACTGAATATTGTGTGGGTTTTGGTGTCCCAAATCTCATCCCTTCCTGACCATCTAGTTTCTTGTATAACTGCTAAGTCCACTTTGTTGACTTCTAGTTTCTGCATCAGTACTTTCAGTGCTCCGGCTCATAGAAGTGTGCATACATTCCATGTACCAATTGCGTAGTCCATTGCCTTTAGCTTAGCTCGTCGTCTATTAAATCCACCATTCCGAGGCATATTCTGGGGCTTCGCAACAGTAGGTTTTCCGGAGCGAGGTTGTTAGCCTTGCTCCAACCCCCAGCAATCCTGGAGGACCGATGTTTTCTGTTAGGGTTGTCTCCATTAGCTGATTGATTCCCATTTAAGCGTTGGGAACTCGCTTTCTGCCCTTACATGACTTAGCCGTGTATCTTAGAGAATGTACCCTTTGCCCAGAGGCCACGGCGTGGACGTGCATGTATCGGACTTGGTAGGAATAAATGGCATTTCCTGTGTTTTGCTAGTACACTCCCATCAGCAAGAAGTGCACCCACAGGACCACATACTACCCCTTCGACCCCCCATGGTAAAGATGTCATCAAAAAATCTATGCCAGAAAAATATATTGTCAATTTTAGGGTATTCCATGTGCACCATTCCCGCGTCCAGGTGAGGACACATGACATCCAGACTAGCTCTTAATATAAATGATTCTCACTGATTAATGTTTCTGGTCTATGAGTTCCGCTTGAGAAAGTACGCCGATGGACTATGGTAAATCTCAACCTACATAGGACGTCTCCTACACGCTATCAGTCGGATACCATACATGCATGTCGCCAAATTAATCGCAGATAAACGACGTTAATATAGTATTGCCACTAGTTCATGTGTGTCGCCAAAGAAATCGTAAGTAAAAAAAAAAAAAAGTTATCATAGTCTTACATCTAGTTCTTATCCTAAGTAGACATTAAAAGAATTGTGAAGTTTCACCATTTAACATTTATTGACTATTCAACTCAAATAATGAGAAAATGTTTCCCTAAAATCTCGTTGAAATGTCTCATACTACGTAAGTAGCCTCGTGGTGTTGAAAGAATTTCTGTCTGTCATCATTAAATTGAAATGAAATAGAAATTAAGCTTGGAAAGCTTGTAGCAGGTAACTGAAATCTAGGCCATAATTATCAATTCATTAACATCTTGGCCTATCGAAAATCTAAGCAATATGTAAGATAATGTTCAAAGAATAAATTGAAAAATTAAAAGTATTGATTAATTAAAACATACTAAATAACATTGAAACTGTTAGATGCATCTAACTAGTTGAAAATGAAAAGGAAATTACATTCATTAATATGTACATCATTCCAGATTACAGTCTTTTGAAAGAATGTAGAACGCAGTGTAAAATGCCAAATAAACAATTCACTGAGACTTGGAATCTCTTCTTCCTGAGCTAAATTGCTTCTTAAAATAATTTTAAAATCCTGTCAGTTGATATCCAACTCATACATGACTAGTAAAACGAATATCACTCTGTGCTGTACTTAATATGTGTCCATACACAATAGAAAATCACATGGGAAAGTACTTTCTGTCTTCTAAGAACTTCAGTTAATTAATATGCTTGAACGCTCTTTTCATCATCATGTTTCATAGTGTCCGGTCTCAGTATAAGCAAAATCAGGTCCGCTCTAAGTCGTAATTGATCTCAAAATAACATTATCATATGGCTTATGTGGTTAATCCAAAAATTTATTACCTTAATCCAAGGTTAAAAATCAATTTAAGTGCGTATTTCACTGAATGTAGCATTACCAAGTGTATTTCACTAAATTTTTAACAAATCACACCACAAGTAGAAAAACTGGCATGTTAGAAGACTCTACCTTCAGCTAAAATCCTTCTATGAATGACTAAGTCACCAGTGATATGTCAATTTGCTCACATAAAATCAGAAATTAGGTTATCATGTGTGAAAGTTCTCGAAAATTGTCATAAATAATTCAGTGAAGGCCTAATTATTATCATTACTAGCCTCATGGCTCATTTGATGACCCTTAATACTCAAAATAACACCGTGTTGATGGCATTGAGATCGTATCCTAAGCTACTTTGAGTGTATCTAGGAATAAAATTAGCAATTGAAAGCAGTACGTTTCAATATATGTCTCAGAATGCGTAACTTGCACCTGACATCATCTCACAGAAGACTACTATGACCAATCTCTCAAATAAAAGTAAATATCACCATCACTAATTAACATTAGCCTACATCATTATTCTTATTCACCATTTATCATTCCATATTTCACGTAATAATCATCTCAACACATTATAAGCACTTCAATTCATTAAATACGATGCATATGTGCCATACTGTAACCTTCTCATATTATAACATTACTCCTACCGTCATAGTGTCAAAGAAAAGTGTATCATAATTCTAAGCTGTACTGCTTCACATTTCATCGTAGACATTCCCTAAATACGATCTCTTAACTTACTATTCTGATAAGGTCATCACACATGCGTATTAACACCCATATTGCACTTTAGCACTTCACTGATAATGATTAAAGAATACCTATTACTTTCTCTCACACCACATTGACAATGTTACGAACGGCTTTCACTGGTTAATTACGACTACATGTGGATTTGACATTAATAGCAGATGAATACCTACATCCATGTAACCTCATTTCGATACATTTATACGCACACACAATGTCACAAAACATATCATCACATAGCCAATAAAATAAAGATTTCTACTTACGAAAACAACTCATAGAGGACTTAACTTTACTTATTGGACCCTGTTTGCCATCTCGCATCTGGTCATCGGAAGGTAGGCCTCGCTCCATGGTTCTGCTTCAGGTGATTGGTCCATCTCGTCTCCTCTCAGCTGACTTTTAATCATCCTGGGTCAACAACATCGTATAGCGCCGCCATAACCGGAGTAGTATCGCCTTGGTCCTTTACAGCATCATAGTGGTAGTAGCTCGTACGTTTGGAACAGAATAATACAATATGTTACTTAATGTCGTCATCTTACAGTATATCTTAGTTTTGGAATGCTTATTATATAAAAGTTCTGTTCTGGGACGATTAGTTTCAATATAGTAGTTCCAAATATGCTAGTATTGGTAATAACTATCTTGCTTGGAGAGCAAATGTGATTTCTCTGTGTTTTTATTAGAAATGCACTTGACAGCTGGTTGGACTCTGCCGTTTACGATAAGCAGTATCGGACAAATATATGACTTCTAAGTCAAGTCGTGACGTATCGCTGTACCAATCTTACTAACTCCTTTCGCTGGTCTTTTAATTTCGCGCAGTAATCTGATTTCTGCAGCTGATGTTGAGCGTGCTGTCGCGAATTATATTCTCCGTCAATATTAAATCTCTAAATCCGATAAGCTGGTTTCTTTCTTTTACTCGACTCTGCCTTGCTCGTGGTAGTTCAGAATGAAGAATGAATGTTCCAATGTGAATTTTTTTCTTAATAATTGGTTTGAACAATCTCCATCTGTCATTCTTTTTTCACCGCCTTCTACGTATGGTTCTTTCAGTGACTACCTGTTGAAAAGATTATCATTTCGGTTCGTATTCACGTTAGTTGTTTTCACATTGATATTTTAATGGCTCGAACTCCATTTTTGTTCCTGCTAGTGCATATATAGAGCTGTGAAATGGCACACATGTTATCCAAGTACATTTCCACTAATATCCCCAAGGCTGGCAATCCCATGGAAAGTCTGCTTTGTTGGTAGATAATATTATTGAAGCTCATGTGATTGTTATTAAGGGCATATTTTAATGTATTTATAAATTCTTTGATTTTTGTAAGGCTTAGTTTACTTTCTTTCTTTAGGTTGGTTTCAATTAAATGAATGGTTTTTTTTGTACAGGAATACTTGGGTACATGTTCTTGATATTGTGTGAAATTAATTAAAGGTATTGTTGAATTTTTAAGTTTTTGGTGATGTCGTGGTGGTTTTTTTTTACTGTTCTTTTTGAGAGAGATAATTGTGGTTTTCCAGAAATGTTTGTATGGATTGTGAAATTTTGTATGTGGATCTAGGTTTATAGTTTGGTAGGGTCTTTTCTTTAATGATTTGAAATGTATCATCCATAAAAGAATTGCTGTTTTACGTCCATGATGACAGTCTGAAAATAAAAAGTTAGAATTTCACCCCTCAACTTACCGGGCGAGTTGGCCGTGCGGTTAGGAGCGTGTAGCTGTGAGGTCGCATCTGGGAGATGGTGGGTTCAAACCCCACTGTCGGCAGCCCTGAAGATGGTTTTCCGTGGTTTCCCATTTTCACACCAGGCAAATGCTGGGGCTGTAACTTAATTAAGGCCGCGGCTGCTTGCTTATTCCCAGGCCTTTCCTGTCCCATTGTCGCCGTAAGACCTATCTGTGTCGGAGCGACGTAAAGCAACTAGCAAAAAAAAAAAAAAACTTATCCCCAATTGAACACCACAACGAAATAAGATATGAGGTCAAGAAAAGATTACCTAATTGCATTAATAGTCTCGGAGAAAACAAGAACAATACAGTTAACAACAAACAACTAAACGAATCCAAAGAAAATATGAGAGATAATATCCTATTAATAACTAAAGTCGACAAAGGAAACACGACTGTCATAATGGACGAAAATGAATACCTAATTAAAACCTAACATTTTCTTATGGACGATACATTTCAAATCATTAAAAATGACCCTCCCTACAGAATCCAGAAAAAACTTTAAACAATGCTTAAAAATGTCAGTTACCTTCTTAATGAACAAGAAACCTCTAAATTAATAGCCAAGAAGCCTAGACTTCCTACAGCTAAAGTATATCCTAAGATCCACAATGCCTACGTTCCCATGAGACCCATTATAGACTTTAGACCAGTATCTACTATTCAGGAGATAGTGGATTCGAACCGCACCGTCGGCAGCCCTGAAGATAGTTTTCCGTGGTTTCCCATTTTCACACCAGGCAAATGCTGGGGCTGTACCTTAATTACGGCTGTGGCCATTTCCTTTCCACTCCTAGCCATTTCCTGTCCCATCATCGCCATAAGACCTATCTGTGTCGGTGCAACGTAAAGCAACTTGTAAAAAAAAAACTTTAGGCCCACATACAAAATTTTACAATTCATACAAAAATTCTAGAAAAACATTATTCATTTCTCTCACAAAGAACAGTAAAAAATACCATGACATCACTAAAAGTTTACAAATTTAGCAATACCATTCATTAATTTCATACACTATCAAGAACATGTAGCCAATTATTCCTGTACAAAAAAACCATAAATTGAATAGAAACCAACCTAAAGAAACAAGGTAAAGTAAGCCTTCTGGAAATCGAAGAATTTATAAACATACTAAAATTTGCCCTTAATAGCAATCACTTAAGCTTCAATAATACCATCTGCCAACAACATGGATGTCCCATGGGATCGCTGGACTCGGGAATATTAGTGGAAATCTACTTGGATCACTTGGAATACTCTAAAAATGACAAAACTGACAGCATATTTTTCTGGTCTAGGTTTGTTGACGACATCTTCACTATAATAGACAAACGCTTTACTAATTGCAATGTCACCTTAGAACAATTAAACAACCTAGATCAAAATATACAATATGCAATACAATCTGAAGCAAACTGCACATTAAATTACCTTGAAGTAACTGTCACTATACACGAGAACCACAAAACTCCACTCATCCCAACCCCGAAAAAAAAAAATAAAGCTGCATACCACACAGTATGATTCCCATACAGCCCTTAATATTCCTTCATCTGTTGAAGACCTCAAAAAAAAATTTAAAATAAATACAATTCAGGCAATAGCTAAGATTAATGGTTGGAAGTCCCGTATGCTTCTTTTACTTTTAATAAAGCTAAAACTTCCCATATCAACAATTTATTTGAAAAATGTAACATAAAAATAGCATTTAAAACCTCTAACAATAATTCTTCTGTTTTCCATAACTGCAAAACAGTCAATAATACCAATAAATACAGTCTATCAGGCATTTATAGACTAAAGTGTAGCAACTGCAAAGCTAGCTACATAGCACATACAGACAGAAATGTCAATACCCGTTACACTGAACACAGGAATGTAATTAGATATAACCGCTTTTCTGCAATGGGCCAACATATGGCTGATTATAAACACAATTTTTCCAACATCGAACAAGACATGGAAATTCTAAAAATTATATCAAAGTTACACAACCTCAATGAAATGACCAAAAAGCAAATGTCTTATATAGTGCCAACATTCCCCTAATTAAAAACCTTTTATTCCAATAAAATTGCCAATCAACACCGCAAGCATGTGCTCCAGTCTCTCCGGGCCATACCCCTTCCCTCTCCTTCTACAGCCGCTACTCTCCCATCCCACACGCCAAGCAATAGCTCGCAACAAGCAAGAAACAGCATGCAGTGCAGCACAACAAGGCTGCAGGAAGCAAGCTCACAAGGACTCAAGGGAGTAAGTCTCAAAACTAGTATTCCATTCACTCATTTCACAGGGCATTATCCATTACTACTTTCAATTTCTTCTTTCATTTTTCAGACATCATACATCTACTATATTTCACGCGATAGACAACTTGTTATTCTACAGTTCACACGTACACATTGTTACTAATTATGGCAGAAGTAAGGAGGACATAAAATGCAAATTAGCACAAGCAAGGCCTTTCTTAAGAAAAGAAATTTGCTCACTTCAAACATTGATATAGGAATTAGAAAGATGTTTTGAAAACTTTTGTCTGGAGCATGGTATTATATGGAAGAGAAACATGGATGATAACTAGGTCAGATAGAAAGAGAATAGAAGCTTTTTAAGTGTGGTGTTACAGAAAAATGCTAAAGGTGAGGTATGAACGAAGAGGTATGAAATTGAATTGATGAGAGGAGAATGATTTGGCAAAATTTGACCAAAAGAAGAGATAGAATGATGGAGATATCTTAAGGCACTCCGTACTTGTTCAAATTCAAGGCTTTGGCCACCAATTTTCACAATGTGTACCCCTTGTCTTTCTCCTTCTGATATCACCGTGGTCTTGCTTTTCTCTGCGCTGATTTTCATATGATATTTTTCAATTTCCTCATTCAGTGCATCAAGTTGTTCTTGTACTTCTTTGCTGTTCATTCCCCAGACCATAATACTGTGTGCAAATATTAATAAATTAATCTTCCTATCTCCATATGCTTTCTTTCTCTCCTTCACACCAAATTACACTACTCAGCACTCCGTGTTCTCAATTACAACATATTAGAATCATTCTGTATTGATGGTTTCACTTTACAAAGGAAATTTAATATGTCTTCCTATTCAATACATACATTACATACATATCTCCATCGTTAGATGGAGTAATAATAGTCAGATGTTTCAACTCATTTGAGCCATCTTCAGTGAAAAAAGGGGTTAAAATTATTAGTATAATAGAAGATAAAATATGTTAAAACATAATGAAGGAAAGAAAGAAAAACAAAGATATGACAGAATTAAAACAATTCAATATATTATACCCTTTAGGGCTTAATTCAATGGATCAAATACAGAAAAAATAGTGGGTTACCTAACTTACCTGCTTACCTGTCCATAAAAATAAGAATGCACCTGACTAACAGCAGCCATAGAGAAAGCTTAAAGGGTCCTTGTGACGAGAGTGTGATAGGACAGGTATACTAATATATTATCCTGTTGTTAATGAGGAACTGAATTAGCTTTTAACTAATTGACAAATGCAGAGTCTATTCAATAATGACAATAATTATTTACAATAGTGTGCACTCATGGTGCCAAAATCAAAATGCCAAAGATGGCTTACATTTATAATTTTAAAAGAAATAATGTTGACGTGTTGATGAACGAGCTAGTAAGCCGGTGAATGGTTCC
Organism: Anabrus simplex; assembly: GCF_040414725.1. NCBI lineage: Eukaryota > Metazoa > Arthropoda > Insecta > Orthoptera > Tettigoniidae > Anabrus > Anabrus simplex. The sequence continues at coordinate 180,102,641 of NC_090266.1, forward strand.
TTCCCACACACTAGAACAGAGCATAGTACTAGGATTAGGAACATTTCGCAGAAATAAATTTACCACTAAAGTTCCCTTGCATCTGAGAAATATTCACATATAAACCAAAGAGCAATGGGTGCTATAAACCATACCAAAACAAAATAAAACAAACACTGAAGTTACTTGTGGCACGATTCCACTTAAAATTGGACGAATATGAACACACTTCCCCTGGGTCCTCTTCACTTTACCCGACAATAAAACAGTCAAACATAAATTCAACTAGTGCACAAAGATATCATACCTTCTGTACACATAAATGTGGACAAGCAAGAGGAAAGAAAAAAATTCTCTGTCAAACACATAAATCTCTACTGAAAAGAGAAGGAACGAGCTACTGCATGCCTTTTAAAAATGGCCGTCACGCCATAGGGTGCGGTAATTCTGCCAATGACCTAGAGACTACGGGAGTATGAGGGACTCCCAGACACACCAAAAAAGAATAAATCGTTAACGAACGCTAATACTGACCTTGCCTCGGCTGTCTTCTTGGTCTCAAAACTACACAAGGGTGTTTCACTTCCGTCTTATCTCGACAAGCATATGAGCCTCTACATAAATTCTTACGACAAGCAAGGAACCAATTCTCATTCTAAAAATCGGGCTCTTTTACCATATCACTTCTGGGTCTAATTCATTTAATTCACAGTACTATTCAATACTATTTCAAATCAAAATCTCTTTATTTGCAAATGAGGTGTCTACCTCGGTGGCAAATGGTACACTAAAATACATTATTGTCAAGCACTAAATATTAAATTAACAAGAGAAGAAAATTTTCCTATAATACAATATTATACAATTTACGCTAACAATGTTTTCTATTAAACACACAGCTCATCCTTAATAAATTTATATTGTTTACAAAATTCTACTTATAATATCTCCTGTACTACTTACAAATATAGTCAACTGATATACAGTATGTGGAATTACTTAAAATGAAATTATACAACTCTTATAAGATTAATATTTACATTGCATTTATTAATTTACTATTTTTTTTTTTTACCCGTTCTGGATCCTAAGTAGCTTAACGACCTGCTGCGTCTTAACCAGAGCCCCTTTTGCCACCACTTTTCAGAGTTCCTGAAGGGCCTTCACAGCTACCGTAGCGGTCCCAGGGCCCTCGAAGTCCCCACTGTACTTCACCCCTACAGGCAGTCCCCTACTTTGGCTGTCCAACTCCTTAGACCAGGGGATGGAATTAATTTAATCACACACATTTTTTTAAAATTTACAATAACCTGCACTGGTCGAATGCCCTCTAACACTTCATTTATCTTTTCTGTTGCTGTTTATTCTCTTCTTGAATATCTGTACAGATTTTGGAAAAGGATCAAACACTACCCCTGGTAAACTGTTCCACTCCTTCACAACCTTCCCAATGAATGAAAATTTACCCCAATCGCTTCTGCTAAAATTCCTTCTAATTTTATATTTGTGGTCAGTCCTGCCGATATAATTATTTTCCAACTGAAGCCTCTCACGGATATCTCCCCATGCTTCTTCTCTTGTATAGGCTCTATATAATCCTATAAGTCTAGTTTTCTACCTTCTTTTACTTAAAGTTTCCCAGCCAAGTTCCTTTAAAATTTCTGATACACTACTCTTTCTCTTGAAATCCCCTGTTACAAATCTTGCTGCTTTCCTTTGCACACTATCTATTTCTTTTATTAGGTACTCTTGGTGAGGATCCCAAACACTGTTTGCATATTCCAATAATGGACGAACCATACTCAAGTAACTTTTTTCTTTTAATTCTTTGTTGCATCCTTTAAGTAGCCTCATTATGACATGTAACGATCTGTATGCTTTCCCAACAATGTCATCAATATGACCCTACCAGTGCAAATTACTTTCAAATCTCACACCTAAGTATTTGCACTTGCCATCTTTTGGGATAACTACCTCATCCAAAGTACATTCAAATTCAGTTTTAAAGCTCCTGTTTGTAAAAGTACCGGGCGAGTTGGCTGTGGGCGTAGAGGCGCGCGGCTGTGAGCTTGCATCCGGGAGATCGTGGGTTCGAGCCCCACTGTCGGCAGCCCTGAAGAGGTTTTTCCGTGGTTTCCCATTTTCATACCAGGCAAATGCTGGGGCTGTACCTTAATTAAGGCCACGGCCGCTTCCTTCCAACTCCTAGGCCTTTCCCATCCCATCGTCGCCATAAGACCTATCTGTGTCGGTGCGACGTAAAAGCAACTAGTTTGTAAAAGTTAACAGTTGATTTGCCTCCATTAACCTTCATATTATTTTCTTCAACCCATTGTTGGATACTTTCAAGGTCCCTTTGTAATTCTGAACAATCCTCAATGTTGTTTATTTCCCTATAAACAATTATGTCATCTGCATACAATCTTATTTTTGATGTTATATTGTTCCCTAAATCATTTGCGTATATTAAGAAAAGTAACGGACCGATTATACTACCCTGTGCAATTCCCTTCCAAACTTTCTCTTCCTGAGATACATTATTTCCTACTTTGACTTTCTGAACCCTTGAATTTAGAAATGTTTTTATCCAGCGTGTAACCCTTACGTCCAATCCTATTCCCTCCAATTTCTTTAATAATATTCCATGTTCCACTCTATCAAAGGCTTTGGAAAGATCTATGGCTATGCAATCTAACTGACCTCCTGAATCCAATTGATCTGATATGTCCTGTTGAAATCCCACCAGTTGTGCATCACAAGAAAAATTCTTTCTAAATCCATACTGGCTCCTCATGAACCAATTTTTATCCTCACATATCCCTCTGATGTACTTCGATATTAAACTCTCCAGTATTTTACAAACTATACTGGTCAGGCTGATTGGTCTGTAGTTCTCTGGTTTCCTTTTATTACCTTTTCCTTTATAAATTGGTATTATTATAGATTCCTTCCATTCCTTGGGTATAACACTATTATTTATGACATAGTGAAAGAGAAATTTTAAATAAGGCACTATGTACCACCCCATTGTCTTCAATACCTCCCCAGTAATTTGATCACTTCCTGCTGCTTTTCCTTGCAGAAGCAGTTGGATTTCTCTGAAAATATCTTCGTTTGTGAATGAGAAGCTTCTTGTTTCCCTCTGTCTCTCTCCCTCTCTATCTTCTGTTTCGGTTTCCAACTCTTGACATGAATCTCTAAATTCCCTACTAAATAGGTTTGCTTTCTCAGTATCTGTTAAATAGTGTTCACCCCCTTCTCCCACCATTGTAGGAATTTGGATTCCCTTTCCTTTTTGATTCCTGATATATGAATACAGCTTTTTCCATTTCCCTTTGTGGTCATTACCTTCGTGAAGTATGCCATTCATATAATTCTCTTTTGCTTCCTTTTTCACTCTATTCAGTTCCCTCATTAGCTGTTTTCTAGTTTCTCTACTCTCCCTACCCTCTTTGATTTTCCTGTTTACTATTCTACATTTTCTTTTTAATTTTCTTATTTCCCTTGTATAATAAACAGGGTCTGAGGTCATTTTACCCTTCTTAACAGGTACAAATCTCTTCTCTCCTTCCCAAATGATTCCTTTAAATTTAGCCCAAAGTGTATCCACATTACTCCCTTCAGTTATCCAACAACTGAATTGTGATTTAAGGTAAGTCCCAAATTCATCAACTTTAGTTTTTCTGTACAATTTCTTGTCTTGTGTAACCCTCTTATTAAGCCTTTTTCGTAAGAGTCCTACATCCATTATTACAGCCTTATGGTCTCCTATTCCTTCAATTACCTCAGTTTTATCAACAATTTCCCATGGTTTAACCAAGAATACATGTAAGTTACTGAGACGAGTCGGTTCTTGTACTACTTGTTTAAATCCTCCCTCCCAAATTAACTTATTTGCCAGTTTCTGTTCATGGGCTTCACTTGCAGCTCCATTCCGTTCAACTTCAGGCAAATTTAGATCTCCCCCAATTATTACCATATTATTATTGTTTTTATGAGTATAATCTATTATTTTCTCAAAGATTTCCATGTCTCTTTCCTTTCTTCCAGGCCTGTATGTTCCTATAATTCCCACCTCCTTCATATTATCACAAACTAATTTTATCCCTAATATTTCATCCCTTTCATCGGTAAACCATTCATGTGAACAGTAAGTTTCCTTCACCAGAATAAACACCCCCCCCCCTCCCTTTTTATCTCCTCGGTCTCTACGATAGACTGTGTACCCTTCTGGAAATACTTCTCTGTTACCGACCCCTTCTTTCAACCGCGATTCCACTCCTATCACCACATCAGTCTCATAAGATTCCATCAATGTACCGAATTTTAATTGTTTATTTACTACACTTTGACAGTTTACCAAGAGCAATCTCAGACCCCCTTCCTCCCTAAAACTTGACTGTTGCAATTGGGTAACTTGAAATTCCTTAGTATCCTGAGTTTCTTTTTCTAGTTGACTGAGCCAGCTTGAAGTACAGCTGGCTCTTTCTACTAGTTTTCCTGGTCAGTATTATAACTCAAGGGAGTTGCCTGTTTTACAGTACATATCTTAAGATTAATAAAATCTAGAACAATATTTGCTATCTTTCGTTTACCTGAATTGTTTAGATGGAGGCCATGTTTTGTATAACAGTATTTCTCATAAAAGCACAGCGCTCTACAGATATGGAGTAACCTGGACACCCTCAAGACCCCTGGTTCGGGTCTATATCTTTGACAGTGTGAAACTTGGTCAGTAATTTTGATGACGTTGCTGACAACGTGGTTTTAGTTTCTCAACAGACTTTAATCAGAGTGGAAACATGCAAATAAATCATGCCCGTGTAGCATGCAGATAGGATGTTACATTAATCTTTCTACCCTTCCTGATAAAAGAGAGTGATAAGCTTTGCAAAAATGATCTTTATTTACAACAAAAGTTTAAGTCACAAAACTTTAGGGAATATTCTGATCTATCACTAAAATAAACAACCTTAAGTAACTCCTAGCTCCCTTATCACCCGTAAAGTAATACAACTCACAATACGAATCCCTAAAAGATAAGTTATGTACATTAAAAACATTAATGACTTTAAAATCATCTTAACAAATGGCCTGATGGGCTCCTACATTATGATCATGTATTCTAATTGCCGAAAGGGCTCAACTACTAATATTTACATAATTAATTATTAAATTTCTGCGTAACTGTTGCTAATCCTACCACATGCTTACAACATGGTTTTACTTAGCTCATTTCTGATGACCTTCTCCTCTCTCTGTCTGGACTTAGCTGTGCCATTTAGCCAAGCATGATGAAGACGTTCATAGCTACTGGTCCTCTCATACCGATGTCTCCAGTTCGGTCCATCTCTGGCATCTGCTTGAGGCTCCGCTTGACATTGACGTCCACACAGTCTTGAAACTCGGTTTCTGAATTACTAGAATGACATTTACAGTTACTCATCCGCACAGCACAGTCGTTATACAACCGCTGTGTCTTGCATATACTAGGTAAGTTCGAAGTATGGTGAATTTAAGACATCGTTTAGTGTAGTGTTAAAAATAAAACACGCACTGGGGTGTGTCAAGGCTTACTTATACATGAGTTCTTAGCCTGTTTTGTCGAGCTAGACTGATTATACTAGCTCAGCCACACGTGCGTTCTTCTGAAATACAAAATAATTTCAGCCCGCAGGTTACAGTCTCCTGCCGAACAACAACATACTACAAACTGACCTATAGCATGATTGTAAAAAGAAGTCTATGCCATTGGCAAAGTTTATAGTCAATTAATTAGGTGTTCATGACCACACTATGACAAATCAAATTCAATCTCCCGAGAAAAACTAAATTCACATATTTACAGTTTGAATAAAATCAGCGCTAGCGCTCCAAAAGTACTCAAAGTATCTGCTTAGACAAAGGTTTATAGCACAATCACAAAGACAGGCGCGCGACGCGTACTGGCAGCAATCTTACAGTCGAATGCGATGCCTCCCTCCATATCTCTCATCTCACGCCGGGTGAACTCCTGGCAAACATACTTGAGTTTGGTATGCAGCCTCTAGATTGCTTTCCACGGTGGCTGTATGAATGCGAAGTTATCAATTTTGTCACATATTAATGGCGTTAGACATACCATTATGTTCACAAAATTCTGGGGATTGTTTTCATCATTTTATTATCCTGAAAAACTCTCAGGTAGGGGAGATATCACTCGATTCCCATGACGTGGTGAACCTGACTCTTCCCGCTTTAAATGCTGTGAAGGTGGCATGGTGCTTCCCAAAACAAAATTCTTATCTCTCTTTCCTTCTCCAGCACATCTTCTGTTTCACTCATACATGGTCACACCCTTCCTAGGGAACCACCTCCAAGCTCCCGCGTTCTATACTGCTTCACGCCTTTATACTGGGTGTCCTGTTACACAATGTTACCATTGCGTTAAATATCTCCTATTAAGTAATGAACAGAATGGTTCAATATACACATTTCCATCATTAGATGGAGTAATAACTCGTTTGAGACATCTGCAGTGAAGAAAGGTTGAAGTTATTTACATAATTGATGCTAAAAAATGTGTTAAACTATTGAAGAAATGAATAAAAACAAATGAGACATACTGGAAACAAACAATAACTGATTATGGCGAGGTTGTGGACCTCTTACTCTAAAAGTGCAGTGTGTTATAAATAAAAAACAGGACGAAATCACTGTGCTAAAAATTCAAAAACCGAGCTTGATAGCTGCAGTCGCTTAAGTGCGGCCAGTATCCAGTATTCGGGAGATAGTAGGTTCGAATCCCACTGTCGGCAGCCCTGAAAATGGTTTTCCGTGGTTTCCCATTTTCACACCAGGCAAATGCTAAGGCTGTACCTTAATTAAGGCCACGGCCGCTTCCTTCGCACTCCTAGCCCTTTCCTGTCCCATCGTCGCCGTAAGACCTATCTGTGTCGGTGCAACGTAAAACAACTAGCAAAAAAAAAAATTCAAAATGACAGTCTGTCTCCGTTGAGTCACCAACTCATATAGTTAAGAGGGGAGCAAAAAACTTAGTTTCTCAAGTTTGAGAGGAAACGTGTGCCAGGTAAATGTGTGTGACACATAGTGTAAAAAGCCAATGAAGTTAATATATATATTTTTTTTTTTTTTTTTTTTTTTTAATAGTTGTCCTCTCGGAACAACTTTACGTTCTCGAATTTAATGGCCCCATTCTTACTGATCGCATCTATTGTTGACTCTACTGTGTTTGCAAGGATGGGATGAGTGAAAGGTGAAAAGGGGGGGTGCAGGGCTGGTGGGGGTTGGGGGAGCGGTGGCGAGTTTTAAGAGATGGAGGCAGGGTTTGTTTTTATTATAGAAGTTCTGACATATATATTGTACCAGTAAAAGAGCCTCCCGACTTTAAGATTTTAATTTTAACGTAAGCATGAAATAGTTCTCAGGGCAAAACTGGATAGACACTAGCTAGGGCTTGGTACAGGAGGCAGGGTCCTGTCTACAAGAAAAATGTTTAATCAGATTGAATAAGAGTTTATTCATGAAATGCATATCAAATTGCACATCACCTCATTGTAGATAGGGTTTGTCTTCAACATCGTCTTTTTAATAGTCCGGGTCTCCAGGTCACCGGGCCGAACAGGCTAGAACACGTTCCGGAAGATGCCAAATACTCCGTTAAGTTGAGGCCGGAACATCCAGGTTGGTTGTGTATGAGTAAGTCTCGAACCTCCGATGTTCTGGATGATCCCCGATGGTCTCTAACAATGTTGCAGGTAATCACTCATCACCTAAGTCCAATGTGGCTGATAGACTCAATGTCCACAAAGACTTTGAAAATGTGTTCTTCGTCACTCGCAGAATTTAGAAGTCAAAGTTCATAAAGACCTTGAATAATTGGTTTCTCACCACTGGCGAATTTACAAGTCACTATCCATAAAGACTTAAAAGAATTCGTTCCTTAACACTCGCGAAAATGACAAGTCCATGTTCATAAAGACTTTGAATAATTTTGGAGTTCGTCACTGGCAGAAAGTGCAAGTCACTGTTCATAAAGACTTCGAATAATTTTAGAGTTCATCACTGGCGAAAATTACATGTCCATAAAGACTTTGAAGAATTTTAGAGTTCATCACTGGCAAAAGTTACAAGTCAATGTCCACAAAAGACTTTGAATAATTTTAGAGTTCATCACTGGCAGAAATTGCAAGTCACTGTTTATAAAGACTTAGAATAATTTGTTCCTTAACACTCACAGATATTACAAGTCCATGTTCAGAAAGACTTTGAATAATTTTAGAGTTCATGCGCGCACAATTGATAAGTCCCATATGGCCATGATGGTTTGAGTTCCGCATGAAGACTGTAACTACTCAAAGATAGCCTCTGACGACTACGACAGCGTGTAGAGCCAGGCTGAGTACTCAGCTGTGACTGACTGATCAGGCTAAAGTGAGCCCTCCTTATATTCGGTTTGGGGGCTTCTACGTCGTCATATAGCGTGATCTTTTGAAGCTGGTTATCTCATGAATCCCTCGATGGATTTACTTGAGATTCACGCTTTGCAACGTTTATGTGATTCCCTTCAAAATGACATGTCGCTCAAGTCGCTACCATAATTATTAGAGGAGTTTTAAAATTTTCTTAATCGAATGTTTGTGAAGGTGTGACGCTTGAATCTAGAACACACCAGGTCAGGCCAGCTACACTTGGCGTGTCAGGCGGGTGATCTATCTTACCCCTGCAGCCACGTCACACACAGAGCTGTCCTAGACTCGCTCGCTCGTTCCACCGAATGTAAACAAACCAGGCTAGCTCGGAATATTACGCGTGATGATTAAATGCAATTAACTATCAAAAAATACGTATGTACAGGCCGTAACCGGTACAATATGGAATGAATGTTTCAGTAGAATGTTCTTTTTTTGTTGTTGTTGATTTCATTTAAATTATAACAGGGGTTCATAAACTAATCTGTATCTATGTGGATGCTCTCAAGAACATTGAGCAAGGTGCCTTGTTGCTCATAATGCAAGATCTTAAGATATTTGTCTTTTGATGTGTATTCGTGATTGGCTTCTTTATGATGCTAACTTACAGCTGAGAAACTATTATATTTGAGAGTGTTGCGATGTTCGGCATATCTTATGACAAAATTGAGGCCTGTTTAGCCGACACAGCTGGAATTACAGGATTGGCATTCTAATATGTAAACTCCGGAGTTCAAGTGTCTATTATTGTTATTATTGACAGTATGCGGATTGAAAATAAGTCTGGAATTGGTGTAGGAGGTTCTAAATGCTATTTTAATGTTGTGTTCTTTAATGATATTAGAAATTTGGTAAATGGTACTATTATTGAATGTGAAAGTGGAATACTTCTCTTTAGAGCAGAATCTTTTTCTAGAGTAGTCTTGGGTCTGCTCTTATCTATTGATGAATGTTCTATTGAAACTGTTGTATTCTGCAATATTGTAAATAGTATTAATTTCTTTTGTATAATTATTGCAAGATAAAGGAACAGTTAATGCTCTGAGAACCATGCTATTGTAAGCTGCTTTCTTATGTATGTATGGGTGCAGAGAAATTCGTTGGATGGTAGTGCTGTTATGGATGGGTTTTCTGTATATATTTAAGGATAAAGTGTTCTTGCAGTTGCGCATAATGTTCAAGTCCAGGTAATTAAGGGCAATATTTTATGACTCTGTGGTGGATTTTATATCACAAAAAAAAAACTGGTAGTGCTTAGCTTCTAAAATTTATTGACTAACTCTTAATCTTACAGACTAACACACAGGCACATCAAGCCCACAACTGGCATGACACAGCACACCCAATTACACTGCTGAGCACTCTCTCGGCATTCTCGATGTTCTGTCTCAGTAATTCACACTCGGTCTTCGTTCTCTAACACTTGCTCTCTCACTCAGTCCACAGTTACTCTTGCAGCCACTATTACAGTTGTCGGGTCCCAGTCCGCAGTTGACTTCATTCACTGCCCCATGCTGATACCCAGTATTCTCTTCCATGCTGCCCCAGAACCTGATGTTGACTACACAGTGGCTGGTCCAAGGGATTACTCCACGATGGCAGATAGGGAAAATGAACATTCAGTTTCACGGACAGAACACTCCATAAACCTTCTTCTCGTACTTGAGCTGTCAACATCCACTGCAATACTCACTCATACTGACTACACTCGCTCACTGACAGAGCACATCTGAACTCTCCACTCCAAATGAACTACTGAAGCCAATCTGGGTTGCTTTAAATAAGGAGGCCAGTGGTTCCAGAACAGTCAGGAAACTGGCTATGCCCAGAAACCTCAGCCTCAATCATATTGATGTTTCTGGTCATCGCTAGCAGCTACAGAGAAAGACACTAGCGGGAGACCAACACATCGCACTACATGCTCTTCCTTCCTGAGTGAACATGTAGGCAGTCAGTAGCCCAGCTTTGACGTCGCTGCTTATGGACAGGGCCAGAGCAGTTTGCTATGCTTGCTATGCCAGTGACTGCAGCGACCAACTTCATCTGACGGCAACCTAACGTGCCAAGTTGAGAGGTACACTGTATATCTTGGGTGCTACCATCCGGCACCACAGTCCTGTGGCAAAGTGTCGCAATGGAGGCAGTCCGGCTAGACTGCACCTCACCCATCTGCTCATTTGGTTCAAGATACGACTGGGCTGCACTGCAACTTACTAAGCAACCTGGTTTGGACTGAACTTGAATGGAGGCTGTTGGCAAACAGCCGTGTCGGCAGCCACATCAACAGCAAGAACCTGTGGCCTAGTTGTGCAACTTCGATCCTATGATTGGTGTGAAGAGTGGTGCAAGAACGACTTATGCCGTAACCTTGCTAAGGAGGAGGCATTGGACCCTTTCTTACAAAAAGTGAAAGGGCTCTGTGTTAATGACATTTAGCAGAAGGAAAGAGTGTACATCCTTTCTGTGGACAGAGTTAAGATGGTCAAAGCATTTTAGAATATTGGCAAATGCATTTTGCACTATATCACATTTTTGACATATATGTTGTCTTTTTATGTAAACCTTAAACCTTAAAATTATCCAAGCTACTGAAAGAACTTTTGGTGTAGTGACAGTTAGTTTTTCGTTGTTGGAAGTTCAACTTGAAGAAAATCAATGTTGTTAGTAGGATGACTGTCGAACGTTCCGAGAACTATAGTTGTGAATACCATTATGTATGTTTACTAATCTGTGCTATGGTGTGCAAGTTTCCAGAAGTGATTGATCAACCCCCCCCGGTAATCTTATGTTAATTTTCGGGGGGAGGAAGGATGCAACCTGTGTAGAATCTCTATGATGTGGAAAGTTGTTGTAGAATGTTTTATTTGTAAATCTTTTTTAAGGAATATGCACTGTACGATGTGGAGTGTTATGGTAGAATATTTTATTCGTATTCCATTTAGCTACCTAACCTGTATGGTGTAAAATATTTTGTATGTTTTATTTGTATTCCCTTTATCTACTTAAGTAACTACTAGATTATAAATTATTGCTCTGTAATAGCTGGAACAGTCCAGAAAAGGTTGTGACGCGGACATTTAGAACAGGGTGTGTTGGCTTCTGTCGGTAGTGGATTCTAGAAATATGTCCTTACTAATTCTGGAAAATGGAAAGTTTGTGATTAGTGTCTGTATATGTTCGGGAATGTTGTATATACATCGCGACTGGATAAAGTGTTGTGATTGGTGGATTTGGGTGGCGATAAGCAAGCTCCTGTGCTCTAATTGGCCACTTGGTAATCGCACTAAGGTCAGACTTCCCTTTCTAAGTGAGCGAGGCAGGATTTCTTTGTCTTCGGTTTTCTCGTCAGTCCTGCCATTTTGATGCACTTCGGCGTATCCTTGCTCCCAGTATGGGGCTATCTTGGGGTAAGCATGGTTGATTTCAGTCCCATTTTAATTTACATTTAATTTTCGCTGGTGTTATCACATAGGAGTTTGCCCCAGTCGCCACTCTACTGGTCAGATGTTTTAGAAAGCATGTTCAGTCAATCAATCAATCAGTACTGATCTGCATTTAGGGCAGTCGCCCAGGTGGCAGATTCCCTATTTGTTGTTTTCCTAGCCTTTTCCTAAATGATTTCAAAGAAATTGGAAATTTATTGAACATCCCTCTTGGTAAGTTATTCCAATCCCTAACTCCCCTTCCTATAAATGAATATTTGCCCCAGTTTGTCCTCTTGAATTCCAACTTTATCTTCATATTGTGATCTTTCCTACTTTTATAAACGCCATTCAAACTTATTCGTCTACTAATGTCATTCCACGCCATCTCTCCGCTGACAGCCCGGAACATACCACTTAGTCGAGCAGCTCTTCTTCTTTCTCTCAATTCTTCCCAACCCAAACATTGCAACATTTTTGTAACGCTACTCTTTTGTCGGAAATCGCCCAGAGCAAATCGAGCTGCTTTTCTTTGGATTTTTTCCAGTTCTTGAATCAGGTAATCCTGGTGAGGGTCCCATACACTGGAACCATACTCTAGATGGGGTCTTACCAGAGACTTATATGCCCTCTCCTTTACATCCTTACTACAACCCCTAAACACCCTCATAACCATGTGCAGAGATCTGTACCCTTTATTTACAATCCCATTTATGTGATTACCCCAATGAAGATCTTTCCTTATATTAACACCTAGATACTTACAATGATCCCCAAAAGGAACTTTCACCCCATCAACGCAGTAATTAAAACTGAGAGGACTTTTCCTACTTGTAAAACTCACAACCTGACTTTTAACCCCGTTTATCAACATACCATTGCCTGCTGTCCATCTCACAACATTTTCGAGGTCACGTTGCAGTTGCTCACAATCTTGTAACTTATTTATCACTCTATAGAGAATAACATCATCCGCAAAAAGCCTTACCTCCGATTCCACTACTTTACTCATATCATTTATATATATAAGAAAACATAAAGGTCCGATAATACTGCCTTGAGGAATTCCCCTCTTAATTATTACAGGGTCAGATAAAGCTTCACCTACTCTAATTCTCTGAGATCTATTTTCTAGAAATATAGCAACCCATTCAGTCACTCTTTTGTCTAGTCCAATTGCACTCATTTTTGCCAGTAGTCTCCCATGATCCACCCTATCAAATGCTTTAGACAGGTCAATCGCGATACAGTCCATTTGACCTCCTGAATCCAAGATATCTGCTATATCTTGCTGGAATCCTACAAGTTGAGCTTCAGTGGAATAACCTTTCCTAAAACCGAATTGCCTTCTATCGAACCAGTTATTAATTTCACAAACATGTCTAATATAATCAGAAAGAATGCCTTCCCAAAGCTTACATACAATGCATGTCAAACTTACTGGCCTGTAATTTTCAGCTTTATGTCTATCACCCTTTCCTTTATACACAGGGGCAACTATACCAACTCTCCATTCATCTGGTATAGCTCCTCCGACCAAACAATAATCAAATAAGTACTTCAGATATGGTACTATATCCCAACCCATTGTCTTTAGTATATGCCCAGAAATCTGATCAATTCCAGTCGCTTTTCTAGTTTTTAACTTTTGTATCTTATTGTAAATGTCATTGTTATCATATGTAAATTTTATTTCTTCTTTGGCCTTAGTCTCCTCCTCTATCTCGACATTATCCTTGTAACCAACAATCTTTACATACTGCTGACTGAATACTTCTGCCTTTTGAAGATCCTCACATACACACTCCCCTTGTTCATTAATTATTCCTGGAATGTCCTTCTTGGAACCTGTTTCTGCCTTAAAATACCTATACATACCCTTCCATTTTTCACTAAAATTCGTATGACTGCCAATTATGCTTGCCATCATATTATCCTTAGCTGCCTTCTTTGCTTGATTCAATTTTCTAGTAAGTTCCTTCAATTTCTCCTTACTTCCACAACCATTTCTAACTCTATTTCTTTCCAGTCTGCACCTCCTCCTTAGTCTCTTTACTTCTCTATTATAATAAGGTGGGTCTTTACGATTCCTTACCACCCTTAATGGTACAAACCTGTTTTCGCATTCCTCAACAATTTCTTTAAACCCATCCCAGAGTCTGTTTACATTTATATTTACCATTTTCCACCGATCATAGCTACTTTTTAGAAACTGCCTCATGCCTGCTTTGTCAGCCATGTGGTACTGCCTAACAGTCCTACTTTTAAGACCTTCCTTTCTATCACATTTATTTTTAACTACCACAAAAACAGCTTCATGATCACTAATACCATCTATTACTTCAGTTTCCCTATAGAGCTCATCTGGTTTTATCAGCACGACATCCAGGATATTTTTCCCTCTGGTTGGTTCCATCACTTTCTGAATCAGCTGTCCTTCCCATATTAACTTATTTGCCATTTGTTGGTCATGCTTTCTGTCGTTCGCATTTCCTTCCCAATTGACATCTGGCAAATTCAGATCTCCCGCTACAATCACATTTCTTTCCATGTCGTTTCCCACATAGCTGACTATCCTATCAAATAATTCTGAATCCGCGTCAGTGCTACCCTTTCCCGATCTGTACACTCCAAATATATCAAGTTGCCTATTATCTTTAGAAATGAGCCTTACACCTAGAATTTCATGTGTCTCATCTTTAACTTTTTCGTAGCTTACAAATTCTTCTTTCACCAGAATGAACACTCCGCCTCCCACCCTTCCTATCCTATCTCTACGATACACACTCCAGTGCCGTGGGAAAATTTCTGCATCCATTATATCATTTCTCAGCCATGATTCAACACCTTTTACAATATCTGGTGAATATATATCTATTAAATTACTTAATTCTATTCCTTTCCTTACAATACTTCTACAGTTCAACACTAACAATTTTATGTCATCCCTACTTGATTTCCAGTTCCCTGTTCCCTTATCACCGCTCCCTAGGCCATCCCGTTTCCCTGAATGTACCTCCCTATTACCCTTCCGAACAAATTTCCTAACTTATACGTACCACTGCGGTTTAAATGAAGGCCATCTGAGCGCAGATCCCTATCTCCTACTTTTACTTTCTAAATTGTATTTGTATCTTGTGTGCCTTCTTACCTTCAGAAATGTAATGTAGAACTAAGATTATGCTAAGATATTTCTGATTAACTTCTTGGGCTAATACCAAAGCTCTTGTCAAACAACATCTAATCTTGTATTCGTAAATTATGTGACTGGATTGTTTGGATACATGAATTTTGTTTGAAACTCACTTCGTAATGTTCATTTTGAAAATAATATTTTTAAAACAAGAGATCACCGATGATTTTTGTGGAAACCTGCACCCTTCGCATCTCTATGGCCTTTGGTAGGTTTCCCAGCCCCCGTTCCACGCTCCTTGTTTATTGTCGTCAAGTTGCCCAACCTGATATTTGTTGAGGGTATTTCGGAGCAGTTCATCTGATGTTTATTGCATGTCTAGGGTTTATAGTACCATGTAACTTGATTTATTTTCCTCCCCTTTAACCGCTGAAACCCGGTTACAATTGTTTTATTATTATTATTATTATTATTATTATTATTATTATTATTATTATTATCATCCTACCAGTTTCTTGATTCCGACACCGATTGTAACGAACTAAGTTATCCAAATAGTTTATCCCACTTGTACACTGCATTTCTGAAACGTTTTGGCATTTAATGGTAGTAGTAATAATAATAATAATAATAATAATAATAATAATAATAATAATAATAATAATAAAGGTTGAATAACAGTGGCGATAGAACACAACCTTGTCTTGACTTCTCTTTGGATGGCCGTCTCATCTTTAGTTATGTTTCAGATAAAGGCAATGGCCTTTTGTTTCCAGTAAAGATTTTTGATGATGAATAGATCTCTGTGTTGTCAATTTCTGTATCCTTTAGAACTACTAGAAGTTTTTTATGTTTAACCCTGGAAAATTTCTTCTTAATGTGAATGAAACAAGAAATCATGCCTTGTTGATCTAGACAGTTCAAGTGTATCGCTCATGAGGCTTGTTAGACTATAATCAGTATACATACTTGCCTTTTGTTTCTTTGGGAGTGTGATGATAGTAGACATGAGCCAGTTGATTGGGATGTGTCTGGTTTTATATAAAACATAGAACAACTTCACCAAAATCTTGATATTATCTCTAATCATTTTTATAAATTCTGCAGAGATGTTATGTGGACCTGGTGATTTATTGCTTTTTGAAACTTTTGCGGCATATAACACTTCTGATTCAAGAATATCATGGCCTTCACAGTTAGTTTGTTGGTTAGTTTCCTCACCTCTCTGAGCACAGAAAAGTTCCATTGGATGTTTTTCCCAAATACTGTAATCTTCTTGGTCATTAATAATAGGCCTGTCTGTGGCATCAGCCAGCACAGAAATGTTTTGTTTTCTGTACGCGCCTGCTATTCCCTTCAGTTTTCAATGTATATTAAACAGGTTATGGTTAGACTGTAAGGTTTCCATTTCCACATAATGTTAATTCATTCTGTTCTCCTTAGCAGTACATATTTTTTTCTATACGTTGCACTGTAATTTGTTGTATTCCTCTGCATTGTTCTTAACTAATCTCTGTTGTTCCATTAGTTCAAGAATATAATTTGTCATCCCCCTTTTTTTTTTTTTCCCCTACGGTATTTAATTTCATTATTATTTTGAAGAACTAACTTTGGGCGACTTTTAAACTGATTCCACAGTTCATTTGTTGTTTCACAGTGATTGATCTTATTTATGTTAAATATGTCTGTTTAAATCCTAACTAATTTTCTGCTGATTATCACAATTTTGCAGATTACTTGTACTTTATACCTTCCTTTCAGGCTTACACTTTGTGATTTTTAGGCAGATTATGATCCGAGGAAATGCCTGCATGTGGGTATGTGGTGACAATTTGGATGGAACTTCTGAGGCACTTACTTATCAGAATGTAATCAGTCTGGATTCTTGTTGAGTCAGGATTGTGAAGATCATCCTTAGCAGCTTTTCATGTGATAAAGTATGTTTTGAAAGTTGATGGGAACCATTTCCTGTTCTACACAAAATTTATACAGCTCTTCTCCTTGGTCACAGCATTTACCAAGACCAAATTCACGTACCAAATCAGAGTGAGGAACTTGACAGATTTTTACATTGAAATACTCTGTGATAAAAGTAATTTCATTCTTATTTTGGTCTTTAAGAATGGTACCAAGTAGTTCAAAGAATATTTCTACTTTGCCAGCATACTTTTTTCCCACTGTTCGTGCACATATCTGCAGATGACAGTGAAGACACCAGGGAACCACACTGGCATAAATTCCCAGGAAATCACTATTATGAGAATTCAGAAGGATACAGCCCCAAGTTCCAGGTGGCTCCCAAGTGGGCGAAGGGTGCTAAGAATCTTCTGGCACAAATTAGTGAATTCCACAATATGAATGGGGACTTGGAATATCAGAAGCCTTTATGCAGCTATGGTTCATGTTTGTGGGTTACTGTAGTCACGTCCTAGTTCGTGAACCATGGGCAACGGCTGAGTGGCCTAGTAAGTGGTCCTGAGAGTCGGGATACCAGTTGCTATGGAATGGGAGTGGGCATCTCGGACATATTCTGAGTCGTGGCCCTCCTTGTGCTCAGGCGGCTAGGACTATACAATTCACCGGTGATCCATAACCCGTTAGAGGAGAGATCCTCACTTGGACTATGTGCAAGTAGGGCAGCATCCTGCTTCATGAATTTACCGAGCTCAGAACACTTTAAGCAAGCCTCGGGCCTATGGGAGTAATGGAGTCCCACTCCCATTTGACAGGCGAGGGACTCCTTGGAAACAACTTGACGAACGAAATGGAAGTCGATGGGGAGCTATCAATATTAATGGGGCTTATGAAAGAAAGAAAGTAGAACTGGCTGAGTCAGCAAAGAGGATGCATCTGGATGTGCTAGGAGTAAGTGATATTCGGGTAAGGGGAGATAATGAGGAAGAGATAGGAGATTATAAAGTGTACTTGACAGGTGTTAGAAAGGGAAGGGCAGAGTCTGGGGTAGGGCTCTTTATCAGGAATACCATTGCACGCAACATAGTTTCTGTTAGGCACGTAAATGAGCGAATGATGTGGGTAGATCTGTCAGTGGGAGGAATTAGGACAAGAATTGTGTCCGTGTATTCACCATGTGAGGGTGCAGATGAGGATGAAGTTGACAAGTTTTATGAAGCATTGAGTGACATCGTGGTCAGGGTCAACAGCAAGGATAGAATAGTGCTAATGGGCGATTTCAATGCGAGAGTTGGGTATAGAACTGAAGGATACGAAAGGGTGATTGGTAAATGTGGGGAAGATATGGAAGCTAATGGGAATGGGAAGCATTTGCTGGACTTCTGTGCTAGTATGGGTTTAGCTGTTACGAATACATTCTTCAAGCATAAGGCTATTCACCGCTTCACATGGGAGGCTAGGGGTACCAGATCCATAATAGACTATATCTTAACAGACTTCGAATTCAGGAAATCTGTTAGGAATGTACGAGTTTTTCATGGATTTTTCGATGATACAGACCACTATGTGATCTGTAGTGAACTAAGTATCTCTAGGCCCAGGGTAGAGAAAGTGAAATCTGTCTGCAAACGAATACGGGTAGAAAATCTCCAGGACGAGGAAATTAGACAGAAGTACATGGATATGATTAGTGAGAAGTTTCGGACAGTAGACCGTAAGCAGGTTCAGGATATAGAAAGTGAAAGGGTGGCATACAGGGATGCTGTAGTAGAAACAGCAAGGGAATGCCTAGGAACAACTGTGTTTAAAGATAGAAAAAGGCGAACATCTTGGTGGAATGATGATGTGAGAGCAGCCTGCAAACGTAAAAAGAAGGCTTATCAGAAATGGCTCCAAACAAGGGCCGAGGCAGACAGGGGTTTGTATGTAGATGAAAGAAACAGAGTGAGACAAATAGTTGTTGAATCCAAAAAGAAGTCATGGGAAGATTTTGGTAATAACCTGGAAAGGCTAGGTCAAGCAGCAGGGAAACCCTTCTGGACAGTAATAAAGAATCTTAGGAAGGGAGGGAAAAAGGAAATGAACAGTGTTTTGAGTAATTCAGGTAAACTCGTAATTTATCCCAGGGAATCACTGGAGAGGTGGAGGGAATATTTTGAACATCTTCTCAATGTAAAAGGAAATCATAATGGTGGTGTTGCAAACAGTCAAGCTCATGGGGAGGAGGAAAATGATGTTAGTAAAATTATGCTTGAGGAAGTGGAAAGGATAGTAAATAAACTCCATTGTCATAAGGCAGCAGGAATAGATGAAATTAGACCTGAAATGGTGAAGTATAATGGTAAGGCAGGGATGAAATGGCTTCATAGAGTAGTAAAATCAGCGTGGAGTGTTGGTAAGGTACCTTCAGATTGGACAAAAGCAGTAATTGCACCTATCTATAAGCAAGGGAACAGGAAGGATTGCGACAATTATTGAGGTATGTCATGATTAGTATACCAGGCAAAGTATTCACTGGCATCTTGGAAGGGAGGGTGCGATCAGTCGTTGAGAGGAAGTTGGATGAAAACCAGTGTGGTTTCAGGCCACAGAGAGGCTGTCAGGATCAGATTTTCAGTATGCGCCAGGTAATTGAAAAATGCTACGAGAGGAATAGGCAGTTGTGTTTGTTTCATAGATCTAGAGAAAGCATATGACAGGGTACCAAGGGAAAAGATGTTCGCCATACTGGGGGACTATGGAATTAAAGGTAGATTATTAAAATCAATCAAAGGCATTTATGTTGACAATTGGGCTTCGGTGAGAATTGATGGTAGAATGAGTTCTTGGTTCAGAGTAGTTACAGGAGTTAGACAAGGCTGTAATCTTTCACCTTTGCTGTTCATAGTTTACATGGATCATCTGCTGAAAGGTATAAAATGGCAGGGAGGGATTAAGTTAGGTGGAAATGTAGTAAGCAGTTTGGCCTATGGTGACGACTTGGTCTTAATGGCAGACCGTGCCGAAAGCCTGCAGTCTAATATCTTGGAACTTGAAAATAGGTGCACGAATATGGTATGAAAATTAGCCTCTCGAAGACTAAATTGATGTCAGTAGGTAAGAAATTCAACAGAATTGAATGTCAGATCGGTGATACAAAGCTAGAACATGTCGATAATTTCAAGTATTTAGGTTGTGTGTTCTCCCAGGATGGTAATATAGTAAGTGAGATTGAATCAAGGTGTCGTAAAGCTAATGCAGTAAGCTCGCAGTTGCGATCAACAGTATTCTGTAAGAAGAAAGTCAGCTCCCAGACGAAACTATCTTTACATCGGTCTGTTTTCAGACCAACTTTGCTTTACGGGAGCGAAAGCTGGGTGGACTCAGGATATCTTATTCATAAGTTAGAAGTAACAGACATGAAAGTAGCAAGAATGATTGTTGGTACAAACATGTGGGAACAATGGCAGGAGGGTACTCGGAATGAAGATATAAAAGCTAATTTAGGAATGAACTCGATGGATGAAGCTGTACGCATAAACCGGCTTCGGTGGTGGGGTCATGTGAGGCGAATGGATGAGGATATATTACCTAGGAGAATAATGGAGTCTGTTATGGAGGGTAAGAGAAGCAGAGGCAGACCAAGACGACGATGGTTAGACTCTGTTTCTAACGATTTAAAGATAAGAGGTATAGAACTAAATGAGGCCACAACACTAGTTGCAAATCGAGGATTGTGGCGACATTTAGTAAATTCTCAGAGGCTTGCAGACTGAACGCTGAAAGGCATAACAGTCTAAAATGATAATGTATGTATGTATGTTTATGCAGCTGGCAAGCTTGGCAATCGTGTCAAATAAATGGTTAGATTAACAGTACCACTAATGGGAATTAGTGAAGATCCTTGGCCTGGTGTAGATATACATCATCCTGATCATGAACTGTCCCACAGCTGTGAGCTCCATGGGAGCAGACAATGTTGGTAGCTGCTCGTGACAGATTCCAGTGGCATTTCCTCCACTGGGTGCCATCACCCTCCTACGGGAGCACCTTTGTCCAAAACTGTACGTTTCTTCAGGTTAACAGTTTATTTCCAGCCGCCCAACACTTGGAGTTGAGTTGCTGGCTGTACGGTCTACTCCATACCGTAGCAGGATAATCTGGCCAGACAAGAGGTTGAGTTTGTACAGTAAACTGTTTAACATAGATTAAAAGTACATTGGAGAGTGACTTTTGATGTTCACATATGGGTATAACATTATTGTCACCAGATATATTCATAATTTGGCAAGATAGCACATTTAGCATGAGTTATATTGTCTTTCAGAATCTTCTGACGCATTTCCTTCTCGGTAGTTAGTTTCTTTTAGGATTTTAATAATTTTTGTGTATAATGTATCACATAAGAAGTAATATATGTTTAATGCACATATTGGAATGAGCTAATTACATTGTGTTTAGTTGTACTTTCTATCATGAATTCATTACAGTTCTGTCATCTGCTTTTTTTTTTCTCTTTAATATGTAGGTGAAAGATGCTGTACCAGGTGTATACTCTTCTTATGATGGAGAATATACATATACCTTAGTTCAGGATGCTGTTGGAGGAAACAATAAATCAAAATTAAGGCAAAGGCGTGAAAAAGGACAACCTTGTGAGTATCTTCTACTGCTAAGTGTGTCATCCTTTTTATTCTAAAAGTGTTATTAAGTCCCTATGCAATTACAAATATGGAACCATATCATCATTGACCATTCAATTTGTTCAACTTCATGAATGCAATAATTAAAGTATTATCCTTCAATCTGTAGTATCTAATTTGAGTAGTTACTGTATTCTAATTTATATGTAACGTTCCGGTTGAGTTGGCCGTGTGGTTAGGGGTGCACGGTTGTGAGCTTGCATCCAGGAGATAGTGGGTTCGAATCCCAATGTCAGCAGCCCTGAAGATGGTTTTCTGTGGTTTCCCATTTTCACACCAGGCAAATGCTGGGGCTGTACCTTAATTAAAACCACGGCCACTTCCTTCCAACTCCCAGGCCTTTCCTATCCCATCGTCGTCATAAGACCTAACTGTGTCGGTACGACGTGATGGTAGTGTTTCATGTTGGTACCAACAACGTAAGGCAAGCAGGTATAAGTACCAACATAGTTGGTGATGTGTGGGATCTGCTAAATGCAGCACGGCTGAAGTTTAAGGAAGCGGAGATTATCAGTGGAATACTGTGGTAGGGAAATTCTTGTGTTTTTTTTGTTTCGTTTTTTGTAAGCTGTTTTACGTCGCACTGACACAGATAGATCTTATGGTGACGATGGGATAGGAAAGGGCAAGGAGAGCGTCCGTGGCCATAATTAAGGTACAGCCCCAGCATTTGCCTGGTGTGAAAATGGGAAACCATGGAAAACCATCTTCAGAGCTACCAACAGTGGAGTTCAAACCCACTATCTCCAGAATACTGGATTTTGGCCGCACTTAAGCGACTGCAGCTATCGAGCTCGGTCTGTGTAGGAGTGATACTGACTGGAGGGTGATTGGGGATCTAAATGAGACTGTGGAGTGGGTATGTGGAAACTGGTAGGGAGATTTCTAGATCCTAAGGGGTGGGTAGGAGATAGGGATCTGCATTCAAATTGCCTTCACTGAAACCGCACTGGTACGAATAAGTTATGAAATTTGTTAAGAAATTTTATAGGGGATAGCATAGGAATGGTGGGAGGGGGAGTATTCATTCTGGTGGAAGAAGAATTTGTAAGCTACAAAAAAGTTAAAGATGACAAACATGAAGTTCTAGGTATAAGGCGTATTTCTAAGGAGAACAGGCTACTTGATGTCTATGGATTGTAGAGACCAGGAAAGGGCAGCACTGATGCTGATTCAGAATTATTTAATAAGATAATCAGCTATGTGGGAAAAGACATGGAAAGGAATCTGATTGTAGTGGGAGATCTCAATTTACCAGTTGTCAGTTGGGAAGGCAATGTGAACGACAGGAAGCGTGACCAACAAATTGCAAATAAGTTAATATCAGAAGGACAGCTGATTCAGAAAAAGATGGAACCAACAAGAGGGAAGAATATCCTGGACGTGGTGCTGGTAAAACCGGATGAGCTCTATAGAGAAACTGAAGTAATAGATGTTGTTAGTGATCGTGAAGCTGTTTTTCTTTTAGTTAAAAATTGTCGGCGGTGGCGGTAACTCAAACCGAGTATATATAACTTCTTTTTGCATATATTGACCAGTTCAGCTCAGTTTATGGATGTGTTTGCAGTGACTAAACAGACCAATCTGGCATAGAACATACGCCTACACAAATTGCATTGAATGGATGGAGGAGGGCATGGTTGTGATTGTCGGAGTTTTCTTGCTTGTCGGTTGATCTCTTGATGTCTGCGGCGTTCCTCTTTCAGACAAGTTGACAGTGGTGGGTGTAGTGTTCCACCACGATGAACGGTCCACAGCACATTCTTCCCATGTCTGTATATCTATACCAGTTGTCTTCATGACTTGCTTCAGCTGGTCCTTAAAACGCTCAGAGGCGCTCCATGAGGTCTACTGCCGGAGCAATGTTCACCATAAAGAATCTGATGGGGAAGCCTGGTATCACCCATGCGGTGAACATGGCCTAACCATCTCAGTTGATGAGCGATGATTGTTGCCTCAATGCTATTTAGCTGCGCTTTGTCGAGAACTGACGTGTTGGTCACATAGTCCTCCAACTTAATATTCATGATGAATCTCATTTTCAGTTGGTGGAACATACATACATACATACATACATACATACATACATACATACATACTGTACATTATCATTATAGACTGTTATGCCTTTCAGCGTTCAGTCTGCAAGCCTCTGTGAATTTACTAAACGTTGCCACAATCTTTGATTCGCAACTAGTGTTGTGGCCTCATTTAGTTCTATACCTCTTATCTTCAAATTGTTAGAAACCGAGTCTAACCATCATCGTCCTGGTCTCCCTCTATTTCTCTTACCCTCCATAGCAGAGTCCATTATTCTCCTAGGTAACCTATCCTCCTCCATTTGCCTCACGTGACCCCACCACCTGATTCAAGCACTGGAAAAAATCCAAAGAAAAGCAGCTCGATTTGTTCTGGGTGATTTCCGACAAAAGAGTAGCGTTACAAAAATGTTGCAATGTTTGGGTTGGGAAGAATTGAGAGAAAGAAGAAGAGCTGCTCGACTAAGTGGTATGTAATACCTACATAAATGGTCTGTTATTAGACATCATAAATTTTCCAGCTAACTCATTCTTGGTTGCCAGCGTTTCGCCCTCGTGTGCTAGGGTGGGCTCATCAGTTGGTACCTAGCACACCTACCAATAAGCTGGCTAGTGCATACCGTGGAGGCCACTGCGTAGGCTAACTGGAGCCACCGGCAGTGCCAATGCACTAAGAGACTTTGTCTCATTATCAAAAATTGATGCCTGTTTGGCGAACGCTGGCAACCAAGAATGAGTTAGCTGGAAAATTTATAATGTCCAATAACGGACCATTTATATTGGTATTATGAATTTACTCATTCAGGACAAATATTTCAGATTCCCTATGGGAATCAACATCTATATCATAAGTGGTATGTTCCGAGCTGTCAGCGGAGAGATTGCGTGGAATGACATTAGTAGATGAATAAGTTTGAATGGCGTTTATAAAAGTAGGAAAGATCACAATATGAAGATAAAGTTGGAATTCAAGAGGACAAACTGGGGCAAATATTCATTTATAGGAAGGGGAGTTAGGGATTGGAATAACTTACCAAGGGAGATGTTCAATAAATTTCCAATTTCTTTGAAATCATTTAGGAAAAGGCTAGGAAAGCAACAGATAGGGAATCTGCCACCTGGGCGACTGCCCTAAATGCAGATCAGTATTGATTGATTGATTGATTGATTGATTGATTGATTGATTGATTGATTGATTGATTGATTGATTGATTGATGCGGTGTCATCAGCATTATGCAGTTCTGTCAGCTGGTTAGCCAGAGTACGCCTTTGTGAGCGAAGTCTTGCCAGACTGAAAAGGCCTCCATCAAAACGAAATTTCATCTCCATGCCTAAGTTGTTTGCAGATGATTCATTGCAGCATGGCAGCCATGTACAGTGCAAAGAGTGTAGGAGCAAGCACACAGCCTTGTTTCAATGCATGAGTGATTGGGAACGAATCTGATACTGAGTTACCGTGAAGAACCTGTCCAGGCATGCCATCGTGAAGAGCTTGAACCAATTCCATATAACGTTCAGGACATCCAAAATGTCTCAATACTTTCCACATAGCAGAGCTTGGTACTGAATCTAAGGCTTTCTCTAAATCATAGAAAATTATATACAGAGGCTGCTGTTGCTCTCTGCATCTTTCGTGGTGTTGTCCAGTACAGGAGATCATATCTGTTGTACCTCTGGAGGTTTTGAAACCACATTGAGACTCGGGCATCGTCGCCATAAGACCTATCTGTGTCGGTGCAACGTAAAGCCCCTAGCAAAAAAAAAAAAAAAAAAAAAAAAAAGAACCTCGGGCAAAATCCTCTTTGAGATAACTCAGAGCTGGTTCAATAGAATTCTTGGGAGAATTTTACCTGCAACTGACAAATGCGATACATCATGGTAGTTTCCACGTACACTACAATTGGCTTTCTTGAAGATAGTGATGATGATAGCAAGTCGTCTGGTACTTCTCGAGTTTCCCAAATCAAGAGGATGAGTGTGAAAAGTCTTGTCTTCAAGGGTATACCTCCATTTTGTATCAGTTCCAGAGGAATGTTATCAAGACCAGGAGCCTTTCTTGGTTTTAGTTGATTGAGTGCTTTGGTGAAGTCTCTGTATGTAGTTGGAACTGCCATCCATGGTTTTTGGCGCTGCTGAAGGACATTATGAAGAAAGTCCTCACCAAAATTGGAGACACAATTTAGAAGCGCAGAGAAATGTTCCTTCCAACACTCTAAAATTTCTCCATTATCAGTTAAAATGGTGGAGTTGTAATCAGTCTTCAATTACCCCGATGAAGATCAAATTCGACCATATCTCTCCTTTATGCCAGCATAGAAGTTTTTCAGGTCACAGGAATCAGATGGTCTTTGCAGTTCTTCAGCTTTTTGTTGCCATCAGTTATTCTTGATTTCCCTAATTTGAGCCTGACATTTTCCTTTAAGTTCCAAGAAATGATTTCTTCACATTGGAAAATGGGATTTTGAAGGAAGGAAGGACGGATGGGCATCCCGTTTGTCATTGATCAGACACTTAATTTCTTAATTATTTTCATTAAACCAGTCCTGCCCTTTTTCCCTCACAGAACCAATTGTTTCCTCAGCTGACTCAGTGATGACCTTCTGAAGCGTGTCCCATTACTGATTTGTACTATCACTGCTGACTGGATGCCACGCCAGTTTGTTTGAGATTGCATTTCTGTAATCTGTAGCAATGGATTCAATTTGAAGTTTAGAAGTATCAAATTTCTTTCTAGGCAGGTTATGGATGGATCTTTCTGGTTTGCGGTGGATTAAGATTTTCATTTAAAGTAATAAACTTCATTTTTATCCATATTGAACGGAGATTACAAAGCTTTAAAAAGTTATAGGGTCCACCTTATTCAGTACTATACAATTTGTTGTGTAGACGTAAATTACAACATATTACGTTTATTCAGAACTAGTTTCGGCACTATACTGAGCCATCAGCTGAACAGAGGCATTGGAAAATTGGCAACCATATAAATATTATCAATATTAACCTTACCACAAGTTAAGATCTTATAATACAGTTAAAATGAATATATATTTAAACAGATAAAATGTTTTTTCATTTCTCAACAAGTCAAAGACTTGCGGTTCTGTTGTACCAAATTATTAAAACCATATGCGATCAGATTTGCTATAATTGTTGTGACATTATGGTAAGCTCAAATTAAAATTCACACATAGTTCTGTTCATGAAACTGTTTGTGCTTAATTAAATACACTTCATAATTTTGCATATTGTGCCATCATAAACAGATTACAAGAAGTTATGTAGTGTCCTTTTTGACAGTATTGTTCAGTGAAAATGAGCCTGATGAGGTGGAAATGTATAAATAAAGTCCTTAAGCTGTTAACAAGAACTACGTTTCCCAGTTCATATGCGGAACCTGTGAATAATAAAAAAATATAATAGTTATAATATCATGGAGGGAAGACAAGATATAAGATCGTGTCCAATAACGTAAATGTTTATATGACTCATCTCAAAAGGTTGTTGACTGAGCGAAGCGTATTGAAGCACTATGAGCAACGATCTGATTGAGTTCAAGTGAGTTCTCAACCGGCAAAAAAGGAGCTTATGATCTGTCTAGCAGTTATCGACATTTCTTGCAGTCCTTGTAACAAGGACATTTTTTATCACATTGCCTGGTGATGATATACAGTAGAACCTCGATTATACGTTTCCGGAAACTAAGTTTTCCCACATTATTCGTTTAAATTACGTGGTCCTGCGGCATCCTAATTAAATCATGTTGTAAAAGTCCCGCATTATCCGTTCCTCAAAGGAACGATTTCCTGGATTAACTGTCCAGAAATTTCAGTCACATCAGAGCTAAATCCTTGATCACGCATTTTTCAAGAAACTATTTCACAAAAGGATGGCTACGGCATACTTATGGATCTTGGTGTTAACGTCCCGTCATTACGATAATTAGAGGAAGTACTGTACTGGAAAAGCAATCCGTGGTTAAGTTGCATAAGGGACCATCTTAACATCGCATTCGGGTGGTAGGTATTGCTTAGAGAATCCTCGGAAATCATAAAGCAGAGAGTGGCCAAAACCATCAAAATCAAATCAAAATCTCTTTACTTGCAAATTAGGTGTCTACCTCGGTGGCAAATGGTACACTAAAATACATTATTGTCAAGCACTATTTTTTTTTTTTTTTTTGCCAGGGGCTTTACGTCGCGCCGACACAGATAGGTCTTATGGTGACGATGGGATAGGAAAGGCCTAGGAGTTGGAAGGAAGCGGCCGTGGCCTTAATTAACGTACAGCCCCAGCATTTGCCTGGTGTGAAAATGGGAAACCACGGAAAACCATTTTCAGGGCTGCCGATAGTGGGATTCGAACCTACTATTTCCCGGATGCAAGCTCACAGCCGCGCGCCAAATATTAAATTAACAAGAGAAGAAAATTTCCTTTAATACAATATTATACAATTTACGCTAACAATTTTGTCTATTTAACACACAGCTCATACTTAATAAATTTATATTGTTTACAAAATTCTACTTAAAATATCTCCTGTACTACTTACAAATATAGTCAACTGAAGTTTGATTTGATTTGATATCCAGTATGTAGAATTACTTCAAATTATACTATACAACTGGTATAAGATTAAACTTTACATTGCATTTATTTACTTTTTTTTTTTTTTTTTCCTTTCTGGAACCTAAGTAGCATAACGACCTGCTGCGTCTTAACCAGAGCCCCTTTTGCCACCACTTTTCAGAGTTCCTGAAGGGCCTTCATAGCTACCGTAGCGGTCCGAGGGCCCTCGAAGTCCCCACTGTACTTCACCCCTACAGGCAGTCCCCTACTTTGGCTGTCCAACTCCTTAGACCAGGGGATGGAATTTATTCACACACATTTTTTTTAATTTACAATAACCTGCACTGATCGAATGCCCTCTAACACTTCATTTATTTTCTCTGTTGCTGTTTATTCTCTTCTTGAATATCTGTACAGATTTTGGAAAAGGATCAAACACTACCCCTGGTAAACTGTTCCACTCCTTCACACCCTTCCCACTGAATGAAAATTTACCCCAGTCGCTTCTGCCAAAATTTCTTCGAATGTTATATTTGTGGTCTGTCCTGCCGATATAATTATTTTCCAACTGAAGCCTTTCACGGATATCTCTCCATGCTTCTTCTCTTGTATAAGCTCTATATAATCCTATAAGTCTAGTTTTCTCCCTTCTCTTACTTAAAGTTTCCCACCCAAGTTCCCTTAACATTTCTGATACATTACTCTTTCTCCTGAAATCCATGTTACAAATCTTGCTGCTTTCCTCTGCACACTATCTATTTCTTTTATTAGGTATTCTTGGTGAGGATCCCAAACACTGTTTGCATATTCCAATAATAGACGAACCATACTTAAGTAACTTTTTAAAAAATTCTTTATTGCATCCTTTAAGTAGCCTCATTATGACATGTAACAATCTTTATGCTTTCCCAACAATGTCATCAACATGACCCTTCCAGTGCAAATTACTTTCAAATCTCACACCTCACAATTGGAAGGAGGTGAGCGCATTTCGACAGCTCTACTCGAAGACGGAACGAGTTTCATCAAATGTTCGTACTTGCAAAACGTCTCCATGATATCCAGGGTTAGATGTTTATTTTTTGCTTTACTTTTTTCGATTGTATCGCCGAACAGATTTTCAGCACTTCCCTTAGGGCACTGTATAGTCACTGGGCTTTCATTCAGGAATCCAAACTGCTCCTTAAGTACCGGTAACTCAAATGTAGTACGTTAATATTATTGTATACGATAGTGATATCGAGACCAGAACTGATGTTGCACCTTACATACATAAAGCTTTAGGAAGTTTTGGGATTGCCTAATGCCTATTACTGTTGTGGTCCTAATATAAGACTGGGAATTTCAAGTTTTTGTGTTAAGATGTTATAAAAACCGTAGTTGTTTTTGTTCCGAGGTATCTGTGGAACAGCCGAGGTGAAAGAAAGTGCCAGGGTAAATGGGTCTAACTATAAGGCCGAGATATGAATTAAAATTGCATTAAGGGTTATATTTTCGAAAATAGCAAAACTTAACAATTTTCACATAGAATTTCGAAGTTTAACAAATAACAACAATTATTTAATTTAATTTCCGGGTTGAACCGTGTTGTACTTGTACGCATATCACGTACAGTTTGCCGACGTTACGTGATATGCGTACAAGTACAACACGGTTCAACCCGGAAATTAAATTAAATAATTCTTCACACCGTGGAAGCTTCACTTCTAAAATAACAAGTCAACAAATAACCGACAATCAGGTACAAGACCAGGAAAAGCCAAGATTTAGAGACAATTTAACAATCTGGGCTTCAAGCCCCAAGTTTTACAATTCCTGAGCTCTCAGCTCACTAACACATATTCACCACAGGGCAGAAATCCCCTAATAATATGGAGCACTTGCTCCCACCTAGCAATGTCAAGCCTCCTAGAGGCACTATTTCCAATACTTAAAAGAGCTGACCCGCTCTCAGTTTTCCAAGCCTATTAAAGGCAATACCAGGCTTTACCCTAAATTGCCATCAAGGCACAACTTACACAACATGAAACAGGGGTATCTTGTACCCAGCCTACTGGGCCTTAGTAGAAAAATAATAGGTTAAGTAAATGGCCCAAAATGAAAATGAATGGAGGTGTGAATTTGCATTCCTACATGAAACTTCCTAAAAGCTAAGAGGCACTAGGCCGATGAAACAGGGGCTATTCCCAAACTATGGAGGTGACTCGTATACTGAATAAATTTAACACATTAAGGAAGAGTAGAAAATCGGTTACGAAAACGTAGTCACCTCAAATCAAAATGAAGGGGAGCTCGAGAGGGTAAAGCACTCTCTATCCCCAATTTACAGTTAAAGATATATGAAGTTTTTACATAAACTGGAAGAAATTTACATGTTTATGTAGATAGGTTACATGGTAACTGTTTCGAACCTTCCCCGCGGGTTAAACTGCTGAGCTAGCAAGAAATAAAGATGTTAAGCGGCCATTACCTTACTGAAGAACTGCTGCCAGATGGAAGAGGCGCTTCCCGCCTCCTGCTACACGTCCATACACTAAGTTAGATGTTGATGAAGTGGCCGAGAGACAAGAAAATCCGGAGTTTTTATACCCTCGGGGAAGATTAGAGACCTTTCATGAATAATTAAGACACACCCACAAGCTTTTATTGGTTACAGTACACAGTTACACACAAAATCGAAGAAGACATATGGGACTGGCTGAAAATTAATTACAGAAATAATTGATTGGCTAACTTCAAAACTGGCTGAAAGAAAAGATTAATATTGCCAACCCACAAATGAAAGAATGAAATTTAGTAATAAGAAAACTTATGAGTACAAAATATCTTCAAGAAGGTTCCCCCACTTCGCACCAGGGTGCATGATCATAGTTTTTTAGTAGAGACATCTATGAGAGAATGTCCAAACTTCTTGATAAATAGTAAACAAAAACACGTCGAAATTCACGCAGTGACATCTTCAGAGGAAAGGTTTAAGTAGGTCCAGTTTTAAGTTCAGTGTTTCTCCAGTAGAGGTGTACTTTAAGGCGGAAAATTCAAATTTGCAGCGTAGAGGTGTACCAGCTGGTACAGTTTTATTTTCGCACATTACATTTAAAAAGTTTGTATCTTTTCGCACTTGTACCGACTTGTACAGCGAACGTGCTTTCCAGCTGAGTTCAAGGTCATGAATAACCGTAATTTTTGAAGTTTTGATGATATTTTTTTCTCTTTCCAATTCCATTGTGATTAATGGCAGGCAGAAATGAATAGAATGCATATAAGAAATTTTCAGAATCAATACTTACATTCGAAACCATAATCTCGAGTGCAGTATCTCTAAAAGTCAATGTAGGCCTAATTTATGCGGTACTAGATTTCCATAAACTGACTATGAATAGTATACCGGTGACCAAATTACAATGGACGATTTAAAAAAAAAAGGGATTTTGCCATCATGTCGGGGCTTTGTCTCTAATGTGCTTTATTTTATTAGATTACCGGTAGAGAATTAGAGAAACTACTTGTGGTCAATTGTTGTTTTGCTAGCCATTACCATACATACATACATACATACATACATACATACATACATACATACATACATTATCGTTATAGACTGTTATGCCTTTCAGCGTTCAGTCTGCAAGCCTCTGTGAATTTACTGAACGTCGCCACAATCCTCGATTTGCATCTAGTGTTGTGGCCTCATTTAGTTCTATACCTCTTATCTTTAAATCGTTAGAAACCGAGTCTAACCATCGTCGTCTTGGTCTACCTCTACTTCTCTTACCCTCCATAGCAGAGTCCATTATTCTCCTAGGTAACCTATCCTCCTCCATTCGCCTCACATGACCCCACCACCGAAGCCGGTTTATGCGTACAGCCTCATCCATCGAGTTCATTCCTAAATTAGCCTTTATCTCCTCATTCCGAGTACCCTGCTGCCATTGTTCCCACCTGTTTGTACCAGCAATCATTCTTGCTACTTTCATGTCTGTTACTTCTAACTTATGAATAAGATATCCTGAGTCCACCCAGCTTTCGCTCCCGTAAAGCAAAGTTGGTCTGAAAACAGACCGATGTAAAGATAGTTTAGTCTGGGAGCTGACTTCCTTCTTACAGAATACTGTTGATTGCAACTGCGAGCTCACTGCATTAGCTTTACGGCACCTTGATTCAATCTCACTTACTATATTACCATCCTGGGAGAACACACAACCTAAATACTTGAAATTATCGACCTGTTCTAGCTTTGTATCACCAATCTGACATTCAATTCTGTTGAATTTATTACCTACTGACATCAATTTAGTCTTCGAGAGGCTAATTTTCATACCATACTCATTGCACCTATTTTCAAGTTCCACAATATTAGACTG
This sequence comes from Anabrus simplex, assembly GCF_040414725.1. Lineage (NCBI taxonomy): Eukaryota > Metazoa > Arthropoda > Insecta > Orthoptera > Tettigoniidae > Anabrus > Anabrus simplex. Next base: position 180,135,209 of record NC_090266.1, read on the forward strand.
TAGGCTTTCGGCACAATCTGACATTAAGACCAAGTCGTCAGCATAGGCCAGACTGCTTACTACATTTCCACCTAATTGAATCCCTCCCTGCCATTTTATACCTTTCAGCAGATGATCCATGTAAACTACAAACAGCAAAGGTGAAAGATTACAGCCTTGTCTAACCCCTGTAAGTACCCTGAACCAAGAACTCATTCTACCATCAATTCTCACTGAAGCCCAATTGTCAACATAAATGCCTTTGATTGCTTTTAATAATCTGCCTTTAATTCCATAGTCCCCCAGTATGGCGAACATCTTTTCCCTCGGTACCCTGTCATATGCTTTCTCTAGATCTACGAAACATAAACACAACTGCCTATTCCTCTCGTAGCATTTTTCAATTACCTGGCGCATACTGAAAATCTGATCCTGGCAGCCTCTCTGTGGTCTGAAACCACACTGGTTTTCATCCAACTTCCTTTCAACGACTGATACCAGTATTAGATTTTTCGAAGAGTTTGGCTGACAAAAGTTACTGAACTGAAAGAAGTTTTCACTGAAACTGACGAAGTTTCCCCGGTAAAATTCAATGTAAAGTTTCGATATTTTTAAGTCGTGTACCGGTAATTGTTTGAAGCCAGTCCCACGGTCTAACTTGCGGGGTTCTCACCCGGAGGGCCCGGGTTCGATTCCCGGCCAGGTCAGGCATTTGTACCTGGATATCAGGGCTGGTTCTAAGTTCACTCATTCTACGTTTACCTTTAATTGAAGAGCTATCGAATGGTGAGATGGCGACTCCGGTTTAGATAACCAGGAAAAACGGCCGAGAGGTTTCGTCACACTGACAGTGCATCACCTCGTAATCTGCAGGCCTTTGGACTGAGCAGCATTCGCTTGATAGGCGGGAGGCATATTGGGGTTGTGGTCAGGTTTTGGTTTAGGAGTGTTTGTAAGGTTTTACTTAAGAATATTTCATTTTTGAGATGTTTAGCCAAATTGTTGATGGTTCATTCTTTCCCAGATTTACAGTTTTCTTGCATTGTACATTTTTTTCTGTGGTCCCTATAAAAACGGAGAATCAAGGTTTCACTGTAGTCAAGAATGTGCCAGTACTTTGAGCGAGGATGCATCCAAGTGGTCATATAGGGATTAGGCAGGTGGAACTGAGTATTAGTAATGAGAGTTCATTTTCAGCACATAAACCAAGGAGCAGTAGCCATTGTCATTACAGTTGCCAAGTCCTTGTTTTCCCATCACACTGCCCCATAATTGGTGATCTTTACGAACTCCAGCATTGAATTGTCCTACATGAAATAATGTATTTATTTGGCAGAAAAGGGCAGTCTCACTTAGTTTACAATAGGAGTATATTTATTATCCCAACTATGAGAGTGATGGTTTGTAGAGAAAAGGGCAGTCCGTCTAGTTGCTGGATTAGAATTTAGGGACTCGTGTAAAACTTCCTTTGTGAGCCTAAAAATTATGACAGTTCCCTGTTTATATATTCTTAAAAATACAGTTGTGAACCTGACTTGTACGTATATCAAGGGGAAGAGAAAAAACTACTTATAACTCAGAATTACTTAGAAATCAGGCTTACACAATAATCACATATTGATTGAAAAACCAATGGAATAGACCTACATGTGCAAATCCTTGCAAATAATAAACACATTAAGAGAGAAGATATTATTTTGAACTTGGTCCAGCCTTAGAGAAATCAGATAGGTTGGCTTGTTTCACTTTTCTTGCATTAAGAGTATAAACCTCCTTTTGCAAACTTAGTAATGAATTCAAAGCATTTTCACTACAACTTTTCACACTGATGTAATGCCTACACCTACCGATTGCACTTAGCACTTCACTCAGTTCAGGTGTTTCAAGATTCAAGTCGTTACCTCCATCCCTATCATTGTTACTATCACTTGTAGCTGGTCCATCACCACCGTGTTGTTGGCATACGTCATCCGGTAGTTCTCCACATACAGCCAGATTATCATAGAAATGCACAAAAGTATCGAATTCTACACTGTCCGCTAGCGTTAGCTCATTACCAGACAAAACTTCATCCCCATAATCATCATTAGAGGCAGCCTCTTCTATTAAGCCACCAGCTTTGCGGAAGCAGTTGCTGATTGTGGAGAATGACACCTGCTTCCAGGGAGCCGAAATAAAGTCCATGGCTTGTAGAAAATTAGTGGAGGGAGGTTCATTTCCTGCATCACTCAGTGTTATTAAATGTTTAAACAGCATTTTTCTATAATGCACTTTGAAATTTGCAATGATGCACAAATTAAGTGGTAGTACTTAGGAGGAAAAAATTCCACTCGGACATTCTCCAGAACGCTTTGAGATGGATATGCTGCACATCGATCCATAAGAGGAAGGATCTTCTTCTGTTTCTTTTTTATTTTAATGTCCAATTTTTTCAAATACTGTTCCATTATTTAAATCTAAGAATTTCATTTTTTGTCCGTATTGAACTGAGAATGTAAGATAGGAAACTTAAAAGGGTCCACTGTTCCATTAGATGCATAGTTATCTAAGAATTTCGCTTGTATTCATATTCCATAGGTTTTGTTTTCGCATTCTTAAAACACCTCGGATACTTTGATTTTCCTATCCCAAGTGGAGGAAGTTTGTCATATCCATCTGCATTGGTGGTAGGAAAACTTAAAGGGTCCACCTTCTCAATAAAAAAAATGTTATAGTTTATTTATAACATGTATTTGCACTTGGAACTAGTTTCGACGCTGTTTTTGCGTCATCATCAGCCAAAATGCGGGAAATAGGCCAGCATGTAGGCATTTATATTACACAAGGCGTTACATTAAACAATACACATCTTACAAGGAGATAAAAACAGGGACGAATATAGAAACAAATGAATCGTTGAGAAAGCAAAAGTTATACATATTAAAAATAACCTTAACCACACATCTTGCAGTGCGAAAGTAATCTTCTTGAATGATTCCTGAATATAAAACACACGCGCACACATTACTGAAGAGCCAGCAGGCAGGAAAAAGTAAAGTGAAACCTTAAGAGTTATTCTGAGAAGAGTTCATCATTTTTTCTATGTTCCGACTAACTAATGAAGTCTCCCTTGAGTTCCTGATAAACATACACAACAGGAAATTCTCCTTCACTCTCAACAATAGCTATAAAGACCAACGGTAAATTTCATTTTAAATATTGTGCAGAGACGTGAAAGCATGATCTTAAACATGATATGACTCCTTCATTTAACCCAATTTTTTACACAAGGTGTTACATTAAACAATACACATCTTACGAGGAGATAAAAACAGGGACGAATGTAGAAACAAATGCATCGTTGAGAAAGCAAAAGTTATACATATTTAAAAATAAGCTTAACCACACAACTTGCAGTGCGAAAATATTTGCCTTGAATGATTCCTGAATACAAAATGCACGCGCACACATTTCTAAAGAGCCAGCAGGCAGGAAAAAAGTAAGGTGAAACCTTAAGAGAAGAGTTCATCATTCTTTCTATGTTCCGACTAACTTTTTTTTTTTTTTTTTTTTTTTTGCTAGTTGCTTACGTCGCACCGACACAGATAGGTCTTATGGCGACGATCGACTAACTATTGAAGTCTCTCTTGAGTTCCTGATAAACATACACAACAGGGAATTCTCCTTAACTCTCAACAATAGCTATAAAAGACCAATGGTAAATTGTATTTTAAATACTGTGCAGAGATGTGAAAGCATGATGGTTAAATGAAGAAGTTATATCATGTTCAAGATCATGCTTTCACATCTCTGCACAGTATTTAAAATACAATTTACCGTTGGTCTTTTATAGCTATTGTTGAGAGTTAAGGAGAATTCCCTGTTGTGTATGTTTATCAGGAACTCAAGAGAGACTTCATTAGTTAGTCGGAACATAGAAAGAATGATGAACTCTTCTCTTAAGGTTTCACCTTACTTTTTTCCTGCCTGCTGGCTCTTTAGAAATGTGTGCACGTGCATTTTGTATTCAGGAATCATTCAAGGCAAATATTTTCGCACTGCAAGTTGTGTGGTTAAGCTTATTTTTAAATATGTATAACTTTTGCTTTCTCAACGATGCATTTGTTTCTACATTCGTCCCTGTTTTTATCTCCTCGTAAGATGTGTATTGTTTAATGTAACACCTTGTGTAAAAAATTGGGTTAAATGAAGGAGTCATATCATGTTCAAGATCATGCTTTCACGTCTCTGCACAATATTTAAAATGAAATTTACTGTTGGTCTTTATAGCTATTGTTGAGAGTGAAAGAGAATTTCCTGTTGTGTATGTTTATCAGGAACTCAAGGGAGACTTCATTAGTTAGTCGGAACATAGAAAAAATGATGAACTCTTCTCAGAAGAACTCTTAAGGTTTCACTTTACTTTGTCCTGCCTGCTGGCTCTTCAGTAATGTGTGCGCGTGTGTTTTATATTCAGGAATCATTCAAGAAGATTACTTTCGCACTGCAAGATGTGTGGTTAAGGTTATTTTTAATATGTACAACTTTTGCTTTCTCAACGATTCATTTGTTTCTATATTCGTCCCTGTTTTTATCTCCTTGTAAGATGTGTATTGTTTAATGTAACGCCTTGTGTAATATAAATGCCTACATGCTAGCCTATTTCCCGCATTTTGGCTGATGGTGACGCAAAAACAGCGTCGAAACTAGTTCCAAGTGCAAATACATGTTACAAATAAACTATAACATTTTTTGTATTGAAAAGGTGGACCCTTTAAGTTTTCCTACTTCCATTCTCAGTTCAATACGGACAAAAATGAAATTCCTAGGTTTAAATCTGCATTGGTGTCGAGAAGTACTGTTACACGAATTTTACTTTCCTTCCCTCCATGGCATGAGTCACCTTTTTCAGCTAATGTTTTATTAGGAAGGAGATTGTAGAACAGGCCGGTCTTATCACAATTGTACATGTTTGGAGGCTGATCATCGCTTACGATACCCGGCAGAACCTCTTCCTTCCAGTGTTGCACTGTGACGTTGTCCACAGCTTTTGAGTCACTGCAAATTGTTCTCCCTGTGATTTCATGTCGATCTTTAAATCCTTGCAACCATCCTGATGAAGCCTTGAAATCAGCAGTGATACTTATCATTTTAGCTAAATCTATCGCCTTTGCCTTCTGCACGTCACCACTAATTGGTAGAGATGCAGCCTGGTTTTGCTAGAACCATGTGAAAAAGGTTTTCTCCAAATTTACATACCTTCCTTCTTGCTGACGGCTGCAATTTGCTGATTTTGAGGCCAGTTTTATGAACTCGTCCAAAATAGCATTTCTTTTATTGATGTCTGTACATAGCGTGGTATAAGCAATCCCTAAGTCTGAAGCAGTTTCAGTTTTGCGTTATGTGGATCAGTGTCCACTTCTTGTATTAATTTTACTTTTTCATCTAGGGTATAACTTTTCCTTTTTCTGTTCTCCATGGCTAATTAAAATCAACTGAATGACAAAACTACTGTTCAACAGTAAACACCAGATACCAGCACCATGAACATTTTACTTCTCCGTCGTTCCCATGAAAAAAATTCTGATATTTAAACACATTTTCGGTATTTTCTTTTGTTTCCGCACCAAAACCGCTCACTTTGCTTGTAATGTATCATAATCTTTGGCAGCAATGTGAAGGTAAAAAGCGGCTAAGGTACAGGAGGAACGAGACAGAGAGCGAAGGGAATTCGCTCCGTTGGCCTTTGTTAAACTGCCAGTAAGTGTCAACAGTGTCACTCGGCGAAACTCTTTGTCTTCTGTTTCAGCACCGAAACCCGACCGCTCTACTTACGCCTACACCGACAAAGAGGAAACTTCGTAGATACAGTAGTTTGATTTTAAAAAGCACGTGCTCATTACAATTATGCAAAACTCAGTTATATTTCACTGACAATTAATACGTATAACAGCAAATTACATATAAACAGATTACGTATAACTAAGGTTTAATGAACACGCTTTTAAATTACATTTTGCCAGGACCTAAAGGAAATTACGTACAAATACGAATTACGCAGAACAGAGTTACGTATAAAGCAGGTTCAACTGTATTATGCATGTGAAAGAGAATCTTTCTGAATTTAAAGAAAGATCTACAGTTCACATGCACGACACAAGATACAAGAATGATCTGAATACTCCTCACACCAGGCTTAGTGAAAGCAAAAACAGCCACTGTTATCAACAGCTGAAGATGTACAGTAAGCTTCCACTACCAATTCGAACATTAGACAATAGTGCATTTAACAGGGTACTGTCACAATTTTTAAGGAAAAAGGCATTTTATAGTACAGAAGGGTATCTAGAATGTGGTATTTAAAAAACTGACCTAATATAGGTAGCTAAAATACTTTTTCTAATGACTCAGGCATTATGGCTGAGATATTGTCTATAGATTTCTTTATAATACTGACAATACCTAGTGTACATTTCCTGTACTTGATGGTGGAAGCAATAAACTATCTATGAGAATACTAAAAAATATTAATGAACTGTGTCTTCGGCTTCATAACGTCGATGACATGCTAGCAATAATTGACAATAGATGTAACAATAGTAATAATATCCTAACTTATTTAAACAATTTAGATAATTGTGTTAAGTTCACTAAAGATGATGAAAACAATAGTTCAATCAACTTTTTAGATATCATAATCACAAGAATCGCAGGCAAAGTTGATTTCCAAATTTATAGAAAGCCGTCGTTTACCCCAATAACCATAAAACATAGTTCTTTACACCCACAATCGCATAAAAAGGCCGCATTTTATAGCTTATTTTATAGTGTGTTAAAAATTCCTCCTTTGACTGTGAATCTAGGGAAAGAAACCTCATAAAAGAAATTGCCAGCTTCAATGGATACAATCCCTTAATCATCAATAACAGAATCGACAAGGTGAAATTGAAATCAGCCACAAACCTCTCTCCAGTAGAAACCAGTAAACCGAAATATGAAACCTTCACACACACTTTTCAATCAGTCTCTACTGATCTGCATTTAGGGCAGTCGCCCAGGTGGCAGATTCCCTATCTGTTGCTTTCCTAGCCTTTTCTTAAATGATCACAAAGAAATTGAAAATTTATTGAACATCTCCCTTTGTAAGTTACTCCAATCCCTAACTCCCGTACCAGTAGTCTCCCATGATCCACCCTATCATACGCCGTAGATAGGTCATTCGCAATACAGTCCATCTGACCTCCTGAATCCAGGATATCTGCTATATCGTGCTGGAATCCTACAAGTTGAGCTTCAGTAGAATAACCTTTCCTAAAACCGAACTGTCTTCTATCAAACCAGTTATTAATTTCACAAACATGTCTAATATAATCAGAAAGAATGCCTTCCCAAAGCTTACATGCAAAGTATGTCAAACTGACTGGCCTGTAATTTTCAGCTTTATGTCTATCACCATTTCCTTTATACACAGGGGCTACTATAGCAACTCTCCATTCATTTGGTATAGCTCCTTCATGCATACAATAATCAAATAAGTACTTCAGATATGGTACTATATCCCAACCCACTGCCTTTAGTATATCCCCAGAAATCTTAACAATTCCAGCTGCTTATCTAGTTTTCAACTTTTGTGTCATACTGTAAATGTCATTGTTATCATAAGTAAATCTTACTACTTCCTTAGTATTAGTCACCTCCTCTATCTGGACATTATCATTGTAACCAACAATCTTTACATACTGCTGACTGAATACTTAAAGATTGTCGAATACACACTCCCCTTGTTCATTACTGATTCCTGGAATATCCTTCTTGGAACCTGTTTCTACCTTAAAGTACTTATTATACCAGGAAAAAGTTGTTGGGCAAGAGCATGGGAAGGATCTCAGGTTGTGTACGGTCTTATTGGAGCAGGTACAGAGAAGGAAGACTTCGCAGGGTGAATAATAGATGGTATTAAAATTTTTAATAAGTTTTATTAATGATAAGAAAATTACCCTGCTTTTCATTCATTCAAAAAGTAAACCTTCCATTGACATGTTCAGAATGAAATAAGATTGCAGAATTGTAAACGTGGTCAAGATTGAACAAAATATAGTCTTTGTTCTACACATTCACTCGATGTTCGTAAAACATCCAGAATGAATAATAGCTTTCAATAATTTCAATTAAACACACCCTAAATTTCAACTAAGTTTTACACTCATGGATTCAAAATAATATTCAAAATAAAAACTTTGTTCATAAACCTTCATTCAAATCACTTTGTCAATTGACCAAGATTTTAGAGTTCAAAAAAAGGGAAATTAAATCCTCCAAATTACTTCTGTTCAAGCCGAGAGTCTGTCTAAATCATTATAGATTAAACATAATTTCAAATTACACTTGCTTCAGAAACCCTACAGTCCAATTAAATATTGATGATTTTAAATCACTTGCTTCAGAAATCCTAAAGTCCCGTTAAATAAATTAAACATAATTTTTAACTTGTACACTTGTTGTAGAAAAAACCTCTAAAGATCAACTAAGTTGTTATGGAATGACTTCAGATTACACTTACTTCAGAAGAAATCCTAAAGTTCATTTAAGTATGATCTCCAGTTATACTTGCTTTGGAGAAAATCCTAAAGTTCAATTAAGAACAGTTTTATTAAATGACTTCCTACAATTTCAACAAGTAGTAGGATTGGAATTTACACGATCAAAAATATTTTTTTATTGACCAGGCAGTTTCACTTGATAAGCGTAGCACTAGAGTATTGAGAATGATTGAATGCCTTGGCAGTAAGTCAGTTAATGTTTTAGTGCAATTATTCACTCAAGAAAGATCGTAAAATACACTTATATCACCTGCATTCAGCTATAGGAATGGTTAAAGTGCGGCTCCACAGCTTGGCGACTGGAACTCCTATGGCAAACAGCCTGAAGTCGAACTCAGCACCAACAGCAATGAACCACTTTCCATACCTCGAAGTTACCACGTCTTATCCCTCAATGTTACCATGTACCTCCGACGATGTAGCCTGTCCCACGCTGGATACAATGTTTAAAGTAATGAGGTTATGACACTTCGCCAAGATTTCCGGTGTTAATTAGAAAGAAATATAGACAAATGGGAAAGTTCAATTGGCACGATAATGCAAGATGTAGCACTGTCAATTAATAGTGATGAGTTGCATTTCACACTTAGACGAGTTTGAAAGCATAGTTCGTACTTGCACTTTATCATATAGCAGTTAATATGTGACTCGAAATAGCACAGTCTTTTATCACAGTCTAAACTACAAGTCAGGTCGCTGTGGAAATGTTCATGATAAAAATTAGATCACTTCTTAAGTTACAAAGTCAAAAGCACAGTCTTTAACTACACAGTTCGTATGACATGGAATTAGACACTAGGCACAGTTCAGAATATTCACAATTCATGTAGTAAGTTTAGCATGAGTATGAGTGTCACAGTCTATGAAATTCATGCGTAAATTCACTTAACACGACGTCTACAATAGTCCCTAGAATTCTAGCATTCACTGCTTAAGATGATTTTGTGTGTGAATTCTCCTAACAAGGGTTCATATGTCCTATTATCGACATAAAATGTCCTTAATGTTCAGTCCCTTTTCTAACGATACTGTTCAGATATTCACGAAAATACTTGAAAATTGACCACATTTAATCTCATTAATCACTGAGTATTTGATTAGAATAACACTTTAAATAGTTCACAATCGTATTTACAGAAAAAACACGTCTCAAAATTCATGAATTTGTCGATAATTGTAAGTTTAATTTATCACGCACATTTCTTCTAATATTCTTATCACCATACGTGATCACGACAGAGTTCAAATATACATCGAACTAGCAAAGTCCATAATACACTGTAAAACTGGCAAATTTAACGCTTGTATTCTAAGTTCTACCTGAGTACACATTCTAGATCATGAGTTCACTACTTGTTAAAGAAATTCCTAAGTCTTGTACTATGAAACTCAATTTTCTAGTACTTTACAATATTCCACGCGTTCACTACGCGGTTGAAGTTTCCAATTATTGCGATCTCACACACCGAAATTCAGAGTTTTACTGCACAACTCGCTTTTACTTCGTGCAACATGACGTAGCAGCATAACCTTCTCCCATGGTTGAGTTGCATGTTTCAACTGAGTATACCTCTCAAGTCGTTGACCTATGTATACCCCACTGTGTCAAGCGACAGACAAGTGGTTATGTATGATAAACTTCTACCTGCTATATCTTCCAAGTTAATGGATGGATTAATCCCAAATTTTAATCATTATGCATTCAAAATATGGGCTTCACATTAGTGTAACTCTCATTTTTGTATTTTAAGCCGCTCAAAAGATACGGAAGAGTTTCTAGAGTTTTCCAAAGGGGAAGTTGAGAACATGTGGCGCTGACATCACTCGGCATGTTCCCCTCTCTCGCTGTCTCTTTCACGCCTGCATGAAGCGGCAGAGACCAGAACTTCCGATCGTGTAGCTGTTTCTGATGCTAAAGCTAAGCCGTTCTTTAATGATTAAAGACTTCGAAAAATAATGTGCCAGGGCCTATGCCGTCCTGGTACAATCAATCAATACTGATCTGCATTTAGGGCAGTCGCCCAGGAGGCAGATTCCCTATCTGTTGCTTTCCTAGCCTTTTCCTAAATGATTTCAAAGAAATTGGAAATTTATTGAACGTCTCCCTTGGTAAGTTATTCCAATCCCTAACTCCCCTTCCTATAAATGAATATTTGCCCCAGTTTGTCCTCTTGAATTCCAACTTTATCTTCATATTGTGATCTTTCCTACTTTTAAAGACACCACTCAAACTTATTCGTCTACTGATGTCCTCCCGTGCCATCTCACCACTGACAGCTTGGAACATACCACTTAATAATACCAATATAAATGGTCCGTTATTGGACATACCACTTAGTCGAGCAGCTCGTCTTCTTTCTCCCAATTCTTCCCAGCCCAAACTGTGCAACATTTTTGTAATGCTACTCTCTTGTTGCAAATCACCGAGAACAAATCGAGCTGCTGGTGAGGGTCCCATACTCTGGAACCACACTCTAGTTGGGGTCTTACCAGAGACTTATATGCCCTCTCCTTTACATCCTTACTACAACCCCTAAACACCCTCATAACCATGTGCAGAGATCTGTACCCTTTATTTACAATCCCATTTATGTGATTACCCCAATGAAGATCTTTCCTTATATTAACACCTAGATACTTACAATGATCCCCAAAAGGAACTTTCACCCCATCAACGCAGTAATTAAAACTATACACTATATATACTCTTCCATTTTTCACTAAAATTTGTATGACTGCCAATTATGGTTGCCATCATGTTGTCATTAGCTGACTTCCTTGCTAGATTCAATTTCCTAGTAAGTTCCTTCAATTTCTCCTTACTTCCACAGCCATTTCTAACTCTATTTCTTTCCAACCTGCACCTCCTTCTTAGTCTCTTTACTTCTCTGGTATAATATAGTGGATCTTAACCATTCCTTACCACCTTAAAAAGTACAAACCTATTTTCTCATTCCTCAACAGTTGCTTCAAACCCATCCCAGAGTCTGTTTGTTTACATTTTTATTTACCATTTTCCACCGTTCATAGTTACTTTTTAAAAACTCCCTCATGCCTGTTTTATCAGCCATATGGTACTGCCTAATAGTCCTAATCTTAATACCTTCCTTTCTTTCACATTTATTTTTATTTACTGCAAAAACAGCTTCGTGATCACTAATACCATCTATTACTTCGGTTTCTCTATAGAGCTCATCTGGTTTTACCAGCACCACATCCAAAATATTCTTCCTTCTAGTTGGTTCCATCACTTTCTGAATCAGCTGCTCTTCCCATATTAACTTATTTGCCATTTGTTGTTCATGTTTCCTGTAGTTCGCATTACGTTCCCAATCGACATTTGGTAAATTGAGATCACCTGCTACTATCACATTCCTTTCCATATCGTTTCCAACGTAGGGGATTATCTTATCAAATGATTCTGAATCAGCATCAGCGATACCCTTTCCCGGTCTGTACACTCCAGAGACATCAAGACTAATCCAATTGTATATCAAGTTACCAATCCCTTAAAAAAGCATGAAATCAAAATTGCTTTCAAGACTCGAACTCAAATCAATATTTCTTTTTCAATCATAACACAGTTAATTTGATCAACAACAAATATTCTTGTTCTGGCATCTACAGAGTGCAATGTGCTGAGTGCAATTTTTCTTACGTGGGTCAAACCAGGAGAAGTTTTTTAACTAGATATGTTGAGCACTACAACGCTCAGAAACATAACAAATTCTCAGCAATGAACAACCACATGAATGATTCAGGACATAGTTTCACTACAGTTGAGCGCGATCTTCAAATTTTAAAAAGAATTTATAAAGGTAGACTCATGACTGAGTTCGAAAACCTCTACATTTTTTTGGACTAGGAAGACAATACAAATCAAAACTTAAAAGATCCAATAGATAATGAAAGCCCCCTTTATGAACAGATACTAACCCTATTCCATAAGTTAAACCTTCAAGGTAATCAATTCTTAAAAGTTTTTAAGACAAAAACAATAAACACTCCCACTAGGCTGACAAACTCATCACACCCCTCTTCGCTGCCAGATGCAAGCAACTTCTCCCTACGCGCAACCCTCAAGCCTATACCCCTGCCTTCTCAAGTTCACTCCCCTCCACTAAGACTACACACGTACAATACGAGAAGCAGAATGTCGGCAACCGCCAGTACTCTAAAAGCTCTTCACACAGCAAGATAACATTCCCAGCGGAGTTAAAAGTAAGCGTCAACACCGCAGTACTTATTTCACTCATTTATCATCCCCTCGTTTCCTTTCATTTCTTCATTTCATTAACTTTAAACTTCTCCATTTTACAGAGCTTACACACATCTGACAGCGTGATATTTACAACTTGCCCCACATCCTGATTCCCCCTTTCAGCCTACAAGCTAACGTCACATTGTCATTACAACTGCAAGGCACACCAACAACATGGGAATAGAGTACAATACAAGATGATATCCCAATGACACCATAACAAATTCATCAAGATGTCACTAATTTTAAAGTTCAATAATAGTTTTTTTTACCTAGAACTGTAACAAAAAAAGTACTCCTATCTCTACAAGTTGCAAGCTGAAAACACTGGAACTTACATTAATTCCTTCGAAATAAGAACCAACACAAGAACATGGTATATGACTAAACATTACGCCAAAACTTAATTGCGTAGGAATGTATTTCCTCATTAAGTCTTACAAAATATTTGAATAATAAGAATAATAATAATAATGTTATTTGCTTTACGTCTCACTAACTACTTTTTTTGGTCTTCGGAGACGCCGAGGTGCCTTAATTTAGTCCCGTGGGAGTTATTTTATTTGCCAGTAAATCTACCAACACGAGGCTGACGTATTTAAGCACCTTCAAATACCTCCGGACTGAGCCAGGATCGCACCTGCCACGTTGGGGTCAGAAGGCCAGCGCCTTAACCGTCTGAGTCACTCAGCCTGGCAAAAAAAATAAATTTTAACTTGGAGCATTACTCATCGTCATTTTGTACCATTTAGTTTTAATTAAGTTATATCTTACATTTGACTATGGCCTCGGCCATCAATATGTTAATTCTTCTTGTATCTAATCTAGTTCCTTACATAACACCTACATATTAAGTTAAATTCTTAAATGTTCCTAACAATTCTTTTAATAGTCATAAGTCAAATTTTAAACAGGTACCCAGTTCGGTTTTGAGGTGATGATAAGGCTGATGTTGCCATTTAAAAGAGGTGAAATGTGCACCTTTTCATATTTTAATGAGGATTAAACCTTGCTTTTATGATTGATTGTATTGAATAGGTGGAACAAAAATTTAAAAAATTTATACTATTTTTTATATATATCAGTAGTATGTTCCGAGCTGTCAGTGGAGAGATGGTGTGGAATTACATTAGTAGATGAATAAGTTTGAGTTGTGTCTTTAAAAGTAGGAAAGATCATAATATGAAGATAAAGTTGGAATTCAAGAGGACAAACTGGGGCAAATATTCATTTATATGAAGGGGAGTTAGGTATTGGAATAACTTACCAAGAGAGATGTTAATAAATTTCCAATTTCTTTGAAATCTTTTAAGAAACTGCTATGAAAACAACAGATAGGAAATTTTCCACCTGGGCGACTGCCCTAAATACAGATCAGTAGTGATTGATGATTGATTGTGACCTGTTATCTGGTGCAGTGCGCTGTCAGTTCTCTCTGGAAATCCTTAGGTACCCCATTACAGAACTTGTGATCCGCATCAATGAACCTATGGAGAATTTCATTGTAATAATGATACTGTTGCGATAATCTTTTAGCTAGTAGAACTTTTGGATTTTCGGTTTTAACTCTTTGGTGAAATACTTTATCGTGCCTGTAAATTTGTACTGCAGTTGTTCTTCTTTCATCTGTCTTAGTCTATCGACGATTCCCTGGTCTTCATCCGTCAGCTCAATGTAATGTATAACGAGTTCTTCAGGGTTTGGATTTCTTTGGAATGTTTTAAATAGCTAGTACATTTTCATTACCTGTACAGTATTCAAGGGTTAAGTCAAATTGTGTGAACAACGCCCATCTCCACTAGCCAATTCTGCTTTTTGGATAAATGTTAGCGCTTAATGATCCATACAGATGGTAACAGGGAAACCATAAACTACTTTCTTCCAGTATTGGAGTGTCGTAACAGTAGCCAGCATCTCCAATTCTGGCATGGTATATTTGACTTCGTGGCTCTGTAGTTTTCTGCTCATAAATCCCAAATAGTTGCTCTTCCAGTCCAGTTCTTCTTCCTCCTGATATACCATATCTCGAATTACTGTTCCTGAAGCATTTGTCTGTATTGTGAACATCTTAGTGTAATCGAAAAATGGCGCCCGGTAATGACGACGTAGTGTTTCATCCTCCGAGTAAGTTAACCGTAAAATGTGACGAAAAGTGCGGAAAATGTCGAAGATTAGTGAAAAATGGAATCTTGTGTGATTCATGTGATCGATGGTGGCATTATAAGTGCGGAAATTGCCCTAGAGACGTAAAAACTAATGAAAATGTTGACTGGATTTGTGAGCAGTGTGTTTGGAATGTAGTTGGCGACGGCGTTGGCGATGAAGCACCGAAAACAATCGATGAAGAATATAAAAGTGCATTCGAAATTATAAACATTTCTACAAAAGGACAATGAGACTCTTAAAGTTGAAAATCAAGAATTAAAAGAAAGACTGCGATAGCTAGAATTTGGGACTGACCAATCTTAGAGTGATATACCGGTACCAGTAACAAACTCGAGCACGTGGTGTCAAGTAGTTCATGGATGGCCGGCTAAGAAGAAATCTACTATATTACCATCCTGGGAGAACACACAACCTAAATACTTGAAATTATCGACCTGTTCTAGCTTTGTATCACCAATCTGACATTCAATTCTGTTGAATTTCTTTCCTACTGACGTCAATTTAGTCTTCGAGAGGCTGATTTTCATACCATACTCATTGCACCTATTTTCAAGTTCCAAGATATTAGACTGCAGGCTTTCGGCACAGTCTGCCATTAAAACCAAGTCGTCAGCATAGGCCAAACTGCTTACTACATTTCCACCTAACTTAATCCCTCCCTGCCATTTTATACCTTTCAGCAGATGATCCATGTAAACTACAAACAGCAAAGGTGAAAGATTACAGCCTTGTCTAACTCCTGTAAGTACCCTGAACCAAGAACTCATTCTACCATCAATTCTCACTGAAGCCCAATTGTCAACATAAATGCCTTTGATTGATTTTAATAATCTACCTTTAATTCTATAGTCCCCCAGTATGGCGAACATCTTTTCCCTCAGTACCTTGTCATATGCTTTCTCTAGATCTATGAAACATAAACACAACTGCCTATTCCTCTCGTAGCATTTTTCAATTACCTGGCGTATACTGAAAATCTGATCCTGACAGCCTCTCTGTGGTCTGAAACCACACTGGTTTTCATCCAACTTCCTCTCAACGACTGATCGCTCCCTCCCTTCCAAGATGCCATTGAATACTTTGCCTGGTATACTAATCAATGGGATACCTCGATAGTTGTTGCAATCCTTCCTGTTCCCTTGCTTATAGATAGGTGCAATTACTGCTTTTGTCCAATCTGAAGGTACCTTACCATCACTCCACGCTAATTTTACTACTCTATGAAGCCATTTCATCCCTGCCTTCCCACTATACTTCACCATTTCAGGTCTAATTTCATCTATTCCTGCTTTCTTATGACAATGGAGTTTATTTACTATCCTTTCCACTTCCTCAAGCATAATTAATTTTCTTCTCTTGTTAATTTAATTTAATATTTAGTGCTTGACAATAATGTATTTTAGTGTACCATTTGCCACTGAGGTAGACACCTCATTTGCAAATAAAGAGACTTTGATTTGATTTTGATCAGGTTATCCTAGCTTGACGTTGTACTCTAGTAGCTCCTTCGTTTGATTAAATGCTTTACTGCACTCCTCATTCCATCCCATGTGGAATTCTTCAGCAGAAGGTCTTGAATGGGTGCTACTGTCTCTGTGTATCCTAGACAGTAATTCGCAAAGGATTGGATAATACCCAGAAACTGGTGAACATGTTTCATCCTGACTGAAATGGGAAATATCTGTATTGCTTCGATTTTAAGTGGACTCAGCCTCGTTCCCTTTCCATCTACAATATGACTTGGGAATAAGACTTTCTCCTGGCAAAACTGGGACTTCTCCAAGTTAATTTTAAACTTTGCTTCACTAAAATTTTTTAACAATTTGTCTAGATGTTCCGAAAGTTCAATTCTTTCACTCACTAGAATAATGTCATCTATATAACAAATCATAGCCATTTTGACTTCAGGGCTTAGATTCTTGTCTAATGCTCGAATAAACACTGATACTGCATTTTTTAATCCGAAGGGTTATTTGTTGTAAGTGTAGGCTTGTTAATCGAGCAAAAATCCTGACAACAACTTTGATTTATCCCCAAGCTCAATATGGTGATAAGACATGGTTAAATCTATTATAATGAAGCATCTCTTGTCTCAAAATTTCCTCAGCACTTCTTGAATAGCAGGTGTCCTGTCGTGATCGTACTCTGGAATTAAACATTCCCTAGTAGCTCTTGCATCCAGGCAGACTCAAACTGATCCATCTGGTTTTTGAATGATGTCTAAGGGTCCTGGCTTCGAATCTGATACATCCAAATGACTCATAAGAATCGCCCTCAAATTCTCTTCATCCGGTGGGCTGACTTTCACTTTCCTGACGTTCATGTGAACAGAAGGCCTACGATTTTTAGAGTGTCACTCTTCCAGGCACTTGCTGAACTGGGACTAGATAAGAATCAATCAATCAATCAATCAATCAATCAATACTGATCTGCATTTAGGGCAGTCGCCCAGGTGGCAGATACCCTATCTGCTGTTTTCCCAGCCTTTTCCTAAATGATTTCAAAGAAATTGGAAATTTATTGAACATCTCCCTTGGTAAGTTATTCCAGTCCCTAACTCCCCTTCCTATAAATGAATATTTGCCCCAGTTTGTCCTCTTGAATTCCAACTTTATCTTCATATTGTGATCTTTCCTACTTTTATAAACGCCACTCAAACTTATTCGTCTACTAATGTCATTCCACGCCATCTCTCCGCTGACAGCTCGGAACATACCACTTAGTCGAGCAGCTCTCCTTCTTTCTCTCAATTCTTCCCAGCCCAAACTTTGCAACATTTTTGAAACGCTACTCTTTTGTCGGAAACCACCCAGAACAAATCGAGCTGTTTTCTTTGGATTTTTTCCAGTTCTTGAATCAGGTAATCCTGGTGAGGGTCCCATACACTGGAAACATACTCTAGTTGCGGTCTTACCAGAGACTTATATTCCCTCTCATTTACATCCTTACTACAACCCCTAAACACCCTCATAACCATGTGCAGAGATCTGTACCCTTTATTTACAATCCCATTTATGTGATTACCCCAATGAAGATCTTTCCTTATATTAACACCTAGATACAGTAATCCCCAAAAGGAACTTTCACCCCATCAACGCAGTTTATCAACCCCGTTTATCAACATACCATTGCCTGCTGTCCATCTCGCAACATTTTCGAGGTCACGTTGCAGTTGCTCACAATCTTGTAACTTATTTATTACTCTATAGAGAATAACATCATCCGCAAAAAGCCTTACCTCTGATTCCACTCCTTTACTCATATCATTTATGTATATAAGAAAACTTAAAGGTCCGATAATACTGCCTTGAGGAATTCGCCTCTTAATTATTACAGGGTCAGATAAGGCTTCACCTACTCTAATTCTCTGAGATCTGTTGTCTAGAAATATAGCAACCCATTCAGTCACTCTTTTGTCTAGTCCAATTGCACTCATTTTTGCCAGTTATCTCCCATGATCCACCCTATCAAATGCTTTAGACAGGAATCCTACAAGTTGAGCTTCAGTGGAATAACCTTTCCTAAAACCGAACTGCCTTCTATCGAGCTGGTTATTAATTTCACAAACCTGTCTAATATAATCAGAAAGAATGCCTTCCCAAAGCGTACATACAATGCATGTCAAACTTACTGGCCTGTAATTTTCAGCTTTATGTCTATCACCCTTTCCTTTATACACAGGGGCTACTATAGCAACTCTCCATTCATCTGGTATAGCTCCCCCAACCAAACAATAATCAAATAAGTACTTCAGATATGTTACTATATCCCAACCCTTTGTCTTTAGTATATCCCCAGAAATCTTACCAATTCCAGCCGCTTTTCTAGTTTTCAACTTTTGTATCTTATTGTAAATGTCATTGTTATCATATGTAAATTTTACTACTTCTTTAGCCTTAGTCAGTTGTGAGGTACTTTGATTCCTTCTCTTCTATGGCAACAATTACTTTCTCCAGTTGAGTCATAAATTTCCCCAATCTATCTCTTTCAAACACCATGGAATTTGCTCATTCGTTCCATCCTTAATGAGGTCCAATGTCCAAACTTTCTCTGCCTTGGTAAGCTTATCTCTCCTTGAGTTGAAAATAATTACCTGTTCTGTACGCTCTGTCCCTTTAAACTTAATTATCTCATTACACAGGTTGTTACTGCTTGATATTCCTTTAAGAGTTCTGTGCCGATTATCATCTGATCATTAATCATCGGCATGATAATAAATTTATGATTGCCGGGATGAGTGGCTCAGACGGTTGAGGCGCTGGCCTTCTGATCCCAGCTTGACAGGTTCAATCCTGGCTCAGTCCGGTGGTATTTGAAGTTCCTCAGATATGTCAGCCTTGTGTCGGTAGATTTACTGGCACATGAAAGAAGTCCTGCAGGACTAAATTCTGGCACTTTGGCATCTCCGAGAACCGTACGTGTAGTTAACAGGACGAATAGCCAATAAAATTATATATTGAAAATGTTATTGAAGACCTGAATTTCCTATTTCTAATAACAGGAAAACTTGTTCCTTACAGGCACAATCTTGTCTGGAAGGATGCCCCAAGAAATTGATATAGTCGGAATGTGCAGTTCACTCTTTAGGCGCTTCATTTAATCTAGTGAAATGACACTGATTGTGGCTCCTGATCAATCAGGATTTTGATTACAACAGTTGCAATCTTAACATGTATAATTGTTAATTCTCACGTAGCCATTTTATCCTTCCACGGGCAATTGACAGTCAACTCCTCAGGCTTAATCACCCACTTATGAATTCACACAAGGACCCATTCTCCTTCTTCTCCTTCTTCTCCTTCCTGTTACCGTCCCGTTTCCTCTGGTCTTAATAAATTTTTATATTTTCTTTCTCTGGCAGACTCGAATCCTGGTGCCAATGGATGTAAGTCGCCCGTTGCTTGATCCCTTTGTTTTTCTCTCTGAAGTGCCATACTCTCAACTCCCTCACAATTTTCAGTGTCTGCCCTCTCCAATATGGCCTCCTTCCATTGTTCCATCTGTTTTCCCTCCTTGCCAGTTCGTCGCTGTATTTTTTTGGGCTTTTGGCGTCACTCATCAATTTTGTCTCCGAAATTTTTTATCAGCTGTTTCCTATCTCGCCTCAGTTTCCTGTCCGATTGGTAAAGACTGTCCCATTTCTATAGGCATGGCTAGAGTTTGCCTCTCTCCTCATAGGTCTCCGATTCTGCCATTGCCTGTTACCCAGATTCCACCGTTCATTATACCGGGTGGGTTGCCTACCATACTGATTTCCCTCGATGTAAGGGTACATTTGATTGGGTTGCCCGTTTTCTCTTTGTCCAATGTTAGTGTTAGTTCCTTGGTAATATCCTCTCAGTTTTTCACCTCCCACGGTGGCACTGAATACATTAACATTTTGTTCCTGGTGTCTAGGGTTTTGTCTTGGAAATATTGTGAGTCATCTTGTCCAACTGCCTCAAGACGGCCTCAGCCTCCTCCCATGTCTGTATGTTAGCTGCAGTCATTATCTGGTTGTTTTTTATTGGCATTTGCTTCTCAATTGTGCTAATCGGTTCCTTCTCCATAGGTGCATTGTCTAGCTCCTTCAATCTCTGTAGCTGGGCAGTCAAGTTCTCAGCATACATAATACTTTCAACACTACCCTATTTAAGTGACGTACACCCATTTATTATTATTATTATTATTATTATTATTATTATTTAGTCAAATGATCATATTGTGTGTGAGGTTATGTCATGAAACATGTGTTGTACATAAACATTTATATCAGTTTTGTTAATGTAAATACCGGTAAATTAATATTATAATTTATTCTTACCTGTATATATAAATAGTAATCCATAATTGTGAAACACACTGTAACTTCCAGGCAGTGGTAGCTCATGAAAAAATCGTCCTACATGCTACAAAAAACGCTAAATACGCTGTTTTCAATCTGCATATTTGCATTATGAACTACTCATAAGTTACTTCAAACTTGTTAATAATAATAATAATAATAATAATAATAATAATAATAATAATAATAATTGTACCGGGCGGTACACCTCTACGATGCAAGTTCAAATCTGGTGCCAATTGAAACTCCTCTACAGGAGAAACCCTGAACTTTAACAACTGAATCAACTCTCCTATTTATCAGAAGATGTCTCTGGGTGTTTTTGATTTGCTTTTGTTGATCAAGAAGTGTGGACATTCTCTAACAGGTGTCTCTACTAATGATGATTATGATATTATGATTATCATAACATTAACGACATTACAGAGAAAACCAGTATCATCTTTGACAAAGTCATTCCTGCAATAAAAAATGACTATCTCAAATTAGTAAACACACGTCATAACAAACCGACGAATCGCAAACCTAACCTCGCCCCTACCTTCACAATAGCCACTCCTCCATCCCCTCCACCAACATCCCTCCACACAGCTCACATGAGCCCCAGACGTACTCGTAGCAGAACACAACAAATCTCCAAACATATCGGTACACAACCTCCACAGCAACAACAGTAAGTACTCTTTTCATTTCACACATACATCCAGGCATTCCTTCATACATACGCCATACTCATATTAGCTTTTCTTTACAGATAACAACCATATAACGTGCATAGATGAGAGAAGTGTCACCACCAACTGCTCTAAAATTAAACCCTATCTTGCTGTATATATAAATCTTACCTGACTACATCAACAGTTGAATTGCACAGTACTCAATTTTCAAATTTTAATGACAAGAGTTCTTATAACATACCAATACAAAGTATATCAGCCATAGAACATTCTTGATATTCAACTTAATCAACACAAGAACTACAAGAGGATTGAAGAATGAATGCAACGCAACATGAACTCAAATTTTAATAGACGTTTTTAAAATATACCATGTTTTAATGTGTTTAATGTGCTATATTTTTTAGTGTCTTATGATGTGGCATATATATTTTAATGTGTTTATGTACTCATGTCCATGCTCAATCAATAGGTTTTAGTTTATTCTAACCATCACCACTTTTAATCAGAGATATTTTAACGCAACATACTGCAATATATTTTACTTCCATTTTTCATTAGACATCCGGATGCTCTTGCGTAACATTTTTGTAATTTTGTCCTATGACTGTAAATTTGTGTGCTAGCTGATGATGGCCAAGATAGGTCGAAACCGGTACTAGTGCAATAATTCTTTCACAATAAATGTATTGATCGGTGGAACATTTTTCTTGTCTATTTCATTGAATCCAATCAATACGAAATATGAAACTTATAAATAATAATAGGTTAACAATAAATGAATATTTTGTAAACTGTATGTAATAAATATTTCTTTCGAGAAAGATTGATTTTACTCACCTTATGGCGAAATACGAAGTCCATACGGCGATCTTTTTTTGCTGCAAAACTTGTCGATCACCTTTTGGTTAAAGTTCTTTATTTCCGAGATAAGTTTTTTCTCAATTGATAGCATCGCTAATGCTATCAACCGTTTGTGACACATTTTGAAGGAACGTTTTAATCCTTTTAAGATGCTAAAATCATCTTTCCGGTTCTGAAGTAATCATTGGAGTCGTAATCAAAATCCTGAGCAATTCTGTTATCTAGGCGAATGTATCTTGCAGTTTGTTCTTCAGGATCAGTTGAAGCAAAGGAACTGCACTGTCAGTTTCTCTGAAATCAGTTCTTTCATACAGAACGCTGAGCTCAGTCATTAGTCTATTCTTGTCTGGGAGTCTGTATACGTCACACACTTTGTTAACTCCTTTTACAGGGAACTGTTTTGAATATTCGCTAAAATTCATCGAATCTAATAAATTTGCAACCTTGAAATAAGAAACAGACTCAAATCTACGATCTAACTCTTCAGTGATTCGATCACCAACATCCTTAGCATCAGCCGTCCTGTAGGGTTCCGTTCTGCGTTTTTTGCTTTGTGGCATTTCTGAAGAAACTTCATTTGCTACTTTATCGACAGAATCCCTGACTGAAGCAACAGTCTTCTTAAAAATGCCAACAGCATTTCCTATTTTTATTCCATCTGTCGATCTTGCCTGTAGCTGGGAGTACAAAATATTCACATGAGGCATTGTTCTGTGAAAGAAGGACAGCCAAAATAAGAACTCTTCGTCCTCCAAACTGTGTCTGAGTCCACGTGCTACTTGAACTGTCCTTACAGATTTCCACTTTTCCAGGTCCAGAAAGCATTTCAGCAAAGCATCTTTGTTCTTATGCATGACTTTGACGGTTCTTGACTTGAAGTTCCTCCTTGTTGATGAACATCCTGGATTTCTTCGTGCTACCACTTTCTCCAAAGCTGCCAGACATTGAGGAGATCTGGAAAAGAATGCAGGAAATGCAGATAGGCTGCAGAAAAATATGCGCACAGCTTGATTTTGAGAGGCCGCGTGTTCTAATACAAGGTTGAGCTGGTGGGCGTAGCAGTGAATGTAATTGGCTAGGGGATAGTGATCTATGATTTTCCTTTGAACTCCACCTCTTTCACCACTCATCACAGATGCTCCATCGTAAGTTTGGGCGATAATTTTATCTGGATTAACCCGAAAAATGCTATTGACCTGCTGCAGTATGCACTCGGATATTGCATCTGCAGTTTGTCCATCTGGATTAAAGAATCCCCAAAATCTTTCAAGTGGTTGTCCATTTAATACGTATCTGAACACAATTGCTAACTGTAGCTCTTCAGAAACGTCAGTAGTTTCATCTGCCATGATAGCAGTGTACTTAGAGTTACGTATTTCCTCCAGTATCTTTTCACGGCAGACTTCCAGCATACAGTCCAGAAATTCATTCTGGATGGTTTTTGATAAGCCCTTAAATACCTTACTGGATTCCATGTGTTCCTTAATGGTACTGTCTAGACTGCTCATGAAATCAACTAATCTCGAGAACACTCCTGGATTTTCAGATACGGAAGACTCATCATGACCACATAAAGCTAGTTTGAATGCCCCACAAAATTCTATACAATCAATGATTTTAGACAAAATATACTTATTCTTCTCTATTTCTGCATTATGTCTCTGCAAGTTGTCGTGATATGCCCTACTAAGTTGTGTTGCAATATTCACATTTCCTAGAGCACTTAGGTCCACTACATTATTGATTTGTTTTCTGTTCGACGAATGCTTCTTCATATACTCGTTTAAATGCCCCAGATCCTTCACACCTTTCGTACTCCAGATATCATTATTTCCAAATAAGACGTAAGGAAAACAAAACAAAGCATTTCTTATATCACAGCCAGATATCCAACTGTTATTATCGTAAACTTTACAGTTGAAATGCCTGATATAACTGGAATTTTGCCCTCTTGAAGCCTTCTGAGTTAAATTTAAGACTGGAGTGGGACGACCTATAATTTTTATATTTACTTTTTCTTCTAATGTTCTAGAAAATGGTTCTTTCATCAAACTGTCCACACTATTCATGCTGTATACTCACTTCCCAAATTGGATTATGGAAATATAGATCCTCACTAAGAACACTAGTTTAATTTCACTTGATATACACTGCAGTGGATAAATAATTGGATAAATCTCCGTATGAACTTTAGCACTAACACAGAGATAGAAAAACACGCACCAACAATATAACTGCGATATCAGACACTGCACAAAGCAACTGAAAGCTTTACCAACGGAATCATTGAGACCTCTTCTTTTACCAGCATAAATTACATTCTAATGCGGGATAACATTTAGGGTCAGTCCAAGATTCTTTGAATTCCTTATTTTTGACACAAAAGGAAGATGGATATTTTAATAAGCATTGTTTGGTTACCTTAATAACAATGTTATGTTTGCGATAGATAGCTATCAGCTATGCTTTACACTACCTTTGAGCCCAGACGATGCTACTCTCTAGTGGCAGAATCGCTTATTACGTTCAACATCAGGGTAGCAAGAGGCATTGAGCACTTCTACCCCCTTGCGGGAGAAAAAGTAACTATAGACGGGATCGGTGAAAGTTGATCCCATTTGACGGTATACTCTACCAGCTACAGGGAGTGTTGCAAGCTTGGCTGCGCCTGCGTATTGCTTCCTTCAGGCTACACGCCAGAGCTCATTTCACGTGAGCACGAGCCAGGTACCCGGGAGAACGGCACTAGGTGTTCGACAGATCTCGCCCTGATTTTCACAAAACACGAATTCATACCGTACTTAAAACAGAGAAAAGGCACCAGGATAATTGTACTGAATATAATTAATTCCTTACAGTTCCAAGCTACGTGCTGGGTCCAAGCTACGTGCTGGAGCCCGGGAGCACGTATTGACAGACCGCCACTGCTTCCAGGATGGTATAGGTGACAAACGATTGAGAATGTTCTATACATTATAACTGATGTATTAGACACTCCAGAATTTTCAAGAAGATATATTTTTGTAAGGTGACTTTCTAAACGCCTGGCCAGGCACCTATATAAAGAGACGATCTTACGCTGAAGTTAGTTACTGCTGAGTTATTGACAGTTAGTTGTTGATTAGTTGAGTTATAGTGTAGCAATATATGTGCCGGGCTGATTTACAATATTTTCAGTCTCCATATTGAAATACGCAGTCGTC
Organism: Anabrus simplex; assembly: GCF_040414725.1. Classification (NCBI taxonomy): domain Eukaryota; kingdom Metazoa; phylum Arthropoda; class Insecta; order Orthoptera; family Tettigoniidae; genus Anabrus; species Anabrus simplex. The sequence goes on from NC_090266.1 coordinate 180,160,762, forward strand.
TGTTTCAGCTGTGTTTCAAAGTTGTAACCTCCATATTGAAGTGTTGGCAGTTGTTTTTAATAATGGCGGCTTTGTTGATTTTCTCAAAGATACGGGTTTTGATACTTTTATTAAGGTTATGTGTGTGTTAATTTGTGAATATATGTGAATAAAATTAATTGTACCAACTGACAGCATCTCGTGTGCATCTGTGTGGATACGTTAACTGGGAGAAGACAGTAAAGGGAATATGAAAATGATATATAGAATAGTAAAAAGTAAAAGATCAGATAAAGAAGCATTACAGCTCTGGAGATAGCAGATGGGAATATAGTTCGCAATATGAAAGATATCAGCATACCTGCCAACTTTCCCGATTTAGGCGGGAGACTCCCGATTTTCGACAGTTTTTCCCACCTTCCGATTATTCTATTATTTCTCCCGATTTTAGCTTATTTTTTGGTGAACTTCAAACATTTATTTTCAAATCCCGCCGTTTCAGCTTTTTTACGCCAGTGGCTGGTAGTCCTTCACTCATTGGCCGCTTTCAAACTAAACATCGACGTTTATAAATGCGAGAAATGTTCGCGAATGTGCGATGTTTATTGAAACCTTTATATCGCGACGCGTATATCGATTGTCAATCTCTCGTTCTCGCGTTCTATGTTGGTGTTCGTTCACATCAGTCTAGTCGATTCCATTCTCTTTGGTCGATTCTAGAGACTCGTCGCTAGATATTGACTCATTGAGTGTTTCATTGTAATTTAGTGACAGAATTTCAATGATAACTACTATAACTACTAGTGACTTTTCTAGAGATTTTACGAGCCATTTGGAGACAATTCAGACTAATTTTTATTTATCTCAATATAAATAAAACAAGAGTTTTGTCCGATCATTGCTCAGAATTTAAAAAGAATGATATTTGCGTACCGGTCGCGACCATCCATAGTAACAAGGGGATATGCACGTTTTAATTTTCTGTAATGTCTGTCTGTCTGTCCTGTCTGTCTGTCCTGTCTGTCTGTCTGTCTGTCTGTCTGTCTGTCTGTCTGTACGTGCGTACGCACGCTCATCACAAGAAAACGGCTAAAGAGAATTTAATGAAAATTGGTATATAACGTCGGGGAATAAGTCGCTACAATCTAGGCCATAAATAATTTTATTCACGCTGAGTGAAATGGTAGTTTAGGGGAAGGCCTAAAATTTTATTCTCAAATGTTTGTTATTATTGGCCCTATCGATAAATACTACATAACTAAAGTTATATGTTATAAAATTTCCTATCATTTTCATTTTCACATTTTTACCGTACCGGCTATGACGATAGAGATATTCATGGATTCGGATTTTTTTGCTAAGTCCATATCAGCGCCGGGGTACGTGAATATGGGTGAACAGAATTTTATGTAAAGTCGCGGAATAAGGAACTACAGTCTACGCTATAAATAATTTTATTCACTCTGTTCAAAATTGTAGTTTAGGGGAAGGTGCCAAAATTTTAATTTTTAATTACTTATCTTACTGGTCATATTGAAAAGTACTACATAACAAAAGTTACAGAGAACACAATTTCCGATTATTTATGTGTTATTAAGTTTTACCGTACCGACTACAATAATATTGGTGGAGATAGTGATTAAATTGTGAAGATAATTATAAGAATGAGAAAAAAGTCATGAAGGAACAATTGCTTAAATAACACAAGAGGTTGTCATGAAAGAAAGAAGGACTCGCTTGACATTAGATGCTCTAAATCACAGATTTGGAAGGAAACTATGTGTGAAGGCCTCCAATATAGAAAGCTCATAAAATTGATCAGCAATAACATTACATTGACCATTGTTTGTTGTGATGTGCTTTATGTATTCTGCTGTCATTTATCTCCGATAGATAGGATTTCTGCTGCGTATTGAGTATAACAGCCTGTCTGAATATTGGCGGGAAGTAGCTGGGGAGTGGGGAGTTAGATCTCTCTCTTCTTTAGCATGCCATTCCTCTGGTTCATAAATTTTCTGATACTACTGGTATGTAACACACTAGATCAGCATAGTATTCCAGCTATTCAATCCCTACTCTGAGGCAGTGATTGGAATGAGCAGTGTGCACACTTAAACGGAATAATTACACAGGAGTATTCGCGGCTGTCTGCAGCCTGGTCATTCTAGCTTTGAAACTTTTGAACTGTTAGATCGCCACCGTAGTACATTTCGCTAAAAATGAGAAAATGTGCTGTTTTCATTTTATTGAATATTTCCCATGACAACATTGCGTTTTATCGCAACATTCATACTGGCGTCATTGTAATGACCTATGTTGACTTTTGTTGGGAAAACTATAAGGACAGTCTTTCTGAGAATTCCGTTGCGAAGCACGGGTTCATCAGCTTGTTATTTGATCCAAATAGCATTGCGCTTTGCATAATCACACGGGCACTTGGTGCAATATGTTAATCTATGCATTTGCTAAGCAGCCTAATGGCATCTAAGTGCATGACTGATTCACACATGCGTTCATACTATTTTCAGCAGGCTTATCAGGGACCGATCATCTCACTCACATACTTTCTGTGAGGGAATAGAGATGTGTAATTTTTAGCCTTGTAGCCTCGTATAGCTACAATCGGGCTTTGAGACAATAAGTATTATAAATATATTGTAGTACTGTATTGTGCAAGACATGTAGAATAAGCAGTTTTGATCAATTGTATCTCCTGATTTCTCCTGATTTTCATATCAAAATCTCTTGATTTTTGGTTTTGTAAAGTTGGCAGGTATGTATCAGGGATACAATGGGACAGTATTTTGACAAGCTCCTAAATGGCCCTAATGAGATCTATGTTGAGGATGTAGGACAGAAAACAATAGAGGAAGATATCCCAATTACATGGAGATAAGTAGGGTAAGCTCTCCTTGGCCTTAAAATTTTGGAGAAGATCATTGAAGCCAGAGTAAGGGATATACTAGAGCCTATCTTAGAAGAGGAACAACATGGCTTTAGGGCTGGAAGAAGCACAACAGATCTGATATTTTCTTTGAGGATGTTGGCAGAGAAACACTGGGAAAGAGGAAAAGACATAATTATTGTGTTTATGGACCTTGAAAAGGCGTATGATAATGTTCCTAGATCAACTATTTGGAAAAGTCTTAGAAAACTTGGTGTACCGGAGTACCTTACTAGGAAGATCCAAATTGCAAAAGCTGTGTCAGTATTGGAGATGGTCACTCTGAATGGTTCAATACAACCAAGGGAGTACAACAGGGCAGTGCCTTATCACCGCTTCTATTCATAGTAGTCATGGATACCATTTTGAAGGAACTAAAAGGAAAAGGTAATAAAGATCTTCAGGCTCTAGTGTTTGCAAATGATGTGGCAGTGTGGGATGAAACAGAGGAGGGAGTGCAAAATAATCTGAATGCGTGGTGTAAGAAGTTCGATGATTATGGAATGAAATTGAACCCATCAAAATCAGTAGCATTGAAAATCAGCAGACATAATACAGAATGTAACATAAAAATACAGGACCACCAAATTGAAGTAGTACACCAATTCGGATATATAGGAAGTGCAATGGCTAGTAATAATAGAACTGAGATAGAAATAACAAACAGAGTAACCAAAGGCTAACTTTTACAGTATCGTTAGACACCTGCTATGGGATGAGAAGGTCCCACAAAGAACAAAAATGATCCTGTACAAGTCATATTTCATTCCCATCATCACATATTCTCTGGAAACCTGCACACTAACATCAAAGGATTGTAGTATGATTCAAGCCTGTGAAATGAAATTTCTTAGAACTGCCCTCCAAAAGACAATATTTGATCATGTGAAAAATGGTGAGATCCGATCTAACCTAGGACTAAGTGAATCAATGGAGGAAAGGCTTAGGTCATCTAGACGTACGGTTTGGGCATGTTAAATGAATGAATAGCACAAGGTTACCATGTGATTATTGGGAAAAGAGAATAACAGGTAGAAGACCAGCTGGAAGACCAAGAAGAAGTGGATGGATCAACTGAGGGAAGACATGGAGAGAAGAGGATAGAATTGGGAATCTGTCATGGACAACAAAATCTCTTTGAATAGGCAACTTTGGAAAACGCTCATTTTCAAACTCCCAGCTCGCTGGAAGGGCAAACCGATGATTGTGATGATGATGATGATGATGATGATGTATTAAATTATTTGGACTGGTGCTCAAGCCTATGCCAATGATACGCTGAAATAATTTTCTTACGCTGGGCTGAGTGGCTCAGACGGTTGAGGCGATGGCCTTCTGATCTGAATTTGGCAGGTTCAATCCTGGCTCAGTCCGGTGGTATTTGAAGGTGCTCAAATACGTCAGCCTCATGTAGGTGGATTTACTGGCATGTAAAAGAATTCATGCAGGACTAAATTCTGTCACCTCAGCGTCTTCGAAAACCGTAAAATAGTTAGTGGGACGTAAAGAAAAAATATTATTTTTTTCTTACAGTAAAAAACAAGGTGACCGGATTCAAAACTCATGGCTTTCAATTTTCAATTTCAAGATCACTGCGATAACCATTACACTACAGGCCAACAAGTTTTCAATTGTGAAATTTATGGTAATATTTAATAATTTGGACCCTCAAGTTTGAGAGTTCCATATTTGTTAATGCTATTGGTTTTACATCCCACTAACATTTCAGTGAAGTATTTGATTGATTTCTTAATATAAGGGTCATAGAATTTAACCTCAACACAGATGCGAGGTCATTACTTTTTTTTTTTAATACTTGCAGTCCTTATCAGTTCCCATGCCATTATCTTGCTGGGTAATTTGTTCAGCGCATAACACTTTTCTTGGAATATAACTGCAATATAACATTATTTAGTGACAAACACTTATACATTATAAATAACACGCCATTGTGCCAAGAATCATACCGATGCCAATATGTTATTGAAGATTTGGTCATACCAAGCCATATAGGTAGCAGCACTATCAATTTTCTCAATGAAAACAGCAAGCTGTCTGGTATTGGTGTATTAAAGTATTTGACGGGGCGCTGCCGCTGCTGCTATTGTTCCCAACCAAATGATGTGATGATGTCTTTCCATACTTTTTGTTCTCAATAGGACAATGTGTGTTTCTTATCCTCACACACAGTAGCCTTCTTTGTTGAATTTTCACATTCTAGACAAGAATTCCAGCAAAATGCCATCCCAGAACCATGCACATGATCTTCCATGTGGAAATAGTCTCTCTGAATTTCTTCTTCACTGATGATGCTGAATGCCTCCACTCCAACGATTGCTGCTTGGATTCAGAAGTGATGTGTGTTACGCATGTCTTGTCTTCTGTGGCAATGTGGTTTAACATATCATCACCTTCCTCAGCATATCATGTGAGAAAGGCCAATGCTCTGCCCATTCATTCGGTCTTGTGTTCTTCAGTGAAGTGTTTTGGCATCTATCGTGCGCACAGTTTCCTACATCGTATGTGATCTGTCACTATATGGTAGAGAAAGGACCTTGATATTGTGGCAAAAACACAGTGAGTGATGAAATTGTGTACTGTCTGTCTTCATGAACTTTTGCTTCATCTGCTCACACCAAATCATCTGTGACGACAAACAATCAGCCGCTTTGCAAGACATCATGTACATCTTGACTGTTATCATTGAACATTCGAACCCATTTCCTCACCATTCTATCAGTCATTGCAGTTTCACCATACACATCACACACTTGGTGATGAATGCCTGCAGGTTTAATGTAGCATGCCTTCAAGAAATGAATCGCGGACCATATCTCACACTTGGTGGATTGATCTATTGTCTTGAACATTTCAGACATTCTCTACAACATAGCCATTATGTGAATATCTCCAAAGTTGCATGCGGCATGTCATCTGATGAAGGAAACCATTGTGCTTTCTTAACATCGCAGCCACAGGGCTGCACCAGAAATATATGTAAACCATTCTTTCTTTAAAAAATGCACTTCGTGTTTTGAATATGTAATATTATTTTCTCTAAACATCATCAAATATTTGACGTGCTTAGTATTACAAATGCAGCAATAAAAATGTTTTTCATATTATGATTTCACATGATATATGCAATGATATCTCAGATGTGTTTACAGTATGCACTGTAGTCCAGTGCCCGAGACACACAGCGATGTTTAAGGCTCGGAAGTTCATGCATTTGCATGTTTTTTCTTAGGGGTTAAAAATGTATTCTTATACATTATGTGCATGAATTATGGAATTTTCAGTCATTTGAAATACTTTTATGGTGCAAATAACTGCATATTGTAGTCATTTTGATTATTGCATCATATTTTAATATATTAGTGCCTATAAGGCATATTTTAATGAGTTTAATGGTTTTACAGTATTTTTAAATCAGTTTTTTCATCTGGTTGATGTTGGCAGTAATGTTATGCATAATGATGCAGCTTGTCATGTGGTGAGGAGTTATGATGTCACGTAGTGAATCCCCTGTTTCATCATCTACCCTCACGTTTAGTGCTTAGCCGTCGACTGGCTGTCCATTGAGTCGTGTAACTGTGTTATGAACGGGTTGTGACCAAACTATGTTTAGCGTACAAAGTGTGCATTAAAAAGTTCTTTAAATGTTGAAAATAAGAGCAACTTTGAGTTGTAGATTAACTAATCTACAGAAGGAGTTTTCAGGTGACATAATATCTACAGATAATAGGGTACTGTTCTATGGAGCATGTGAGCAAACTATAGGGAGTGAGAGAAGATTTGAAATAGTACAACACATAAACACAGCAAAACATAAGGAGAATTAAACTAGCAAACTCGCAATTAAGAGCCTGTTCAAAAAGTAGGAAGTAGGATTAGTGAATTTTCTTACGACTTGTGCCAAGCATTTTTAGCTGCTGATATTTCCTTGTATAAAATTAATAACCCCACATTAAAACATTTTCTTTCCAAATACACTCGACAACATGTACCTGAAGCAAGTACATTATGTAAGACTTGCGTAGGACGACGTATTGTCAAATTTACAAGTTGAATTAGCGGATCAGTTTGTGTGGTTGTCTATTAATGAAACCACTGATTCTGAGGGCCTAGTTATTGCTAATGTAATTGTGGGTTCCTTAAATAAGGAACAAAAGACGATACCATCATCATCATCATCATCATTTCCCTTTATCCAGCTGTAGCCGGGTAGGGGCAAATATGGTTCCTCTCCACTTTCTTCGGTCTTTCCACCACTCCTCCTCCAACACTGTGTCCCAGTCCAGGTTTCTTTCTATAATGCTGCGTTGGATGGTATCCTTCCATCTCAATCGTGGTCGTCCACGGCCTCTCCTTCCTTGGATTTGCATTTCCATCACCTTTTTTGGCATTCTTTCGTCGCTCATTCGCTTTATGTGCCCAAACCATCTTAGTCGGCTCTTCTCTATTCTATCATTCATTTTTTCCACTCCAATTTCTTCCCGGATTTTCTCATTCCTTATTTTGTCTCGTCTACTCTTCTGTATCATACTCCTCAAGAATTTCATTTCGGCTGCCTGTATTCGACTCTCATCCTTCTTTGTCATTGTCCAAGTTTCTGCTCCGTAAGTTGTTATGGGTACGTAATACATCTTGTACATAGTATCCTTTGCTTCCATTGGCACATCTTTGTCCCATAACATATTTCTTACACTATGATAGAAACAACTTCCAGCTTGAATCCTTTTACTAATCTCAGCATCCAGTCGAGCATTCTCCATTAATTCACTCCCCAGGTATTTAAACGTTTCCACTACTTCCAGGGGCTTGTCTGCAAGTCTAATCTGACCTTTCCCTTCTTTCTCCCCTCTTGTCATAACAAGAGTTTTACTCTTTTCTACACTTATTTTCAATCCACATTCTTCAATCTTCCCATTCACCACATTCAACTGTTCTTGAACCTTCCTGTCGTCTTCTCCCCAAATCACAATATCATCTGCAAATAACATCATGTTCATTTCTCTTCCTCTATATGCTGCTTTTGCTGTTCTCATGATGTCATCCATTACTATTGTAAACAGGATTGGTGATAGAACACTTCCCTGTCTCAGCCCACTAGTTATTTTGAACCAACCTGTCCTGCCAACTTGTGTTCGCACGCAACTACAACATTCCTTATACAATGCCATGATCATTTTTATTAATCCCTGTCCAATTCCTTTTTGCACCAGACTGTCCCAAACTTTCGTCCTAGGGACACTGTCATATGCTTTTTCAATATCAATGAATGTCATCACCATATCATTCCCGTACTCCCAATGCTTTTCCATTAGTTGTCTCATAATGAAAATAGGCTCTATTGTTGATCTTCCACTTCTGAAACCAAACTGATTTTCCTGTATCTGCTTCTCAACCCTCAACCTTATTCTACTTTCCAGTATTCTTTCCATTATCTTAGCAACATGGGATATTAGAGTAATTCCCCTGTAGTTCTTCAAAACTTTCTTATCACCTTTCTTGAAAATTGGGATGATTATTCCTTTTTGCCAATCCTCAGGGACCTCCTTATTCTCCCAGACATTCCTGAGAACCCGATATGTCCACTGCAGGCCTACAGCTCCAGCTGCCTTTATCATCTCCACTGAAATTTCATCTATTCCAGCAGTTTTTCCATTCTTCATCTTTCTTACTGCCATTTCAATTTCATTCATTGTAATTTCTTTATCCATTTCTTCGTCAACTAATTGTCTTTCCTGGTCGTCCATTGAATGACTGTCATCCGTTCTTATGTTCAGCAGCTTCTGAAAATACTCTCTCCATCTATTTCTTATTTCTTCTGGCTTTGTTAAAATTATGCCACCTTCATCCTTCACAAATCTGGTGTTTACTTGATCTCTCTTTTTGTTTCTTAAGATACCATACAGTAATTTCTTGCTGCCCTGCGTATCATCTCTCAATTTCTGTGTGAATAAGGCCCAGCTTTTCCTCTTTTCTTCCTCCACTACTTTCTTGGCCAAATTCTTTGCCTCCACATATTTTCTTCTACTTTCTTCAGTCTTACATGTTTTCCATGCCTTCCATGCCATTTTCTTTTCCTTCACTTTAATCTTTACCCTATCATTCCACCAGTGTGTTTCTTTGTCTTTCACATTTCCTGATGTTCTACCACACACCTTTTCTGCACATCCAACTAGTGCTTCCTTAAATCTTTTCCATTCCTCTTCAACATTCCCCACCTCTGTCCTGGGTACCAAGGGTATTATTTCCCTTTGAAATTCTTCTTGTACGCTTTTCTCCTTCAACTTCCATACTTTAATTCTTTTCTCTCTTCTTAATTGGGGTTTTTCAATCTTTCCAACTTTCAGTTTTCCTATCACAACTCTATGATCTCCACCAAAGGCTTCTTCAGGCATGGCTGTTACATCTACAAGGTTCTTCCGGTGTTCTTTCTCTACGATTATATAATCAATCATGGTCTTTGTTCGTCTGTCTCCCCAGCCATACCTTGTAATCTTCTGACTGTTCTTCTTCCTAAACCAGGTGTTTCCAACAATCATTTGATTCCTCATGCAAAAATCCACCAACAACTCGCCTTCTGGATTTACATTTCCATATCCAAAGGGCCCTACAACATCTTCCTTTCCTTGTCTTTCCATTCCAACTTGTGCATTTAGATCTCCCATCAATAGTACTTCCTTATCTTCTATCTGTCTCTCCACTTCCTCTAAGAAGTCCTCTAGATGTTCATCTATGCAACCCGTTTGTGGGGCATACAACTGAAATAGATCTTTCACGCCATTTTCAAACTGGAGTCTCATCATCATCATCCTATCGCTGACGTACTTTGTATATTCCAGATATTCTTGGATTTCTCTTCTAAGTATGATGGCCACTCCATTTTTTGCTTCAGGTCCTCCGCTGTAATACAGCCTGTATCCTTCTCTCAGAGGGATCTCCCCTGTACCTCTCTTCTTGGTCTCGCACAGTCCAAGTATGGCTATATCTTTTTCTATCATGAAGTCCACCAGTTCTTCTGTCTTTCCCGTCAGTGTCAGTACGTTAATTGTTGCAATTTTGATGTAGTTTGGTGCTGGTTGCCCATTTTTCACAGTTCCCCCAGCACCTGAAGAGCTGCGCGTCGCTTTTAGCAGGGGACGCCCTAACCTTTTCCGAGGCACCATATTTGCTTTATCCATATAGGCTATTGTTACAATGGGCTCGCCACACCCAAAGGCATTTTATACCTACTGCCAGGTTCAAAATTAGGCCGCCCCTAACATGGAGACAGACGCCTTTCGTAGCCGCTCCTCTGGAGTACAGACGCTACGGGTATGCCCCTTCCGCCATCTCCGCCGTACCGAAGTCCACCTTCTCCGCCGTAGATGTCGTTGAGGTCTTCACTCGTAACCCTGAGCTGGGACCCATACCAGATGTTACACACCGGGTCAGTGTGCTCTGGGACTCACATAGGCAGGGGCGCCACTCCCTGGGTAGGGCTGCCTCCGAAGAGGGTCCCTACCTTACCCTACCATATCTTCTTAATGTGTGTGAATTGCTGGCCACTAACAATGTAACTGTAACGCAGTGTGTGTTGGACTCATTGAAAGTGTTACAGCCATCTGGAATCAAATACAACCGGCTACTTGTATCTGTTACCGATGCAGGTACTTATATGTTAAAATCTGCACAAACACTAAAAGGCATTTTTCCTAACTTAATTCATATAACTTGTTTGTTACATGCTCTTAATCGGATTGCTGAGACAATACGCAATTCTTTCCCATTGGTAGATCGATTTACCTCTTTCTGTGGAGCAGTTATCACCATTTAAATATGCCCCAATAACATCTTGTGATGTGGGAAGAAGTGTTTCACGTTACAAAAGTGTTTTGCGAGACAAGAATTTATGTTTTTCAGTTGAAAATTTGTGCAAAGTGATGGTTGTAAACTGCAGTTCTTCACTCAGCACATTGACAGAGGGACCATTTCTGCTTCAACCTCCAACGAATAAATGCAAGTTTATTATTATCAGTACTAACCATACTTGTCTACTGCCATTTTTTAAATTTTAATAGTGCATATTTATTGGCATTTTTTAAGAACATATTTGCATGCACATTTCTTAGTTTTTTAGGGCATGAACTTCTGAGCCTTAGTGATGATAAACTCAGATGAGGTTCGATATTTGTCCAATAGAAGGCACTTGTCGTGTCAGTTAGTTTAACATTACTTGTAAGTTTGATGGTGTATAGACAGCGTGTGTAGGACTGAGATAAACATGGCAGCAAGAATTCCCGTTTTTGCTAATGACCGCATTGGAATTGCGATATTGCTGTAAGGTTGATGGCGACAGGCGGATATTGCTGCTCATGGTGGAATGAATCAGAGTGATGTCTTCAGAGTCCAGAAGTAGTTCAGAGAGACACAAACGATCGCTGATCAACAATGGACTAAGTTTGCTATATTTAGCCCACTACTGTTGCCACCACATTCCCAGAGGATCTTTGGTGAGCTATCAGAATGAATGTTTGGTCACAGGAATTGCTGCTACTGTGGCTGAGGGCTTTACACTAATGGGTGGTAACACTCATGTCCAGCATGCCAGAGTGGTCAGTCATTTCCTTGAGATGCATGGAATACAACGAATGTTGTGTCCAGTATATTCTACAGACATCAACAGGGTTAAACGTGCGTGGCCGAACTGATGTGCTGACAGTGTGTCAAAAGCCTGCAATCTGAGACATTAGAACTGGGTATCCATAGTTCAAGGGAGAAATTGATGTTTGTAGAAATGTTAATTAGGGGTATATGGTACCTGGAGGGCGACATGAAACTAGAAATGACGAATCATTTCGTATACTTGTGATGTAAATACGTACAGCTGAGGATAATGAAACCAGAGTGTATGCCCTCCACTTACATGTCAAGTAGAAATTATTACTTCCTGCAAATACGTAGTACAGATTTTGTACATTCAGTCAGTACTGATTTTGTACTGATGTGTGTGGTGGACCCTGGTAACAAAAGCATCCTGGGAGCTACTGCATGAATGTGTGGGGTATTGCGGTTTAAGATATTTAATTTTTCCAGACTAGTGTAATCAATAGTGTAACACTCTTGGGGGTAAGGTTAAAATAGGATAGCATGTTCCTGTATCAGTGTGAAGGCAAACTGTTCCCTGGTAATGACCTTAATACTGTAGCGTGTTGGCAGGGTAAATAAGTAAATAAATGAGTATAGAACCTGATAGCGTCCTATTTCTACGATTTATTAACCCTCGAACCGGTAGCTGACGATAGATCGGCAGGTGTGCACCTATCTCAACCTCCGCTGACGATAGATCGTCAGGTCCACTTAACCAGTAAATAAAGCTAGAAGATGCTGTGAATATTTCTGTTAGATGGCAGCATTCACCCAGGCATGTTTTCTCCTTGGGAATGTGGAAGGTTTCGTTGTTAAATACATCCATTTTTGTGCGATATCTTTGGAACAATTGAAGATCGCAATTCGCAGAGCTTTGAAACACATGTTGATTTTGTTGCGACTTCCTTTCATTGTTTACTGTGTGTTATGCACACACGATGGCTACATTTTTGGATTTAAATGATGAAGATATTGTAATTGAATTAAATGCATTTGGAAATTCAAGGCCTACTCCAGCAGAATGGAGGTGTTGTGCCACCTGACGTAGGTTATGAACGCCCACCGGTTAGAGCTCTATCAAATACCGTACTTTTTATTGAATAATTCCTGAAGTATTAACACTATTCACTTAAAATTTGCATACCTATAATCGGAATTAATTTCTCTACAAAATGTATATTTTAAATATTTTATGAAAAAGAGATTCGTCATTTATATTTGATGTCTAAGTGAAAAATATTTCTTGATTTTTTGAGGGGGCATATAACGGGGCGGAAAATAAAAATACTATTACATTGAAGGTAAATGCAAACCACTTTTCAAATAGTCCAGTTCATGCTGAATGTTTTGGTGTATTATATGTGCATATTCTGTGAATAATACATCTGTCAAAGTGACATACATCAGGTACTGCAAATGTGTGGTGCACACCCACAGGTTAGAGCTATTTCAAGTACCGGTTCGAGGGTTAACTAAACACTACAATTACAGATTTACACACACACACACGATTGGCGAGCTTACTCACGTACACGGTTACACACTTACACGGTTCACTCACTCACACACACACACTCTCTCTCTCTCTCTCTCTCTCTCTCATGACACACAGAAAGAGTCTTTCATTATTTACACTCACTCAGTCACACTCGTTAGTGCTGTCACGGCCCACAGCCTACACGTCAGTCTCACAGCTCGGGATAGTTTACGCTGTTCATTCAATCCGTCGAACTCCATTGGCAGTCTGCACACGTCGGCACCCAGTGTTCTCTTCGCGCTGCTCCAGAACACCGGAGGTTCTTCTCCAGCAGCCGGCCTCAAGGCGCACACACACACACACACACACACACACATGACATCAGGGAAACAGGAACGAGTCCTCGCCTCCAACAGGCAGACACTCCATCAGGCTGACATCTCAGCCCAAGCTATCACTGACTGCGCTCTTCGCTGACTGACACCAGCGAGCTCAATCTCGCTCTCGCTCACTCACTCACTAACTCACTCTGACTGACTCTCCAAGTTACTCCTCTCCTTACATACCTGCTCTGGGCCTGCCAGAACAGTGCGGATGCTAGATGTATCCAGGAACCTCGCGAGATAGAAGACTCCAGATTAATAGTAGAGTAATTTCTGTCGTTCTCTGCTGTGGGACCGCAGACGGAGGCGAGAGGGCTAGCCTAGCACCAAGTGTTGCTCGTGATTGGCGCGCTCAAGCGCAAGGGGGGTGGGGCCGATAGGATGACGTTCCCGGTGCGTAGCAACTTGGCATGGCGGATGCCATAACCATTACAATACGTAATCTGAGATGCAGTAGGTCAAGGAAATAGAAACTTGTAGTTCATTTGTTCAATTACAGAGGGTGTATGTTATTTTATTTTTTATGATATACAGTTGAGTACATGAAAACTTGCCAATATAGAATAGCTGGTTGATGTTGGTAATAGAATACTATAGTGCCTCTGGCCCACCCAGAACCAGCTGTTTATTTTGTTCTAGCAATTCCCTTATGTTGATTAGCAGCTTACCCTCAACTTTGTTTTGCAGTGTTACCAAGATCAACGTAGCTAAATAATCATGTTATAACAATCTGATAGGCTGGAAACCTTAACCATTATTAAGAATGAATCATATTTCATTGATTATTTATATGCCCAGTGGTTTATTAGGAAATGTGTTGAAAGCAAATATTGCAATCCAATCCAGTTGTGCAAAATACTGTAGGAGTTTTTCATTGGGATGGAACCAAGCAAATATTAGGATGTAAAATTGAACATGCCATTTAGAAAAGTTTTATTCCTTTATGACTGCAAACACAAGTGAACACATTTTCATTAAATTCTGTTATATTGCTATAATAAATCATAATTACTTCATCTTACATAAAGGAAATGCTGTAAGAAATATTAGGTCAGTTTTTCTTTACTATTCCTGGTTCATTTCTCAGCTAGAGCTGACCTTTGTTCATAGGTTTCCAGTATTTATTCAAACCAATTAAGATGCTAGTGTGGCCAACAAATGGACTATGCTTGTACCGTCGTTCTTATACTCGGACACTGACGTGTTTATATTTTGATTGGTATTACTGTATGTGTGGTAAATTTTCAAACTAAACTAGGAGAAATTCTTTCATATCAAGTGTACATTGTAAAGTGTAACAGCTGGGATGGTTTACTTCTCTATTTGTCGCATCTTATTTGATAATTTCTGTTTTCTGTGGTGCTTATGTTCTACTTGCATTTTGTTGTTGTTTTTGTTGTTGATAATGCTTAGTTTCACTTGCACTTTGAAGTTTTATGATTAAAAAAGTTATGTATATTATAAAAAAAGAGAAATGAAATGTAAATGAATTGCTGTTTATTGACTGTTGAAATTACTAAAAATAAGATTAATCTGTTAGTTAATATTTGGCAACATCCTTTCCTCTAGCATATTCTGATTCGGACAGTGAGTGGAGTTCCTTAGAAAGGAGACAGAGAGCTGCAGACATCTATTGTAAAGTAAATCGAAAGCCTACTCCCCACAAACGGATCCGCAAGAAACGCACTGCTATTCCCGTTCCAACTCCAAGAGTCCCTCCAGTTCAGCCTTTTGCAACTTCTGATGCAACTGGAATACTTAACTATCAATTGAAAGAAGAGCAGTCACGGGGGGGTTGTGATTCCAGTGAGAAAGGTACCTAGCATTGAGCTTTATTAAAATGTTGGCTTAGAATTAGTCTGTGTGATTTTTCAGTTTTCTCATCCTTTTCTCCATTTTTAATTTCTTTTACAATTTATGCAAGTTCTTAAATTTTCAATTGCTAGTTGTAGATAAGATTGAGTCAAAAATTAACTCTTTTTTAACATATGCCATTATGATTAAAAAATGTCATCTTTCTGTAGCATTCCCCTCTGTGTGCTATTAAAGTGTGTTACTGCATACTAATTGAGTTCTATATCAAGGAAGAAAATATTATAACATCCTAACTTGATCTTTTATATATCTGTACCAAAGTCCATATCTAGGATAATCATTCAGTGCATGGTTAGATGATCATGGAATGTGTGGTAGAAAATCCAAATTTAGGTATGTATTTTTTTTTTGCGCTGTTACTTCAACTGTAGAGATAGTGACTTATTATGCTCTTAAGAAAATAGCATGACTGAGCAAACAGAGATTTTCTTTTGATGGGAAATTTTGATTTTCTCAAGCAGACCTCTATATGTTTGGCTGTTGATAGTGGTTCCTCTACCCCCTGTAGGTAGCGGATGCAGATGAGGAATACACTCGTGGTATCACCTGCCTGTCGTAAGGGGCAACTACAAGGGATTTTGGACTTAGAACCATGAGCTCATGAATGAATTGTCTCATAGAAGTCCACCTTTTCAATACACTTTGGGATTTATTAAAAATCAAAATCGAAGTTACACGTTAAAATATCAGGACATGTTTCGCCTAGAATATAGTGGGCATCTTCAACCATATTGTCCTTAACATTAAAATTAAAGTAGTAGACTAGCCTTAAGGCTAAACTTAATGTGCTACATAAAGACTCACACTCATTAGAGGTTTTGATGCATTAGAGCATAACGTCCTAATAAGAAATGAGGCAGCGTTAATCAGGAAACGTATACCAGTAAGAACGACACTCAAGACAAACACACACATGAATAAACAAATGAAAACACAAAGGATACAAAGAAGGTTGGACCCACATATGCTCCAGGAGAACACTGGTAAGATACCACGCATACTACAAGATATCAGCGAGGGAAATCTAGACGAGGCCATAGCAGGAATAACGGAATTCATCGAAGAAGGAAATGCAGCAAGGGAGGACACCAGGAAAGCGCAAAAATGGTTCGACAAGGAGTGTTACATTGAAAGGCGAATTACACTAGAAAAATTTGCACATAGCTAGGAGAACGAAATACAAAAGAGACCTGGAATACTACCAGACAGCGAGGAAGAAATTCAAGGCGATACTAAAGCTGAAAAAACGGGAATTTAGGGCAAAGGAAGACGAAAAGCTTGTAAAGGATGCTGAGAAGAACCCTTATAAGGCACTCAGACCACGGCAGCCGCGATTTCCAGCAGACATACCCATGGAGACCTGGGAGAATCATATGAGAGGTGTGTTAGCCCTTAAAGAAACCAGACCGAAGTTAGAGGAGAGGAAATTGATAGAAAGAACTACAATCTTCACAAGTGAGGAAGTGAGAAAGGCCATCTCAACAAGCAAGGTAAACAAGGCACTGGGAATAGACAGGCTTTGCACAGAACGTCTAAAAGCCACATTACCTTACCTAGAACCAGTGTGGACAGTGCTAATGAACAAGTGCGTGGAATCTGGTAACATACCTAATGCATGGCGGAAGGCAGTCATAAAGATGCTATATAAAGGACAAGGGGACACGAGCAAACCAGAATCTTACAGAGGGATAGCCCTGGAGTCGGTGGCATTTAAAATACTCACCAAACTATTAGCACAGAACATAAGTAACCTGATGGAACCACTGTTACCTGGCGAATAATTTGGATTCCGGAAAGCGAGATCCACCCTGATAGCGGCGAGCTGTCTGATAAAGGACATACAAGAAAGAACACAAGCCCACGGGAAGAAGTATGTAATCTTCATTGACTACACCAATAGAAGGAAATTAACCGAGAAACTGGAAAGCCTTGTCGGACGATCGGATATGACGAATTTAATAGCTAACATACTAGCGGCAAACCAAGTGCAAATCAGTGACGGGGTATCCCAATCAGACTGGATAGATCAGACCATCGGAGTGCTACAAGGGGACCCCTTGAGCCCTTTATTGTTCAATGTGCTGACCCAGGATCTCCCTACAAAAATCAAAGAGGGAGCACAAAATGTAAGCATATACGTACATGCGGATGATATGGCACTAGCCGCTGATAACATAAAAGATTTGCAAAACGGAATGGAGCTTGTCACACAGTGGGTGGATGACAACAAGCTAAGGATGAATCTAAAGAAGACAGAATTAATGGTATTCAGGAGACGAGGACGCTTATCGAAAGGTGACTACATTGTATGTGGGGGACACATATTAACACACGAAAAACCAGTTCACGCATCAAGGGATCACACTACAAGTCTCCGGAACGACCTTCTCAGTACACATAAAGAAGAGATTAGCTGCTGCACTTATAAGCATAAGTGAAATCAAACATCTGCAAAGAATGTCACTGGAGACGGCCATGAAACTTTTCCAAGTCAAAGTGCTACCAACGCTCACATACGGATTAGAAGTAATATGGGAGTACCTGTCATGTAAACAGCTACGAGAACTGGAAAGCATGAAACCGAGATACCTTAAGACGGTCCTAGGGGTATCTAAATTCACCCGATCCCGGTACGTATATGTTTTAGCACGGGAAACCTTCTTGGTAGAGGATTTAAGACTACAAATGCCTTTACAGCAAACTCCGCCATACGATGAGCTGTTACAAGAACTACGAGAGAAAAGGGACTCGATCGAGGAAAGCTTTTACAGTACAGACGCACTGATAAATAAGGATTGGGTGAAAGGGGAATATGAGTTCAGACATTTGGTGACACGCTTTGCAATACACGGCTTTCATCACCGTATCTGTTCTAAGAAATCCTACCACCGGGCCAGCCAGGAGTGTGTATGTGTATTGTGCAATGAACAGTGTGATACATATCACGTAATGAAGTGCAAGAAGAGAACAGTCTCTCTGAATCAATTTTGCTCCGAACAAAGTGCTCCTTGAGTCAATTGTAATTTACTTGATGTAATATGTAAATTTTGCACATTGTGTGCAATAAATTTATTATTATAAAGACTTAAGGCTTAATGTGTTACATAAAGTGGCTTATGAGATGAAAAGAACTATTACCGGTATAAGAACACACTTATTTTAGATAAAATGAGCACTTGAGTGAGATTGACATTTGTGTTCTGTAATTAAAACATTGTAGTGGGTAAAATAACGTTGGTCGTGTATGACAGTTAGCTCTCAGGTACACTTGTATCTGTATTCTTAAAATTTGTTTCTTCTTAGGATAAACGTGCTACTGCTGATTAAAGCTGTGATGGCAATTTAAAATTGTGAACTTACGAGGCATGGTAGCTGGGCTTGATGTGTGTGCATCTTGAAGACAGAGCAGCCCTATATGGCTAGATTAGAAGAGAGGACTTCAAGAGAAATTTCTTCCTCTGGCTGGATATGTTTTAATGCAAAAGAAAAAGGGGGTATGGTAAGATAAAAGTCTGAAATGAAAAAAAGAAGGGAAAATACTTTAGTTATAAGCTCTAGGCGAATATAAGCTCTAGGCGAATATATGTGGGGGGAATATGACAGAGGACTGAGTATAATCGTTAGGCTCACCCACTATTGTCCACATTTTGCTGCTGACAGCTAAGGGGCTGCAGTGTGCTGATCTGGCCATGGCTAAGGCTGTACGTCTAGTATTGTATCTGCTGTGTGTAGACAGGTAGGCTGGAGAAGGAGGGGGAGGGAGAGAACTATCATAGTAGGGGGAGGAGGCCCGTTGGAGGGCGAGGTTGATGTCAGAGAAGGTTTATCTGTGATTTAAGAAATCTCTCTTAATTTGAATTTATTTAGAAAATGTGGAAGCAGTCTGTAGAGGGGATTATGAAAGTGACATTGTTCAAGTTGCAGTCTTGGTTGCTAAGGCGATCGATGTAAATATAGATATTTTGTACTCGTTCATTAATGTACCCTTTTTTACTCTCTTTAAAATAGTTAAATCCTGTTCTATGGTAGTATAAGTATAGCCTGTTTCCCTCATGTGGATGCTCATTGCCGAAAATCTTCGATACTTGTTAGAATTAAGGTGCTCTAAATATATGGTGGAAAAGCTTCTCCCAGTCTGACCAACATGTGAAACTCAACACTGAGAACCAGTAAGCTTGTCAATCCCTGATCTAGAAAACCGATCTTTTATGGGGTTAACGGTGTGATTTTAAAATAGATTCCTGTTTGTGTTAGTGGCAAATGAGGCACTAAAATTGTATTTTTTAAATGCCTTGGAAATATGATGTATGCTAGGGTTTTTTTTTTTTGCTAGGGGCTTTACGTCGCGCCGGCACAGATGGGTCTTATGGCGACGATTGGATAGGAAAGGCCTAGGAGTCGGAAGGAAGCGGCTGTGGCCTTAATTAAGGTACAGCCCCAGCATTTGCCTGGTGTGAAAATGGGAAACCACGGAAAACCATTTTCAGGGCTGCCGATAGTGGGATTCGAACCTACTATCTCCCGGATGCAAGCTCACAGCCGCGCGCCTTTACGCGCACGGCCAACTCGCCCGGTACGCTAGGGGTATTGTAAGTGAAGGTGGCATACTTCGTCTTCTTTTGGTTTGTCAGGGATCAGTGTGGAAACTTGTTTTTGCTCTACATTATTAATAATTTTGTTGACCCTATTTGCTTTATAGCCATTAAACCTAGATATATTTCGTATGAATTGTAACTCCTTATTACGGTTCTTGTGTGAAAGAGGGAGTTTAATGGCTCGGTATATTAGGCTGTAATATGATGCTCTTTTTTGGGCATCCAGGTGAAAGGAATTTTTTTAAATTGTAAAACGAGAAAACGTGGGATTTCTAAAAATTTGGTAACTAAAGCTGTCTACTTGTGTTATGGTAACATCTAGGAAATTTATGGAACCATTAACTTCGTCCTCTGGAGTAAATTTTACTTTTTGATCCAAAAAATTAAGGAATTTTAACATATTGCTTCTACTATTGTGGTATTGTTTTATGACTGCAAGCGTATCATCAACATAATGGATCCAGAGCTCTAAACCTTGTATATTGCTAATTTTGGTATGTTGTAGATGGTCTAGATAAGTATCAGCTAAGATACCTGAGGCTGGAGCCCCCATAGGTAGACTTTCTTGCTGATTTTTTGTTCATGGTATGGGTTACTGTAGTCACATCCTAGTTCATGAACCATGGGCAACGAATGAGTGGCCTAGTAAGGGGTCCTGAGAGTCGGGATACCAGTTGCTATGGAATGGGAGTGGGCATCTCGGACATATTCTGAGTCATGGCCCTCCTTGTGCTCAGGCGGCTAGGACTATACAATTCACCGGTGGTCCAGAACCCGTTTAGAGGAGAGATCCTCATTTGGACTATGTGCAAGTAGGGTAGCATACTGCTTCATGAATTTACAGAGCTCAGAACATTTTAAGCAAGCCTCGGACCTATGGGAGTAACGGAGTCCCACTCCCATTTGACAGGCGAGGGACTGCTTGGAAACAAATTGGCAAAAGAAATGGAATTCGATGGGGAGCTATCAATATTAATGGGGCTTATGGGAGAAAGAAAGTAGAACTGGCTGAGTCAGTAAAGAGGATGCATCTGGATGTGCTAGAAGTAAGTGATATTCGGGTAAGGGGAGATAACTAGGAAGAGAGAGATTATAAAGTGTACTTGACGGGTGTTAGAAGGGGAAACGCAGAGTCTGGGGTAGGGCTTTTTATCAGGAATACCATTGCACGCAACATAGTTTCTGTTAGGCACGTAAATGAGTGAATGATGTGGGTAGATTTGTCATTTGGAGGAATTACGACTAGAATTGTCTCCGTGTATTCACCATGTGAGGGTGCAGATGAGGATGAAGTTGACAAGTTTTATGAAGCATTGAGTGACATCGTGGTCAGGGTCAACAGCAAGGATAGAATAGTGCTGATGGGCGATTTCAATGCGAGATTTGGGAATAGAACTGAAGGATACGAAAGGGTGATTGGTAAATGTGGGGAGGATATGGAAGCTAACGGGAATGGGAAGCATTTGCTGGACTTCTGTGCTAGTATGGGTTTAGCAGTAAATAATAATAATAATAATAATAATAATAATAATAATAATAACAACAATAATCGTATGGCCTCAGCTACCGTGTGCAGACATTTCAATTTGACGCCATCTGGCTGTCTGCTCGTCAATTTCAACGTTCCAGCAGACAGAGTAAACCGGATCTCTCTTGGGCATCTATGGCTGTGATTTAATTAATTTTGTCGGGTAAATACCAAATGAATCACCAGAGATCCTTTACATGCCGACATTGTACTACATGGAGTGTCGAATGGACTTTTCTCCGCCCTTCAAAAATCCGACTACCTCTGCCGGGTTTGAAACCACTATCTTGGAACCCGGAGGCCAACACTCTACCACGGATCCACAGAGGCAGCTGGTTTAGCAGTTACGAATAAATTCTTCAAGCATAAGGCTATTCACAGCTACACATGGGAGGCTAGGGGCACCAGATCCATAATAGACTATATCTTAACCGACTTCGAATTCGGGAAATCTGTTAGGAATGTATGAGTTTTCCGGGTATTTTTTGATGATACAGACCACTATCTGATTGGCAGTGAGCTAAGTATCTCTAGGCCTAGGGTAGAGAAAGTGAAATCTGTCTGCAAACGAATAAGGGTAGAAAATCTCCAGGACAAGGAAATTAGACAGAAGTACATGGATATGATTAGTGAGAAGTTTCGAACAGTAGACAGTAAGTAGGTTCAGGATATAGAAAGTGAATGGGTGGCATACAGGGATGCTGTAGTAGAAACAGCAAGGGACTGCCTAGGAACAACTGTGTGTAAAGATGGGAAAAGGCGAACATCTTGGTGGAATGATGAAGTAAGAGCAGACTGTAAACGTAAAAAGAAGGCTTATCAGAAATGGCTCCAAACAAGGGCCGAGGCAGACAGGGATTTGTACGTAGATGAAAGAAACAGAGCGAAACAAATAGTTGTTGAATCCAAAAAGAAGTGGTGGGAAGATTTTGGTAATAACCTGGAAAGGCTAAGTCAAGCAGCAGGGAAACCTTTCTGGACAGTAATAAAGAATCTTAGGAAGGTAGGGGAAAAGGAAATGAACAGTGTTTTGAGTAATTCAGGTGAACTCATAATAGATCCCAGGGAATCACTGGAGATGTGGAGGGAATATTTTGAACATCTTCTCAATGTAAAAGGAAATCATCCTGGTGGTGTTTCAAACAGCCAAGCTCATTGGGAGGAGGAAAATGATGTTGGTGAAATTATGCTTGAGGAAGTGGAAAGGATGGTAAATAAACTCCACTGTCATAAGGCAGCAGGAATAGATGAAATTAGACCAGAAATGGTGAAGTATAGTGGGAAGGCAGGGATGAAATGGCTTCATATAGTAGTAAAATTAGCGTGGAGTGTTGGTAAGGTACCTTCAGATTGGACAAAAGCAGTAATTGCACCTATCTGTAAGCAAGGGAACAGGAAGGATTGCAACAACTATCGAGGTATCTCATCGATTAGTATACCAGGCAAAGTATTCACTGGCATCTTGGAAGGGAGGGTGCGATCAGCCGTTGAGAGGAAGTTGGATGGAAACCAGTGTGGTTTCAGACCACAGAGAGGCTGTCAGGATCAGACTTTCAGTATGCTCCGGGTAATTGAAAAATGCTATGAGAGGAATAGGCAGTTGTGTTTATGTTTTGTAGATCTAGAGAAAGCATATGACAGGGTACCGAGGGAAAAGATGTTCACTATACTGGGGGACTATGGAATTAAAGGTAGATTATTAAAATCAATCAAAGGGATTTATGTTGACAATTGGGCTTCAGTGAGAATTGATGGTAGAATGAGTTCTTGGTTCAGGGTACTTACAGGGGTTAGACAAGGCTGTAATATTTCACCTTTGCTGTTTGTAGTTTACATGGATCATCTGCTGAAAGGTATAAAATGGCAGGGAGGGATTCAGTTAGGTGGAAATGTAGTAAGCAGTCTGGCCTATGCTGATGACTTGGTCTTAATGGCAGATTGTGCTGAAAGCCTGCAGTCTAATATCTTGGAACTTGAAAATAGGTGCAATGAGTATGGTATGAAAATTAGCCTCTCGAAGACTAAATTGATGTCAGTAGGTAAGAAATTCAACAGAACTGAATGTCAGATTGGTGATACAAAGCTAGAACAGGTTGACAATTTCAAGTACTTAGGTTTTGTGTTCTCCCAGGATGGTAATATAGTAATTGAGATTGAATCATGGTGTTGTAAAGCTATTGCAGTGAGCTCGCATTTGCGATCAACAGTATTCTGTAAGAAGGAAGTCAGCTCCCAGACGAAACTATCTTTACATCGGTCTGTTTTCAGACCAACTTTGCTTTGTGGGAGCGAAAGCTGGGTGGACTTAGGATATCGTATTCATAAGTTAGAAGTAACAGACATGAAAGTAGCAAGAATGATTGCTGGTACAAACAGGTGGGAACAATGGCAGGAGGGTACTCGGTATGAGGAGATAAAGGCTAGTTTAGGAATGAAATTGATGGATGAAGCTGAACGCATAAACCGGCTTCGGTGGTGGGGTCAGGTTACGCGAATGGAGGAGGATAGGTTACCTAGGAGAATAATGGACTCTGTTGTGGAGGGTAAGAGAAATAGAGGTAGACCAAGATGACGATGGTTTGATTCAGTTTCTAACGATTTAAAGATAAGAGGTATAGAACTAAATGAGGCCACAACACTGGTTGCAAATCGAGGATTGTGGCGACGCTTAGTAAATTCGCAGAGGCTTGCAGACTGAACGCTGAAAGGCACAGCAGTCTATAATGATTATGTATGTATGTATGTATGTATGTATGTTTTTTGTTAAATGTAAAGTAGTTGTTATTAAGAATGTTAGTTAGGATGCCTAAGAATTCATCTATTTCTAGCTTATTGAGTTGACTTTGTCTCCTGAAGTGTTCTCGGATTAATTTAATGGTTTCTTCTGTTAGAACGTTAGAATACATATATGAAATGTCAAAAGAACCTTAATTATGTATAGGTGTAACCTTGAGCTTTTGTAATTTATCACAGAATTCTATAGAGGGTTTTTGAGTGCTGTTATTGAAGCGATAATGTCTTTAGAGAATATTATGTACATATTGAGAAGTCCTGTGTGTAGGACTATTTCTAAAATTGATAACTGGTCTGGTGGGTACCCCGGCCTTTTTTATCGTAGGTAGTGCTCTAACCATAAGTAAATCAGAGTTCACATCAATCAACATAATTTTAACCAACCAACGTTCATTAACCAACCCTTTTTTGATCTCTTAAGAATGGTTTCCCTAATTATACCTGTGAGTGGTGCCATATGTGTGACATCACATGAGTCTGCATTAACGAACGTTATTTTACCCACTACGATATTGTAATGACACAATACAAATGTCATTCTCACTCAAGTGCTTATTTTATCGAAATAAGTGTGTTCTTATAATAGTTCTTTTAATGTCATAAGCCACTTTATGTAGCATTTTAAGTTTAGCCTTAAGTCTAGTCTACTACTTCAATAATTTCAATGTTCAGGACAGTACAACTAAACATGGCTAATATATTATGGACGAAACATGTCCTGATACTTTAACGTGCAACTTCGATTTTGATTTTTAAAAAATAACAATGTGTATTGAAAAGGTGGACTTCTATGAGACAATTTTTTCATGAGCTTATACGTAGTTCAATGCTGACCACAGTATGAAGTTTTTAACTTGCAATTAGAGCAGTGAGACTACTTGGGATTAGTACCATTACATGAGCAACACCACTTGCGATCAGTACCACCATGTGAGGTACGCCATTGGGCTGCGTTACCTAGAAGCAGTACCATTGTGTGTGGGACACCACGTATCTGGGTGTTGTCGATGATTAGTACCATTGTGTACATTCCACCGTGGTGAGGGAATGGGCACCTGATTGCGTAGTCTAGCGAGAGTAGGTGCGAAGCACTGCACTTGAATAGGTTGGTTCCACTCTGTTCAGAATGGGTCTGCGTTACCCACAAGTAGCACCACTATATGAGGAACACCATGGGTCTTCGTTGCCTGTGATTAGTACCACTATATGAGGAACACCACGGATTTGTGCATCACCTGTGATTAGTACCACTATATGAAGAACACCATGGGTCTGCATTGCCTGAGAGTAGTACCCTTATGTGTGGTGCACCATGGTCTGTGTTGCCTATGGGTGATACCATAATGTATGATACACCGTGGATCTACATTGCCTATGGTTATTACCACTATGTGAGCGACACCCTGAGTGTACAAGGCCTGTGCTTAGTACCTCTATGTGAGGAACACCATGGATATAGCCAGCGCCTGTTATTAGTCCTACAATATTAGGAACACCATGGGTCTACATTGCTTGTGAGTAGTACCCTTATGTGAGGAACACCATGGGTCTGTGTTACCTTTGAGTGGTGTCATGTGTGACATGTCTGCGTTACCTGTGATTAGTACCACTATAGGGGAAACACCATGGTTCTGTTTTACCAGTGATTAGTACCATTTTGAGGGGCGTGTGACTTGGATTTTGGACCCCTTTAGATAATAAACATCATCCCAGTCATTAAGGTATTGTGAATTGGATCCACTGATTGTTTTGGATTCACGATCATTTTTTCATCATCATTCGTTTTAGATTCTAGTCCATGGATACATATTGAAATTTTCATTCTGTTGCACCTCATACAATTAGGGGCTGATAACCTAGCTGTTAGGCCTCAAGGGGCTATTATTTCTGTATCATTTCTGTGTTGGTTTACCGAGCTGTAGCTCTGTACGGAATGAAAATGCCTTAAAAAAATTGTGCGTAGTGATCCGTTCTCAAATAGAAAGATCACATACAGCATTTTGAAATTCTGTAAAGAAGAAAGGTTGCAGCATTCTATTAGAGAAATCTGTGTAAAGGACAGCTAAGGCTGTAGATATAAGCGAAAAGAAAGTGTGTGACATTGCTAACCAGTGTCCAAAAGCCTACTTGTCACTGGACAGAAAAAAATGTCAAAAACAGATCAGATGACATGCTCTATTGGTGAAAAATATCTAATTCCCTCCATGGGAATTTAGAATTTTCCACTGGACAGAAGTCAAATCCTAACTCCATGTAAATGTCAACCACATGCGAAAAAGATGGAACTAAGCGGTTTTTATAAGTGTTGAATGTCAGACTTTCTTGAGGTATTTTAGAGTTTAAGGAAATTCCTACTGTACACAAACTTGTCATTGTTGTTAAAGAAAAGATACCATTTTCAGGGGAAGGAGGCATATTCCAGAGACAAATTAATAGCTGTAAATTTACAGAGTTTAAAACTGTTAGGCATGTGTAAATTGAACACAGTGGTATTCTTGCAGGATGTGTTGCGTATCTACAGGGACTGGGACAAAATAGAAATGGAATAAAGAAACTTGTTTTATATACTGACAAGGCATGAATTCATACTGAGTACATGGTGAAGAAGTGCTGACACCACAAATAATTTCCTGGAGGGGGGTTGAAATGGGATTCATTCAAGGGTCAGAGCTAATTTATGATTATTATTGGGGCTGATGTCCCAGCTGTTAAGCCCCTTTAAACGACAACTTCATGATAAATTAATATTATTTTTTCCCAAGAATTCTTGCTGCAATTTGTGGATGACAGATGGAGAAAGAGCTTGCTCCACATATACAGGAGTGTCTCCAGCTCCCCCAAGACTCAGGCATAAGATTATCATGATTAAATGCATTGCGCAAACTACAGAAAATGGTTACAGCTATGATTTCAACGGAAAATTAATTTTCTGTTCTGTGATTGTCTCCTTATCACTGCGATCTGAATCCTATCGAACTGATACAGAATTATATTCAGCCAAGATTTCTGCAAGCTATCTCGGCTATCTTTCACTCTCAGAATTACAAGACCCAACATATCACTGCATAAATGAAGTGAACCAGAGAAGACTGGATGAAAATGTAAACCTTCGTTGAAAATATAGAGGACTACTACTGACACTGGTTTATTAATGGAGCAAGAACTGTAAAGGATTGTGATACATATTGCTTCAAAAAGTGGTGTTGAAGGTGATGAGGAAACTAATATTGTGTATATGGCAGTCAGTGACTTTAATGGTACAGTAGTTTGACAGACACAGCTCATGAATCAACTGATATGGCAGATGGAGATCCTGATGCTAGATATTTTACATTAGATACTGGCCATTAATGGAATTACTAAAGCGTGTGTATGAATGAAGTTGTATATTTAAATAGGTTATAATATTCATATCAGCAGTATAAGGGCCACTTCGCACTAGACGACTGGAGTCAGAGACAGAGTACAGGAGTTCATTGGAATGCTGTGACACCGAGCGGTAGCTCGCCGCACTACTTAGCTGCCTTCTCAGGCCTAGTGCCAGTTTTCATGATCTTGTTGCTCTTGTTAGTGTCGAAAAGGAGGAAGGTTTCATTCATATCCTACGTTGAAAGGTTGTTTAGAAAAAGGACTTATCTATAAACTATTTGATGATTTATATGATGATGGTACCAAGATTTTTAGTTACTGGTACTTCAGGATGTCAAAGAAATCTTTTGATGAACTCATCAAAAGTCTGAAAGTAGATATTACAGAAATGGATACCAAGTTAAGAAAAGCAATATCAGCTAAAAAAACATAACCCCAACTGATAAGGGTACAGAGATCTGGAAGTCAAGTAGGGGTGACATAAAAATTTTAGTGCTGAACCGTAGAAGTATTGTAAAGAAAAGAATAGTGTTAAGTAATTTAATAGATATATACTTACCAGATATTGTAATAGGAGTTTAATCATGGCTGAGAAATAATATAATGGATGCAGAAATTTTCTCAAAGAATTGGAGTGTCTATCATAGAGATAGGATATGAATGGTGGGGGAGGGAGTGAGTATTCATTCTGGTGAAAGAAGAATTTGTAAGCTACGAAAAAGTTAAAGATGACAAACATGAAATGTTTTGTTATTTGCATTACGTCACATGGACACACACAAACATGAAATTCTAGGTGTAAGGCTCATCTCTAAAGAAAATAGGCAACTTGATGTCTTTGAAGTGTACAGACCAGGAAAAGGTAGCACTGACACTGATTCAGAATTATTTCATAAGGTAATCAGCTATGTTGGAAACAATATGGAAAAGAACGTGATTGTAGCGGGTTATCTCAATTTATTTAACGTTAAGAATTTCATTCTTCGGGTTCTGTATTGAATCAAGATTCACAATAAACAAAGCAAATGGACATTGTACTGAAATTCTTCATCTGTTAAGTCCAAGTTGAAACCCTATTAGAATATTCTACATTCTATTGTGTATATACTCGTAAGGAACAACTTATGACCAAGTGTTTGTTTCCTTCAATTAACATGTCAAACATAGCTACAACATCTTTAAAAATTAATCAGACTGTTCAACAGATTAAAAATGACAGATCGAAAGCCGATCATTATATTTTATTGCAAACACATAAAGTAAAAAACCAAAATTTCTTTTAACATGTCATTCTTTTTAATTACAATTACGAAAGTGTACTGATGACTATTAGTTTATACATGTAAATATCACTTTAGTTTTAACATGTATATTTCCTAATATCACTAGTATGATATTACTATAAGGGTCATGATCAATGTATGTTCTTGTCTTTGTATAATTTATCCTAGGCTGATGATGACATAGTTTTGTGGAAACTGGTACCAAAAGTTCATAAATGTGATGATTTAACAGAAATGTAAAAATTTTCACGTAATATATAGTATCGAAAAGGTGGATCTTATCATTTGCTTTGTTTATTGTGTTTATCTCAATTTACCAAATGTCAATTGAGAAGGTAATGCGAACGACAGGAAGCATGACCAACAAATGGCAAATAACTTAATATGGGAAGGGCATCTGATTCAGAAAGTGATGGAACCAACTAGAGGGAAGAATATTCTGTATGTGGTCCTGGTAAACCCAGATAAGCTCTATAGAGAAACCGAAGTAATGGATGATATTAGTGATCATGAAGCTGGTTTTTTTTTTCTTGTGATTAAAAATAAAACTACCGAAAAGAAAGGAAGATATTAAAATTAGGACTACTAGGCAATACCATATGGCTGATAAAACAGGCATGGGGGAGTTTTTAAAAAGTAACTGTGATCGATGGAAAATGGTAGATAAAAATGTAAACAGACCCTGGGATGAGTTTAAAGCAATTGTTGAGGAATGTGAAAATAGGTTTGTATCTTTAAAGGTGGTAAGGAATGGCATATATCAATTATATTATAACAGAAAATTAAAGAGATTAAGAAGGAGGTACAGGTTGGAAAGAAATAGTTAGCTCACAATGACACTAAGAATGTCATTTCTCAACTTAAATGTACACTAGGTAAGCTGACTCACACTAACATCTTTGTAGTGAACATGCCCCACAGGCATGATTTGATTAGAGACTTGTGTGTGAACATTGAAGTGGACAAAGTTAATACAGATATGGTTAAAATTTGTAAACATTTTCGTAATACACAGGAAATTGATAGCAGCAGTTTCGAGAGACACTGTTACACAAAACATGGCCTTCATCTAAACCATTCAGATTAACGAAAGATAGCAAATATTGTTCTAGATTTTATTAATTTTCAGATATGTACTGTAAAAAAGGCAACTCTCTTGCGTTATAATACTGACCAGGAAAACTAGTAGAAAGAGCCAGCAAATGCTGGGGCTGTACCTTAATTAAGGCCACGGCCGCTTCCTTCCAACTCCTAGGCCTTCCCCATCCCATCGTCGCCATAAGACCTATCTGTGTCGGTGCGACGTAAAGCCCCTAGCAAAAAAAAAAAAAAAAAGAAAGAGCCAGCTGTACTTCAAGCTGGCTCAGCCAACTAGAAAATGAAACTCAGGAAAGTAAGGAATTTCAAGTTACCCAATTGCAACAATCAAGTTTTAGGGAGGAAGGGGATCTGAGATTGCTCTTGGTAAACTGTCGGAGTGTAGTAAATAAACAATTAAAATTCAGTACATTGATGGAATCTTATGAGACTGATGTGGTGATAGGAGTGAAATCGTGGATGAGAGAAGGGGTGGGTAATAGAGAAGTATTTCCAGAAGGGTACACAGTCTATCGTAGAGACCGAGGAGATAAAAAGGGAGGGGCAGTGTTTATTCTGGTGAAGGAAACTTATTGTTCACATGAATGGTTTAAAATCAAATCAAAAATCAAAATCTCTTTATTTGCAAATGATGTGTCTACCTCGGTGGCAAATGGTACACTAAAATACATTATTGTCAAGCACTAAATATTAAATTAACAAGAGAAGAAAATTTTCCTATAATACAATATTATACAATTTACGCTAACAATGTTTTCTATTAAACACACAGCTCATCCTTAATAAATTTATATTGTTTACAAAATTCTACTTATAATATCTCCTGTACTACTTACAAATATAGTCAACTGATATACAGTATGTGGAATTACTTCAAATGATACTATACAACTGGTATAAGATTAATATTTACATTGCATTTAATAACTTATATACTTTTTTTACCCGTTCTGGAACCTAAGTAGCAAAACGACCTGGTGTGTCTTAACCAGAGCCCACTTGCCACCACTTTTCAGAGTTCCTGAAGGGCCTTCACAGCTACCGTAGTGGTCCCAGGGCCCTCGAAGTCCCCACTGTACTTCACCCCTACAGGCAGTCCCCTACATTGGCTGTCCAAACTCCTTAGACCGGGGGATGGAATTAATTTATTCACACACATTTTTTTATTTACAATAACCTGCACTGGTCGAATGCCCTCTAACACTTCATTTATTTTCTCTGTTGCAGTTTATTCTCTTCTTGAATATCTGTACAGATTTTGGAAAAGGATCAAGCACTACCCTTGGTAAACTGTTCCACTCCTTCACACCCTTCCTGATGAATGAAAATTTACCCCAATTGCTTCTGCTAAAATTCCTTCTAATTTTATATTTGTGGTCAGTCCTGCCGATATAATTATTTTCCAACTGAAGCCTCTCACGGATATCTCTCCATGCTTCTTCTCTTGTATAGGCTCTATATAATCCTATAAATCCAGTTTTCTCCCTTCTCTTACTTAAAGTTTCCCACCCAAGTTCCTTTAATATTTCTGATACACTACTCTTTCTCCTGAAATCCCCTGTTACAAATCTTGCTGCTTTCCTCGGCACACTATCTATTTCTTTTATTAGGTATTCTTGGTAAGGATCCCAAACACTGTTTGCATATTCCAATAATGGACGAACCATACTCAAGTAACTTTTTTCTTTTAATTCTTTGTTGCATCCTTTAAGTAGCCTCATTATGACATGTAACGATCTGTATGCTTTCCCAACAATGTCATCAACATGACCCTTCCAGTGCAAATTACTTTCAAATCTCACACCTAAGTATTTCCACTTGCCATCTTTTGGGATAACTACCTCATCCAAAGTATATTCAAATTCAGTTTTAAAGCTCCTGTTTGTAAAAGTTGTAACAGTTGATTTGCCTCCATTAACCTTCATATTATTTTCTTCAACCCATTGTTGGACACTTTAAAGGTCCCTTTGTAATTCTGAACAATCCTCAATGTTGTTTATTTCCCTATAAACAATTATGTCATCTGTATACAATCTTATTTTTGATGTTATATTATTCCTTAAATCATTTACGTTTATTAAGAAAAGTAACGGACCGATTATACTACCCTGTGCAATTCCCTTCCAAACTTTCTCTTCCTGAGATACATTATTTCCTACTTTGACTTTCTGAACCCTTGAATTTAGAAATGTTTTTATTCAACGTGTAACCCTTACGTCCAATCCTATTCCCTCCAATTTCTTTAATAATATTCCATGTTCCACTCTATCAAAGGCTTTGGAAAGATCTATGGCTATGTAATCTAACTGGCTTCCTGAATCCAATTGATCTGATATGTCCTGCTGAAATCCCAGAAGTTGTGCCTCACAAGAATATTTCTTTCTAAATCCATACTGGCTCCACATGAACCAATTTTTATCATCACATGTCCCTCTGATGTACTTTGATATTAAACTCTCCAGTATTTTACAAACTATACTGGTCAGGCTGATTGGTCTGTAGTTCTCTGGTTTCCTTTTATCACCCTTTCCTTTATAAATTGGTATTATTATAGAATTCCTTCCATTCCTTGGGTATTACACTACTATTTATTACATAGTCAAAGAGAAATTTTAAATAAGGCACTATGTACCACCCCATTGTCTTTAATACCTCCCCAGTAATTTGATCACTTGCTGCTGCTTTTCCTTGCTGAAGCAGTTGGATTTCTCTGAAAATATCTTCATTTGTGAATGAGAAGCTTCTTTTTTCCCTCAGTGTCTCTCCCTCTCTATCTTCTGTTTTGGTTTCCAACTCTTGACAATCATCTACTGAATCTCTGAATTCCCTACTAAAGAGGTTTGCTTTCTCAGTATTTGTTAAATAGTGTTCACCCCCTTCTCCCGCCATTGTAGGAATTTGGATTCCTTTTCCTTTTTGATTCCTGATATATGAATACAGCTTTTTCCATTTCCCTTTGTGGTCATTACCCTCTTGAAGTATGCCATTCATATAATTCTCTTTTGCTTCCTTTTTCACTCTATTCAGTTCCCTCATTAGCTTTTTTCTAGTTTCTCTACTTTCCCTACCCTCTTTGATTTTCCTGTTTGCTATTCTACATTTTCTTTTTAATTTTCTTATTTCCCTTGTATAATAAACAGGGTCTGAGGTCATTTTACCCTTCTTAACAGGTACAAATCTCTTCTCTCCTTCTCAAATGATTCCTTTAAATTTAGCCCAAAGTGTATCCACGTTACTCCCTTCACTTATCCAACAACTAAATTGTGATTTAAGGTAACTCCCAAATTCATCAACTTTAGTTTTTCTGTACAATTTCTTGTCTTGTGTAACCCTCTTATTGAGCCTTTTTGGTACCAGTCCTACATCCATTATTACAGCCTTATGGTCACCTATTCCTTCAATTACCTCAGTTTTATCAACAATTTCCCATGGTTTAACCAAGAATACATGTAGTAAGTTATTGAGACGTGTCGGTTCTTGTACTACCTGTGTAAATCCTCCCTCCCCAATTAACTTATTTGCCAGTTTCTGTTCATGGGCTTCACTTGCAGCTCCATTCCATTCAATTTCAGGCAAATTTCGATCTCCCCCAATTAGTACCATATCATTATTATTGTTTTTATGAGTATAATCTATTATTTTCTCAAAGATTTTCATGTCTCTTTCCTCTCTTCCAGGCCTGTATGTTCCTATAATTCCCACCTCCTTCATATTATCACAAACTAATTTTATCCCTAATATTTCATCCCTTTCATCAGTAAACCATTCATGTGAAGAGTAAGTTTCCTTCACCAGAATAAACACCACCCCTCCCTTTTTATCTCCTCGGTCTCTACGATAGACTGTGTACCCTTCTGGGAATACTTCTCTATTACCCACCCCTTCCTTCAACCACGATTCCACTCTTATCACCACATCAGTCTCATAAGATTCCATCAATGTACCAAATTTTATTTGTTTATTTACTACACTTTGACAGTTTACCAAGAGCAATCTCAGACCCCCTTTCTCCCTAAAACTTGACTGTTGCAATTGGGTAACTTGAAATTCCTTACTATCCTGAGTTTCATTTTCTAGTTGGCTGAGCCAGCTTGAAGTACAGCTGGCTCTTTCTACTAGTTTTCCTGGTCAGTATTATAACTCAAGGGAGTTGCCTGTTTTACAGTACATATCATAAGATAAATAAAATCTAGAACAATATTTGCTATCTTTCGTTTACCTGAATTGTTTAGATGGAGGCCATGTTTTGTATGACAGTATCTCTCAAAACATCTGCATTCAATAACCTGAGTGTTCCGAAAATGTTTACAAATTTTAACAATATATGTATTGACCTTGTCCACTTCAATGTTCACACATGCGTCTCTACTCAAATCATGCCTGTGGGGCACGTTCACTACAAAGACGTTAGTGTGGGTCAGCTTCCCTAGTGTATGTTTAAGTTGTGATCTTACATTCTTGGAATCGTCGTGAGCTACATCGTTCGTCCCACCGATGATAAGCACTGCATCGCCGCTCCCGAAGTTCCTAGTTGCTGCTTCTACTTTTTCCAGAACACTGCTGATAGAAGCTCCTGGATATATTTCTCCGGTTGCTGCTATATTCTCGTCGTTAATCACTCCCGCAATTCCCCTTCCTTGGCTATCACCAAACACAGCTACCTTCGCTATTTAGGCCTAACTGGGTCTTGAATCTGAATTCTAGGCCTAAATTTTAAACTCGGCACGGCAAGGGCAGCGGATCGCGATGATTTGGTTTCACGCGCACGATCACTTTCTCCAGAATTAAATTACTTAGGGCAGGAAACCTATTTCTGATGTTTATTTCCGGAAATTCAGGTGTAGATTTCTTCTTAGCTGGCCATCCAGGAACTACTTGACACCACGTGCTCGAGTTTGTTACTGGTACCGGTATATCACTCGAAGAATGGTCAGTCCCAAATTCTAGCGATCTCAGTCTTTCTTTTAATTCTTGATTTTCAACTTTAAGAGTCTCATTGTCCTTTTTTAGAATGTTTATAATTTCTAATGCACTTTTATTTTCCTCATCGATTGTTTTTGGTGCTTCGTCAACGCCGTCGCCAACAACAACATTCCGAACACACTGCTCACAAATCCAGTCAACATTTTCATTAGTTTTTACGTCTCTAGGGCAGTTTCTGCACTTATAATGCCACCATTGATCACATGAATCACACAACATTCCATTTTTCACTAATCTTCGACATTTTCCGCACTTTTGGTCACATGTTTCGGTTAATTTCCTCGGAGGATAAAACACTACGTCGACATTACCGGGCGCCATTTTAAAAAGAAAAAAAAAGGAATGAAATATTAGGGATAAAATTAGTTTGTGATAATATGAAGGAGGTGGGAATTATAGGAACATATAGGCCTGGAAGAGAGGAAAGAGACATGGAAATATTTGAGAAAATAATAGATTATACTCATAAAAACAATAATAATAATAATAATAATAATAATAATAATAATATGGTAATAATTGGGGGTGATCTAAACTTGACAGAGATCAATAGCTGCAGTTGCTTAAGTGTGGCCAGTATCCAGTATTCGGGAGATAGTAGGTTCGAACCCCACTGTCGGCAGCCCTGAAAATGGTTTTCCGTGGATTCCCATTTTCACACTAGGCAAATGCTGGGGCTGTACCTTAATTAAGGCCACGGCCGCTTCCTTCCCACTCCTAGCCCTCCCTTGTCCCATCGTCGCCATAAGACCTATCTGTGTCGGTGCGACGTAAAGCAACTAGCAAAAAAGTTAATTTGGGAGGGAGGATTTACACAAGTAGTACAAAAACCAACTCGTCTCAGTAACTTACTAGATGTATTCTTGGTTAAACCATGAGAAGTTGTTGATAAAACTGAGATAATTGAAGGAATAGGTGACCATAAGGCTGTAATAATGGATGTAGGACTCGTACCAAAAAGGCTTAATAAGAGGGTCACACAAGACAAGAAATTGTACAGAAAAACTAAAGTTGGTGAATTTGGGACTTACCTTAAATCACAATTCAGTTGTTGGATAACTGAAGGGAGTAATGTGGATACACTTTGGGCTAAATTTAAAGGAATCATTTGGGAAGGAGAAAAGAGATTTGTACCTGTTAAGAAGGGTAAAATGACCTCAGACCCTGTTTATTATACAAGGGAAATAAGAAAATTAAAAAGAAAATGTAGAATAGCAAACAGGAAAATCAAAGAGGGTAGGGAGAGTAGAGAAACTAGAAAACAGCTAATGAGGGAACTGAATAGAGTGAAAAAGGAAGCAAAAGAGAATTATATGAATGGCATACTTCAAGAGGGTAATGACCACAAAGGGAAATGAAAAAATCTGTGTTCATATATCAGGAATCAAAAAGGAAAAGGAATCCAAATTCCTACAATGGTGGGAGAAGGGGGTGAACACTATTTAACAGATACTGAGAAAGCAAACCTATTTAGTAGGGAATTCAGAGATTCAGTAGATGATTGTCAAGAGTTGGAAACCGAAACAGAAGATAGAGAGGGAGAGACACAGAGGGAAACAAGAAGGTTCTCATTCACAAATGAAGATATTTTCAGAGAAATCCAACTGCTTCAGCTAGGAAAAGCCACAGGAAGTGATCATATTACTGGGGAGGTGTTAAAGACAATGGGGTGGTACATAGTGCCTTATTTAAAATTTCTCTTTGACTGTCATAAATAATAGTGTAATACCAAAGGAATGGAAGGAATCTATAATAATACCCATTTATAAAGGAAAAGGTAATAAAAGGAAACCAGAAAACTACAGACCAATCAGCCTGACCAGTATAGTTTGTAAAATACTGGAGAGTTTAATATAAAAGTATATCAGAGGGAAATGTGATGATAAAAATTGGTTCATGATGAGCCAGTATGGATTTAGAAAGAAATTTTGTTGTGAGGCACAACTGGTGGGATTTCAGCAGGACATATCAGATCAATTGGATTCAGGAAGCCAGTTAGATTACATAGCCATAGATCTTTCCAAAGCCTTTGATAGAGTGGAACATGGAATATTATTAAAGTAATTGGAGGGAGTTGGATTGGACGTAAGGTTACACGTTGGATAAAAACATTTCTAAATTTAAGGATTCAGAAAGATGTTGTCCGGTAATGTGAACATGGTTATGTCTACTCCCGACAAAATAAGTGTAAAACTTGATGTCAAGTGCTGTAAATGCCGTAAAATAGTTAAAAACGGCATCCTGTGTGATTTGTGCGATCATTGGTGGCATTTTAAGTGCGGAAATCTTCCCAGGGAGGAAAAAATTAATGCAAATGAAGACTGGTTTTGTGAACGGTGCGTTGCGAATGTTATCGATGAGGGTGGCTCGAAATCTAAAGATAGAGAGTATGAAAATGTGTTGGTAATTAAAATATTCTGCGAAATGACATTGAGGAACTTAAAGCTGAAAATGACGTACTTAAAGAGAAGATTAATGTGACGGTTTAGAGCTCAAGTTGGATTCGATTTATGAACCTGTGCAAAGTGAAACAATTAGGCCTAAAAACTGTAGACGATGGGAATCGGTGCCGGTAAAATCCGCGGGTTTCAGAAAGCAGATACTGGACGATTGTCACTTTCCTGTTTTAAAGAATAGGTTTGAACCCCTTGGAAGTGATACTCATGAATCTGTAGGTAAGAGCTCTGAAGTAAATTTTTTGGAATGTCGATGTGGAAGTAATAAGAATCTTGTAAAACCAATTTGCAAAATCTCACGGAAATCTGTGAAGATAAGACTTTTTGCGGATAGTCAGGGGAGGAATATTGCTACAGAACTAATTAGAAACAGTAAGCATGATGTTTCTGCTGTGGTTAAGCCTGGTGCAAATTTTAATGACATAACCTCTGAAAGTCGAAAATACTGTGAAAATCTAGGACCTACGGGGGTTGCAGTTTATTTAGCGGGGACTAACGACGTGGGAAGAAATCATGCAAGAGGAATGATCTCTTCCCTCAGATCGAGACTACAGGAGTTACATCACACTAATGCTGTGGTATTTTCTGTTCCTCACAGACATGATCTTCCGACATGGTCTTACGTTAACAAGGAGTTAAACAAGTTTAATGAAGAACTTTTGAAAATATGTATGCACTTCAAGAATGTAAAATATTTAGATATAAGTAATTTGGGAAAAAGATTTTATACCTGGCATGGTCTGCACCTAAATAGGTTGAGAAAAAGGTATGTTGTAAATAGTATAATAGAGTTTGCTAATTCAATTCAAGATGTGGAATGTGTACCTGATCCCATTCCTCTAAAAAAAACTAGATAAAGTGACCGATATAGGTCGGTCTGTCATGCTAGAATCGAGGAATGGTATTAATACTCATGGTAGTCTATATAGGTTAGGTTCTTTTAAAACTCATGGTAGCCTATATAGGTTAGGTTCTTTTAAATCTGTATTGGGGAATAGTGTTAATGTGCAAGGTACACACACTAGGTTAGATTCTTATCAGATCACTAAAATCAATGAACCTGTAGAAACAAAATTATCTACTAGTAGGCCTATTGTGGAAAATGACATCCAAGATACTCAGAAAGCCCCAAGGTTAGTTGAACACTTTAGAGGATACTATCAAAATGTAAATGGACTTCGAAGCAAACTAACTGAACTTAAAATTTCTTCATGTTTAGCTGACTATGACTTCATGGTATTAACCAAAACAAACTTAAATGATGAAATTAGTGATGTGGAACTCGGACTCCAAACATATTCAATTTTCAGATGTGATAGGTCTTCTTTAACGAGTACGAAGGAATCCCATGGGGGGGTAATGATCTGTATTAACAAGAGTTTTAAACCTACTCTGATACCGTGCATTAACACAGTTGAACAGTTGTTTGTGTCCCTGACTTTTAACACCACAAAATTAATCATTGGTGCTGTATACATTCCACCCAAGTCTCCTGTCCAAAAATATTTCGAACATTGCTGTGCTCTTGAAAAAATTATGTCAAATCTTGACAACCATTTATTGCTCATTGTTGGTGACTACAATCTACCACATCTTAATTGGATAGTAAATGAGGAAACATCTTCTGGCCTTATGTCAGTAGGTAACCACACTATGCAGTCCAGTTTAGCTATAGACACTTTTTCTAATCTCTGTTTAAATCAGTTTAATGCTATCCCGAAATTTTCTAAATCACTTCCTTGATTTGGTTTTCAGTAACTCCAGTTCCATTGAAGTAAAATCTAGTAATGAAAGCATTGTCCCCCTCGATAGACACCACCCAGCATTAGAGATTTCTTTACCTATAAATGAGCTATACGATTCCTTGCCTGCTGATAGTTTTTATTTTGACTTTTTAAATGGTGACTATAATGGACTAAATTATTATCTGTCACAGTTCAGCTGGGAGGAGATGTTTCAAAATGTATCAATTGATAAAGCAGTAGAAATCTTCTATTCATTACTACATTATGGCATGGAACTTTACATCCCTATATGGAATTTTAAGACTCCCAAATTCCCAAAGTGGTTTAATCATAAATTGAAGTCCCTGATTATTGAAAAGAAGAAAGCACACAAGCGATACAAAATATCAGGTCTCAATAGTGATTATCAGCATTTCTCGAAATTAAGAAATGATTGCAAGTCTGAATTAAAATCTTGCTATACAATGTATGTCTCCAACTGTGAACGAAGTATTACTTCCAATCCACAGAAATTCTGGCAATATCTAAGTTCTAAAAGGTCATGTAATAATATTCCTTCAACAATGCATCTTAATGAAGTCACAGACGATACTGGAGAAAATATTGTCAGCCTTTTTGCTAACTACTTTTCATCCGTTTATTCTTCTTATCAGAATAGTAGTAGTATGTCATATGATTATCCTTTCTCTGTCAATCTATCAGTTATAAACATTAGTAAGGCAGAACTTTACAACAAACGGATATCTCTGGAATTAAAGAAAACTGTCGGACCTGATAGTGTTTCAACGTACCTGCTCAAGTACTGCTCATTTATTTTATGTGAAGCACTCTTTTATCTGTTCAACATATCATTAAACCAAGGCGTATTTCCAAGTTGAATGCAAGAAATGATTTGTTAGTCCAGTTTTCAAAAATGGCGATAAAACTGACATAA
Source organism: Anabrus simplex (assembly GCF_040414725.1). Classification (NCBI taxonomy): domain Eukaryota; kingdom Metazoa; phylum Arthropoda; class Insecta; order Orthoptera; family Tettigoniidae; genus Anabrus; species Anabrus simplex. The sequence continues at coordinate 180,200,844 of NC_090266.1, forward strand.
AACAATATAGACCAGTTATAATTTCTTCTCATATTTCCAAAATTTTTGACTCAATAATTCTTGACAAAATCACACCTCTCTTTAGAAACATCATCATTGATGAGCAACATTGATTCTTTTCAGGACGGTCAACCTGTAGCAATCTTCTTTTATTCTATCAGTTCCTCTTGGATGCAATAGAGAACCACTCCCAAGTGGGCTGCATTTATACAGACTTCTCAAAAGCTTTTGACACTGTCGACCATGATATCTTGCTGCAAAAACTAACGGGCTACGGAACTAATGGGCCTCTCCTCTCATGGTTTGAATCGTATCTTAAAAATCGCCTGCAGATTGTTAAAATAAGGAATCATTTTTCTGCACCTATTATTGTTACCAGTGAAGTTCCTCAAGGGTCTCACCTTGTGCCCTTACTTTTTACTCTCTACATAAATGACATTAAAAATATACTTAAGAATTCTGAATTGTTTTGTTTGCTGACGATGCAAATAAATTTATGCAATTTCATTGTCCACTTGATTGTTTAAAACTTCAAGAAGATTTACATCATCTGGAAAAGTATTGCATTCAAAATGGGTTGAAACTTAATCATGAGAAATGTAAAATAATATCGTTTTTAAAAACAAGAAGAAAATATCATTTCAGTACAAATTTAGTAATAACAACATTCTAACTCCTGTTTCACAAGTTAATGACGTTGGTGTTTTATTCAATTATAACCTATCGCTTAATGAACATATTGAAAATATTTGTAAGAAAGCATTTCAAAGATTGGGTTGTATTACTAGATATTCTAGAGAATTTTCAAACTTAGCTACCTATCGATTGCTGTATGTGTCTATGGTATGCCCTATACTAGAATACTGTACACCTGTTTGGAACCCTTCTCATCAGACCTCTATCCATAGATTAGATTCAGTACAACATAAATTTCTTCCTTTATATTCATTTAGAGCAGGATTCTGATATGATAATGTTGATTATACATCCTTACAACAGTCCTTAAATATGCATAGCCTGTCACAACGCCGTGAATTATTGGATACACTCTTAATTTTTAAATTGCTTCATTCCTTGGTGAATTGTCCACAACTCCTTGCAAAAATTAACGTACATGTACCAGACAGACGCACAAGGTTCAAGAATACATTGTCTACAAATTGGCATTGAACTAACTACGCATTCAATGGGCCAATTGAACGAATGTCAAGATCTCTAAACAAACTGGATATTGATATATTTAACTGCTCATTGTCAAAATTGAGAAATCACTTAAATAATCTCCAAATTTGACTATTACTTTCCTGTGATTACTTGTAATATAACCTGTGTATATATCTGTACATATTTTTCTACTTATACTCCATTGAACTTTCTTTTTAGTGTTTTTTTGTTTTGTTTTGTTTATTCTTCTCTACTGTTATGTAAAATGGTATTACCGTTAATAAAGTATTAATTAATGTGTCGCAGGAAGAGTAAGTTTGGAAGGGAATTGCACAGGGCAGTATAATCGGTCCGTTACTTTTCTTAATACACGTAAATGATTTAAGGAATAATATAACATCAAAAATAAGATTGTATTAAGATGACATAATTGTTTATAGGGAAATAAACAACATTGAGGATTGGTCAGAATTACAAAGGGAACTTGAGAGTATCCAACAATGGGTTGAACAGAATAATATGAAGGTTAATGGAGGCAAATCAACTGTTACAACATTTACAAACAGGAGTTTTAAAACTGAATTTGAATATACTTTGGATGAGGTAGTTATCCCAAAAGATGGCAAGTGCAAATACTTAGGTGTGAGATTTGCAAGTAATTTGCACTGGAATGGTCATGTGGATGACATTGTTGGGAAAGCATACAGATCGTTACGTGTCATAATGAGGCTACTTTAAGGATGCAATAAAGAATTAAAAGAAAAAAGTTACTTAAGTATGGTTCGTCCATTATTGGAATATGCAAACAGTGTTTGGGATCCTCACCAAGAATACCTAATAAAAGAAATAGATAGTGTGCAGAGGAAAGCAGCAAGATTTGTAACAGGGGATTTCAGGAGAAAGAGTAGTGTATCAGAAATGTTAAAGGAACTTGGGTGGGAAACGTTAAGTAAGAGAAGGGAGAAAACTAGACTTATTGGATTATATAGAGCCTATACAGGAGAAGCAGCATGGAGAGATATCCGTGAGAGGCTTCAGTTGGAAAATAATTATATCGGCAGGACTGACCAGAAATATAAAATTAGAAGGAATTTTAGCAGACGCAACTGGGGTAAATTTTCATTCATTGGGAAGGGTGTGAAGGAGTGGAACAGTTTACCAGGGGTAGTGTTTGATCCTTTTCAAAAAATCTGTACAGATATTCAAAAAGAGAATAAACAGCAACAGAGAAAATAAATGAAATATTAGATGGCATTCGATCAGTGCAGGTTAATGTAAATAAAAAATGTGTGTGAATAAATTAATTCCATCCCCTGGTCTAAGGAGTTTGGACAGCCAAAGTAGGGGACTGCCTGTAGGGGTGAGGTACAGTGGGGACTTTGAGGGCCCTGGGACCGCTACGGTAGCTGTGAAGGCCCTTCAGGAACTCTGAATAGTGGTGGCAGAAGGGGCTCTGGTTAAGACACAGCAGGTCGTTATGCTACTTAGGTTCCAGAATGGGGTAAAAAAAGTTAAATGAATGTAATGTAAATTTTAATCTTATACCAGTTGTATAGTATCATTTGAAGTAATTCCACACACTGTATATCAGTTGACTATATTTGTAAGCAGTACAGGAGATATTATAATTAGAATTTTGTAAACAATATAAATTTATTAAGGATGAGCTGTGTTTAATAGAAAAAATTGTTAGCGTAAATTGTATAATATTGTATTATAGGAAAATTTTCTTCTCTTGTTAATTTAACATTTAGTGCTTGACAATAATGTATTTTAGTGTACCACTTGCCACCGAGGTAGACACCTCATTTGCAAATAAGGAGATTTTGATTTGATTTGATTTGATGAAATGGCTGTGGAAGTAAGGAGAAATTGAAGAAACTTACTAGGAAATTAAATCTAGCAAGGAAGTCAGCTAACGATGACATGATGGGAAGCATAATTGGTGGTAATACCAATTTTAGTGAAAAATGGAAGAGTATGTATAGGTACTTTAAGCAGAAACAGGTTCCAAGAAGGAGATTCCGGGAATCATTAATGAACAAGGGGAGTGTGTATGCAAGGATCTTCAAAAGGCAGAAATATTCAGTCAGCAGTATATAACGATTGTTGGTTACAAGGATAACGTCCAGATATAGAGGTATATAATATAATTTTGTGTGGCTATTTCTAGCCGAATGCAGCCCTTGCAAGGCAGACCCTCCGATAAGGGTGGGCGGCATCGGCCAGGTGTAGGTAACTGCTTATTATTGTGGTGGAGGATAGTGTTATGTGTGGTGTGTGAGTTGCAGGGATGTTGGGGACAGCACACACACTCAGCCCCCTGGCCATTGGAATTAACCAATAAAAATTTAAAATCCTCGACCTGGCCGGGAATCGAACCTGATACCTTCTGAACCGAAGGCCAGTACGCTGACCATTCAGCCAACAATTCGGATCTAGATAGAGGTGACTAATACCAAAGAAGTATTAAAATTTACCTATGACAACAATGACATTTACAGTAAGATACAAAAGTTGAAAACTAGAAAAGCAGCAGGAATTGGGAACATGCATCATTTTCAAAAATATCTTTTTTGAAAAGTACACCAATGAAATAGTACGTAAACGTATTACACTGTGGTATGTTGCCTTGTTTTCTACCATTAAAAAAATATTTAATAATGCCTTTCCGCAAGGCGAGTGAAACGGCCTCTGACGTAAGCGGCGCGCTGTGACGTCACGATCCAGTACCGCATGGAGCTCTACCAGCCGTTGTGCATCAGCCGTTGCTAAAAGCCGATTGTTTATTATTCATGATCGCGAATAACTTCAAAATGACAGAAGAAAGGTTCAAAACAGCACAATCAGACAATCTATCATGTGTAGATGTCATTATTCTTGAAAAATAGTGACTTTTGTGGCCGCAGAATTTCGCGGATAAAAAGCAATTTTGTAAGTGGCATCTTTTATATACGTGCAATGTACTGTAACCCATAGTATTAGGATAACAACTGAACCTGGATAGATATCACATCACTTTCAACATTTCCTTCTAGACTGATTTCCCTATTAAAGAATAACATTACATTTTCGGGCTTTCAGCATTAGTAAAGTAAGAAATCGGATTTCAGCACTAACATAAACATATAGGTAGCATTATAGTACTAGTCCGCTTCTGTGGTGTAGTGGTTAATGTGTGCCATTCCCGGAGGCCCGGTTTCGGTTCCCGGCTCTGCCATGAAAGTTGAAAAAAATAGCACGAGGGCTGGAACGGGGTCTACTCAGCCTCGGGAGGTCAACTGAGTAGAAGGGTTTCGAATCCCACCTTAGCCATCCTCAAAGTGGTTTTTCGTATTTTCCTACTTCTCCTCCAGGCACCTAAGGCCACGGCCGTTTCCTTCCCTCTTCCTTGTCTATCCCTTCCGATCCTCCCATCCTTCAACAAGGCCCCTGTTGAGCATAACAGGTGAGGCCTCCTGGGCGAGGTAATGGCCCTCCTCACCAGTTTCATCACCATACTCAAAGTCTCACGTTCCAAGACACTGCCCTTGAAGTGGTAGAGGTGAAATCCCTCTCTGAGTGCGAGAGAAAACCAACCCTGAAGGATAAACTGATTAAGAAAGAAAGAAAGAAAGATCATAGTACTATAGGGCTATAATCTATCATTCCCAAAAAAATATATATTTATGGTTGGGACAACTGGCCTACCCACTTCCGGGGCCCATGAAAGAGAATTAAATATCTTTGTGGAGGGGAAAAGTTAAACATGATAAAGGTAAATATGACTTCATCTAGTTTTCACAAGTCGGGCTGAGTGGTTCAGACTGTTGAGGTGCTGGCCTTCTGACCCCAACTTGGCAAGTTCGATCCTGGTTCAGTCCGGTGGTAGTTCAAGGTGCTCAAATACGTCAGCCTCGTGTCGGTAGATTTACTGGCACGTAAAATAACTCCTGCAGGACTAAATTCCTGCACATCGGCGTCTCCGAAAATCGTAGAAGTAGTTAGCGGGGCGTGAAGCCAGTAACATTAATTACATTTGGCTTTTAACAAGCTGAGCATATCAGGAAAGAAAAGTGTCCTGGTGACATTTTAGTCGCTCAATACAGGAATGTCTTTGGGTGCTGTGACTTTAATTTTTTTTTTTTTTTGCTGTTTGCTTTACGTCACACTGTCACATAATGGCGACGATGGGACAGGAAAGGCCTAGGAATGGGAACAAAGCGGCCGTGGCCTTAGGTACAGCCTCAGCATTTGCCTGGTGTGAAAATGGGAAACCACGGAAAACCATATTCAGGGCTGCCGGCAGTGGGGTTCAAAACCCACTATCTCCCGGATGCGAGCTCACAGCTGCGCGGTATTTTTACCCTTCGGTTTATTGACTTGGCTTGTATAACCTAAAACTTAGGCTAAGTTGGATTATATTTTAAACACCTACATCACTATTTTCACCTGTGTGCAATTATGTTATTTATTTCATTAATATTATGATAATTATTATAATTGAGCATTGTTAACTTATAAGACTCCAACAGACAAGCATTGGTTTTGTGTAGAGTTATACATTTGTTAAATTCACGTCGTTTCCTTTCATGAGGTACACGCCTATTCTTTGTTACATTAGAGGGTATTTAGATATAGCCTAAATTTCTTTACCAATTTTTTTTTTTTTTTTTTTGCTAGGGGCTTTACGTCGCACCGACACAGATAGGTCTTATGGCGACGATGGGATAGGAAAGGACAAGGAGTTGGAAGGAAGCGGCCGTGGCCTTAATTAAGGTACAGCCCCAGCATTTGCCTGGTGTGAAAATGGGAAACCACGGAAAACCATTTTCAGGGCTGCCGATAGTGGGATTCGAACCTACTATCTCCCGGATGTAAGCTCACAGCCGCGCGCTCTTTACCAATTAAGCTCTTCAATAAAGACATACATAACTGTCCCATGCCAAGATATATTGGTAGAATTAGAGCTGTCAAAATGGTTCATAACGCCTTTGATTTATTATCTTGACATGGATCACCCAAAACATAGGTTAGGTTTGGAGAATACTTTAATAATCAGCATTATTTAATGCACCGTTTATTACTTTCATATTCCAAGATGTAATTGAAGCATTTAAATAAAGCATCATACATGAACATTTAAAGTTTTACCACTAGAACAGCTGACATGGAAAAGAGATTTGAAAATTCAAACAAATTCATCTTACGTTAAAATCTTCAAAAAAATAAACTGTAGACTTTTCCGATATATCACCAGCATTTCTCCAGCTCGCCAAAATCCATTTCTCCCTAGTTTTAGCGTCTTTGGAACGTTTATAAACAATTTGTTTGGGATGGTATGCGATGTGCTATTGCACATCGGAACTCTACACCATTTATAAGTTTTCTCCCTCACTGTCTGCGCAGGATTCATTTTAAGTCTAAAATATACCACTCAGATTATTATCCAATGTATAGACCTCGAATTTAACCATACTAGACACTAACGTAAAGTAGAAATACGCGGAGTGTATCCTGCTTCTCACAGCACACTACGTGTTATTTCGTCTGCTAATTCAGTCAACCTGTAGGATGACGTCAGGCCAATGAGATCGCGTACTTGCGTGACGTGACATTTTCGTAGATTTTTATCATGTTTGGAGTTATTATTTGTACATTCTGATCACATTTTTGAATTCTGCGTGCATTTTTGTATCAGATTAGCATATTTTTAATTAAAACCCCGGATCATGCATGTTCCCTATTGATTAGGTTTCAGGGGATATACTAAAGACAGTGGGTTGGGATATAGTACCATATCTGAAGTACACTTACTTGATTAATGTTGCGTGAAGGAGCTATACCAAATGAATGGGGTGTTGCTATAGTAGCCCCTGTGTATAAAGGAAAGGGTGATGGACATAAAGCTGAAAATTACAGGCCAGTCAGTTTGACATGCATTGCATGTAAGCTTTGGGGTAAGCATTCTTTCTGATTATATTAGACATGTTCGCAAAATTAATAACTGGTTTGATAGAAGGCAGTTTGGGTGTATTAAAGGTAATTCCACTGAAGCTCAACTTGTAGGATTCCAGGAAGATATCCTGAATTCAGGAGGTCAAATGGACTCTTATCGTGATTGACCTATCTAAGGCAAAGAGTGACTGAATGGATGGCTATGTTTCTAGAAAATAGAACTCAAAGAATTAGAGAAGGCGAAGCTTCATCTGTCCCTGTAGTAATTAAGAAGGGAATTCCTCAAGGCAGTATTATTGGACCTTTGTTTTCTTATATATATCAATAACAGGGGTAGTTGGCCGAGCGGTTAGGGGCGCGCAGCTGAGAGGTTGCATCCGGGATATTGTGGGTTCAAACCCTATTGTCGGCAACCCTGAAGATGGTTTTCTGTGGTTTCCCATTTTCACACCAGGCAAATGCTGGGTTTTACCTTAATTAAGGCCACGGCCGCTTTCTTCCCATTCCCATTCCTAGACCTTTCCTATCCCATAGTGGCCGTAAGACGTTTCTGTGTCAGTGCGACGTAATGCAAACAGTACATATATATTAGTGATATGTGTAAAGAAGTGGAATCAGAGATAGGGCTTTTTGCAGATGATGTTATTCTGTACAGAGTAATAAATAAGTTAAAAGATTGTGAGTAACTGCAAAATGACCTCGGTAATGTTGTGAGATGGACAGTAGGCCATGGTATGAAGATAAACTGGTTTAAAAGTCAGGTTGTGTGTTTCACAAATAGGAAAAGTCCTCTCAATTTTAATTACTGCATTTATGGGGTGAAAGTTTCTTTTGGGGATGTTTGTAAGTACCTATGAGTTAATATAATGAAAGATCTTCATTGGGGTAATCAAATATGATTGTAAATAAAGGGTACAGATCTCTGCATATGGTTATGAGGGTATTTAAGGGTTGTAGTAAGGATGTAAAGGAGAGGGCATATAAGTCTCTGGTAAGACCCCAACTAGAGTACGGTTCCAGTGTATGGGACCCTCACGAGGATTACTTGATTCAAGAACTGGACAAAATCCAAAGAAATGCAGCTCGATTTGTTCTGGGTGATTTCCGACAAAAGAGTAGTGTTACAAAAATGTTGCAAAGTTTGGGTTGGGAAGACCTGGGAGAAAGGAGACGACTGCTCAACTAAGTGGTATGTTACAAGTAATGAAAATCAATGCGAATCCGTATTGAAAAAATCTTATTATAAATATAAGAAATTTATTTCTCTTCAATACAACTCAGAATGTGTAACGTTAGAGTTGAACTTCAAAGTTGTTTAATGTATTCAGTTTTGTAGTATTTTTTAGATCAGTTTTATCCAGGTACCTGAAATGGTTTGAGGTAATGATACGACTGATGATGCCCCATAGGAAAGGGCGAAACATGTCCCCAACTCTCATTTTAATGAGGACTCAACTCTAACTTTAACATTTCGAGTTGTATTGAATAGGTGGAAGAGAAAAATAAATTTCTTACATTTATCATAAGTGGTATGTTTCAAGCTGTCAGTGGAGAGATGGCGTAGAATTACGTCAGTAGATGAATAAGTGTGAGTGGTGTCTTTAAAAGTAGGAAAGATCACAATATGAAGATAAAGTTGGTATTCAAGAGGTCAAATTGGGGCAAATATTAGTTTATAGGAAGAGGAGTTAGGGATTGGAATAACTTACCAAGGGAGATGTTTAATAAATTTCCAATTTTTTTGAAATCATTTAAGAAAAGTCTAGGAGAACAACAGATACGGAATCTGCCTCCTGGGCGACTGCCCTAAATACAGATCAGTAGTGACTGAACTTTGAGGTGAGTTGAACTTAGATGCCATTCAGTATTTGAGACCATGCATTTCCCTTCTCAACTCCATTACTATATTCACCACAGTTCAAGTTGCAGATCGCTATATAATTTTTATAATTAAATCCTCCATGTTTATTTGTCCCACTTGTCCAGATAGATCACTCGTACTGAATATACTTTTATTTTACTTAGTACAGTATAGTATTTTACTAAGCGGAGTGGACATGCATGTTAACATACTGCTGTTATGGAGCCAAGCTCTGCATTCGGGAGATACGTGGGATTGAGCCCCACTGTCGGCTGTCCTTGGAATGGTTTTCTTAGGTTTCTTATTTTCATTTCCAGGCAGTTCCTATTGGCCACAGTTTCCTTCACCATCATCCGTTTCATCTTCATTACCTTATCAACTGAAGTTGGCATCAGGAGAGGCATCCAGCTATAAATATATGCCATATATAGTAAAACCTCGTTAATTCGAAGTCGTTGGGACTCATAAATCGGACTACGGATTACGTGATTTTGAATTAACAGCCAATTCGTAATTCTGAGTTACCAACCCTTGCCGTATTACAAAATATTCTAAGACCCGTTAACCTTGATTCACAGTTTAAACCTTTCAAATGCCATGAGGAAAAAACTATTTCCAAAATGCATCCAAGAAGGTGCATTTAGAGTATTCAAATAATGCACTTGGATAACTCACTGACCAATATAACCTCTCGCAATGTAAGAAAGAAAGGGGAAAAAAAAACATGATTCCAAGATGAGGAGAAATCTATGCTGGCTCCCATGTGAAAGTGCTTTATTCATTGGATTACTGTACTGTATGCACTTTAGATGTTCTGTACTTGCACAGAAAGTACCCAATGCCCTTAAAACATCGTGGCTAATCGAACTTTCCTATGATGAGGGGAGAAAGTCTCTCACTTCCTTCTGCATGACAACCCAATACAGTCACTATATCCTTGTACGATTTCCCGCTATGAACTTCTCTCGTACTTCAGAAATGTAAACATTTGCCGAGTCACAAAATATTCAAAGACCCATTAATGCATGTAATCACCTTGATCCACAGTTTAAACCTTTCAAATGCCATAGAAAAAAACTATTTCCGAAATGTATCCAACAAGGTGCATTTATAATTTTCAAACAATGCACTTGGATAAATCACTGACAAACATAACCTCACGCAACGAAAGAAAAAACATCACACGATTCAAAGACGAGGATAAATTGTGCTGGTTCCTCTGTGTAAATGCATTATTTTTGGGTTACTGTACTTTTCGCATTTTCAGAAGTTTTGTACATGCACGTAAAGTTCCTGACGCCCTTAAAACATTGTGGCTTATCGAACTTCCCTATGACGAGGGGAGGAATTCTCTCGGTTCTGTGTGCATTTCAGCACAGGACAATGATTTTCCGGCTGGCACTTTCTCCTTTAGTACCATAAGACCGTTTGGGCTTGCCATTAAAAGAATGCAGTTTCATCGGCAATGACAATATTGTATGTCATAGAAAGAAAAGAAAGATCCACCTGATCAATACTTAATAAATTTCTTAATAACAGAACTGGTTTCGACTCCTCACAAAGTCATCTTCAGCTGTCTTGTACATATACATTAGATTACATATTCATAAGTGTTGTGCCTTGCCAATTGAAAAGATTGTATTTGACAGTCATTAAGTAATCATGCTTCAGAGTGGTTAGTCCAATGTATATATACTTAAGTTTGTTTGAAGACTTATTACACATATTAAATGATAACTATTTAAACACATTAAAAAGATCACAATACATGAAAAAAAATATTTCTATGTTCATATATTCTATTACTGTCTAAGTTTTACTGGTAAAACTTGTTCTTAAAACAACTTTGTCATCTTTCATTATTATAATTCGTCTGATATAAAAGGATAATATGCACGAGTTCAGCTTTATTATGCTCTTGTAATGTGTTACATCTAGGCTTTATACCTTGTCAGATGAAAGAAAGTGTGTCGGAAGCTGAACTGACATTTTTCAAGTGAATAGTATTACGCTCATAATAATGGTATGTCAGGTAATCTAAAACTATGTTAAATGACCTATTAAGCATCAACTACATAAAGTATACCAAATATAACGCAAGGTAAAAGTACACTTTAAGATGCGAATGTCTAGTTATGAAGTGAAGGGTATGAACATTCATGCAAGTTTATGCTGAGTTCGTATGGGGCACTTGTATCATTACGTAAACATGCTGAGTTCATATAGGGCACTTTGCATCATTACATTGTATTCACAAAAAATCCAATCACTATTTACCTTGTGTTGTATTTGGTATACTTTATGTAGTTTATGCTTAATAGGTCATTTAATATAGTTTTAGGTTACCTGACATACCATTATTATGAGCGTAATACTATTCACTTGAAAAATGTCAGTTCAGCTTCCGACACACTTTCTTTCATCTGATAAAGTATAAAGCCTAGATGTAATACATTACAAGAGCATAATAAAGCTGAACTCGAGCACATTATCCTTTTATATCAGATGAATCATAATAACGAAAGATGACAAAGTTGTTTTAAGAACATGTAAAACTTAGACAGTAATAGAATATATGTACATAGAAATATTTTTTATCATGTATTGTGATCTTTTTAATGTGTTTAAATAGTTATCATTTAATATGTGTAATAAGTTTTCAAACAAACTTAAGTATATAAACATTGGACTAACCACTCTGAAGCATGATTACTTAATGACTGTCAAATACAATCTTTTCAATTGGCAAGGCACAACACTTATGAATATGTAATCTAATGTAAATGTACAAGACAGCTGATGATGACTTAGTGAGGAGTCAAAACTGGTTCTGTTATTAAGAAATTTAATAAATAATAAGTATTGATCAGGTAGATCTTTCTTTTCTTTCTATGACATATGGTAGATATCAATACGGAACATAATGAAATTAATTAATCAAGAATAACAACATTGTTCGGTGCCTATGAATTGATTATATGAGCCATGCTTTTTCGTTAACTGTCGGCATTGCCAGTGTTCGCGGATTCTGTTTCTCCGCATGCTGCCTGCTGCATGATATTACGGTGTTCCTTGAAATTTTGAATACAAAAGAATTCCAATTTCACTCGAACTTAGCAATTATGAAGCACATTGCAGACACACCAAAGTGTGTGGAAGTGCAGAAAGCTACCCCTGCACGTTCCGGAAGACGCATTCTATCTTGATGCGGAAGAAATTTTGAATTTAAATTACTCTGTAACATACTATTGTTTGAAAATGTAAAGGCAGTTTCGAATTAAAAGTCTGAATTTCGGTAATGGGGCCGACGTTGTACTTCGAATTACGAATTATCCGTATTTCGAATTAAACAATTTAAATAACATGCAAAACCATATCTCATGTTTCCAGAAACGAGAGCTTCTTTGAATTAGGCGGGATTTTGAATTAACTGATTTCAAATTATCAGGGTTCTACTGTAAATTCATCTCATCTCATTCCCGACCCGGTATCAAGAAATGGGACTTTGGGGTAGACATACAATACCTGTTACTATCATAGGGTAGAGAATAGTCCACCTATAAATTGTTACTCGGCACGGACACCAATACCAAACGTTTGGTTCACATAAACTACAAGGAGTGTTGGGACATTCACTTCACACTGAATTCTAACCAAGATCATTTCATCAGATGGAAAGGCTTGTTATTCAAGTTTTGAATGTCCTCTTTAATGCTATATAAACCGTTACTTGTATATTCTATTTGTTAAGGCATAATTTGTGAATCGAATGGGTCCACAACACATAAATGATGAATTATCAGCTCCAAGATCAAGATTCAAGCATACTTGTTTATTATAAGGACATTGGCATAGTTCAAGAACACCAGTAACAAGAGTTTTAATGTGTTATTTTAAATCCATTTTTTAAATGTGTAGTCTGTCATTTCATCCATACTGTTTTAGATTAAGAATTTACTTACCAATGAAAATAAGATATCATTACCCCATAGGACTTGAGACATGTGTATAGAAACGTCAATTTGGACAGGACATTATGTAATACAAATTAAGACATACCAGTTGTTTTATTTTCTTGGTGTGTGTGCGTGCGTGCGTGCGTGCGTGCGTGCGTGGTATTTCCAATTTTGATCATGGCCGAAGATGACCCAATATAGCAAGGTCAAAACTAGTACCAACATTAATAAAGGATAACAACGTTAATCTAATGGTATTGAATTGGTGGACCTTTCTCTACCCTGTGATAGTGATCAATTGTCAGTACGGACCATAATGGAATTCATAACTTATGGATTGTACCTGTTAGCGATTTCTTGCAAAATGTGGCCTCGCAATTGCTCTGAACAATGTGTGACACCCTCCTCTGGCCTCACATTAATGAGGTGATGTCGACGCATATCGAGCACGTATCGAAATTTGTGCAATGATGGGCAAAAGCAGATGTGTCAGAGATGTTGCTACTAAGGTGCCATGCCATCACAATTTGCCCTATATCAAATGCGGAGAGATTGGCTGTTTCCTATTCTGATGGCGGAGACACTAATAACAGCAAGCCTTATAAGAGCTGCCCTATATATACCATGCTACCAGTATGTCACGAGTTACTCTCCCTGCTCCAGGCACACTAAAAGTTCCCAGGTCAAGGTGGTCATAATGCAATGGCTCATTGGTGTACATGTTTTTCCATTCTGTCGAAACATGAAATGTAATACTTTAAAAAAAAACTATAACATACCTGTAAAATAATTGTATTAGAAAGAGAATGACTTGTTTTGTTACTCAGATTCTATATATTCGCCCTTAACAATGGATATACAGTAAAACCTCGTTAAGACGTTTCTGCAGCGGACAAGGAAAAAGAACGTGTGAAGCAAGAAAATGTACTACTGAATACACGAATAAAAACTATACAACCGGGAAATGGAAACACTAAGATACGATTCTTTCCGACATAAGATTTTACATCATATATCTGCGGGTATAGTGAAAAATTTATGAGAAGTGAATATTAAAAGTTGTGAAAAACACGAGAGAACAAATATGAAAACTTATTTCGCTGGGGCTTATCAAATAACAATAGTGCACTGAAAAGTGTTTAAAACACCAAACAACAAATACAAAAACATTTCAATGGGGCCCATAAAAATATCAAAGTATTATTTCAGATCACACTCTTTCTAAAACAAACGTTAGTAGGAGCCTTTTATTTCAGACCAGTGGATTATTAAACATTATTTTTCTCGTCACACACTTAGACTATGTATTAGAGGTTATACGTGGCCATGTGTGACTGCTACAGAATGACTTTGGCTGCCATTTCGAATCAAATGAAACTTCGATCGATCAAGACCGACTTGAATGATAGACACGTATAAAAATTCATTTTCGGATCCGTATTGAAAGTATTTGTATTAAATAACACTAGTATGTTTTTATTGTTCACCCGCTTATTCAATACAACACAATCTTAAAAAATAGGACTTTGTCCTTACCAAAATTGTTAACAAAATTAATTCATTGGATGGTACATGTTTCGCCCATCAGTAGTAGGCATCATCAGCCATATTTTTACCTTAGGAATAAATTAGGTACCTGATTAGAATGACTTATGAATATCGTTAAAAAGTAACTATGTCTTGTGAAATGGATTAGAGATCATTAAACAACTATTACAATAAAATGTAGTATACTGTTACTTCATAATATTTGTGTTAATATTTGAGTCTAAAAACATGACAATTATTTGAGAATTATGACATAGGTGGTTGATTCTTGATATTAAAAATTTTCCAGTAAAGTTAAAAATCGGAACACACATTCCAATTAATTGTCAAATGGCATGTTGTTAAAAGCTGGAGGAAAGTAGAGCATTGGTAATAGTTCTTGGTTCTTGAAGTTGATAAGTATTGATCTTCATTTATATGCTTATAAATTTTGAAGAATTTTCATATGGTATGGTTCTTTTTTAGATAATATTAGTTAGAAATCTGGTGCCGTAGGCTATATTGGAGTTTGTGTAGACATCATTAGGCGATCTTCTTTGATGTTGTATTTGTGGGAAGAGCTTGTGATTGGTGTGGCTCTTTGTTGTTAGCCATGTTGAAGTGAGTGTACTAGTCAGAAGGGAATGTTGTAGTAAAATTCAATTGGTGGGTAGCCAAGTGTGATGAAATTCCCTTCGACCGCTGAGATGTTAACTTATGTTGAGAGCTTTAGAGCAACTGGCTCTATAAGGCTTTGGTGGGTAAACAGTAAAAACATACTAGTGTTATTTAATTGAATGATAGAGTCGAAACTGGAAGGTACGAGGCTATGTCAAGACAAATATGCACCACGCTGGTCAAGTTCACACGGTTATATTCCAGAGGTAGGCTAACACACAACAAAATATTTGCTACCCTTCACTGTACAACTAAACACGAAATACATCTCTAACTTCTGAATGAAATGCAAAATACAAGCTCAAACAGGCTCATTGTGTTATTCCGCAGTCTGACTGTTAACGGGCAAACAAAACTGAGCATTTCTGATGCTAAGAGCTTACTCACCGAATGTGCAACTTATGCTGCGAAGTTCAAGAATTCAAGGCCTTTTCCCATTCTCACGCAACTGCAGCGAGGTCTCTTACTCGAGTTGGAAATCATGTTCCTTCCACAAGGGATGACAAATAACATTTTCAGGCCTAGGAAAAATGTGATCGTATTAAGCGGTAATAGCGAAAATTTGTGACGTGATAAGTTTGGGACTTTTATATAGATTTAATACGATGAGAATCGGGACTTCAAATTTACAATGTGCTAAGCGGGAAAACGTGTTAATGAGAAACGCACTAATGAGGTTTCACTGTATATACAGGGTGTGTCCATGATAATGTTACAAACTTTCAGGGATGATGGAGGATGGCAAATGGATCATTATGTGATAAGGAACCATATTCCAGAAACGACTGATTCAAAAGTTATGCAAAATTCTACGCATTTAAGTCCATTTACATGCGCAAGTTTCACAAGCTGCTCCATTTGCAACAAATGTTCAAAATGGCATCCCCTTGTGTGAATGTAGGGATAGCATCGTTGTACAAAGTTCTGACATACCTGTTTGAATATCCCCGGTGTCGTTTCAACAGCATCTCAGGCAGCGAAAATTCTTGCTAAGAGATCCTCTGGACAGGTGTCTCATACACAAGGCTTTTCACATGGTCCCACAAGAAGAAATCAATTGGGGTGAGATCAGGTGAACGAGCAGGCTATGAAACAGGACCTCCTCTTCCTATCTACTTTGCAGGAAATGTAGGATCCGGGTGTTCACACACCCTCAGTCCAAAGTGAGGTAGGGCTCCATCATGTTGGAACCACATCTGTTGATGAAGGGCAATAGGGATGTGTTCCAGGAACATGGGTAATACATCTCTGAGCCCCACTTTATACACTGCTACATTTAGGCGGGGAGGAAGAAGAAACGGGCCTACAACGTAATCATTGACTATGCCTGCCCACACGTTGACTGAATGTTTGTGCTGTTGGCTCTCCACAACTGTAGCACGAGGATTCTCATCGGCCCAAACATGACTATTGTGACTATTAAGCATTCTGTCTGCGGTTAAACAGGCTTCATCTCTGAAAAGCACATATGCAGGAGTAGTGGTGTAGCTGCATTTCACATAACACTCACCACACACTCACGCAAAATATTCATTTCACATGCAACTGATTGAGTGCTGATTGCAGGCTCCTCATCCACGCAGGCAAGCACTGCATCTTCTAAGTCGGGAGTGTGTGTAATTCGTCCTCCTCGGTCAATGTACTGTGGTACCAATTACCCTGTTTCACTTAATCGTTGAAACACTTCAGTTTTAGATGTGTTTGTACAGAGTCTCCATTTCTTGTTGTATGAATGCAAGGTTTCCAGATCTTTGGATAGAATGGTCTCCCCTTCTTCTAGCATTGTGGTTTGAGAGGCTAATGCTAAGTCGTGTAGTGTACAAGTTGAAGATTAGTGGGGATAGCACACATCCTTGAGGTAGTCTGTTCTTTACTGTGACTTGCTTATGTTACACCCAATACTGACCTTTAAGGAGCGGTTTATTAGCGTGATCTTCATCAGGGTCGTTAATTTCTTACAAGGCATACTGTATATATTTTGAGTTTAAGCAGCAGTCCATCTAGCCAAATTGAAATTATCATCTAGATCTACTTCTGTATTGTTTCAGTTGAAATAAATCTATAAAATTCTGAACTTAGATTTTAAAAATTATTGTTAGCTTCCATGTGTCCGGAAAAATTCAAGTTTTTAGAATTAGGTTGTAGATAATATAGCATGGCTTCATTATTTCAGCACTACTACAATTGTGGCTTACCCTTGTGATCTCTTGATTTATAGTACTTCAATTTTTTCTGTACTCACTCTCAACCACATCTAAAATTGATGAAGTTTGGGGTGTTTCCATTTTATCTTCTTGAATTCCAGTGCAAGTACCCTCAGTAATTCGCCAGCAGTGTTCGAGTATCTATTTGGATATTTGAACTCCATGTTTTACAGCTCCTCCTCCTCTGATACACATTTTTGTATGTTCACAACCTGAATTTTTCTGTTGGTAATGACTAGTGAAAAGATACACCCCTCACTAACTGACTGGCATTGCATGAGTCAGCTAGCCAGAAGAATGCTTGCTTTTTTTTCCTTTTTTTTACCACCCTGTAGTACATGTAGTGGTGTCAAAGTACAGTAGTTTTAGAGTATATGCTCTTGAACAAAGTTCAATTGAATTATTACCAATTAATTGTATATTTCTCAGGAAAATATTTCTTCATTTCAGTCCATAGTGAAACACCCTCTGATTTAAGTGATGCAAGTGATCCAGATTTGTCAAGTTCCACTACTCAGCCTCACCAAAACTACCAAAAACATTCCATAAGATTGAAAAAGAAGTCTGGAGGAGGTATTCCTTTGGGCACTGCTGTTGGACCTCCAGTAGTTCCAAACCCTTCTGATGTTCGCGGGTCCACTACACTGCACCATCCATATGGTGGCCATCTTACATCTGAAAATGATATTTTGGCTTCATGTGAGTTATATTTCTATTTTCTTTATTACTCCAGATATAGTTTACTTTCCAATCCTTTAGTTTCAACTTCAGTGTAATATCGATATGAAGTTGATGATCTTTCAGGTTACCTACTGATTATTTTTTGTTAATGGTTATAATAAACCTTATAATATTTAAATTGTACTTTTAGTAACTTGTTGTTACTTTCAATGCATATTTGATCATTCTGAACTTGTAATTTTCTTGTAATTATTGCTATTGTCTTAGCAGTAAATTAGGGTATAGTTTTCTTTCCCAGTTGCTGCTCTTTTTTTCCTCAGCAAACTGGCTATTCTTCAGGTATTCCATACAGACACACATGCTATCCTGCACAAAAAATGTATCACTCAGTATATTTTGACCTGGAACATCCTTTTAAATTCCAGTTGGTTTTGAGTCATTCAAATATTATTTTATGATTTAATATCATGATTTAACCATTTTTGCCCTGATGATGGTTTTCTGTGGTTTCCAATTTTCACACCACGGAAGTGCTGGGGCTGTACCTTAATTAAGGCCACGGCCCCTACCTTCCCAACCCTAACCCTTTCCTGTCCTTGGGTCATCAAAAACCTTTTGATATGTTGGTGCGACTTTAAACCATTAGGGGAATAACCTGTTTTGAAGTCTGAAAATGGAAAACAATGAAGAAAGGAATAGATGTGTTAGATATTTTATTCTTCCACCATCAAGTACAGAAAATGTACACTAGTATTGTCAGTATAAATAAAAATAATCTATATACAATATCTTAGACATAATGCCTGAGTACATACATACATACATACATACATACATACATACATTATCATTATAGACTGTTATGCCTTTCATCGTTCAGTCTGCAAGCCTCTGTGAATTTACTAAACGTCACCACAATCCTCGATTAGCAACTAGTGTTGTGGCCTCATTTAGTTCTATACCTCTTATCTTTAAATCATTAGAAACTGAGTCTAACCATCGTCGTCTTTGTCTTCCTCTACATCTCTTACCCTCCACAACAGAGTCCATTATTCTCCTAGGTAACCTATCCTCCTCCATTCGCCTCACATGACCCCACCACTGAAGCCGGTTTATGTGTACAGCTTCATCCATCAAGTTCAATCCTAAGTTAGCCTTTATCTCCTCATTCCAAGTACCCTGCTGCCATTGTTCCCACCTGTTTGTACCAGCAATCATTCTAGTATTTTCATGTCTGTTACTTCTAACTTATGAATAAGATATCCTGAGTCCACCCTGCTTTCGCACCCGTAAAGCAAAATTGGTCTGAAAACAGACCGATGTAAAGATAGTTTCGTCTGGAAGCTGACTTCCTTCTTACAGAATACTGTCGATCGCAACTGCGAGCTCACTGCGTTAGCTTAACGACACCTTGATTCATCTCACTTACTATATTACCATCCTGGGAGAACACACATCCTAAATACTTGAATCGACCTGTGTTCTAGCTTTGTATCACCAATATGACATTCGATTCTGTTGAATTTCTTACCTACAGACATCAGTTTAGTCTTCGAGAGGCTAATTTTCATACCATACTCATTGCACCTATTTTCAAGTTCCAAGATATTAGACTGCAGGCTTTCGGCACAGTCTGCAATTAAGACCAAGTCGTCAGCATAGGGGAAACTGCTTACTACATTTCCACCTAACTGAATCCCTCCCTGCCATTTTATACCTTTCAGCAGATGATCCGTGTAAACTACGAACAGCAGAGGTGAAAGATTACAGCCTTGTCCAACCCCTGTAAGTACCCTGAATCAAGAACTCATTCTACCATCAATTCTCACTGAAGCCCAGTTGTCAACATAAATGCCTTTGATTGATTTTAAAAATCTACTTTTAATTCCATAGTCCCCCAGTATAGAGAACATCATTTCCCTCGGTACCCTGTCATATGCTTTCTCTACATCTACGAAACATAAACACAACTGCCTATTCCTCTCGTAGCATTTTTCAATTACCTGGCGCATACTGAAAATCTAATCCTGACAGCCTCTCCGTGGTTTGAAACCAAACTG
Source organism: Anabrus simplex (assembly GCF_040414725.1). NCBI lineage: Eukaryota > Metazoa > Arthropoda > Insecta > Orthoptera > Tettigoniidae > Anabrus > Anabrus simplex. The sequence goes on from NC_090266.1 coordinate 180,220,912, forward strand.
GTTTTCATCCAACTTCCTCTCAACAACTGATCGCACCCTTCCTCCCAAGATGCCAGTGAATACTTTGCCTGGTATACTAATCAATGAGATACCTTGATAGTTGTTGCAGTCCTTCCTATTCCCTTGCTTATAGATAGGTGCAGTTACTGCTTTTGTCCAATCTGAAGATACCTTACCAACACTCCATGCTAATCTTACTACTCTATGAAGCCATTTCTTTCCTGGCTTCACAGTATACTTCACCATTGCAGCTCTAATTTCATCTATTCCTACTGCTTTATGACAATGGAGTTTATTCACCATCCTTTCCACTTCCTCAAGCGTAATTTCACCAACATAATTTTCCTCCTCCCCATGAGCTTGGCTGTTTGCAACACCACCAGGATGATTTTCTTTTACATTGAGAAGATGTTCAAAATATTCCCTCCACCTCTCCAGTGATTCCCTGGGATCTATTGTGATTTCACCTGAATTACTCAAAACACTGCTCATTTCCTTTTTCCCTCCCTTCCTAAGATTGTCTATTACTGTCCAGAAAGGTTTCCCTGCTGCTTGACTTAGCCTTTCCAGGTTATTACCAAAATCTTCCCACGACTTCTTTTTGGATTCAACAACTATTTGTTTTACTCTGTTTCTTTCATCTACTTACAAATCCCTGTCTGCCTTGGCCCTTGTTGGGAGTCATTTCTGATAAGCCTTCTTTTTACGTTTACAAGCTGCCCTCACTTCATCATTCCACCAAGATGTTTGCCTTTTCCCATCTTTACACACAGTTGTTCCTAGGCATTCCCTTGCTGTTTCTACTACAGCATTCCTGTATGCCACCCATTCACTTTCTATATTCTGAACCTGCTTACTGTCTACTGTTCGAAACTTCTCACTAATCACATCTATGTACTTCTAATTTCCTCGTCCTGGAGATTTCTACCCTTATTCGTTTGCAGACAGATTTCACTTTCTGTACCCTAGACCTAGAGATACTTAGTTCACTACAGATCAGATAGTGGAAAACTCATTCATTCCTAACAGATTTCCTGAATTTGAAGTCGGTTAAGATATAGTCTATTATGGATCTGGTACCCCTAGCCTCCCATGTGTAGCGGTGAATAGCCTTATGCTTGAAGAATGTATTTGTAACTGCTAAACCCATACTAGCTCAGAAGTCCAACAAATGCTTCCCATTCCCGTTAGCCTCCATATCTTCCCCACATTTACCAATCACCCTTTCGTATCCTTCAGTTCTATTCCCAACTCTCGCATTGAAATCGCCCATTAGCACTATTCTATCCTTGCTGTTGACCCTGACCACAATGTCACTCAATGCTTCATAAAACTTGTCAACTTCATCTTCATCTGCACCCTCACATGGTGAATACACGGAGACAATTCTAGTCCTAATTGCTCCAACTGACAAATCTACCCATATAATTGGCTCATTTACGTGCCTAACAGAAACTATGTTGCGTGCAATGGTATTCCTGATAAAGAGCCCTACCCCAGATTCTGCCCTCTCCTTTCTAACACCCGTCATGTGCACTTTATAATCTCCTATCTCTTCCTCGTTATCTCCCATTACCCAAATATCACTTACTCCTAGCACATCCAGATGCATCCTCTTTGCTGACTCAGCCAGTTCTACTTTCTTTCTTTCTTCCATAAGCCCCATAATATCGAATTCCATTTCGTTCGCCAAGTTTTTCCATGGAGTCCCTCGCCTGTCAAATGGGAGTGGGACTCCATTACTCCCATAGGTCCAAGGCTTGCTTAAAATATTCTGAGCTCAGTAAATTCATTAAACAGGATGCTACCCTACTTGCACATAGTCCAAGTGAAGATCTCTCCTCTAACGGTTTTTTGGGTGAATTGTATAGTCCTAGCCGCCTGAGCACAAGGAGGGCCATGACTCCGAATATGTCCGAGATGCCCACTCCCATTCCATAGCAACCAGGGTCCCGACTCTCAGGACCAATTTCTAGGCCACTCAGCCGTTGCCCATGGTTCACGAACTAGGACGTGAGTCATTAGAAAAATTATTTTAACTACCTATATTAGGTCAGTTTTTGAAATACTACATTCTAGATACTCTTCTACACTATAAAATGCCTTTTTCCTTAAAAATTGTGACAGTACCCTGTTAAATACACTATTGTCTAATGTTCAAATTGGTAGTGGAAGCTTTTTGTACTGTTGATAACAGTGGCTGTTTGTGCTTTTACTAAGCCTGGAATAAGGAGTATCCAGATCATTCTTGTATCTTGTGTCGTTCATGTGAACTGCAGATCTTTCTTTAAATTGGGAATGATTCTCTTTCACATGCATAATATTTGTAAGAATATATAAACAGGGAACTGTCATAATTTTTAGGCTCACAAAGGAAATTTTTACAGGAGTATCTAAATTCTAATCCAGCAATTAGACAGACTGCCTTTTTCTGCCAAATAAATACATATTTGATGTAGGACAAATGCTCCATAACCTGATCCCATACAGTAAATGAGAGTGAAAGAAAGCATGATACGATGCAAGTAACATATCCCGACTGATGCAGGTTTTCAATTTCCACAACAGATACCACACCCTGGCTAATCTCTTACAGAGTTCTGAAGTATGTATTTCCCAGGTAAGTCTTGTATCTACATGTAGGCCTAATAATTTAACAGAATTACGGGAGCCATTATTTACAGTGTGATCCAAGGTAAAAGGGATATTTTCTGTTTTAGTGGCATTAATAGTTAATTTATTGTGATGAAACCAGTTTTCAGCAATTTTAACAGATGTGTTGACTTGGTTTTGTAGTGTTGTGATATGAACATTACTGTTTAGGAAAGTTGTATTATCAACATATACAACTGATGTGCAGGGACCATTACATGCTAGGTCATTGATATAGACCAAAAACAGAAAAGGTCCCAAAACAGATCCTTGTGGGACACCTGCTTTAACAGTTTCCATACCAGATTTTTTATCACTTAATATCACCATCTGTTTCCTTTGATGAAGATAGGATGCCATTAATTTCCGTTCATGACCCCTTACTCCATAATAACTGAGCTTATGGATGAAGATTTCATGTGAGACACAATTGGAAGCTTTTGTCAGGTCAATTAATGTAGCACCTGTGACTGTTTTATACTCAAAATTATTAAATATGTCTTTGATGACACATTCAACTGCTTTTATCGTTATGAATGACCCTTTCTAAATCCAAACTGTTTGTTGTAAAGCAAATTATTTTTGAAAAAGTACTCGTCGCGTAGTATAAATATACACCATTCAATAATTTTGCTCAGAATGGGTACTGTTGTTATAGGCCGGTAATGTGATGGGCACATTCTATCCCCCTTTTTAAAGATAGGTATCACTTTAGACATCTTTAAACACTCATAAAAAATACATTGTCTAAGTATTAAATTTATTAAAAATGTCAATGGCATTAATATCATGTCAATAACTGCTTTGAGTTTATGGTTGGAGAGACCATAAATGTCTTGGTTACTGGATGAATTCAAATTTGTGACAATACTTCTGACTGTTTGCAGATTTACTTCCACCCACCTAAAATCATTATTCAATACATTTGAGGGAAGATCAAAATTATGTAACCAGTCTAAGAAATTATGTTTACTTGCATCCCCATCTGATGAAATGCTATTATCCTGATCGCTTGTGCTTTCATGTGCATTGATAAAATACCTGTTGCACTGATCAGGTTCTAGAGGAATCACATCTTTGTTAATTAAAGTTTGACTAGCACTTCTTATGATAGACCATGCAGCTTTGCATTTATTGTTTGCACTTTGGATATACCTGTCATTTGCTGCATGTTTAGCCTCATGTACACTGACTGACAGAGCAAATGCAACACCAAGAAGAAGTGGTTCGAAAGGGATGAAAGTTGGGAAAAAAACAGAGACGGCACGGACGAATAATTGATGTTTATTTCAAACCGATATGCAGGTTACACAATGCGCACGGCATCGACTCAGTAGGATGTAGGACCACCGCGAGCGGCGATGCACGCAGAAACACGTCGAGGTACAGAGTCAATAAGAGTGCGGATGGTGTCCTGAGGGATGGTTGTCCATTCTCTGTCAACCATTTGCCACAGTTGGTCGTCCGTACGAGGCTGGGGCAGAGTTTGCAAACGGCGTCCAATGAGATCCCACACGTGTTCGATTGGTGAGAGATCCGGAGAGTACGCTGGCCACGGAAGCATCTGTACACCTCGTAGAGCCTGTTGGGAGATGCGAGCAGTGTGTGGGCGGGCATTATCCTGCTGAAACAGAGCATTGGGCAGCCCCTAAAGGTACGGGAGTGCCACCGGCCGCAGCACATGCTGCACGTAGCGGTGGGCATTTAACGTGCCTTGAATACGCACTAGAGGTGACGTGGAATCATACGCAATAGTGCCCCAAACCATGATGCCGCGTTGTCTAGCGGTAGGGCGCTCCACAGTTACTGCCGGATTTGACCTTTCTCCACGCCGACGCCACACTCGTCTGCGGTGACTATCACTGACAGAACAGAAGCGTGACTCATCGGAGAACACAACGTTCCGCCATTCCCTCATCCAAGTCGCTCTAGCCCGGCACCATGCCAGTCGTGCACGTCTGTGCTGTGGAGTCAATGGTAGTCTTCTGAGCGGACGCCGGGAGTGCAGGCCTCCTTCAACCAATCGACGGGAAATTGTTCTGGTCGATATTGGAACAGCCAGGGTGTCTTGCACATGCTGAAGAATGGCGGTTGACGTGGCGTGCGGGGCTGCCACCGCTTGGCGGCGGATGCGCCGATCCTCGCGTGCTGATGTCACTCGGGCTGCGCCTGGACTCCTCGCACGTGCCACATGTCCCTGCACCAACCATCTTCGCCACAGGCGCTGCACCGTGGACACATCCCTATGGGTATCGGCTGCGATTTGACGAAGCGACCAACCTGCCCTTCTCAGCCCGATCACCATACCCCTCGTAAAGTCGTCTGTCTGCTGGAAATGCCTCCGTTGACGGCGGCCTGGCATTCTTAGCTATACACGTGTCCTGTGGCACACGATAACACGTTCTACAATGACTGTCGGCTGAGAAATCACGGTACGAAGTGGGCCATTCGCCAACGCCGTGTCCCATTTATCGTTCGCTACGTGCGCAGCACAGCGGCGCATTTCACATCATGAGCATACCTCAGTGACGTCAGTCTACCCTGCAATTGGCATAAAGTTCTGACCACTCCTTCTTGGTGTTGCATTTGCTCTGTCAGTCAGTGTATATGTTTTTTAGATAATTTCCTCTAGTTTTTGAATATTTCTTTATCCTCTAAATTATTATTTAGTTTATATTTATTATAATAAGCCAACATAATGCTACGCACTTTACCCAAATCAGGTGTAAACCACTTTTTAACTCTATTTCTTGGTTTAGAGCTGCTGGCCTTAATAGTTACAAATTTTTCAGGGAAGGCTGAATTAAAATATATAATTATCATGTTAATGAAATAAGAAAATGCAAAGTTGACCTCACTCATGGCATACAGGCTAGTCCAGTCTGTTCTTATTAATTTGTTCAATCAATTAATACTGATCTGCATTTAGGGCAGTCACCCAGGTGGCAGATTCCGTATCTGTTTTTTCCCAGCATTTTCCTAAATGATTTCAAAGAAATCGGAAATTTATTGAACATCTCCCTTGGTAAGTACTTCCAATCTCTAACTCCCCTTCCTATAAATGAATATTTGCCCCAATTTGTCCTCTTGAATTCCAACTTTATCTTCATATTGTGATCTTTCCTACTTTTATAAACGCCACTCAAACTTATTCGTCTACTAATGTCATTCCACGCCATCTCTCCGTTGACAGCTCGGAACATACCACTTAATGATGTAGATGATTCCCATAGGGAACCTAAAATATTTGTCCCGAATGAGTAAATTTATAATACCAATATAATGGTCCGTTATTGGACATTATAAATTTTCCAGCCAACTCATTCTTGGTTGCCTGCGTTTCGCCCTCGTGTGCTAAGTTAGGCTCGTCAGTTGGGACTTAGCACACCTCCCAAGACGCAAGGCTAGTGCATACCGTGGAGGCCACTGCATAGGCTACTTGAAGCCACCAGCAGTGCCAATGCACTAGTGTCTCATTTCCGAAAATGATGCCTGCCTGGCCATCAAATGATGTAGTTGATTCCCATAGGGAACCTAAAATATTTGTCCCGAATGATTACATTTATAATACCAATATAATGGTCGGTTATTGGCCATTATAAATTATAAATTTACTCATTATAAATTTACTGATTACATTTATAATACCAATATAATGGTCGGTTATTGGCCATTATAAATTATAAATTTACTCATTCGGGACAAATATTTTAGGTTCCCTGTGGGAATCATCTACATCATTTGATGGCCAGGCAGGCATCAATTTTTGGAAATGAGATATAGATCTCATAGTGCATAGGCACTGCTGGTGGCTTCAAGTAGCCTATGCAGTGGCCTCCACGGTATGCACTAGCCTTGCGTCTTGGGGGGTGTGCTAAGTCCCAACTGACGAGCCTAACTTAGCACACGAGGGCGAAACGCAGGCAACCAAGAATGAGTTAGCTGGAAAATTTATAATGTCCAATAAAGGACCATTATATTAGTATTACATACCACTTAGTCGAGCAGCTCTCCTTCTTTCTCTCAATTCATCCCAGCCCAAACTTTGCAACATTATTGTAACGCTACTCTTTTGTCGGAAATCACCCAGAACAAATTGAGCTGCATTTCTTTGGATTTTTTCCAGTTCTTGAATCAAGTAATCCTGGTGAGGGTCCCATACACTGGAACCATATTCTAGTTGGGGTCTTGCCAGAGATTTACATGCCCTCTCCTTTACATCCTTACTACAACGCCTAAACACCCTCATAACCATGTGCGGAGATCTGTACCCTTTATTTACAATCCCATTTATGTGATTACCCCAATGAAGATCTTTCCTTATATTAACACCTAGATACTTACAATGATCCCCAAAAAGAACTTTCACCCCAGCAATGCAGTAACTAAAACTGAGAGGTCTTTTCCTATTTGTGAAACTCACAACCTTACTTTTAACCCCGTTTATCAACATACCATTGCCTACTGTCCATCTCGCAACATTATCGAGGTCATTTTGCAGTTGCTCACAATCTTGTAACTTATTTATTACTCTACAGAGAATAACATCATCCGCATAAAGCCTTACTTCTGATTCCACTCCTTTACTCATATCATTTATATATATATATAAGAAAACATAAAGGTCCAATAATACTGCCTTGAGGGAAATCCCCTCTTAATTATTACAGCGTCAGATAAAGCTTCACCTACTCTAATCCTCTGAGATCTATTTTCTAGAAATATAGCAACCCATTTGGTCACACTTTTGTCTAGTCCAATTGCACTCATTTTTGCCAGTAGTCTCCCATGATCCACCCTATCAAATGCTTTAGGCAGGTCAATCTCGATACAGTCAATTTGACCTCCTGAATCCAAGATATCTGCTATATCTTGCTGGAATCCTACAAGATGAGCTTCAGTGGAATAACCTTTCCTAAAACCGAACTGCCCTCTATCGAACCTGTTATTAGTTTCACAAACATGTCTAATATAATCAGAAAGAATGCATTCCCAAAGCTTACATACAATGCATGTCAAACTTACTGGCCTGTAATTTTCAGCTTTATGTCTATCACCCATTCCTTTATACACAGGGGCTACTATAGCAACTCTCCATTCATCTGGTATAGCTCTTCCGACCAAACAATAATCAAATAAGTACTTCAGATATGTTACTATATCCCAACCCATTGTCTTTAGTATATCCCCAGAAATCTTATCAATTCCAGCCGCTTTTCTGGCTTTCAACTTTTGTATCTTTTAGTAAATGTCATTGTTATCATATGTAAATTTTAATACTTCTTTAGCCTTATTCTCCTCCTTGATCTCGACATTATCCTTGTAACCAACAATCTTTACATACTGCTGACTGAATACTTCTGCCTTTTGAAGATCCTCACAAACACACTCCCCTTGTTCATTAATTATTCCTGGAATGTCCTTCTTGGAACCTGTTTCTGCCTTAAAATACCAATGCATACCCTTCCATTTTTCACTAAAATTTATATGACTGCTAATTATGCTTGCCATCATGTTATCCTTAGCTGCCTTCTTTGCTAGATTCAATTTTTTAGTAAGTTCCTTCAGTTTCTCCTTACTTCCACAGTCATTTCTAACTCTATTTCTTTCCAGTCTGCACCTCCTTCTTAGTCTCTTTATTTCTCTATTATAATAAGGTGGGTCTTTACCATTCCTTACCTCCGTTAAAGGTACAAACCTGTTTTCGCGTTCCTCAATAATTTCTTTAAACCCATCCCAGAGTCTGTTTCCATTTTTATTTACCGTTTTCCACCGATCATAGTTACTTTTTAGAACCAGCCTCATGTCTGCTTTATCAGCCATATGATCCTGCCTAATAATCCTACTTTTAAGACCTTCCTTTCTATCACATTTATTTTTAACTACAACAAAAACAGCTTCATGATCTCTAATACCATCTATTACTTCAGTTTCTGTATAGAGCTCATCTGGTTTTATCAGCACTACATCCAGGATATTTTTCCCTCTGGTTGGTTCCATCACTTTCTGAATCAGCTGTCCTTCCCATATTTACTTATTTGCCATTTGTTGGTCATGCTTCCTGTCATTCGCATTACCTTCCCAATTGACATCTGGTAAATTCAGATTTCCCGCTACAATCACATTTCTTTCCTTGTCGTTTCCTACATAGCTGATTATCTTATCAAATAATTCTGAATTCGTGTCAGTGCTATCCTTTCCCGGTCTGTAAACTCCAAATATATCAAGTTGCCTATTATCTTTAGAAATGAGCCTTACACCTAGAATTGCATGTGCCTCATCTTTAACTTTTTCATAGCTTACAAATTCTTCTTTTACCAGAATGAATAATCCCCCTCCCACCATTCCTATCCTATCTCTACGATACACACTCCAGTTCCGTGAGAAAATTTCTGCATCCATTATATTATTCCTCAGCCATGATTCAACTCCCATTACAATATCTGGTAAATATATATCTATTAAATTACTCAATTCTATTCCTTTCTTTATAATACTTCTACAGTTCAACACTAACAATTTTATGTCATCCCTACTTGATTTCCAGTTCCCTGCTCCCTTATCACCGCTCCGTAGGCCACCCCGTTTCCCTGAATGTTCCTCCCTATTACCCTTCCAAACAAATTTCCTAACTTATACGTACCAGTGCGGTTTAAGTGAAGGCCATCTGAGTGCAGATCCCTATCTCCTACCCACCCATTAGGCTCTAGAAATTTCACTCCGTTTCCCACATACCCACTCCTTAGTCTCATTTAAATCCCCAATCACCCTCCAGTCAGTATCCCTCCTACACAGTATTCCACTAATAACAATCTCCACTTTCTTAAACTTCACTCTTGCTGCATTTACCAGATCCCACACATCTCCAACTATGTTGGTACTTATATCAGCTTGCCTTACGTTGTTGGTACCAACGTGAAACACTACTACCTTCTCCTTCCCCTCCTCCTCTTCTACTTTCCTCAACATTTGCCTCAACCTAATTCCTAGATAACATTCTACCCTGGTTTCCTTTCCTCCGCACACTTTCCCCACGTGTCTAACAAGGGAATCCACCATGACCAGAGCCTCAACCCTACCCACCTCATTTGATCCCCTCCCCTCCTGGTCAGCCCTATCTTTCCTGATAGCTGCAGAAGCTACTTCCTCCTCCCTTTTCTCCTTCCCATGACCCTGTTTCACCTGTCTTTTCCTATCCTCTACTCTACATTTTCCTTTCCTACCTTTTCCCTTCCTCCTACTTCCACAAATCTCCACAACAGATCCCTGTCCCTCATCTTCCCTCTGTTGTTCTACCTGGAGTGACACCGATTTCACACGGACACCTGTCCTGAATTCTGATCCTGAATAGAGCCCTTAGCCTGCAATCTCCTTCCCCTTAGAACATTAGACCACCTGTCTTCTACAACTCCCCCCCTTTCCTTCCCCTCCCTCTTGTACACCTACTGTAACCTGTACATTGTTTGAGGGAGTCCTATCTTCCTTCCTGTCTTCTGTGAGAATCCTAATTATCTCCCTCAAACTCTCCAACTCCTCCCTCAATGCCTCGCCACACCCACAGTTCGTACACTCGCGCTCGTTAGCCATTCTTTACGATAAAAAATGAAATTAAAAATAAAATAACTTATTTGCAGAAAATAAATGAACGGACGGATATATTGTCTGGGATAGTACTCAAAGATCACACTACAATAAGGTAATTTATGTACGACTACACTACAATACTACTTAGTCGTGCTCCTATTTTTTTTCCTACAACCCCTAACAGGATAAAAACTGCTGTTAATTACTGAATATCAAAAGTAATACACAAGAACTACACAATTCCAAACTGCAATTAAGCCTATCCTAATTACAACAACAGTATTTTTGTAAGAGTTGTTTGCGGATACCTCTACTACACCAGTACTACACAAATATTTTACAATAATAAAATAAGCACACTAAATTCTAATAGGATATTTACTCGTATACTACTGTACGGTACACCACAGTAATTTTTAAACTACTTTCAGACATATCCTAATTACGATACCGGTACCGTATGTCACTACTAAGCACAACAAAAATCACCAGTCAAGGTGTAGTAAAGCTAATGCATTGAGCTCACAGTTGCGATCAGCAGTATTCTGTAAGAAGGAAGTCAGCTCCCAAACGAAACTATCTTTACATCGATCTGTTTTCAGACCAACTTTGCTTTATGGGAGCGAAAGCTGGATGGACTCAGGATGTCTTATTCCTAAGTTAGAAGTAACAGGCATGAAAGTAGCGAGAATGATTGCTGGTACAAACAGGTGGGAACAATGGCAGGAGGGTACTCGGAATGAGGAGATAAAGGCTAATTTATGAATGAACTCGATGGATGAAGCTGTATGCATAAACCGGCTTTGGTGGTGGGGTCGTGTGAGGCGAATGGAGGAGGATAGTTTACCTAGGAGAATAATGGACTCTGCAATGGAGGGTAAGAGAAGTAGAGGGAGTCCAAGATGACGATGGTTGAACTCGGTTTCTAACAATTTGAAGATAAGAGGTATAGAACTAAATGAGGCCACAACACTAGTTGCGAATCGAAGATTGTGGCGACATTTAGTAAATTCACAGAGGCTTGCAGACTGAACGCTGAAAGGCATAACAGTCTATAATGATAATGTATGTATGTATGTATGTATGTATGTATGTAATTATACTGGTGCTCATTTTTTCTGTAAGCTAAGGGGAACCTCCAGGCTTTTCCAGGAGAGGAATTCTCATTTCTAACATTTTTTCGCTTGCTGACTAATCGAACCCATGTCCTTTCGGGTGAAGCTCCACACTTTTACCACCTGGGCGAGGCAGACCCTATTAATAATACTGCAGAGTGCACAACCTATACGTCTGCGATTTCAATCTCTGACTCTGGGCCGGGCCAGTGTGCCTAAGTCGTAACTTCACCATTGGGCCCGTCTGCCCCTTCAAGTCTGCCCCATAGTCAAATTTAGGTGCTAGGCGGACCCCACATTCATTTGTTCAGGGCGGCACTGCATTAAAATGGAAAAACTACGAGGCCCAGTGACTGAGAGCAGTTCCATATCTGTAGGTTCCTACGGGTTTCTATGTGCCCGATGGATCTCGAAGGGTCAGTCCCCTTACATAAAGGCAGGAGACAATTGCGAGACAGTTCAATTGGTGCAGTGAATTCAGGCAGTGTGCGAAGTAGTGCGAAGAGTGCGGTCAGTCTGTACCAGTCTGTTTTAGTGTCCGCCTGTTGCAGCTGATGACTTGTTCTGTATACCTGTCATCATTGTGTGTGTCGCTTTCTTGGGCCGACTGCCATGGGAGGACTTAATGTGTTATGGTGCACTGTGGAAGAGGACACTGTGTATCGCCATGGGGCTGTGAACAAAATTCTCCCGGATTGTCTGGACAGCGAATACAATCCCGAACTGTGATATTGACGTGAGCAGGCTGTGAACTGGAGACTGTGACTTTGGCAATGAAGTGACTGAGTGAGACTGTAGTGTTAGTGTCTAAAGTCTGTGTGAATTATTGTGAATGAACAGTGAGAACAAGTGAGAGCGCGGATTGTGTAATTGTGTGCTATGTACTGTGAGCATAAGTGTTGATCCCATATGCCTGTGATTGTTAATGTGTAGACTAGTATTTAGATAATAAAATCTGATAAAAAGAACGTTACTAGCTTTTGTGCTTATTTATTTACCATGCCAACCCATTACAATAGTAATTATTGTATGGCCTCAACTTCCACATGCTGACATTTGATTTAATGTCATTTATGACACAGGTATAGAATATATGGGAAGTGGAAAGTGTTTGTAGAAGATTTTATTTGTAAATCTTTTTAAGTAGTACTTACTGTATGATCTGGAGTGTTGTGCTAGAATATTTTATTTGTATTCCATTCAGCTACCTAACCTGTTCTACATAGGTTGATTGTAACTAGTAGATTACATTTCTATATTTTCTGGAACAGTCAAGAAAGTTTGTTATGCAAATTTTTGAACAGGTTGTGTTGGCCTTTGTTAGTTATACATTCTAGAAATATGTTCTTACTATTCTGGAAATGGAAGATTCGCGATCGTATGTGTTATTTAAAGTTATTTAAACATCGCAACTGAAGAAAGTGTTGTGATTGGTCGATCTGGGCAAGCTCCTGTGTTCTAATTGGCTACACCAAGGCCAAATTTCCCTTTTAAAAGGGGCTAGGCAGCATTTTGTGGGCGGGTCTGAAGTCTTTGAGCCGTCTTGGTCTTGGCCTGCCAGAGTTTTGACGTGGTCGACGTTGTCTCGCTACCAGAATGGGCTGCCTTAGGGTAAGCGCTGTTGTTTTCTGTCCAGATTTAAGTTCCATTTAGTTTTCGTTGGTGTATCACAGGAGATTGCCCTAATCGCCATTTTTATGTTGCTCAAATGTTTGAAAGGTTAGTTTAACTTCACTCTAATTTGTAATAGCATAGTGTATTAGCTCTTACCTTCAAGATTGTATTGCCAACTTGGTTTGTAAATTGATGTATCGTATTTGCTTGACTCTTTGATCTTATAGGACGCGCTTGTCAAGGAGTTTCTAAACTGTGTCTCTAAGAACATGTATCTTTATTTTACAAGCACTGTATTAGTATTTTTCGCATTGACTGAAACTGTTCGTAATTTATTTGTTTTTGTAAATTCCATTTTGTAAATAGTATTTTGAAAATCAAAGATCATGGCTGATTTTCCGAAAACTGCTACCTAGACATATCCATGCCCCTGGTAGGTTCCCAGTACCGTCCCACGTTCCTTGTTTGTTATTGTCAAGTTGCCCTCACCGATATTTACTTCTGCTGTTTTCGCCACAGTTCATTACATGATTATGGTGTGTATAGTGTTTAGGTACCTTGTAATTTCATTTACTTTCCTCCCTTTAACTGTGTTTGTGTAACTGCTGAAGTACTGGTTACAATTTAAGCTGCCATTGTGCCAATATCCCTTCTGTTTCACTGGGTTCTTTTTTTTTTAATATCTTGTCAAGAAGTCATAAAAATTTAGAAACATAATTTCCAATCCTGAAGAGGAGTATGGCCTCGAGGTTAACTGAGCTTTTATCATACAACATAGGGTGCCATATGAACTTTTCTCTGTCCTTTAAGAATCCAACTAACTCTGCCTTGTTTGAACCTGCTATCTTAGGATCCGGAGGTCAATACAGTACTACTGATATTATTCTCATTCCTAGTTTTCTCTCTTTTTAATTTTATTTGTACACTTGTTTATTCCCTTTGCAATACACAATAAGTGAAATTAAGTGTTGTATGTCTGTGAATAAAGAATAGTGTTCATGTTTGTACATTATACCAATTTTTATGAATTTATCACCTTTATCTTGCATCACACATTTGTGTGGTATGTAATTATGTTTTAATTTATATGTTATAGCTCGAAGTTGTTGTAAATAGAAACTTGTCCCTGACAAAAATTCCTTTTGGTTCCGTGCACTTCTTTGTGAACAATATTGATTGTATTTATTCAGAATGAAGGTGTTAATATAGTAATTTCTTCAATAATAATGCTTGTCTACTCAAGGTTATCAACAAATAAAAATTTGGTAAATTTTCTTATCAGATATGCTGCATTCTACAGTAAATTTCAGTAAATTGCATATACATCATTAAATCTCTGAATGATTTTCTTTCTGATTTATTCCTGAAATAGCTAAAATGAAAATGGAAGTTTCGTATGGCATTGGCCATGATGACGAGTCCAGCCTTGACGTGTCTTCTCCAAGGGATGTCAATTCTCCAATGGTATGTGCAAGTGTTAGAATCATTTCCTTTATAGTGTACTTTGATTTAAAGTACCTTTTATGTAGTTGCTAAAACCCATATGATGTCAGTTGTTAAGGGTAGATTCTGTTTCATACAGAGCTACCCTTTGTTTCATTTCATTCTCAGCTACATACTTACGACGACTTTACAATAATTGCCCTTCAAGCAGAGTGCCGGTAATAAGTCTGTCAATTGCACAGTACTGATTTAGTTGGTTATTGCAGTGCTGTATTAATTTGTTATGAAGGAAGCCATTCTTTTTCATGGTTGATTTAGTTAATATAACTTGTAAGTTCTTCAGTCTGTCAAAACACCAAATGTAACACTTAGAACACAATTGCATACGTATAAAAAATTAAGTTATTTTTGCAGGTATGTTATAGTGCATTGAGTGTTACATTTTGTGTTTTGATAGACTACAAGTGGCCAATTTTATTAAGTGCTGTACTAATGCATGTAGTGATCTGCTACCTTTCACTTGTCTGCGTGAATGTCTTATTGTGTTTCAGTTCCAAAATTTAGTATGGAACGTGGAATTTCCAGTTGTAACTTATCAAAAACTAATCGTTGTTCATTGTCAGAGAATTTTAGGATTATTATTTTCCTGAAGTTGTTCCACCGAAGACTTTCAGTTAATATAATAGTAGGGATAAATATTGATCAAGAAAAGAAATTGAAGGAATTGAAGGAATCTTTTTTTATGTGTGTATAATATCAGCACTTCATTGAAATAATTATAACACATAACTAATTTTGATTAATAAATTTATAAACTACCTGAAAAAGAAAATATTTGGCAATAGTATTATGCTTGAAAAAGAAATATGTTAATTAAATACAGGTTTTTCCAGTAGACTTTCTATTTCAAACTTCTTCACAAATAAATTCACCGAACTCGATAGCTGCAGTCACTTAAGTGCGGCAAGTATCCAGTATTCGGGAGATAGTGGGTTCAAACCCCACTGAAGGCAGCCCTGTAGGTGGTTTTCCATGGTTTCCCATTTTCACACCAGGCAAATGCTGGGGCTGTACCTTAATTAAGGCCACGGCCACTTCCTTCCCTTTCCTAGGCCTTTCCTATCCCATCATCACCATAAGACATATCTGTGTCAGTACGACATAAAACAACTTGTAAAAAAAAAAAAAAAAAAAATACTGAGATCTGGCCATGATCCACTACTAATTATCCTGTCACTGAACGCATTTCTAATTGCAGCCATAGTATTACATCCAGTGTGGGCCTGAGTACTGTCTTGCTGAAGGTAGGTATAGTTTTTTTTTATGTAAGCTAACAAGATTATCTACCTTCTTCACTTGCTACATTAACTCAGCTGAGAATGATAGTCTTAGTTTGATAAGAAGCTCATTATGAAACAAATTACCAACAAAAGTTTTGATGATGTGTGTTCCAAAAAAAAATTCCGATTTGTATTGGACAGATTTATATCCAATACCAAAGTAAATATTGTTGAATTAAGAACAGCCGTCCTGAAGTACATTGTGTGGCATAAAAAGTGATTCTCTGGAAACCGTAAAAGTAGTCAGTGAGACGTAAAAATAAAATAACATCATTATAAAAAGTGATTGCCTGAAAATGGGTATGTCCCGAAGTACAAGTACCCCATAATGAAAGAGCACATTATCATAACAGATTTCTTGGCTAATTAGTACATGGTGGTCAATCTTACCAAAAAAAAATGCAGTTATGTGCTTACGAACAAGTTTAATCGAAAAATATTTTTTACATAATTTAAGGCCACTGCAGCTACCTTCATAGTCCCAGCCGTTAACCCTATAAATGGCAATGTTAATTCCTGTGGAGGTAGCCATATTTGGCAGCTTTTACTTGTCTAAATAAAATGCAAAATATCCGCAAGTTATGAAATAAATCTACCAAGTTATATATATATATACAGAAAGCTTTTACAGTGAGGATTGTGACGGTGACACGAAATTACGCATATGATTTGACTATAAAATGTATGGTCTATTCAAAAAATGTAATTGCTAGATTCCAAATGGTAATAAAAATTTTGATCATATGTACAGAAAACTGGAACCTGTCACAAATGAACTGAGATATACAGGTTGTCAATAATGTATCTGTAATGCACTATTCTCCGGACCACCTTTTGAGCAGATTAAAGCGGAAGTGCGTGTATAGACCAGGGGATGGCGTGGGCGACAGGGGCAGCGCCTATGGTGTTGCCACACGGTAGGTGAGGGGGTAAGGCTTCGGCCACAGTGCAGGCGGCGAGCGGAGCGTTGCTCTGTGTGGCGGCACGGATGAAACTCAAACCTGCGTTAGCAAATGCATGCAGCCATAGTGCCAGCGGCGCGTCACTTTGGAGGGGAAGTTGGCTCAAGGACAACGCTGCCTGCCGCCAGCCGCTCATTCCTGTTTGAGATTTCAGCTGCGCCGCTCGCAATGACTGTTCGTGAATTAACAAGAGCAGATAAGGAAGTGTTGATTTCTGAAGTTCAAACTCGCACTTTCCTATGGAATGACAGAGAGAAGAATTTCAAAAACCTACTAATGACAAGGAAAGCATGGGAAGAGATTGGAACGATATTAAATATTCCAGGTAAATTGAACTAAAAATCAAACACGGTTATGAACATAAACAATATTGCCATTAATAACTTACACATTATTATTATTATTATTATTATTATTATTATTATTATTATTATTATTATTATTATTGTACGTACTGTTATAATTGTTTAATTAATATTATTATATTTTGTAACATATTATTGTGTTGAAAACTTGTTTTCGGCATAGTATCTACTTCTATAAAAGTACTTAAATGAGATATGAAATTTGCATTTTAATAGGCCTACTAATACTAAAAATACTAAAAAGGAGTCCTTGGGGGACAGAAAAATGAATGTTCTAGTGTTTATGTACTACTAACACTGAGAACAATGTTCTGTGAGGTTATTGACAGATTTGCTCAGCCTGTAACTCGGAAGAAACCTTTGGTGTATTGTTTTAGCAGTACTTATTTCTATCCGTTTCCCTTACTGTTAGTTACAATATGCCCTTCTATTTAGTTACAGTAATTAATTAATGTAGTTTATTTCTAAGTCTGCAGTTTTAATTCTGTTTATGATAATGATGAGGTGATACCAACAGACAGTTTACAAGTCATTGAAATAATCAGTGAAATACTCTCTTATTTGCCTCGCATATTCACTGCAACTGTTGTTCCTGCGATCTAAGTTCCCACAAGTTTGGACAGTTTCATTTTCTGGAAATTGTAGAGTCACTTCACGATAGTGTAGATCACTGTCACCATCCTTTTCCCTTATTAGGTTATGGAGGACACAAGCACATTTGATAAAAGTGATGGCCTTTTCCACGTTTGTGTCAATATTTGTATCCAGAAATCGCCACTTAGCGCGTAATATTCCGAATGCACATTCCACACATTTTCGAGCGCTAGATAAGTGTTTATTAAACCTTTCCCTTCTAGGCGTTAGTCCTCTCCCCGGATATGGCCTCATGAGGTAAGGTTTTAGAGGATAGGCTTCATCTCCAAGAAGTACCAGTGGCACTTTTACATCTGAGTTCGGTAGTCCTTTATCACTAGGCACATTAAAATTATTGGTTTCCAATAAATTGAAAAGAGTGGAAGTTGTGAAAATGCCTCCATCACTCTGTTTTCCTCTCGACCCCACCTCAATAGTTAAAAATTTTTTGTCTGCGTCAGCAACACCTTGTAGTACAATGGAGAAATATTTGAGATAATTAAAATAACTGGAGCCGGAATTAGGAGGGCACTTTATCTGACAGTGCTTTCCGTCGATTGTACCGAAGCAATTAGGGAACCCCCAGCGTTCATAGTAGTCAGTGGCCACTTTGTTTAGTTTTTCTTCAGTTGGTTGTGGCATGAATTCTTCAACCAGTTCACTCCGGATGACCTCACAGATTTCTTTCACTATTACAGAAACTGTAGATTTTCCTACCCTGAAGGAAAATGCCAGTGACCGAAACGATACCCCTGTCGCTAGAAACCTAGAAAATAAGAACACGGTTAGAAATTTACTTTTAAGTATTTTTCAAATTTTAAGCCATTAGGACTAATATAAGATTATATTAATTACCACATACAGTAGTTATTGAATATTTATGACTGTGTTCTACTTCAGGAAACGTGGCGAAAAACAAGTGGAAGAATTTGAAAGACAAGTTTCAGAAGGAACTCCAGAAGCTTCCAAAGACATACAGCGGTTCCGAAGCAAAAACCGTCAAATCATCTTGGGCGTTTTTCGACGCCATGATGTTTGTAAAGGACGTCGTTCTTCCCGGTAGAACTGAGGGAAACCTCTACCTACAAGAGATGCCATCGCCATCAAGCGCCTCTTATGTGGGGGAAAGTGAACATACTATTGGCAGTGATGGTGAGGAGATACCGCAACAGACAAATGTAGGATGCTAAAAGGTTTGTTTTTTCCACCTATTCAATACATATAAATTTTATAAATTAGGAATTTATTATTGATTCCACTTGAGACATGTTTCGCCCTTCATTGAGGGCATCATCAGTCAAATTATCACCTCAAGGTAAAAAATCAGGTAACTGGTTAGTAGTTGACATGTACAAATTAATACATATTATTAATACACATACAAAAATTAAGTATGGGAAATAGTTGTACAAAAGTGATGGTTGAACATATAGGTTTATAGATGAAAAGTCAGCACCAATGCCTAAAATTAACATAGTAGAGTTCGGCAGTGGTGCTCTGGAGAAACAGTTGACGCAATCATAGGAAAATAAAAAGTTTAAAAATATTTACATTATAACAATTAAGGGAGAAAAGGTGTAGTGTTCGGCGTCAATGTTTGTAACCAAAAATTAATGTCAAAGGTTGGTAACTATACAGTATTTACATTGTTCAATTGAACAGTTGAGATAAAGTTTTAAAAATATTTACATTATAACATTCAGCGTAAATGTTTGTAATAAAAACTAATGTCAATGGTTGGTAACTATATAGTAATTACATTATCTAATTGAACAGTTGAGAATTTACAATTATATACATAATTACACAAGAGCAGCTGGTGCGCAAGGATAAAAAATTCCAGTACCAAGTGCGTCCTGATGTTTTAGAGGTTGGAAGAAGGAATTAGCATTGACATTTCAGAAATATGTAGAGCAGTTTATTTTAGTTAAAATCACCGGGGGTAGGGAAATATTTCATAGCCAAATGAGGTTTTAAAGGCATCAAGCTGAAAGTTTTCCAGTTGCAGCGCCGAGATCGGTACGGAGACTGGTCAGTGTGGATGGAGATTCATGGGTATTCCGTGCGTTTGAATGGCAACAATGGTGACAGTTATTAGTGGGTAATTGCTAATTAGGAAAATGTTGCAGGTTGAAACTCTCGCTTATTCTTTTAGTTGACTTCTGTAGCATCGAATGTGATGTGAAGACATCGGTGTGAAATGCCGGTGAGACAAATTGATATTGTTCCGTGGAATAAAGTATGGCGGACTTCGGGATGAAGTTATTGTTCTTTACTGGTCTGGTGAGATAGAATAGAGTTGCTTGTGTTGTGAACTGCTGTGGAGAGATTAGAATGTACACCGCAACTGCAGAGTCAGAGCGTTAAAGCTAGGGTGAGGTATCTTCTCATTCTGACTGCGAAGAGGAGCCGTAGTGGCACG
The DNA here is from genome assembly GCF_040414725.1 of Anabrus simplex. Classification (NCBI taxonomy): domain Eukaryota; kingdom Metazoa; phylum Arthropoda; class Insecta; order Orthoptera; family Tettigoniidae; genus Anabrus; species Anabrus simplex. The sequence continues at coordinate 180,241,042 of NC_090266.1, forward strand.
CCATATTTGTGCCGATGTGTGCTGGGTTCCGGCGTGTTGTTGAAAGTTGTATTGTATGAAGTGGAAGTTATCTGATGTGTCGCTGAGAGGTAATTGTTGATGAGTATTGGTGGACTATGAAGGAGGCTCAGTCGGTAATACGCACATGCGGTTGCTAACCGCAGTCAGAATGAGAAGATGCCTCTCCCCAGCTTTAACGCTCTGACTCTGCAGTTGCGGTGTACATTCTAATCTCTCCACAGCAGTTCACAACACAAGCAACTCTATTCTATCTCACCAGACCAGTAAAGAACAATAACTTCATCCCGAAGTCCGCCATACTTTATTCCACGGAACAATATCAATTTGTCTCACCGGCATTTCACACCGATGTCTTCACATCACATTCGATGCTACAGAAGTCAACTAAAAGAATAAGCGAGAGTTTCAACCCGCAACATTTTCCTAATTAGCAATTACCCACTAATAACTGTCACCATTGTTGCCATTCAAGCGCACGGAATACCCATGAATCTCCATCCACACTGACCAGTCTCCGTACCGATCTCGGCGCTGCAACTGGAAAACTTTCAGCTTGATGCCTTTAAAACCTCATTTGGCTATGAAATATTTCCCTACCCCCGGTGATTTTAACTAAAATAAACTGCTCTACATATTTCTGAAATGTCAATGCTAATTCCTTCTTCCAACCTCTAAAACATCAGGACGCACTTGGTACTGAAATTTTTTATCCTTGCGCACCAGCTGCTCTTGTGTAATTATGTATATAATTGTAAATTCTCAACTGTTCAATTAGATAATGTAATTACTATATAGTTACCAACCATTGACATTAGTTTTTATTACAAACATTTACGCTGAATGTTATAATGTAAATATTTTTAAAACTTTATCTCAACTGTTCAATTGAACAATGTAAATACTGTATAGTTACCAACCTTTGACATTAATTTTTGGTTACAAACATTGACGCCGAACACTACACCTTTTCTCCCTTAATTGTTATAATGTAAATATTTTTAAACTTTTTATTTTCCTATGATTGCGTCAACTGTTTCTCCAGAGCACCACTGCCGAACTCTACTATGTTAATTTTAGGCATTGGTGCTGACTTTTCATCTATAAACCTATATGTTCAACCATCACTTTTGAACAACTATTTCCCATACTTAATTTTTGTATGTGTATTAATAATATGTATTAATTTGTACATGTCAACTACTAACCAGTTAACTGATTTTTTACCTTGAGGTGATAATTTGACTGATGATGCCCTCAATGAAGGGCGAAACATGTCTCAAGTGGAATCAATAATAAATTCCTAATTTATAAAATTTATATGTATTGAATAGGTGGAAAAAACAAACCTTTTAGCATCCTACATTCAGTATCTTCAATACGGATAACAATGATTTTTATCACTTGCAACAGACAAATGTGTCCTCGGATACCACAACGCCAAAACCAAGAGCCCGGAAGCGTAAAATCGATCCATTCGATGAGAAGATGCTGGAGCTCGAGGAAAAAAAGATGGACATATTATTAGAAGAACAAAGGCAGAGACAGGATTTCAGTGATCCCGATTACTGTTTCTTAATGACTCTCCTGCCGCATATGAAGAATTTAAGCGCGGTGGAAAAATTAACATTGCAAAGTACACTCTTGCTTGAAGTTTTAAATGCAGTAAAAAGACACGAAGCAAGTGAAACAGACTGAAACCCTTGGAACTTTCGTTCTTTTCTAATATTTCTCTAATATTCTAATATTTTTTCTAATATTGAAAAGTAAATTTTAAGTAGAAGCTAACTTGTTCTTATTTACTTTTCCTTGCAGTGTAGGACAGCTCTTGGATGTATTTTGAACGAAAGCGACTTAATTTCTTCCACAAAAATTTACGGAGACATAGAACTAATCAATTTAATTTATATATACAATTGCACCATTTAATTCAAAAATAGCCTTACCTTATTGTAATGACTAGTCTTTCTGCAGGACTGATGGGTCTCTGGAAGTTGGTGACTTGCTTCTGTAGTCGCACCTTAAGTTTGTTTAGTAAGAAGTCAAACGTTTGAATAGACATACGAGTATATTCGAAAAATCTATCTGGAAATCTCCTTAGTTCCCCATATAAATGATGAAATTCTCCATACATTTCACGCTGTTTATTAATTGGATGAACACCAAATTCTCTCCTGACCCTACTTCGAACTCTTCTTTTTAGGTAAGAATTTTCTAAAAGCAAAGACAAACGGGAAAACTTTGATACCGCCATTATCTAATCACCACGTGCAGGGGACACGCCGCGCCGCTGACTAACTCTCGCAAGATGTCCACACCAACGCTCCCTCCTCCCCCACTCCACAACTTTTGACAGCGGCAATGCTCCGCTCACTGCCTGCACTGTGGCCGAAGCCTAAGGGGGGTGCGCTACTCAGAGCGAGTTCGAGTTTTGGCAATGGTGCAGTCAATGCGGAGCTGCCATATTTATAATACCAATATAAATGGTCCGTTATTGGACATTATAAATTTTCCAGCTAACTCATTCCTGGTTGCCAGCGTTTCGCCCTCGTGTGCTAGGCTGGGCTCATCAGTTGGTACCTAGCACACCTACCAAGACGCTAGCTAGTGCATACCGTGGAGGCCACTGCGTAAGCTAATTGTAGCCACCAGTAGTGCCAATGCACTATGAGACACTTTGTCCCATTATCAAAAATTGATGCCTGCTTGGCCATCAGATGATATAGATGTTGATTCCCATAGGGAATCTGAAATATTTGTTCCGAATGAGTAAATTTATAATACCAATATAAATGGTCCGTTATTGGACATTATAAATTTTCCAGCTAACTCATTCCTGGTTGCCAGCGTTTCGCCCTCGTGTGCTAGGCTGGGCTCATCAGTTGGTACCTAGCACACCTAACAAGACGCTAGCTAGTGCATACCGTGGAGGCCACTGCGTAAGCTAATTGTAGCCACCAACAGTGCCAATGCACTATGAGACACTTTGTCCCATTATCAAAAATTGATGCCTGCTTGGCCATCAGCTGATATAGATGTTGATTCCCATAGGGAATCGGAAATATTTGTTCCGAATGAGTAAATTTATAATACCAATATAAATGGTCCGTTATTGGACATTATAAATTTTCCAGCTAACTCATTCCTGGTTGCCAGCGTTTCGCCCTCGTGTGCTAGGCTGGGCTCATCAGTTGGTACCTAGCACACCTACCAAGACGCTAGCTAGTGCATACCGTGGAGGCCACTGCGTAAGCTAATTGTAGCCACCAGCAGTGCCAATGCACTATGAGACACTTTGTCCCATTATCAAAAATTGATGCCTGCTTGGCCATCAGATGATATAGATGTTGATTCCCATAGGGAATCTGAAATATTTGTTCCGAATGAGTAAATTTATAATACCAATATAAATGGTCCGTTATTGGACATTATAAATTTTCCAGCTAACTCATTCCTGGTTCCCAGCGTTTCGCCCTCGTGTGCTAGGCTGGGCTCATCAGTTGGTACCTAGCACACCTACCAAGACGCTAGCTAGTGCATACCGTGGAGGCCACTGCGTAAGCTAATTGTAGCCACCAGCAGTGCCAATGCACTATGAGACACTTTGTCCCATTATCAAAAATTGATGCCTGCTTGGCCATCAGATGATATAGATGTTGATTCCCATAGGGAATCTGAAATATTTGTTCCGAATGAGTAAATTTATAATACCAATATAAATGGTCCGTTATTGGACATTATAAATTTTCCAGCTAACTCATTCCTGGTTGCCAGCGTTTCGCCCTCGTGTGCTAGGCTGGGCTCATCAGTTGGTACCTAGCACACCTACCAAGACGCTAGCTAGTGCATACCGTGGAGGCCACTGCGTAAGCTAATTGTAGCCACCAGCAGTGCCAATGCACTATGAGACACTTTGTCCCATTATCAAAAATTGATGCCTGCTTGGCCATCAGATGATATAGATGTTGATTCCCATAGGGAATCTGAAATATTTGTTCCGAATGAGTAAATTTATAATACCAGTATAAATGGTCCGTTATTGGACATTATAAATTTTCCAGCTAACTCATTCCTGGTTGCCAGCGTTTCGCCCTCGTGTGCTAGGCTGGGCTCATCAGTTGGTACCTAGCACACCTACCAAGACGCTAGCTAGTGCATACCGTGGAGGCCACTGCGTAAGCTAATTGTAGCCACCAGCAGTGCCAATGCACTATGAGACACTTTGTCCCATTATCAAAAATTGATGCCTGCTTGGCCATCAGATGATATAGATGAGCCCAGCCTAGCACACGAGTGCGAAACGCTGGCAACCAGGAATGAGTTAGCTGGAAAATTTATAATGTCCAATAACGAACCATTTATATTGGTATTATAAATTTACTCATTCGGAACAAATATTTCAGATTCCCTATGGGAATCAACATCTATATCATCTGATGGCCAAGCAGGCATCAATTTTTGATAATGGGACAAAGTGTCTCATAGTGCATTGGCACTGCTGGTGGCTACAATTAGCTTATGCAGTGGCCTCCACGGTATGCACTAGCTAGCGTCTTGGTAGGTGTGCTAGGTACCAACTGATGAGCCCAGCCTAGCACACGAGGGCAAAACGCTGGCAACCAGGAATGAGTTAGCTGGAAAATTTATAATGTCCAATAACGGACCATTTATATTGGTATTATAAATTTACTCGTTCGGAACAAATATTTCAGATTCCCTATGGGAATCAACATCTATATCATCTGCCATATTTACTCACTCAGTGGATATCCTGAACACGTGGGTGCAGTTCCAATCATAGTCTGTTTATGCGTATTGTGTGCTAATTCATAATTCTTGTAGTCTCTTGTACGTTTGTAGGTTTCTTCTTACTCGTTATTGGATATTATTGTGCAATGGATCAGAGCCAAAATTCACCAGACTGTTATCAGTTGAAGAAACGCAAGATTTTTACGTCTGGCGAGAGAAATATGATTCTGTCTGTTTATAAGCATTTCCGAGCGAATAGTATTGATGGCGGGATTGGTTTACCTCGTGTGCTGACCCCGGCTCTGATTCCGACTGGGATGTGCAGCCACTCAATAGTGACACAGATTAATTACTGCAGCACAAGGTAAGCTGACGCTGAAACCTCCTGCATGATGATGATGATAATAATAATAATAATAATAATAATAATAATAATAATAATAATAATAATATGTAGGCCCTAATAATACTATTTATAAAAATATTTGTAATAATTAATTTATTGAAAGTGTGCTGGACAAAGCGGAGGTGGGACAGGTTTTCGCCTGGATCCCCAACTTCATCTGTCAGTTTCAAGTTAATTCCAGTTCGAGTACATAATCCTTACTTCTCTCGCTTATTCATAAATCGCCCGTGAGTAGCAGCTCATTTCAGTCAGGACTCAGGCCATATATTTGTATAATAATAGTGAATAATAAGGAGCCTCCGTGACTGAGGCGCCAGCCTCTCACCGCTGGATACCATGGTTCAAATCCTGGTCATTCCATGTGAGATTTGTGCTGGACAAAGCAGAGGCGGGACAGGTTTTTCTCCGGGTACTCCGGTTTTCCCTGTCATCTTTCATTCCAGCAACACTCTCCATTCTAATTTCATACCATCTATCAGTCATTAATATACATCACTTTGGGAGTGGCGACCCTATCGTAATAATAGCCTATGTATGATTCATTCATTATATCCTTGACCCGGTCAATGACTGGAAAACAGGTTGTAGGTTTTCATTTTCAATAGTGAATAATAAATAATAAAATGTTTTATATATATTGATAATAATAATAGTAATATTTTAATGAATGTAATGCTTACTGTTTATGTCAAAAGAATTCGTTCGCAATGCTTTTTTAAGCGTGAAATTGTAGTTAGTACATTCAAATTGTGAAAGCCTCTGTGGCTCAGGTGGCAGCGCGTCGGCCTCTCAACGCTGGGTTCCGTGGTTCAAATCCCCGTCACTCCATGTGAGATTTGTGCTGGACAAAGCGGTGGCGGGACAGGTTTTTCTCAGGGTATTCCGGTTTTCCCTGTCATCTTTCATTCCAACATCACTCTCCAGTATCATTTAATTTCATCTATCGCCGGGCTGAGTGGCTCAGACGGTTGAGGCGCTGGCCTTCTGACCCCAACTTGGCAGGTTCGATCCTGGCTCAGTCCGGTGGTATTTGAAGGTGCTCAAATACGTCAGCCTCATGTCGGTAGATTTACTGGCACGTAAAAGAACTCCTGCGGGACTAAATTCCGGCACCTCGGCGTCTCCGAAGACCGAAAAAGTAGTTAGTGGGACGTAAAGCAAATAGCAATATTATTATTATTATTAATTTCATTTATCAGTCATTAATCATTGCCCCAGAGGAGTGAGACAGGCTTCGGCAGCCGGCTCAGTTCCTATCCTCGCCGAAAATTGGGGCTTCATTTATTCCATCCCTGACCCGGTCATTGACTGGAACAGAGATTGTAGGTTTTCACATTTAAAATGTAATTCAGTAAAATAAATGTTTAAAGATGTAAGCCGCTAAAATACTGCATTGGATTCTAACACGCATACCTTAATGTATTGATTATTTTAAATTCATTTGAGGTTCAATCCGTGAGCAGTGCTGTATTATAGTGGTGGAGTACAACTTTGAATCGTGTGGCGGCTCATTTGGCAACCACGGCGAGTGTGACGAGACAATGACGTCACTTCCGCTTTAGTCTGCTCAAAAGGTGGTCCAGAGAATAGCAAAAGTTTCATCACTCTGAGAGGTATATTCTTGAAAATATTAGGGAAAATGTATTGGCATGCGATCATTTAGAAGTGTGATCTTAGACCACATTGTACTGGGCAAGTTGGCCGTGTGGTTAGGGGCCCGCAGCTGTGAGCTTGCATCCAGGAGATAGTGGGTTCGAACCCCGCTGTCGACAGCCCTGAAGTTGGTTTTTCGTGGTTTTCCATTTTCACACCAGGCTGTACCTTAATTAAGGCCACAGCCACTTCCTTGACACTCCTAGGCCATTCCCATACCATTGTCACCATAAGACATATGAGAAGCTTATTTCCAAAAGGTACCAAATCCAAACAGTAATATTTTACAGGAGAGAGGAAAAACGCTCAGTATAAAATTTCAACTGAAAATTCATTTGAGCAATGTTTAGATAGAATAAATGCATTTTTATACAGATTATTTCTGTTTAAGCTTTTGCAGTTCAGGAAATATTCAAAGAAAATGATGTATTTGGTACTTTTTGGCACTGAAACTCTAAATACCTTCACCTGAAAGACATAAATTTCACTGCAGTCATCAGAATCTTCGATAAAACTGACTGTATTTAGTTATGCAATAATTAGATTTAAGGTATTTACAGTGAAGGCATAGATTATTTAAATAATATTAAATAAAATTGAACAAACCAATGAAAATAATGCTAAGTACCAGTACTGGACTTCAGGAATTATGATTGTAGTTTGTGTAAAGAACTTGAATATAGTAAATAACTTGTGAACTAGACAATGGATAATATTATCCAGTACACTGACAACACCACTATCACTTCTAGCTTTATATTTAATCCTCATTTTCATTGAAACACACATACATTTTTACTTTTGATTAGGCCTATGCCTTTCTCTTGATACAGCATCAATATACAAAGCAATTTTTTTTTTTTTGAGAAACAGCACCAAAAGGCACCATGAAATGCTACTATTTCTTGTTCGTTTGAATCACGGGCTCTACAAATCTCATCAACATTGTGGAAACAAGCAATTTTTGGTTTAACACTCACTTTACTCTCGTATTTTTGCACTTTAGTACGCGTCTTCTTCCATTTACCGGGAGCTAATACCCTCTTCCTTGCTTTATTTACTTCTTCAGGAGTATCACAATACTCACCTGGGATATCTGATTCCATACTTTTGAAAAACAAATAATACACAGTAACAAAACCAACTTCGTAAGAAAACTGTCACTTCATGTCATGTAAACATAGCGCAGCCATTTTGCTGCAGTTCATGTGACCCAGAAATGGCCTCTCATTGGCTGAATGGATACAATACGTATTGGCACATTCAGGCCACAGGATTTGGTACTTATTGGTATCAAACAAGATTTTTAATGCCCTGTTTGACATGGATTTAGGTTGTTTTGGCTATTTCTTTTTCTTTCTTACGATGGAGCTACCTACCAACGTACGTTTCTATCATAATCTCAATTTCGATTTTTTTGGATTTGGTACCTTTTGGAAATAAGCTTCACATATGTGTTGGCGCAACTATGATAAACTGATATAACTTGAAAACAATATGCTCTCGCCCATGGGTAAATAATGCAAATATTGAGCTCGAATTATTATTATTATTATTATTATTATTATTATTATTATTATTATTATTATTATTATTAATGGTTCATGTTTGTGGGTTACTGTAGTCACGTCCTAGTTCGTGAACCATGGGCAACGGCTGAGTGGCCTAGTAAGTGGCCCTGAGAGTCGGGATACCAGTTGTTATGGAATGGGAGTGGGCATCTCGGACATATTCTGAGTCGTGGCCCTCCTTGTGCTCAGGCGGCTAGGACTATATAATTCATCGGAGGTCCATAACCCGTTAGAGGAGAAATCCTCACTTGGACTATGTGCAAGTAGGGCAGCATCCTGCTTCATGAATTTACCGAGCTCAGAACACTTTAAGCAAGCCTCGGACCTATAGGAGTAATGGAGTCCCACTCCCATTTGACAGGCGAGGGACTCCTTGGAAACAACTTGGTGAACGAAATGGAATTCGATGGGGAGCTATCAATATTAATGAGGCTTATGGAAGAAAGAAGGTAGAACTGGCTGAGTCGGCAAAGAGGATGCATCTGGATGTGCTAGGAGTAAGTGATATTCGGGTAAGGGGAGATCATGAGGAAGAGAGAGGAGATTATAAAGTGTACTTTACGGGTGTTAGAAAGGGAAGGGCAGAGTCTGGGGTAGGGCTCTTTATCAGGAATACCATTGCACGCAACATAGTTTCTGTTAGGCACGTAAATGAGCGAATAATGTGGGTAGATTTGTCAGTGGGAGGAATTAGGACAAGAATTGTGTCCGTGTATTCACCATGTGAGGGTGCAGATGAGGATGAAGTTGACAAGTTTTATGAAGCATTGAGTGACATTGTGGTCAGGGTCAACAGCAAGGATAGAATAGTGCTAATGGGCGATTTCAATGCGAGAGTTGGGAATAGAACTGAAGGATATGAAAGGGTGATTGGTAAATGTGGGGAAGATATGGAAGCTAATGGGAATGGGAAGCGTTTGCTGGACTTCTGTGCTACTATGTGTTTAGCTGTTACGAATACATTCTTCAAGCATAAGGCTATTCACCGCTACACATGGGAGGCTAGGGGTACCAGATCCATAATAGACTATATCTTAACAGACTTTGAATTCAGGAAAATCTGTTAGGAATGTACCAGTTTTTCGCAGATTTTTCGATGATACAGACCACCATCTGATCTGTAGTGAACTAAGTATCTCTAGGCCTAGGGTAGAGAAAGTGAAATCTGTCTGCAAACGAATAAGGGTAGAAAGTCTCCAGGACGAGAAAATTAGACAGAAGTACATGGATATGGTTAGTGAGAAGTTTCGAACAGTAGACAGTAAGCAGGTTCAGGATATAGAAAGTGAATGGGTGGCATACAGGGATGCTGTAGTAGAAACAGCAAGGGAATGCCTAGGAACAACTGTGTGTAAAGATAGGAAAAGGCGAACATCTTGGTGGAATGATGAAGTGAGAGCAGCTTGTAAACGTAAAAAGAAGGCTTATCAGAAATGGCTCCAAACAAGGGCCAAGGCAGACAGGGATTGGTACGTAGATGAAAGAAACAGAGCGAAACAAATAGTTGTTGAATCCAAAAAGTCATGGGAAGATTTTGGTAATAACCTGGAAAGGCTAGGTCAAGCAGCAGGGAAACCTTTCTGGACAGTAATAAAGAATCTTAGGAAGGGAGGGAAAAAGGAAATGAACAGTGTTTTGAGTAATTCAGGTGAACTCATAATAGATCCCAGGGAATCACTGGAGAGGTGGAGAGAATATTTTGAACATCTTCTCAATGTAAAAGGAAATCATCATGGTGGTGTTGCAAACACCCAAGCTCATGGGGAGGAGGAAAAGGATGTTGGTGAAATTATGCTTGAGGAAGTGGAAAGGATAGTAAATAAACTCCATTGTCATAAGGCTGCAGGAATAGATGAAATTAGACCTGAAATGGTGAAGTACAGTGGGAAGGCAGGGATGAAATGGCTTCATATAGTAGTAAAATTAGCGTGGAGTGTTGGTAAGGTACCTTCAGATTGGACAAAAGCAGTAATTGCACCTATCTATAAGCAAGAGAACAGGAAGGATTGCACCAACTATCGAGGTATCTCATTGATTAGTATACCAGGCAAAGTATTCACTGGCATCCTGGAAGGGAGAGTGCGATCAGTCGTTGAGAGGAAGTTGGATGAAAACCAGAGTGGTTTCAGACCACAGAGTGGTTGTGAGGGTCAGATTTTCAGTATGCGCCAGGTAATTAAAAAATGCTACGAGAGGAATAGGCAGTTGTGTTTATGTTTCGTAGATCTAGAGAAAGCATATGACAGGGTACCGAGGGAAAAGATGTTCGCCATACTAGGGGACTATGGAATTAAGGGTAGATTATTAAAATCAATCAAAGGCATTTATGTTGACAATTGGGCTTCAGTGAGAATGGATGGTAGAATGAGTTCTTGGTTCAAATTACTTACAGGAGTTAGACAAGGCTGTAATCTTTCACCTTTGCTATTTGTAGTTTACATGGATCATCTGCTGAAAGGTATAAAATGGCAGGGAGGGATTCAGTTAGGTGGAAATGTAGTAAGCAGTTTCCCCTATGCTGACGACTTGGTCTTAATTGCAGACTGTGCCGAAAGCCTGCAGTCTAATATCTTGGAACTTGAAAATAGGTGCAATGAGTATGGTATGAAAATTAGCCTCTCGAAGACTAAATTGATGTCAGTAGGTAAGAAATTCAACAGAATCGAATGTCAGATAGGTGATACAAAGCTAGAACAGGTCGATAATTTCAAGTATTTAGGATGTGTGTTCTCCCAGGATGGTAATATAGTAAGTGAGATTGAATCAAGGTGTAGTAAAGCTAATGCAGTGAGCTCGCAATTGCAATCAGCAGTATTCTGTAAGAAGGAAGTCAGCTCCCAGATGAAACTATCTTTACATCGGTCTGTTTTCAGACCAACTTTGCTTTACGGGTGCGAAAGCTGGGTGGACTCAGGATATCTTATTCATAAGTTAGAAGTAACAGACATGAAAGTAGCGAGAATGATTGCTGGTACAAACAGGTGGGAACAATGGCAGCAGGGTACTCGGAATGAGGAGATAAAGGCTAATTTAGGAATGAACTCGATGGATGAAGCTGTATGCATAAACCGGCTTCGGTGGTGGGGTCATGTGAGGCGAATGGAGGAGGATAGGTTACCTAGGAGAATAATGGACTTTGTTATGGAGGGTAAGAGAAGTAGAGGGAGACCAAGACGACGATGGTTAGACTCGGTTTCTAACAATTTATAGATAAGAGGTATAGAACTAAATGAGGCCACAACACTAGTTGCAAATTGAGGATTGTGGCGACGTTTAGTAAATTCAGTGAGGGTTGCAGACTGAACGCTGAGAGGCATAACAGTCTATAATGATAATGTATGTATGTATGTATGTATGTTGTTATTATTATTATTATTATTATTATTATTATTATTATTATTATTATTATGATTATTATTATTATTATTTATGTTATGTCTACAGACGATACGATCAGATTATTTGTGAGGTTGTGTCATGAGACATGTGCTGTACATAAATATAAGTTTAGTTAATGTAAGAACCTGTAATTAATGTTAATAATTTATTATTACCTGTATATGACGTGTAATCCACTACAGAATTGTGAAAAACACTGCAACATCCATAATGGTTCTAGATCAGACGAGGTGATGGTAGAATATTCTATACATTATAACCATGTTGTTAGCACTCTAGAATTTACGAGAAGGTGTTGTGTACTATATCTTTCTAGAAGTCTGGTCAGGCACCAATATAAGGAGGCGGTCTTGATGGTATATGAGTTACTGTTTAGTTGGAGTTATGGTTTAACAGGAATTGTACTTGTGACGTCGTGTTGTGGACGACATGCTAGTCAGCAGTCATCTGTTTCAAGGTTGTAATCTCCATGTGCTAGTGATAGGCGGTTGTTAAAATGGTGGTTTGTTGATGTTTTCGAAGTGAAGTGTTTTGTTTGCGAAACAGTGATTAAGGTTATGTGTATTTAATTTGTAAATAAATGTGAATAAGTAAGTGTTCAAACTGACAGCATTTTGTGTGTGTCTTTGTGGATACATCAGTGTGTCAGTGTAACGTAAAACAAATTGAGTGAAAACAAATAAAAGACCACGTTATGATAGGTTGCTTTATGGGAGTTTTGTCATCACTTTCACTTTCCGATATTCATGCGAAAAATTGCTGATAAACATTCCAAATCTGACTCTGAATCTGTTGGTTCATTCTCAGTAACCTCAAAGTCAGTCACTTTCATCTTCCAACAAATTTTGCCATACTCATCACTAACTTTCCATAATGAAGTGAAGATGCATTATTTAGACACACACTGAACTAAGAATGTATATAATCAATCAGATAACAATATATATATATACAGAAGTAAATAACTTGCACCAAACAGAAAACTATAAAATAAAATGAAATAGAATAGCAAAGTATAACCCATGAATGTTTGTTTACAGACACTACAGAAATGGCACTCAAACAGATTTTTGGAAAACTGCAGTCATTTATTTCTTAGGAATTGTGCTCAAAGAGGTTGTAAATATGAGTGAAAATGAACTCGTGGCTGCTGTGGAGATAGAGAACGACAAGAAGTAGATTGTCATAACATCTGTTGAAGAAAAGAGGAAATTACGAGAAGAAATACGAACATGTAAAATATTCGACAGTACCCCTACATCAGGCACCAAAGTGTCGAATATTTGACAGTTGCCAGCTTTGCCATGAATCTGTATGTGTTAGTGCTTGGTTAAACTGACAGGAAAAATCTCTTCTCGTTACCATCATATCATGACCTGAAGAACCATGTGTACGCTACCGCTCAAAAGTATTTTGTGCGTAGCTTTTGTTCAAAATTCTTTAATGATGTTAAATTAAAAATTAACAATTACCAACTTAAACACACGTATATTTGTAATGATTTAGTATTAACATAGCTCTTATTTGAACATAACTATCTTATGCAAAAAGTAAATTTAAAATTTTGCAGATCAGAAGTATTTTATAGATAGAACATTACATCAATACACAAATACACAGATGTTGAGGTACGAATTTAGTACTGAGGTGCATATATTTGAGCACTGATAACAGCAGGACTTTTTCATGGTATAGAATTCACAAGCTCATGCAAAATTCACAGATGAAAGGTTGGTCCAGTCCTCTTCTAAAGCAGCAAAGAACGTTAACACATGCATATCTGTAATCGATTTACTACTAACATAATTACAATCCAAACTTGCTTCATTACCTTACCTGTTAATATTTAACGCTGAAATTAAATTTCGGTAGCATGTTGGGTTTCTCCTTACTCCACCAGTAAAAGATTTGCTCTCAGTTTCACCACTAGATATTTCTCCCAAAACAAAATTAAAACAAAACAAACATCAACAATTATCATCACGTTACGGGACCAGTATAAACATCCACAAATAACATCTACAATCTATACACCACAACTATACATAATTCTGAAGGCCATGCTTCAGATCCATTATTTCTTACAGATAAGACGACTGTCCACTCTTGACCTTATATACATACATACATACCATAGCATCATCACCCCGAAATCTATTTATCCCGGGTTATTACTGAATGTAAAACAAACCCAGTCTTATATAACCCAGTCACCTCACTATACACTTTTAATCAAACAACTTCACCATGAAAAAGAATAACTTCTGTGTCTAGATGTAAGACAAATGCCATGTCCAATCGGTCAAGGAAAAACCAACCAAGTGCTGAAAAAACCTTGGCCTACAATTTCTTTTAGCAATATTCAGTTCTGTGCCCAACAACATATTATCTCCAGCTTCCCTGTAAAACACTATCCTCAGTGAGTTTTTTTGCTAGGGGCTTTACGTCGCACTGATACAGATAGGTCTTATGGCGACGATGGGATAGGAAAGGCCTAGGAGTTGGAAGGAAGCAGCCGTGGCCTTAATTAAGGTGCAGCCCCAGCATTTGCCTGGTGTGAAAATGGGAAACCACGGAAAACCATCTTCAGGGCTGCCGATAGTGGGATTCGAACCTACTATCTCCCGGATGCAAGCTCACAGCCGCGCGCCTCTACGCGCACGAGTGAGCATTTTCTTGGAGAGGAATAATCCAGAGTCTTACTTACAAAAGAATACTATGTAGTGTCTTCCACAAACTGCTCACTGGGAATGTGATTTAGCGAATAATGCACTCGTCATGACTCCGTAATGGTACAGTGAAGCACTCGTACAGTGGTAATAGTCATCAACGGCAACCGCCATGGTAATGAAGAGTAATAGTAATCATCTCATTGCACAAGCACACATTATGCTTCCTCCAGCACTCCGTAATAAATAAGAACCTCCATCGCATGCGCACACACATATATTGGCTCGCTCTATGTGGTGTAGCGTCTGCCAAAGTCTACCGGAAGCAACGCTCCAACTGCCACATCTTCAAGCGTCTCATGGTCAACGCAACCTCATTTGAAACTGGAGCTTTCGGATTGGTTACCAAGCTGCCAATCTGCCAATAGCGATCTTCCACATTCATTCACATTGATGAATTACCATCTTAAGCATACATTTTCCAGCCATACCCTGGGTTACTAAACCACTTGTTGCAACACTTTTAACCGATTTCAACTGTCTTTCCCAATACAGTCACTGTTTTCCATGTTGCACAATCTTCACTGTTAGGCCATGTGCGCAGACTTTTACCCAAACAGAAATTTATACAAAATGTAATGATGTACATATGCAGTATTCCTCTAACAATAAATTCTTCTTACAGTATTATGTTCTTACATCTTAATTGAACACACTCTCATGATATTCACTACTTTATATTACAAATTATTTTACAAAAATTTCCTAACCTAAAGTCAGGAGATCGTCGTATACAAACATTTCCTAACCTAAAATCAGGGTTCGTACTCTTGTACGTTACAAAATTCATCAAGGTTCCTCCCCAGTGGATTCTTAAACATGCTGACTGGCCTAAGTTCACATGACTAGCTGTCCTTAACAATGCAAATAGCCAGAGCATAGAAGACAATATAACTTACATCATACAGATTATGCTTGCTACTGCTGAGGAGACCATTCCGTATTTTACTGGGACTCCTCCTTGAAGAAAACTTGTTCCTTCATGGGACGAAGACAT
This sequence comes from Anabrus simplex, assembly GCF_040414725.1. NCBI lineage: Eukaryota > Metazoa > Arthropoda > Insecta > Orthoptera > Tettigoniidae > Anabrus > Anabrus simplex. The sequence continues at coordinate 180,256,564 of NC_090266.1, forward strand.
TTCTGCAGCTATAGATGGATGGCCTCATGCTCAGAAATGCTATCGTAAGCAGCCTACTCTGGCCAATGTGATAACATTTTTAAAAATTTGTGGTAAGGCTAAGAAAGTTTCATGGGTCAGATATATGTCATCCATGATGTCGCATACACCATCATCTAAAATGTGGACTAAACTTGGACCTATTTCGGGAGTGCAAGAACCATTCTCAGTACCTGGAATTTCCATTGAAGGCAGTATCGTTGCTGATCCACGGTTGCTAACCATCTAGCAGATCATTTTACAGATGTGTCTCACTCCGGGAATTACCATCCTGATTTCCTGGCTTTGAAGCAGGAGGCAGAACACCATCATCTTAGTTTTTCCACTCACGCTTCAGGGGACTGTAATGTGCCCTATACAGAGTGGGAACTTCGCAGCGTGTAGGTGTTTTACAAGGATACAGCTCCTGGACCAGGCAATGTCCGTAAACAGACGTCGAAACACCTCAGCAAGGGTAGCATCTTATATCTTCATGGGGTGTTACAACTGAATCTGGATAGAGGGTGAGTTTCCATCCCAGTAATTCCTCTCCTCAAGCCTGACTAAGATCCTTACTATGCAGTAAATTACAGATCTATTTGTCTAAATTATTTGAGAGGATAGCAAATTGCCGACTTCTGTGATGTTTGGAGAAAGGAGTACTTTTGTCTGAGTACCAATAAAGTTTTCAAGTTGCGCACTCCACCACTGACCACTTTGTACACGTGGAGAGTTCTATCCAGGACACATTTCTCTGAAAACAGCATTTGGTAGCTGTTTTCTTTGATTTAAAATTGGCCTATGATGCCACTTGGTGATATGGCATACTTTCAGTCCTGCATCATTGGAATTTCCAAGGTAACTTACCAGCTTTTATTCCAAGATTTTTGGTCCTCCATCTATTCCGTGTCCGAGTAGGGAGGGCATATTCGCAATGTCATGTTCAGGAAAATGGAGCCCCACAGGGATTGGTTCTTAGTGTCATTCAGTTCACGATCGCGATAAACGGTATTGTTGCTGCTTGTGGTTCAGCAGTACTACTATTGCTATATTGAGACTATTTTGCTCTGCAATATAGCTCACAAAGCATGGCAGTTGCAGAGTGACAATTAGAGCAAGCTATTAGGGAAGTGGAATATTGGCCCTTCGAACATGGCTTTCGGTTTTCAACTGTAAAGGCCTCTGTTGTGCTGCATACGGATCAGCAAAGCAAAACATCGTCTTGAAACTGAATAGAATTCACCACAGTGTATTTAGGTTGTTAACAATGGGAGCATTCTGTACAAACCCCATTGCTAGCAACCTCCCTGAATCTGGGATGCCACCTCTACAACTGGGCCAAAAACAAGTGCTATTGTTTTATGCTACGAATTTGCAACAGATGTCACTTCACTCAAGCTATCCCTGCATATACTACAATGGAAACTGTCGGCTGAATTGTTCTTATTCATGAGTAACGGAGCTGGTTGTTAAACACTTGGATATCATTCACGGATTATTTGATGTACCTTCAGTTCTTTGTCTCATCAGACAGCCAAGTAAGGAGCCTCTGTGATTAATACGATGACCTGAAATAATCCTGGATCTGCACACAGTCGCAAAAATGAACATGGACCCCCTCCATTTATCAGAAGCTCTAGATTCAGTAGTTGGTTGCTCAGATGGTTCAAGGGCAAAAGCGAAAGTAGGCTGTGCTGTATGCCATCTCTGAAGCTCAGTGGCACATGCTTTCCAGTGAATGCCAGCACTTCTATTTACCGGTTCCGTGAGCTTGTTACAATGTATTGATGCATGCTTCCCTCTTCACCCTCTGGTGCGGCCTATCCAAGATCTGCTTGCTGGGTTTTGGAATGCTAGCACCTGAATCATGTTCTTGTAGCTCCCAAGCTACACGGGTGTAGTGGTAAACTACTTAGCTGATAGAGGTGGCAAGTAAGCGATTGTATTGCCCTTGTTGCCTTACTAGGTTCCAGCCTGTGATATTCGTTCTCAGCTTAGATATTTGGTTATGTCCTATTGGGAAATTGAGTGGCAGGCCACCCATCTTCTAAGTAAGCTGAGAACTATAAAAGGAACTAAAAAGGTATTTGATACTGAACCCTTAATTTACCATTCCATCGTTGGTCGGCCACAGCTGCTGCAGTAGAGCAATATCGAACTCTTGAATCTTGGTGTCGTAGCGGGAATAATTCGGTCACGATCTTAACCAAACGATGGGGTTCAGAAGAGAGCCTAACTACTTGAAATGAGGAGCAAATATGTGCTTACTAACTTTTATTGACTCAATTAACTGCACAAAAAAAAACATTTATATATAAAATCCTTGATCAAGAAAAAAATGTCATTATTTAATGTTTCAAACGCAGTCACATTGCATGGCGTTAGTTTTATTGATTACAGTATTGAAGAATTTGTATTGAAAAATAGATATATCATCGATTAGTGGACGGTGAAACTGAAAAAGTAAAAAGAAAACCTGAAAATCGGGCACCTATTGATCCAAACGATAACTGAGAATTAATCCACACGATCCGTGGAAAATCTGCCCTTCAACAAATAGAGTTTCAAATTTACTCTTAATTAAGGTTATCCACCAGTCAAATACCCTGTCGGATATGGAAACACCCGTTGAATGGACCCTTAATCGAACCAAATTGACTATCAGTTGCTTTGGATAGGTTGCGAAATATTACTGGAAAGCATGGTGTTCACTACAAATTAACAGCAGCATTCACAATTGAAAATAAAATTCCACCATGTATTGTCATCTCGTGACACCCTTAAGTTATAAAATAATCCTGATGCTGAAACGTGCATCACCCAAACAGCTGTTCAGAAGGAACCGACAACAACACGATCCGAGAGGATCTTACATTACGTCGTTCTGAAAGAACAAAACTGCGAAATGCAGGAAACACTTATTCATCATGCATTTAGAAGAAATGCCAAACACTGAAGTTAAATAAAAGTGGTAAATCACTTGGAAAATATTATTACAAAACCAACTTTCAGGTTATAAATGGTTACGTTACGCTTAATAAAATTACAAGTCCACATGGTGAAATAAAATGGAAACATAAGACTTTTTTCCTTTACGTAGGTGGTTTGAAAAGTTCTCGGAATGTACTAGAATTAAGTATCTTATCTCGGTGGAACTGCTTTTATTTTTCAACATAGTCTCCCTGTAGACTTATGCATTTGGTCCAGTGATGTTCCAATGCCTTGATCCCATCTTGAAAATGTGATTCCTCCAGGCCTGCAAAATACATCTCCAATTCGGCTGTCAGTTCTTCCCTTGTAGAAAATCTCCGTCCACCGAGGAAAATTTTCAGCTTGGGGAATAGATGAAAGTCTGATGGTGCCAAATCGGGTGAATAAGGTGGAAGTGGCAACAATTCGTACCCCAGTTCATGAAGTTTTGCCATGGCAATAACACTTGTGTGCGGCGGAGCGTTGTCCTGATGAAAGATGACCTTTTTCCTTGCCAAACCAGGCCTTGTTTCGCGTATCTTTTCCTGTAGTTGGTCTAGGAGGTTTGCATAGTATTGCCCCATAATTGTTTGGCCAGTAGGAAGATAATCTATCAGCAGAATGCCTTTTGCATCCCAGAAAACTGAGGCCGTGACCTTTCCGGCCGAACGCACTGCCTTTGCTTTCTGTGGTGGTGGTGAATCAGCATGTTTCCACTGCTTTGCCTGCTGTTTTGTCTCTGGGGTATAGTAGTAGTCTCAAGTTCCATCTGTAGTCACAAACCAGCACAAAAAATCTTGTTGGTTGCACTGAAAACGAGCCAGACTTTGTTCGGACATTTCCAATCTTGTGCATTTATTGTCCAATGTCAAGAGCCGCGGCACCCATCTTGCGGATAATTTTTTCATACCCAATTCTTCGGTTAAAATATAATATACCCATTCAGAAGACATCCCTACAGCTTCAGCAATCTCCCGCACTTTCAGTCGACGATCCTCCATGACCATTTTATGCAATTTTGCGGTAAATTCTGGGTTCGTAACACTTTTTGGCCGTCCACTACGCGGATCATCATCCAAGCTCTCCCGACCAAATTTAAACTCGCTGGTCCACTTGGCAACAGTCGAAAATGAAGGAGCAGAGTCCCCCAGTGTGTTCTGAAAGTCGGCATGAATTTCCTTTGCTTTCATACCTTTCTTTCCAAAGTATTTAATCACTGCTCGAAAATCAGTTTTTTCCATTGTCACAAATCACTATGCGGGAACAACAACAAAGAGTCGTCACTACCACACTCCTGCAGCTAGAGCACTGACGCGCCACGTGTTCACTCACAAAGGATATGTGATTATTGCACGGGAACTTCGTTGCTCTAGCACTGACATCTAGCTGTGATTCCAAGAACTTTTCAAACCGTCCTCGTACAACGACGACTACTATCACAGATCCATCTACTCATTGTTTGTCCCAACACACTACCTACAAAGTTATAAATTGACCACAATCAACTATGTATTATCAAATGAAAGAACGAAAAATTAAAATAAAATATATTACCGGCTGACGAGTCGAACCAGCATTCGTAACTCAAGTCTCACATAAATAAACTAAGTGTCAACACGCACACTAGTAAAGCAATCGGACGTCAGAACGACAAAACAATAAAGTCCGTAAATGAAGTAAAATACTGAAGTTCAGTGAACTCAAACACGCGTGGCACACTGCAATAATATTCAATCACCGTTAGCTCAGTACCCAATATTGGACAATTCTCATGTTCAGGCCACTAGTGGTTCCATAATCTTAGGTAAACACCTCCCAGCTAGTAAGGGCTGTGCGCAAAACGTGGCATCAATATTACTTAGCTAACACTCTTCCCATTGCATACACTACTGCAGACACTACCATCGCTCAAGTCACTTCGCAACAACACCTGATCTAAGACTTGAGTATAAACAAGCCGACATCCTAAACCTATCGTCGGGCCTACCTAATGTCTGCACCCTAACACTAACCTCTATGTACATACACACACTTTCCTAAACCTATCGTTGTCAGTGCGACGTAAAGCAACTAGCAAAAAAAAAAAAAAAAATCTATCGTTGAGCGTGAACTAGGACGTCTTATCAGTATACTTCCAGGATAACATGTGACGTCCTAAATCTATTGTCGAGCGAAAATTGGGTCGTATACGCTTCCTGTAGAAATGTCAGGCGAAATCGTAACTTCAAACACACTCTTAGATATTTTAGCTGTAAACCTTGTCGAAACTAATATCACACAATGAAACAAATCTTGCCACGGAATGAACGCAAGTCGGGAAATGCAGCTAAGTCCCTATCTTGTTAATAAAACGTGAAATTGAAAATAAATAACGCGTGGTAAGCAATTCACAACTCAAACACGAATTCAACATACACAGTGATGTTTGAAAAAATAAAATGACTTTCAACATACGTCTAACATTACGTGAATATCGCCCAAAACAGTAATAATCACCACCACAAAAATCCACAACGTAACTCTAGGGTGAGGCTCTCAAATCACCTATCATCTCACTATTCCAAATATCCATATCTATTAACTATCCAGTGAAGCGAAATTCAATGAATCTACACAGCCAAACTATCGCTTTAATAACGTCCAATATCTCATCCCACAGTGTTTCCGATTTAATAATAAATTATCGTCTCTTAATGTATGAAATTTACTGATTGGGAAGTTGTCATTACAATCAAATAACACCAACCGTGTATCCAGAATGCTCTTCTACCCTTGAGGTCGTATTACTATAATATTCATTATACAGACTTTTACATGAACTAGGCACTTGGTCTTTAACTACCACGAGCTACAGTCTTCAACAGAAATTGTTTTTCACTTGGGATCTTAACTTGAAATCTTACTATGCATCACACAATACTCATCTCGAACCAACCTTCGCCCGGTCAGCTGTTCCGGATTGTTAGCGGAATATACTACAGCCTGCCTCAGAAATATCACATTTAATATACAGCCTGCCTCAAAAATTCTTCGCAAGCCTGTCTCAAAAATTCATTCTCATCGCCTCCCACGGCACCATTACATGAAATACAGGCTTCCTCTGCCTTCAACATCTATACAATTCTTATCTCAACATATCATTTCGGAACAATCCATTCTTCTGTTACAAGACTTTTCAAACCTCAATTCTCTCATGACATACAACTTTTATAAACTCTTTTTTTGTTTGTTTTCATTTATCTTTACTACAACTTTTGGACCTCAGGAATACAATAATACACCATGATTTCCCATATCACCAGTATACACGATATCACAAAATTTAACTTCCCATCTCATGACCAGCTGAAGATGACCTCTGTGAAGGTCAAAACCGCTACTGCGTAGTAATAAGACATAATAAAGTATTGATTAGGTGGACAGTACCCATTCTTTGTAATTGTGAATACAAGTATCAATACAGACATGAAACTGATAGATTCGTTCCGGATTGTTAGCGGAATATACTACAGCATTTGTCAACTCTTTGGAAATAAAGGCTAAATAAACGATCGCTTACTTTTAATACTGTACACCAGTGAGAGAGTTATTATTTCCCTACCGCGCTTGAAATATGTTTTAATCATACATATAGTATGGTTAAATTAGGTTAGGCGACGCTGTTTGAATAAGAAAACCAAAGCATTTGCCTCAAAATGCGATCGAACATCTCCGGTATCGTTTTTTTCGCCATGTGAGCTCTCAATTCCGAATGGAAAATTCTAAATTCCCATGGAGGGAATTAGATATTTTTCACCAATAGAGCATGTCAAAAATGTCTAAAACATCTTGATGACAAGTCGAGGCTTTGTGCCGAGGTGCAGTGAGATAGGCCTATATGGTTGTAGGTAGCCATATATTTTAGGTAGGGGTTCAGTCTAGCGATACCAGCCTTGAGATATAAAGTCTCGCCATATCATTGCTTTGAGCGTGAGATTAAAGCGTCCTACAACACTTGCTTTAAGATCGCTATATGTAAAATAATGACGCATGCCGGGTGATTTGCGATAGGAAGAAAACACCTTGTTGTAAAACTTTTTACCTTCAATTGTCTGAGGAAGACATGGTCAACATTTTGATCGTTGTACAATACAGTTGGAGTCAAAGATCTTGAGCCCCTTCCTTAGAATGTACACTCTGTGAAGGCAAACATAGGGTACACATTGATTACAGTGTGTAGATACTTACATATCTGATATGTTTTTGACATTTTTGACATGCTCTATTGGTGAAAAATATCTAATTCCCTCCATGGGAATTTAGAATTTTCCATTCAGAATTGCTAGGTGGGCAATAATTCCATTGTGGAGATTTATCTGCCGTATGCGGTTATCAGACTGTGCCTCTTACATAGGATTCTGATAAGTTCACCTGCCTACACCCCAGCGTCAGTGGGTAGTGTCTGACAATTCCCACTCTGATGAGTCTAGTGTCAGACCTAAGACGAAACGCTGTTAATAGAGCAAACGCCTGAAAAGCCTTACATCTGATATGTTTTTGACATGTGAGCTCTCGTCGACATTCAAAGGCGATGTCGGAGTCAATTAGTAGTTCCTGTCAACTGCTGTTCTCTAAAGAAAATTTGAAATGAAAGAGTATAAGATGTTTTCTTAATAAATGCGTAATTAACGTGACTGATAGAAGTTGTTAACTCATAAGAAATAAAAACTGAAGTAAATGTAGACGTGATATTGTATATGCTTTTTGGCTTGTGCCGTGTGAAGAAAATAAGGTGAAATTCTTAACATTTCGCAGAAAACTGTGCTCTGCGTCCTCAGAAGAATTCTCGACTGTCCACAAGAAGGGCTTCTTAAACAATGACACGTTTGAATTTGGAACATTATAATAGAAGTAGAAATGGAAATGGTACGTTCATTCACCACCAGATGGTCCCCAAGACGTGGCACAACGGTAGCGTTCGAAGCGGAAGCTGACCGAACTATCACAGTCAGACTAAGCGGTTCACATGACGTGTTTGCGTAACATATAACAGGTGTGAGACATAGACATAAGCCTGGAATTAAACATCTGGCAATGAGGAACGTGCAAATTTGGAAAAAAAAAAACACCGAGACGAAATAACAGTAGTGAAGGGAACTACCTACATAAATTCTTAATGGCTGGTAACCAGGTATTACTTAATTGATAGCCGGTGTCCCTGTTGAAATTGTTAGGATTTCTACGTATTTCCACAGCTTCCCATTTAGTGTGGGTAAGAGCTCGAGTATCTTGGAACATGACATCATGACCCGACGATAGAGCGTGCTCAGCTATTGCCGATTTGTCAGGTTGGTTGAGACGAATATTACGTTCATGTTCTTTGATACGGGTACCAAAAGACCGGCATGTTTGGCCGATGTATACTTTGCGGCACGTACGGGGAATTTCGTATGCCCCAGGATGTAAAAGAGGGGACAATTTGTCCTTGGTTTTACTCAGACTGTGAGCAATTTTAGTGGTGGTGCCAAACACGGTTTTTATATTGTGTTTGCGGAGGACCTTGGCAATTCAATCTGTGGTGTTGTGAATGAAAGACAAGTAGGCAGTTCCCTTCACTTCTTCCTTCTGTGAGATTTGCTTGGTCATTTCTCTGGGATGTAGGGCTCTATGAATTTGCAAATCGCTGTAACCATTACCCTTAAACGCAACTTTGAGCGTGTCCATCTCCATCTGGATATGTGATGGCTCACAAATTCGTCTCGCCCTCTTGGCGAGTGTCGTGAGGATGCCCTGTTTTTGTGCTGGATGGTGGTGAGAATCTGCATGAAGATAGCGATTTGTGTGAGTAGGCTTACGATAGACCGTATGTGCTACGGAGCCGTCCGGTTTCTTTCTTACTAGAACATCCAAGAAAGGAAGGCATCCATCTGACTCCATCTCCATAGTGAATTTTATTGATGGATGTTGCTGATTTAGGTGGTCTAGAAATAGATGAAGTTTCTCAGGACCTTCTGTCCAGATCACAAATACATCATCAGCATACCTCCACCATATCATAGGCTTGACAGGCGCCGAAGCAATAGCCTCCTCAAAATGCTCCATAAAGAAATTAGCCACTACAGGCGAAAGTGGACTTCCCATAGCCACTCCGTCCGTCTGTTCGTCCGTCTGAAGTAAATGATCGCTTAATTTTAATTTTATGTACTGAAATTAAGTAAGAATGTGATACACTTCAAGATATGGCACAGTATATCACTGATTTCAGAGGATAGTTTATATTTTCTTGCGTCTAGTTCAATGTCGGAAAGGTTATTCCCCATGTAAATTTTTAGCGAGGTGGTTATCATTTCTCTACATGCGCTTGAAATGTGTTTTCATGATGCATATATGGTGAGGTTAGATGATGCTGTTTGAAGAAAACTAAAATTTTGCAACAGGAGCCTCTGGAGTGATACTATTATTTTTTCAGAATGAAATTAAACACATTCACGTAGTATCGAATTTCAAAAAATAACAAACAGACAGGCCATAGTGTGGACATGATCCACAAAAATGGAAGTTTTGAACAAACTGATTATCGTTTCATACCGATTTCAGTGTGTATGAGGTTTTCCTGACTTTTATGAAAAATCGTATATAATGACAATCCGCTATAGGAACAGGATTTCAGTTATCTTCATTGTTTAACGTAGCGCTACAACTGTGTTCGATACAGAGCTGCGCACGTTGTTGTAAGGACTTTTTGGCATGTTGCATCATCTCCAGCATAAAGGATCGGCATGCATCGGTGATGAGCTGTTTAAGGTGACCAGGACTGGCCAACTCCTGTGTATACACCAGTTGTTTGCATGTCCCCGCAAAAAAAATCCAGCGGCGTAAGATCGGGCAATCTGGTGGGTCAGGGGTCAGGTCATTCCCTTTCTATCCATTTGTTAGGATATACCCGTATTACATGGAGATGATTCCAGATAATCACCGTCACGTGTGCTGTTTGCTTGTGTCCTACCTACAGATCATCACCTCTTCCTCGTCCAGTCCAGCTCCATACCCTATGCCACGATACATTTGGCCCTGTAATGGGTTTACGTGTGCAACTACGCTCGAAAGTCCATGTCAGTAACCACCCAGGAAGCGGCGGGTGGGAGTGTCGTGTACCCTTGCAGTAGTATCCGCCTGACAACACAGGTCCCCGCACTGCCGAATGCCAGAAGGACATATTCTTATTAATTGTTTTTATTAATAGTTAATAACTACATTTCTCAGCGTCTCAACTGTCAGATTTGCATTTCTATTTGAAGGATTTATCAAGCTAAGGCCTATGTTTCTTTCTAAGTTAACATGCCCTTCAAATTCAGTGAAGCACAGTGTTTTCAAATAAGACATTCTCTTTATCAAGAGACACTATTTTTAAGAATTTCCTAAATTGTACAGTGGTTTTCATATGTTTTAGCCCTATTCTGTTGAATAACACACATTCTTTAACATCACACTGCATGAAAATGCACAGCTGCCTTTGTTATAATTAATCGAAGAAGTGCCTATGATCCCATAGAGGATTCATGTACACATCACCAAATTTATGTGCAGTGTTTTTCTCATGATTTTCTTTTTAAGAGACATTAATTTCAAGAATTCTTAATAAGGGTCAGATACTTTAATGTACATTGTTTTTAACATGACATTCCACTTATTACCAGAGACATTCATTGGATCCTCATGAAGGTTCAAATGTTTTAATGTGTGTCTTTGAGTGTATAAGAGAATTGTTACTGTTCACCATTAATTATTTGTCAGCTGATGATGGCTTGAAAGAAGCCAAAACATGTTATGACCCATTTGTTACTCATCACGATTATAACAAGTATAGATTAGGTTGACCGTTTTTGGTAACTGATAACTATTAATATTGATCACAATGAAATTTGTAACAATTAACTGCTATATTAGGAACACTGCTACATTGTATATTACAAAGAATATCTACCAAAACACGCTGGTGTCATGATGCAGGCTGCATTCACAAACTACTACAGTGTCTGCCAGTGTGTGTAGACATGGTTTTTAAAACATTTTTTTGAAGTCATTTGCAGAATTTTTTAAAATGGCAATTTTGCTTGATAGTTTGCTGACTTTGCATTATTTTGTAAATAAACACACTTTTGGGATCAAATAAGTCAATAATGAGCGTAATATATATATTTTCGTGTACGGCCATTAGAGACCGCGTTAGGTAACAGTTACATGTTTCTGGAAGCCTTCTTCACAGTCCAAAACTTTAGCATCCTTTCTCTGGCAGCCTGTCTTCTTTCTCCTGTCCACCCACGGTTAAGTTTTGGTTCGTCATGGAATCCCTGGAATTTGTCGATCACTGACCTAAACTTCGTTTGGTTTGAAATGTCTTCTGAATTTAACCCCACGTGTTTGTGATCCTTTATCACCTCCCTGAACCATTTGTCCGACACTTTAGGTCTGCTGTCTAGTATTGAGAAATGAGCGTAATATTCGAAGAAAAGTAAAAATTTTGAAATTTTTTTTTCGCCTTTTGTGATCATTACAATGTTCGTTCTGTGGTCTGACACTGTGGTTAGCCAGTTCGAGTCCTGTTGGTAAAAAAAAAAAAAAATATATATATACTCCATCAGAATGTAGGCCAGCAGGGTAGGAGAGGTGGTGGTATACAATTTGTAATCACTAGATTGCTTACTAAAAGCTTGGATTAAATTCCAAACCTCTCTGTAATGTTCATATGGAGTGTGGGTATTTGATTCTGTTCCCCATTGGATGGAGATGTTAAGCCTTGAGCAGATCTCTTATACAATCTGAGGGGTGTAGCCTATGTGCCGGCACCACATTCACCCTCTCCCTTCCTTCTATCTTATATCACGTCATTCATTTAATCTCATTAACTTTCCTCATGAGGCTGACGTCAGGAAGATTATTTGGTCATAAAAAACTCTCTTTCAAAATTCTTCTCACTTTATGCCCGACCCCATAGAGAAATGGGATAAGGGTTGGATGTACAGTACAATTACAGAACTAGCAAAGAAATCATGATTTAGCATGATTTCATGTTATTTGCTGATCTTGCATTATTTTGCTATTCAAAAAGCACATACACCCGCGGTATCCCCTGCCTGTCGTAAGAGGCGAAAAAAGGGGCGACCTAGGCGTGGACATGGATTGCGGTTTGGTATAATGTGTTGGACCTCCTGTGGATGGGAGAGGCTGAATACATTCACAGGTAATCCCTGCCTGTCGTAGAAGGCAATTAAAAGGGTCATGTGGCCATGGTCCCCTCTTTAATTTTTATTGTTTTTTGAGGGTTATTCCAAATTTTTGATGTTCATGCTGCTCGGAGATGGACCTCCTACGTGTGCAACTATGCTCGAAAGTCCATGTCAGTAACCACCCAGGAAGCGGCGGGTGGGAGTGTCATGTACCCTTGCAGTAGAATCCAGCTGACAACACAGGTCCCCGCACTGCCGAATGCCAGAAGGACATATTAATTGTTTTTATTTATTTTTTCCCTGTATTTAGTGCTCTATACACATGCTATTGTGGGGTACATGCTATTGTGGGTGACTGGAGGGAGGGAGTCCTCCTCAGTCCTCCCGTATTAGGCATCGTCCAACATCGTACCCCGGGCAGTACTGGCTATGACTAGGTGGGTATTGCCTTGGCTGCTTGGTTCGGCTACAGAGACAACTGATTGGAGTGGATGGCATTCAGGGAGGATGATTTCGGGCATGGCGTTGAAACCACTTCCGTCTGCCTCCTCGGGTAGTTCGCTACCCATGTCTTTAACTTCTGATTCCCTAAGAGGTTGCCCACCCCTTGGCAACAAGCGCAATGTATTAGTCTGGGTTCCAGCTTCCGTAGGTTCCTGGTTGCTACCAGAACCGATGGGCACGATTTCAAGCTTGTCAAATCGATTCTATTCAGTCAACACATTGAAGGAGTATACGGTGAACTTGAGGACCTTAAGAAAATGCGCATTGGTGGTTTGCTTCTAAAGATAAGCTCTGCACTCCAAGCAGATCGGGTGCTTAAGTGCGACCACTTTGGCAAAGTTCCCGTCAAAGTGGAAGAGCACAAAACTTTGAATTTGGTTCGTGGAGTTATTTTCCACCGTGATCTCATTTTGAACACTGACAATGAATTGATGGAAGACATGAAGCACCGTAGCGTGACCCACATCCGGTGTATCACACGCAAAGTCAGCGCTGAAGACGTTGCCACAGGTGCATCCATAGTCTCCTTCAAATTGTCAGTGTTGCCAGAGAAAGTCAAGGTAACAACCTATCGTTGCGATGTGAGTCCGTACATCCCGCCTCCTATGTGATGCTATCAGTGCCAGAGATTCGGACACATGGTATCTCGTTGTTTGAATCAGTCTGTGTGTGGTACATGTGGAAAAGTAGCTCACGGTGCGGAGGAATGCACAACAAATTCTTATATGTTTATAATTTTGTTAAATACCACCTCTTCAATACAATAATAACATAATAAAAACTTACATATTTATTAAGTTGTTAATGTGGTACATGTTTCGCTCCTTTTTTGTGAGCATCATCAGCCAATTATCATTTACTTAAGGTTATATGTATAAGATCGTGAATCTATTCTATTGGATTAAATTATGCTTGTAAACCTGATTGACAAATCTTATAATATTTTACAAGTCATATAATAATAGAATTATGTCTTTAAGTTAAAACATATTTGTCTAAAATCTATCTAAGTTTAACATTTTATTGACAAAACTCATCTGGCGAACATCCTTTAAAATTATTTTAAAAAACGTTTTGAGATCTGGCTAATTGTATTGATTCACTGTTGCCTGACTTGTATGATTGTCGTTGAAACTTCGTTAATTATATTAACAATTTTCTACAGTTCATAATTGCCTATGTTATGAACATTTAACTTCTTCTCTATGTTGCTGGAGTAACATTTGTACAAAATGTATTTACATTAATCTTATGTTATCAGTACGAGAGTATTGTTTATGAACAAACTTGTTGGTGAATAAAAACTTTCAAATGTGAGGTAGAATTTGAATGGTTCTCGTATGTTCCAAATTGGGCTTGTTGGTATATCTGTAATGAAAGATGAAAAATATATGTTTATGGTTTTGATTATAATTCTGTATAAACTTCTTATCGAAAGAAGTGTCACTTACTTTTCTTTCTGCTGCGTAATTGTTTAGTGTTACTCCTAGCCTCTTGAGAACTACTTGTTCTGTTTGCACTCCTTGTGTTGTATGAGTGAGTGTGGATGAGTTTACGTTTTGGCGAGGAGTTGGAAGGGGAAGTGGAGGTAGGCGGTGCATTGATAGCTGCAGTAGATTGTGGAGGGGACTGTCTGGGAGAAGTAAGGGGAGAAGTTGAGTTTGTTTGCGTCAATAAGCCATTAACTTTTGTCGGATTAAAACGTTTATAGAATTTATCTATATCAGATTTAAGCATTTGTATTAATTCCGGTAATTGTACTAAGTTGGGGTTCCTTATTTCATTTTCGTCATTTAAGTTTTTATTTTTGTTGTATTGCTGATCTAAATGAATGTATATGTATCCCAATTCCATCATTTCTTTTCCTTTTTTTACTCTTCTTAAAATTCTTAAATCTCTTTCAATAGTTGTAAAATTGTGTCCAGTTTCTTCCGTGTGTGCTCCCATTGCAGAATGTTTCTTGAGTTTCGCTGCATTTACATGTTCGAGATATCTTATCATAATGCTCTGGCCAGTTTGGCCAACATACGAAAAATAGCACTCTGCACACGCAAACCTATATATTCCAGATCCTTGATATTGATTACTATTTATATTAACTTTATTGTGATTGAAGAAAATATTTTGGTTCGTGTTTTGAGTTTTGAAGGCAATATCTTATATAGCTGGGTTAGTAAATGTAAAAGTTGCAAATTTGGATTTCTTATTTTTATCTGGTATGAAATTTGTGGCCAATTTTATATTCACCTTATCTTGTTAACCATCTCTGTTTCTATAACCGTAATTGAGTGCCAGGTTCTTTATGAAATTAAGTTCTTTCTTTAAACTCGTACTTGCTAGTGGAATTTTTAGGGCTCTGTAAACCAAACTCAAAAATGCTGCCTGTTTGTGAGAATTGGGGTGGAGTGACTCGTTTTTAATCGTTATTGGAGTAAACGTCTGTTTTCTATAAATCTGGAAATCGAATTTATTTCCTGCTCTATTTACATTTATATTTAGAAAACTTAGCGAATTGTTACTTTCATCTTCTTTAGTGAATTTTATGGTACTGTCTAATTTATTTAAAAAATCCAAAATATTATCACTATTATTTAGTTTACTGTCTATTATAACAAACGTGTCATCCACATATCTCGGAGCCAAAGGTTTAGTCCTTCTATGTTATTCACAATTTTAACATGTTCTAAATGATCCATATAAATGTTAGCCATTATACCTGATGCAGGGTCACCCATTCCCAAGCACATTTGATGATATATCTTTTGATTATATGTGAAGTAATTATTATTTAAAACAAATCTCAATACATTTATGAATTCTTCTATTTCACACCTACTTTATTTGCTGTGACTGAATAAATTGAGTTTGATTATATTAATGGTTTCATTAATCGGTATGCAAGGGTACATGTTAATTATATCATATGAACACATTTTATGATGCGGTTGTAGTTTGAATTTATTAAGCTTATCACAGAATTCTATTGCATTATTGATTGTAAAATTAATAGTGCTTTTTAAAAAAATGACGTATAAATTTAGAAGACTTATACGTTCGGCTATTCATGCAATTGATTATAGTTTGCATAGGTATATTAACTTTGTGGACTTTGGGCATGGCTCTGGCTGTTGGTATCTTGGGATTCATATTTATCAGCTTTTGACACTCTATTTCATTAAAAAGGAAAGACGAATTTTTAAGCAATTTCTTTAGATTCCGTTGAATTTTGACTGTAGGATCTTTCTGTATTATCGAATAGGTTCCATTCGAAAAAAATTATTCAGTTTTCTTAATGTAATCATGCTTATTTAAAATAATTGTATTTCCCCTTTATCAGCTTTGGGTACTATTGTATCATTATATCATATAGAAAGAAATTTTCTTTTGATGCACAACTGGTGGGATTTCAGCAGGACATATCAGATCAGTTGGATTCAGGAGGTCAGTTAGATTGCGTAGCCATAGATCTTTCCAAAGCCTTTGATAGAGTGGAACATGGAATATTATTAAAGAAATTGGAGGGAATAGGATTGGACGTAAGGGTTACACGTTGGATAAAAACATTTCTAAATTCAAGGGTTCAGAAAGTCAAAGTAGGAAATAATGTATCTCAGGAAGAGAAAGTTTGGAAGGGAATTGCACAGGGTAGTATAATCGGTCCGTTACTTTTCTTAATATACGCAAATGATTTAGGGAACAATATAACATCAAAAATAAGATTGTATGCAGATGACATAATTGTTTATAGGGAAATAAACAACATTGAGGATTGTTCAGAATTACAAAGGGACCTTGAAAGTATCCAACAATGGGTTGAAGAAAATAATATGAAGGTTAATGGAGGCAAATCAACTGTTACAACTTTTACAAACAGGAGCTTTAAAACTGAATTTGAATATACTTTGGATGAGGTAGTTATCCCAAAAGATGGCAAGTGCAAATACTTAGGTGTGAGATTTGAAAGTAATTTGCACTGGAAGGGTCATATTGATGACATTGTTGGGAAAGCATACAGATCGTTACATGTCATAATGTGGCTACTTAAAGGATGCAACAAAGAATTAAAAGAAAAAAAGTTACTTGAGTATGGTTCGTCCATTATTGGAATATGCAAACAGTGTGTGGGATCCTCACCAAGAATACCTAATAAAAGAAATAGATAGTGTGCAGAGGAAAGCAGCAAGATTTGTAACAGGGGATTTCAGGAGAAAGAGTAGTGTATCACAAATGTTACAGGAACTTACAGGGAGAAAACTAGACTTATAGGATTATATAGAGCCTATACAGGAGAAGAAGCATGGGGAGATATCCGTGAGAGGCTTCAGTTGGAAAATAATTATATCAGCAGGACTGACCACAAATATAAAATTAGAAGGAATTTTAGCAGAAGCGATTGGGGTAAATTTTCATTCATTGGGAAGGTTGTGAAGGAGTGGAACAGTTTACCAGGGGTAGTGTTTGATCCTTTTCCAAAATCTGTACAGATATTCAAGAAGAGAATAAACAGCAACAGAGAAAATAAATGAAGTGTTAGAGGGCATTCGACCAGTGCAGGTTATTGTAAATTTAAAAAATGTGTGTGAATAAATTAATTCCATCCCCTGGTCTAAGGAGTTTGGACAGCCAAAGTAGGGGACTGCCTGTAGGGGTGAAGTACAGTGGGGACTTCGAGGGCCCTGGGACCACTACGGTAGCTGTGAAGGCCCTTCAGGAACTCTGAAAAGTGGTGGCAAAAGGGGCTCTGGTTAAGACGCAGCAGGTCGTTATGCTACTTAGGTTCCAGAACGGGTAAAAAAAAAAAGGTAAATAAATGCAATGTAAATATTAATCTTATACCAGTTGTATAGTATCATTTGAAGTAATTCCACATACTGCATATCAGTTGACTATATTTGTAAGTAGTACAGGAGATATTATAAGTAGAATTTTGTAAACAATATAAATTTATTAAGGATGAGCTGTGTGTTTAATAGAAAACATTGTTAGTGTAAATTGTATAATATTGTATTATAGGAAAATTTTCTTCTCTTGTTAATTTAATATCTAGTGCTTGACAATAATGTATTTTAGTGTACCATTTGCCACCGAGGTAAACACCTCATTTGCAAATAAAGAGATTTTGATTTTTGATTTTGATATCACTTTCGTTGATTTTAGTCTTTAATTATTTGATTTGTTTAGTGAGGTTAGGATTTAAGTTATTATTCACAGTAGAGTCTCGATTATCCAACCTAAACGGGACCTGGAGTGCGTCGGATCACCGAAAATGTTTGATAATACAGAATAACTTTGAAAATGAACTAAAAGAAACAGGAAGGCTATACTGTATTACTATGTTTTACGGTACTCTGTTTATTGACATCATTTCGATTGTACAGTAGTTGCAGTATTGAAACAAAACGTTCAAAATGTCTTACGAAAAGAAACTTTTCAACAATGTCTGCTTGCCTGCTGATTCACGTTTTCTTGGTGCGAGATCACACCATCGACGATAATCCTTCACTGTGAGTCATCGTTTTCTCCTTTTGTTCTGCAATGCCTTCTTCTTCTTCTTCTTCTTCTTCTTCTTCTTCTTCTTCTTCTTCTTCTTCTTCTTCTTCTTCTTCTTCATTGTCCTCATTTTCGTTAGCATTCACAAAACCAATAACATCAGGGTCAGTTAGTTCAAACAGCTGATCTCGTGCACACCACTTACTCACATCTTGAGTCGTGGCATCCTCACAGCCAGGAATACAATTCAGTAAGGGAACAATGTTTTCCACCCATGTCTTCTTGTACCACCTTCTCTCGATGTTCAACCTCACTCAACAATATGTTCCAAGACTTTATAATGTCGTTGTTTCAACTTCTTCCCAAGACTGCGCTATCCAGTATGTCACGTCTTTCATGTTGTTTCGTTTTAACTTTTCTATAATGTCATTGCCATTGTCCTCTTTCTCAATCAGGGATGAAAGAAGTTTCTGCCGATATTTCCTCTTCAATGTTTCCAGAACATCTTGGTCCATTGGTGGCATAGTAACGTCACGTTAGGAGGGAGGAACATGAACAGGAACATTAACAGAAATGTTTTTAAATGTCCTAGGCTTCATTGCTTTACCAATCATAAGCATTTTTGCTTTTAATTTCCCAGTAATATTACTACAGGCAAGAACAGTAACTCCTTGCTTACTACGCCTGTAACAAGGTGCAGACGTCTTGGCTAGGGGCTGCAAGAGTGTTGATGGCAGCATCTTGAAATTCAGCCCAATCTTATCACAATTAAAAATCTGATCACCGGTTAATCCTTCAGTAAGAATTATTTCTTGAAATTCCCTTTTAAATTTCACAACCTCATCGGATTTAGAAAACAGTTTTTCTCCACAGATATTAAGCTGCCCATTGCCGTACTGTTTTTTCCACCGATCAAGCCACCCAGGACTGGCAGTAAAAATAGGGTCCCCTTCATTAAACTCCCTCTAGAAATACACCGCCACTTATTATAGAATGGGGCCAGATATTGGCAGGCCTTTTTCCCGGTTTTGAGTGAACCAAAGAAATAGTGCTTCACCTACTTTTTCGTACTCACATTCTTCATTGTTTTTCTAATTTTCAATGCATCACTTGTTGCTCTGGTAGAGCACCACTTTTCAATTTCTTCCCTTTTATGTTTCCAGTCTCCCAATGTAACACGTCCAACACCATAATATGAAGCGACTTTTTGAAGAGTTTCCCCTTTGTCCAGTCATTTTAACCCACTCAACTTGTCTTCCACAGAAACAATCACGTTCTTCTGTTTACTCGCCATACTTACAGAGGATATGAAAACTATAACATCCACACCCAACCAATACTACACTGAACAATGACTGAAAACTCGCTGCTACTGTCCTTGAGAAAAACCCGGTCCTACCGCATGACTGCAAGTGCTTGTCCCACGGTCGCATCTTCCACACTGGTCCCAGAATTGCCTCCACCTAAAGTTCAAATTAAGCCTACTAGTGTCGGATAACGTGGAATGTCGGATAACCGAAGGTCGGTTGAAGTTTGAAGGTTGGAAGTTTTCTTTTTAACCTCGAACCTTATATCATTTTGTGATTCTAAAGGCAATTTCCCTATATTAGATTCTACTTCAGCTATAGTGGTTATTACATCTTCTACTTGATGATGGTTAGGCCAATTAACTTTTGCTCCTTTATTCAGTACGCTCATTTCACTATCCGTAAAGGCGATATCCGACAAATTTACAGTTGGGACGTTCTTAAGGTCTGAATTAGTCTGTTTTACTCTTGTATTACGTTTTTCAGATTTTGTTTTGTTCTCTCTTAAATGTGATATTTTGTTTTCTAGAGTTTTTTGTTTCTTTTCTAATATATCAAGATAAGATATATCGAACATGTAAATGCAGCTAAACACAAGAAACATTCTGCAATGGAAGCACACATGCAAGAAACTGGATACAGTTTTACTATTATTGAAAGAGATTTAAGAATTTTAAGAAGAGTAGAAAAAAGGAAAAGAAATGACAGAATTGGATAACATATACATTCATTTAGATCAGCAATACAACAAAAAGAAAAACTTAAATGACGAAATTGAAATAAAGAACCCCAACTTAGTACAATTACCGGAATTAATACAAATGCTTAAATCTGATATAAATAAATTCTATAAACGTTTTAATCCGACAGAAGTTAATGGCTTATTGACGCAAACAAACTCAACTCCTCCCCTTACTTCTCGTAGGCAGTCCCCTCCACAATCTACTGCAGCTATCAATGCACCGCCTACCTCCACTTCCCCTTCCAACTCCTCGCCAAAACGTAAACTCATCCACACACACTCATACAACACAAGGAGTGCAAACAGAACAAGTAGTTCTCAAGAGGCTAGGAGTAACACTAGATATACCAACAAGCCCAATTTGGAACATATGAGAACCATTCAAATTCTACCTCACATTTGAAAGTTTTTATTTACCAACAAGTTTGTTCATAAACAATACTCTCGTACTGACAACATAAAATTAATGTAAATACGTCGCCACAATCCTCGATTTGCAACTAGTGTAGTAGCCTCATTTAGCTCTATACCTCTTATCTTTAAATCACTAGAAACTGAGTCTAACCATCGTCATCTTGGTCTACCACTACTTCTCTTGCCCTCCATAACAGGGTCCATTATTCTCCTAGGCAACCTATCCTCTACGATTCGCCTCACATGATCCCACCACCGAAGCCGGTTTATGCGTACAGCTTCATCCATAGAGTTCATTTCTAAATTGGCCTTTATCTCCTCGTTCCGAGTACCCTCTTGCCGTTGTTCCCACCTGTTTGTACCAGCAATCATTCTTGCTACTTTAATGTCGGTTACTTCTAACTTAGGAATAAGATATCGTGAGTCCAACCAGCTTTCACTCCCATAAAGCAAAGTTGGTCTGAAAACAGACCGATGTAAAGATAGTTTCGTCTGGGAGCTGACTTCCTTCTTACAGAATACTGTCGATCGCAACTGCGAGCTCACTGTGTTAGCTTTACTACACCTTGATTCAATCTCACTTACTATATTACCAACCTGGGAGAACACACAACCTAAATACTTGAAATTTACAACCTGTTCTAGCTTTGTATCACCAATCTGACATTCAATTCCATTGAATTTCATACCTATTGACGTCAGTTTAGTCTTCGAGAGGCTAATTTTCATACCATACTCATTGCACCTATTTTCAAGTTCCAAGATATTAGACTGCAGGCTTTTGGCACAATCTGCCATTAAGACCAAGTCGTCAGCATAGGCCAGACTGCTTACTACATTTCCACCCAACTGAATCCCTCCGTGCCATTTTATACCTTTCAGCAGATGATCCATGTAAACTACGAACAGTAAAGGTGAAAGATTACAGCATTGTCTAACCCCTGTAAGTACCCTGAACCAAAAACTCATTCTACCACCAATTCTCACTGAAGCCCAATTGTCAACATAAATGCCTTTGATTGATTTTAATAATCTACTTTTAATTCCATAGTCCCCCAGTATAGAGAACATCATTTCCCTCGGTACCCTGTCATATGCTTTCTCTAGATCTACGAAACATAAACACAACTGCCTATTCCTCTCGTAGCATTTTTCAATTACCTGGCGCATACTGAAAAATCTGATCCTGAGAGCCTCTTTGTGGTCTGAAACCACACTGGTTTTTATCCAACTTCCTCTCAACGACTGATCGCACCCTCCCTTCCAAGATGCCAGTGTACTAATGGTGTACTAATCAATGAGATACCTCGATAGTTGTTGCAATCATTCCTGTTCCCTTGCTTATAGATAGGTGCAATTACTGCTTTTGTCCAATCTGAAGGTACCTTACCTCCACTCCATGCTAATCTTACTACTCTATGAAGCCATTTCATCCCTGCCTTCCCACTATACTTCACCCTTTCAGGTCTAATTTCATCTATTCCTGCTGCTTTCTGACAATGGAGTTTATTTACCATCCTTTCCACTTCCTCAAGCATAATTTCACCAACATCATTTTTCCTCCTCCCCATGAGCTTGACTGTACACAGCACCACCAGGATGATTTCCTTTTACATTGAGATGATGTTCAAACTATTCCCTCCACCTCTCCAGTGATTCCCTGGGATCTGTTATGAGTTCACCTGAATTACTCAAAACACTGTTCATTTCCTTTTTCCCTCCCTTCCTAAGATTCTTCTTTGCTGTCCAGAAAGGTTTCCCTGCTGCTTGACCTAGCCTTTCCAGGTTATTACAAAAATCTTCCCATGACTTTTTGGATTCAACAACTATTTGTTTCGCTCTGTTTCTTTCATTTATGTACAAATCCCTGTCTGCCTTGGCCCTTGTTTGGAGCCATTTCTGATGAGCCTTCTTTTCAAGTTTACTGGCTGCTCTCACTTCATCATTCCACCAAGATGTTCGCCCTTTCCCATCTTTACACACAGTTGTTCCTAGGCATTCCCTTGCTGTTTCTACTACAGCATCCCTGTATGCCACCCATTCACTTTCTATATGTCCGACTCGTTGGCTGAACGGTCAGCGTACTGGCCTTCGGTTCAGAGGGTCCCGGGTTCGATTCCCGGCCGGGTCGAGGATTTTAACCTTAATTGGTTAAGTCCAGTGGCACGGGGGCTGGGTGTATGTGTTGTCTTCATAATCATTTCATCCTCATCACGACGCACAGGTCGCCTACGGGAGTCAAATAGAAAGACCTGCACTTGGCGAGTCGAACCCGTCCTGGGATATCCAGGCACTAAAATCCATACGACATTTCATTACTTTCTATATCCTGAACCTGCTTACTGTCTACTGTTCGAAACTTCTCACTAATCATATCCATGTACTTCTGTCTATTTTCCTTGTCCTGGAGATTTTCTACCCTTATTCGTTTGCAGACAGATTTCACTTTCTCTACCCTAGGCCTAGAGATACTTAGTTCACTACAGATAGTGGTCTGTATCATCAAAAAATCTACGAAAAACTCATACATTCCTAACAGATTTCCTGAATTCAAAGTCTGTTAAGATATAGTCTATTATGGATCTGGTACCCCTAGCCTCCCATGTGTAGCGGTGAATAGCCTTATGCTTGAAGAATGTATTCATGACAGCTAAACCCATACTAGCACAGAAGTGCAGCAAAGGCTTCCCATTCCCATTAGCTTCTCCACATTTACCAATCACCCTTTTGTATCCTTCAGTTCTATTCCCATCTCTTGCATTGAAATTGCCCATTAGCACAATTCTATTCTTGCTGTTGACCCTGACCACGATGT
This sequence comes from Anabrus simplex, assembly GCF_040414725.1. NCBI lineage: Eukaryota > Metazoa > Arthropoda > Insecta > Orthoptera > Tettigoniidae > Anabrus > Anabrus simplex. The sequence continues at coordinate 180,280,030 of NC_090266.1, forward strand.
CACTCAATGCTTCATAAAACTTGTCAACTTCATCCTCATCTGCACCCTCACATGGTGAATACACGGACACAATTCTTGTCTTAATTCCTCCAACTGACAAATCAACCCCCATCATTCGCTCAATTATGTGCCTAACAGAAATTATGTTGCATGCAGTGGTATTCCTGATAAAGAGCCCTACCCCAGACTCTGTCCTTCCCTTTCTAACACCCGTCAAGTACACTTTATAATCTATCTCTTCCTCGTTATCTCCCCTTACCCGAATATCACTTACTCCTAGCACATCCAGATGCATCCTCTTTGCTGACTCAGCCAGTTCTACCTTCATCCTTCCATAAGCCTCATTAATATTGATAGCTCCCCATCAAATTCCATTTCGCTCGCCAAGTTGTTTCCAAGGAGTCCCTCGCCTGTCAAATTGGAGTGGGACTCCATTACTCCCATAGGTCCGAGGCTTACTTAAAATGTTCTGAGCTGGGTAAATTCATGAAGCAGGATGCTACCCTACTTGCACATAGTCCAAGTGAGGATATCTCCTCTAACGGGTTAAGGACCTGCGGTGAATTGTATAGTCCTAGCCGCCTGAGCACAAGGAGGGCCATGACTCCGAATATGTCCGAGATGCCCACTCACATTCCATAGCAACTGGTATCCCGACTCTCAGGACCACTTACTAGGCCACTCAGCCATTGCCCATGGTTCACGAACTAGGACATGACTACAGTAACCCACAAACATGAAATATGTTTTAACTTAGACATAATTTTATTGTTATATGACTTGTAAAATATAAGATTTGTCATTCAGGTGTACAAGCATAATTTAATCCAATAGAATAGATTCACGATCTTATATAACCTTAAGTAAATGATAATTGGCTGATGATGCTCACGAAAAAGGAGCGAAACGTGTACCATATTAACAACTTAATAAATATGTAAGTTTTATTACGTTATTATTGTATTGAATAGGTGGTATTTAACAAAATTATAAGAATTTGTATCACAAGTAGATCTTCAATACGGACCAAAAAAAATTTATAACCTGGAGTGCACAACTCCATACAAGTGCACTAACTGCTCTTGTCTTCATTCTCCTCAAGATAGGAACTGTCCGTCCTCTCTGAGTGAGAAGAAGATCCACGAGATCAAGAATGTGGATGGTCTTTCCTACCAGGAAGCGCGCCGTAAGTTTAATTCTCTGAATGCCCTGGCCAAGACATTAGACTTCAGCATGATAGCACAGTCTCTCCCAGGTTCGTTATTTTCCATTGAAACACCTTTCCAGAAGATCGCTGCATCCAAGGCGGCAGTTGCTCCTGTGAGCAGCACCGCAACGGGAATGAGCTCTGAGGCGGGTCCACCCTGGTCTTCGACCACCAATAAGCTTGTGCCGACTAAAAAACCTATGCCGGCACAGCAGGGGAAGAAGGCAATGTCTCCTTCCCTCACAAGGTCGGTGAAAGCTGCTCCTAAGCTGGCGGAGGCGGCTTCGTCGACCAGGGCTGGGAAATCATCTACCAACCCACCTAAACAAGAATCGACGGCAGGGAAGAAGAGCGTTCTTACCAGGCGTTCTTCCACATCTACAAATGGGACCACACACCCTCCATCTACATGGTCTGATTCTGCGCCAGCAGGTATTCCTCCTGGAATACCTGCGCGTTCCCATCGTAGGAAGAAACCCCGCCCCCGGACTACGTCGAAGAAATTCAAGGCATGCATCATCTCGTCTTGTGATGAGGTGATGCACATGGAGCATTTATCTCCATCTTCGGATGGGGTGTGAGTGTAAGTTAGGTAGCATTGCGCTGCTTTTAACCTAAACCTCAGAAGTCCACACCCGCACTATGGCACTGTTACAGTTGAATTGTAACGGTTATGATATGCATCTTGCTGAGCTGCGCCAGCTCATTAGCGAGTATTCGGCGAGTATAATCTGTATTCGGGAAACAAATTTCCGACCAGGTCATCATACGGTCTTGAGAAATTTTCGACTATACTGGACAGAACGACATCATACTGACCGGTCTTCCGGTGGTGTTGGCATTTTTATCCGTTCTGATACCTGCAGCGGAGAGATTCCACTAAGAACTTTGCTGGAGGCTGTAGCAGTTCGCGTTCCGCTGCCTGTCGTAGAAACAGTGTGTAATGTTTTTCACCAGGCCAGCCCCTTAGAATAAATTATGTCACTGATCTTATAGATCAGCTTCCCCTCCCTTCCTCTTATTGGGTGATTTTAACGCCCATCACCCCGTATAGGGCTTTGAAGCACCTTGCCCCATAGGAAGGGAGTTGGAAACATTAGTAACAGAGCTGGATTTATGTCTTTTGAACACAGGTGAACCAACTCAATTCAGTGTACGTTACGGCAAATACTTCAGTCTATGTAGCTGATTGTTGGTTCCTCTGTTTCAGTGGAATACACATGATGATCTCTGTGACAGTGACCATTTTCCCATTATTCTTACTTTGTTAGAACAAAAATCCATCGAGGCTGCTCCTCGATGGATTCTTAACCATGCAGATTGGCCAAAGTTCACATCCCTAGCTGTCTTTAACGATGATACCAAGCAGACCGTAGATGGCGAAATAACCTACATAACGCAAGTTATCCTTGCTGCTGCTGAGGAGTCCATTCCCTCCTTCTCTGGGAGTCCTCGCCGAAAACTCGTTCTTTGGTGGAACGAAGAAATTGCAGCAGCTATTAAAGAATGCCGTCGCGCTCATAAACGTTATCATAAGCAGCCTACTGTGGCCAATTTGGTAACATTGAGAAAACTCCGTTCTAAGGCGCGAGTTCTTATTCACCAAAGTAAGAAAGCTTCGTGGGAGAGATATGTGTCATCTATGACATCACATACTCCATCATCTCAAGTGTGGACTAAACTTTGATGTATTTCAGGTATCCAAGGATCATCTTCTGTACCGGGAATTTCCATTGCAGGCAGTAGTGTCACTGAACCACTCTTAATTGCTAACCATCTACTGTAGCTGGTCATTTCGCGGATGTGTCTGGCTCCAGGAATTACCATCATGATTTCCTCGTTCTGAAGTGGGAGGCAGAACATTATCATCTTAGTTTTGGCACTCAAGCTTCAGAGGACTATAACGTGCCCTTTACGGAGTGGGAACTCTGCAGTGCCTTGGCGTTTTGCAGGGACACGTCACCTGGGCCAGACAATGTCCATAACCAGATGTTGAAACACCTTAGTGAGAATAGTCTGTTATATCTCCTACGAGTGTTCAACCGAATCTGGATAGAGGGTGAGTTTGTCTCAGTGGCGAGAGGGCATAATTATTCCTGTCCTCAAGCCTGATAAAGACCCTAAGTATGCAGGAAGCTATAGACCTATTTCACTCACTAACTGTTAGTGAAAGCTGTTTGAGAGGGCGGTAAATCGCCGACTTGTGTGGTGTCTGGAGAAACAAGGACTTTTTTCCGAGTACCAATGTGGTTTTCAAGCCGCTCGCTCGATCACTGACCCCCTGGTATGCCTGGAGAGTTCAATCCAGGATACATTTCTCCGCAAACAGCATTTGGTGGGTGTTTTCTTCGACTTGGAAAAGGCCTGTGACACCACATGGCGATACGGTATACTTTCAGTCCTGCATGAATGGAGATTCCGAGGTAACTTGCCGGTATTTATTGCAAATTTTTTGTCCCTCCGTCTATTCCGTGTCCGAGTTGGGAGCGCATATTCGCAATACCACGTTCAAGAAAATGGAGTCCCACAGGGATCGGTTCTTAGTGTCGCTCTGTTTGCGATTGCCATAAACGGTATTGTCGCTGCTGCTGGTTCAGCAATAATATCGTCGCTATATGTGGACGATTTTGCTCTGCATTATAGCTCACATAATATGGCAGTCGCAGAGCGGCAATTACAGCAAGCTATTAGGAGAGTGGAACGGTGGACTTTAGAATATGGCTTTCGGTTTTCAAGCGAGAAGACCACTGTTGTGCACTTTTGCCGGAAACGAACTCTTCATCCGGATCCTGAGCTTTTCTTAGGGAATGTTGTTCTTCCTGTAGTTGACACTTACCGATTTCTTGGGCTCCTTTTTGATAGCAAATTATCGTGGGAGCCGCATGTGCGGTAGTTGAAATTACAATGCACCAGGAAGTTGAACATCATGAAGTTTCTTAGCACCACTACTTGGGGTGCAGACCACATGGTGCTCCTACGATTTTATGGGGCACATATATTATCCAGGTTAGACTACGGCAGTGCAGCATATGGATCAGCAAGGCAAAGCGCCCTTGCGCACCTGAATAGTATCCACCACATCGGGGTTAGGTTGGCGACGGGAGCTTTTCGTACGAGCCCCATTGCTAGCCTGGTCGCTGAATCTGGTGTGCCACCTTTATGCCTGAGGCGCCAGCAAATGCTTCTGTCCTATGCTGCAAATTTGCAACAGATGCCACTTCACCCAAGCTATCCTTGCGTATTTCACAATGGAAACCATCCGCTGTATGATTCTCATCCTCCAGCAATGCGGCCGGTTGGAATACGCTTGGATAGCAGTCACAGAATGTTTGATGTACCTTCGGTTCCCTGCCTTGTCAGACAACCAAGTGGGGCACCTCCGTAGATAATACGACGACCTGAAATAATCCTGGATCTGCACACTGGCCCTAAGGAAAACACTTCGATTTATCAGAAGCTCTTTGTGTGCGTTTTTGGTCGGTATCCAGGTTCAGTCATCGTTTACATGGATGGTTCAAGTATAGAAACGAAGGTGGGCTGTGCATTCGTTGTCGACAATGATAGGTTTCTTTTTGCTCTTCCGGAAACCTGTAGCGTGCACAGCAGAGCTCTATGCTATCTGTGAAGCGCTGTGTTATGCACTGTCCGATGAGCGCCGACACTTTCTTGTGTGTACTGACTCCTTGAGCTCACTACAGTCTATTGATACCTGTTTCCCTCGACACCCTCTGGTGCAGCGGATCCACGACCTGATGGCCGGGTGTTCGGATGCCGGCACCAAGCCACATGGGTGCAGAGAGAAATGAGTTAGCAGATAAGGCTGCCAAGGAGGCAGTAACACTGCCACTGTTGCCTTTTTGAAGGTTCCAGCAAGTGATATTCGCTCTCAGCTAAGACATCTGGTTATGTCCCATTGGGAGATGGAGTGGCAGGCCACTCCTCTTCCAAATAAGCTGAGAGCGATAAAAGGAACAACGAAGGTATGGAGGACTTCCCTTCGGGCTTCTCGGAGGGAAGCAGTGGTATTATGACATCTTTGGATCGGCCACGGAATCCTGACGCACTCCCATCTATTGAAAGGGTAACCCCCTCCGGTGTATACTTGCGGCAATCATCTTACCATGGTACACATCCTTACGGAGGGTGTGGTACTGGCCGATCTGCGTCGTAGGCTTAACCTTCCGAGTACAATCTCCCTCATCTTGCGAGATGACAAGCCGTCAGCAGACCTACCTCGTCATCCTTTTTTTTTTTTTTTTTGAGGGGTAGTGGTCTTTTTTATCGTGTGTAATGATGTCCTTTGTCCTAGTGTGTGTTCACTGCACTTTTATCCAATTGACTTTATTTTAGTTCGTGTTTGCATATTTTAATGTGTTATTTTAACTTTTAACTTGAATTAATTATATATATACACACACACATCTGTACTCCCTTTGTCCGTATTCCTTTGTCACCTATATTTTCAATTATCTTATTAGACAATAAGGCATTGCAAATTAGACCCACTGATTATTTTAATCTCATAATCATTTTTCATCCCCATTTTTAAAACTCCAGTCAGTGAATACATTTTAAAATTTTAATTATATCAAATCATGTCGTCCATCTCATTCCATTAGGGGCCGATGACCTTCGATGTTAGGCCCCTTTAAACAACAAGCATCATCATCATCAAAAATCACACTTTTGGAATCGAATAGACCAATAAATTATGAGCTTAATATTTAAAGAAAAGTTGAAAATTTTAAAAATTGCCTTATTGCATCACGCAATTTTCACAGATCTGTATAGTGATAAGTTCTGTTCCAAATAGATGGTGGGTGGTAGTGGTTAAAGGTTTATTTTTAATTGTATGAGAGAAGTTACTGGACTTGATGAGAATTTTGTTAGGAGTTTTGGTATTTTCTAGTCTATAATACCACCTCCATAAGAGGATCTATATCAACTCTTTAAAAATATATCATGATCTATCAACCTGTAAAATCCCCACAATTTCCTCTCGCACTTACCATAAGATATTGATTCTGAAATTCTCCTCTAGGTGAAGGATGCAGATAAGACATCCCGCAGAAAAGAGAAGCAGAAGCTAAAATCGGATGAGAAGCAAGAAAAGAGACGGCAGAAGGAAGAAAAATTAAAAAGGCATGCTGAAAAGGAGAAAGAACGTGAAAAGAAGAGGGCAAAACAGAAGGTGAAGAGTAGCCCTGTTGTACATCAGGTGACACTCCAGGATTTTGCTCAGTCTGAAGAAAACTTTGTTCCTCTTCTATTAGAAAAATGTGTCAAATTTATCGAAGAAGAAGGTCTAGATTCGGAGGGTATCTACAGAGTTCCTGGGAATCGAGCTCATGTGGACTTATTATTTCAGAAGTTTGAGGAAGGTAAGTGTTAGTTTTAATTTTTCATGCTATCAGTTTTATAATCATTTTGTAGCTATGGTTATAGTGCTATGATTTGGCTTCCCTTTCCTTTATTTAACCTTTTAAGTGCTGAGTTACCAGTTGACTGTTTGGTACCTCATTGCTGAGTTTTATCATTCATTTATAAAAAACATTGTAGAAGCCTCAATTGTTAACTTATCAGTGGGGTGATAAGCTTAAAATGTTTATAACTCTGTTTGTTTATATATATAAATGCAAATGGAAAATCCTACACTTTTTTTCAATATTATTCTGAGAGAAAGCAAAATTACACCTTTTGTTGTCATGCATGCATCATCTTTGTACAAAGTACAGAGCCCAAAACACGATTATTTCCTAGAATCTGTAGGCAACTAATACATGTAACGCCTTACAAGTACATAAGTTGATATTTTAAAATACTTTCTAAACCTGGAATGTGGTGACAGCTCAATGTTTTCCACCAGTTGTTTGTGATACTGATTTGTTTCAACAACAACCAGCTGCACCAAATCCACTGACAGAATGGTTTTTAAAAAATCCATGATTTTGGGGTTGTCACCAAACACTACTTGGCTCCGAGAGTCTGTCCGAGTTACTTGAAGGTGTGGTGGAAAAAATTCATCCGTCAGTCACAAAAATAGTAAAATGTAAGCTCATGTCTTCATACTGCCATAGTGCAGCTCTCTTCAGGCACACCCCCATTGGAGGTGAAATGCATGTATCATCTCATCCACATACCAGCCCTCCTGCTATTGCTTTGTTATGCAGGGTACATGCTTCGAGCCCATATGTGAAAATTGGAATGAAGTAGGTATAAAACATGGTCACTTTTGCTTTGTGGGGTATTTTATCATCCCAGAGTAGATTTCTCTCTTGAAACTAAAATTGAGAAGCTTTCTGAGTCCTATTGAGTATTTCTTGGTTTACTGTGATATCTTTTGAAATGATACTTCCAAGGTATTTGAAATTAGAAACAGACTGCAATGTAGTTCCCTCCAGGAAAATGTTTGAATATGTGCCTTTTCTGTTGATAGTCATTTCAACAGTTTTTGTTTTACTGATGTATAGTCCATATTCTTTAAACTTGCCATTCCAAAGATTTAGTTTCTCCTGTACTTCTGCTTCATTTTCTTTCCAGATCAGAACATCATCTGCAAATATTAGTGTGTTAGGCTTTTTTGCATTGTTCATTGATGGACTTTATGATCTGATCCATAGCAATGATGAACAGGAGTGGTGACAAGACACTTCCCTGCTGGACTCTTTGGGTTTTAAACCAATCTGATCTTCCATCCGCGGTTAGGAGCGCACAGCTGTGAGCTCGCATCTGGGAGATAGTGGGTTCGAACCCGACTGTCGGCAGCCCTGAAGATGGTTTTCTGTGGTTTCCTGTTTTCATACCAGGCAAATGCTGGGGCTGTACCTTAATTAAGGCCACGGCCGCTTCCTTCCCATTCCTAGGCCTTTCCTGTCCCATTGTCGCCATAAGACCTATCTGTGTCGGTGCGACGTAAAGTAACTAGCAAAAAAAATATATATATATCTTCCATCCCCTGCTTGGACACAGCTTAAGCACTTTTGATAGAGCATCTTTACTTTATTGATCATGGAGTTTGGCACACCTATACCTTCTAGGAATTCCCAGATTTTCTCCCTAGGCACACTGTTGTAGACCATCTCGATGTCGATAAAAACCATCACTAAGTTCTTACCATATTCCCAGTGCTTCTCTGCTAGCATTCTGATGGCAAACATCAGATCTATCAGATCTTTCCCTTTTTCCCAGTACTTTTCCATTAGTTGTCTAATGGCAAAAATTAGGTCTATTGTTCATCTGTTGCCTCTGAAGCCATGTTGTTCTTTAAACTGATCTATCCTTGTCCTTAATCTCTTCACTATGATCTTTTCTAATATCTTGAGGCAGTGTGGTAGCAGGGTAATTCCTCGCAAGTTTGTACACTTTCTTTCTTTAATACTGGTAAGATCAATCCTTTTTCCCATTCATCTGGCATCTGCAGATAGTAATTATTTTGAATTTTTAAATGAAAATAATAATGGACACAATTATTATCTGTTACAATTCAGCTGAAAGGTGATGTTTCAGAATGCAACAATTGATAAAGCAGTAGATACCTACTACTCAGTAAAACATCATGGCATGGAATTTTACATACCTGTATGGAATTTTAAGACCCCATATTCCCGAAGAGGTATAATCATAAATTGAAATTGTTGATTATTGAAAAGAAGAAAGCACACAAGTTGTACAAAATATCAGGTCTCATTTAGTGATTATCAGCATTTTTGTAAATTACTGTAAGAAATGAATGCAAGTCCAAATCCAAATGTTGCTATTGCAAAGTATATCTTTAATTTTGAACAAAGTATTTGTTCCAACCCACAGAAATTCTGGCAGTACCTAAGTTCTGAAAGCTCATGTAATAATTTTCATTCAACTTTGCATCTTAATGAAGTTACAGCAGATACTGGTGAAAACATCGTCTATCTTTTTGCACAGTAATTTTAATCTGTTTATTCTACATATCAGAATGATGATAATATGGCATATGATTATCCTTTTTCAGTTAATTTGTCAGTTATCAAGATCAGGAAGGTAGAAATTTACAACAAACTGATATCACGTGAATTAAAGAAAGCTGTGGGACCTTACCTACTCAAGAACTGCTCATTTATTTTATGTGAAGCACTCTTTTATCTGTTCAACTTACCATATTTGCCCAGTATTCAAAAATGGTGATAAAACTGACGTAAAACAGTATTTACCAGTTACAATTTCTTCTCTTATTTCCAAAAGGTTTGACTCAGTAATTCTTGACAAGATCACACCTCTCATGCTTTCAAGTGGACTGCATTTATACAGACTTCTCAAAAGCTTTCAACATTGCGCCCATGATACTTTGCTGCAAAAACTAACAGGTTATGGAATTAATGAGCTGCTCCTCTCCTCATATCTTAAAAATTGCATACAGATTGTTAAAATAAGGGATCATTTTCCTGTCTCTATTATTGTTCCAGTAGAGTTATTCAAGGATCTCACCTTGTTCCCTTTCCTTTTACTTTCTACATAAATTACATAAAAAATATACTTAAGAATTCCAAATTGCTTCTGTTTGTTGATGATGCAAAAACATTTATGAAAGTTGATTGTTTTAAATTCCAAGATGATTTACATTATCTGGAAAAGTATTGTACATAAAATGGGTTGAAACTTAAACATGATAAATGTAAAATAGTATTTAAAAAAGTAGAAAATATCATATCAGTACAAATTCAGTAATAGCAACATTCTCTCTCTTGTTTAACAAGTTCATGGCCTTGGTGTTTTATTCATGTATAATTTATCATTTAATGAACACATTGTCTGGCTCCATGGTTAAATGGTTAGCATGCTGGCCTTTGGTCCAATGGGTCCCAGGTTCGTTTCCCGATCGGGCTGGTGATTTTAACCTTCATTGGCTAATTGCAATGGCTCAGGGTCTGGGTGTGTGTGCCATCTCCATCACTAGAATTCATCATAGTTAGTGCTCCATTACAGCACGCCGAGCAAGGCTTCACAATTTCATGTTGGACTGAGAAACTTTAGACTACATTAAAAAAATATACCACCTAATCATACACCTGTAACAAAAGTATTGGAAGATGTTGCTGAGCACAGCGAGAGCACTGCTATTTTGTCCTTAAGTGGCACCACACAGAGGAGTATTTTAAGTGTCCAACAAGATTTTGAAGTGTACATTAAGTTTTTATCGCATCTACAACCTATCGCTTGAATGTGCCTCATCCAAAGAAGACTATTACACGATTAATGTTGTTGTAGAAATACACCCCCATATTTGAATGCACGACATTCGAACAAGACTCTTACGTGCGTAACGCGTTGCACAACATGCTAAATATTTTATAGAAACCTCAAAAAATTTTAAATGTGTAACTGTTGTCAAATTTTGTGTGTTACTATGTTCATACATTGTTAACAAGACCTTTTATGTATTTTGCTAGTTTTGTAATCTTAAGCTGATGATGAAATGTGTCATAACTGGTCCCTTGAATAAAAAAATGTTGTAAATACTAATCTGTACAACTTACATTTTGTATTGAAAAGGTGGAACCCTTACTGAAATTTCAATTAAATTAATTAACACATTGGAAATATTTGTAAGAAATCATTACAAAGACTGGGTTTAATCATGATAAATGTAAAATATCCTTTTTTAAGCAAGAAGAAAATATAATTTCAATACAAATTCAGTAATAGCAAAGATTGGGTACTAGATATTCCAGAGAATTTTCCAACTTAGCTACTTACTGCTTGCTGTATGTATCTATAGTATGTCCTGTACTTGAATACTGTACACCTATATGGAATCCTTCTCATCAGACTGCTATCCATATATTAAATTCAGTACAAGATAAATTCCTTCATTAAAAAAGAAATGGTATATGTCTTTTAGTGCCGGGAGTGTCCGAGGACAAGTTAGGCTCACCAGATGCAGGTCTTTTGAGTTGACGCCCGCTGGCGACCTGCGCGTCGTGATGAGGATGAAATGATGATGAAGACGACACATACACCCAGCCCCCGTGTCAGCAAAATAACCAATTATGGTTAAAATTCCCGATCCTGCCGGGAATCTAACCCGGGACCCCTGTGACCAAAAGCGAGCACGCTAACCACTTAGCCATGGAGCCGGACAATTCCCTCATTTATATTCATTTAGAACAGGTTTCATGTTTGATAATGTTGATTTTACAGCCCTGAAACAGTAATTAAATCTGCATAGTCTTATCACAATGCCATGAATTCTGGATGAAAATGAAAATCCACAGTCTGTTTCCAGATATTCGGCCGGGTCAGGAATGGAATGAATGAAGCCCCCATCTAGCGGCGAGGATAATTGCTGGATACACTTTTCATTTTTAAATTGCTACACTCCTTGGTGAATAAAGAAGAAATAAAGAAAAAATAAAGTCCCATATACCAGACATGCGCACAAGGTTTAATCATATACTGTCCACAAATTGGCATATAAATAGCCAACCAATTGAACAAATATCAAGATTGCTAGACAAAGTGTTATTGATGTATTTAACTGTTCATTATTAAAATTCGAAAATCACTTGCACAATCTCCAGAAGTGATTATTATTATTATTATTATTATTATTATTATTATTATTATTATTATTATTATTATTATTATTATTATTATTATTATCCTATGCTTGCTTGTACTATTAACCTATGTGTTTTATTTGTACATTCTTCATATACTCCTTGTTTCTTTTTAGATTTGTCTTTTTTCTATTGTGTTGTAAAAATTATTATTATTATTATTATTATTATTATTATTATTATTATTATTATTATTATTATTAGAGTAGCAAACCATCAATCAATCAATCACCATCAAACATCACTGATCTGCATTTAGGGCTCCCCCCCCCCCCCCCCCTCCAGGTGGCAGATTCCCTATGAATTGTTTACTTAGTTGTACTATTAAATGATTTCAAAGAAATTGGAAATGTATCAAACCTCTCCCATGATAAATTCTTCCAATCCCTAATTTCTCTTCTTATAGATGAATATTTTCCCCAATTTGTCCCTTTGAATTCCAATTTTATTGCCATATTATGATCTTTCCTACATTTAAAAGCTCCACTTATGCTTGTTCATCTACTTACGTCATTCCACACTATTTCTCCACTGACCGCTCATCTCGTTATTCCCCAACTCTTCCCAGCCCAAAGTTTGCAACATTTTCGTAACACTATTCTTTTATCATTATCCTATAATAAGCCTACCAAATCAGACTATGATTAACATACTGTAATGTGTTGGCAGTGTAGTAAATAAACACAGATACTGATGGCATTATACAATTGTATTATCTAATTGATCTAATTGTTGATTCTACATGCTGACATTCACAGGCATTCCCAGTTCACAGTATCCACTCAAAGAACATGACCACAATTACACAGTTCATGCTCTCTCTTAGTTCTCACTGTTCATTCACACTAATTCACTCAGTCTTTGGTCACTAGCACTACATTCTCACTCAGTTACTTCGTCGCCGCCATTATGGTCCACAGTTAACAGCCCGGTCATGATAGTCTCGCATTTCAGGATGATATTTACTGTCCACACACTGCCGTAGAACTCTGTTCACAACCCCATGTCAGTAACTGGCCTTCTCTTCCAGGCTGCACCAGAACCTTCAATGTCCTTCCACAGCATCCCGCCCGAGAGAGACACGCACGTACGTTGACAGGCACACAGAACAAGTCCTCAGCTGTAGCAGGTGGACACTCCAAAAGACTGGTACACTCAGCTCAGACTGTAACTCTCACTTGACCACTGATTGTGAGAGCTCACACTGCGGTTACTCGTCCTGAACCCGTAACTGTAGGGCTCATCGCTCTCTTTCGCTCACTGGCTGAGCTCCAGCTGAGCTCCTTACTTTCTGAACCATCTCGCACATGTGCACTGCCTTTATATAAGACAGATATGGAAGGCTCTCGGTCCTGAGGACCTCGTTGTTTCTGCGACCTTCAAAATCTCCAGCAACGTAGCAGTCAGTGACTGTAACTGCAGCAGAATCTGACCAATGCACGTCGGTCCTCCGCTGTCAGGTTGGTTGTGCAGCGGGTAGCGAGGCCCTGGCATGGTGACGTCTCGTAGGGCGGGGCCACAATGGCCCACTCTCCCACAAGCCTTGCTCCACAGAATGGTGAACATACCACAATACTTAGTGGAGAAAGTTAATAATAATAATAATAATAATAATAATAATAATAATAATAATAATAATAATAATGTTATTGTTTTTCTGTCCCACTTTGTCCTACTTCTGAAGGTTTTCAGAGATGCTGAGTTGCTGGAATTTAGTCCCAAGGGAGTTCCTTTATGTGCCAATAAATTTACTGACAGGAGGTTAACATATATGAGCACCTTCAAATACCACCGGACTGAGTCAGGTTTAGAACTTGCCAAGTTGAGGTCAGAAGGCCAGCGCCTCAACCAACTGAGCCACTCAGCCTGGTTTTGTGCAAAAAGTTAGTGTATACAGTATGAGTTTTGAAGTTTCAATATCCAGCTGTTTATTTGTGTTGCTGTTTTACTAAGTACATATTGGTGAAGTTGCGTTAAAGTTTGGTATGTTATTACAATAGACAAAAGTACACTGTAAGTTTTTATTCCTGTAGCATGAATTTGTTTCTCTTCGATGTGACATACTTTACGTAATTCAGACAGTTCTCTGCCCCCTTGAATACCAGTTATCAAGCTTTGACTGTACTTTGGATGCAAGATATCAGAAGACAGACGAGTAAGCCACGAGGTCAGTAGCAGCATGCAGTTAGACAGAGGGTTCTTTCAGAATGGGAGAGGATAGGTGCGGAATAATGATATACTATTGGAATTCAAGAAACACTTTACAATAGCTACATTTTACCAATCCTGACTTACGGAGTGGGGACATGGGTGACCTTAAAGCCCCAGGAATGAAAAATACAGGCAATTGAAATGAAGTTCCTATGAATTACAGTATGCTGAGGAAAACAAGAAAGGGTCATGTGAGGAATGCAGATGTAGACCTGGAATAAACAGGCTCAAGGAAAGGATAGAACAGTTATATTTGAGATGGTTTGGGTACCTGCAGAGAATGGAGGATAGGAGAACACCAAGACCGGTATTTGAAATGAAAGTAAAAGAGACAATACCCGGGGGGCAGATCCAGGAGATGGTAAAGACAAATCTGGGGAAAATAGTGAGAGACGTGGAAGAGGTGTTCAAATAGTAGTGGTGAAATGATAGAAGCCTATAGAAGTTATAGAAGTTATTGATCCACAACCTGACCCAAACTTAATTTGAGAAGAGGAATTGCATATTTTTATTGAGCATGACTTTACTTTACTTTACTTTACTTTACTTTACGGACTGAGAAGCTCTGATGGTAGTTCACTGTCCTCCTAAGCCCAACTTGGCAGGTTCAATCCTGGCTCAGTTTGGTGATATTTGAAGATGCTCAAATATGTGAGCCTCGCGTCTGTAGATTTACTGACAAGTTAAAGAACTCCTGAGTGACAAAATTCCAGCACCTCAGCGTCTCTAAAAAATGTTAAAGTAGTTAGTTGGACGTAAATCAATAACATTATTATTTATTTTCCTTTACAGGTATTCTTCATTGTCGTGTTGATTTTTCTGTTTCTGTTTTGCATGCTGCTTATCCAAATACTTTATATAATCTTCTTGTTAGTAGTAGTAGTAGTAGTAGTAGTAGTAGTAGTAGTAGTAGTAGTCCTTAGAGTGATTTAATGTAGCTCTCCATACTACCCAATTCTGTCTAACCTCTTCTTTATGTAACTATCTCATCCTGCATCTATTTTTCTGATTCATATCTTGGCATTGACCTACAATCCTATCTCCTGAACATCCCTCTAAAATCCACTAACAGTTCTTACATGTCTGAAGTATTGTTCCGTCTGTCACTTCTTTTGGTTCAATATTGCTAAACCATTTTCCTCTCTGTAACTTGATGAAATATCTTTTCATTTCTTGTATACCGAGTAAGGTGGCTACATGGTTCGAGGTGTGTAACTGTTAAAATGAATTTGGATGGTGGAGATTCAAAGCCCATTTTCGGCAGCCCTAAAGATGGTTTGCCATGGTTACCAATTTTGACACCAGGTGATGTTCCTTAATTAAGGCCACAGTCACTTCCTTCCCTGTCCCAGCCCTGTTCTATCCCATTTTAGCCATAAGATCTATCTGAGTTTGGGTAACATAAAACAAATAGGGAAAAGAAACTGATGTGCCCATCTCAGCAATATTCTTCTGTAACACCACATTTCCACGTTTCAAGGGATTCTTTTCTCTTTCATACTGTTTAAATTTTTGATGTGGTTGGAGAGATCCCCACTTGGACTATGTGTAAGTAAGGGTAGCATCTTGCTTCACAGAATTTTCACCCAGCATGCTCAAAATGTTTCGAGCAAATCTCGGACCTATAAGAGTAACGGAGTCCCACTCCCATGTGACACGTGAGGGACTCCTTGCAAACAACTTGACGAATGAAATGGAATTTGATGTCGAGCTATCAGTATTAATGGGACTTACGGAAGGAAGAAAAAAAGAAGGAAAGGAAGAAGAACTGGCTGACTCAGCAAGGAGGATGCATGTGAATGTGTTAAGAGTTAATGGTATTTGGTTAAGGGGAGATAACTAGGAAGAAATAGGAGTTTATAAAGTGTACTCGATAGATTTTAAAAAGGGAAGGGCAGAGTGTGGAGCAGGAGTGTTTATCAGGAATACTATTGCTTGAAACAGTTTGTGTTAGGCATGTAAATGAGTGGATAATGTGGGTAGATTTGACAGTTGGAGGAATTAGGACAAAAATTGTCTCAGTGTACTCACCCTGTGAGGGTGCGGATGAGGATTAAGTTAACAAGTTTTATGAAGCATTGAGTGACATTGTAATCAGGGATAACAGCAAGGATGGGTTAATGCTAATGGGCAATTTCAATGCGAGAGTTGGAACTAGAACTGAAGGATACGAAAGGGTGATTGGTAGACATGGGAAAGATATGGAAGCTAATAGGAATGGGACACATTTGCTGGACGTCTGTGGTAGTATGGGATTAGTAGTTACAAATACATTCTTCAGGCTTAAGGCTACATATGGGAGAGTAGGGGCACCAGATCCATAAAAGACTATATCATAAAGACTTTGAATTCAGGGAATCTGTTAGGAATGTGCACTACCTGATCTGAAGTGAATTCATTACGGTATTATCCCACTTTTACGTTTCCGTATTCAACATTTTCTCATTGTTTACAACATTTTCTTTCGTATGCCCCCTCATATTTCCTATTCTCACAATGTATTTAAATCCTGAAATTACCGAGCTCGATAGCTGCAGTCGCTTAAGTGAGGCCAGTATCCAGTATTCGGGAGATAGTAGGTTTGAACCCCACTGTCGGCAGCCCTGAAAATGGTTTTCTGTGGTTTCCCATTTTCACACCAGGCAAATGCTGGGGCTGTACCTTAATTAAGGCCACGGCCACTTCCTTCCCACTCCTAGCCCATTCCTATCCCATCGTCGCCATAAGACCTATCTGTGTCGGTGCGACGTGAAACAACTATCAAAAAAAAAAATCCTCAAATTTACATTAGCAACATTTTTTGTTTCCCACCATTTATGCCATGTCAGGTTGTTTGAGGTGGGAAGAAATCAATGTAAAATGGCGTCGCAACTAACCTATAATGCTTTGAGTAACCACGGGATAATGACCAAACCAGAGAGCACACACTTTACAACACATAGGCGAAACTTGCCAATTAGGAATATCAGGGGATGCTATGCAGACTGCATGACTGCATGCCTGCTCAACAAATTTATGCAAATTTATATTAACATGGGTGGGTTTTGGGGCTGGGTGTCTATGTGAAATCAGCATGGACAAAACACTGACACCATAACCAGGCAACTAGTGTACGTTATATTGATGGAAGATTGACGCCATTTTGGTGGACAGTAGGGCATGTTTTTGGAAGATGTTGATGTTGGATGTATTAGACCTTGAAAGATAGACTGTAAATAAAGCAATCACAAAAAATTTTAAAAGGGAAACATTAATACATATTCTGAACATTGTGGAAGGAAGAGAAAAATTATGTCATCTAAGGCTAAACCATATCCATGATTTGAGGTTTCTCTGTGTAGCTGAGAAAATGGTAACTTTTTGGAATAGGCCTACATAATGTAGGATTAATTTCTTCCAAATAAAACAAAGTAAAGCTAATTTTCTTTTCTTCTTTACATTCTCTCCTAAAATAAGGGTGCGCAGATTATTAGATTGCACATATATACGGTATTTTTGTCATTTTTTATGTTTTTGTTCTTATCCGAGTCGAGCGGTCAGTCATTTGCCGTGCTCTTCTTGTCGTGTCATTTGTTCATCCTTCTTTATTGTTAGTGTTTACTTTTCTGGCTAATAATGAGGGAGGTGGGGAGGAAGAGAAGGTTCAAACCTTGGGAAAAGTTGATTCATTATTGCACTGGCAAGCGAGTTGCAGCTCTTTTTATTCACGGTGAAATATAATAAAATAATAAAAATTCAGTTTGAAACTTTGAAGCCCCAGGCATTCCATTTGGTGGTGTTCTCTTAAGATTGAACATAAAATGCATGTAAAGTGGTGAACATTCTTGGTATTGTAAATTTCAGTGCATCTAATAGCTGGATCAACTGATTCATGTAAAGGCATAACATACCCTATAATATTGTTTGTTCGTCGCCATAAGACCTATCTGTGTCGGTGCGACGTAAAGCCCCTAGCAAAAAAAAAAAAAATTGTTTGTGGGGTAAACAAATGCAATTAGTGGCAAAACTGTGGAATATTGGATCACTGGATTATTACAAAAGGTGACCAACAAATACGAATCCAGGAACATTTTTTACATAGACGAAACTGGACTCATTTTCAGTGTGTTGCCCAGGATGGCATTGGCATTCAAAGAATAAATGCCATAATGGGACATGCAGAAAAATGGGGCTCACAATGATTTTGCAAACCATTGCTGATTGCTGTGAGAAGTTCCACCCCTTTGTGATAGGGAAATCTAACAAGCTTCGTTGCTTCAAGCATGTGCGATCATCACCAACTTAATATGATGCAACTGTAAAACATGGATGACCTCAGATCTTATTTTGACAGATGTTGGCTGCTCTGGATGCGAAAATGGGCATGTAAAATAGAAAGATCATCAATCATTGTCCAGCACATCCCATAGATGTTTATATGAGGAACGTGTAGGTACAATTTCTTCCTGGTAACTGCACAGCAAGCTGCAGCCTGTGGATTTAGGGGTTATACACTCCTTGAAATGACTTTGTAGAAAGAACTCGATGCAGAGAATTTTATTCGTTTTGGATGCTGGAAAGGATCCATCATCATTTAAAGTTTAAATCCATGATGCGCTTCACTTCTTTACGAAGTCTTGGAAGGCTTTGAAGCAGAATGAAAATGAAAATCCACAGCCTGTTTCCAGTCATTTGACCGAGTCAGGAATGGAATGAATGAAGCCCCCATCTAGCGACGATTAAACAAAGTACTATCTCAAATTGTTTTTGAAAGTAGAATTCTACAAGAATCCTCCCGACTCTCAGCTGCCAGCGGAAGAAAAGGAGGAGGCCTGCTTCCTGATGTATGGAGCATATTGCAGTCAACCTGTACTACTGAACGTTTTCTTTCGGTGGATGATGCTATGATTACTGCAGAGGAAAGAAGTGTGTGTAAGAGTCGGTTGCGGAACAAACTTTAGCCCAATCTCCCACCAGTGACAATGAATAAGATGAGGATAGTGAAGTGATGCTTACCAGTGCTGAGGAAAGATATAGGACAGTAGAACTACATGTAAACAGAGATTGATTCTGGGCTGTTTTGGTCAGAAGCAGTGATTGTGTAGTTTTTCATCTAGAATAAATGTGTGTTAATGTTGTAAATAGGCACGTTAGCATTAATATAAATATTCCATCCAGAGAAAGAAATTTTATAGCATTTTAAATAATTATATAACTATATTTAGACTGATGCTTTCACAGCCTATCTACAGTTATATAACTATTTTAAGAAAGAAAACCAGATTAAAAGAATATATTACACAATATTTGAACTACCTACCAATACTCTTCTCCTGGTCGGTGGATGAGCAGAATAAAAAATGTTGTATCAGCAGTAAATTTACATTGGAACTTTATTTGGAGAGTGTACTAGGATTAAGGCTGAAATACTCTATAAATTAATAATATGCATTTGTGTAACATTTTCCTCATTTTTCCAGAATATTTTCACATATATGTTGTTTCCCACCATTCAGACTTCCCCCTGTCTACACCAGTATTCTTTGCGTCCCTTGAAAAGTGTAGAAGAGAGGTAATACTGTAAGTCTAGGCCTAGGATAGAGAAAGTGAAATCTGTTGCAGACAAATAAGGGTAGAAAATCTCCAGGATGAGGAAATTAGGCAGAAGTACATGGATATGATTAGTGAAAAGTTCCAAACAGTGGACAGTAAGCAGGTTCAGGATATAGAAGGAGAATGGGTGGCATATGGGGATACTGTAGTAGAAACAGCAAGGAAATGCCTAGGAACAACTATCTGTAAAGAT
This sequence comes from Anabrus simplex, assembly GCF_040414725.1. NCBI lineage: Eukaryota > Metazoa > Arthropoda > Insecta > Orthoptera > Tettigoniidae > Anabrus > Anabrus simplex. The sequence continues at coordinate 180,299,825 of NC_090266.1, forward strand.
GGGAAAAGGCGAACATGTTGATGGAATGATCAAGTGAGAGTAGCTTGTAAATGTAAAAAAGAAAACCTATCAGAAATGGCTCCAAACAAGGACTGATACAGACAGGGAATTGTACATAGGGGAATGAAACAGAGCAAAACAAATAATTGCTGAATCCAAGAAGAGATCATGGGGAAAATTTTGGTAATAATCTTAAAAGGCTGGGTAAAGCAACAGGGGTAGCATTTCTGGAGAGTAATAAAGAATATTAGGAGGTAAGGGAAAAAAGAAAGGAGTAGTGTTTTGGGTAAATCAGGTGAACTGATTATAGATCCCAGGAAATCACTGGAGAGGTGGAAGGAATATTTTGAAAATGTTCTCAACATAAAAGGAAGTCTTCCTGGTGACATTGTGAACAACTGAGCTTATGGAGATGATGACGACGATGATGGTAAAATTACACTTGAGGAAGTAGGAAAGATGGTAAATAAACTACATTGTCGTAAAGCAGCAGGAATAGATGAGATTATACTTGAAATGGTGAAGTAGAAATGGTGAAGTATAGTGGGAAGGCAGGGATGAAATTGCTTTGTAGATTAATAAGATTATAAGGAATACAGTAGTAAGAAAACTTCTGGTTGGCCAGAAGCTATAACTGCATCTGTCTACAAGCAAGGGAACAGGAAGGATTGCAGCACCTATTGAGGTATTTCATTGATCAGTATACCAGAAGAGGTGTTCACTGGAATTTTGGAAGGGAGGATGTGATCAGTGGTTGAGGGTAAGTTGGATGAAAACCAGTGTGGTTTCAGACCAAAGAGGGGCTCTCAGGTTCAGATCTTCAGTATGCACCAGGTAACCAAAAATGCTATTGAGAGGAATATACACTTATGTTCATGTATCGTAGATCTAGAGAAGGCATACAACACAGTACTGAGGGAAAAGGTATTCACCATACTGGAGAACTAGGGAATTAAGGCTAGATTATTGAAAGCAATCAAAGGCATTTATGTTGATAGTTGGTCTGCTGTGAGAACTGATTGTACAATAAGTTTGTGTTTCAAGATATTTAAAGGAGTTTGTTGTGCATAGTTTACATGGATCATTTACTGGTAGGTTATAAAATGGCAGGGAGGTATTCATTTAGGTGGAAATGTAATAAGCAGTTTAGTAGTGTATGCCAACAAATTGGTCTTAATGGCAGATAGTGCTGAAATCCTGCATTTATTTATTTATTTATTTATTTATTTATTTATTTATTTATTTATTTATTTATTTATTTATTTATTTATTTATTTATTTATTTAATTATTTATTTATTCCGTTTTTACAGTAGCAGAGTTAGGGCTCGAGGCCCTCCCTTATTCTTAACCATATACTAATCAAAATCTTAAATAAAATACTATGATAATTAGTTAAAACTACATAAATTAATGGAATTGAAAATGAATTTAAATAAATTACTAGCTAAATTAATATTAAAACTAATTAATATTAAAAACTCTTGGAACAGACTAGTCCTCAGGCATGCTCACATTCATACTTCAACGATTCAGTCAGCTGTCCTCAGCAGGTAGTCTCGACAGGTGACCAACCGTAAATCTCGATAAAGAGCTAGTTTCTCTGACCTGAGCTGCAGGGAATTCTATAATCTGGCACCGGTCACCACAAATGATCTAGTAATTTTCTTTGTGTGGTGCACTGGAATAGAAGGAAAGGATCTCGAACGTGTATTTAAGTTGTGCAATGATGATAAAAAGGTGGATTTAGAAGAAATGTACAGTGGCTGATTTTCAGCTAACACTCTAAACACCATTGTTAAAATGTGTAGCTGCCGATGTTTCTCTCATGGCTGAAGCCTGATAGTCTGATAATATGGGGTGATATGAACATCGTACCCGATATTGTAAGGAAATTGCAAGCAGGAATTCAGTGCTCATTGAAGTTTAAGTGTTTCTTCTCCCGTCATGTCAACTAAAACGATGTCACAATAATCAAGAATAGGGAGGACCAGTGTCTGTATTAGTTTGGCTTTTAGCTCAAATGGAAATGCATCCCTCTGAGGTTTAAGTGGGTGAAGCATTCCAAAAATCTTTTTACGGGTTTCTTTCGTGTGATGAGACCAATCAAGTGTTTCATTCATAACTACGCCATGATTTTTAACCGTTTTACTGTAGGAATAATGTTACCATTCAGTAGGATAGGCGGGATTGCGACATTGTTTGAGCAGCTCGGTAATTTTCGTGATCCAATTATGATTGCCTGAGATTTAGTGGAGTTTAGTGTAAGAGAATTTCGTTGTGCATATTTACGGAGTCCTCGGAGGCCATTGTTAATATCTTGTATTGTCTTGCCGTGTCGATAAATTTGAAGATCGTCAGCATAGAAGTGGTGTGTGTTATTTCCTGTCATTGATATAAATACAGAAAAGTAAGGGCACTGGAATACTGCCCTGAGGGGCACCACTAAGTTTCATTTTCCATTTAGAGGCCTTGCCATTTACTCTTACATGCTGTTGATGGTTACTCAAATAAGAACTAAAAAATTTAACCGCAGCCAGGTCGAAATTTAAGCAGTTCCATTTTCTTTATCATAGTCTGAATTTCTATAGTGTCAAAGGCGCTACTGAAGTCAAGAAGGATAAGTATAGTGAGCAGTCGTTTGTCCATAGCGTGTCTAATGTCTTCTGTAACTTTCAAAAGTGCTGTCGCAGTACTGTGACACTTCTTAAATCCAGATTGCATAGGGTGCAAAAGAGCATTTTTATTTAGGTATTCCAGAACTTGCTCTTATACTAACGTTCAAAGGCTTTAGAAAGCGCAGGGAGTATGGATACAGGACAATAGTCAGAGGGTGATTGTGGGTGTAAACTCTTAGGTACCAGTATTATATTGGCTGTTTTCCAGACAGTAGGGAAAGTTCCGTTTATTAAACAGTAATTAAGTATGTGTGTCAATATAGGCAGGACAGCACCCATAATGTTATGTATAAAAATAATAGGAGTATCATCTACGCCTGTAGCCTTTGATTTAATAGAGTACAAAGCCTTTTTAACTTGATTTTCTGTGACACTATGAAATGCGAATGGTGGATTGGCTGGAGGGGAGGGCGGTGAGTCGGTGCAGTTAATTGGGGTAGGTTGAATATTTATTCTACTAAAATAATTCTTCAGTTTGTCAAGAGGAATGTCAGGATTTCTCTGTCTCTGTTGTTTTTTTTCCTATTTCCAGAGCTCTAAGTTGGTCACATGCACGATTAGAATTTGTTAGCTAAATTCCAGAAATATCTACATTTTTATTTCTGATCAGCTGCTTTGTGCAATTGCTTAAGAATATAAGTTAAAATCTTCATTTTTATGTATTGAACTGAGATTCACAATTGGAATTGAGGAAAAGTTCAACCTATTCAATACAAAATATGTTGTGTAAGATGTTTACAACATGTTATTTATTAGTTTAAAGTATCGGTTTTGACTCATAGTAGCGTCATCTTCAGCTTGAAGTTACAAGATGGGAAGGATACATACCATATTACTGTGTACAATATACATGCAATGCAAAGTACAAATGGTTACAATTTTACATTTAGGAATAAATAAACAATAGATAGATAAAATATGATGGAGTGATGTAACGCCTTACAGGCGTTATAGTCTAGTATGGTACATTGGTGTTGTATAATAAAAGTCGGTGAATGAGAGTAAAAATCTTGATGTATATGATAGTGAAATAAAATTCATGTCCACACTTCTGTTAATATCAATGGAGATATAAGTCAAGGTCCAGTATAATGTGTGGTTGACAAGGCCATCTGATATTTGTTTTTAGCCGGTACACCTAAAGTTCGGTGGTTGAATGAGGTTGAATTTAAATTAAAATTGTCTCAGCTCAATATAGATAGTGAAGCCTAAACAGTAAGAAAAACTAAGTTGTGAAGCGTATTGCTTGAAATTGGAATTAAGCAAATTCTTGGCCGCATATGACAAAGTATGGGACTCACCTTGTTCAGCGTACTTGTTGTTTGTTGTGAGAAGAGGTGTGGACTGAGCGTGGATGGACGTGAGTGAGTTGGGAGTGTGGTAGACGGGAGGCGGAAGGGGCAGGAGTGGTGGGGGAGGGGAATGGCTGGGAAGGTGGAGTTTAATTTGGGTCAGGGGAATGGAGTGGTGGTGGTGGTATGCGGCGTAGGAGAGTGTTGTGCAGAGCGTAAAAGATCAGTTTCTTATTCGTGGATTTAATGCCTCTAAAGACTTCGATTAAGAAGTCGAAAAGAATGTTAGATTTTTCTGATATTTCGTTGAGGTTTAGATTGGGATTGAAAAATTGGTCTAAATGAATAAAACAGTTTTCTGTAACGTCAAGCAAAGGGCCTTTGTTTATGTTCTTAAGAATTTCTAGGTCTTGTACTAAAATTGTGTTTTGAGTCTTGGATGTGTTGGCCTATTGCCGAAAACCTATTATACTTCATGGCATTGACGTGTTCAAGGTATCTAACTTTAAAACTTCTCCCGGCCTGTCCGCTGTATGAGGAAAAACAATTATTGCATTTGAAACGATAGACGCCTGACTTTGTGAAAATGTCGGATTTGTTTATTGACCTGGAATTGTGCCCTATTCCATATTTCTATTGTTGGTTCTATATGAAATTTTGATATTATGTTTCTTAAAGATGTTGGTTACACTGTGACAGGAAAGGCCTAGGAATGGGAAGGAAACGGCCTTGGCCTTAATTAAGGTATAGCCCGAACAATTGCCCGTTGTGAAATGGAAAACCATCCTCAGGACTACCAACAGTGGGGTTCGAACCCACTGTCTCCTGAGTGCAAGCTCACAACTGTGCGCCCCTAACCACATGGCCAACTTGCTCAGTATAAATAATGTAATTACGTATGGAATAGGTGGAACTTTGCAATAAATTCTTCTTTAAGAATTAATTCCATCATTTGGTAGAATTGAAATTGAAAATATCATGAATTATTGCTGTAACTAGACCTGCCAAATTTTGAGCAGATCAGTAAATGAATTTTACGACTAAATGAGGGCCACTTCTCAAGTTTTCTTATATTGATTATTCTTTGTGTTTTGTGATGAAACTCTGTCTGGTACATTCATTACATCTGTATGGCAGATTTATGAGACAAAAGCATTGACCAGTTAGACATTGCCATACAGCCATGATCCATGCTCAGATTGGTTGTGGCGAGATATTTGCCAGCCTTTTGAAAAATTATTACTCATCAATTTCCATCCCGTGTGCAGGCAGTATATGGTAATTGACATTATTATTATTATTATTATTATTATTATTATTATTAACATATACATCGCAATTGGGAAATATCCCAATATCACTTACAGTAGTGTGATGTAAAGTTAAAACATAATTACACTACTACTACTACTACTACTATTACTACTACTACTACTACTACTACTACTACTACTACTACTACTACTAGAGTACATCAGTCAGTTAGTCACTACTGATCTGCATTTAGGGCAGTCACCCAGGTGGCAGATTCCCTATCTGTTGTTTTCCTAGCCTTTTCTTAAACGATTGCAAAGAAATTGGAAATTTATTGTACATCTCCGTTGGGAAGGTATTCCAGTCCCTAACTCCCCTTCCTATAAACTAATATTTTCCCCAATTTGTCCTCTTAAATTCCAACTTTATCTTCATATTGTCATCTTACCATTCAAACTTATTCATCTACTGATGTCATTCCACATCCTCACAAGTAGGATGCTTGTTTGATGAAGTCTTTAGGTGCACCAAATAGATGGCAATCAAATACCTGTCTTGTGATGAGTTTCTTAGGTACAGCCGTAGTATAACACCGTTAAGTCACAAAGTTACACAAAAATGTCATAACACAAAACAAATACATCGAAATTATTATTTATAAGTTTCATATTCCGTATTAATTGGATTCAATGTAATAGACAAGAAAAATGTTCCACCGATCAATACATTTATTGTGAATGAATTATTGCACTAGTACCGGTTTCAGCCTAACATGGCCATCATCAGCTAGCACACAAATTTATAGTTATTAGACAAAATTACAAAGATGTTACGTTAGAGCATCCGGATGTCTAATGAAAAATGGAAGTAAAATATATTGCAGTATGTTGCGTTAAAATATATCTGATTAAAAGTGGTGATGGTGTTAAACTAAAACTTATTGATTGAGCATGGACATGAGTACATAAACACATTAAAATATATATGCCAAATCATAAGACACTAAAAATATAGTACATTAAACACATTAAAACATGGTATATTTTAAAAACGTCTATTAAAATTTGAGTTCATGTTGCGTTGCATTCATTCTTCAATCCTCTTGTAGTTCTTGTGTTGATTAAGTTGTATTAGGTGAATATCGAGAATGTTCTACTTTGTATTGGTATGTTATAAGAACTCTTGTCATTAAAATTTGAAAATTGAGTACTGTGCAATTCAACTGTTGATGTAGTCAGGTAAGATTTATATATACAGCAAGATAGGGTTTTTTAGAGCAGAACACAACAAATCTCCAAACATATCGGCACACAACCTCCACAGCAACAACAATAACAACCATATAACGTGCATAGACGAGAGAGGTGTTACCACCAACTGCTCTAAAAAACCCTATCTTGCTGTATATACAAATCTTACCTGACTACATCAACAGTTGAATTGCACAGTACTCAATTTTCAAATTTTAATGACAAGAGTTCTTATAACATACCAATACAAAGTATATCAGCCATAGAACATTCTCGATATTCACCTAATACAACCTAATCAACCAAGAACTACAAGAGGATTGAAGAATGAATGCAACGCAACATGAACTCAAATTTTATTAGACGTTTTTAAAATATACCATGTTTTAATGTGTTTAATGTACTATATTTTTAGTATCTTATGATTTGGCATATATATTTTAATGTGTTTATGTACTCATGTCCATGCTCAATCAATAAGTTTTAGTTTAACACCATCACCACTTTTAATCAGAGATATTTTAACGCAACATACTGCAATATATTTTACTTCCATTTTTCATTAGACATCCGGATGCTCTAACGTAACATCTTTGTAATTTTGTCTAATAACTGTAAATTTGTTTGCTAGCTGATGATGGCCATGTTAGGCCGAAACCGGTACTAGTGCAATAATTCATTCACAATAAATGTATTGATCGGTGGAACATTTTTCTTGTCTATTACATTAAATACATTGAAATACAGTAGATGCAAATGCCACAATAGTAACTGGAAGGGTGAATGAAACACACATCAAACACGAGGGTTAAGTGCAGACTGACACAACATTGGCGTGGCGTGGCGAGAGTGGTAGGTGGGCGGAGCGTCAGGGTCTTTGACCCGAGCGAGTTACGACGAGCACGAGAATTTGTTAGATTTGATGGCTGTTGCGCGAGCGAAAGACCTTAACCGGTTTGAACTATTCTTTTTTCTAAATCATTAATGGTTCGAATAAGAGTTGACTAGAGCTATTACATTTAAAGATTCACAAGTTAAGCAAGGTAGAAAATTATTGTAAAAATTTACATTTTTCCGAATTTCGGCAAATGTTAGAGCACGTGCCGGACCGGAAGAAATGAACCTATTTTGTTTCTATTTTTTTACCCCGTTTTATTCTCCCCAATTTGCAACTTTTCCGCTGTATTACGACTTGGAAAAAAGAATTCAAGATTTTTCGGCCCACCCTATTATACATGGCATATAACCGTGTTTGTTTCCTTCTAGTCCCCATTGTCTCCTACCCAAGTTTTTCTATCATACTTGTCACACTACTTCTAAGATTGAAATTGTTAAGCACGAATCTTGCAGCCTTTCGCTATACCATCTCAAGTTCCTTAATGAATCCTGTTTGGTATGGATCCCATACGACTGCTCCATATTCCAGGACTGGCCTAATGAGTGATATATATAACCCTTTGCCCTGTAACTGCTGCCCTTTAGCACACTCATCACAAAGTGTAAGGACTTGTACGCTTTAGAAATTACACTTCCTACGTGGATGTACTATTTTAGATCTCTATGTGGATTCCTAGGTACTTGCTCAAGTCACTCTCTACAAGAGCATCTGATCGAAGACAATATTGAAAGTCCCCTTGCCTATGTTTCTTTCCCATTCTTATAAGGCTGCATTTTCCAGAATTTTTTTACATTTTGTTACAGAGTGCAAACTTACGGAGTATATTTTATATTGGCTTGTAATAACGTATTATCACCAGCATTCTATATTTTTCTGTGTATTATGCAGTCATCTGCAAGCAGCCTGCATTCAGTTCGAATTTTGTTCGGCAGATCAGTGATGATGATGATGATTGTTGTTTGAAGGGGCCTCACATCGAAGGTCGCCGGCAGATCATTGATAAACGCCGTAAATAGAAATGGCCCTATAACGCTACCCTGTACTATTCCCGATGTTATAGAAATTTAGTTAGAGTATTTACTTCCCACCTTTACCCTAACAGAGCAAAGATTTGAAACATTCTGTATATTTATTTTTGGAATGAATAAATATTCAGCAATTATTGAGGAAAGCTCTAATTTTCATTAAATTTGCCAATCGTAGATTTTGCAGAACAGATATACTTTGCACCTTTTCTTAGCATTCCTCTAAATGAAAAAACCTACAACCTGTTTTCCAGTCATTGACCGGGTCAGGGATGGAATGAATGAAGCAGATATAGGCTATTAGTATGATGGGGTCGCCACTCCCAAAGTGATTTATTAATTAATTAATTAATTAATTAACAACAAACATAAAGGCAAAAGAAAAGAACGAGGAAAATTAAAGATTGAAATTAAAACAAAGAGAAGAACTTAGAACTAGGCACAGTAAGATAAATACAGATATGACACAAAAGTAACGGTATAGTACGTTTAAAAAAAATTACATTATGTGTAATAGGGGGGACAGCAATGAAAAGAGAAAAGGAATGTGAAGAAAATGAGCTGGGTTAAGTTAAGGAAGAATCGATTAAAGGAAGCATATGAAGAAAAAAACGGGAAGCATTCCTGTCAGAAGATAAAGAGTTAACGAGGGTTGGAATGTGGATAAATAAACTTCTTTGAGCAAGAGAGAGGTGGGAATACGAAATATGAAGGGGTGGGTTGATCCTGGTTTTGTGAGTTGGAACATGTAATGAAAAGAAGGATGCAGGTTCAGGAGAACAAATTAAACCGTTAACAGCATTATATAGGAATCTAAGGTCAGCTACTTTCCTGCGAGTAGATAACGAGCGAAGGTTTAACTTACACAGTATCTGATTGCTGCTCAAGTTTTGACAGTCAGATACTCTGGCTCTAACAATGGCACAGAAGAATGACTGCATGCGTTCAATGTGATTCAGATTAGTGGGTGAAGAGGTAGGCTAAATGGGAGACGCAAATTCAGTAGTCGGTAGGATGCAAGATACATAGCAGGCTCTGAGGGCTTAGATATCGGTGATGTCAGAAAATCTATACAACAAACTGAGAAGTGACATTGCTCATGAGATTATCTTTTGTATATGGGGGACAATTAACAATTACTGTCAAACAACACTCCTAAATCATTTTGTTCTGTTAGAGTTGGGAACGGGGCACCGAGGAGCGAGTATTTACTAACAATAGGGGATTTACAAAGTGTGATCGAAATAGAGGAACACTTGATAGGATTAACAACAAGAATCAAACTGAACCCATCAAGAACCACACGCTGAGTTCTTTATTGAGGAAGCTCTGTAGGAGAGTTAGGAAGCGACCATGGATATTAAAACTTTCTGAGAGTTTATAGAAAAGAAGTGCATGGTCTACAGTATCAAAAGCCCTTGCAATATCAATGTAGCACACACGTACAGCTGAGAACCGGCATTAAGAGCAGATGTTGTACAATGGAGAAGTACAGCCAGTTTTTTTTCTTCTATTTGCTTTATGTCGCACCGACACAGATAGGTCTTATGGCAACGATGGGATAGGAAAGGCATAGGAATGGGAAGGAAGTGGCATGACCTTAATTAAGGTACAGCCCCATCAATTGCCTGGTGTCAAAATCAGAAATCACGGAAAACCATCTTCAAAGCTGCTGACAGTGGGATTCGAACCCACTATTTTCTGGATGCAAACTCACAGCTGCGCACCCCTAACCGCACAGCCAATTTGTCCGGTGCCACATTAGTTAGGCAGGAGCTGCCAGGAAGAAAACCATGCTGCTAAGACGATATATAGGGAAGGGTGAAAGAAAGGAGACGCTGGTGGATAATCTTTTCACAGATGAATGACAGGAAATCGGGCAATAGTTTCTGACATCAGACTTCTTTCCACTCTTAAAAACCGGAGTGATGATAGTGATTTTCCAGCCATTAGGAAAGTAGCCAGTTAAGAAGCAACGGTTAACTATAACAGCAATAGGATGGGCAAGAGTCGTAGCAGTCTTCTTACGGGAGACAGGACTGAGACCATCTGGACCAGTAGGTTTATTTTTGGGCAGGGAGGAAAGTAAAGAATGGACTTCTGACTCAGAGGTGGAAAGATTACTGATACTATGAGAAGGAACAGAATCAATACACATAAAATCTGGGAACTGAACAGGTGCAACAAAATTAGACGCAAAGTAATCGTTGAGAATTTTCGGTCTATTACTACTACTGGTTAAATTATCACCCCAAGTCACTGTATCTAGCACACGCTTTGTATTTTTCCTGTTCCTTATCAGAGACCAGAATCTCTTGCTATTACTTCTCACTTCTAGGCAGGCAGAGTGTACGTAGGAGAAATTGAAGGAACTTACTAGAAAATTGAATCTAGCAAAGAAGGCAGCTAAGGATAACATGATGGCAAGCATAATTGGCAGTCATACAAATTTTAGTGAAAAATGGAAGGGTATGTATAGGTATTTTAAGGCAGAAACAGGTTCCAAGAAGGACATTCCAGGAATAATTAATGAACAAGGGGAGTGTGTATGTGAGGATCTTCAAAAGGCAGAAGTATTCAGTCAGCAGTATGTAAAGATTGTTGGTTACAAGGATAATGTCGAGATAGAGGAAGAGACTAAGGCCAAAGAAGTAATAAAATTTACGTATGATAACAATGTCATTTACAATAAGATACAAAAGTTGAAAACTAGAAAAGCGGCTGGAATTGATCAGATTTCTGGGGATATACTAAAGACAATGGGTTGGGATATAGTACCATATCTGAAGTACTTATTTGATTATTGTTTGGTCGGAGGAGCTATACCAGATGAATGGAGAGTTGCTATAGTAGCCCCTGTGTATAAAGGAAAGGGTGATAGACATAAAGCTGAAAATTACAGGCCAGTAAGTTTGACATGCATTGTATGTAAGCTTTGGGAAGGCATTCTTTCTGATTATATTAGAGATGTTTGTGAAATTAATAACTGGTTCGATAGAAGGCAATTCGGTTTTAGGAAAGGTTATTCCACTGAAGCTCAACTTGTAGGATTCCAGCAAGATATAGCAGATATCTTGGATTCTGGAGGTCAAATGGACTGTATCGCGATTGACATGTCTAAAGCATTTGATAGGGTGGATCATGGGAGACTACTGGCAAAAATGAGTGCAATTGGACTAGACAAAAGAGTGACTGAATGGGTTGCTATATTTCTAGAAAATAGATCTCAGAGAGTTAGAGTAGGTGAAGCTTTGTCTGACCCTGTAATAGTTGAGAGGGGAGTTCCTCAGGGCAGTGTTATCGGACCTTTATGTTTTCTTATATATATAAATGATATGAGTAAAGGAGTGGAATCGGAGCTAAGGCTTTTTGCGGATGATGTTATTCTCTATAGAGTGATAAATAAGTTACAAGATTGTGAGCAACTGCAACGTGACCTCGAAAATATTGTGAGATGGACAGCAGGCAATGGTATGTTGATAAATGGGGCTAAATGTCAGGTTGTGAGTTTTACAAATAGGAAAAGTCCTCTCAGTTTTAATTACTGCGTTGATGGGGTGAAAGTTCCTTTTGGGGATCATTGTAAGTATCTAGGTGTTAATATAAGGAAAGATCTTCACTGGGGTAATCACATAAATGGGATTGTAAATAAAGGGTACCGATCTCTGCACATGGTTATGAGGGTGTTTAGGGGTTGTAGTAAGGATGTAAAGGAGAGTGCATATAAGTCTCTGGTAAGACCCCAACTAGAGTATGGTTCCAGTGTATGGGACCCTCACCAGGATTACCTGATTCAAGAACTGGAAAAAATCCAAAGAAAAGCAGCTCAATTTGTTCTGGGTGATTTCCGACAAAAGAGTAGCGTTACAAAAATGTTGCAATGTTTGGGTTGGGAAGAATTGAGAGAAAGAAGAAGAGCTGCTCGACTAAGTGGTATGTTCCGAGCTGTCAGCGGAGAGATGGCGTGGAATGACATTAGTAGACGAATAGGTTTGAATGGCGTCTATAAAAGTAGGAAAGATCACAATATGAAGATAAAGTTGAAATTCAAGAGGACAAACTGGGGCAAATATTCATTTATAGGAAGGGGAGTTAGGGATTGGAATAACTTACCAAGGGAGATGTTCAATAAATTTCCAATTTCTTTGAAATCATTTCGGAAAAGGCTAGGAAAGCAACAGATAGGGAATCTGCCACCCGAGCGACTGCCCTAAATGCAGATCAGTATTGATTGATTGATTGTCCTGGTAATCCCATTTTAGAAGCTGTTTATGGTGTTTGCGAAGGTCAGAAAAAGTTTTATAGCTGGCTTCAGAAGGCGATCATTTCTAGTCTTTCCAGTCTTTCCAGTCTTTCCAGTCTTTCATTTTATTAATTTCTGCAATTTTGGTGTCACTTTTCTTCCATGGAGGGCATCTGGCAGATGTTTTACGAGTGGGAACAAGGTCACAGCACAAGTCCAGGTAGGGAACAGGTCCACTGCTTCTTGGACTTCATCCACTTGCAGCAAGTGCCAGTGTAGAAGAGAAAGGGTGTGATTGACAGCTTGCCAGTCAACCTTTCGCCACATGGGTACACAGTTCCTGATATGGGGTCAATGACATTGGGGGGGGGGGGGGAGATGCGATAGAGAGTGTTGCCTCTACAGACTTGTGGTTTAATTTTAAAATATTTTGTGCCACAGAAATAGCTGAAGGCTCAACGGAGCAGAGCAGGTAGTCAAAAAGACAGGTGTTCTCAAGGACGTACTGTTGGAGTCCTAGGCCGGTAATATAATTGTCGAGAAACCACTTGTCGAGGCTATTTGAAGAGACACCTTGTGCAGAGGAATTCCAAGATATAGAGAGGTTAAAGTCACCCAGTATAATTAAATTAGGATTCAGATTAAAGGCTTTCATTATAGAAAAGAGAAAATTTTCAGAATAATTGTGGGTTGTTCACAAATGTAAGGATAGGAAGCTTCCACCTAATCAGTACATTTTTTTGTCTTATTAATGTACAGGACCAGTTTTGACCTCATTTTCATTCATTATTGTCAGACAAGAAATGTGCATGGAGATGAGCCATGATGATCCCTTCCCATTATTTGTTAATGTTTGGCACCATTTTACTGCTATATGCATGACACCACTATTTTACTACTATATGCATGACACTCAGGCACTCTGTTATATGAAATGCAAGGCTAACAACAGTTTCACTTACACTTCATCTCAACCTCACAGATGGCAGTGGTGTTGCAAAATTCTTTGGACGTATCCTGAACAACCACCTTCTGTATCACCTAAATAAGAATATTTCTGTACTTCTCTTAAGACTTCGTATCTTAACTAAGTATTTCACGCATCACCTGGCAGTATTGATATGCATTCCATTACTTTTGTTTTAAATTTATTTTAATTTTTATCTTTTACTCCTCCAAGTCTGTGTGCATACCATTCAGCAACTTGCGAGGATCCTGTGCAGATCTGGATAAAAATACAAATAAACAAACCAACCCCACAACGTAACATCCCTGATGGGCCTTACTTAGCTTACCAAGCAACCACTGCTCAGCCCAAAGACCTGCAGATTACCAGGCAATGCGTCGTCAGCACAATGAATCCTCTCGCCCGTTATTCTTGGCTTTCTAGTTTGGGCCTGTTTTCTCACTGTCTGATAGGTCCTTGGTTGTTGTCACATAGGTTGAATGGGCCTCAAACCAAGCCATGGATCCAGGTAAAAATCCCTACTGTGGCTGGGAATCGAACCCAGTGCCTCTATGTTAGAGGCAGACTAGCTACCCATGCAGTTCAAAATAACAGCAACATTGGTAAATATTACAGTTTTGAATTCCTCTCTTTCAACTATGATTTTTTTTTTCCAAATATCTCTTATGTTTTCATATAAGCGATGTTCTATATAATATATTAGTCAAATAAATGTTCACTTCATCTATTGTGAGCCGAGTCTTCCACTTAGATCCCACCAAGGATTTTTCATGAAATTCTTTCGGTTGGTGCTAGTTTCGGCTATGTAGTATTGGAGGAGGAGGTGTATGTGCACCGCAGCCCAAAACTGAATTGATGGTCTTGTCCACCTTTTTGAGTATAAGTATATATGTTTATTTTGATTATTCTAAATCACTTCTACCTAAATATTTGCATGAGAGCTAATAATCCTTACGAACATTACGGCTTTGGGAAGTAATCATTCAGCTTTGTCTGTCTACATTTAGCACATTTTTTCTTTACTGCTATATTCTCGAAATTGGAATGAAGTCTCTTAAATGCTTCCGTTGTGTTATCCCCATACTCATGATCCAGCCTGAGAGAGAAATTAAGAATCTCAACTTTCAGATTATTTGTGATTTATTGCACTTTTTCTTGTAACATTAGTCCACATGCTCACAGTTCCTTTGCACGAGCACACTTGATCCACTCATATACCACAATGTTCACTTCTGCAAAAATCGACTCCTGCTTTCTTTTCACTCCATGATTCTTATTTTCCTTCCACTCACTTAAAATTTTATTTTTATTCTTAAGAATTGAGTTTATTAGAGTTGTCCTGGATTAGAATTTTTCATTAACATAAAGGATTTTTAGTCTGTTTAAAACACTAGTTAAAACATATATAAACATAACATACAGGCAGACCTCGTTATACGCTATAGTTATGTTCGCGGATTTGCAGCGCATACCGAATTCGTGTAAATCAAGAGTCGTTTTATATGAAAAATATAGGGTTAGGCTTCCGTTTACTCATATATTAGGTTTAAAATAGCAGAGATCTTTACTATTTTTACAAAAAATAACTATTACCATGTTTCTGAAACACATTTTAATGCAAACTTTATACACTTCAAAATTTAACACTGAAATACACAATAATAAACTAAACTCTGCATAAATGCTCTTGGCTTTAGTTTGAATAGCAGCTCCAAAGAGGTGGTGTCCGCTATTACACAAGGTCGAGGACAGCAGAATCAGACCCACACCCGTAATTACGTGAAGTAGAGGAAGTAAATTTGACAGGGATCGTACAACAAGCTATCCGACTTGACAAGTTTATGAATACAAAAATTGTTTAATTCAACCAACAGTGGACACACCCTTTCCACTTAGAAAAAAGGATAAGCAAGAGAATCACGCTTCATAGTACAGTACAAAAAGTGATGTGGAAGAAACAAGAAGTCAAGTAAAGAAGAAACAGACTCTAGCAAAAAACTGTTCTTCAGGATCATAACACTAAAAAATCTTTTAGTTTTTTAAACAAGTGATTTTATTAAGCCTTCGGGACTTAAAATGAAACCATTCTAGTCCATAGATTAATATTTTTAATTTATTTTAAGTTTAATGTCCTAGTAATAACCGCCCCCTCTGCACCCACCCACCCGTACGTCCCGTACTAACACCAGTTTTTTAATGTCAGCTATGTGATTGTTGTATGCTGTTTTTATCTAAGCTTTTATGTAAGCAGCTGATGATGATCGCAAAGCGATCGAAAGATGTCCTGATATTATTAATGTTTTTATAAGGGGCCAAAGGCTAAATAAAAAGAAAGGTATCGATTAGGTAGAAACATTTTTCATATATTGATTAGATTACAGAAAATAAATGTAGGCAAAACCATGCGACTACTTACGATATAATGGATTCTTCCTGTGATATGAGGATTCCCAATCCAAGTTGGAACCAATGGAACCTGATGATGAAAAAATTAGAACTAACGTGAGATTTTTAAAGAAAAGAATGGTGAAAAACGAAGAAAAAGAGTACTCACCTTGCATGCAATGTGAACGACTTGACCGGTAGTGTGCAACTAAAGTAATGGAAATGGCAAGGAATAGGAGGGGAGGAAAGCTGGTGATGGGAGGAGCAACCCGGTGGAGCGGGTGACGTGTGAAGGGAGGGGCGGGGAGTTGGGAAGTGTCTTAAGCCGGGGCTGAAGGGTGGGGGAATGATGGTGATTGCATCGACAAAGGATACCCTCTGCACCAATGTTCAACATGCATACATTCAACTTTCTACCTGAAGATGCACTTGAAATATAGAATTCAATAGAAGCATCTGGACTTTGTATTCAGGCCGGCATTTTATACTTTTAACATGCAATTTTAATCATCAATGTAGAAATCAAAGTGCATCTTATTTTAGGCTGATGATGACCCACTTAGCCAAAATTTTAAGACAAAATTACATTGTGGAATATAATTAGACTAGAGAACTGTGTATGTGTGGCGGTAATATACATATAAAATGGTGGAGTGGATGAAATGTTGATTGATAAAATTATGTTGTACGTAAGAATAGTATCACAACGATTTTCTACATGGTATCACTTTTAGAAAATTGAAGAGTAGGCCATCCTTCCAGACTGTATCATAGGCTGCTGCCAGATCAATAAAAGCCACTGATGTCTTAAGCTTTGTCTGATAGTCTGCTTCTATGTAAGTTGTAAAAGACATTATTTGGTCTGTAGTGCTTCTGTGCAGTCTGAATCCTGCCTGCTCCACTGGGATTTTCAAGAGTATCTCTGAGCCAATTCTATTGAGAAGAATCTTTTGTAGTAATTTAGGTCACACTAAGCAGGGCAATAGGGTGATAGCTCTCTGGTTAATCATTAGCTTTGCCTTTCATCAAGATGGCTATGATCTTTGTTTGAATGACTTTGGCATCTGCAATTTCGTGAACACAACTATCAATGTATTGTTAATAGGGGCTATCTGTTTCGTTACTCCTTCCACGGATATACTCTCTACGGAAGCTCCTAGGGATGAGTTCCTTTGCTGTAGATGTCACAGCTCCCACGAATCTCTTATATCCTGCATTTGGTGGTATCCTTCGCAAACACTTGTCAAGGTCCTCTTTAAAAGCAGACCAGTTAGCTTTATTGAAGTTCCAGCCTAGTTATGAGGTAGTTGAAACTAGAGGAAGGTGGATACCCAGCTCGTAGAGGACTGGCTGGTGTTGGCTATGAGGAAAGTCGGTGAGAACTTTCCGGATGATTGGTGAAGATTTTTCTTCTTGGTTTTTAGAATCGAAGCATAGTTCAGGACAATATTCTAATCTCCACGCTGCAGATTTAAAAGTACCTCGATCCTTGGCATCGAAAACATGGAAATTTTCATTACTTTCTACCCAGCTCATTAGTGCCTCTCTGTTGTCGTCGTTTCTATAATTCCATTCCTGATGATGACTGTTGAAGTCTGCTACATAGACAGCTGGGTGTGGATGCACTCTAAAACTTGATTCGGCCACTCGACATTGGGTGGTTTATAGATATTTGAGACTACAGTGTCACCCATTTTAGACAGCGCTTCACTCTTGGATCGGTTAATGCCTTCTATATTAAGTTGACAAATACGGACAGTAGGTCCCAGTTTGTAGTAGTAGTAGTAGTAGTTTGGTCCTGAATAGGACCTTTGAATTATGAAGCTGTATCCATTAATATTGTATCTTCAATCAATCAATCAATCAATCAATCAATCAATCAATCAATCAATCAATCACTACTGATCTGCATTTAGGGCAGTCGCCCAGGTGGCAGATTCCCTATCTCTTGTTTTCGTAGCCTTTTCTTAAATGATTGCAAAGAAATTGGAAATTTAATGAACATCTCCCTTGGTAAGTTATTCCAATCCCTAACTCCCCTTCCTATAAACGAATATGTACCCCAATTTGTCCTCTTGAATTCCAACTTTATCTTCATATTGTGATCTTTCCTACTTTTGACGACACCACCCAAACTTATTCGTCTACTGATGTCCTCCCATGCCATCTCTCCACTGACACCTCGGAACATACCACTTAGGCATAGATATCATGGATAATTTAATAAAAAACCACCTAGTCAATACTTTCCACGTTTAATGTGGTTATTATCTACATGATTTTATGTAGACTTAAGTCTTTGGATTTTTTCCAGTCCATGAATCAAGTAATCCTGGTGAGGGTCCTATACACTGGAACCATACTCTAGAAACAGAACCACCTATTCAGTCACTCTTTTGTCAAGTCCAATTGCACTCAGTTTTGCCTATAGTCTCCCATGATCTACCCTATCAAATGCCTTAGACATGTCAATCACGATACAGTCCAATTGACCTCCTGAATCCAGAATATCTGCTATATCTTGCTGGAATCCTACAAGTTGGTCTTCAGTGGAATAACCTTTCCTAAACCCAAACTGTCTTCCGTCAAACCAGTTATTAATTTTGCAAGCATGCCTTATATGATCAGAAAGAATGCTTTCCAAAATCTTACACACAATGCATGTCAAACTGACTGCCCTGTAATTTTCAGCTTTATGTCTATCACCCTTTTGTTTATATACAGGGGCTACTATAGCAACTCTCCATTCATTTGGTAAAGTTCCTTCATGCAAACAATAATCGAACAAGTACTTCAGATATGGTACTATATCCCAACCCATTGTCTTTAGTTTATCCCCCGAAACCTTATCAATTCCAGCTGCTCTTCTATTTTTCAACTTTTTTATCTTACTCTAAATGTCATTGCTGTTATAGGTAAATTTTAATACTTCTTTAGTATTAGTCACCTCTATCTGGACATTATCCTTGTAACCAACAATCTTTACATACTGCTGTCTGAATACTTGTACCTTTTGAAGATCCTCGCATACACACTCCCCTTGTTCGTTAATGATTCCTGGAATGTCCTTCTTGGAACCTGTTTCTGCCTTAAGGTACCTGTACATACTCTTCCATTTTTCACTAAAATTTGTATGGCTGCCAATTATGCTTAACATCATGTTATCCTTAGCTGACTTCTTTGCTAGATTCAACTTCCTAGTAAGTTCCTTCAATTTCTCCTTACGTCCACAGCCATTTCTATCTCTATTTCTTTCCAACCTGCACCTCCTTCTTAGTCTCTTTACATTACTGTTATAATATAGTGGATCTTTACCATTCCTTACCACCTTTAAAGGTACAAACCTATTTTCACATTGCTCAACAATTGCTTTAAACCCATCCCAGAGTCTGTTTACAATTTTATTTACCATTTTCCACTGATCATAGTTACTTATTATAAACTCACTCATGTCTGTTTTATCAGCCATATGGTACTGCCTAATAGTCCTAATTTTAATATCTTCCTTTCTTTGACATTTATGTTTAATTACAACAAAAACAGCTTTGCGATCACTAATACCATCTATTACTTCGGTTTCTCTATAGAGCTAATTTTGTTTTACCAGCACCACGTCCAGAATATTCTTCCCTCTAGTTGGTTCCATCACTTTCTGAATCAGGTGCCCTTCCCATATTAGCTTACTTGCCATTTGTTGTTCATGCTTCATGTCGTTCGCTTTACCTTCCCAATCGACATTTAGTAAATTGAGATCACCTGCTACTATCACATTCCTTTCCATATCGTTTCCAACATAGCTGATTATCTTATCAAATAATTCTGAATCAGCATCTGTGCTACCATTTCCTGGTCTGTACACTCCAAAGACATCAAGTTGCCTATTATCTTTAGAGATGAGCCTTGCATCTTTAACATCTTCGTAGCTTACAAATTCTTGACCAGGAGAGATATATGTCTGGTCGCCTGTTCGCTGTTGACCTGGGGGTACTTTACGGTTAAACCTACGGACGTGAGCAACAATGGATCCACAAAGATGAGCTATGTTTTTCCAGCCAAGTATATGCCTGTCCAGACCATTACAGAAATGCCATAAAGCTGTCTGCGAATAAAAGTTCTATGAAGATTACCTGTGAAGAGGTGAATGCCAAGTTAGTTATGAACTTGTTCAATGAAGCTGTGTATATGAATGGGCACTGGCAGTGGGGTGAATGGAAAGGATAGGTTACCTAGGAGTATAGTGGATCTGGCCCAGGGTGAGAGAAGAATAGACACACCCAGACAACAATGGTTAGATTCAGTTTTTAAGAATTTTACTCTAAAAGTTGTGTGTTTAGAGGAGGTCACAAGGCTATTTGCAAATCGAGGGCTGTTACAGAAGCTTTCACTCTTAACTATGTTGAAAGGCATAGCAGTCTAGAATGAATGTATGTATGTATGTATGTATGTATGTATGTATGTATGTATGTATGTATGTATGTATGTATTCATAGCATAGGAATAAATGGCCAGTACTTACAGGAGGAGACATCATCAAAAATGGAAAATTATTTAAAACAACAGACCTAGAATTTTATCCTGTAAACTTTTATTTAGTATTTTGAATTCTCCTTATATGTAATAATTTTCCTAACCCTATTCAGTATTTTGGACATAGTTTCTTATTATTTGTGATTTTAATCTTACCTTCTATGAAATGTCCAGTTGTCTGCATCTATATGTATGTGTGCCTGTTAGAAACTTTCTCTTTTTCCAGATCCTAATTTCAGTATCCATGACCTTGACATTCCTGTTAATGCTGTAGCTACTGCTCTAAAAGACTTCTTTTCCAAACGGCTGCCTCCACTACTGACCCAGGATATGTTAGCTGAACTAGAAGATATTTCAGGTAATATTTTGAATTACAGAAACAATATATTTTGCTTAAATTACATAGAAGGATTGTTGCTGATCTTTGTCCGCCTTTTTATTGCTAGAACATAGGAGACTAGTAGAAAAGAGTTTGCTCTTTTTGGATCACTCTGACGTAGGGTGATTTTTGGTAATATTTGAGCTATTTTTTGTACCAAATGTTCTGGAGAGAAAATCTGCTACAATTGAAGCCTCATGTGAAAATTGATTATCCATTTTGATCTAGATCTATTGTTTATCTTATGCCATTGTAGCTTCATTAACAAACAAGATTGATAAAGATCAGAACGTGTCAATGAGAGTGCCTACCTGTTGTCATTTCTTTGTACATGGGATGGGTCAGATTTGCTGTGTTTGTAGGTATGTTCTAGGTTGTGTGGTGATTGTTTATTTAAGAGTAAGTATAACTAGCCAACGATCCTCTTCTAGGTTGTGTGGCAATGTGTTTTGTTACTAATTGTTACCAGTGAAATTGTATTAAAAAAATCAGGTTTTTCTCTAAGTTCATAGAGAAAATAACATGAAGTTATAACACAGTCAAATGGAAGTTCAAAACCTAGAAACTCTGTGGCAGAATATGCGGGAGCTATGCCACATGGTTCTAGTTCACGAGAGGAAGATACTAGAAATGGCTAAAACTCCATTTTTCAAGTTTTGTGGCATAGCTCCCTCTCTTACTAGACCCCTCAATTATTGTACATTTCAGTGTGCCGGTATGCAGTTACTGTATATCTATTTGTTTTACCGTAAATGCCAATAAGTGAAAATCCTGGAAGTTTTGACTTATATTCATTCAACTTCATTAATTGTTTGTTAGAATTTAGTATTGACATACAGCCCTTAGAAATTCAAAACTCAAGTGCCAGATAAGAGGTTTGACAGCTCTAGAAGAATTTAGTTCTTGGCTAGGTACTCCATTACACAACTTAGCCGAGCCATGATGATGGTGACGATATTATTGATAATCCTGCAGGGTATTTGCCGAAACTTAGCTCATCTCTTAGATAGCCATATGTCCTATAAGCCATATATGGAAGCTTTATCTCAGTATTACATTAGCAAAAATTGGGGCCTTAGATTTAGTCTTCGACAGCCCTGAAAATGGTTTTCCGTGGTTTCCCATTTTCACACCAGGCAAATGCTGGAGCTGTACCTTAATTAAGGCCACGGCCGCTTCCTTCCAACTCCTAGCCCTTTCCCGTCCCATCGTCGCCATAAGACCTATCTGTGTCGGTGCAATGTAAAGCAACTAGCAAAAAAAAAAAAGATTTAGTCGTAAGTGCTCCTAACAGGATAAAATATGAATTTATCCTGCATTTTTTATGGGATAAATCGTAAGATACAGAAGATACTTTCTTCCTGTCCAACACAGCCACTCATACTCAAGTGTAAGGCACATGGTGTAGAGCATGTATTATTTTTCAGTCATGTGCTCCTGATTTCAATTGAAGGTATATTGTAACAACAACATTACACATTATAACAGGTGTGAATGTCAGTATATCCTGACATTTAATTGGCTCCCCATTTTTATCATATGCTAGGCCTTTTGTTGCCCCATATTTGCTTCTGAGGATTACATAAACTGGTTACTAAATGAGATAACAGCAGCAGTATCGAATACAGTATATACCTTATCCAAGAAAACATTAATAAGATTTTACTAGGCATATTGCCTGCCTGGTGGCCAAGATTGCTAAGGTGTCAAGTCTATATGGTCTGACACCGTGGTTAGGCAGTTCGAGTCCCATTAGCATAAAATGAATTCATAATCAGAATGTTGCCAGCAGGGTAGGAGAGGTGGTCGTATACAATTTCTAATAACTCTTGAGTGCCAAAAGCCTGGATTCATTTCCAGACCTCTTTGCAGTGTTCATGTGTTAGTGATTCAGCCCTCTGATAGAGACGAAACGCTTTGAGCAGGCCTTTTGGTATTACTTACTGTTTACAAACTTTAGTTTATTCTCCACCTAATCAATACATAGTTTTACTCTCAAAGAGCAAAGCTGTAGTCGACACTGACAGCTGTGCTGGGTGCACCACTGTAACCCAAAAAAATATTCCCCCATTAATGCCTTTGCGGATGGAAAGACTTGCTTTAATAATACCTGGATATCCTTCACTTACTGTAACCAAAGAAGATTTTTTTCTTCCATAATACGGCCGTTGGCAAGCACATCAACAATTAACCAGTTTTATTTGCATCATCACTGTTATATTCTCTTATAATGTATATTTTACTGTGATCTATGGCGGGATTACCAATAGACAGTTGCATTTTACATCACCCTTATTCAACACAAGTGCAGTTTTGAACACAGCTACACTGAAATCATTTTCAAGATTCATTAAACCTGTATCTACTGCTGTTTATGTGGTAGTTAAAAATAAATGTGAAAGAAAGGTACTAAAATTAGGACTATTAGGCAGTACCATTTGGCTGTTAAAACAGGCATGAGGGAGTTTTTTAAAGTAACTATGATAGGTGGAAAATGGTAAATAAAAATGTAAACAGACTCCGGGATGGGTTTAGAGCAATTGTTGAGGCATGTGAAAATAGGTTTGTACCTTTAAAGTTGGTAAGAAATGGTAAAGATCCACTATATTATATAAGAGAGAAGTAAAGAGACTAAGAAGGAGGTACAGGTTGGAAAGAAATAGAGTTAAAAATGGCTGTGGAAGTAATGAGAAATTGAAGGAACTCAGTAGGAAATTGAATGGAGCAAAGAAGTCGGCTAAGGATGACATGATGTAAAGAATAATTGGCGGTCATGCAAATTTTAGTGAAAAATGGAAGGCTATGTATCAGTACTTTAAGGCAGAAACGGGTTCCAAGTAGGACATTCCAGGAATCATTAATGAACAAGGGGAATGTGTATGCGAGGATCTTCAAAAGGTGAAGTATTCAATGAGCAGTATGTAAAGATTGCTGGTTACAAGGATAATGTCCAGATAGAGGAGGTGACTAATGCTAAAGAAGTATTAAAATTTGCATATGATGATAATGACATTTACAGTAAGCTACAAAAGTCGAAAACTAGAAAAGCAGCTGGAATAGATAAGGTTTCGTGGGATATACTAAAGGCAATGGGTTGGGATATAGTACCATATCTGAAGTACTTATTTGATTATTGCTTGTTGAAGGAGCTATACCAAATGAATGGAGAGTTGCTATAGTAGCCCCTGTGTATAAAAAAAAAGGTTGATAGACATAAAGCTGAAAATTACAGACCAGTCAGTTTGACATGCATTGTATGCAAGCTTTGGGAAAGCATTCCTTCTGATTATATAAGACATGTTTGCAAAATTATAACTGGTTTGATAGAAGGCAGTTTGGGTTTAGGAAAGGTTATTCCACAGAAGCTCAACTTGTAGGATTCCAGCAAGATATAGCAGATATCCTGGATTTAGGAGGTCAAATGGACTGTATCGCGATTGACCTATCTAAGGCATTTGATATGGTAGATCATGGGAGACTATTGGCAAAAATGAGTGCAATTGGACCTGACAAAAGAGTGACTGAATGGGTGGCTCTGTTTGTAGAAAATAGAACTCAGAGAATTAGAGTAGGCGAAGCTTTGTCTGTCCCTGTAATAATTAAGAGGGGAATTCCTCAAGGCAGTATTATTGGACCTTTATGTTTTCTTACATATATCAATGATATGTGTAAAGAAGTCCAATCAGAGATAAGGCCTTTTTGCAGATGATGATATTCTGTACAGAGTAATAAATAAGTTACAAGATTGTGAGCAACTACAAAATGACCTCGATAATGTTGTGAGATGGACAGCAGGCATTGGTATGATGATAAAAGGGGTTAAAAGGCAAGTTGTGAGTTTCACGAATAGGAAAAGTCCTCTCAGTTTTAATTACTGTGTTGATGGGGTGAAAGTTCCTTTTTGGGATAATTGTAAGTACCTAGGTGTTAATATAAGGAAAGATCTTCATGTGGTTAAAGAAGGGTACAGATCTCTGCACATGGTTATGAAGGTATTAAGGGGTTGTAGTAACGATGTAAAGGGGAGGGCATATAAGTCCGTGGTAAAAACCCAACTAGAGTATGGTTCCAGTGTATGGGACCCTCACCAGGATTACTTGAATCAGAGACTGAAAAAAATCCAAAGACAAGCAGCTCGATTTGTTCTGGGTGATTTCCGACAAAAGAGTAGCGTTACAAAAATGTTGCAAAAATTTGGACTGGGAGGACTTGGGAGAAAGGAGATGAGATGCTCGACTAAGTGGTATGTAATACCAATATAAATGGTCCATTATTGGACATTATAAATTTTCCAGCTACCTCATTCCTGGTTTCCTGTGTTTTACCCCAGTGTGTAAGTTGAGCTCATCAGTTCGTAAATAGCACACCCACCAGTATGCATTGCTAGTGCATACCGTGGGGGGCCAGGCAGGCATCAATTTTTGGTAATGAGACTAAGTCTCTCATAGTGCATTGGCACTGCCGATGGCTCCAAGTAGACTACGCAGTGGCCTCCACGGTATGCGCTAGCCATGCGTCTTGGTGGGTGTGCTATTTACCAACTGATGAGCCCAATTTAGCTCACTGGGGCGAAACGCTGGCAACCAGGAATGACTTAGCTGGAACATTTATAATGTCCAATAACGGACCATTTATATTTATATTGGTATTATAAATTTACTCATTCTGGACAAATATTTCAGGTTCCCTATGGGAATAAACATCTACAAGTGGTATGTTCTGAGCTGTTAGTGGAGAGATGGCGTGGAATGACATCAGTAGACAAATAAGTTTGAGTGGTGTCTTTAAAACTAGGAAAGATCATAATATGAAGAAAAAGTTGGAATTCAAGAGGACAAATTTGGGCAAATATTCATTTATAGGTAGGGGAGGTAGGGATTGGAATAAAGTACCTTGGGAGATGTTCAATAAATTTTCAAATTCTTGCAATCATTTAAGAAAAGGCTAGGAACACAGCAGATAGGGAATCTGCCACCTGGGTGACTGCCCTGAATGCAGATCAGTAGTGATTGACTGATTAATTTTTATCCCAAATTCACTTGACCATTATCAAGTGTCGAATGTTCGGACTTTTTAGTGTGTACATATGCGTATTTTGTGTGTTTGTATTTGTAGTTTTAACTCAGGAGGTTTAACCCTCTTTTGTTTATGACACCACTATGTCCTCCTAATTCCAATTTTTGTGACGAATAGCTGAGGATGACAGCTATGTACAGTCCAAATTATTACTGTGTGAGAGTAAAACTATGTATCGATTAGGTGGAGAATAAACTAAAGTTTGTAAAAAGTAAGTCATATCCATCAATACGGGCCTAACCATGAAATTTAATGCTCATACTTTTGGTATTATTCAAAGGAGTAGGCTATGTGCCAGTGCTGTGTTTCACTCTCTCCCTACCTCGTCTTCATCCAACAACCAGACATGCAGATCGCCCATGGGCGTCTAATACAAAGACCTGCACCAGGTGAGCCGAACATGTCCTCAGTTACTTCTGGAACTAAAGGACATATGCTAAATAAATAAACTAGGCATATTATGGAATAAAATCAAGTAATATGCCACTAGGATATATGTGACCTGATATTAGTTTTTACAAAACATATAGAGTGACTGAAAGAAGTTTGTACAGTCGAACCTCCCTTCTGCGGACACCGTCGGTTCCGAGGAAAAATGTCCGTTACGAGAGGTGTCTGCTAAAACAAGTTTGTAAAAATAATCGAACATTTTAATGACAAAGAACATCCACCGTAAATATAAGCATACATATCTTTATTTTTATTATTGTAAGTCATTTCTGTGTTAGTATTTAATAGAGAGTGATTTTATATCATTTACAAACATTACAGCTTCTTGAAGTAATCGTGAAGCTTCGTCAGTGTAAATTTAGCTCATGTTTTCTTTTCTTTTCCTTCTCAAGTTGACAACCTGAGCTCGACCTTATCAGAGACAATCCGAGTTATGAATAGAATGATGCAAGAAGGGAAGAAAATCCCCAGATAACTTGCGAGTCAACAGACTCTGGCAGCATTTCTGGGCAATTAGAATTCTCGGAATAGGCCTATACACCACTAGGTAGAACTGAATTCCGATGTACCTTCTCTCCCCTTGGACTCGAAATAGTACAAACATTCAAAAAGGAGTTTCTTACGTCTGAAGAATGATTTTAAAAGAAAGGATGACATGTGGTCCGGCGTAATTAATTGTCCTGCAACATGTAAAGTGTCCGCTTAAGTCAAGTGGACAGGACAAAAGGCGATGTCCGCTGTCTGGAGTTCGAGGTGTCCGCTTAAATGAGGCCAATATAACACTTGTCTAATGTAAAATAAAATCGGTTCCGAGGAAAATTGTCCATATAGTGAGGTGTCCGCTGAATAAGGGTGTCCGTTAGGGCAGGTTCGACTGTATTAAAATAGCCTGGATACTATCATAGTAATACGAAAACTCCTTTTGAATTCTTGAATATAATACCAAAGGGTTCCAGTTGGACTGTAGTTTCCTCTTAATTAGGTAGCATACTTCTTCCCCTTAACAATCTTGTTGTCTTAATAATGGTAAAGAATATATACAATGCAGCACTACACTCCTATCCAGTAACCATGACAAAATTCTTCATGTTAACATCACATGGACATAATCTTGATAAATAATTTTCATAGACACAATGTTGGCGTGATTGGGGATGAGTGCATTCATAACAGCTCTTCATGGAGTATGAACCTATTATTATGAACCCTTATTATATGTTCTTTTCAAACTGACGAATGAAAAAGTCAAACAGTCCTACATTTCCATAAAATCCTGATATGGTACTTTTCTCATGAGACAAAATATTTGCTCCTTCCAACTGCCCTTCATTTATTATTTTTAGAACTGGCAGACTATTAACAAATGGAGCTACTCTTATTCAATACTTCGTATCCTTTTGGTTTACAATCAGCTACCGAACATTGCTACCTTTTAAAATAACTTACAGTATATACAGTATATAGATTCTGTGTATCAGTTATACATATTAATGATTGATATGATGTACTAGGTCATAACAATCTGAATTGCTTTCTTAGTTTCTCATTTCCTTTCCTAAAATCATGCTTGGAAGTCCTTAATAATATCATGAATACTGAAATAATAGTAATAAAGGGCCGAGGTGATTGAGGGACACATTACCGAGCAAGTGGCCACACAGCATGCATCACGCAGCTATCAGCTTGCATTTGGGAGATAGTGGGTTCGATCCCCACTGTCGGCAGCCCTGATGATGATTTTCCATGGTTTCCCATTTTCATGCCAGACAAATGCTGAGGCTGTACGTTAATTAAGGCCACTTTTAGAAGAATAAGTATGTTTTCTTTTTATTTATTTTTTGAAAGTAGTTTAATTCCAACTTTGCTTTTAATTCTGGGTTGGGGGTATCAACCTGAGCGACTACAGGCCGCGGTATACTTACTATTTTATACCTTGTTAGCTTCACTACCTCTATTAGTTGGATTATTTAATGTTTATAGAATTTATGGTAATTTAGATTTAAGATTACTGATAAATGTAAGCTTATTTAATGTTACATTTTATTTTGTTTTGGTTTTGGCCTTTTTAGTAAAAATTCCAATGTTTCTTGTTCACTTATGATTACCTAAGGCACATGTAGAAGCCGCTGTCTCTGGCATGACTTTAGCAGGCTACATATTATATTACTAATTCCAAGTCACCTTGATAAATAATATGAAATACTGCGTATATACCTTACTATTTAAGCACCATAAATCTATACCCACAAAAATTCACATGTAAAACATACAAAAAGTAAACAACTAAGCAAGAATAAAACTTTTGAAACCTATAGTTACATAATGTGTATTCTATTTAGTAAAGTCAGTAGAAGAATTCAACTTCTGTCTTATGTTTTCAAAACATATGCTTTCATAAGCTTAATAACTAATTTACTAAATTATCTCAAATGTAAAAAGTTAGTGGGTTTAGAATATAATAAAGGAAATATAGGACAGTGACGATTTGACCAGTTAAAATATATGGATCTTCTATAATATGTCACTTTTCAACTAATCATCACTTTGGATTCGAAGCTGCCGCATGATAGACATTTTGTCGATATAGTATGATTATTCTTGTATATTTCTATCTACTGATGGGGAAGATAATTGATTTATTTAGTATATAATTACATTTGACTTCCAATCATAAAGATTGATTAATTCAAAATAAATAATCTGAATTATATTTATCGTCTCGCTATTCCAATTATCTTAACATCAATTGTAATAATTTTGGCTTCAACCCTATCTAAAACAACTATAATGATCGAGTAAAAAATCAATCCTTTTGAATGTGGGTTTGACCCTAAAAGTTCAGCTCGTCTTCCCTTCTCTTTACGATTCTTTCTAATTGCTGTGATCTTCCTTATTTTCGACATAGAAATTGCCCTACTCCTCCCAGTTATTATTGTTATAAGCTGATCAAATATCAAATGGTCACTTCTTTCCAACTCCTAGCCCCTTCCTATCCCATCATCGCCATAAGTCCTATCTTGTGTCGGTGTCATGTAAAGCAAGTTTCTTAATTATTCCAAGAAGTTGTAAAATTTAGTTAGATTTATATAGTCAGATACCTTTCAAATCTATAAATTTTATCTTTGTTTACATGTGATGAAAACATTCTTCCTATTAACATGATAATTAATTAATTAATTGAGGATATATTAGGCATCTGATGAGTGATTACCAGTGGCAACAACAGGAACTACTCTCTATAAATAGAATGCTACAATCTGTTACCTCAGCGTGAGCAATACAGTCATGTTTTTGTGAAACAGTAGTAAATTGCCTTAACAGCAGTATTGCTGTTGTTCATGTGCAGTGAATTGCTATCAGAGATCAATTGTTTTTATGTTATTTCTGCATTGGTTAACGGAACTGTAGCTCTCTATAGAATGGAAACGCCTGTAGAGAAGTCACATTTAGTGATCTATTTTCAGAACATAAGGATCATGTTCAGTGATTTTACATTCTGTATAGAAGAAATGTCTCCAAAGCTGTAAAAAGGACTGCAAAGGCTGCAGTTAGAAGTGAGGAGACATTGCATGACATTGTTAGGCAGTGGGAGCACCAGATAAGGATGGAAGTCAAATTGTAAAAGCAAAATCATCTCCGTACAGGCCATGAAACCCCTGGGAAGGGTGGAAGGTAAAGGCTTCCACTATCTGTACCTTGGGACTTGATGTGGTAGAGTGGTTAGCTCTACGCCCGGCCGCCTTTGCCCCATGGAATAAACCTGGTACTCATTTTTGGTGTAGGGTGAATGAACCTCAAGGCCATGTGCCCCTCCGGAATTGGAAATTTCATTTCTTTAATTTTACGGCTTCCTGACGGGGATTCGAACCCACGTCCTTCCAGGCAAACCGAGCACGCCTTTACTGCCTCGGCCAGGCAGCCCGTAAGTCAAATATTAAGTCCAGTTGAAGTCGACCAGATGCGAAGAAGACAGAACTTTACAATTTTGATCAAAGTTGTGTTCACTAAACTTTCTTGGAATATGATGAATTATAGAAAAAAACTACCCTCCATAATGGAGGGCATCTATGAAATTTGGAAATCCTACAGATTTCATACTATGAAGCTGAAATTTTGATCGCATGCGTATTCTATACACAAACACCAGCATGCAGTTTTTCAGAATTGCAACATTATCCCTTTCTAAAATATCAGCAATTTAATTTTTATAATTACAATTAATTTGCTCAACTCAGAGGGCATCCAGACCAGCTGCCTTACCAGCCTTACATTTACTAAAGGCCAATTCCAGTTCAGATAACATGAAGAACTCAGACTGGTTGTCTTGACTATTGATTTCTCCCCTTCTTTGGTGCCAGGTGTAGGTTTTCTGTTCATTAGTAGCTGATGGGCTATTTGATCTGCCTTTATATTGGCATGAATACTGGTTTAGGAAGGGTCATTGCTCAGGCATCTTAGAAGCCTCCAAGCCTTCTGGCTGCTTCTGCCCATGTCTACTTCAGACATCAACTTCATCCATTGCTTCTTTGATGAGAGATGGAAGAGAGAACACTTTGTCCTTGGAGGCCACTGCGTAGGGGAAAGATGTACAGGAGGGAAATTTTTGACAGAGAGATTGAAAGTTATTGTGTGTGGTTTTCTTTCTGGGGAGCTTTAAATGCTATTAGTTAAAAGAAAAGTTTCAAAAGCATTGATTGAAAGCGTCTACATGTTGGTGGGAGATCTAATAAGAGGGCATGCATGATGCCACGCCTAATGGAAGAATTGTTGGTGTTGTTCAACTCAAGAATGAAGCAACAAAACAGAAGTGTCATTCTTTTTCTCGACAGTGCTACATGCCATTCAGCTATACAGCTTTCTAACCTTAAGCTCACACGGTTCCCTCTGAATACTTTCTAGTGTACCTCACCCAATGGACCAAAGTGTTATGAATGGTTTTAAGATTATTTACAGAAAACTGATAATGGAATCATTGCCTGAAAACATGGAATCAGCAGCCTCTGCCACTGAACTGACTAAGCCTGTCTCTGTGCTCGAT
This sequence comes from Anabrus simplex, assembly GCF_040414725.1. Lineage (NCBI taxonomy): Eukaryota > Metazoa > Arthropoda > Insecta > Orthoptera > Tettigoniidae > Anabrus > Anabrus simplex. The sequence goes on from NC_090266.1 coordinate 180,331,286, forward strand.
CCTGTAATTTCGATCACAAAAGCAGTGAAAGGAGTGTCACTAAATACATTACGCCTGTGATTTCACAAAACCAAGTTTCTCTCACCCCCTTATGAAGTAACCATAATAAACAAAAATACTGATGTGCTACAACAAAGTCTCAAACGTCATAATTATGGTAATGTCAGTGCAAAAGATTATATGGCCATTGATTTAGAAGTTGGGGCAGAGGCTGCATTAGAAAACATCAAAGAGTTCGTCACCCATCACCTCCAAGAAAAGAAAGCAGAAATTAATGGCGATGGTGATGAGTACAAAGACAATAAGGAAGATGGTTTATGTAATGTGAAGTCCTGCCGACATGTCTTATCAGCCGTAAAGGACATGGTTTTCTCGCTACCAAAGAGGAAGTTCTGCAAGAGCAAATCTGTGTTAATGCCGATGAACTAGTTTATATGTGCATGTGATTAGTGTTATTATTTTATCTACTACCACACAAAATTATGTAAATCTACTGCTGGAGTATGTAATGGAGGTATGTATTTATGGTTTTTATTTCATTTTTTAAACACCTTTATCAACCAGAAACCTGCTTAGAGCAGAAAAGAATTCTGGTCCCTTGGGTTTCCACTGTAATGTGTTTGATCATCATCTTAACATACAAGATCATCTCAAAGTGTCCTATTTAATTTGCAGACACAGAAGTACATAGTCTAAATAGATTCTGTTGTTAACAAATTCAAAAAACACTGCTGCAATTTCCAAAAACTTGGAACAGTTGTAGCACATCAGTATTTTCGTTTATTGTGGTTCCTTTGTCAGGGTGTCCTATCCATCCAAATCAGACTTAAAAGAAATTGCTGCTGCTATGTGGCCAGTTAAATCTGATATGGTAATGGAGTACACCATACAGTCAGTGTCTCCTTGCCGGGTGTTGTGCGGCGGTAAATAGCTTGACCCATTATAAAGACCAACGGCTAAGGGTGGAGGAGTCCTCATAGAAGGAAAATGGGCCCTCAGTGGAGGAAATGCCACTGAAACCCCATATCAGATGTGGGCTCTATACTCCAGAGGAGCAGCTACAAAAGGCATCTGTTCTCCATGTTAGGAGCGGCCTAGAAGTTTTGGCTGGCAGTAGCTCTAAAATGGCTTTGGGAGTGTAGAACCCATCGTAATAAATGCCTATATGATGACAAGTGTATTGAAGCCTCGGGAAATGCTAGGGCGTTCCCCACAAGCAGCATCATCATCATGATGATCATTTCCCAACTCCAGTTTCCCGGGTGTAGTGTACAAGCACTTGCCATCTCCTTCTGTCTTCATACATCTTCTGATCCATTACATCCTCCCATTTGTATACTCTATCCTCCACATCTGATCTTACAGTCTCTATCCAACGTTTTCTTGGTCTTCCCTGTGGTCTTCTTCCTACGAGATTAAGGTCGAAATATTTTCTGGCAGGTCTTTCCCTGTTCATTCTCATTACGTGCCTATACCACTGAAGTCTGCATTTATTTATGACACTGATAATAGGAACCTCAATAACAGCTACTTTCCTATTCACTTCATTTCTGACGTGCAAAATGATGGGGCGTTCCCCATAAGCGACATGCAGTTCTTGTGATGCTGGGAGAAATGTGAGAAATGGACGACCAGCAACCAAATACATCAAGATAGTGACCATCATTGTAGTGACACTAACAGGGAAAGTGGAAGAAATTGTAGATTTTATGGTTGACAAAGATATGGCATTACTGGGAATCAGTGAGACCAAATGTAAAGGAAAAGGTGAGGGGGGAAACTAAAGAAAGGATACACCTGATACGATACTGGAGGAAGAGAAGCCAAAAATGGTGTAGGTCTCATAATTAGAAAAGACCTAAAGGAATACCTAAAATTGGTGGAAAACATAAATGACAGGTTGATTAAGGTCAGATTGAGACTTGAAACTGGCGTTACAGATATAATTCAAGGTTATGCTCCACAAACAGGAAATACAGATATGGATCTAGAGGAATACCTTGAATATCTGGAAGGCCATATACAGGACAAACAAGTTGTGATCATGGGAGACATGAATGTCCAAGTAGGTCAGGAAAGAAAAGGAATTGAAGAGATTATAGGACCATTTGGATATGGGGAGAGAAACAAGGCTGTATATATTTTGGTAGACTTTTGTAGAAGAAATGAGCTGATCATTGGTAATGCATGATTTCAAAAGAAAAACAGTCAGAAGATAACAAAATATAGTTGGGATAAGAAAATCAAAACTCTGATAGATTACATTTTGGTCGAGAAAGGTAACAGGAAAATCTTGGTAGATGTAACAGCCCTCCCAAGTGAATATTTTGAAGGAGATCACAGAGTTGTGATAGCTAAGTTAAAGATGGGAAAGATACAAATGATGACTGAGATTGGGCAGAGAAAGCTAAGGGTGTGGAATTGCAGGAGAAGGAAATGAATGAAGAGTTCCAGACACACATTAAAACAAGTATACCTAAGGAAGACATCGAAAGGTTTTAAGAAGAATGGGCGTACTTTAAAACAGTCATGGTGGAATCTGCAGAAAAGACCCATGGTAGAGTATCAGGAAGAAAGAAAAATCAAGAAACACCCTGGTGGGATAACAGGGTAAAAGATATAGTTAAATGAAAGAAACAAGCTTAGAAAAGATGGCTGAGAAACAGAACAACAGAATGCAAAACAGAATAGAGTCACTGCAAGAAGGAGTGCTCCAAGATGGTTCAAGAAGAGAAAAAGAAATGCTGGCAAAAATTCACTGAAGCTCTGCAAGAAGATACAACCGGAAGCAAAAAGATCTTATTCCAGTGGGGAAAAAAGAAGAAAAATCCAGTGAAAGTGCTAACTTCATTAAAAAATGAACAGGAGGAAGTGATGACTAGGGAGCGGATTTTTATGTAATTACATATTTTTTTTGCGTAAGTTTTAACGCAAGTTACGAAGTTCATTATTCCTATTGTGCATCTCCAAGTGTAAAAACTGAATCTTATTTCACATAAAACCACATATTTTCACATTTTTTTATGTAAATACATATTTTAAGAAAATCTATAATAAGCACATAAATCGGCAATATTTATTGATCAATAAAATTTAAAATGCTTCTGTGTTATAAAACAATGCTCATATTTTCATTTTACGATTACGGTATTGTTTTTAACAGTGTATTTAACATAATGTATCTGAATGTTTCGGCTATTTATGGACTTCCCTCCATAAGTTCTAAAACTTGCTGGTCACTGGCTACGTCGTTACATTTAGACAGCGATTTGATTTGCTGCACAAGATGTTTCTTTGCATGATGTCATTCCAACTCTTTATGAGTCTGCCCTCTCGGGTTTTGTTTATAGAATATCAGCGAAAGGCAATCACGGAGAGATAAGGTGACGTAATTTCGTTACGACATGGGAGACTCGGAAGAATATTGCCCCACCATTAGGTAGTGGAATTTCATCACTCCTAAGAGTAAGGTTAGCTGTTCGGGTCCATATATCATTCCCGTGGTCGTGTGATTTTGTATGGATTTATAAGAAATATTTCCTTCAGTGTCCGCTGCTATTCTTTTTATTGAAACAGTGATTCACCGTAAATGCGTGTGTCGTAACCTGCAAAATAATGCCAAAAGAGAAGTCGAGTACAAGGTCGCGTCTTCAACAATATGTAGTGGAATTTAAAAGCATTTTCACTACCGATGGAAAAGTATTTATTTTGCCAACCGTGTGGCAAAACAGTACGTGAAGATCAACGTTCTCAAGTAATCCAGCATTTGTCTGGAAATAAGCATACTGCGGCTGCTTCGCGTGTGCGTTCACGACAATTACTAATAGCTGAACCAGCTATTTCAAATGCAGGCCCATCTAAATATTCCCAGTATTATTTAGATGTGTGCAGAGCATTTATTTGCGCCGACATTCCTCTTGGTAAAATAAATAATCCGGGACTGAGAAATTTCCTAACAATATACATTAATTTTGAGCCTCCAGACGAATCCACATTAAGAAAAACTATCTCCCAAGATGTTACGAAGAAACTTTACAGAGAATTCGGGCAGTATGTGATAGCGAAAAACTGTGGGTGAGCATTGACGAAACCACTGATTCAAGTGGCAGAAAAGTAGGAAATGTTGTAGTTGGTGTGTTGAAGAATGACAAAACTGCTTGCGAACATTTTTATTTGCTAGCGTGTAAAGAAATGCTTGTTGCAAAGCATGTCACTGTAGCTAGGTTATTCAATGAAGCCATGCACTTACTTTGGCCAAAAGGTATAAAATACGACCATATATTGCTTTTCCTTACTGACAGTGCAGCTTGCATGAAAAAGGCAGCCAAAGGCCTTTCTGTGAGCTTTCCGAAAATGATACACGTAACTTGCGTTGTTCATGCTCTATACAGGTTATGTGAAACTGTGCGGGCTCAGTATCCTCAAGTGGATAAATTAGTGTCTAATAGCAAAAAAGTCTTCGTAAAAGCACCCTCAAGAATTGATCTCTTTAAAGAGAAAAACCCGGATCTTGCGCTTCCTCCTCTGCCTATTGTTACGCGGTGGGGTACCTGGCTTAGCGCTATGGTATACTACGCAGACAATTTCGAAAGTTTTGCTTCCGTTGTGAACGTGCTAGATAAAAACGTGTTGTCAATTGAGATTCTTCAAGAGATACTAAAAGACAGCTCTTTGAAAAATGATTTGGCGTTTATATCTGCCAATCTAAGCTTCTTGTGTAAAACTATAGACATACTTGAAAAATCCACTAACCTGTTCTCCGAAACAGTGAAGGAAGTGCGCGCTGTTGAAAATAAATTAGATTCACTCCCGCCTTCGTAGGTACAGGGACTGTTAAAGGTCAAATATCAAAATTTGTTCAGGAAAAACAGAGGATTTCAAACAATGTGCCAAATTTCTAATGTATTAGAGGGTGCTCATGTTGGCGAAATTGATGGCGTTATTGTTGGTGACATTCCTCTCTGTAACTATGCTCGTCTGACTTCCTGTGATGTGAAGCGATCGTTTTTGCAGTGTAAGGCGTTCTTTAGAGATAATCGGCATGCATTTGTGATGGACAATTTGGAGATGACCTTTGTTGTTCACTGCAATTCTGAGACTACTTCTAGCAACTAATATTCCAGCGTGTGATGGGTGAGTACGAACTGGTACTATTTTTTTCAAAGATGATAGGTTGCTTTTGCCATATTTAAACAAAACATTACCTTTAAAAAAATAACCATTCGTAATATCTACTCTGGCATATCAAAAATTAATATACCATACAGCACGTTTCCATACACAGACATCATTTTGGGTACGATGCGCATTGGTATCACCCAAATATCACTGTAAAATTTGTCACAAATGGAACATAATAATTGCTTTTACACATATCAAGTGAAAAATCCCTGGCAAATTAAGAAATACCGTCGTTATTTGAGAAATATGGAAACATACTTAAGGCTTGTAGACAGGACTGGTTTATGACGTACTGCGCTGCTGGTGCCGTCTTTTGTTACTTTCTTCAGGTCCAGGGCTAGCACCGTGGAATGGGAGTGCTATGTCTGTAGATTCTCATTATCTTTGTCCATATGACTAGAGCGGCCAGTTCAAACAACAAAATGGAGGTCAACAGAAAAATAGCATGATCCCTGGACCAATAAATATTTTTATTTCTGTTCGAACGAAAGTAGCTCGATCCCTGGACCAATAAATCACTAGTCCTATTAAATATTGCATATCGCGATACAATTCATGAAATGATGATGTTTGACAAGTGAAGCAATGAAACGAAAGTAAAGAACTTCAGTGAACACAGATATCACACACGAAATCATTGAAAGTGTAAGACAAAAGACATACGTGTCACTGTGAGCGCAACACCAAATGTACTTGTAAAGTGGTAAAGTACATATACATAATATTCCCCAAAAATCGAATATTTCTTAATTTGCCAGGGATTTTTCACTTGATATGTGTAAAAGCAATTATTATGTTCCATTTGTGACAAATTTTATAGTGTTATTTGGGTGATACCAATGCGCACTATACCCCATCATTTTGCCTTAAGGAGCACGTTTGGTAGCACCATATTCTAATACAAAACATTATACTTGTTTACTTCTTGAGCGCGACTAGTTATGTGATATTTAAAGGAAAATAATTTCAATTTTTTATCACATATTTTAAAGTTTTTCAACACACAAAAAATAAATATTTTTCACATTTATAGCACATAAAAATCCACTCCCTAGTGATGACACAGAAGCAGGATAATATTGCAGAAGTGGAGAAAATACTTTGAACAGCTTTACAACATGCAAAATACCTCGGTACAAGGAGAAATCGAAGAATCAGCTTCAGTACAGATGAAAGATATGGAAAATGAGGTGTCTGTGGCGTAGATTGAGTGGGCCACTAAAAGAATAAAACAAGGCAAGGCAGCTGGAATTGACGAGGTCACCATAGAAATGATAATAGCAGCAGGAGCAGTTGGTCTACAGTCCTTGTATAGACTTTTCAGAGTGATGTGGAGAGAAAAGACTGTTCCAAAAGAGTGGACAAAAGGGGTCATTGTACCAATTTTCAAGAAAGGAGACAGGAAGCAATGTGAAAATTACAGAGGGGGGGCACTGATACCACATACAGCTAGGATCCTTGAAAGAATCTTGGCTAAACTAATAAGAGACAAAGTAGAGGGAAAATTGGCAGAATACCAGTATTGGTTCAGAAGAGGCAGGTCCACATTTGACCCAATATTTACATGAAATGAAATGATGGAAAGGTATTGGGAATATGGAAAGGACATGATAGTAACGTTTCTAGGTATTGAAAAGGCATATGACAGTGTACCAAGGAATTTGGTTTCGAAAACATACACAGTGTCACAGATTGGGAATGAAACAATGCAGATGGTAATAGCATTGCATCAAAATTGCAAAAGCTGTGTTAGAACCAGAGTGGGTAAAACTGAATGGTTCAGAGCTGAGACAGGCTTAAGACAGGGAAGTGTATTGTCTCCCTTACTCTTGATTACCATCATGGATAGAATTCTACATAATGTCAAGGAGAAGATGATGGGTGAGCAAGTAAAGTCTATGCTCTTTGCTGATGACATTGTAGATTGGGTGATAATGAAGAGGAAGTACAGACACGAGTTGTTTTATGGAATGAGGAGATAAGAAATTTTGGAATGAAGATAAGTACTGCAAAAAGCAAAACTTTGATCATGACGAGAGGTAACGGAAAATCCAGGGGAGTGATAAAAATAGGAAATGAACCTCTTGAAGTAGTGAAAAAATTTTAATATTTGGGCAGCGTGATATCACAAGATGAAAATTTGGATGGAGAAATTGATTTAAGAATACAGCAGTCTGCAAGTTTCTACCATTGTGTGAGACATTGTATGAAACAAAGAAGTGCCATTGAAGTGCAAGAAGGTTTTATACTCATCCTATTATAAACCTATACTGACCTATGCTTCAGCAGCCTGGACGTTGACCAAGCGGAACCAAAGTAAGATGCAAGCAGCTGAAATGAGGATCTTGAGGAGCATATGGGAAAAGGCAAGATGAGATAGAATGTGAAATAATGAAATAAGGAGAAGCGTGGGAGTTTGTAAACTTCAAGAAGAGATTGATATAGCAAAGCTAAAATGGTTTGGACACATGATGAGAATGCCAGAAGAGAGAATACCAAAGAGAACATTCATGGATACAGAAACTACAAAGAGGCCTCAGGGACGGCGTAGAATGAGATGGAGGAGCTCTGTTGTGGACTTTATTGCAAATAGAGGAGTCGATAGCAATAAAGTACTAGAAGAGGAATGGTGGAAAGTTTGAGTAAGATGGAGGGTTTTGGTACACTACCCTACCCAGAGAGAATCTGGAAAAGGGAATAGAAGAAGAAGAAGAAGAAGAAGAAGATCAGTAAAATTTATTCCTTGAGCAAATCGCCTCTTGAAAATGAGATTCTAATTCCGAAAGAAAAAAGTGTTTCTGCAGGTACACTAGGAACAAGATTAGTTTTTGAAGTTTGTGCCAAGAAAGGAGATACCCCTGTTTCAGTGAAATGCTACACTCATGTTTCAGTATAATCTATTTCTGTCAGTCTGCATTTTCATATCTTAAAATGTCCAAAGAGTAAACAATTTTCCAAGATGACCAATGGTAACCTTCATGATTCCCTAAGACTGGACCTCGCCTGGTACTCATCTGACTTCAGTGGCTGCTGAATGATGCTGATGTCACACTAATGTTCATTGCATGGTTATGCGAGCCTATTCACTGCATGCTGATTTTTAATTTTTTTAAATTTTTTTTTAGATTCTGTCTTAAGAGCTATATATATATATATATATATATATATATATATATATTTTTTTTTTTTTTTTTTTTTTTTTTTTTTTATGTTAGACAACAGAAAGTAGATTACAACCTGTTCAATGTTGTACATGCCCGACTCAGATTAATGTTGTTACCATATGAGAGGAGATGGCTTGTTAGATGTTTCACCAGTTTGATTGTTCTTCTTTCTAGATTCTCAGATTATTATTGTATTCTTGATAAAGCCAGGATCAGATTGGGGATCATAGAATAGCAATCTGCTACACTATCCACTACAAAAGGACGTGGTTTGATTTTCATGGCTACCGCTGCACTTCAGTGCCTGTTCTGTTTCTAATTATGTTTTGGAGTATATTCATAATAAAAGCTTCAGTAATGCAAAATGTTTTTGAATTTAGTATGTACTTATAAGGTATGTTGAAAATGAAGTGCTTTAGCTTGTATAGCTTGCATTGTATCCAGCTGTCATTGTTGTTGTTGTTGTTATTATTATTATTATTATTATTATTATTATTATTATTATTATTATTATTATTATTATTATTATTATTATTAAATATTCACTATCAGTGCAAGTTTTGAACCTTTCAGTTTAAGTGAACTTCAGGGTGATTCTCACATTTCAGAAGAATGGGAACTAAAACTTTAAAGAATTTACATTATCATAAATATCGGAACAATACCAGGCACTACTATGATTATTGATGATGATGATGATGATGATGATGATGATGATGATGATGCAACTCTCTTAACATTTCTTCTTTTGCTAACAATTTTCACATACATTTGAGTGCCTAATTTTTCCTTTGATAGTGATTTTTTTACATGCTGGTTACCTTACCAACACTAATCTCTTCCATTTTAGTGCATATGAATAGAGATGAGAATTATAGGCACTAAAAACAGTTAAAATAGGCAACAAAATGAGCATGAAAAAAAAATATTCTAATTTAATAACATACTCACTTACTATAAAAAGAATTTACAACAAGCAACTTTTCGATGTTTTCCGGTAACAGCCTTGTTCTCCTGTCATGCAGAATGTTGTACTGAGAGAAAGATCTCTCAACATCACATGAAGTGTTGGATGAAACTTCAGTAAAGCTACTTCATCTGGTTTTAGTTCGATGTTTCATCTACCTCACCTCATAGCATCCAGAATACTTCTACCATCGCTTTCCATCCTGAATTCCACTGCAGGACCCTATTGAATTTTTTGCTGACAGCGGCTACCTTCCCAGAGATTCGGTCAAAGCTTCCCCTGACTTCTTCCACAATCTCCACCAGGGGCATGCCACTCTTCTCCAACTCGGTGATTGCACCAGGCAGCTTGTTGAAGTTTGAAGATGCTCCAGTTTATGCATGGGGATATTAGCTCCCTCCAGTGCAGTGCATAGGTCTGAAGAAAATTGTTGTTGGCTGCTATTCACAGTGGACTGGTAGAAAGGCTGCATTGATACAGCTTTCTGTACTCGTGTCACATGCATCGCAGTATTTCTATGTTGATCTACTTATATGGTATTTTTTTTTCAGATTTGATCTGAACAATAACAACATTGACTTAAATTACAATGTTCCTATATCTTAAATTTCTATAGTTGAGCTAATCGGCAGTAATGCTTAGTATGTATCATGCATTTGTTTCATAAAAAGAAAAAGACTGTTAGAGATTATGTTTCCAGAAGTGCACAAGTTTAAAATAGGAGCAAGGGAATTCTTAACTTACATGGAAATTTGTCCTCAAAGATTTTTCAGTTATAATTTTGCAGTATCATGTCATGTTCACCAGATGAAAAAAATAATAAAAATGACCTGAAACGATACCTGAGTAGAGTAAAGAAGAGATCCTTCCTTTATGCTTGTCAGGAATCCACCAAGCTGCCCCTAGCAATATTCTTATTTATACAAAAGAATTAAAACAGGGACACTATAAATCTCAGATTTATAAACATTTTATTTGTTGCTATTCACCAGTTTTAGTCAGTGGGGTCAGCCATCATGAAGACTGTTTTGTGTTGCCTGCAATAGATCCTGCATCATGTGTGCCTACAAGGCTGCCACCCCCGTTGAAAATTAGAAAACCGTGTAATTTTAAATTATCATAGCATGCACCCATAACCTTACTTTTTGTCACAGTTTAGCAAGACTCTAGAGGGGTTGCTATAGGCTTGTTGGTCGCTTCGCAGCCCTAATGTGGGAGCTTACGCACTGCAACTCCCCACCCTAACACTTTTTGCTTGCCTCCAGCACAATGGTTACTAACTGGACCTCACCAATCAAGACCAACGGTCTTTTCACTGGCCTGGTCTTGTAAAGATAGTCTTGGCAGCCTTATAAAACACGCTGTGACATCGTCTGAGCCATGACATGTTGTATATCCAGCATCTGTGACATTGTCCTAGCCACGCCACATTGGATCTGCAACCTATGCTTCGCGATGGTTTAATGGAAGCATAATAGAGTTCACTAGAGCCTACAGATAGCTCTGGAGAAAGTTACTAGATTTTTTAAAAAATTGCATTTCAGTTGGAAATCTCTGTTTTCACAGGAAATGAATCCCAGTTCAACATACTTATTTTTAATTTTCTTCCATTCTGTGACAAGAGACCACCGGCGTTCTAACTCCTCCTTAAGTAATGAAATGATTATTTACATTTAGTAATATAAATTATTGAAAGTTCACGACTAATACAGCAAAGCAACAAAACAACTTGCCACAGTACATAAATTAATAAGCCTATGAATACTACAACGAAATGTGTCCTTCTCAATGATAAAAAGGATAATAGGAACAAACGAACTTAGCTCTTTACAGCAAACTTGGCAGAAGACTACCCTTCCATCCTTAGTGAAAATGGGATCCTCTGTGATCCACTGCTTCAGCCAGTAGGACTTCGATGATTTTTCTTTGGGGATTGCCGTAAACACACTTCCTCTTCTTCACAATAAATCGCAACACGTTCTGAAGATACAGCATACGCATACAACCATTCACATCGAGAGGGAGGGATAGGGGACATGGGCTGTGCAACATAATTAAACGTTGATTGGTTCTCACATATGTCTTAGGACGATGGAGGTGTTGAAGGCTTCGAGGTCAAATTGTTTCTTGTTTCTCTTGATGGAAATTTCCCAAGAACTATTTCTGTTTACTTCCGAGAATTCCCATATTTGTTCATGGGGTAAAGAGAGATTGAGAAATGAAAAGGTAATATTGTCGAGCATACCAGCTACAATATAATGCATTGGAAGAAAATTGGCTTCTTTAAAATACAGTCGAAAGGCATCAAATAGGCAATTATACTTCAAGTAGGCACAAACCCCTGAAATAAGCACTTGTCGGCACAATTAAACCAACAAAATCTAGCTAAAAACCCCTAAAATGGATTTATATTTCAAAAGCCTACCTTTTTAAGCACAGGAATAAAATGGGCAAATAGGTAAATTCCCATCTCTACTTATGAATGTAATCCATCACCAACTGCTCTATGATTAGATCCCACACACAATCTTGAGCATAGGACACACAAATCTAACTGTACTACTCAGTTGGCCTCCTCCATTCACTGTTAATTATTTTATTAAAAATAGTATCAGTGGCGTGTGGCATATTAAAGTTCCATTCCAATCTCAAGTAGTGTGGTATGTAAATTTCTAAGAATATTCAACAAACATAGATATGTGGGTTTTTTTAGATGCAACTTTAAATATAACACATTAAACAGATCATGCCATAACTATTCATTTCTTTTAGATATCAGTACAATTCATTAACAGCTTCGTCATAAGACCTATCTGTGATTGTGCGACATAAAGCTGATTGTTTAAAAATATTCATTAATAGCAATATTAGCTTAAGAAGAAGCATATGAAGTCCAAAGCTGAGCATCAGTAACTGGATCATCAAAATCAGTCATTTCCTGAAAGAAAAATAAATATTCACATAAGTCACCATGGTCCGATAGATTATTGTTGGACTGTGTGGTCTGATGAAGTCCTATACCAACTAAATAACGTTATTAGTTTAGTATTACATGTCTAGTGAGTTTATTCAGCTGTAAAATTACTATTACTGAAACATAATATAAAATTCTATCAAAGTGATTCATCAAGGAACACCATAATACAAAAGGTGATTTAATACAAATTATGTTAGCCCATTCAATGCCAAACACATATATATGTTATTGAATGCCATGCCTCGTTCGTCAAAACTGTATATACGTGATATATTATTATTCTTATTATTATTATTATTATTATTATTATTATTATTATTATTATTATTATTATTATTATTATTATTTATTTTCCACTAATTGTAGTTACAATTTAGGGATGGTGAATGGAGAAAGGGCATAGCCCCATATACACAAAAGTGCCTCCATCACCACTTAAAATTATAATATACAAATATACAATTACATTCTACATGATGTTCTTATATACAGTTAAAATATCTACATAGGCATATTTACATACAGTAATACTCACAAGACCTGTTCAACATTCAAGTCATGACGACACACACACACACGCACGCACGCACACACACACACACACACAGAGTCTCTCTCTAGAAACCCCACATATATTTTAGCTAGGCCGGCTCACTCATACACATTTACCGTCTCAATCACTCGGGACCCCATAACTTTCATCCATCCTCCCACTCATACTGAACATTCTCACAGTAGATAAATTATGTTTTGTACAGAGGGTTCCGTTATATATACATCCGTTTTACGTCTTTACAGAAATTTTCTGCAGGTAGTTCTTTTATCTGCGGTGGGAGTTCATTCCACAACCGAGCAGAACGACTAAAGAAGCCACTTTGATATGATGCTGTTCTTGCAAATGGAGGGAAAAGGGACACACCTCGACCTCTTTGAGCGGAACGATAGTTCAGCTGTAAGCGGTTGAAAGGGTTTATATGAATGTTACCTGCGAGGGATTTTCTCAGGAAAGTAATATCTATTTGTTTACAGAGGGATGTTATGGAGGGCAGTGACCTGGCTGTATTTAAATGACCGTGTTGAGTAATTAGTCGTTCTGCTCGGCGTTGAACTCTCTCTAGTTTCGTCATGTTCTCCACTGTAGTAGGGTGCCAGGAAGGAAGCCCGTACAACAGTATTGGAAGTACTAATGACAGATAGGCTGTTTGAACGGCTTTCTTCCTGGCTCCCAGTAGAGATCTGCGGATGAATCCCAGGACTCTGTATGCTTTACACCTTATTTCCTCAACATGTTTATTCCATTTTAAATTGCTGCAGATGTGAATGCCAAGCAATTTTATTGAGGTACAAGGCATCAGGTTTTTACCACACAGTGAAATTTCGTGTTGTAACTGTGATCTTGCTCTAGTAAAGTGGATATATTTACATTTCTGTACATTTATACACATTCTATTTATTTTGCACCACAGAACCACGTTATCGAGATCTGACTGTAACTTATTTACGTCGTTCTCATTGCGAATGGCTCTTCGCCGGAGTGGGACATCTATCGCTGCTAACGTCTAGTCAGCATAAAAGTATACATTCATCTCTTGTTTATGAAGAAATTGAATGTTTCCTCATAAATAGTGATTCTGGAGAGCTATATTTTGATAATGAAGATGGAGAATATATAGGGGGCGATATTGAACTACAAGAAAGTGCGAGACAAAGTAGTAATGATGAATCTCGTGTGGAATTGTCACCCCCTTCTCAGGCAAATTCTTTCTTCCCCAAATGTTAATGATTTTGATATCAGTTTTTGGATTAACAATTTTATATTATGTTGCAGTAATAGTATCATTGCTCCAGATTGCTACAGATTACAGAAGTGCAATCTCAAACAAACTGGCTAGTCATTCAGTCAGCAGTGATAGTACAAATCAGAAATGGGCCACGCTTCAGAAGGTCATCACTGAGTCAATTGAGGAAACAGTTGGTTTTGTGAGGAAAAAAAGACAGGGCTGGTTTGATGAAAATAATGAAGAAATTAAATGTCTGATCAATGCCAAACGAGAAGCCCACCTATCTTGTCTTCAAGATTCGTCTTCCAGTGTGAAGAAATCACATTTCTTGGAACTTAAAGGAAAATGTCAGGCGCAAATTAGGGAAATTAAGAATAACTGGTGGCAACAAAAAAGCTGAAGAACTGCAAAGACTATCTGATGCCCATGACCTGCAAAACTTCTATGCTGGCATAGAGGAGATATATGGTCCAATTCGATTTTCATCGGGGTCATTGAAGACTGCTGACAACTCCATCATTTTAACTGATAATGGATAAATTTTACAGCATTGGAAGGAACATTTCTCTTCACTTCTAAATTGTGTCTCCAATGTTGCTGAGGAGTTTCTTCGTAATGTCCCTCAGCAACCCCAACAACCATGAATGGCATTTCCACCTCATACACCACTCAAATCTGGTTTTGCTCCGACTTTTGCTCAGTATTTCGGGAGTGACCGGTTCACACCCTGTCGCGAAGGTCTAACTAATTGTACTAGGCTGAGACTTTGGGGAACATGTACTTCCACTGACAGACATGAATAAGGTTGGAGCTACGCTGAAATAATGGCAGCATTTGGTAAATTTACTCTAATTTATTCAAAAGAAAATCAAAACAATTAATTTGACAACAACATACTATAATTACGTCCAAACTATGACATAAAAACGAATAGAATTGCACTCAAATTCATCTCCCAAATGTCTGGAATTCAATATATATGTGCACTGAAAACTACGAACATAATTAACCGCCGACTATTTGATCACTTAGCCAAAGGATTTGCTTATTTCTCATCACGATGTGCCTATCCTCGATGAGTCCCTATCCACCTCGCGCAGATGTTTTAGGAGAACACTACAATTTAACCTAATCTACAATACTGTACATCCTGAGTGAATCGTTATCTTATCACCTACACACGCAACATCAAATAAACATGGATTTTAACCCTCACATGGATTTCATTTACCACACACAATTCTTCACAAAGCAATGAATCACAACACAAGTTAAAACAAATCAACACACACACAGACCCTTAAGAATATAATGTCACTCTGTTATCTCGAAAACACTCTCACGTACACTCTCATTCAACATTAAGCAGATCTCCATTCATGCCAATAAAAACTGATAATCACGCCAGAAACTAAACAAACCTACTTCATTGTAACGTTCTTGCAGTTATTTCCTGGTCTTAAATACTCGGATATGGAAATCGATAATCTATACTCGTGAGTAGTGTGATGCTGATATTATCATCACATAGGCCTCTGCTAATCTGACACTCCTTGGGATCCATATAAATACATTTGCGGTCCAGCTGGCATTTATCATCTGACAGCGATTACCAATATCACACATCTTCCGCCTTACACAGACGGGAATTCAAATACATTCACTTCGCAGGGCACTCGCCTGCACATACACCCGGAGAACGATGCTCCGTAATAACACACATGTGGTCCCAAGGCTTGTCAACATTCTCATACCATCTTACCTCAATGGCCTCTCTGAAAATCCCTATCTTAATATTTTAATTATCAAATGCGCACTCTCAATAGCATTGCCTGACTGCAGATGACTTTGATTTAACTAACAAACAAAAACTCTATGTATTTTTCAGTCATCATGCTAACTTCAACCACGCTCAACACTCACAATGATACTAATTTCCATCTCATATCAACTGCATATGGTAATCCTTGAAATAACCTGCCTTTATCAACTGCACAATCGTTACATTTCCTATCCATGATTAATAAACTAACTAGATAATTATAGCCATGATACAATGCATTATTAATAAATGTCTCCTGGCAACGTTGACTCTGAAATACGAATCACATAATAAGCACTTCTATATCTGAGTCGACTCTTTCATACTAACACAAATTCACTCATGCCTACCACCCTGTATGCATGCATTACAATCAACATTCACTACAGCTTGACATATATTCCGTCCCATGTATGTCTCTGCTTTTATCCTTTGACTCACATAACATTTAAATATTTACTTCCCTGTATTTACATGTATAATTTATCTCAAGTGGTCCCCATGCATTTTAACTAAACCACCCGTCATAACACAAGGAAATGAAACGAAACCACTCGGTTTACATTTCTTTACATGTTCCTATCATTTACTGTACCATAAACTACGGTTTTCAAATCTTTATACTAATAAAAACGCTGCTTGTCTAATATTTACTAAATAAATGTTCCTTCTAAAACATCTACATGAGTTTTTACATGCTAAAAATTTGTTCTACTCATCCTTCAGCTGTCATCTCTCCTCCAGCATAGGGTATCATTCCTTACTGCTTCTACTCCATCATGATGCCATTGCTGGTTCCCATTGGATCAACTGCTCCTTGGTTGCTGGGCTGGATCATGACATCTCCTGTTCGGGATACAACACTGACCGGACTCGTACTGGTCGCACGAATAGCCTGGTAACTTACAAGTAACTATTCTCATTTTGGTTCCGTATTGAAGTTGACGTATGTCTCAAGTATTATTACAATATTATAAGTCCACCTATTCAATACAATACAATATGATCCACTATTTCATATGGTCAAATATTTTTTTATATACATAATACATAAAAGTCAAAGGTACATGTTTCACCCTCCTTACGGGCATCATCAGCCTATATCAATCTTAAAAATAATACATATACTTATAAATTATAGGTTAAAATGTTGAAAAATGATTTCGTAAAACATTATACAATAACATCTAAAACAACGATAATGCACCAAAGTATGTTAAAAGAGAGTGAATTAACAGTTTTGAAGATTAAAACGTGATTAAACATGAAATTTTGAGAGTTTAAAACTGAAATGGATCCATAGTTTTATAATATCATTAAAACTGTGATGGCCTTGAGTGTAAACACAATCATCAAAGGGGGATGTTTCTTCAATTCCCAAGTTGAATCCAAGGTGGTAAAATCACTGTCAGTTATTTAAAACGGAAGTGTGAATGTAATAAACATGTTAAAATGTATATGTTTGGGATATCTGAAAGTCGAGAAGAAAATGGAACTTCTTGTAGAGGCGTTGCTAATGATAAAACGTATGTCAAAGCTAGCAGAGTTCGGAAATTATGTGGTAGTCGAATGGATCTAAAAGATAGTCAAGTTGATGTTATAATTCCGTTGAAACATTTGTTGGAAGAAATGTTCAGGATTTTCTGAAACAAAATGTAGAAGAAAGTTGGTGAATAATACCGTACTGTACAAGAGACTTCCCGTACGTCAAAGATGTCTAAGGCGGTACTTACTCGTACGGAGCGTATTAAGTACGTCAGGTTGTTACAGCAACGCTAGCTTGACTGGGTTTTCGACTTCTAGTATTATAACGGTGTGGCTGAGGCAGTGAAGGACATGGAGGGGGGTAATGGTGGGTGGATCCTTGCGCGCATGTGTTGTTATTGGCGGGCTGTTAGGAGCAAGATGGGCGGGCCTATCATTTGATGAGGTGGTGGAAGCTTTAGAACAAGAAGTTCTAAAAGTTGGCGGGATTGTATTATGTTTTGAATTCACCATGCCTAATAACTTTGGAGTTAGCTCATATAAAGGATTTTTTGCTTCCATGATATCGTTAAGATTATGGTCTTTGTTATAGGCTTGGTCTAAAAAGATGTAAAGATTTTCTAATTCATTCATAAGTTTTCCTTTGCCTATGCATTTTAGAATAGTGAGATCTTTATCAATTGATGTAAACTGATGTCCTGTTTCACTCATGTGTGAGCTCATCGCTGAATATTTGTTGTGCTTTAAGGCATTATAATGCTCCATATATCTTGTATGAAAGCTGCGCCCAGTCTGTCCAACATAACTAAATCCACACTGAGCACAAGTAAGTCTGTAAATACCAGATCTCGAAAAACGGCTGTTTTTATAATTGACTTTATTGTGATTAAAAAATTTACTTTGATTTGTATTTACTGTTCTGAAAGCAATATTAGTGTTGTATTTCTTCAGTGTGTTGGCGATCTGGTGGATGGCTGGGTTATTGTATGTAAACGTAGCGAAACTAGTTTTTTTAGGTTTATCCAGAATGAGATTCGTGGATAGTTTATATTTAACTTTATTGATTAACTGGTTAATCATTTCAACCTTGAACCCATTGAGCTTGGCCAAGTTCCTTATATAGTTTAATTCTATTTTTAAGTTGTTAGGGGATAGTGGGATTTTTAAGGCTCTGTGTATTAAATTATAGAATGACGCTTGTTTTTGAGATTTAGGATGTAAAGAGGAATTATTTATGGTTATAGGAGACTGTGTGGGTTTTCTGTAGATTTGAAAATCGAAAGTATTATTGGCGCGCGTGATCGTTATATCTAAAAAATTTAAGGACTGTTTAACTTCGTCTTCTTTAGTGAATTTTACATTAGGATCAATTTTATTTAAAATCTCTAAAACTTCGTCGCTGTTAGTAACATTTTTGTCAATAACTACAAAAGTGTCGTCCACAAATCTCAGCCATAAACATATACCTTTTATATGTTCTTTAATTTTCGTGTATTCTATTGAGTCCATGTAAATATCAGCCAAGATGCCGGACAAAGGGTCACCCATGGCTAAGCCAGTCTGTTGATAAATCTTACCATTAAAGGAGAAAAAGTTGTTATTCAATACAAAATTCAGGATCTTCATAAATTCATCAATTTCCAGCTTACTCAGGCTGCTATGTTTTGAAATATTGTCATAGATAATTTTGACTGTTTCTTTAGTAGGTATATTTGGGTACATGTTTGACATCATAGGAACACATTATATGGTTCGGTTGTAAGTCAGATTTACTTAAAATATCGCAAAATTTGATTGAATTCTTTAAAGGAAGTTTATTATTAAACTTATAATGTTGTTTTAGAAAACCGTGGATATATTTGGAAACTTTATAGGTAGGGCTATTATGGCAGTAATAATCGGACGTACGGGAATGTTGTTTTTATGGATTTTAGGTAGGGCTCTGGCTATTGGAATGCTGGGGTTCATGTTGATCAGTCTCTGTTGTTCCTGTTCATTGAGAAGGAATGTGGAGTTCTTAATTAGATTTTTTAAATTACGTTGTATTCTTACGATAGGATCTGTGCTAACTATTGTATAAATCTTATCCTTAAAAAATTATTCAGTTTTATTTATGTAATGGTCCTTATCCATTAACACCATAGACCCTCCCTTGTCAGCTATTGTGACTATGATGTTGTTGTCTTCTATTTTCGTTCTCAAATTACGTAGTAAAGATTTTTGATTAGAGTCGGATTTAGCATTAAGTTCTTTAGCTAGTGTAGGTAATTTCTTTTTTATGTCAAATCTAATGTCATTTTGAACTTCAAAGGGGAGTTAAGAGATATTAGCTTCTACCTCAGCCACTGTGGTAATAATATCTAAGTCCTTTTTTTCACTAGGCCAGTTATACTTTGGACCTTTATTCAGGAGTTCCGTTTCTGTTCCGAACTCTGCTAGCTTTGACATACGTTTTATCATTAGCAACGCCTCTACAAGAAGTTCCATTTTCTTCTCGACTTTCAGATATCCCAAACATATACATTTTAACATGTTTATTACATTCACACTTCCGTTTTAAATAACTGACAGTGATTTTACCACCTTGGATTCAACTTGGGAATTGAAGAAACATCCCCCTTTGATGATTGTGTTTACGCTCAAGGCCATCACAGTCTTAATGATATTATAAAACTATGGATCCATTTTAGTTTTAAACTCTCAAAATTTCATGTTTAATCACGTTTTAATCTTCAAAACTGTTAATTCACTCTCTTTTAACATACTTTGGTGCATTATCGTTGTTTTAGATGTTATTGTATAATGTTTTACGAAATCATTTTTCAACATTTTAACCTATAATTTATAAGTATATGTATTATTTTTAAGATTGATATAGGCTGATGATGCCCGTAAGGAGGGTGAAACATGTACCTTTGACTTTTATGTATTATGTATATAAAAAAATATTTGACCATATGAAATAGTGGATCATATTGTATTGTATTGAACAGGTGGACTTATAATATTGTAATAATACTTGAGACATAGCCTGGTAACCTCGTGACAGTCTGTAACGTCACTCGGACCTCATTTATTATTTAACCTTTGACTTAAGGAGTTATTAATCATTAAGATTGGCTATCGTGATCTATTTTATCTTAGTGGATTGTGTTTCCACCACTATTTCCTACCGTCTTTCTAATGTTTATCTTCGCTAGCGAACACCGTTCACGGATGCCCGTCAGAAACTCCCGCACTTCAGTTTTGTTTCTGTAAAGCAACGGTCTTCGATACTCGGACGTACTCGTATCAATCATACTGATATATCCTCCACACCTGTTTACTACTTCTAATACCTCTCAATTACACCGTGTCCCTTCTGAAATACCTTTATACGCGCTGCGTGTATACTTTAATATTGTTTTCATATTTAACTGATTTCCGAATGACACCCTCCATCCAGCATAAAATAATTCTAAGTTTGCTTCTGAAATTAAATTCGAAAATGAGTTCAAAACTTTATTAAGGTTGAGTCAGTAACTGTCTTCGGCGGACGCAACGCACGCATGAATTTACACTGCAACTCTTAAGAAATGAGATTGGCAATCAGAATTTCAATGTGACTACATTTAGAATGTCTCAGAATACTAACAGAATGTTTCCACTGATACGAACTGAATCTCTCTGCCAATACGAACTGAAAGTCTCTTCTCATACGAACGCGAATGAATGACTGTCCCCCCATACTCAGGTTCTGTCCTTTTTAAAAACTCTCTCAGCCATCATTTTCATAAATTCCCCTCTATCTGGCTTCTATGCATCCTCCAATCACATCCACACTCGTTCTTCTGATCCCATCTTATTGGTTGATTACTCTGGCGATGGTATCCCCATCCTTCTCGAGCTCAACTCTCCACATTCGTTCCGCTTGTACCATATATTTTCCAATCCCGCCATTGATTTACGGCCTCCATTCCGTCATGGGTTGTGCGTGTCAAATAGCTTAATTTTTCGCATAGTGCAGTTTTGCAATCTTTATCTGGCCCGTCTTAAATTTGTTAAAGAATCCCTTCCTGATACAACACTCCTTTCAAGAACTCCCTCCTTTTTGGATTTCTAAAACGTCTTCTCGGCTCGAGTGAACCCTGTATTTCCATTGTATCGATGTTTTTTAAAGGAGTCTTGCACTGACCCTAAAGGTTTATAGCCACATTGTCAATGTCCGACAAAGCTTCAACTTTCTACTCTTGACCCTCACTGACCTGGCCCTTCTAAGTCGTTGGGTCACATTACTATCAATTACAGCACGTGTCTTTTGCAATTATTCTACTCACATTCCTCAATATCTCTAAATTTATCTTTTCATGAGCGCGCCAGCATGGGCTCAATACAGAGACTTCACCAAAGCACTCAATCAACTAAAACCAAGGAAGGCTTCTGGTCCTGGTAACATCCCTCTGGAACTGATACAAAATGGAGGTATACCCTTGAAGACTAGACTTCTCACTCTCATCCTCTTGATTTGGGAAACTCAAAGTACCTGACGACTTGAAGAATGCTACCATCATCGCTATCTTCAAGAAAGGTGATCGTAGTGTGTGTGGGAACTGCCGTGGTATATTGCTTTTGTGAATTGCAGGTAAAATTCTAGCAAGAATTCTTTTAAACCAGCTCCGAGTTATCTTGGAGAATTTTGCCCGAGTCTCAGTGTGGTTTCCGAACCTCCAGAGGCACAACAGGTGCTGTGCTAGACAACCCCAGGAAAAATGCAGAGAAAACAGCAGCCTCTGTATTTAGTTTTCTATGATCTGGAAAAAGCCTTTAATTCAGTACCAAGATCTGCTATGTGGAAAGTATTGGCACATTTTGGATGTCCTGAACGTTACGTGGAATTGGTTCTAGCTCTTCATGATGGCATGTCTGGACAGGTTCTTCATGGTAACTCAGTATCAGATTCATTCCCAATCACTCATGGATTGAAACAAGACTGTGTGCTTGCTTTTACACTCTTTGCACTGTACATGGCTGCCATGCTGTATGAATCATCTGCAAACAACTTAGGCATGGAGATAAAATTTCGTTTTGATGGAGGCCTTTTCAATCTGTCAAGACTTCGCTCACAAAGACGTACTCTGGTTAACCAGGTGACAGAACTACAGTATGCCGATGACACCGCATCTCCTGCTCTAACACCTGCAGAACTAAAACGGTCAGTCAACTGCTTTAAAACAGCATGTGATTACTTTGGTCTTGCCATTAATGAAAAAAAAATAAGGTATTTGCACAACCTGCTCCAGGATTAACACTTCCTGAGTTCAGCATTACCATCTTAGACACAACAGTGAAACAGGTTGATCACTTTTCATATCGTGGAAGCATCTTGTCTAAACGGTGTACCTGTGAACAAGACGTTGATAAAAGAATTGGGGCTGCTCATGCAGCATTCAGACAGTTAATTCATAGAGTCTTCAGGAATAATGACCTAAAACTGGCATACCAAACTCGTGGTGTACAAAGCTGTTGTCATTTCCACGCTGCTGTATGGCTGTGAAACTTGAACACACTATCGCCGTGATATCAAATACTTGAGCGCTTCCACCAACAGAAAATGAGATTCATCTTGAATATTAAGTGGGAGGACTATGTGACCAACACGGCAGTTCTCGACAAAGTGTAGCTAAATAGCACTGAGGCAACAGTCATCGCTCATCAACTGAGATGGTTAGGCCATGTTCACCGCATGGGTGATACCAGGCTTCCCCGCCAAATTCTTTATGGTGAAATTTGTTCCGGCAGTAGACCTCATGGGGCCCCTCTTAAGCGTTTTAAGGACCATCTGAAACACATCAAGAAGACAACTGGTAAGGATATACAGACATGGGAAGAATGTGCTGTGGACTGCTCGCTGTGGCGGAACACTACATCCACTGCTGTCAACTTGTTTGAAACAGAATGCCACAGACATCAAGAGGCCAAGTGACAAGCAAGAAAACTCCGTCAAGTACAACCCCGCCCTCCTCCATCCATTCAGTGTGATTTGTGTGAGCGTATGTTTTATGCCAGGATTGGTCTGTTTAGTCATCGTAACACATCCATAAACTGAGTTGAACTGGTCAATGTATGCAGGAAGAAGTTATATATACTCGGATCGAGTTACAGTCGACGAGTATCATTGAGCGGAATAGCCGTGCGTGTTAACATGCTACAGCATGGAGCCACGCTCTGCATTCGGCAGGTGAATGGGTTCAAACCCCACTGTCAGCTGTCCTGAGATGGTTTTTTAGGTTCCCCTTTTCCATTCCCAAGCAAATGCCGGGACAGTTCATATTCATAAACCACAGCCGATTCCTTCCACTTCCTTACCTGTTTTCATTTACCAACTTTCATTTCATATTCATTATCTTCTCAACTGAGGTTTGCATCAGGAAGGGCATCCGGCTGCAAAAATATGCTGTAAAATATAATCTCACTTCATCCCCAACACCGCATTGGGCTGCAGGGCTAAGGGAACGATATACGTTCCATTAATAGTACCAGTAACAGCTTATCTGTAAAACTGCTTCTTCCTTTAAAAAAACCCGGCCCAGGGGTTCGGCTGGTCATCAAAACTCGGCAGTGAAAAGGTTAAATGATATGTATATGCATTACCTCGAGTAGATTTTGGAGTATATATTGGTTACAAAATTATACATATCACAGTGAAAATGATGATAGTTTGTTCTGTATAAATAAAGAAAACTGTCCAAAATAAATAAGAAATAGGGTCCTTATCATATCTTTTGTGAGTAAATTTCACTGTAGAAATATACAGTCGAGAATTATAAGAGTTCGACCAGAAAATTACTGGGCAGAGTGCATTTCCTTGATTGTAGGATGGATCCTCCAACATAATCTGCCACACTTTTGCCCATCGTTCCAAAATACTAATTCCTGTAGAGTTAGGGCATTTCTTCTTAACTTCGTACCAGTAATTCTTTTATTGAAGGTTTAGTAGCTCGGTGGTATTGTCATTTACTTCTTTGTCTTTCAGTTTCCATGAGTAACAGGTTGCTTTTCTTTCAATTGTGCACTAGTACAGGGTGGAAGGAAAAAAAGAGTTACTGAATTTCTATAACATGAGGGCCAGTTTTCAGTCTTAATTTATTAATGCACATTGGTTGGTTATTTACTCCTTGTCTCAAAATTCATAGCCACAAGGCAGCAAATTATGAAACATATTCTGATTCATCTTTCTTCTTTCTTGTTCTCAGATTGTTGACTAATCATGCCATAATGTACTGTACTGTGGAACAACACACTTGGAATGTGGAACACTATTTTTGGTGTTACGATGTAGGACATGTGAGTGGTCCATCTGTCGTTAATGTATGCAGTGATTTTGACGAACCTTTTCATTTACAAGTATTACCAAAGAAAACCATATTATGGTGTGTGGGAATGTTCCGGACAACTGGTTCATTTAAGATTTGCAGTGGAGGACAGTTTGGATGACCATGAAGCAGCAGAACAAATAACGTTAGTTGAGTGATGGATAAAGTCCTCCATTCTCCAGAGAAAAGCTCTTTTCACAGAATGACCTGTAGAAAGAACCAATTTCATTGTATGGTAAAGGACATTTGAGCTCACTCCTATAGTGTACTGAAGCTTAACGAGTTGAGTCCTCAGGATTTCCATAGTTGCCTGCGGTATTGTGAAAGTGTGAAGATCAACATTACATTGACATTTGTTGATTGTCTGATGAATGTCATGTTTTCCTCAGTGAAATTTTCTTGGCTGAAAAAAGCCAGAGGAATACACACAAAAACCACTTATCTCAGAGAGAGTAACCGTGTGAGCAGCAGTTTCAAGCCACCATGTTATTGGCCCCTGTTTTGTAGCGGATGCACTTTAGAACATAAATGTAAATGCTATGGTAAACAGAGAGCAATTCATAGAGTGGTTTCATGCAGACTTTGGTACATTTTGTGAAAATAACAATTAGGACTTTTTAAAAGCAAGTGTCCAGCAGGACAGAGCCAGCACACACATAGGCCAAAGAAACCGAGCACTGCTAGAGGAACTGTTACCATATCGACTTGTGTCTAGAAGTTCTGAATTTCCTTATCGATCTCAAAGTCCAGGCTTCACTATACTCAGTGCCTTTTTTTGGGGACTGTTAAAATAGAGATGCTTTAGACCACCTCCACAAACTTTATACGACCTTTGCATGAGCATTGAATTTATTATTTGTGAGATAACACCTGAACAGTGCTCTGATATGGTTTTCAAAACAAGCAATTGGATCAAATTTGTTCTTCACAGTGAAAGAAGATGTATACTCCACACGGCCTTACTTCCAAATTGAAGTTTCGCAAAACAAATGAGCATCGCCTTTCCTCTGTTGCCAGCGCGCACGCCCTCGAGAACAGCTGATGCAATACGACCGCGGTAAACAGCCATATATAGTAAAATGTAATACTGTACTCAGAAAAACTAATGAATATGGATTGAAAACAAATTCATAAAATCTACACTTACTAACAACACCTGACACTAATAAGAGAAAATATGAAGAATAAAAGAGAATGAGGAAATAACACATCACTCACCACCAATGGCTGGCAAAGGAAGGAGGTTATGGCCTACTGATCTCAGAGTCACTGGAACCCTCCGACAACGAATCATTGTCTCCTTCACCAGCTCCCAGAGATATTATTAAACTTTAGACGGAGTTCTCCAGTACATCTTCATTTTCCCACGCCTCACTTATTAATCTTTGTGTACTGCGCACAACTTTCCTCCAGTCATCGGCAATGACATTCGCCACAGCTTCGGCTAACAGGTTTTCCACCTCGGGTACAGTAAAACGCTTATTTCTGGTTGCAACATAACCCTTAATTTGATCCCAAACCTTCTCTATTGCATTGAAACGGCAATGATAAGGTTGAAGTCGAATAACTTTATGTCCATGACGTCTTGCAATTTTGTCCATGACATACACTGGAAATTGTGGCTTGTTTTCTTTCACAAGCCGCAACAGTTCACGTTTCTTCATGTCGTCCCGCACAGGAATGTTGTGCCTCCTTAACCACTCAGCAAGAATCGACTTCTTTGCTGCCATTGTCGGAGCTTTGTCTTGAATTACGGAATGTTAGGGGGCATTGTCCATTATTATCATACAATTTTCAGACAGGTTATTCATTAGTGTGTATTCAAACCAGTTCTGAAAATTAACACTATTCATCTCCTCGTGGTAATCGCCAGTCTCCTTAGACCTCAGAACATATAAAGTGTTAGGTACAAATCCGTTTGCGGTACCGGCATGTAGCACAATAATTCTTCCCCCCTTTCCAGTGGGCACTGCCATTGTACCTTCCACAGAATCATCTGTCCAGCCTTTTCCTACAGTATGGTTTGCATTAATCCATGTTTCATCTAACCACACAATCAAATCAAAATTTTCCTTCATAACGTCCCTTAAAAACCGGCAGCGCCACATCACAATATCACTTTTCTCCATTAACACTCGCCGACCATTTAATTTCTTGTAACGGAATCCCAGTTCCTGTACCACAACATTCAGTGAAGTCTTGCTTCCATTAAATAGTTCACTTTCCTTCAGAGACTCGCTTAGCTTCGCAAGAGTAGGATGGTCTTTTCTGTGGTAGTAGTCATAAATATGCCGACGAATGGCATCATTCTGGAAACTGTCCAAGTTCGTCACTGGTCACGATTCCTTTTCTTACCCAGCGTTTCAAACTTAAAGGATCCAGGAGATTGTTCCTAAGCGTGGTATTTCTCCCTTTCAACTGCCACTACTGTGTATTTACTTACTTTGGTAGCGTCGGCAGTTCTCTGTACGGCTTGTGCTAAAGGAAGCAATGTAGCACCATTCTCCTTTTCTTTCTCAAAGTACTCGTGCACGTTGGACCCAATTTCACGGGCCTGGCTTTTCAAGGGCGTGCCTTGTCCCACACCTCTTGATTTCTTACCACTTGTCTTTCCCAAACTACACTGAGACATGGTAAACATGACGAACTAAGTACACTGATACACGGACGTAAATAAACTACAGCTATTTAATAATTAAACCTATAATGTACTAACTTATGCTATGCTAAAATGTAAACTATGCTATACTGTACTATTACAATTTATTAAAATTCGTATCCACCTTATTCAATACCAAAAATGTTGTTAAGATGAAATTACAACATGTATATTTATTTTATCAGGACTAGTTTCGACGCTTTATATTGCGTCATCATCAGCTGATATACACTGGAAACATTGGCAAACATATATAAGTTTATCTACGTCACACACATTATAAAAACTATGATAAAGATTTAAAAACCATATTATAATAATACTATTTCCGAGTCCATATTGTCCAAGACTTGCAATTATTAAACTTTGGATTGCCAAAATCTGATGCAATTTGGTTTAAATAATCATTAAAATTAAACAAAAGTAATAATAAAATCACGATCTTCTTAAAAACATTCACTTTGTTTGATGTTTTTTTTTAGAAATGTTTTTGTAGAACCATATTAAAACCATTCAATAAATTCCTCAGGCTGTTGCCATGTGGTAAACATAATGTCGCAGAATAAGGTTAAACAATCTTCTTAATTGACATTGACACTGTTTGACACTTCAAAATCTTTTAAAACCATATTAAAATTATTCTATGAAATCTTCAAAATGTTGAAATGTGGTGATCGTGAAAAGAGGACTCAGAAGCCGGTGCTTCATGAAGTTACCAATTATTTCATTCTCAGTTCAATGCGGACCTGAAATAATATGAATATATTAACCTTCACTTTAACTGAAAAAGTGTGAAACTTTACGTCTTATAACATGTGACTCACCTCGTGAGATCGCTGTCCTTGCAAAGCATCGTGTAGCTAAGTGAACCCCTTTGTGTCAGCAATCCAGTGTCTAAGGTTGGTTTTGGGTCAAAGAGGGGAACTAGGGGAAGGAGGGAGGAGCAACTGAGGGGCGGCAACCTGTTGGAGCTCCGGAGGGCGTGATCGTAGAAGGCAGTATGTAAAGCTACTGCGCATAATATGAAAAACCGTCTTATTGTCCGGTATATGTATATTTTTAAAAAACTCAATAAGAAAATCAAAAAGAATATTTGGTTTTTTGGAAATTTCATTTAAATTTAAATTTGGATTAAAATACTGATCTAAATGTATATAACAGCCCTCCGTAACATCCAGCAAATTACCTTTCCCTAAGCTCTCCAAAATTTCAATGTCTTGTTCTATAGAAGTGAATTTATGTTTTAGATCATGTACATGCTGGCCTACCGCTGAAAATCTGTTATATTTTATTGCATTGACGTGTTCTGTGTATCTAATTTAAAAACTGCGTCCTGTTTGGCCTAGATATGTACTATCACAGTCATTGCATTTAAATCTGTATACTCCCGATTTGGTATACGGGTTCGACCTTTTAACCGAAGTTGCATTGTGCAATACTATAGTATTATTATTATTATTATTATCAGTGCGAAATGAAATTTCCATGTTATGTTTTTTGAAAATATTAGTAAACTTATAAATATCTTTGTTATAAGTAAAAGTTGCAAATGTCTTATGATTGGGTTTGTCCTTGACCAAAGCAGTTTGCAATCGGAATTTAAACTTGTTAATAATACGTTCAATAAAGCCTTCACTAAACCCGTTAGCCTTAGCTATTGAACGTATTATATTGAGTTCTTTTTTCAAATGATCTTTTGTCATAGGAATCTTAAAGGCCCGTTCTACTAAACTATTGTAGATCTTTTTTGACTCTGTGGATGTTCCGAGTCCTGTCTAATAGTGACTGCCGTTTGTGTAGGCTTTCTAAAAATACTATACTCAAAAGCAGAACCCGATCTGTTGATTCTTAGGTCGAGGAAATTAATTGATTTATTACTTTCTGACTCCAATGTGAACTTAATCTGAGGGTCAATATTGTTAAGTAAATCAAGAGTAGCCTTTGCATCTCCAACACTTTCGTCCAAAATTACTAATGTATCGTCTACAAATCTAGCCCAAAACAATATATTATCAAAGACTTTGTCATTCTTCATCGTGTATGTTTCCAAAGCATCCAGATAAATTATGTTCACTACATGGCAATAGCCTGAGGAGTTTATTGAATGGTTTTAATATGGTTTTACAAAAACATTTTTTTTAAAAACGTCAAACAAAGTGAATGTTTTTAAGAAGATCGTGATTTTATTATTAGCTTTGTTTAATTTTAATGATTATTTAAATCAAATTGCATCAGATTTTAGCAATTCAAAGTTTAATAATTGCAAGTCTTGGACAATATGGACTCGGAAATAGTATAATTATAATATGGTTTTTAAATCTTTATCATAGTTTTTATAATGTGTGTGACGTAGATAAACTTATATATGTTTGCCAATGTTTCCAGTGTATATCAGCTGATGATGACGCAATATAAAGCGTCGAAACTAGTCCTGATAAAATAAATATACATGTTGTAATTTCATCTTAACAACATTTTTGGTATTGAATAAGGTGGATACGAATTTTAATAAATTGTCATCTTGGTTCAATACGGACGAATAATGAAATTTATATACTTATACTGTACTATACTAGAGAGATAAAGACTAATATGAAAAAACACTAATTACTGAAGGAAAATGCAAATGATCGCGAACCGTACCAAATACCATGCATGCTGAGTGAGATAGGTTAACTATGTGGTGAACGTAAATATTAGACTTGGCAAACTAGGTTTCAAGATCGTGCTCTGCCGATATAAATCAATATAAATGGCAGTTTGGGATTGGTTGGATGTCTATGCTTCAGTGCACAACCACCAGACAGAGCCAAAATCGGCCTAAACGTCAATTTAGAAGTAGAGCCTTGCAGAGTATAGAACATACAATTATATGATAGAGAGTCTTAACTTGTACAGTAGGGAGTATAACTTATTATAATTATTAATTTTACAATTTGCTTTACGTCGCATCAGCACAGACAAGTCTTGGCGATGATGGGAGAGGAAAGGGCGATGAGTGGGAAGGAAGCCACTGTGGCCTTAATTTAGGTACAGACCTAGTGTTTGCCTGGTGTGAAAATGAGAAACCACAGAAAACCACCTTCAGGGTTGGCGACTATGGGGTTCAAACCTACTATCTCCTGAATGCAAGCTTTTAGCTACATAAAACTCAAACCGTGCAGCCAGTTACTCAGTCGAGTGTATAAATGAATATAATAAAATACAGTAATGTATTTTTTCCCATCAGCTCGCTTTTCCTTGGTTCTCCATGGGTCCACATTTTCCCACCAAGCAAATGTTGGGACTGTACCTTAATTAGACCACGGTTACTTCCTTCTCAATCCTTACCCATTTCCTATCCCATTATTGCCACTGCAATATTATAACACTTACAATCAATGCAGAGTTATAACACTTGCAAAGAAAGAAGAGAGAATTATCATTGGCTCTAACGATTCTGTCTGTTGTCAAGCGTAAACCAAACTATGTTGCTATAGTAATCCCGTATAGGAATAGGGACCAATATTTTTAGATCGTCTATTGACTATAGGCTGCATAAAACTACTGTTCAAGAAGCTGGTGGACCACTCTGTATATATAATGGTTCGTTTAAAGCATTTCCACTTCATATTTATTACTTACTAGCAAAACCCGACAGGCGTTGTCCTGCCTGTGTACATTTATTTACCTCAGCTTATACGACACTAATATCGGTCATTTTCGATTGCTTTTACATTTCATCCTCTCCCCTTGGGCTGGGAGGGGTGTCCTGCCCCCACACTATTTGATAAGAGCAGAAATAAGTTTTAAGGAATACATCATTATCTTCACATACTGTTCGGTAGGCAACCCGCTGATCGGACTTGTCTTGCGGTTTGCTTATCTTCCCCTATTTTATTTTTCACCCCTTAGTGCTGAACTACCAATCAGATTTCATTCAAACCACTTCATAATCCCTCTCAGATGTAGTAAGAACAAACTGTGAAAATTTCAGCAAAATCGGCCCAGTAGTTTTTGAGTCTATTAGCTTCAAACATACCAACATCCAATTATATATAGATTTCAGTTTCTCCAATCAAGACCTCTTGCTTCTATAACTTCTATTGCATGATTTTTCTAACTTTTCTTCAGATTCCCCTTGTTCCATCATTCAGCAGGAATCTCTTCACTTTGTCTAGCATCTTCAGTCCATCCTTTGTAGATGGACATATGAATGACTGTAGGCAGCATATCAGATATATTCAATGACTCTGACTTTGTTCACCATTAACCCATTCAAGTATCATTTGTTGGAATAAATGTGTGACCTAGAATACCATTTTAAAAATGCAATTCCTGTAGCTGTGTACAGCAAATTGAAACACTTATATTTACAACAAAATAACAACAGGAAATGGGTACTCTGTTCTCAGGTTTACTTTGAGAAGTCCTTAGCTGTATGAAATACCATAAAACAGTTCTCCACATGTAGGACCACCTTGCATTTATAACATTCAAAAGACTATTTCTTCCGCAACCCATGGGCAATGCAGACTTCGCATTTCCTTGATGACATTTTTTTTATTGATGTTGCCCTGGTTACTTGCTCCCAAAACTGTTCATTCAGGAATACCTTCACTACTTCTAATTCACTAGAAGCCTCTCCTAACTGTCTCTGAATTACAACATCATTTTCGCCAATAACACTGCAAATATAATTCTGTGGAGAATTACTTATGTGCTCCTATTGCCACTTATTTTCATCCAAAATACAACCAGAAACAGCTGGTGATACATTGCTGGCAAGCCTGACATTCAATGTCATTCTTGCTGGTAAAAGAGTATTTTGTTCATTGTCACTGACAAAGTCATCACTGTCACATGAACTACTGTCATTTCCAATCCAATCTTCATCACTTACATCGAGTTCTATGTCACTTTCTTCCTTGTTTTGCTCTGAAGCTGCCATCTTGACACACATACATCAAAGATACGGATGCTTAGATACGAGATATTCAACTTGCTCGCATTATTTTTGCAGCAAATATTCCAAGGAAATCGTATATGTTAAATGTTCTGTCATCTATGGAGAACCTTTCGTACTAATACGAAGTTGATAAACAAAAGACAGCAGTCAAGACAGCGTCATAAGCATGCATGGTACCAGGACGGATCTCTCCGTCTTAGTACAAGAAGACACGGCATAGCTCGGAGAGAGAGATCCATCTTTGTACGGGAATGAGTTAATGGCAATCACAGTACAAGGCAGTTTATAACCAGTATATTAGAATAAAAGACAAATCCCTTATGATTCTCATTTGGAAAAGGCTGGTTAAATATTTACAAAATGTGGTCCCAAGTTAATCTAATGTAAGTTGGTCTTTAGTGATCATTGGCAATAATTATTTAAATATATGAAGTTGAATGGATAGTAACTGATTAAAGATACTTTTTGGAAGTTGATGATTATGAATACAGTAATATTGCAGAATATTACCGGAGCCATGTATGAAATCTCTTATTTTCAGCACCGTGTTGAAGAATTATGCCTGAGGTGAGGATACGTTATTGATGCAGCATATTCGCTTATGTCCTTTTGTCATAAACAGCAACACCTCGCACCGAGTTCCTGAGAAGACACTGTGCAGGGTATTTGAGACCTAGTAACCCTGTCTCATTTTTATGTATTCGTCTGCATTAACTGTTTCTATTTACTATTTCATCTACCAGCATGAGTTAACAAAATTGACAACTGTAGTGAAAGAAATATCTTCTTCTGCTATTCTGTTCAGACTTACATTCAGATGGTGGCTATAATGAATTGTAAGTGATAGTAAAGATGACTGGTGAGTTGCCAGCATACACCTGTATTTTATTTCTCCAGCATTTTGAACTTAATTTTCTGATTGAGATCATTATTGTTGTTTCAAGGGGTCTAATATCTAGTTCATCAGCCTTTATCTAATTGAATTGCCCCATTCAGTACAGTTTTGAGTGAGGTAAAATATTATTGTTCTGTACGTTTTGTCTAAATTTGTATTATATATCGAAGTGGTAAGGGCTTTCAATTAAATTTGAAGTGTTAGGTCAAAATCACTGATCATTTCTATTGATGTTCACACTCTGAAATTTTTGCATGGGAGATATCTTTTAACAATCATCTAACTTACCTCATCCTGAATGACATGAAAGTAGTGTTGTGTGTGCAGTTAATAAAGTATTATTATTATTATTATTATTATTAATAGCCATTTATAGCACCTGGTGCACAAACATGTTGTTGGGCTGCTACATTGTGAATGTTGGGGGCAGACGGCCTTGGTCACTGCAATGGGCTGTTAAAGGATGATATCTCACTTCATCCAAAAATGTTGGTTCGGTCACATTTTGCGTTATTTGCTGAGCTTTAAACCAAAAAAATATCTACATACATAACAACTGATAGAGTGGCATGTGGATCTGTTATCAATGGGGGTTGGGGGTCAACATTTTATATTTCCATATAACATCTGTTTTAAAAAAATTATTCAAATTGATTGCCTCTTTCAGTAAGTTAATTCTAGAACTGTATTTGTTTAGAGGACAGCATAGTGCTTGCTTTGTTCCAACGTTGATTACAGTCCAACAGTTAGTAGTATTTAAAATTAAAATTCTAGGAGAAAACTTTTAAATTTTTTTGTTTCTTCCTTGATGATTCAGTTCAGTCACCTCTAATCAGCATTTAGAGCAGTCTCCCAGGTGTCAGATTCCCTATCTCTTGTTAACCTTGTCTCATGTCATTGCAAAGAATTTGGAAATTTATTGAACATCTCCTTTAGTAAATTATTCCAATTACTCCTCTTCATATAAACAAATATTTACCCGGATTTGTCCTCTTGAATTCCAACTTTATATTCATATTGTGATCTTTCATACTTTTAAAAACACCACTGAAACTTATTTGTTTACTAATGTCATTCCTCGCTATCTCTCTATTGACAGCTTGTAACATACCACTTATCATAATGTATAACCTTCAAAATCTGTATTGATGGTGTAATTTGTTGGCAAATATAGCATTAGTGGTTGTTCCTCCTCACCAATACAATGCAAAATTGGTACACAGTTATATATTAAATATACACACGGTACTAGTTTCGGCCCTGAAATTTTGGGCCATCTTCAGCCATATAACCACAATAATTAAAATTTAATTAGCTTATACAAGTATCTTAAAAATTTTACACAGTAATTTTGGGCCATCTTCAGCCATACAGCCATCAGGTTCCCTATGGGAATCAACATCTATGTCATAGCGCCAAATGGATATGGCTCCCCAAAACGAGGCACTTGAAGGAACGGGACAAGACAGTGGGAGTCAATCAACGAGCTGTTACAGTGCAGTGTGGTGGTGTTATTCATTATAACATGGTCCGGAAACAACATTTGGATGATTTCACATGGGGAAGAATCATCAGGAAACTAGAAGAGGACGAAGTGTGACGAGTGTAGCCCAGGAGTTTGGTATTTCTCACAGCATTATTCCACGTGCATGGAGAGCATTCCGAACCAGAGGCACTGCTTCCCGAAGGAGAGGAGGGGGTCAACCACGGTCAATTACAGCAGCAGATGACCACTACATTGTGCGACAAGCAAGAAGAGACTCGCGTCAAACAGAGGGTGCAATTTCAACCCCATTTAACAGGACTGCAAGGCACCCAGTCTCATGCCCCACAGTGGCACGGCGACTGCATGGGTGCGGTCTGTTTGTAGGTTGGTATGACTTGCTCCGCGCTTCTGCTGTGTTTAGGTGGGACCATTAGGAGTGGGGAGAGTGTGCTGTTAGATATTTCCTGCCGTTTTGTCATTAACGCTCAGGATGTCGGAACAACAGGTGCACCCCTCCACTGTGCAACGCATAATTATAAAATTTCTTGCTCGTGAAGGAGATACAGCAATAGAAATTGACAGAGATTGACTGCACAGTTCGGTGATCAAACATTGTCAAGGACACGTGTGTGTGCCTGGCATAAAAAAGTTCAAAACGTGTGCAAAATCAGCAACACGATCGCCGTCCTCGGACCAGCATTACAGATGAAAACATTTTTGCAGTTAAAGACATTATTGACGGCAATCGACGGGCGACAGTATCAGAAAATACAGAGCAAGTCGGAATCAGTCATGGGAGCTGTCAAGCAATCATCACAAACGACCTGCAGTTCCGTAAAGTGTGTTCCAGATGAGTTCTTCGCCTTTTAACCGAAAATCTGAAATTTGGAGATTTGTCAGAGACTTACAGCAAGGTTTGCGGGAGAAGGTGATGCATTTTTTAGTCGGATCGTCACCTGCGACGAAATATGGGCCCACCACTACACTCCTGAATCCAAACAAGCCAGTAAGGAGTGGCGGAGGAAAAGGGAGACAGCACCAGTGAAAGCCAAGACTCGACTGTCAGCTGGTAAGGTTCTTGCAACCGTTTTTTCGATTGGCGAGGCATTTTGCTGATTACAATCAATGCTGTTTACTACTGCGAGCTGTTGAACAAGGCAAGGGTTGCATATCGCCGCAAAAGACGAGACCAACCGGTTCGACAGGTCATCCTCCTCCACGACAATGCGTGGCCCCATACTGTAGCTCTAACCGTCTCCAAGCTCGAGGAAATGCACTGGACTACACTTGATCATCATCCTTACAGCCTGGATTATCGCCCTGCGATTTCCATTAGTTCAGACCGCTTGAAGAAGCTCTAGGAGGGCAACGATTTGAAGATGACGAGAGCGTGGAAGACTTTGTGTGCAACTTTCTGTTCTTTTTATGATGAGGGCATCAAAAAGCTGCTCATACGCTGGGACAAATTCATTCCAAAGCAGGAAACTATGTGGAAAAAGAAATTGTAATTGCCTTGTGTTTTTCAATAAATGAATTTAAATAAAAAATAAAATCCTGTTTATATGTGATCCCCCCTCGTATATACAGTTATTAAAAGTCAATATTAACAATTTTCATTTCCAAGAATTCCTTTACATCATAAAATGGATTTTCCAACATCCACTTATACAGTTTTCTTTTAAAATTATTGATGGATACATCCTGCACAGAGAATGGTAATTTATTTAAAAATATGATTCTGTTTACTTTATGTGAGTTACCTGTTTTCACAAGCCTATGTCTTGGGACATCAATATTACCCTTATTACGAGTATTGTGTTGGTGGATGTTTTCCCTAATGGTAAGTTCATTCAAATGGTTTTTAACATACAATAATGAGATTTTAAGAAATATAGATTTATAACTGTTAATATTTTAAGCCTGATAAAAAGGGGACAACAGTGCTCAAAAGAACCAGTTTTATACATTACACAAACAAGCTTCTTCTGTATTAGCAATACATTATGGACATAAGATGAATGTCTCCCACAATAGCAGCCTATATGAAATATGGGACTGGAAGAGTCCGAAATATGCCATTCTCAAATAGTTTGCTGTTCCTAATTCCCTCAATTTCCACATAAGGTATGAGGCCCATGATATATTTTTACAAACATGATTGACATGTACTTCCCAACTTAATTTGATATCAATATGAATTCCTAGTAGCTTAATTGACTGAATTTCTATATTACTGGACAATCCTAACAGAATATGTTGAGTTTTATTCTTATTGCAGAGTAGTTTATTAGATGAAAACTATTTCACTGCAGTCGTAAGGGCTTCTTGTGACATCTCTTGCAGATTTAATACATCCTGATTCATGTTAATTAGTGCTGTGTCATCTGCATATGAAACAACTGACTGTGACACAACATTTGGTGATTCATTAACAGCAACATTAAAGAGAAATGGGCCAGGTACAGATTCTTGTGGCATGCCCGTCATAACATCTTTCAATGTGGAATGTCACCTGTTACTTAAATATATCTTATTTACATCCAAAGTGGGACTATTTCTGCCATAATACTGAAGCTTTCCCAACAAAATGTCATGATTTATACAGTCAAATGCTGTACTCAAATCGCATAAAACCAGAGAAACCATTTTCTTATTTTCAATGGCTGTTAAAATTTTATTGACAATTTCCAGAACAGCAAATGTAGTACTTTTACACCATCAGAATCCATATTGATTACTAGACAACAGGGTGAGAGTTTCAAAGTAGTTACTAAGTTGACTGTAAATAACCGATTCAACTATTTTAGATAATATGGGAACAGTTGAGACTGCACGAAATTTTGGGGAAGATGTTTGTCACCACTTTTGAAGACCGGAATAACTTTTAAATTTTTTAGCATATTCAGAAAAAAACCAAACTTTAATCACTTATTGATACTAAGCACTAGTGGTTCAAAAATCAGATGTATTGTTTGTTTAATAATGTAATTGGACAACAGTGACAGTCCATATGTTTAGAATTTGATCATTTTAAAGCC
Organism: Anabrus simplex; assembly: GCF_040414725.1. Lineage (NCBI taxonomy): Eukaryota > Metazoa > Arthropoda > Insecta > Orthoptera > Tettigoniidae > Anabrus > Anabrus simplex. The sequence goes on from NC_090266.1 coordinate 180,369,041, forward strand.
ATCTTTATGATCTCATTTGACGTTATGTTAACCCAATGGAAAGTATGTCCCCTGATTGATGTGGACCCAACCCAATGATTGCAGGTATGCCTGTTAGATTAACCTTATCACCTATTTCTTTCACTGTGTTCAAAAAATAATCATTCACAGTATCTGGATCCAGTAATATACCATGTGTATGACTAGGCGTATTCTCCTGTGCTATTATATCCCAAGCATTTGTTGGACGCACTTTCACTGTATGTTTCACAAGCTCATTTTTTTTACAAGTGCAAGTTTAGTTTGGTAAAACTTTTACACCTGAGATATACTTCATACGCATCTTTCTGCACATTCCCTTGCACCCAAGAATTTTTATAAACTTTATACAGAATCAACATCCTTTCCCTTATTTGGGTCAATTCGTCAGAATACCAGTTATGTTTCTTATTCCTAACTGTGCACACGTTATTGACCTTTGCCACGGGGGAGCAAGAATGCCACACTTCAACTTACGTTTTAAAGAAAGTTTTAATTGCAATTTCAGTCTTTGTTTTGCCACTTTGATTTTCATATAAAAAATTCCAGTTTACTTTCTTCAATCTTTCCCTGAATACCTTAATGTAACAATCTTTCTCAGTTCTTGTCCATGAAATGTCAGGCTCCCTATTGGTTCTTCTGTCTAAGGCAAATTCTTCTGGCAAAAAGAAAGTACCAATGGTTCATGATCAGCAAGAGACTCTCCAACGAGCTTGACATTGTACATATTTCTTGAGAAATTGACAATGTTATCAACATCATATAGGCTTTTGGGTTTTTGCCATGTCAAGAAAATAATCAACTGTCCACGAGAAAGGCTTCACAAACAATGAGGTTTCAATTTAGACGTTATAATAGAAGTGGAAATGATACGTTCATTCGTCACCAGATGGCTCCCCGAACGCAGTACAGCGTTAGCGTTCGAAGCGGAAGCTGACAGAACCATCATAATCAGTCTGAAAGGGTCACATTAACATAACAGGTGTACGCTCAGATGAATGTATGACATTGACACAAGCTTGAAATGAAACATCTGGTGTTGAGGAACGTACGAATTTGGAAAATACTGAAACGAAATAACAATAGTGAAGGGACAGGGAAGGGAACTATCTACGTAAATCCTTAATGGCTGGCAACCAGGTATTACTTAATTGATAGCCAGTGTCCCACCCCTCCTTTACCGCACAAGTATAACACCAGGAGTAGAAATGTTACTCAGGCAGGAGATGCCGGAACAGTCAGTTCCACTTAGCCCCACCTTGCCAAGTAAGTTATCTCTTAGTTGACATATCAACTACTGAAATGTCTTATCATTACGCGTGTTTCAAAATAATAATTTTAACTTCTCTTTTATTTAATTACAGACAGTGTACCTCCCAAAAGCTATTAATCAATTCTACAAGTAAGAATATTCACACATGATTGTTCGTAACGTCAGGACACAGTTCAACAATTATATGCACCAGCCTGAACTTGGATTTACGACACCGCTTTACGTGACAAAAAACATACGATCAATTTTCAAATGTTACAGCATTCAATTCTCAACACTCAACTTACCCAAATTATTCTCAATCTCTAGCTGTTGTTTATAACTATTGGACATTGTTTTCGTATCAAGTTCAGATACAGAATTCTTGGCATTATTATACCCAAAGAGGATTACAATCTTTATCATGACTGTTACTAGCCCAAGACCTGCAAAGTCATGATCTTCGTTAAAATATTCTTTTAGTTTTCATTTACATTTTTTAAATTTATTTCCCATGAGGACAGACACTATTTATTCTCAATACTCCTAGTTTGTAATAGACATTTTTCTATATTATAATTGTAGAATGTTAACTTAAGATGATTTTAAAGTGTAACATTTTCAGTGTATTCCTTGTATGATTGGTTAATGATTTGGACTTTTGACCTTAAGGTTACTTACAGGCTGATGATGCCCTTAACAAGGGGCGAAACATGTTCCTAAGAAGTGGACATAGTATTATGTAAATTTCACCCACGTAGCATGTGGCATGTATTGAATAGGTGGTACAATAGAATAAATTATTTCGTGATAATTTGCTTATTTCCACAGCTTCCTGTATAATCCTGGACCTGTAGTGTCTAGTGTGGGTAAGAGCTCGAGCATCTTGGAACATGACATCATGACCCGACGATAGAGCATGCTCAGCTATTGCTGATTTTTCTGGCTGGTTGGGACTAATATTACGTTCATGTTCCTTGATACGAGCTCCAGTGGACCAGCATGTTTATCCAATGTATATCTTACTGCAAGTACAGGGAATTTCATATACCCCAGGGTGTAAAAGTGGAGACAATTTGTCTTTGGTTTTACCCAGACTGTAAGCAATTTTAGTGACTCTGTCAAACACGTTTTTTTATATTGTGTTTGCAGAGAACCAGGTTTCATTGAGACAGAAATCTAAGTTCTTCCGACTAGCTCAGAAACAGACGGTCTCTCGCACAAACCCAGATGCTTGTAAAACTGTCGTCAATCTTTCCAAGAAATCCTTGGACGAGAACCAAACGGCAGTTCTAGCTTGGGGTATTAATTTCGCTGTCTCTCCCTCTAAAATTCCCACTGAGGAGTTAATTACTTCCGTTGAGGCAGCCCTCCCCAAACTACCTACGAATGAGGCTGAGGAGTTAAGACAGAAATGTGTGAGACTCATAAGGTGCACTGTTGTACCCGCACCCAATTTAACAAGACCATAATAATAATTACTAAATTAATGTTGTAATGGTCCACATCGAGACTCTTTCACGCACTCAATGAGTATGCTCAAGATGCTAAGAATTTAGAGCCTAATTTATTCTCATCATTTCATCCCAGTTTTTAATGTCAGTTGTATATATTTGTTAATTTGTTTTATGTCAATTGTGTGCGTGTACATTTATTTAGTTATTAGATGTTTGATATTAAGGCTGAAGATGACCAGCCCAGGCTGAAACTAGTCCCTAGTTAATTTAAATCAAAATGTTGCATATATAGTATCGAAAGGTGGACCATTACAACATTAATTTAATAATTATTATTGTGATTACAATTCAATACGGATAAGAACCATGAAGTTTATATCCTTGATTGCAATTTGACAAGAGGTGAGAGGAGAGCTCTGAAGGAATTTAGAGATGATTCTGAACTGACCATTCTCTCAGCTGATAAGAGTAATGCGACAATGGTTATGGACACTGACAAGTATAAGAATAAGATGTTGGCTATATTGTCAGAGCTGCTTTACAGACTGAGCTCACGTAACCCTACCACTCATGTGTCCAACGCCACCATGAAGCTCTTAAGGCAATCTTCAGTTCCAAAAGAGGAGGCTGAACATCTGTCCCCAGGGGATGCAGTGCCATCTAGATTATATGGACTTCCTATCATCCATAAAAAAGATGTTCCCCTCAGACCTATTGTCAGTGTGATAGATTCTCCTACGTATGCTGTGGCTAAATACCTAAGCAAATTGCTTCAGCCACACATAGGAAGTACTGAATCATACGTCAGGGACTCTCGGTATTTCGTCAACAAGCTGTCAACCATAATCCTTCAGTCTGATGCACTTTGGTGAGTTTCGATGTGGAGTCCTTGTTCACTAACCTGCCGATTGACTCGGTCATGTCTCTCATTGAACACCTGTTCCATGAGGACATTACTAAGCTATTTTACCACTGCATGACTTCCAGCTATTTCTTGTGCAGTGGGAATTTTTATGAACACACGGACGGAGTGACTATGGGAAGTCCACTTTCGCCCGTAGTGGCTTATTTCTTTATGGAGCATTTTGAGGAGGAGGCTGTTGCTTCGGCATCCATCGAACCTGCCTGTGATATGGTGGAGGTATGTTGATGATACATTTGTGATTTGGACAGAAGGTCCTGAGAAACTTCATCTATTTCTAAACCACCTAAATCAGCAACATCCTTCAATTAAATTCACTATGGAGATGGAGTTGGATGGATGCCTTCCTTGCTTCGATGTTCTAGTAAGAAGGAAACCGGATGGCCACGAACCTACTACGCTGGCGTAGCAGGGGGAGAGGTGATACTCCCACATGGCGCGTCCCAGGTGGCGGATAGGGGGGGTCCTAACCGGCTTGCTGGCGGACTTGAGGGAAATAAAATACCTCTGCGGACCAAACACACTACCCCCTGCGGGTGGGGGACGCACATGTAGAATACACCCGCGGTATCTCCTGCCTGTTGTAAGGTGCGACCAAGGGATGATTGAATTAGAACCATGAAACTACTCTTGATTCGTACCAGCATGCGGGGAACACCATGGGTTGCATGTACTTGCGAGTAGTATCACTAAATTGGTACGAAATAGGTTTGTGATTTGTTGCAGTAAAAAGCCTGGCCTGGTGGATTCCAGTACCCGTGCGTTGTACCCATGTGGGAAACACCGCGGGTCTGGGCGTAACCTGTGAGTTGTACGGCTATATGAGTGGCACCGTGGGTCAGCGTTGCCTGTGATTGGTACCCACTATGTAAGGAACATCACGGGAATACCGGCGCCCGTGACTAGTACACCTAGGTGAGGAGCCTTACCGGTTTGCGTTGGCTATGAGTGGCGCCATTGTGTGAGAAACACCATAGGTCTGCGTTCCCTGTACGAATTGCAATACTTGTGAGTAGTACCATCTTGTGTGGACCACCGTGAGTCTTCGCTACTTTTGATCAGTACCCCAAAATAACAAATACCATGGTTCTATTTTACTCGCGACATCTACCATTCTCTGGGGCCTTAGACGTGAATTTAGCACTCCTTCAGACATCAAGCTTCATTGTGCTTTATAAATGGTCCCTTGGTTAGTAATACTCTAATTAACTACCTTCTTTTTGAGTCTGATCCATGTTTTTGTTTTTTTGTAGGGTTTATGTCCATCCATTCATTCTTCATGACATTTTATTTTGGTCAGTGGATGAATTTGAATTTTTTGTTATTTCATTTCGTACCATTAGGGGCCGATGACCTCGATGTTAGGCTCCTTTAAACAACAAGCATCATCATCAAAACTGGATGGCTCCTTAGGACATACAGTCTATTGTAAGCCTACCCACACAAATCGCTATCTTCATGCAGATTCTCACCACCATCCAGTACAAAAACAAGGCATTCTCACGACACTCACCAAGAGGGCGAGACAAATTTTTGAGCCATCAAATATCCAGATGGAGATGGATACACTCAAAATCATGTTCAAGGGTAATGGTTACAACGATTTGCAGATTCATAGAGCCCTGCATCCCGGAGAAATGACCAAGCAAAACTCACAGAAGGAAGAAGTGAAGGGAACTGCCTACCTGCCTTACATTCATAACACCACAGATCGAATTGCCAAGGTCCTCCGCAAACACAATATAAAATACATCTTTGACACCGTCACTAAAATTGCTCATAGTCTGAGTAAAACCAAGGACAAATTGTCCCCACTTTTACATCCTGGGGTATACGAAATTCCCTGTACTTGTGGTAAGGTATACATTGACTAAACATGCCCGTCCATTGGTACTCATATCAAGGAACATGAACATAATATTAGTCCCAACCAGCCAGAAAATCAGCAATAGCTGAGCACGCTCTATCGTCGGGTCATGATGCCATGTTCCAAGATGCTTGAGCTCTTACCCACACTGGACACTACAGGTCCAAGATTATTACGGAAGCTGTGGAATTACGTAGAAATCCTAACAATTTCAACAGGGACACTGGCTATCAATTAAGTAATACCTGATTGCCAAGCATTAAGGATTTACGTAGGTAGTTCCCTTCCCTGTCCCTTCACTATTGTTATTTCATTTCATTGTTTTCCAAATTCGTACGTTCCTCATCGCCAAATGTTTCATTTCAGGCTTGTGTCAATGTCATACCTTCATATGTGCATACACCTGTTATGTTATGTGACCCTCTCAGACTAATTCTGATGGTGTTCTGTCAGCTTCCGCTTCGAACGCTAGCGCTGTACCGCATCCGGGGAGCCATCTGGTGACTTCCATTATAACGTCTAAATTCAATCAATCAATCAATACTGATCTGCATTTAGGGCAGTTGCCCAGGTGGCAGATTCCCTGTCTTTTTTTTTTCCTAGCCTTTTCCTAAATGATTTCAAAGAATTTGGAAATTTATTGAACATCTCCCTTTTTAAATTATTCCAATCCCTAACTCCCCTTCCTATAAATGAATATTTGCCCCAGTTTGTCGTCTTGAATTCCAACTTTATCTTCATATTGTGATCTTTCCTACTTTTATAAACGCCACTCAAACTTATACGTCTACTAATGTCATTCCACGCCATCTTTCCGCCGACAGCTCGGAGCATACCACTTATGTCTCATATATTATTACAATATTTATAAGTCCACCTGTTCAATACAATACAATATAATCCACTATTTCATATGGTAAAAATTTATACATAATACATAAAAGGCAATGGTACATGTTTCACCCTACTTTACGGGCATCATCAGCCTATATCAATCTTAAAAATAATACATATGGAGTCTTTCCAATCTTCTAAATTATAGGGTAAAATGTTGAACAATGATTTCGTAAAATATTATACAATAACATCTAAAACAACAATATTGCACCAAAGTGTGTTAAAAAAAAAATCAGTAAATTAACAGTTTTTGAGGATTAAAACGTTGTTAAACATGAATATTTGAGAGTTTAAAACTAAAATGGATCCTTTTGTTACATATCATTAAGACTGTGACGGCCTTGAGTGCAAGCACAATCATCAAAGGGGGATGTTTCTTCCATTCCCATAATATGAATCCAAGATGGTAAAATCACTGTCAGTTATTTAAAACAGAAGTGTGAACGTAATAAATATGTTAAAATGTATACGGTTGATATATCTGAAAGTAGAAAAGAAAATGGAACTTCTTGTGGAGGCGTTGCTAATGATGGCTAATGACCATATGAAATAGTGGATTATATTGTATTGTATTGTATTGAACAGGCGGACTTATAAATATTGTAATAATATTTGAGACATACGTCAACTTCAATATGGAACCAAAATGAGAATAGTTACTTGTAACATACCACTTAGTCGAGCAGCTCTCCTTCTTTCTCTCAGTTCTTCCCAGCCCAAACTTTGCAACATTTTTGTAACGCTACTCTTTTGTCGGAAATCACCCACAACAAATCGAGCTGCTTTTCTTTGGATTGTTTCCAGTTCTTGAATCAGGTAATCCTGGTGAGGGTCCCATACACTGGAACCATACTCTAGTTGGGGTCGTACCAGAGACTTATATGCCCTCTCCTTTAGATCCTTACTACAACCCCTAAACACCCTCATAACCATGTGCAGAGATCTGTACCCTTTATTTACAATCCCATTTATGTGATTACCCCAATGAAGATCTTTCCTTATATTAACACCTAGATACTTACAATGATCCCCAAAAGGAACTTTCACCCCATCAACGCAGTAATGAAAACTGAGAGGTCTTTTCCTATTTGTGAAACAACCTGACTTTTAACCCCGTTTATCAACATACCATTGCCTGCTGTCCATCAAACAACATTTTCGAGGTCACGTTGCAGTTGCACACAATCTTGTAATTTATTACTCTGTAGAGAATAAAATCATCCGCAAAATGCCTTACCTCTGATTCCACTCCTTTACTCATATCGTTTATATATATAAGAAAACATAAAGGTCCGATAATACTGCTTTGAGGAATTCCCCTCTTAATTATTACAGGGTCAGATAAAGCTTCACCTACTCTAATTCTCTGAGATCTGTTTTCTAGAAATATAGCAACCCATTCAGTCACTCTTTTGTCTAGTCCAATTGCACTCATTTTTGCCAGTAGTCTCCCATGATCCACCCTATCAAATGCTTTAGACAGGTCAATCGCGATACAGTCCATTTGATCTCCTGAATCCAGAAGATATCTGCTATATCTTGCTGGAATCCTACAAGTTGGGCTTCAGTGAAATAACCTTTCCTAAAACCAAACTGCCTTCTATCGAACCAGTTATTAGTTTCACAAACATGTCTAATATAATCAGAAAGAATGCCTTCCCAAAGCTTACATACAATGCATGTCAAACTTACTGGCCTGTAATTTTCAGCTGTATGTCTATCACCCTTTCCTTTATACACAGGGGCTACTATAGCAACTCTCGAATCATCTGGTATAGCTCCTCCAACCAAACTATAATCAAATAAGTACTTCAGATATGGCACTATATCCCAACCCATTGTCTTCAGTATATCCCCAGAAATCTTATCAATTCCAGCCGCTTTTCTAGTTTTCAACTTTTGTGTCTTATTGTAAATGTCATTGTTATCATATGTAAATTTTAATACTTCTTTAGTATTAGTCTCCTCCTCTATCTGGACATTATCCTTGTAACCAACAATCTTTACATACTGCTGACTGAATACTTCTGCCTTTTGAAGATCCTCACATACACACTCCTCTTGTTCATTAATTATTCCTGGAATGTCCTTCTTGGAACCTGTTTCTGCCTTAAAATACCTATACATACCCTTCCATTTTTCACTAAGATTTGTATGACTGCCAATTATGCTTGCCATCATGTTATCCTTAGCTGCCTTCTTTGTTAGATTCAATTTTCTAGTAAGTTCCTTCAAATTCTACTAACTTCCACAGCCATTCCTAACTCTATTTCTTTCCAGTCTGAAACCTCATTGTTTGAGAAACCTTTGTAGTGGACAGTTGAGATTTTCTTCTGATGATGCAGAGCAAAGTTCATTGGGAAACATAAAGAATTTCACGTTATTTTCTTGACACGGCATAAGCCCAAAAGCCTCTGTCATGTCTGTAAGTACAGGCTGTGAAAGCATCATTGGCAGCAATAATATTATCAATGCACGCATTATTGCGTTCAAATGTTTTGTTTGTATAGGTTAAATCTTAAAAGGTTCTAAAAGGTTCTTGAAGTTTGTTCGTCTGACTTTGCCATTTCCATATATTAAATCACCACAGACAGCTATTTTAGTATAAAATTTTAACAATTTTTCCATAACTATTTCAAAATTTGCAAGAAATAGTTTAACATTGCCCTTCGGAGATCTATACAAACTTAAAATCATTAGCTTCTAATGTATTACTTTAACACCTTAACCTTAACAAATTCCAGCACCCCCGTTCTTCTTATTACTTCTACACATATCATCTGCCATAATATACCCATTGGGCACAAGGAGTTCAATTTGATCTTCTACGAGCCAATGTTCTTACATGCATACCACATCAATTTTTTTCAGTTTTACAGAAATGTTCTAGTACTAACACTTCATTTCTGACACATTGAATAATATTAACCTGCAGGATAGTCAGTAAACTATTGTCAATTTCTATCTCCTGGACACTACCAGTATTCTGGATATCATATTCCACAATAGGCCTAGTAGTAGATTTGTTTCTACAGGTTCATTGCTTTTACTGATCTGATAAGAACCTAACCTAGTCTGTCTACCTTGCACATTAACGCTATTCCGCAATACCGTTTTAAAGAACCTAACCTGTATAGACTACCATGAGTATTAATACCATTCCTCGACTCGAGCACAACAGACCGACCTACATCAGTCACTTATTCTGGTTTTTTTTTTGTTTTTTGTTGTTTTTTTTTTTTTTTTCGAGAAATGGGAGCAGTTTCACATTCTACATATTGAATTGCATTAACGAACTCTATTATACTATTTACAACATACGTTTTTCCCCAATCTATTTAGGTGCAGAACCTGAAGGTATAAAAATATTCTTCCTAAATTACTTATATCTACATATTTTACATTCTTGAAGTACCTACATATTTTCAAAAGTTCTTCATGAACCTTGTTTACCTCCTTGTTAACACAAGACCATGCCGGAAGATAGTGTCTGTGAGGAACAGAAAATACCACAACATTGGTGTGATGTAACTGCTGTAGTCTTGATCTGAGAGAAGAGATCATTCCTCGTGCATTGTTTCTTCCCATGTCGTTAGTCCCTGCATTCGACCCTGACTTCATTTTTATGGATGACAATGCACAACCGCAATGAACGGTGCAGGTGGAGGAGCTTTCGAAACAAGAGGATATTCGGCAAATGGACTGACCTGCGCTTTACCCGACTTAAATCCCATCGAGCATGTGTGGGACCTGTTGTTATTACAAGATATTAGAATAATTCCGTTTCGACAGTTTTCACTTTACAAAGGTAAAATGAAATGTATCCTCCTAATTGAATACATTATACATTCCATCAATAGATGGAGTAATCAAATTCAGTCTGGCCCCGCGGTGTAGGGGGCAACGCATCCGCCTGTCACCCAGCGGCCTCGGGTTCGATTCCCGGCCAGGTCAGGGTTTTTTAATTGTAATGATTAATATCCCAGGCCTAGGGACTGGGTGTTTGTGACGTCCTTAATCTTCCTTTCCTCACACACAACATTCCACACTACCGCTATTCCAATTACACACAGGTTCATACAAATTGGTTCCAGCAGGGGCAAAAGATCCACATGGGTCGACGCCCCAAACAAATAGCATTTCAAAAGAAAAAAGAAAAAACGTAATGCCGTACCTTCATCCTGAAAGGTTCAAGTTACTTTACACACATACAGTATACCAAGGAAGTTGGTCGTTCGATTAGGGGAGTGCAGCTGTGAGCTTGCATTCGGGAGATATTGGGTTCGAACCCCACTGTCAGCAGTCCTGAAGATGGTTTTCCGTAGTTTCTCATTTTCACACCAGGAAAATGCTGGGGCTGTTCCTTAATTAAGGCCACAGCCGCTTCCTTCCCATTCCTAGCCCTTTCCTATCCCGTCGTTGCCGTAAGATCTATTCCTTTTCACAACAGCTATTTCCTTCTTTCTGACATTTCAATCCATATACAACTATGTAAGTATAATCAGGCAGTCTTTGCCAGAAGAATGTTCCAAGCAATCGGTGCCAGTGTACAAGTATTGCCCAGTTACATGTGTCGACGTAGAACGATCATTTTCAGCGTATAAATTAATTCTGTCTGACAACAGAAAGTCATGGACCCCTGAAAACATTGAAAAACTGTTAATAACCTACTGCCATGAATCATTTTACAAGGAATGAAACATGTTTATCAATTTAACACTGAGTTAAAATTAAATAATGCATTTAGTAAGTGTATTTTGTTTTATTTTTAGTGCATACTTTTGTGTATATTTTCAAAAACTTTTAGTGCATATGTGCATGCATATTTTTGGAGGTTTTAGTGCATATGAATCCGGGCCCTAGTCATAACAATTCGCTTCAGACGGGCGTTTCTACAGAGCATAGAATATACATTAAAAATATATATTTTTTAGTTAAAACAATTCATGTCAGCTTAACTATTTTAAGTATTTTATTATTAAACAAAACCCAGGATCCTGGCTATTTTGATCTTAGGTAGTAGGAACAGAGGCTGAAGATGCCTAGGCGAAACATGTCCCGGTTAAGATGTAACAATAATGTAAAAACGTTTATATAAATTAATAAAAAACATAATGTATTTAAAAGGGAATTGAGCCAACAGCACGTGGTGTTCCCAAGCAGTCACCCATCCAAGTACTGACCACGCCCAATGTTGCTTAACTGCGGTCGGATGAGAACCGGTGTATTCAACATCTTATGGCCGTTGAAAAAAGGTGGGGGGGGGGGCATACAGTGTATGTATTCGGAAGGGATACCTGCTGCTCGTGATATAATTATACCAAAAATAAAATTAAAAATGCTTTTCCAAAAAAACTCATACAGAGCAGAAAAGTTAAGGAATCTGATATTTTTGTGCTTACATTCTGGTAGGTAAAGGTAACAATGTTGCCAGCTTACATTACAGATAGAAAAACACTTATTTCTGCTGTTAATGCCGGCCCCGTGGTGTAGGGGTAGCGAGCTTGCCTCATACCCGGAGGCCCCGGGTTCGATTCCCGGCCAGGTCAGGGATTTTTACCTGGACCTGAGGGCTGGTTCGAGGTCCACTCAGCCTACGTGATTAGAATTGAGGAGCTATCTGACGGTGAGATAGCGGCCCCGGTGTAGAAAGCCAAGAATAACGGCCGAGGGGATTCGTCGTGCTGACCACACAACACCTCATAATCTGCATGCCTTCAGGCTGAGCAGCAGTCGCTTGGTAGGCCAAGGCCCTTCAAGGGCTGTAGTGCCATGGGGTTTGGTTTAGGTTTGCTGCTAATACAAATGTTTTAAAAATTGCAAAATGTTTTAACATGAAGGAGTTAAGAATATCTTGTTGGTAAAAGATACAGTATTTAATAATTGTGAGATAGATAGATGCTCAACCCTTGTCCTGTTTCTCTATGGGGTTGGGTGTGAAGTGAGACGAATCTTCATTGCTAGTTTTACTACCAGATGCTTGCGTCCGGGAGATAGTGGGTTCGAACCCCACTGTCGGCATCCCTGAAGATGGTTTCCCATTTTCACACCAAGCAAATGCTGGGGCTGTACCTTATTTAAGGCCATGGCCACTTCCTTCCCACTCATAATCCTTTCCTGTCCCATCGTCCCCATAAGACATACCTGTGTTGGTGCAACTTAAAGCCAATTGTAAAAAAAAAAAAAAAAAAAAAAAATTACGACTATATGCCCTTCCTGACATCAACCTCATCTGAGAATTTAATGGGATAAGATAAATGACGTGATATATGATATTAGGAAGGGAGAGAATGAAACCTGGTGTTGGCACTTAACCTACTCCTGTCAAATAGCACCAGTGGGTCTGCTCAAGGCTTAATGTGCCCATCCGATGGGTGAATCACCATCAAGAATGTCATATGGCTTCACTCCATATGAGCACTGTGGAGAGTTTTGGAATTTAATCCAGGATTATGTCACGCAATCTAGTGATTAGAAATTGTATACTACCACCTCCCCTAGCCTGCCTGCCAATATTCTGGTGGCAACATTTTTTCGACTAACAGGACTCAATCCGGCTAACCACGGTGCCAGACCATATAGACTTCAGCACCATAGTGATCATTGATACCAGGTGGGCATTTAATAGTCATTAGATACATTGACAAAATTGATAAACTAGTAATGCTGGGTGTTAACTGCATTGTGCATGCCATATACTGTTGAACTTGTTACATGCTACTCTCTCGTGGATGAAATTGAAGTGATGCATCACGCAGCCACTGGCACTCCCTTGACCCTTAACACATACAAACACCGAGCTCGATAGCTGCAGTCGCTTAAGTGCGGCCAGTATCCAGTATTCGGGAGATAGTAGGTTCGAACCCCACTGTCGGCAGCCCTGAAGATGGTTTTCCGTGGTTTCCCATTTTCACACCAGGCAAATGCTGGGGCTGTACCTTAACTAAGGCCACGGCCGCTTCCTTCCCACTCCTAGCCCTTTCCTATCCCATCGTCGCCATAAGACCTATCTGTGTCGGTGCGACGTAAAGCAACTAGCAAAAAAATAACACATACCAACCTAAACCAAACAGTCTTCTACACAGTGTCTTTATGCACGGAAGTAGTGCTCATGGGATCTCGGACACATACTCAAACAATTGCCACCAGAGCATATATCAGTTTGCGCGCTCATTCAAATCCGGGCAGAATAAGATAATGCATACATTTTTTGAAATTTAAATTCAATATAAGCTGTTCTTTAGAGGAAACATTTCTTATATTCTTTCATCATTACATTGGTAGTGCTATGGCATACCGGCGCTACCTCACAAATCGCCCCTGGATTGCTGTATTCACTTACAGTGTTGTGTTTATGCATTACTAGCAGAGTACTGGACATTTCCTGATGCCCTAACAGAAGAAGCAAAAATAACTGAATTTGAGATGGCTCCTGTAGTGGTATGCCAAGAATGGACATTGTAAGATTCCATTCACCAATGAAAAATTGTTCACTATTAAAGAGAACCTTAACTACCGGAGTATCAAGATGTGTGCTGGAAGTTCATAAGGAGTTCATGGGAGAGTTCCTGGAGTTCAGAGAAGTCACCACCCTTCCTCAATAGTGGCTTGGTGAAGGTTCCATCAGATTATAGTTTTGTGAAAAAAAATTACTTGTGCGTATGGAATCTGCCTTGGACCTTCACGTGATGAAGTTTAACGAAACCATGTTCAAAAATACACTACGGAGCTTCCAACAGGCTTCCACTCCAGTTTATAAAGTGAGGAAGATGTATCAGTGAGAGTGTTAAATAAGCTTCACTTCATCTTCATTGCTTATTCCTCTTTCACAAACACAATTACAAAATATGGTGAGGACTGAATGTACAGAAAGCTCTCCTAGGTGGGAGCAGGGATGTATTTTCGAATTAAGATTCTCGATGTAGCAGTAGATGACTGGCTGGTGAGATTTTGCAGCTGTGCATGTTCTAAAGGTTAACATCTTGAAAATTAATTGGTGCCATCTGTGTGCTTGTATGTAACATACTAAAAGGTAGTTGACAAATTACAAATTATACTCCATCTGTTCTCAAAGCAGTTTTTGTGTGACAGTATTTATAGTCAGACAAGGTACATTAAGCTTGGAAATGTACTTCTTAAATGTATATTGTATGGACCAAATTTGATTTTGTATCAAATATTCCAGATGGTAGTTCCTCTTCATGCTTATTTCAGTTGTGTGTATATATATATATATATATATATATATATATATATATGTGTGTGTGTGTGTGTGTGTGTGTGTGTGTGTGTGTGTGTGTGTGTGTGTGTGTGTGTGTGTGTGTGTGTGTGTGTGTGTGTGTGTGTGTGTGTGTGTGTGTGTGTGTGTGTGTGTGTGTGTGTGTGTGTGTGTGTGTGTGTGTGTGTGTGTGTGTGTTTGAAGTAAATTTCTCTATTAGCTGAATCCATTCCACAGTCATATAACATGCTTATATCACTGTAAGCTGGCTACTAATATACCCATATAATACTAGTGGAATTCTTCTAATTACTCATTCATATATAATATAGAATAAAATGTAAATGTGTAAAGTATGATTGTGATGGCTTCCAGAGGTTCTGTTCATTACTGGTGAATTCAAGTTGCTGATATTATATCAATTTTAATGGAAATTTGAAAGAATGTAGATTTTGTATGTTTAAAATAGATCATAATATTGAGGCATGAGACTTCCTTAAATGGTTCACAGAAAATAATCATCAGTGACTTGTATGTCAGAAATAGATGTATGTGATTTTCTTTTCTTTCGTTTTTATTTCTGTACATTATTTTTATATATTTTTTAAACATACACATGGTATGTTGTTCTTGAATTGATTATTCAGGGTTTTTTTTCCAGGTGCGAGAAGAATAAACAAACAGGTGTCAACTGCCTATCTCAACTTAGAAGGTATCATATATATATCCTCTAAATAGATGAAATTTTTCCTTAGTTGTATGTTATTTGTAAGATCTGATTTCCTGGTGGTTCTGGTAGACTTCATTTCCCTGTGCCTTTTCTCAAGAAGGTGATCAGATAAAAACATATTCCAAAGAAGTGATGTGGGCCCATTCTTCCTTTAAGGGATTAGTTTAGGAGGTGGTGTGGGAACAAGATTTTTGCTAGTATCTTTAAAGAAAGAGATATCTCTAAATTTTTACTCTCACTTATGTTAAATCCCATGAAAAAGTATAAAGTCAGTGTGGCAGTATTAATAAATTTTCACAATATGAAAGTATTAACGTGGCTAGCTTATACATATTTTGTAGAGAAATACAATTTTCCTTTGCAGTTATTTCCCTAGTGACCCTCCTGATACAGGCCTCAGTTATCCACTTCCATTGTTCTCACAATATGAGAACCATATTGGATATTTGATGAACAGATTGTCGTCACAGAAAATTCTTTTCTAATAATGGCTGCTTGGTATTCAGTGCACTTACAGATTGCAAATATCAACAGTCCTTTTTATCACCTTCTCCCTACTCCTGTTTTTTTAATCCTCAAAATCCTCATCCCATTATTCAAACTGTTAGTTTGTTTACTTGTTCCCAGATTCTGGAAAATATTTAGTGATATATATATATGATAGGTGTATATTCTCACTTCTTGGCCTCAGCACTATGTATAGATTTATGCCCTGTTCTAAGGCCTTTCCTACCACCTGTCCTATGTGGAGGGATATATTTATTATTGCATGTGTCTGTATTGGTTGATGTTGCATGGAAATGAGGTGTATATTAAGGCAAACTAAAATGCCCATCCAGGAATCAAACCCAGGGTCTTGTGAATTGAAGTATGCTGCACTGACAATTCATTCAAGGAACTGAAATAATAATAATAATAATAATAATAATAATAATAATAATAATAATAATAATTACTCAGTTGGCCGCTTTGCTTGTAATGTAGGTCACTTATGAGCCTCCTTACTAAATATTGAGCATTAATTGTAACCTTGGATTTAAAGGTGTAGTATATCATTGCATGGTTCATGGTGTGGGTTACTGTAGTCACGTCCTAGTTCATGAACCATGGGCAACGGCTGAATGGTCTAGTAAGTGGTCCCGAGAGTCGGGACACCAGTTACTATGGAATGGGAGTGGGCATCTTGAACGTATTCCGAGACATGGCCCTCCTTGTGCTCAGGCGGCTAGGACTACACAATTCACTGGTGGTCCATAACCCATTAGAGGAGAGATGCTCACTTGGACTATGTGCAAGTAGGGTAGCATCCTGCTTCATGAATTTACTGAGCTCAGAACATTTTAAGCAAGCCTCGGACCTATGGGAGTAATGGAGTCCCACTCCCATTTGACAGGCGAGGGACTCCTTGGAAACAACTTGGCGAATGAAATGGAATTCGATGGGGAGCTATCAGTATTAATGCGGCTTATGGAAGAAAGAAAGTAGAACTGGCTGAGTCAGCAAAGAGGATGCATCTGGGCTAGGAATAAGTGATATTCGGGTAAGGGGAGATAACGAGGAAGAGATAGGATATTATAAAGTGTACTTGACGGGTGTTAGAAAGGGGAGGGCAGAATCTGGGGTAGGGCTCTTAATCAGGAATACCATTGCATGCAACATAGTTTCTGTTAGGCACGTAAATGAGCGAATGATGTGGGTAGATTTGTCAGTTGGAGGAATTGGGGCTAGAATTGTCTCCGTGTATTCACCATGTGAGGGTGCAGATGAGGATGAAGTTGACAAGTTTTATGGAGCATTGAGTGACATCGTGGTCAGGGTGAACAGCAAGGATAGAATAGTGCTAATGGGCGATTTCAATGCGAGAGTTGGGAATAGAACTGAAGGATACGAAAGGGTGATTGGTAAATGTGGGGAAGATATGGAAGCTAATGGGAATGGGAAGCGTTTGCTGGACTTCTGTGCTAGTATGTGTTTAGCAGTTACGAATACATTCTTCAAGCATAAGGCTATTCACCGCTACACATGGGAGGCTAGGGGTACCAGATCCATAATAGACTATATCTTAACTGACTTCGAATTCAGGAAATCTGTTAGGAATGTACGAGTTTTCTGGGGATTTTTCGATGATACAGACCACTATCTGATCTGTAGTGAACTAAGTATCTCTAGGCCTAGGGTAGAGAAAGTGAAATCTGTCTGCAAACGAATAAGTGTAGAAAATCTCCAGGGTGATGAAGTTAGACAGAAGTACATGAATTAGATTAGTGAGAAGTTCCGAACCGCAGACGCTAAACAGGTTCAGGATATAGAAAGTGAATGGGTGGCATACAGGAATGCTGTAGTTGAAACAGCAAGGGAATATCTAGGAACAACTGTGTGTAATGATAGGAAAAGGCGAACATCTTGGTGGAATGATGAAGTGAGAACAGCTTGTAAACGTAAAAAGAAGGCTTATCAGATACGGCTCCAAACAAGGTCCAAGGCATACAGGGATTTGTATGTAGATGAAAGAAACAGAAGGAAACAAATAGTTGTTGAATCCAAAAAGAAGTCGTGGGAACATTTTGGTAATAAACTGGAAAGGCTAGGTCTAGCAGCAGGGAAACCTTTCTGGACAGTAAGAAAGAATCTTAGGAAGGGAGGAAAAAATGAAATGAACAGTGTTTTGAGTAATTCAGGTGAACTCATAATAGATCCCAGGGAATCACTGGAGAGGTGGAGAGAATATTTTGAACATCTTCTCAATGTAAAATGAAATCATCCTGGTGGTGTTGCGAACAGCCAAGCTCATGAAGAGGAGGAGGAAAATGATGTTGGTGAAATTACGCTTGAGGAAGTGGAAAGGATGGTAAATAAACTCCATTGTCATAAAGCAGCAGGAGTAGATGAAATTAGATTTGAAATGGTGAAGTATAGTGGGAAGGCAGGGATGAAATGGCTTCATAGAGTAGTAAGATTAGCATGGAGTGTTGTTACGGTACCTTCAGATTGGACAGAGCAGTAATTGCACCTATCTATAAGCAAGGGAACAGGAAGGATTGCAACAACTATCAAGGTATCTCATTGATTAGTATACCAGACAAAGTATTCAGTGGCATCTTGGAAAGGAGGGTGCAATCAGTCGTTGAGAACAAGTTGGATGAAAACCAGTGTGGTTTCAGACCACAGAGAGGCTGTCAGGATCAGATTTTCAGTATTCGCCAGATAATTGAAAAATGCTACGAGAGGAATAGGCAGTTGTGTTTATGCTTCGTAGATCTAGAGAAAGCATATGACAGGGTACCAAGGGAAAAGATAATTGCTATACTGGGGGCTATGGAATTAAAGGTAGATTATTAAAATCTATCAAGGGCATTTATGTAGACAATTGGGCTTCAGTGAGAATTGATGGTAGAATGAGTTCTTGGTTCAGGGTACTTACAGGGATTAGACAAGGCTGTAATATTTCACCTTTGCTGTTTGTAGTTTACATGGATCATCTGCTGAAAGGTATAAAATGGCATGGAGGGATTTAGTTAGGTGGAAATGTGGTAAGCAGTCTGGCCTATGCTGACGACTTGGTCTTAATGGCAGTTTGTGCCGAAAGCCTGCAGTCTAATATCTTGGAACTTGAAAATAGGTGCAATGAGTATGGTATGAATATTAGCCTCTCGAGGACTAAATTGATGTCAGTAGGTAAGAAATTCAACAGAATTGAATGTCAGATTGGTGATGCAAAGCTAGAACAGGTCGATAATTTCAGGTATTTAGGTTGTGTGTTCTCCCAGGATGGTAATATAGTAAGTGAGATTGAATCAAGGTGTCGTAAAGCTAATGCAGTGAGCTCGCAGTTGCGATCAACAGTATTCTGTAAG
Source organism: Anabrus simplex (assembly GCF_040414725.1). Lineage (NCBI taxonomy): Eukaryota > Metazoa > Arthropoda > Insecta > Orthoptera > Tettigoniidae > Anabrus > Anabrus simplex. The sequence goes on from NC_090266.1 coordinate 180,388,256, forward strand.
AAGGAAGTCAGCTCCCAGACAAAACTATCTTTACATCGTTCTGTTTTCAGACCAACTTTGCTTTACAGGAGTGAAAGCTGGGTGGACTCAGGATATCTTATTCATAAGTTAGAAGTAACAGACATGAAAGTAGCAAGAATGATTGCTGGTAAAAACAGGTGGGAACAATGGCAGGAGGGTACTTGGAATGAGGTTATAAAGGCTAATTTAGGAATGAACTCGATGGATGAAGCTGTACTCATAAACTGGCTTCGGTGGTGGGGTCATGTGAGGCGAATGGAGGAGGATAGGTTACCGAGGAGAATAATGGACTCTGTTATGGAGGGTAAGAGAAGTAGAGGTAGACCAAGACGACGATGGTTAGACTCAGTTTCTAGTGATTTAAAGATAAGAGGTATAGAACTAAATAAGGCTACAACACTAGTTGCAAATCGAGGATTGTGGCGACGTTTATTAAATTCACAGAGGCTTGCAGACTGAACACTGAAAGGCATAAGATTCTATAATGATAATGTATGTGTGTGTGTATGTATGTATGTATGTATGTATATCATTGTCTTTGAATTATGCACGGTGTTAGTTGTCTGTTGATTTAATTGCTAAAATTGACTGTTTGATGAATTATATCTGAATGAATATGGGGTGTCAAGTACCCCTTCTTTATTCTTATTCTTATCGTCTTGGCATCATAGAGTGCACATTACAAATATATTTGATACTCTGAAATAATGTGATGTCAAACCGTATATAAATATTATCATACAAAGTTTACAGCCTCTCATAGTATATCTTGGTAATAAGAATATTCAAAAGTAAATAGAGTTTGGGACAGGCACAAATACCCAGTCCCTGAGTCAGAGGAATTAACCAGATGCAGTGAAAATCCCTGACCCAGCCAGAATTTGAATTCGGGGCCCTCTGAACCAACAGCCTTGATGCTGACCATTTAGCCAAGGAGCCAGGCTTAAAAATATCTGGACTATACTTTTTTTATATTTGTGTAGAAGAAAAGTGATTGCAGTTTTCCCACTATTCACTGTAATGTATTTATTTTATCACTTCATGGTCGATGTGTTTCATTTTCCCACAAGAACTGCCAGTGTTCATATTAATTTTGTATAGTTGGGCAATATCTGTTACCATCTAGGTGCTTAATCATCTGCTAGAATTTAGAGCTGCCTTTACCAGTAACTTCCTCCTACTGCAATAAAGATCTTGTGTATTATCAATGCAGAAGTGTTCCTAAAGGAAAGAAAAGTGGCTATAAATAGACAGAACCTACAGTGTTGCATTAAGGCCACTATTTTTTATCTTTACTTTTTTTTTATTGCAGAAAAGGGCTTTCGATAACCTGCCGTCCTAAGCGAATTGAACGTATGTGCAAAATACTTGTTTGGAGATAATTGACATCTTAGATTTTGAGCTGCTTTACCTCTCTTATGCTGTACGTAAAGCTGCCATTTCCTTAACATGTTTATTGTATTTTATAGCAGAAATATTGGTTAAACAAGGGAAATGCAAGTCACGCTATTTTGGCTATGTTTTAAGTTACTGTATATCATAACCAGCAATTTTGTAACATACACCAAACAAAATATGGCTAATATTCAGAATTTGATTCTAGATATGTTAATTTGGGTATGAAAAATCACTGAAAAATGGCCCTAAAAGCCATAGAGTACACTTATTTCAAAAACTCAAATTTTGCAGATACATTGAATTTACTTAGGATGGCAGTAAACATGATAGAATATGTCATGATATGTAATAATTTATAAATAATTTATTCATTCTCATAGAAATTTTTTTAAATCTCCAGTGCCGCTAATGTACAATAAACACTAATTGGGTTCAAATACTATTTTATTTGTTGTAAATGAATCCAATCAGAGGTAATTAAAAGTATAGAATGCAGTTGTAATCCTGATGTTGAATTGATCTTGTTGTAAGTTCCTTTCAGCTTCTGTTTTGCCTCCATCATTAATACCAAATACTGACTTATTAGCAATGGCTGTGATATACAGTCAGGGCAGTTGAGACAATAGGGCCATTTTACACATCTGTGCTGTTTTGAGTTAATCAGATTTAAAAGATTAACGTAAATCAGAAATCATACTATCAATGTTTTGAGGGTGTTTGTAACTTTATTACAATCACACATGTTTACAGAGTAGTGTTTTAGGAGAACTTCATGAATATGAAGTTTGTAACTACAGTGATATGCAACACTGTACAGATGTGCTTTTCCAAAAAAAATCTGTTTTGGGCAGTAATGTCTCCAGCATTTATGTTCATGGAGCTGTGAGGGAAACTGCCTTTGTATGGTAATGTTCTTTTTAAACAAAGCATTTAATTACAAATTAAGCAGCAGTGATGCTTACTAACCAAGAATACTTTAAGGGGCACCTTAGTTCCCTTGAGAGACAACCACAATCATTCAAGTATTTCAACATCGTCCTCATCCTCTCCGTTAGAGGCACACTTCTGTCCTGTGAAAAATGAGTGATGGAAAAGACAGTAAAGATATGATGTAATCGTACTTTTCTTACCGATTCCTGTTGGGGCATCACATTTTGCATTAAGAGCAAAGGGATTCACAGCACCTGCACTTCTACCTCTCTTTTGAAAACTGGTGGATGCATATACTGCATTCTCAAGATTGTATGTATAGGCAACATTCAAAACTTGTGGGTGCCTCCTGGAGATATGAAGAACAGATGCATCAGAACATTTTTATGGCTCACCATTTTCTGTCTTGGTCTTCTTGTTAATGGCTGGTCTGGGAGTAGACAGGTCTTTGAAGTGTGTAATGTCCATCATAATGTGTAATTTCCTGGTTATCTTTGCTTTTTCAATACAGTCAGCCCATTCCACAGGTGTATGAACAAGTTATCTGTGACTTCGTACATATTGTTCAATGCAACCAAAGTCCCTATTGTATGAGAGATAGATATGTTACACAACAGGAAAATGAGTATAAATGTCCAGTGTCTCCAGAGGTAAATGAGGCACTATGCATAAAAAGCAGTATCCAATTTTTATTTTGTCCCTTGCAGTTTAGGTAAAATAATATGAAATTATTTGCCCCTAATATTCCTACTCTCCAGGTATTTCTGTATGAAACTTGCAATCTCCTTGGATTCTCTCTTTGCCTTTTATTTGGACCAAAGGTGTGTGTACCACATGTCATTTCCACAATAGTGTATCCCAACTTCATAAATCCGTAACTTCGGCAATAAAAGGCGTGGTTGTCTGCTAACTTGGGTGGAATCACCTGCACATCTTGTATTTTCATTTGTTCAGAAGTAGATTTACAATGGTGCAGTTCGTTTTGTCTTGTACGATATAAATCTGGTATAATAATTTTGTGTGGCTATTTCTAGCCGAATGCAGCCCGTGTAAGGCAGACCTTCTGATGAGGGTGGGCGGCATCTGCCATGTGTAGATAACTGTGTGTTATTGTGGTGGAGGATAGTGTTGTGTGTGGTGTGTGAGCTGCAGGGATGTTGGGGACAACACAAACACCCAATCCCCCGGGCCATTGGAATTAACCAATGAAGGTTAAAATCCCCGACCCTGCCAGGAATCGAACCTGGGAGCCTTTGAACTGAAGGCCAGTATGCTGACCATTCAGTCAACGAGTCAGACTGGTGAATTTCCCTTTGCTCTTTCTGTAGCAATATCTATCTCCAGCATATCACCTGTTGGGCAAGTGTTCGACAACTGTAACTGAAATGCAGTATTACACTGTTCACAGAAAATGCAGCAGAACTTCTCAGCACTCTCATATACTTTTCCTTTATCTTGACACCACTGAACATAATAATCAAGATACAAAATATTGTCGTATCACAGGTCAAAAACTGTGCGTGCGTGCGTGCGTGCGTGCGTGCGTGCGTGCGTGCGTGCGTGTGTGTGGTTGTTTTTTTTGTAGTTGGCTGTAGTTGGCTTTGGTATTTTCACAGTGTATCTGAAAAGTCCCTGAATGTCTGAACTGCTTCATGATGATACTTGTTGGCACAGTTGTGATATTTACCTATTGGAAGAAATGAGAGAAAAAAATATTAATGTAATATTGGGTATTGTAGCAGTGCCAAAGTAAAATACTGTTATTCATATCAAGTATGTAGCTGGCCCTGTGGTGTAGGGAGGCCCCGGGTTCGATTCCCGGCCAGGTCAGGGATTTTTATCTGCATCTGAGGGCTGGTTCGAGGTCTGCCCTGCCTACATGATTACAATTGAGGAGCTATCTGACAGTGAGATGGCAGCCCCGCTCTAGAAAGCCAAAAATAACAGCAGAGAGGATCTGTCATGCTGACCTCGTTATCTGGAAGCCTTCGGGCTGAGCCACGGTCGCTTGGTAGACCATGGCCCTTTGGGGCTGTTGTGCCATGGGAGTGTGTGTTATATATCAAGTATGTGGTATAACGTATGTCTGCCATTTCTCTTTGGAGTAATAATTCCATGCTTTAGATGGATCTGGGATCTCTTTACTTGATGTTTCATGAAATCATTGAAATGAAATAAACATGACTGCATATTTCAGTCACAGAGACTGTTCTGCCTCAGTGTATCAGAAATACATTGAGAACTCAATTTGACATTTTAGAAGATAATAATATTTTTGTAGGTCTGTTTTTATTCCTGTGATGGAGTAAGGAGGTACAGTAGTGGCAGTAATAGGATGTGGAAACATAACAATAAGGTATTCCAGTAAAGATAACTTACTGTTGTTCTTTAGGCAGTTTCTTCTTTATTTGGAGAAAATATTGTGTGCTCTTGCTTTTACTTTGGCCCAACACTGCATCGGACAATCACAAGCAGGACCAAATTTCCTGGCTGCCTGGATTTTGTCTCGATTCTAGGTCTCATGTTGTAAGCCCAGATTGAGTCTCTGTTCTGCTTCAGTAGATTTCCACATTCACTAAACCTGCCTTTAGCAGAACCTTTATGAACTGGTAAACTGTCTGTATCACAAAATGTTATGGTTTAAGTAAGTTTCATGTAAGAACGGAAAGAAATATAACTGCTGTAATGGATACAAAAATGTATAAATTTCCTTCCTAGCCCTTTGCAGGAGATGTGTATTCCGAATGGATCTAAGATGGCCGAGATAGAATTTGGCTAGGAAATGTCTGTCTCTGTGCTCGATGCTTTAATTTGGATCACAGAAGCTGTGAAAGGAGGGTCACCAAATACAGTATGTCATTGCTTTCACAAAGCCAAGTTTGTCTCACATCCTGATGAAGGAATCATAAATAACGAAAATACTGATGTGCTACAACAAACTGTCGAACAGTTTAATTACGGTAACGTCAGTGCAGAAGCTTACATTGAAACTACTTGGCAAAATTGAAACACAAACTCTGGGTAAAGAATAAACTTTTAATTTGAAATAAATATAAATAACGAAATTGGGCACCACCTGCAAAAGATTTACAGGAATAATTGACTCTGTAGAGCATGAGAGAACTCCTTTTCACAAGGCAACGGTCATCAGGCTGGCAAGGCTGCAAACTTGCTTCATTGCCTTACTTGTTATAACGTATCCACAAAGACGCACACGAGATGCTGTCATTTGGTACAATTATTTTATTTACATTTATCTACAAATTAAACACACACATAACCTTGATACTGCTGTTACAGCAAAACACATCACCAAGCCGCCATTTTAAAACAACTGAATAACACAACACTTGGAGGTTACAACCTTGGAACACAACAGTTGACTGCTTAAAAGCATGTCCACACATGGTCATAAGCATAACCTTGCTAAACTATGACTCTTCCACCAATAACTTCCAACAACTCACATAACAGTAACTCAGCAGTAACTCCTTCACCGTCAAGATAGTCTCTTTATGTAGGTCCTGGCCAGGCTTCCAGAAAAATACATTACAAAAAAAAATTATCTTCTTGAAAATTTTAGAGTGTCTAATACACAGATTATAATGTATAGAATATTCTCAATCGTTCTCGTACCTATTACCATTCTGGAAGTTACAGTGTGTTTCACAATTACGGATTACAATTTATATATACTGGTAAGAATAAATTATATAATATTAATTTACAGGTATTTACATTAACTGAACTCATATAAATATTTATGTACAACACATGTTTCGTGACATAATCTCACAAACAGCGCAATCATTTGACTGCGTAAATAATAATACTAATGCTTTCCTGACATAACCTCACACACAATACGATGGTATCAGAATAATAATACAAATACTAACTGGATGCAATACTTCATAGCCATACATACAAGTAGTAATAATCGTAAAATAATAATAATAATAATAATAATAATAATAATAATAATAATAATAATAATAATTTGAGCTTGATATTTGCATTACCGAGCTCGATAGCTGCAGTCGCTTAAGTGCGGCCAGTATCCAGTAATCGTGAGATAGTGGGTTCGAGCCCCACTGTCGGCAGCCCTGAAGATGGTTTTCCGTGGTTTCCCATTTTCACACCAGGCAAATGCCGGGGCTGTACCTTAATTAAGGCCACGGCTGCTTCCTTCCAATTCCTAGGCCTTTCCTATCCCATCGTCGCCATAAGACATATCTGTGTCGGTGCGACGTAAAGCAAAAAAAAATTTGCATTAGTTACCCATGGGTGAGAGAACAAAGTTTTCAAGTTATACCTGTTATAGCACTTGTGTCAGTTACTATTTAACTGTGAAATTAAATTTGGGTAGCATGCCAGGTGTTTCTTTACTCCACCAATAAAAGATTTAGCACAAGTTTTAGTATATGAATTTACCCCCAAAACAAATAAAACAAAACAAACGCCAACAATAATAATCATGTGTTGAGACCAATATAAACATCTACAAACAACATCTACAAGCTATACACCACAACTATACATAGTTCTGAAGGCCACGCTTGAAATTAGTGATTTCCTACGGATAAGACGACTGTCCATTCTTAACCTTATCTTACATTAGCACAATAGCATCTTCACTGTGGAATCTATTTACCACGTGTTATAAATGTAAAAAAAAAAGAAACAATCCCAGTTACTTCATTATATCTTGATTGATAAATTTCATTTTGTTCCGTATTGATTGTCACCAAATGTCATAAAAGAAAGAAAAGTTCCACCTGATCAGTACTTATTTATTATAACACGTATAATAGGACTGGTTTCGACTTCTTACAAAGTCATCTTCAGCTAATTGTATTTTTTTTTTTTTTTTCTTTTGCTAGGGGCTTTACGTCGCACCGACACAGATAGGTCTTATGGCGACGATGGGATAGGAAAGGCCTAGGAGTTGGAAGGAAGCGGCCGTGGCCTTGCTTAAGGTACAGCCCCAGCATTTGCCTGGTGTGAAAATGGGAAACCACGGAAAACCATCTTCAGGGCTGCCGATAGTGGGATTCGAACCTACTATCTCCCGGATGCAAGCTCACAGCCGCGCGCCTCTACGCGCACGGCCAACTCACCCGGTGCTAATTGTATTAGAATCTTATATTATTTGCGTTTTTGTATTATGCCTCATTATTTAAGAACTTTATAACAGACTCTGAATTTGACAACATTATGGTGGTTATGCTTATGCTTTGCTAAGAATTTCTAATTTTACAGCTTAGCTAAAAATTATATAAACAAATTAAAATGCTCTTAATACATAATAAAATATAACACAATATATACATATGTCCAATTATTGACAAGAATATTTGAATGAGTTCATCTTCTATCTTAATCTTTATGCTTAATGAGTATGTTGGACTAGTTTTGTGATAGTTACAATAGGCGTTTGCCTTGTCAGTTAAAAGGAGTTCCATTAACATATAAATGCTTAGTCATGTGTGAGATAAGCTTAATTGTCACTTATAAGGTGGTTAATATTGCGTTCGTATTAACAGCTTCATTATGATTAGGCAGAGATTCAGAAACCAGGTGTTGGATTGCAAGACTTTGCCAGGAGCAGACATGGACTCTGACCACAACTTGGTAGTCATGAAATGTCATGTAAAGTTGAAGAAATTGAAGAAAGGAATGCAAGAAGATGGGATCTAAATAAGTTGAAAGAAAGGCATGTGAGGGATTGTTTCATGGAACATGTTGCACAAGGACTAAATGAAAAGCCTGAAAGAAACACAATATATGAAGAGTGGAGAGTCGTGAAGAATGAGATCACTAGGGCTGCTGAAGAAAAGTTACAAAGAAAGGTAACATCAACTAAGAATCAGTGGATAACTCTCGAGATGTTAGACCCGATTGAGGAACGGCAAAAATACAAGAGTGGTGTTTGTGGTGATTATTGTTTTAAGAGGAAGTACAGAAAATACTGGAATGCAAAAAATGAGGGGGGTGGGGGGGGGTGGGGGAGAAAAGATTGTGTATGGTTCTAGGAAAGATAGATGCAGCGAAAGGAAATCAGCGAAACCTTTGGAGAAAGGAGAATTATTTGTATGAATATTAAAAGCTCAGATGGAAAACCACTTCTAGGGAAAGAAGACAAGGCAGAAAGATGGCAGGAACATATTAAACAATTGTATTAAGTGAAAGAAGTTGATGATAATGTTCTGGAAGAAGAATAGGTTGTTGATGCTGATGAAATGGGAGACCCAATTTTGAGGTCAGAATTTGACAGAGCTTTGAGATACCTAAATAGGAACAAGGCACTTGGAATTGACGGCATACCCTCAGAATTGCTGACCACCTTAGATCAACCCAGCTTGGGGAGGTTATCCCATTTAGTGTGTAAGATGTATGATACAGGAGAAGTGCTTCTGATTTTAGACAGTATGTTGTTATACCTATTCCCATGAAATCAGGTGCTGACAAGTGTGAAAACCACCACACCATTAGTTTAGTACCTCACGCTTACAAAATTTTAACCTGTATTATTTACAGAAGGATGGAAATACAAGTTGAAGCTGAGTTTGAAGAAAATCAGTTTGGCTTCAGAAGACATGTAGGAACATGTGAAGCAATCCTGCCTTTACCTTTGATCTTAGAGGACCAAATTAAAAATGACAAGCCTACGTACATGGCATTCACAAAATCTGGAAAAGGCATTTGATATTGTTGATTGGACCAAGCTACATGTGATTCTGAAATTGATTGGGATCAGATATCAAGAAAGAAGAATCCTCTACATTCTGTAAAAAAAAAAAAAATTAAAAAATCAGTCTGCAGTGATAAGAATCAAAGGCTAACGAAAAACAGCAGCAATCCAGAAAGGAGTGAGGCAAGACTGCAGTTTGTCCCCTCTCCTTTTCAGTGTTAACATAGCACAGCTGGTAAAGAAAATCAAAGAGGAATTTGGAAAAGGAATCAGTCAATGTTATTGGTTTGTTATGTCCCACTAACTACTTTTTGGTGATTTTCGGAGATGCCGAGGTGCCAGAATTTTGTCCTGCAGAAGTTCTTTTATGTGCCACTTAATCTATAGACATGAAGCTGACATATTTGAGCACCTTCAAATTCCACTGGACTGAACCAGAATTGAACCTGCCAAGTTGGGGTCAGAAGTCCAGCGCCTCAACCATCTGAGCCACTGGGCCTGGCAAGCAAACAAAAAATCTCAATCCAAGGAAAGGAAATCAAAGCTTTGAGATATGCCCATTATATTGTTATTTTATATTAGGCTGCAGATCTGGAGAAATTGCTGGATGGTATGGATACAGTCTTGGAAAAGGAAGGAGGACATGATGAAATTAAATAAATCCATAAACAAAAGTAATGGAGTGCAGTCAAAAGAAATAAGGTGATGCAAGAAATATTAAATTAGGAAATGAAGTCTTAAAGGAAGTAGATGAATATTGTTACATGAATAGTAGAATAACTAATGATGGCAAAAGTAAGAACAACATAAAATACAGACTAGCACAAGCAAGGAAGGCCTTTCTTAGGAAAAGAAATTTGCTCACTTCAAACATTGATATAGGAATTAGAAAGACGTTTTTGAAGACTTTCACCTGGAGCATGGCATTGTGTGGAAGTAAAACATGGAGAATTACTAGCTCAGATAGGAGAACCGATACTTTTGAAATATGGTGTTACAGAAAAATGCTGAAAGAAAGATGGCTAGATCGAATCACGAATGAAGAGATACTGTATCGAATTGGTGAGAGGAGGATGATTTGGCAAAAATTTGACCAGAAAAAGAAATAGAATTATAAGACACATCTTAAGACACCCAGGACTTGTTCATTTAGTTTTTGAGGGAAGTGTAAACATTAAAAACAGTAGGGGTAGGCCATGGTAATATGAGAGACAGATTAGAGTAGGTGTAGGATGTAGTAGTTACATTGAAATGAAAATATTAGCACAGAATAGGGTGGCAAGGAGAGTTGAATCAAACCAGTCTATGTACTGATGACCTAAACAACAATATTGGGCAAAATTGAGAAGGAGACAAAGGTAAAATCCGGGGACAGGGAGCTGAATTAATGCTCTTTGAAGATGATATTATGGTATGGGGAGCATTTTTTTTTTTTTTTTTTTTTTTTTTTTTTTGCTATGGGCTTTACGTCGCACCGACACAGATAGGTCTTATGGCGACGATGGGATAGGAAAGGCCTAGGAGTTGGAAGGAAGCAGCCGTGGCCTTTATTAAGGTACAGCCCCAGCATTTGCCTGGTGTGAAAATGGGAAACCACGGAAAACCATCTTCAGGGCTGCCGATAGTGGGATTCGAACCTACTATCTCCTGGATGCAAGCTCACAGCCGCGCGTCTCGACGCGCACGGCCAACTCGCCCGGTGGTATGGGGAGCAAACAAACAAACAAAAAAAAAACAAAAAAAAGGGAAGTACAATGGCAACTCAACATGTTGAGTGAAATCACTGAAAATTCTAGAATGAAAATCAGTGTGGAAAAGAATAAGGCACTGGTGATGACTAGGGGAGAAAGGGAAGGGAATTCTACAAAGGGACAAAACCTTGAACTTGTAGAGTGCCTCAATTGCTTGAGAAGCAAACTGATGCAGAATGCAGGGCTGGACATGTAGATCGGTAAAGGAATTCAAGAGAGAAATGCATTCTACCAGAGTGTAAGAAATCTGGTTTGGAGGAAGAAAATACCAATGAAGTGTAAAGAGGGGATGTATAAGATGTACTACTGCCCAATACTGACATATGCAGCAGAGACCTGAACACTGACAAAAAGACAGGAGAATAAAATCCAGGCCAATTAAATGTTTAAGAAGTCTGATAAGAAAGACAAGAAAGGATAGAGTAAGAAATGAGGACATTAGGAAGGAAATCAGAGCGGAGAAACTTTATAACAGAATGAAGAGGGATAGTAGTTTTGGACATGTTAAATGGATGGAAGAGAGAAGGATGCCAAAGCAGTTAATGGAGACCCAGATAGGAGGGGGGGAATGCAAGAGGGAGACCCAGAGTAAGGTGATTGAAAATGATCAAGAATAGTAAGTTATAAGATAAATCTGGATTGGAACACAGTTAGAGGAGCAATGTTGGTTGACTAGAGGAAGATGGAAAGGTGCCATAAACATCCCAACCTCACAGGAGCTGGCTGAGTGAAATTGATGATGATGATGATGATGATGGAAACTTGAGCTTGTGTGTACTAACTGAACACTTAGTTGTCATTTTATTATCCTGCTTTATCTACTAACGATTATTGCCTTTAATAACTGTTATTTAACCTTGCTGCGTTTATGTCATGGCATTATTATAACTATATACGTAATCTGTTATTTAAAAAATAGCTTTAGCATTTGGTACACCTGATTACTACCAATAGCAGCCAGGAGGAACCTTGCAACATGGAACTCGCTCTGTAGACTGGCCTTGGAACTTGCTTTGGCTAGGTGTGTAACAAAGTTTCTGCACGTGTTGGGTATTCTAATATTCAGTATGACTATCTTCAGCCTTTTATCTTGCCTCCCGCACCCCCTTTTCTCTCCGTTTAACCAACAAACTTATGTACGTGTGTGGAATTTCAGTCTCAGATGAGCTTGTGCGTGGTTCCTTCTGTTTGCTGCCAAGAGTCTCACATCACAAGTTGCTTGGCTGTGTATTTTGAATGTGTTCCTGTTTTACAAGTTGCTTTATGTCACACTGACATAGATAGGTGTTATAGCGATGATGGGATAATAAAGGGCTAGGAGTTGGGAGGAAGCGGCCGTGGCCTTAATTATCGTACAGCCCCAGTATTTGCCTGGTGTGAAAATGGGAAACCATGGATAACCATTTACAGGGCTGCTGACTGTGAGGTTCGAACCCACTATCTTCCAAATGCAAGCTCACAGCTGCGTCCTTAAATGCACGGCCAACTCTCTTGGTGAATGTGTGTCTGGCCAGGGGAAATAATCAATTAATAGTGTATAAGTATAGAGAATAGACGTTGATTGCTCCAATGCTGTATGGGAGAAACCTTTTGTTACTTTCTTTCTTTTTTTTTTTTAATAATGTAATGCCAGTCACGTTACAAAGCTCACTGGCATTCAACGATTAACTACATCTTGGGTTCTTTTAATACAAGTAGTCAACTCTTAAAATAATAATAATAATAATAATAATAATAATAATACCCGTGTGGGGATTTACCGGTTACCTCCATCGGGCGCGTCCCATTGGAATTGGGGAAGCTCGCTGGCTCTGCCGCCAGCAGAGTCAGAGGGTAGTAGGGAAATAAAATACCACCGTGAAAAAAAAACTGGTCCCTTGCCAGGGTTACGACGAAGACTGGTAAATGACCAGAAGCCAGAAAACATCTTGAGGCGACCTCTAGGGCTAACAACCCAGGTTGTAAAAGGATGGGTACCCGTCCAAAGCAAAGTCAAGTCAAAAAGCATGATGGCACAGCATTTCAAGAAACATAACCCAGGGGGTAAATCTTCGGATAAATCCCCCGTCGTGAATGCCACGGCGCACGAGTCTCGTTCGGATTCTGGGGGAGGCTCGACATCATACAAGAGACGAGTCGGAGCGTCTCGGTGTACCCCGAAGAGTCAAAAACTCAGACCAAAATCTAAAACCTTTCTAGCAACTTTCAACATAAATTCACTTACACAAACTGGCAAGCTGAAAACCCTCACCAAAGCTCTTCACGAAAATCAGATATCCATAATGGCCCTACAGGAAACAAGGTACCCAGATGAAGAGATTTTTGAATCCGAAGGCTACCGATTTTTCAAGAGCAAAGCGCAAAGAGGAATCCTCAATGGAGCTGTGATGCTTGGAACCACGTTTGCTGTTAGAACCAAGATCCTTAAATCGGTTGCAAATTTCGAACCTGTGAATGACAGATTGTCTATACTCACAATTAAATGCGCGAACAAAACCTACGCCCTAGTTAACGCACATGCTCCTACAAACGATAAGAACAAGTCTGATCCAGACGAAGTTGATAATTTCTGGGACCTACTGGATGAAAAATTAAACAAAATCCCCAAACACCATGTCAAGCTTCTTTTGGGTGACTTCAATGCCCAACTAGGTCGTGAACAGAAGTACAAGAAAGTTATAGGAAATTACCCTGCTCACAAAAGAACCAATCCCAACGGCAAAAGACTGGTGTCCATTTGCGAAAATCACAACCTGCAGATCATGTCGACCCACTTTCGCCATCTACCCAGAAAGCAAATGACTTGGCGTTCTCCCGTCCAAGCTCTTGGAGAGTTCCAAATTGATCACGTTGCAATCTCCAGGAGAAACAGCCCTGAGATTATGAATGTGAAGGTGAAGAAAGGCATCAGTGTGGCCTCAGATCATTATATGTCTCTTATCAAATTCAAACCAATTCCCGCAAACACAAGGAAGACAACCAAACAGATCACACGGTTCGACAATGATAAACTTCGGCAAAGGGTCGAGGAGTTCCAGGAGAAGGCTAGACCAAATGACTGTGACTTTAGCAACGCCAAAAGTCTCCTTGTTGAGGCCGCCAAAGAAGTTGCAGAAATCAAGAGAAGCAAAAAGCATGCCTGGTGGAATAGTACCTGCGAATCAGTCCTCCAAGAAAGACTCAATGCGTGGAAACAGTACTACTCTACGAAATCAGAGAAAATGATTGGGAAACCTACAAAACCCAACGTGCCCAAGCAGCTAGGGTGTTCAGAACTGAGAAACGTAAATACGAAAAATTTCTCATTGAAAAGATAGAACAAAACTTTAGGAAGAATGAAAGCAGAGAGTACTACAGAGCCTTCAAACGCAAACTCACTGGCTATAAACCACCATCTCTATGCTTTGAGCGAAAGGACGGCACACTGGCGACGTCAAATGAAGAAAATTGCAGCATTCTGGCAGATTACTTCAAGAATTTACTTAATTGCTCTAAACCGCAAAGCACCATTGAGACCAAGGAACCCTTACTCAGGTACCCAGATTCCAGACCACCCGACAGAGATGAAATCAAGCGCCACATTGCCCGTCTCAAAAATAACAAAGCGCCGGGTGAAGACTCAGTAGTAGCAGAACTATGGAAATATGCCCCAGAGGAATCACTTGATATCTTGCAAAAGCAAATAAAAGAAATTTGGAACAAGGAGACCCTACCCGAAGATTGGAAAATAGCTTTGATCCATCCACTACACAAAAAAGGCAGCATGAAGAACATCAACAACTACAGAGGAATATCTTTGCTACCCGTGACTTACAAAATTCTATCACTTGCCATCCTGGAGCGTTTGGAAGCACAAGTCGAACATCAAATAGGTGAATACCAAGGAGGGTTCAGAAAAGGTCACTCAACAGCTGAACAGATCCAAAATCTCAAAACGATCATCAGATATTGTACACTAAGGTCCAAGCAGTATGTGTCTGTCTTTGTGGACTTTAAGAAAGCGTACGACTCCATTGACCGGGAAGTCCTGCTAAACATCTTAAATGAATTTGGAGTTGATTTGAAACTGCTGGCATTAATTAGAGCCACCCTGACCGGTACAAAATCCAAGGTGAAGTTCCACGGATGTCTCTCGCATTCCTTTGACATCAAAACAGGAGTCCGACAAGGTGATGGGCTATCCCCGATACTCTTCAACTGTGTTCTTGAAAAGATCATCAGAACCTGGCGGGTGAGATTACAGGAAATCAACTACAGTCCATTGAGAATAGGAACCAAATCCAAGGGGATCGCAACAGTCTGCTTAGCATTTGCCGATGATATTGCTGTTCTCTCAAACGACATAGAAACCGCTAGAGCTCAAGTTGAAATTTTAAAGGAAATTGCCGAACAAACTGGTTTGCAGATATCGTTTGAGAAACAGAAGTAATGACTAACATCAGAGAGGCTCCACCAAAACTCCATACAAAATACGGGGACATCACCCGAGTAGACAAATTCAAATACCTGGGTGAGATCATCATGAAAAATGGACTGGACAAAGAAGCACTTCAGGAGCGAGTACGCAAACTGGAAATAGCCTACCAAACATCCCGCACAATCTACAACAAAAAATGCCTTTCCCAAAACACCAAGATTCGTCACTATGAAACAGTTCTGAAGCCAGTAGTTCTATATGCAGCCGAAACCCTGTCTCTAAATGCCAACAAAGGACTCCTTGAAGAACTGGAGAAAAGAGAACGCAAAATTGTGAGAGGGATCTTGGGATCAAAGTACAAAAATGGAATCCATCAAAAGAGATCCAACAAGGAAGTCTACAGCAAAATAGAGAAAATTACCGACACAATCAGAAAAAGACAGGCACGATTCTACGGTCATCTGAAAAGAATGGACGGAAGAAAGTTAACTAAAGAAATCTTTCACTTTTTTGACTCAAACCCCAAAACCACAATTTCCTGGTTTAGAAATACCAAAGAAGACCTGCAAATGCTACATATCTCAGCTGAAGACGCCCTTAACAGAGATCTCTTCCGCAAGAAAATATTGACGAACGGGCTCAACCGAGACGAGCAACCGAAGAGAAGACACGGTGCCCCTTGGACAGAGGAGCGTAAGCAGGCCCACTCACAAAGAATGAGGGAAATTTGGGCTCTAAAGAAGGCCAAGTTCAGTGTCAAATGCAACAAGACTTAACGTGGTCCTTGATGGCCCCAGCGAATTTTATATATATATATAATAATAATAATAAACATTTTTACGTCCCACTAATTACTTTTACGACTGTTTTCTGAGACTTATATTTTCTTTTCTTCTCACCTCATGCAATTATTTTAGCCTTATTCCTGTGATGCATTGTGATCATTGAACATTTACAATTTCAATACAGGATTATTCGCTATAGCACCCTTGTTAAAAATCACAGAGCATTTAGAATCCACTGACATGCAACAACTGAAAACAATTCTTTATACCATCGAGAGGACTATAGCAGGGATAGGGAACTTGCACAGCTTTGGTGAGGTACACAATAACTACGATAACTCGGTAAGTAACTTGCTTCATTAGATGAAACCAGTATAAACACACAGAGCATTGTCCACCTGAACTGATAAGGTGTGTTTATAACCCATAAGATGCCATGTTGCTATCAGTTAAGCCTGCAATCCCTCTTCTGCTACACGTTACTTTAGCATTTTATAGACCTCGAGGAATTATCTTGGTCTCTGTAATTTTCTGTATACTTTGAAAGTTGTGGAGAAAATTAATGAAAACCAATACCAATACTTCAGTTCTTTTTTTTTTTGCTAGTTGCTTTACGTCGCACCAACACAGATAGGTCTTATGGCGACAATGGGACAGGAAATGGCTAGGAGTGGGAAGGAAGCGGCCGTGGCCTTAATTAATGTACAGCCCCAGCATTTGCCTGGTGTGAAAATGGGAAACCACGGAAAACCATTTTCAGGGCTGCCGACAGTGGGGTTCGAACCTACTATCTCCCGAATACTGGATACTGCCCGCACTTAAGCGACTGCAGCTATCGAGCTCGGTATACTTCAATTCTAATGTTGTCAGTCATCTAGAATATTTTTATATTTATGACCACTCCTGTTCTGTCCATGCCAAAAGTATTGCTACGGAATTATCAGATTCAGTTTATTCTCTCTCTCTCTTTTTTTTTTTTTTTTTTAGCGCCACCTTAACTATTGAGACATGCGAGATCCTTCTACCCCTATATATCGCCACCCGATATACCACCACTCTGAGTTGTCGCCCATGATGAGCAACAAACAGATATTAATGATGAATGTAGCATGGTAACTACCTCGATCTAAATCCACCTCTTCCTACTGCCATCCACCCTCTGCCACCCCCCTCCTACTGCCATCCACCCTTCATTGCACGGGTACCGAAGTGTCGTACAGTGTTAAAAGTGAACTCGATATATGTGGCTAACTGTTGATGTAACATTATCAGTAGGAACCCGGAGAATGAACCTTCAAATGGAAGCATGGCTTTTACCCAATCCTTTAGGAATGTGAACAGGAGTTGGATGCTACTGACCCCCACTTGATTGGCGTATCCCAAGGGATTTATTGTACATTCTCTGGATGAATGATAATGGCATACAGTAGGAATTTCCTTATGACTTAATCCTGTGGACTGTTTCTAAGAGTAGCTTTGGAACTTTGAACAAAGCAATTTGAGGGTAAAGAGCTTCACAGTAACTTGGCAGCTTACGGACTTCAGTCCTGTCTGTATATCTGTATGCTCCATTGAAATAATTTTTTTAGACATGAATAAATGTACTTAACTTTGCTTATGATAACTGTAGAAAATTGTTGTAACTACAAAGAAACACACACGTGATGCTGTCAATTGTATACACTGTTTTATTTATAAATTATATACATATTACACACACACACACTAATAAACTGCCATCTTCACAAAACACTGCTATAAAGACGAAGAAGAAGACTGCTCTATTAGCATGTCAATCGATTACCAGCACAACAGAATCACAAAATGGGTTCACACACTCGGCTAACGAATTCCACTACAAGTCTTCCTAACAACTCTAAACAACTCTACTCAACTCCCAAGACTGCCTCTTTATATACATTGCCTGGCCAGGCTTCTAGAAGAATATGACACATGTTTTCTCGTAATTTTGAGAGCCTCCAATAGCCTATTTACAATGAAAGGAATTTTCTGTACAATTCTAGTGACAAGATGCGTTGTTCTGAACTATTACTGTGTGTTGCACAACATTACGTTGGATTTATACATCATATATACAGGTAATAATAAATTATATACTATTAATTACGTGTTCTTACATTAAATAAACTTATTAGTATACATACGGCAGATGTATTGTAATATAACCTCATGTTTTGGTACACAATACAGATCATACAACACACAAATAATACGATCACGATTTGTACCAAATAAAGTCCGTACATAAGTATGTAAATAATAATAATAATAATAATAATAATAATAATAATAAATTGAGCTCGATGTTTTCACTATTTACCCATGGGTTAGAGAATTGTTTCCAAGTTATATAAGTCCATTGCACTGACATCAGAATTTGCATCTAACATTGTCATGGTGTTGTACAAATACAAAATACCTATGTATATTAAATGTTGAATTAATACTATTCCAGAAAATCCTTGGACAATACATCACTACACTATGTGTTAAAACATGACCTTGATTTAACGCTACCCTCTTTATTTTTTAATTTTTTTAGCTATTTGCTTTACATCGCACCAACACAGATAGGTCTTATGGCGACGATGGGATAGGAAAGGCCTGGGAATGGGAAGAAAGCGGCCATGGCCTTAATTAAGGTACAGCCTGGAGTAAAAATGGGAAACCACAGAAAACCATCTTCAAGGCTGCCAACAGTGGGATTTGAACCTACTATCTCCCGGATGCAAGCTCACAGCTGCACATGCCTAACCGCACGGCCAACTCGCTCGGTCTCCCTCTTTATTGTGCCACTCAGAGCAAACCATTGTGTTATAACAAGGGAGAACTGTCATTCATTCCTTTATTGAATTAATTTATGAATTTTATTTTTTATCAACTTATTTGTTGAATAGAACAAATAAAAGACCATGGATGCCACAGAGAAGGGTGGAAGTCGGTGAAAACACAAAAATTGCAGCTGCACAGATCACTGCAGACAGATGTCTTATCACACCTGCTGTCCAAAAACAAAATTAAGATTCTTGGAAACAACTTTTCTGGTGTCTGAACGAGTGGCTGCATGGTGTGGGTCACATACCTGTCAGCTGAAGATGGTTTTCTTTGATTTCACGCCAGGCAGATGCTGGGACTGTAGCTTAATTAAGGCCATGGCCACTTCCTTCTGAAATAAAGCAAATTTAAAAAAAAGAGAGAGTGAGAAAAGAAGTTTCTGGGGACGTTCATCTGAAGATACAAAAATTTAATCATATTCTCCACAGCTTTGTCAATGAAAGTTTTACTTTGGTCTATAAAGCAGAAATTGGCTGTGTCAACATTTTCTATTGCACAAATTAGAAAAATATTCTCACACTTGATTTTTTTTACAATTGGCTTTACGTCATACTGACACAGATAGGTCTTCTGGTGACGATGGGACAGGCAAGGCCTAGGAGTGAGAAGGAAGTGGCTGTGGCCTTAATTAAGGTACAGCCCCAGCATTTGCCTGGTGTGAAAATGGGAAACCACAGAAAACCATGTTCAGGGCTGCCGACAGTGGGGTTCAAACCTACTATCCCCCGGGTGCAAGCTCACTGCTGCGCGCCCCTCACACTTGATTGGGAGATACATATATATTGGCACAAGCTAGCCAGCTCCAACTGCACGCTCGTCACCAACGAAGACGCACCCTCTCCCTACTCCCGTCACCATGCAGAGGACAGCCGCTTGCGGATTGGTCAGCACCTCTACCGTTGCTATCTGGGTCATCCTGCTCACGTATTAGAGGCCTCCGGCGTTAAGGAAGAATCTGGATGGCATGCAGAGAGTATTTGCCGTCTGGAAGACTCTGGAGGCGTGTCTCTTCCGAAAGCATCCAGATGGCATGGGCCCCAGGTATTTAAGTCAAGCGCGCCCTATGGAGTATGAGTTAGTTGGAGTTAGTTGCTGTAGTCCAGCGGGTGTGAGTTAGCGAAGAGTGCAGTTAGTGACAGACTGGGCTGAGTTGTCAGTCTGTTGGAGTATCTGTCTATTGGAGCCAAGGACTCGTTCCTGTTTCCCTGGCACCGTGTGTGTGTAAGTCTCCTGGGGCCGGCTGCTGTAGAAGAACCTTGGGTGTTCTGGAGTAGCACGAAGGGAACACTGGGTGCCGACGTGTGCAGACTGCGAATGAAGTTCGACAGATTGAGTGAACAGTGGATACTATCCCGAGCTGCGAGATTGATGTGTAGACTGCGGACCATGATGGCGCTAACGAGTATGACTGAGCGGCTGAGTGAGTGTAGTGTAAGTGATTGAAGACACACACACACACACACTCTCTCTCTGTAGATGAAACATGAGAAACCAAGACAGAGAGCGTGAACCGTGTAAGTGTGTATCTTGTTTACTTATGTAAGTAGTAAGCTCGGCAATCGTGTGTGAGTAAATGTGTAGTTTTAGAGCTTAGTTAATAAATCTTAGAACTAGGACGCTACCAGGTTCTGTCTTATTTATTTACCTCGTCATCGCGTAACAATATTTTTAAAAGAATAAACTTAAGTATATTGATAAACTTTAAGCACCACCATTACCTATGACTATAATGAATAATGACAATTTCTTCAGGATAATTCCTTCAATATTCCAGCATGATTTAACACCCAGAATAAAGAATTTTAAAAATTTTGTTTTGAAGAGAACTTATCTGGTATTTTTAGAAGTGTGTAGTATGGTTGCCGATTTTTCATGCTAAACACTATGGGGACCCATAAAATTTTCTACGAAACTGCATAGTCTATTTTTGGTTAGTTAAATTTGAAATTTGATGAGTTTTACAACAGCGTACTTTATTCTCCCATCAGGAAAACATTGGCTGTAAGAGCTAAGTGTGCCTTAGCAATATGGAAATGATTATAGCTGAGCTGTCTTCTTTAGTACCAGAAAAGCACTGTTTGAAAAAAAGTTATATTCCTTTTTTCCCTGTGTTATTCTTCATACACATACCATGACTAGGAAATGAATACAAGGCAGAACATGTTGAACAACTGTATCAAGGGAAAGAAATAGATGATGATGATGTACAGGAAAATATCAAGACTGATGAGATTTAAGATCCAATTTTGGAATCAGCATTTGACACAGCAAGAACAAACCTATGTAGTAACAAGGCACTTGAAATTGATGACACACTCTCAAAACTATTGGCTGTGTTGGTAGAATCAGGCAGGGCAAACCTATCTCATTTATTGTACAACATGTATTAGACAAGAAAAGTGCCCTCCAATTATGGAAGGAATGTTGTTACTTCTAAAGTTATGAAAACAGGTAGTGACAAGCATGGAAACATAAGCACCATTAATTAGAATCTCACATGTACAAAATTCTAATAGTAAGTATTTACAGGAGAATGGCCAATTGAAGCATAAATGGTAGATCAGTTTGGATTCGTAAGACATGTAGAACATGAAAATTTAAAGTTATGTAAAGTAAATCAAAGGGAAATTTTGATAAGTAGTACACTTCAAGGAAAGGAAATAAAAACTCTGCAATTTGCTGATGCTGTCATTTTATCTGAATCTACAGATGATCTGGTGAAGTTACTGAATGGTATGGACAGAGTGTTAGAGGTGGAATCTGGGATAAAAATGAATAAATAAATCCAAAACAACAGTAATAGAAGTTTAGTCAAATGAAGTCGGATGATGCGGAGGAAATCAGATTGAGAATAGAGCCTTAATGCTCTTTCTACTGACCCCATAGTTTCTGTGGGCCAGCATCCTTTCAAATTTTGCCAAGCCGGTAGTTGTTACGGGGCTGTGTATTCAAATATACTCATTCCTTCTCCCTGTTAATTTCTCAGGTTTGACTGGTGTTATCACTTTCTTGTTCTGTTGGTACTGGTACTGAGTTTTATCAACAGTCCTAAGTGTATTATACTGGAATTATTTTCAATGTTATTAGAGCTCTGCTACATCCCTCCACATAACATGGGAAGTCCCAATTATTAGAAATGGAGACGCTGCAGGGTTCATCGCAGCAGCAGATTGAAGGTCATTTAGCAGAGGCTGAAGACAATATAGGTGATTGAGGAACTAGTAGTAAAAGTAGTTAGTGGGATATAAAACTAATATTATCATCATCATATCATCATTAGATGCCAGATTTAAAGTTTCAGAAGCAAGAAGTCATCTTACAAAATCCCCATAAGCAGCCTACCAATGTAAATAGGTGAAGTTGCCCAATGATTGGAGTTTTGTTTTGAAGTATTCCTCGCAAAATTCCTGTATGATTCCCAATAAATTAGCATCCCAATTACTACTTCCTCCTGGTTTTTTTAAAAATATTTATTGGGTTTGGCGCTTCATATGGATTTGGCGCAGTTTTACAGCAAAGTGGAGGAGTAAACTCACTAGTGAGTGAGTGAGAGAGAGAGTGCATGCATGTATGGAAATTAAACCTGGGGCCCTCTGAACCAAACACCGGTACGTAGACCACTCAGCCAAGGAGTTGGACTCTGAATTATATTATTGAATGGAAAAACTCGTAGGAAAAGCATTCCCCGTCAGATTCAGAGAAATTTAAAAGCACAATGTACATGTAACTTTTGTATAACTTCTCTCTTTTAACATTGACATGTTTCATGTATGTATGTATGTATGTATGTATGTATGTATGTATGTATGTATGCATGTATGTATGTATGTATGTATGTATGTTGGGTATTCAGCCCGAAGGCTGGTTGGATCCTCAACAGGTTCTCCATTAGCTGTCATAGATGGCCTAGGTGTCACTGAAGAGGCATACTAGGGAAATGAGGAGTGAGGTAGTTTCCCGTTGCTTTCCTTACTGAGCCAGAAGTTGCTATTGCACATCAGTCTGCCAAGCCCACTGAAATGCATCCACCAACCGACCCTATGAGTGACATTTTCACACCATTCATAGCAGGGACTGGCTGCATAAGCAATGGCATTACTAGCGTCACTCATACCTCAGCCACTTTCATATTGTCAAAGCCAAGTATAAGACTGAGACATGTTCCATAACATTGTTTATATGAAGGGCAATTTTTAAAGTAACTGTATATTTCTGTTCAAATTATTTCATATGAAGATATATCTATAATGTTACATTAGTTTTGTCAAAGTATCTTTATCTGTTATCAAAGAACAGAGTTTAATATTGCTGGAATTGTCTGGTTTCTAGCAGTTAGTTTGCAACTGTGACTTAGTATGAAGAATGGTACAGAAAGTAGATGAGTATAGTAATTTCGATAGTAGAACAACAAACAATCACAGAAGTAAGGATGATCTAACATATATTATTTCTTCAGCTGTAACTCGAACCGAGTATATATAACTTCTTCCTGCATAAGGTAAGCAGATCAACTCAGTTTATGGATGTGTTTGCGATGACTAAAGAGACCAGTCTTGGCATAAAACATACACTCACACAAATCACACTGAATGGATGCAGCAGGGCGGGATTGTAACTGACAGAGCTTCCTTGCTTGTCGCTTGGCCTCTTGATGTCTGCAGTATTCTCTTTTGAACATGTTTACAGCGGTGGATGTAATGTTCCGCCACAGTGAACAGTCCACAGCACATTCTTCCCATGCCTGTATATTTATACCAGTTGTCTTCATGATGGTCCATAAAATGCTTAAGAGGGGCTCCATGAGGTCTATTGCCGGAGCAAACGTCACCATAAAGAATTTGGCGGGGAAGCTTGGTATCACTCATGCAGTGAACGTGGGCTAACCATCCCAGTTGATGAGCGATGATTGTTGCCTCATTGCTATGTAGCTGTGCTTTGTCAAGAACTACCATGTTGGTCACATAGTCCTCCCACTTAATATTCAAGATGTATCTCATTTTTTGTTGGTGGAAGCTAAAATTTAGACTAGCTCAAAAGGGAAAGACCTTGCTTAAGAAAAGGAATTTGGTACCTATAACATAGATATGTTCATTAGAAAGATGTTCCTGAAGATGTTTGTACTGTATAGTGTGTGGTATTATATTAAAGTGAAATATAGACATTTGTTGGTACAGAAATTTTCAGCAAACTTATAAGCAAGTAGAACAAAATGTCAGACTTCCTTGCCAAAGATTTGAGAGAACATTAGCTGATAGTTAACTTTTCATTATGATATGAACGTTCAAGATTATTTGACTGTACAGGTAGTGAAGAAAACCCATTTTCATTTAATTTGTGCTATTGTTTACCATACCTTAGCAGTATTTTATGTAAAGTACTTCTTTCATATCTTTAAATTCAAATTCATCATTTATTGTACATCCTTGAATGTATGCTTCTACGGTGTATGTAGTGGATTATGTTGGGAATAATTGTTTTTTCTTTTTTGTAGAATTTGCTTTACGTTGCTCCAACACAGATAGGTCTTATGGCGACGTTGGGATAGAAAAGGCCTAGGCGTGAGAAGGAAGTGGCCATGGTCTTAATTAAGGTACAGCCCCGGCATTTGCCTGGTGTGAAAATGGGAAACTGTGGAAAACCATCTTCAGGGCTGCCAACAGTGGGGTTCGAACCCACTATCTCCCGGATGCAAGCTCCAAGCTCCACTAACTGCATGGCCAACTTGCCCGGTGCTTTGCATTTATTGTTTATTTTGTGTTTTACAGGTCTGTGATAATGTATATAATTAACCCTTTCCCTGCCTTACTCCTGGACATGATGACGAAGACTGGACATAGAATTGAACAATTGATGATGATGATGATGATGATGATGATGATGAGAATGAGGATGCTTGTTGTTTAAAGGGGCCTAACATTTAAGGTCATCGGCCCCAACTGAACAACTACGTAAAATTATAATTATTCAATATATAAGACAAAATTTTACAGCTGTATTCCATAAAATTTAATAATATCTCAGACTTTCACTCAAACTCCTGCAGTCTTCAAATAAGCTTTGATTTCATTAGGTGATGTGCCAAACCATTCAGTAACAAACTTTTCCACTTGAGCCTGCTTATACTCAGCATAAAGGGTGATGTAATTTACAATGTCTTCACGGAGTTCCCTACCACTTCCCATAAATTTAAAATATGCCAGTTCTGTGGAACGAGAAGGTAGATTGTGAGTGGGTCCTTTATCAATGGAAAAGTGCCAGGCAGAGCAAATGGCAGTAACGAATGAATGTAGGACAGTGATTTACAACATCCGCATCACTATCACATAAATGATCACACATGAGCTTTCAGAATTGCTAAAATCACTTTTATACAACTCTACTTAGACATCAACATATGAATGAGCAGCCATATTTACAAACATAACAGTGGAATGTGACAATAATGGAAAATACATTTATTGTTTCCCCTTTGCTAAGCCTTCTAAAACTTGTCTACGCTTGCCAGAGTTCACAGTTAACCATCCAAGAGATGACAGGTATTAGATGGAAAGTCCACAATTGCTTTTGGGCACTTAGAGATGGAAAGTGTTAAATTACTACATATACACAAATAATCTCTGCCATCGAATAATCCGCATGTCCTAATTTAGGAGGGGAAATTTTTTGAACAATATTTATGTTTGTGTAGCTTTACTAAATATTTATGTTGAAAACTGTAATTACTGCCGTACAATAAATTATACAATTATGAAGCAACTCATTGTGTCTTAATCTTTATTGTTAACGGCATTTCAAAATGTATGAATTTTTCTGGCACAAACTGATAACAGATCTGTGGAAATTCACAATGTCATCTTTATAATTAACTGGGCGATGTTGGGTAATGTTACTTTTCTTACAAAAAAGTTATTTTATTCGAGAACACAAGACATCCACACCATATAATTAGCTTTCAACAGATGCACTTCACTCGTGACCGCACATACAAACTGTCTCTTTTCATTCGCATATTAGCATATCCTGTTTTTCATTTCTGGAAAGTTTGCTTTTTGTCCACAAAATACGTGGCGATTACTGTTTGTTCAAGACAAGCTTTATTCTTCCTCCGTATCACACATTGCAACTTTCGCCCTTATCGTTCTTTCTTTCCACAGTGCTATTACCAATTTGCTCTGACTCTTCAGTAATGTGAAACTTTATTTTAGCTGTTAACAACCTATAATAAGAAAACTTGCACCAGCCGTCTTAAACATGTGCTACTGCTTAAACTGATGCCACACAAATGATGTAATATATATGCGACACACTTCTAGGTAGTGGCGGGAACAGAATGGGCGGGAAAAACCCAACGTCCAAATTTCTGTATTTCAGGAGCATTGTACCAACCTTGACGCATATAATATCCACACCCAACATTTTTCTGCCAAATTTTGAAAAATACTTTGCATGTATAAGGTATTCCAATTTATTTATTTATTTATTTATTTATTTATTTATTTATTTATTTATTTATTTATTTATTTATTTATTTATTTATTTATTTATTTATTTATTTATTTATTTATTTATTTATTTATTTATTTATTTATTTATTTATTTATTTATTCATTTATTTATTGTGACTATTTTCAAGTGACAAAGTTAGGGCTCCTGGCCCTCTCGTACACTTAACCGCAGTGTTGATTATCATTACATAGTGATAACAATTACAATAAATTATACCTACTAGTCTTCTGTCTTTAATGGTTTTTGCGCCAAATTTTGTATAGCCATTCTTGGTCGCTTTCTCTGGGAATAGGAACACTTGGTATTTCTTGTCTATTACGAACATTGTGGATAAGCAAGCATTTTTGTATGATGTGGTCATATAGTGCACAAGATTTTAGTTGAGTCTGTTCATTGAAGATATTGATACTTAGAAATTTATTGTGTGTTTGTATTTCATATAGTTTTCGAGAGATAAGAGTATTTCTTTTATGGCCGATCTGGAGAATGTTCATTTATTAAAATTTAAAACTGTTACCATATGTCTTTGCCATGTGTCCTGTAAGTTGGTTTATTATGTTTGATTGCTCAGATGTGTTCTGAGTACCCTTTTTTGAAATTTTGATCAGTTTGTCCAGTGTAGAATTCAGAGGATTCTCTGCATTTGAGTGTGTAAGCACCAGGTAAGTTATACATGTCTGTGTGCTAGATGTTCGTGTCCTGGGAGTCGGTTACTGAAGACAGCCATTCCCGAACAGTTGAAAGCACTGCAACAGAAATAATGTATTTACTGTTAAAAGGAATCATGATCATCTTCTTTGCATTTTCCCATTTATGTGGGGTCTGCCTTCTTCCATTGTTTCCTCCACTGCAATCGATCCATAGCATTCCGAGGGCGGAGTTTGGTGAGCCCCATGTCATCCCTTACTCTATCCAGCAACCTTAAACTTATTCCGCACAGCATCATTCCTGATGTGGTCCAGTCAAGTCAAGCCATTAGACCCCTGCAGCATCTTAATTTTCATTGCACAAAGTGCCTGTTCATGCTTCGATGTTGTAGGCCACCATTTAAATCCATAAAGGGCCACTGGTCTAATCACTGTGAGGTAGAATTTAGATTTTAGATGCAATGGAATATTCATATTTCACAGGACTCCAGTAACATAAAAGGAATATTTGGTATAATTTGTTATAAACATAGTTAATTTTAATCAATTCAGTTACACATCAAAATCTATCAGTTAAAACTAGAAACATCATCAGCCCTAAGTGACTCTCCCCTTACTTGTTAGAATAATATGAAATAATATACTATTTTCTCAGGGAACAGACATTTTTCAAATCCCATGCACTATACAACTGGATATACAGAAGTGTTTTTCCAACTGCAATTTTCAGAACAAATCTTTATAACATATTATGAACATAATAATTAACTTTTGACTAAATCATTTAAATACTGAACCATCAACTGGTTACAGCTTTTTGCATTGTTACATCAGTAATTTAATTTGCCTAAAATAATTTTCTGCTGTGTTTGTTTGTTTGTTTATTTATTGATTTGTTTATTTATTTATTTATTTATTTATTTATTTATTTATTTATTTATTTATTTATTTATTTATTTATTTTTGTTTTGTTTTGTTTTGTTTTGTTTTTGTTTTTGTTTATACTGGAAAGGTGACAAGAGAAACCTGTTTCTGAAGCTATACCAAACTTGGACTGCTATCAAAGGGTAGAGAAGGGTCCACCTATTCAGTACCATAAGCTTGTGTATTGTCTTATAAAACTGGGACTAGTTTTGACCCCATATATATTGGTCATCTTCAGCCAAGCTACAGTTGGAAGACATATGCACACATGTAACCAATAATAAATTAAGCACTTTGGTATGCCACAATTTACAATCTTAGCCAGGCTGAGTGACTCAGACGGTTGAGGCGCTGGCCTTCTGACCCCAACGTGACAGGTTCAATCCTGGCTCAATCTGGTGGTATTTGAAGGTGCTCAAATACACCAGCCTCATGTCGGTAGATTTACTGGCACATAAAAGAACTGTGGGACTAAATTCTGGCACCTCGGCGTCTCTGAAAACCGTAAAAGAGTAGTTAGTGGAATGTAAAGCAACAGCATTATTATTATTACAATCTTAATTTAAACATTGATGAAATCTGAATAACACATCCAAACTTGAAACTAAATGACACATCAAAACTGCTGTGGTTGATGCCGAACTATGTCGTCGCTCCTACAGCAGCCAAATGTTGATCTGGGATTTGGCATCCCTATCTGTATAGACGAGCAACTTGATTTATAATTTATGTTTGTTCAATGTAGTATGGGTAATGATTTTATGTAGCTTGAAGGGGAACATTTGTAATTTGAATAGGTGTTCCTTTTCGTCAGATGTAGTGCTTTGTTGTCACACATGTGACACATCCCTCTTCCAACCCCTGCCATCATAAGCTATACTCCTGCTCCCTCTCAACAGTCAATCTGGTGTTGGTGTCTGTATCAGATGCGTGCAACTTATGAAGAACATAGGGACATTCACTTCAAACCAAATTAAACAATGGATCACTACATCTGACAAAAAGGAATACCTATTCAAATGACAAATGTTCCCCTTCAAGCTAAATAAAAATCAATACCCATATTACATTGAACAAACATAAATTATAAATCAATTTACTCATCTGTACAGATAGGGATGCCAAATCCCAGATCAACTCAGGAACATTTGGCTGCTGTAGGAGCGATGACATAGTTCAGCATCAACCACAGCAGTTTTGATGTGTCATTTAGTTTCAAGTTTGGATGTGTTATTTGGACTTTATCAATGTTTAAAATTAAGATTGTAAACTGTGGCATACCAAAGTGTTTAATTTATTCTTGGTTACATGTGTGCATATGTCTTCCAATTGTAGCATGGCTGAAGATGACCAATATATTGTAACCGTAAAAGTTTGTTTCGATGGCTAGCTGAACACAAGACTCGGCACAGCGGTGACCGGTCCTTATCTGACTTGTTACAGAGAAGAGGGAAGTAAGATAAGTATAATGGAACACTAATTATTTTAAAAAGGTTATTCATGAAATAAAGTCAGAATTTAACATCACCTCAGCACAGCAGTTACAATGAGTACTTCTCCTTGGGATTGAACTGGTCCCGATACATTGCGGGGTCGCAATGTTTGCTCATGGTGCCACAATCTTCCGAGCCAGTCTTGAATATCTGGAAGGTCTCGAATATCTCGGAAGTCTGGATGGTCTAGGAGCACTCATAGTCTTAGTTGTAACGTGGCATTGGAGTATGAAATGGATTCAAAGTAATTGGTCTGCACAAATGAGATAATGGTTAGTAGCGATCTTTAACAAATCACAAGCTACACTCAATTGTCTTCACAGACAAACACAGTCATTGCTGATGGATTAAATTGAACTCAAAACCAAACTTGTGATGTATTAATCACGTAAAACAAAAGTCACCTTATTAAAGTTAAATGTGAGAATACTGTTCGAATAACGACGTAGAAAACAAGGTATCCCGTTAATACTTCACACAACATCAAATGAAAGGAATAAGTTCCGTGAATTTAGTCCCGTTCACTATCAAGAATGGAAAAAGAAAACACTGTCCTTCCCGGAACCGTCCTGGGTTCGATATGAGTCTTATCGGGATAATTATGGAATGTTAAATGCACCAGATTGTTTAAATGCCGTATTGAGTTTATGCTCACTTAAGAATCTGGACACTTGTAAAAGAGAATCAAAGTTCGACGACACTGTTAAATATGATTAGCGATATCAGTCGTTCGTAACATAGACGTACAGTTTAAAAAATGTTCTAACACCTTTGGTATAACAACTATGCACTGTGGTGCTTCACTACTGTAAATTCAATAACCTGAACAGTCTGAAAATATTGGATTATATTCCACTACTAGCACAGTTTATTATTTGTCAAGATCAAATATAAAATCATGGACAGTTTGACGTATCACTGATGATCACGTTTCAGCGCTCTCAGTATTCATTGTAAGGTTAATCACTTTCATTCAAATGCGAACATCAAATTATATTAGTGTAACATCGAATTGGTGAAAAAATGTAAGTTTCAGTCACACTGTTCTTGTAAATGTTAATACTCCTCAACTGGTCACATTTCCTCGAAGGCGCAGTTTCTGTCACCACACACACGACACTGAAAATATTCTAAGTCTTGCAGCGCGTCGTAATACGCGGACTTAAACTTTCACAGAGAGTCGAACTGAGGACTTACATCGTAACCGCAGAATACCCAACAGCCGGCTGTCTGATGTCGCCTGTGGTACAAGGTGAACTGGCTTGACAAGCGAAATGCCTGCCTATTTATTCCGTATCCCCAAGAAATTGTAATGGCTAATATCTTCCGTAATTTTCGACAGATCTCCTTGAAACTTGGGAATCATGATTATAAAAACTTAGGCTACACGGTGATGTAGTTCATTTCTTCATATCTTAATTCATTTAGAAGAAATTAATGATGGAAAAGAATAGAACATTCCGTCGTCTGACGTAATACAACCTTGACCAAGTTCTCCAGTTGTGACGTCTCACTTCCCCGCTGCTCAGAACTGACAAGCTCGCAGGGGAAGCGTGCTCAGCGGGCAACATAACTCCACATACATCGGGGACTTTTACTTAGAACCGTGTTACGGGTATATATTCTCCCCTCTCTGTGAAAAAGAGTATCTGATCAGGGTTTTCTTATTTTTCTCTAGTGTTCCCGATGATAGTATTTCTTCAAATTGGCGGAGTTGTAAATTCCTTCCAGGTTTCCATTTAGTTTACTCAAGGTCCTACATAGTGAAGTATCCCCGACATTCAGACAGTATTGAAAATTCTCAATCACACCAGGCTTATCATTTGAAGATGTCTGAGTATTCCTCGAACAATGTCTGGGTCGCCTCTGCCACCTGAGAACTAAACTCTGGGCTTTCAGTTACTCTGTTGGGAAATACGAAGTTATTACTACCCAAGTCGAAATCATCCTCAATGATGGGCATTTCTTGGCCCTCGACTGGTCCCTCTTCATTGAGTCTAACCTCTTCCTCGATAGGCGGAGCATCGCTCTTATTGCCTTCGGAATTAACTATAGGGGTATTCAGACCCTGACACTTCATATCTTCACTATTTAACCCCTCAGCGCCGACCTCTATACGTGGTATAGACCCTCTTTTCTTCCGTAGCCGCCGACTTCTATGCGTGGTATAGACCCATACAGGGTTTCGCATTTACGGCTATAGCGCGAAGAGTTTTGGAGTTATGGATATGCAAGTTATTTTGTTTTCAAGAAGACATTTTCGGGTTTATCAGTGTTGTAAATAAGAATTGAAAATCGTTAAAATGTTGTTGTTTTTGCATGGATAATTATTTGTCAAGTAAGTCTGAGCACTAATCTCTGCTTTTTTTAAAAGTCTGTTTGCTTCATTCTTTCCCACATAATAAAGAAATGATGATCTGAGAAGTTTGTCTTTCCGCGCGATGTTCTTTGCTCTAATTTTACATTAAGAGAGCGGTTCATTTATTATATTTGTCTTTATTTCTCGGCTTGTAATATTTTTGTAACTCTCCCCGAGTGCTTTGTGTAGGCATCAGTTAGTGCTGCTTTCTGTCATACGATACGAGAACCAGTTGTTCATGGTATATATCTTGTTTGAAAGACGATGTCTCAACCTTTTATCTGAAATATGTATCGAGTTGGTTTGTTATTCCCCTCATTCAGTTTCGTCCTGCTACTTTTGGTCTCGCTGCAGCTTCATCAGTCCGTGTGACGCGCCACGCTCAATGGCTAGCTCCAACCGTGGTTTGACTGATAGTAACGTGCTTGAAATATTGTGTAATTCAGATGAAAGTTTAGTCGGAAGTAGTAGTGACGGTATTAGCAGCAGTGATAATGAAATATAAGATGTGGCTGTGACGGATGCAGTGGTAAATGATGAGAGTGACGATGAGGAAGAACCAGTACTTGGAAATTTTGTGTAGGAGACTATAGATAATTATACAGGTCAAAGGGAAGTTTTCAAGAGTGAATTCTGATTCCTAAATTCTCTAATAATATTCAGACAAGTCACAGGGACAAACATTGAGCAGTTATCTTATCGGGTTCAGCTGATGGAAGGTTTGTTTACAAAATACGCTCGCTCGGGCGGGGAACGAAATATTCAAGGCCGGCGCGCATCAGATAATACAGTTCCAAGGTTGCACGAAAGACATTTTATCAGGAAATTAGCACCCACGAGTGAGAAATCCAAACCTCAGAGACGTTGTGTTGTGTGTTCAAAACACGGCAAAAAGATGATGTCGGTGTACTGCTGCCAGGATTGTGACTTGGGTCTCTATCTCGAAGAGTGCTTCGAACTCTATCACACGAAACTAAATTACTAAGGAAATGTGAA
Organism: Anabrus simplex; assembly: GCF_040414725.1. Classification (NCBI taxonomy): domain Eukaryota; kingdom Metazoa; phylum Arthropoda; class Insecta; order Orthoptera; family Tettigoniidae; genus Anabrus; species Anabrus simplex. The sequence continues at coordinate 180,421,033 of NC_090266.1, forward strand.
ACAATTACGTAATTATCTGCACGCACATAGTTCTATCATAAGGAATTCCAAATTTCGTGAATATCGGGCTACTCTTATACATGTAGTAACGCTTTAAGTGAATCAATGTATTTCAGTCGCGCGTAGTTGAAATCTCATCCGGCCGCGGGATAGGAAGCTCTTTAAATGGCTGCGACGCTGAGGGGTTAACAGCTGTAACTCTACATTTGAGAATTTTAAGGTATTGGCAGGATAGTCAATAACACCACCATGCTTGACCAGAAAATCAGATCCTATAACAATTTTAAACTTCATTGGTGTAATTACCAAGAATACGTGTTCAAAGTAGACACCTTCGATTTCAATTGTCAAGAATGCCTGTGTCTTACATTTGATGAATTTTTCAGGTACAGTCCCCTTAACTTTAAGTTGGGCGACTGGCATTAAGAGTATCTCCTCTCTCTTTTTTAATTCATCAATTAATCTGTCGGAAACTAATGAGGCTTGAGCTCCGGAGTCGACCAAGGCAGATGAGATGAGATGGCCTAGCTTAATGCTAATGACTGGGAGACTACGTTGTATCCTGGGTTTGGGAATAGTAGGATCTTCGTACAATAATTCACTATCATCTAGGTGCCAATAGTTAATGTTTGTGGTGCAAGAAACTACTTCTTCATATTGGTTTTCAGGCAATCTTATTGCTGAGAAAATGAAGTTTTGTTTATTGCGCCCTTCGATTCAGGATTTGGCTCGGATGTCTCATTCCATCTACCAACATTCTCTTGATATTCCAATGAAGCGGTGCCTGGTAATCCTTCGTCCTGATTCCTACGTTGAATGTATTCACGTGTGTCCCTCCATCTTTTCTCGAGTTCGGCCCTTTGTGTACCTCGGTCTCGGTCAGCCGATTCAGTGGGCTTCTTCCAATTTTGATTACGCTCATAAGGTGTTTTATCCTCATATGAGCATCTTCGAAATCTACAGAAGCAAGAGGGTGTATCTCTCCTCTGTTCCGTTTCCATGCGCGGTTCAGGATTCAGTCTCTGTTGTGACCTGATTACCACGTGATTATTCGTGACTTCTTTCGGTTTATTAATATTAATGGGATCTGTGTGTGAGCGGTGTCCAACCTCCTCGTCAAGCTTCTCTAAATCTTGGACATTAGCTGCTATGAGAATCTCTTGAACATGTGCAGGAAATTGAAGTATCACTACCTGAATTAATTCATGTTCAGGTAGAGGTGGTTCAAAAAATTGCATCTTCTTTAATTGCAAGAGTAAAAAATCAGAATAGCGTGAGGAATTAATTGCTGTGTTGTACTTTCTCGAATATAATTGCAACTTAATTAAGTGTTGAATTTCTGAGTTCCAAAATCTTTTCAGTAATGCTTCTTTAAAGTCATCGTAAGTTTTAACGGTAAACTTGAATGCTGAGTACCATGTTAGCGCTCTTCCTTCTAGAAATTGGGAAGTTATTCTTAATTTACAATCGGATCTCACTTAACTCTCTAAAAAATATTCATCAAGATTAAGGAGAAATTCCTTCGCGGTATATTCTTCCTTTCCGGAGAACTTCGCAGGTTTGTCATCTGACATTCGTATAATTTGAGAAATGTGAGAAGTGTTTCCGCTAGTATCTAGAACACTTGGTGCTGCCCCGTCCTTTTCCATTTGGGAAACTTTATCACTGAGTGTCTCAATTTGAGCTTGCAGATCTAATTTAATGATTTTGACCTGACCACTAATGGAAGTTTCTATGTGCTTAACTACTTTTTCGAGGTCCTTTTTGATTTCGGCAACGTCGCGACTTATGCAGGTGATTTGTGTATGTTTTGGGTTTTAACATGTTTGTCAGTCTCTTCTTGTTTAGCTTTTAGCAAGTCTACTTCACTAGTTAACTTGTGAATACCACTCTTAAAAGAGTCACGAATATTATCCTGTATTGACGCGATCTTAGCTTGTGCTCACAATTGAAATATCAAAGAGGTTCAACCTTTTCAATACAAAACGTGTTGTATAAGAAGTTCACAACATAATATTTATTGAACCTCTTTGATATTTCAATTGTGAATCTCAGTTCAATACGGGAAAATGAAGTTTTTAACTTATAATTAGCTTGTGCTTGCGAAAGATGTGCATGGGATTCTTGGAATTCTGTTTTTAAACTCCCTACTTGATCAATTAATTGTTGTGAGGTAGGAAAAGCAGTCTTTAAATCCGCAACGACTTGTTTCTTGATGTCCTCTTTTACTGTGTCTAAATCACGAGTAAGGCGTTCATTAATCTTGGTAAATTGAGAATTAATTTTAGCATTGGTATCAGAGAATCTTTTTTCGATCTTTGAACCAGCCTTGGCGATTCTGCGTTCAAGGTTCATATTTATCTCAGAAAACTTACTATCTATATTTTCCATCATCTGAGTAATACGAGTTTCAAAATTGGTATTGGACTCGTTAATATGTGCTTCCAGGTTAACGCCACTTGATTATTAGCCGCGTTTGCCTCATTAATGCGAGCTTCCAAGTTAACGCCGAGTTGATTAGTAGCCGCTTTGCCTCGTTAATGCGAGCTTCTAAGTTGGTGTTAGATTCATTAATGCGAGCACCTAGGCGGGCTTCTAAATTAGTATTGGACTCCTGAATACATCGTCCTAAATTGGTGTTAGATTCCAAAATTCTTTCATTCCTGCTAAATTTTAGAGCTTCAATGGCTCCTAATATGTTTTCCATTTTGACAATATTATATTTGACCAAAATATCATAGACAAGTAATAATCAAGCACTTTGAAAACTTGCAAATATCACCATAAATGTTCAATGGTAGACAGTTTGTAAGATAATCACTTAGACAATGGCAAATATTTCACATACAACATCAAAATCAAGATAGCACTTTGAAAAAAATATTTGTGGTGGTTCATTAACTTTAAATTACCAAGTATTATGTTTGAATGAATTCAACTAAGTTCAAAATTAGTCTGTTCATTCGAGATTATTCTGATTAAATAGCACACGATCAATGTTGATATTTCTATCACTGCACTTTACTAAAATTAGTACGATCTGAAAATCAAAGTTCCTGTACTTCAGTTTAGAATGATATAAGATTTATTTGTACACTTATTCAGGTCAAGTTCTGAAAGTCTGAGCTTCATCTAATTGTCTATTATGCTGATTGATTTTATACTTGTACACTCCAGATTCAGATCGATTCCTATCACATCTGAGTGTCATTTACACTTGTACACTCCAGATTCAGATCGATTCCTATCACATCTGAGTGTCATTTACACTTATGCGCCCTAATATACTATTCAGATCGGCCCCTATACGTCTGGGGCGCCATTTATACTTATCTTCCCTCTCTGTAACCGTAAAAGTATGTTTCGATGGCTAGCTGAACACAAGACTCGGCACAGGGGTGACCGGTCCTTCTCTGACTTGTTACAGAGAAGAGGGAAGTAAGATAACTATAATGGAACACTAATTATTTTAAAAAGGTTATTCATGAAATAAAGTCAGAATTTAACATCACCTCAGCACAGCAGTTACAATGGGTACTTCTCCTTGGGGTTGAACTGGTCCTGATACATTGCGGGGTCGCAATGTTTGCTCATGGTGCCACAATCTTCCGAGTCAGTCTTGAATATCTGGAAGGTCTCGAATATCTCGGAAGTCTGGATGGTCTAGGAGCACTCATAGTCTTAGTTGTAATGTGGCACTCGGGTATGAAAAGGATTCAAAGTAATTGGTCTGCACAAATGAGATAATGGTTAGTAGCGATCTTTAACAAGTCACAAGCTACACTCAGTTGTCTTCACAGACGAACACAGTCATTGCTGATGGATTAAATTGAACTCAAAACCGAACTTGTGATGTATTAATCACGTAAAACAAAAGTCACCTTATTAAAGTTAAAATTGAGAATACTGTTCAAATAACGATGTAGAAAACAAGGTATCCCGTTAATATTTCACACATCAAATGAAAGGAATAAGTTCCATGAATTTAGTCCCGTTCACTATCAAAAAAGGAAAAAGAAAACTCTGTCCTTCCCGGAACCGTCCTGGGTTCGACGCAAGTCTTATCGGGATAATTATGGAATGTTAAATGCACCAGATTGTTTAAATGCCATACTGAGTTTATGCTCACTTAAGAATCTGGACACTTGTAAAAGAGAATCAAAGTTCGACAACACTGTTAAATATGATTAGCGATATCAGTCGTTCGTAACATAGACGTACAGTTTAAAAAATGTTCTAACACCTTTGGTATAACAACTATGCACTGTGGTGCTTCACTACCGTAAATTCAATTACCTGAACAGTCTGAAAATATTGGATTATATTCCACTACTAGCACAGTTTATTATTTGTCAAGATCAAATATAAAAATCATGGACAGTTTGACGCATCACTGATGATCACGTTTCAGCGTTCTCAGTATTCAATGTAAGGTTAATCGCTTTCATTCAAATGCGAACATCAAATTATATTAGCGTAACATCGTATTGGTGAAAAAATGTAAGTTTCAGTCACACTGTTCTTGTAAATGTTAATACTCCTCAACTGGTCACATTTCCTCGAAGGCGCAGTTTCTGTCACCACACACACGACACTGAAAATATTCTAAGTCTTGCAGCGCGTCGTAATACGCAGACTTAAACTTTCACAGAGAGTCGAACTGACGACTTACATCGTAACCGCAGAATACCCAACAGCCGTCCGTATCCCCAAGAAATTGTAATGGCTAATATCTTCCGTAATTTTTGACAGATCTCCTTGAAACTTGGGAATCAGGATTATAAAAAATTAGACTACATGGTGATGTAGTTCATTTCTTCATATCTTAATTCATTTAGAAGAAATTAATGATGGAAAAGAATAGAACATTCCATCATCTGACGTAATACAACCTTGACCAAGTTCTCCAGTTGTGACGTCTCACTTCCCTGCTGCTCAAAACTGAAATGCTCGCAGGGGAAGTGTGCTCGGCAGGTAACATAACTCCACATACATCGGGGACTTTAACTTAGAACCGTGTTACGGGTATAATATATGGGGTCAAAACTAGTGCCAGTTTTATAAGACAATATACAAGCTTATAGTATTGAGTAGGTGGACCCTTCTTTACCCTTTGATAGTGATCAGTTTTCAATATGGACCATAATGAAACTCAAAACTTATGTAAACTCGGTTTAGTTTGCATGGTCATTGTCATCTCACAGTCCAGAAATAACCTTAACAGTAAGTGCAGGGGCACGATATTCTTCTCCGTGTGTGATACATTCTTCTCTGGGCTGAGTGGCACAAATGGTTGGGGCTCTGGCCTTCTGAACCTAACTTGGCAGGTTTGATCCTGGCTCAGTTCGATGGTATCTGAAGGTGCTCAAATACATGTGCCTCGTGTTTGTAGATTTACTGGCACATAAAAGAACTCCTACAGGACAAAATTCTGGCACCTCGACACCTCCACAATCCGTCAAAGGTAGTTAGTGGGACATAAAAACAATAACATTATAATTATTAATAATATATTCTTCCTTCTTCAGTAGATTCTGGGCTGCGCTACTGTGTAAACTCATGAAACTCTTACTTCTTTCTGGTGTGTGTAATCGTCTTTTAGTCTTATTTGTGAAACAATAATCCTAGCCGAGCACTGCTATGATGTACATCACAACATATCACTGAAGCAATTGTGAGAGAAAAGCTTTAGTAACATTAGGAGAGTGATTATGAAGTGCTATGAAATAACTCAGGTCTGTGAGAACATAGAGTCCTGCATGTGTTTGGTTTGTTTATTATTTGCTTGCTTCTTCATGTTGCATCCTAATTTATCTCATGTGTATTGTAAATAATTTCCTGTGTGAAAATTTTAAAAGTTGTCAAAGAAATACAAAAGCAGGGAAACTTTGCCACGGGAAGAACATTTTGAAATCTTACCTTTGTACCTACGAAAACTACAACAGCTTACAGAAGTCATTGGAAAATAAGTTGGCAGTTAGAGGAAAGAAGAGAATTATTCTAACCTGACGGAAAAATTAGCAACCTACACGAATCATAAGTAATTTAGATATGTAGTAAAAATGACTTCAAGGCACGAATACTAGACATCGGCTTTGTATGCAAATGCATCTTTTGTTTGCCGATGTGCAGACCTCCAAAACCGACAAGGAAGTGCGTCCAAAGGTGGAAAGTGGATGAAATATTAAGTTTACATACATTTAAAATTTTGGATTTATTGTGCATGTTTTTAACTTTTATTGTGCATATTTTAACAAGTTTTACAAGCAGTCTTCAAGAAAATGTAATTAATACCGTGAACTCTTTCGGCAATGAAACTGTTCAAAAAGAACTGGCACTTATCAAGACACACTTTCATATCGTACCAGAATCAGTTACCAAGTTAGAAACACGTAGCTTACGTCTTCGTGAATCGCTCAACATTGTGGAGAACGTGAAGCGTGAACTGGAAGGTATTCCAGGAAACTTTGGGCATGTCCTTAAACAAAATCCAGGCTAAGACATCATGGGAGCTGTAAACAAATATTTGGCTGAAACTGATAATGTGGATCTACCAAAATGTTTAACACCTACACTCGCTCCTGAATTCAAGTACAATCCTGTCACATCCGTAGATGTAGGGAGATCGTTCTCTGCCTTGAAGCTAGTTTTAACAGGCAAATGCCACAGATTTAACCCAGAAAACTTGGAGAAGACTGTTATAGTGTCCTACAAAGCAAATTATGGATGGGAATAGTAGGTTGTGCAGTGAAAAATGAAAGAGAATGTGTATGTGTTTCTTCATGTTTGTGTTTCTTCACGGATTTCTTACAACCTTACTAATTGATTTATCATGTGTCTTAACACACTGTGTCTTATCGAGGAGACGTGTGCATATTGTTTTAACAGATAACACTGATAGATTGATATGTCTCACAAATTTGCACAAATTGTTTGTACTAGTGGAACAGTCACAGCTGTAAGTAGTATGATATTTTTGTTTTTCATTCAGTTGCTTATTCATGTTCATGATTTTATACATTGGTGTCGTCAATCGCGTGAGTCTAGTAAAGGATTGTTATGTTTGTATTTCATACAAGTATTGAATAGCAGGAAAACAAGTGCATACTTAAATGCATATTTCACCACTTTTTGCAGCATAGTTGCATTCTTATGTTGGTGATTTATACAGCATAAAAATCTGATGTCTAATGATTACGTACAACGGTCTAAAGTTCACATTGTATTTTTGTGTGTAATTTACATATTGTTATGAAGCAAATGGAATACTTCATTTTATATTATACAATGGGGAGATAGTGAGTTTGAACCCCACTCTTGCCGGCCCTGAAGGTGGTGTTTTCCATTTTCACACCAGGCAAATGCTGGGGCTGTACCTTAATTAAGGCCATGGCTGCTTCCTTCCCACTCCTAGCCCCGATTTTATCCCATTGCTGCCATAAGACCTCTCTGTGTCAGTGTGACATAAAACAACTTGTAAAAAATATATATTATGATCCCTAGTATGGATAACAAATGTGGAATTATAAGATATTAATCATTAATACAATGTAACAGTTTGTGGAATTTGGGAATAGTTTATGGCCTAGCCTTCTTTCCAGGAAGTGTTCTCCCTAAATATCAATAATGGAAATTATACAATTCAGTAATAATATTTACAGTTTAGTAAAGTAAGCTCGTGACCTCATCCAAAGGTGTTACAGCACTTTTCAGGCTCACCTCCAATAGAGGTGACCTGCATGTACCATTTCAACCACATACAGCCCTCCTGTCATTCTTGAATTTCTGGCAGTACCGGAAATCGATCCCAGGCTCCCAAGGATGATATATAATAACACTAACCATTTTTTTCTTCTTCTTTTTTTCACAAAGTAGATGTTTACTAAATACTCTTATTCAATACAATAAATTTCATCTATTAATTTAATAATTTAATAATTACATCTATTAAGATGACCTTTCTAAATTATCCACACAGGTTTCGACTCGTGTGAGTCATCTTCAGTGGATATTTAAATGAAAACATATGTTACATTTGAAAACATAGTCTGATAAAATAATGTACAAATTTCCTAAAATTACTCTTATTGTAAGCTCCTTGTGACATACTGTTGGTACTAACAACATAAAATATAGACAAATGTCCTATAAAAATGACATCTTGTTATGTATTATTAATGTCTCTTAAAATGTCTTCTTTGGGCTGACTTCCTCACAAAACTTGTTGATGTTGGTTGTAATTAGTTTTTGGAGGCCAGATTATTATAACTCAGTTGCTATTTTGTACTATTGATATTAGTGAATGCCATGAAATGAAAGCATATAATCTGTAATGGAAATGATATTGCTGGAGTATAAGCCAATAGAAATGAAAGCAAACTCATGCAAAAATATAGAAAACCTATCTCAGGACCTACATTTATCCGCTATCCGTCTAGGATCTGTTGGCTGAGGATTTTTTTTTCTCAGTTATTGTGTTATGACTGGTGAGGTTTTATTAGTGGTGGTGATAACGAGTGATATTGAGGGGTTTGGGGGGCTTGGTATGTTGGGGAAGTTGGAGGGAGGTATAGCTGGGAGGAGGAATGTATGTGGAAGTGGGCATTGGCCTTGTACGCTGGGGGCGGGACTTGTCGAGAAGTTGTTTACAGATAATTGGAGTAATAGTCTCTAATTAATATACTGTATTTCATTTTCCATTGGTTTCTTTTAAATTGAATGAGCGATCCTTGTATTGATTGATATTGATGCAGATATTTTCTAGAATATCGAGTAATGGGCCCTTTGTTCAAGACGTATAATCTTCAGATCCTGATCTATTGTAGTGTAATTATGATTGGTGTTTTCATGATGAGCACTCGTGGCTGAGAAACAGCATATGGGTGTAAGGATCTAAGGAGCAATATTATTTCCATTACAGATTATACGCTTCCATTTGATGGCACTCACTGAAATGAAATGGCGTATGGCTTTTAGTGCCAGGAGATCCCAGGACGGGTTTGGCTCGCCAGGCGCGTGTGTCTTTTTATTTGACTCCCGTAGGCGACCTGCGTGTCGTGATGAGGATGAAATGATGATGAAGACACACATACACCCAGCCCCCGTGCCAGGGAAATTAACCAATGATGGTTAAAATTCCCGACCCTGCCGGGAGTCGAACCTGGCACCCCTGTGGCCAAAGGCCAGCACGCTAACTATTTAGCCATGGAGCTGGATATGGCACTCACTAATATCAACAGTACAAAATAGCAACTAAGTTATAATAATCTGACCTCCAAAAACCAATTACAACCAACATCAACAAGTTTTATGAGAGTGTTTTTTAGTAACAACAGTATGTCACAAGGAGCTTACAATAAGAGTAGTTATAGGAGATTTGTATATTATTTTATCAAACTCTGTTTTTAAGTGTAACATATGTTTTAATTTAAATATCCACTGAAGATGACTCACACGTGAGTCAAAATATGCATGGGTAATTTAGAAAAGTCGTCTTAATAGATGAAATGTATTGTATTGAATAGAACTATTTAGTAAACATTTACGTTGTGAAAGTGAGAACGTCATTGCGAATGAAATTTATATCGTGTAACACTAACCATTATGCTACAGAAGCGGACAACAGACAAGAATATGAAAATGGAATTGTTACATACCTTGTCTTGATTTTTTTAAATTTAATATGTATGTTGGAATTTTAAGTGTAGTGGCAGAGACAGTATTTAATTTATAAAGATGAATCATATGCTGGAGTTCGATTGTTGCGGTTACTTTCCATTGTTGCACCCTGAAGCAGCAGCCAGTAGAATTCCTTTAAGCTACATGTCATGTGCATGCCTTATTACCTTCCTTGATTCCATTTAATTTTGCTTCCAGATATTTTATTTGGTAAAGTGTTCAAATAAGTTGCAGTGTTTACTTGATGATTGAAATTGTATTTTTCTTGCTTCTCATCCTTAATAGTTGTTGAGGCTAAATGACTTTGGAATTCATAGTCTCAGAAATGCATTCCTGGTCGTATTGTTATGTTCTGAATATTTCTTTATATTTGATCAGAGAACAGTTTTCTTGTATATTTTGAACATGTGTATTCTTTTCTGAATGTAATAATCTTTTATTTATTTTTCAGTTAGTACCGATCGTAGTTGCAGGTTGCTGGCTCTACGAGGACTGCTTAAGAAGTTACCTAATGTGAACTTCCAAGTTTTGAAATTCATATTTCAACATTTTGTTAAGTAAGTATATAGATTTGGCATTTTATATGTGTGATGCATGACTTTTGCCTAACGGACTATATTTAGCCCTGGTTTGTAGTTTATGACTGGAAAGGAATAACAAACTTACCAGACCATGCGTACCTTGTTCCATTCTGAAACTTACCTATGATATGACAATTACTTTGCTTTCTGTTTCTATATTTTTTAAGTTCAATGGAGGTGGATTGGTATTCTTATGTTGTAGACCAGACATGTCGAACATGTGGCCCGTGGGTGGAAATTGGTGCCTTGTGGACTTGTTATGTACCTTATCTTGAGTTGTCAAAAAATTTAATACAGTAGAAGTCCATTATAGCCAGAATTTATAACTGCGAAAAATTTACTCGCTATAACGGATTGTCGTTATATCCGATTTTTCATAAAAGTCAGGGAAAATTCCTTGCACATTAAAATTGGTATGAAACGGCAATCAGTTTGTTCAAAACTTGTGTTTTTGCAGATAATATCCGCATTATGGCTTGCTCATTTGTTATTTTTCTAAATCCGATACTACGTGAAAGTGTATGTTTAATTTCATTCTGAAAAAAATTACAGTATCACTCCAGAGGCCACTGTTGCAAATGTTCAGTTTTCTTCTTCAAACATATTTCAAGTGCACGTAGAGAAATAACATTCTCGCTATAAATTTACATGAGAACAGCCTTTCCAAAATTTAACTAGATGCGAAAAAATATAAACTATCCTCTGAATCAGTGATGTACTCCGCCATATCTTGAGGGGTATCCCATTCTTACTTCTGTATACAACATTAAAAATTAAGCGATCGTTAATTCATACTTTATTTCTAACAAGATGACAACTGCTATCGGCCACGTTATTTATTATCCTCTTTCATTTTGAATTTTCTTTTAGAAAACAGCAGTCGAAGGGCATTGCCTTCAAATGACGAGGAGAGAACTCGCATGTGTACATAGCGAGAAAACGATACTGTAATGATTCAGTTTTCTTATTCAACCAGCATCACCTAACCTAACTTAACTGTAGTATATGTATAATAAAAACATATTTCAAGTGCCAGTAGAGAAATTGTAACATTCTCGCTATAAATTTACATGGGAATAGCCTCTCCGAAATTTAACCAGATGCAAGAAAAATATAAACTAATCTCTGAAATCAGTGATGTGCTCTGCCATATCTTGAGGTGTATTGCATTCTTACTTAATTTCAGTGTAGCGTATTAAATTAAGGGATCGCTTACTTCGCCTTTATTTCTAACAGGTTAACAACAGCTATCAACCATGTTATTTACGTATTTATTACGAAAACATGTTCTCTTCATTCATTTCTAATTTTCGTTATGGAACAGCAGTTGACGGGTATTACTTATCGACTCTGATCGACTCCGACATCGCCTTCAAATCTTGACGGGAGAGCTCGCAAGTGCACATAGTGAGGAAACGATACCAAAGGTCGCATTTTGTGGCAAACGCTTGAGTTTTCTTATTCAAACTGTGTCACCTGACCTGATGTAACCCCGTATGTACCATGAAAACATATATCAAGCGCCAGTAGAAAAGTAATAACCTTCTTGCAAAAAATTTAGATAGGAATAACCTTACCAAAATTTAACCAGATGCAAGAAAATATAATCTAACCTCAAAAATCAGTGATGCACTCTGCCATATCTTGAGGTGTATTGCGATTTTACTTAATTTCAGTGTAGAGTATTACAATTAAGCGATTGTTTACTTAGCCTTTATTTCTAATGAGTTAACTGCTATCAACCATGTTATTTACGTATTTGTTACGAAAACATGTTCTCCTTTTTCATTTCTAATTTTTCTTTTCGGAACAGCAGTTGATGGGTATTAGTAATCGACTCCGACATCGCCTTCGACTGTCGACGAGGGCGAGCTCGCTAGTGGACATAGTGAGGAAACGATACCGAAGATGATCGATCGCATGCAGTACTGTATAATTGCTGGGTGCATAAATGTCGGTAACGGACAAAATCGTGCATGCATAATCGCTCGTATTAACGGACGCATCAGTGATAGGGTTCTCGCTGTAACCAAAGGATAATGCTCAGTTTATTATAGGAATTTTGAAGGGACAGACAAAAACTGGCATTATAACGGGATTCTCGTTATATGCCGTACTCGTTATTGCGGACTTCTACTGTATATAAGTTGGAATTTTAAATGTAGTGGCCAGAGAGAGGATTTCATTTATAAACATGAAATCATATGCTGGAGTTGGATTGTTGTGGTTACTTTCCATTGCTGCACCCTGAAGCAGCAGCCAGTAGAATTCCTTTAAGCTACTTGTCATGTGCATGCTGCTCCACACCCTACTTCTGAATTAGGTAATTATATGTTTAATATGCATAAAATGTAAAGATTTCCAGAGGTAAAATAGTCTCCCATTCGGTTCTCGGCGTTGGAGACTACATGAGAAAGGACAGTCATCAGGAAAATGGATACTGACATTCTCCTTTCAGAGCATGGAATGTTAGAAGTTTAAATTGTTGAAATAGGCTAGAGAATCTGAAAAGGGACATGGATAGACTAAAGGTGGATGTAGATGGTATAAGTGAAGTGAAGTATGTTTGGTCAGGTGACTGCAGAATTATCAACAAAAAATCAAACTGGGGAAATGCAGGAGTTGGTTTAATAATGAATAACAAAATAGGGCAGCAGGTAAGCTCTACGACCAGCAGAGTGAAAGGATTGCTGTTGTCAAGATAAACACCAAGCTACTGCCCACCACAATAGTGTAGGTCTGTACACCTACTAGTTCAGCAGATGACCGAGCTTGATAGCTGCAGTCGCTTAAGTGTGGCCAGTAACCAGTAATTGGGTGATAGTGAGTTTGAACGCCACTGTCGGCAGCCCTGAAGATGGTTTTCCAAGATTTCCCATGTTCACAACAGGCAAATGCTGGGGCTGTACCTTAATTAAGGCTACGGCCGCTTCCTTCCCATTCCTATCCCATCGTTGCCATAAGACCTATCTGTGCTCAGCAGATGATGATGAAAACTAAAGAATATATGAGGAGAGAGAAGATTTAATATAATATGTAAAAGATAATGGGAATCTAATTGTGATAGGAGGATAGGAGACTGGAATGCAGTGGTAGGCCAAGGAAGAGAAGGTAATGCAGTAGGAGAATTTGGTCTTGGCAAAGGAACGCAAGAGGGAGTCAGTGGTCGAATTGTGACCCAATCATAATTTAGTCCTTCCTACCTGTTTCAAACACCACAAACAGCAGGTGTATACGAGACGTTGAGACACTAGAAGGTATCAAGCAGACTTTATTATGAATAGGCAGAGATTCAGAAATCAGTCTGATGCAGTCCGGTGCGACGTAAAGCAAATAGAAAAAAAAAAAAATCAGCAGATGATGATGAAATCTAAAGAATATATGAGGAGAGAGAAGACTAGTATAACTTAGAAACAATTCTCTAACCCATGGGTAAATAATGAAAATATTGAGCTTTATTATTATTATTATTATTATTATTATTATTATTATTATTATTATTATTATTATTATTATTATTATTATTATTTACGTAGTTATGTACGGAATTTATTTGGTATAAATCGTGATGGTATTATTTGTGTGTTGTGTGATCTGTATTGTGTAACAAAGTATGTATGTTCAGTCGTCAGCCCTAAGGCTGGTTGGATCCTCAACAGCTCCGCCATCATACATTCATTCAGGGAACATTCAGGGAAACGGGATGGCCTAGGGAGCGGTGATAAGGGAACAGGGAACTGGAAATCAAGTAGGGATGACATAACATTGTTAGTGTTGAACTGTAGAAGTATTGTAAAGAAAGGAATAGAATTAAGTAATTTAATAGATATATATTTACCAGATATTGTAATAGGAGTTGAATCATGGCTGAGAAATGATATAATGGATGCAGAAATTTTCTCAAGACACTGGAGTGTGTATAGTAGAGATAGGATAGGAATGGTGGGAGGCGGAGTGTTCATTTTGGTGGAAGAAGAATTTGTAAGCTACGAAAAAGTTAAAGATGTGACACATGAAATTCTAGGTGTAAGGCTCATTTCTAAAGATAACAGGCAACTTGATATGTTTGAAGTGTAGAGATCGGGAAAGGGTAGCACTGACGCGGATTCGGAATTATTTGATAGGATAGTCAGCTATGTGGGAAACGACATGGAAAGAAATGTGATTGTAGTGGGAGATCTGAATTTGCCAGATGTCAATTGGGAAGGAAATGCAAACGACAGGAAGCACGACCAACAAATGGCAAATAAGTTAATATGGGAAGGACAGCTGATTCAGAAAGTGATGGAACCAGCCAGAGAGAAAAATATCCTGGATGTCGTGCTGATAAAACCAGATGAGCTCTATAGGGAAACTGAAGTAATAGATGGTATTAGTGATCATGAAGCTGTTTTTGTCGTAGTTCAAAATAAATGTGATAGAAAGGAAGGACTTAAAAGTAGGACTGTTAGGCAGTACCATATGGCTGATAAAGCAGGCATGAGGCAGTTTCTAAAATGTAACTATGATCGGTGGAAAACGGTAAATAAAAAAGGAAACAGACTCTGGGATGGGTTTAAAGAAATTGTTGAGGAATGCGAAAACAGGTTTGTACCTTTAAAGGTGGTAAGGAATGGTAAAGACCCACCTTATTATAATAGAGAAATAAAGTGACTAAGAAGGAGGTGCAGACTGGAAAGAAATAGAGTTAGAAATGGCTGTGGAAGTAAGGAGAAATTGAAGGAACTTACTAGAAAATTGAATCTAGCAAAGAAGGCAGCTAAGGATAACATGATGGCAAGCATAATTGGCAGTCATACAAATTTTAGTGAAAAATGGAAGGGTATGTATAGGTATTTTAAGGCAGAAACAGGTTCCAAGAAGGACATTCCAGGAATAATTAATGAACAAGGAGAGTGTGTATGTGAGGATCTTCAAAAGGCAGAAGTATTCAGTCAGCAGTATGTGAAGATTGTTGGTTACAAGGATAATGTCGGGATAGAGGAGGAGACTAAGGCCAAAGAAGTAATAAAATTTACATATGATAACAATGACTTTTACAATAAGATACAAAAGTTGAAAACTAGAAAAGCGGCTGGAATTGATCAGATTTCTGGGGATATACTAAAGACAATGGGTTGGGATATAGTACCATATCTGAAGTACATATTTGATTATTGTTTGGTCGGAGGAGCTATACCAGATGAATGGAGAGTTGCTAATGTAGCCCCTGTGTATAAAGGAAAGGGTGATAGACATAAAGCTGAAAATTACCGGCCAGTATGTTTGACATGCATTGTATGTAAGCTTTGGGAAGGCATTCTTTCTGATTATGTTAGACATGTTTGTGAAATTAATAACTGGTTCGATAGAAGGCAATTCGGTTTTAGGAAAGGTTATTCCACTGAAGCTGAACTTGTAGGATTCTAGCAAGATATAGCAGATATCTTGGATTCAGGAGGTCAAATGGACTGTATCAAGATTGACCTGTCTAAAGCATTTGATAGGGTGGATCATAGGAGACTACTGGCAAAAGTGAGTGCAATTGGACTAGACAAAAGAGTGACTGAATGGCTTGCTATATTTCTAGAAAATAGATCTCAGAGAATTAGAGTAGGTGAAGCTTTATCTGACCCTGTAATAATTAAGAGGGGAATTCCTCAAGGCAGCATTATCGGACCTTTATGTTTTCTTATATATATAAATGATATTAGTAAAGGAGTGGAATCGGAGGTAAGGCTTTTTGCGGATGATGTTATTCTCTATAGAGTGATAAATAAGTTACAAGATTGTGAGCAACTACAACGTGACCTCGAAAATGTTGTGAGATGGACAGCAGGCAATGGTATGTTGATAAACGGGGTTAAAAGTCAGGTTGTTTCACAAATAGTAAAAGTCCTCTCAGTTTTAATTACTGCGTTGATGGGGTGAAAGTTCCTCTTGGGGATCATTGTAAGTATCTAGGTGTTAATATAAGGAAAGATCTTCATTGGGGTAATCACATAAATGGGATTGTAAATAAAGGGTACAGATCTGTGCACATGGTTATGAGGGTGTTTAGGGGTTGTAGTAAGGATGTAAAGGAGAGGGCGTATAAGTCTCTGGTAAGACCCCAACTAGAGTATGGTTCCAGTCTATGGGACCCTCACCAGGATTACCTGATTCAAGAACTGGAAAAAATCCAAAGAAAAGCAGCTTGATTTGTTCTGGGTGATTTCCGACAAAAGAGTAGCGTTACAAAAATGTTGCAATGTTTGGGTTGGGAAGAATTGAGAGAAAGAAGAAGAGCTGCTCGACTAAGTGGTATGTAATACCAATATAATGGTCCGTTATTGGACATGTGGTATGTTCCGAGCTGTCAGTGGAGAGATGGCGTGGAATGACATTAGTAGACGAATAAGTTTGAATGGCGTTTATAAAAGTAGGAAAGATCACAATATGAAGATAAAGTTGGAATTCAAGAGGGCAAACTGGGGCAAATATTCATTTATATGAAGGGGAGTTAGGTATTGGAATAAGTTACCAAGGGAGATGTTCAATAAATTTCCAATTTCTTTGAAATCATTTAGGAAAAGGCTAGGAAAGCAACAGATAGGGAATTTGCCACCTGGGCAACTGCCCTAAATGCAGATCAGTATTGATTGATTGATTGATAGATTGATTGATTGATTGATTGCCTTGACATCACTGAAGAGGTTTACTAGGGAAATGAGGAGTGAGGTAGTTTCCCGTTGCTTTCCTCACCGAGCCAGAAGTTGCTATTACTTATCAGTCTGCCAAGCCCACTGAAATGCATGCATTAAATGACCCTATGAACAACATTTTCACACCATTCATAGCAGGGACTGGCTGCATAAGGAATGGCATTACTAGCATCACTCATACCTCAGTCACTTTCATATTGTCAAAGCCAAGGATAAGACTGAGACGGGTCAATGAAAGTCACAAAATTGCTCTAGCCTATACCAGAAGACATAGTGCTCTGTAAACACTAGGTCCCGCCATCAAAGGCATTGTAAGAAAGCATGTGAGGTTATGTCATGATACATCTGCTGTATTTATATTAATAAGACTTTATTTAATGTAAGAACATGTAATTAATAGTATGTAATTTATTTATTATTACCTTTAAATATGATGTATAAATACAATGTAATGTTGTGCAACACAGGGTAATAGTCCAGAACAACACACTTTGTCACTAGAGGTTTATCGAATGTTCAATCCATTTGTAAATAAGTTATTGGAGACTCTAGAAAATACAAGAAACATGTTGTGTCATACTTTTCTAGAAGCCTGGACAGGCGATGTACCTGTATATAAGGAGGCAGTCTTGGGAGTTGAAGTTGAGTTGTTAGTGAGAGTTGCTAGTGAAATTCATTAGTCAAGTATGTAAAGTTAGGTTGTGATCTTGTTGTGTTGGTAGTTGGTTGACATGCAAATTTTGTAGTCTTCTTCTTCTTCTTCTTCTTCTTCTTCTTCTTCTTCTTCTTCTTCTTCTTCTTCTTCCTCATAGCAGTGTTTTGTTCAAGACGGCAGTTTATTAAAGTGTGTGTGTGTAATTTGTAAATAAAACAGCGTACAAAATTGACAGCATCTCCTTTGTGGTCACAACAAGGTGTTGGTTTGCAAGACGTTTCAGGAGCATATGTGGACTCTGATCACAACTTATTGGCCATGAAATGCCATCTGAAGTTGAAGAAAGGAAGGATACAAGAAGATGGGATCTAGACTAGTTCAAAGAAGAGAGAATGAGGGATTGTTTCAAGGAGCATGTTACACAACTAAATGAAAAGTCTGAAGGAACACAATAGATGAAGATTGGACAGTCTTGAAGAATGAGATCAGTAAGGCTGCTAAGGAAAGGTTAGGAAGAAGGGAAAGATCATGTAAGAATCAATGGAGAACTCAGGGAAATACTAGACCTGATTGACGAACTGTAAAGTACAGGAATGCAAAAAATGAGGACAGGAAGGAATGCAGGCAATTAAAGAATGAATTAGATAGAAAATGCAGGACAGCTACAGAAGGATGGCTCAAAACAGAAATGCAAGGACGTTGAAGGTTGGGTGGATCGTAGGAAATGTAGATTCTGCATACAGGAAAATCAAGGAAAACTTTGGAGAATGGAAAACTAGGTGTAAGAATATTAAGAGCTCAGATGGAAAACCACTTTTTGGGAAAGAAGACAAGGCAGAAAAATGGCAGGAACATATCCAACTGTTGTATCAAGGGAAAGAAATAGATGATAAGGTTCTGGATCAAGAAGAAGCTATTGAATCTGATGAAATGGGGGACCCAATTTTGAGGTCAGAATTCGATAAAGCTTTGAGAGATCAAATAGGAACAAGACACCTGGATTTGATGACATACCCTCAGAATTATTGACTCCTTTACGGGAACCCAGAATGTGGTGGTTATTCAATTCAGTATGTAAGATGTATGATACAGGATAAGTGCTTCTGATTTTAGACAGAATCTTAAGCAGTAAGTGTCATATTAATCCGTATTGAATTACAAATTAGAAAGTGAAAAGCTAAAAATGGTTTCACCTATTCAATACTTTATTAATATAAGAGCTACATTAAATTGGGACTAGTTTCGACCTTCCTATGAGATCATCTTCAGCCAAACATTATGCAAAATTGACAAGTCATTATATTGAAACATACGAATGTTAAAATAAGGTTGTTCAACAAAATTAAAATTTACAGTCTTAATTGCTATACATCATCAAATTAAAATTACATCACAATTCTGCTAAAACATTAGGTTAAGTTTCACTTTCTTATGCTTGTGGTTTAAAATAATTTAGTGGGTTTAAAATAATTTAGTGGACTCAATTATTTCTCCATCTCGTGTTCTTTTACAGAAAACACGTGAAATTACACAGCACATGTTTTACAAAATAAGGTGGGTTGTTTTAACACTATAGGTACACAGTCCTGCTAGTGAGAAGTGCTGGATCACTAACCGCTGCCACGTAACAGAGCAGCATCAAAATGTCATCTTGGTACCTCTCTGCATTTACTGTCATCTCGAAAAAAATAAAATAATTGGCCCAGTTATTAGTCTTGCACTAACAGAACACCAAACACCAACCTTCCTATCAAAATGAGGGACTTCATAAACACCATTAGGATTTTCTTCGCACCATAAACACCATTAGGATTTTCTTCGCACCATAAACACCATTAGGATTTTCTTCACACCATTAGCGAGAGTTATGACTCTTAACACGACTATTAACACATTGGAGACGCTGCTCGTAGAAACTACGGGTGCACTATTTCTTTGCTGCTGACGGAGCTCTGAGAATCTACATGCACGTTTTCACTGTAGCTAAAAAATAGTAGCTGCTGTTTCAGCGAGCTGTGACTTCATTAGGATAATGTTGAATGCTTTTATAAGCATGAAATGTACTAGTTAAAAGCATAGGTTGAGAGCTCTTCTTTCAAGGCATTGATAACATGGCCACATTCCTACATAACCTGAAGTTGTGTCATCGTTGACTCTTAGCTGTGAAATGGGCGGGAAACTACGAACTGTACATGCGGCCTGGAAGAGTGTGTGTTCGAGTGGCAGGCTTGTTTGTGTATTTCTTGTGAATAGTTAGCATGTCTAATTCAAGTGTATGAAATTTCGACAACGAATCCATAATGGATGTTCTTATGGAAGACACGAGTTCTGAAAATGAGGATGAGGATAACGATTACAGACTAAGTAAACATGATGATTCTGGTTCTTCAGGCAAGTAAATGTAGATAATGAGCTAATTTCACATTGGTGTGAAGTGTAACGTAGTTTTATACTGCTTCCTGAAGTGGGTTCGGTAATACTGTTTTATACCACTTCCCAAAAATGTGGGTGTTTCATATGTACAGATGACAACCTACAGCAATTCGATGCAACCCCGTCGACAAACAGCAAACAGTGGGAAAGCAAATTACTGACCGTAAACAAGGATACCAGTGCCAATTGACCAATTAGGTTAGAGTCTGTATTAGTGTGTTTCAGTAGATAAGGGATAAGAATTTCATATTAGTCCGTATTGAACTGAGATTACATTAAAATTAAATCTACGCTGACTGACAGAGCAAATGCAACACCAAGAAGGAGTGGTCAGAACTTTATGCCAATTGCAGGGTAGACTGACGTCACTGAGGTATGCTCATGATGTGAAATGCGCCGCTGTGCTGCGCACGTAGCGAACGATAAATGGGACACGGCGTTGGCGAATGGCCCACTTCGTACCATGATTTCTCAGCCGACAGTCACTGTAGAACGTGTTGTCGTGTGCCACAGGACACGTGTATAGCTAAGAATGCCAGGCCGCCATCAACGGAGGCATTTCCAGCAGACAGACCACTTTACGAGGGGTATGGTGATCGGGCTGAGAAGGGCAGGTTGGTCGCTTCGTCAAATCGCAGCCGATACCCATAGGGATGTGTCCACGGTGCAGCACCTGTGGCGAAGATGGTTGGCGCAGGGACATGTGGCACGTGCGAGGGGTCCAGGCGCAGCCCGAGTGACGTCAGCACGCGAGGATCGGCGCATCCGCCGCCAAGCGGTGGCAGCCCCGCACGCCACGCCACGTCAACCGCCATTCTTCAGCATGTGCAAGACACCCTGGCCGTTCCAATATCGACCAGAACAATTTCCCGTCGATTGGTTGAAGGAGGCCTGCACTCCCGGCGTCCGCTCAGAAGACTACCATTGACTCCACAGCATAGACGTGCACGCCTGGCATGGTGCCGGGCTAGAGCGACTTGGATGAGGGAATGGCGGAACGTCGTGTTCTCCGATGAGTCACGCTTCTGTTCTGTCAGTGATAGTCACCGCAGACGAGTGTGGCGTCGGCGTGGAGAAAGGTCAAATCCGGCAGTAACTGTGGAGCGCCCTACCGCTAGACAACGCGGCATCATGGTTTGGGGCGCTATTGCGTATGATTCCACGTCACCTCTAGTGCGTATTCAAGGCACGTTAAATGCCCACCGCTACGTGCAGCATGTGCTGCGGCCGGTGGCACTCCCATACCTTCAGGGGCTGCCCAATGCTCTGTTTCAGCAGGATAATGCCCGCCCACACACTGCTCGCATCTCCCAACAGGCTCTACGAGGTGTACAGATGCTTCCGTGGCCAGCGTACTCTTCGGATCTCTCACCAATCGAACACGTGTGGGATCTCATTGGACGCCGTTTGCAAACTCTGCCCCAGCCTCGTACGGACGACCAACTGTGGCAAATGGTTGACAGAGAATGGAGAACCATCCCTCAGGACACCATCCACACTTTTATTGACTCTGTACCTCGACGTGTTTCTGCGTGCATCGCCGCTCGCGGTGGTCCTACATCCTACTGAGTCGATGCCGTGCGCATTGTGTAACCTGCATATCGGTTTGAAATAAACATCAATTATTCGTCCGTGCCGTCTCTGTTTTTTCCCCAACTTTCATCCCTTTCGAACCACTCCTTCTTGGTGTTGCATTTGCTCTGTCAGTCAGTGTATTTTATGGTTCCACATTTTTAATCAAATTATTTTGTAATGTGAGTTACATCACAGGTTGTTTTCACATAGTACTAGTTTCGACCCCAGATCTGGGTCATCAACACCCGATAACACAAATAGTGCAAGGTACTAAAAATCACAAAACCAATGTACAATAAACACATAACATGAAACATGGAAGAAATAAAATGCTTAGTCAAAAAGATAAGCTTGTCTGTGATGTAAGTAAGAGAAATGGTAAACATCCACTATATTATAACAGAGTATTAAATAGACTAAGAAGAGGTGCAGGTTGGAAAGAATTAGAATTAGAAGTGGCTGTGGAAGTAAGGAGAAATTGAAGGAACTTACTAGAAAATTAATTCTAGCAAAGAAGTCAGCTAAGGATAACATGATAGCAAGGATAATTGGCAGGCATATAAATTTTAGTGAAAAATGGAAGAGTATGTATAGGTACTTCAAGGCAGAAACAGGTTCCAAGAAGGATATTCCAGGAGTCATTAATGAACAAGGGGAGTGTGTATGCGAGGATCTTCAAAAGGTAGAAGTATTCAGTCAGCAGTATGTAAAGATTGTTGGTTACAAGGATAATGTCCAGATAGAGGAGGTGACTAATACTAAAGAAGTATTAAAATTTACCTATGACAACGATGACATTTACAGTAAAATACAAAAGTTGAAAACTAGAAAAGCAGCTGGAATTGACAAGGTTTCAGGGGGATATGCTAAAGACAATAGGTTGGGATATAGTACCATATCTGAAGTACTTATTTGATTGTTGTTTGCATTAAGGAACTATACCAAATAAATGGAGAGTTGCTATAGTAGCCTCTGTATATAAAGGAAAGGGTGATAGACATAAAGCTGAAAATTACAGGCCTGTCAACATTCTTTCTGATTATATAAGACATGTTTGCAAAATTAATAACTGGTTTGATAGAAGACAGTTTCGGTTTAGGAAAGGTTATTCCACTGAAGCTCAACTTGCAGGATTCCAGCAAGATATAACAGATATCCTGGATTCAGGAGGTCAATTGGACTGTA
Organism: Anabrus simplex; assembly: GCF_040414725.1. Classification (NCBI taxonomy): domain Eukaryota; kingdom Metazoa; phylum Arthropoda; class Insecta; order Orthoptera; family Tettigoniidae; genus Anabrus; species Anabrus simplex. Next base: position 180,443,823 of record NC_090266.1, read on the forward strand.
TCGCGACTGACCTATCTAAGGCATTTGATAGGGTAGATCATGGGAGACTACTGGCAAAAATGAGTGCAATTGGACTTGACAAAAGAGTGACTGAATGGGTGACTCTGTTTCTAGAAAATAGAATTCAGAGAATTAGAGTAGGTGAAACTTTATCTGTCCCTGTAAAAATTAAAAGGGGAATTCCTCAAGGCAGTATTATTGGACCTTTATGTTTTCTTATATATATCAATGATATGTGTAAAGAAGTGGAATCAGAGATAAGGTTTTTTGCAGATGATGTTATTCTGTATAGAGTAATAAATAATTTACAAGATTGTGAGCAACCACAATGACCTTTGATAATGTTGTGAGATGGACAGTAGGCAATGGTATGATGATAAACTTGGTTAAAAGTCAGGTAGTGAGTTTCACAAATAAGAAAAGTCCTCTCAGTTTGAATTACTACATTGATGGGGTGAAAGTTCTCTTTGGGGATCATTGTAAATACCTAGGTCTTAATATAAGGAAAGATCTTCTTTGGGGTAATCACATAAATATGATTGTAAATAAAGGGTCCAGATCTCTGCATATGGTTATGAGGGTATGTAGGGGTTTTAGTAAGGATGTAAAGGAGAGGGCATTTAAGTCTTGGGCAAGACCCCAACTAGAGTATTGTTCCATTGTATGGGACCCTCACCAGAATTACTTGATTCAAGAACGGGAAAAAATCCAAAGAAAAGCAGCTCAGTTTTGTTCTGGGCGATTTCCAACAAAAGAGTAGCGTTACAAAAAAATTCAAAGTTTTTGGCTGGAAAGACTTGGGAGAAAGGAGTCGAGCTGCTCGATTAAGTGGTATGTTGCAGGTTATAAATTTCATTTTTTGTCTGTATTGAAGATCTACTTGTGATAACCCCATTAGAATGGCAATCAGTACAACATTTTACTAATGAGAAACTTGTTGATGTATTAGAAAAGAAACAAATAACTCTAGAAAACAAAATATCACAATTAAGAGAGAACAAAACGAAATCCAAAAAACGTAATACAAGAGTAAAACAGACTAATTCAGACATTAAAAACATCCCAACCACTGTAAATTTGTCGGATATTGCCTGTACGGTTAGTGAAATGTGCTTACTGAATAAAGGAGCAAAATATAATTGGCCTAACCATCATCCAATAGAAGACGTAATAACCACTATAGCTGAAGTAGAATCTAATATAGGGAAATTACCTTTAGAATCACAAAATGATACAAGATTCGAGGTTAAAAAGAAACTTCCAACTTTAGTAAAAGAAATAAATAAAAACTTAAATCCTGACCTCACTAAACAAATCAAAGAATTAAAGACTAAAATCAACGAAAGTGATATAATAGTAACCAAAGCTGATAAAGGGGAAACTACAGTTATTTTAAATAAGCATGATTACATTTAAAAACAGAAGAATTTTTTTCGAGTGGTGCCTATTCGATAATACAGTAAGATCCTACAGTCAAAATTCAACAGATTCTAAAGAAATTGCTTAAAAATTTATCTTTCCTCTTTAATGAACTAGTGTGTCAGTAGCTGATAAATATGAATCCCAAGATACCAACAGTCAGAGCCATGCCCAAAGTCCACAAAGTTAATATACCCATGCGACCTATAATCAACTGCATGAATAGCCCAACATATAAGACTTCTAAATTTATACATCATTTTTTTTAAAAGCACTATAAATTTTACAATGATTCTACAATCAATAACTCAATAGAATTCTGTGATAAGCTTAATAAATTCAAACTACAACCGCATCATAAAATGTGTTCATATGATATAACTAACATGTACCCTTGCATACTGATTAATGAAACCATTAATATAATCAAACTCAATATATTCAGTCATAGCAAAGTAAGTAGGTGTGAAATAGAAGAATTCATAAATGTATTGAGATTTGTTTTATATAATAATTACTTCACATTTAATCAAAAGATATATCATCAAATGTGCTTGGGAATGGGTGAACCTGCATCAGGTATACTAGCTAACATTTATATGGATCATTTAGAACATGTTAAAATTTTGAATAACATAGAATGACTAAACCTTTGGCTGAGGTACATGGATGACACGTTTGTTATAATAGACAGTAAACTGAATAATAGTGATAATATTTTAGATTTTTTAAGTAAATTAGACAGTAACATAAAATTCACTAAAGAAGATGAAAGTGACAATTTGCTAAGTTTTCTAGATATAAATGTAAAGAGAGCAGGAAATAAATTTGATTTCCAGATTTATAGAAAACCGACGTTTACTCCAATAATGATTAAAAACGAGTCACTCCACCCCAATTCTCACAAACAGGCGGCATTTTTGAGTTTGGTTTATAGAGCCCTAAACATTCCACTAACAAGTAAGAGTTTAAAGAAAGAACTTAATTTCATGAAGGACCTGGCATTCAATAACGGTTATAAAAGAGAAATGGTTAACAAGATCATTAATAAGGTGAAAATAAAATTGGCCACAAATCTCATACCAGATAAAAATAAGAAATCCAAATTTGCAACTTTTACATTTACTAACCCAGCTATATATCAAGTCACTAACACCATCAAAAAACAAGATATTAACATTGCCTTCAAAACCCAAAACACAAACCGAAATATTTTCTTCAATCACAATAAAGTTAATATAAATAGTAATCAATATCAAGGATCTGGAATATATAGGCTTGCATGTGCAAAGTGCAATTTTTCGTATGTTGGCCAAACTGGCCGGAACTTTATGATAAGATATCTTGAACATGTAAATGCAGCGAAACACAAGAAACATTCTGCAATTGGAGCACACATGCAAGAAACTGGACACAGTTTTACAGCTATTGAAAAGGATTTAAGAATTTTAAGAAGAGTAGAAAAAGGAAAAGAAATGACGGAATTGGAAAACACATACATTCATTTAGATCAGCAATACAACAAAAAAAAAACCTAAATGACGAAATTGAAATAAAGAACCCCATCTTAGTACAATTACCAGAACTAATACAAATGCTTAAATCTGATATAAATAAATTCTATAAACAAACGTTAATGGCTTATTGTCGCAAACAAACTTAACTCCTCCCCTTACTTCTCCTAGGCAGTCCCCTCCGCAATCTACTGCAGCTATCAATGCACCACCTACCTTCACTTCCCCTTCCCACTCCCCGCCAAAACGTAAACTCATCCACACTCACTCATATAATACAAGGAGTGCAAACAGAACAACAAGTAGTTCTCAAGAGGCTAGGAGTAACACTAGACAATTACGCAGCAGAAAGAAAAGTAAGTGACAATTTATCTTTCATTACAGATATACCAACAAGCCCAATTTGGAACATAAGAGAACCATTCAAATTCTACCTCACATTTGAAAGTTTTTATTCACCAACAAGTTTGTTCATAAACAATACTCTCGTATTGACAACATAAGATTAATGCCAATACATTTGTACAAATGTTACTCCAGCAACATCGAGAATAAGTTAAATGTTCATAACATAGGCAATTATCAACTGTAGAAAATTGTTAATATAATTAACAAAATTTCAGTGACAATCATACAAGTCGGGCAACATTGAATCAATACAATTAGCCAGATCTCAAAACTTTTTTAAAAATAATTTTGAAGGATGTTCACCAGATGAGTTTTGTCAATAAAATGTTAAACTTAGATAGATTTTAGACAAATATGTTTTAACTTAAAGACATAATTTTATTGTTATATGACTTGTAAAATATAAGATTTGTCAATCAGGTTTACAAGCATAATTTAATCCAATAGAATAGATTCACGATCTTATATAACCTTAAGTAAATGATAATTGGCTGATGATGCTCACGAAAAAGGAGCGAAACATGTACCATATTAACAACTTAATAAGTACGTAACTTTTTATTACGTTATTATTGTATTGAATAGGTTGTATTTAACAAAATTATAAGAATTTGTATCATAAGTGGTATATTCCGAGCTGTCAGTGGGGAGATGGCGTGGGAGGACATCAATAGACAAATAAGTTTGAGTGGTGTCTTTAAAAGTTCATAATGTTCATAAAAATGATGTTTCCCATATTGCGAACGGCTTGTATCGGCCTCACCTTGTGACTTTCCTGACTGTCTGACTAACTTTATAAATATTATAAAACTGCATTTTATACTTGAAAATCTGAATATCTGCATTTAACATGAAAATAATGAAAATTAATATTCATTAAATAAAATACACACTCGTCGGACCTTGTACTCACACTTACTTGTTACCTGCTTACTTACACATACGTTATTTGAAGGGTGCCAGCTGCCACTCAGTGCAGCAATAATAGAATGAGACTCTTGACTATCTCTAGGGTGTGGGGTAATAAGCTTACTTTTGACAACATACCATATAAGTTCTGGGAAAAGGAGATTGGCGTTCGGTTTCCCCATTAATTTTGAGGTTAAGATATTTTACTTTCATTGAAATAAAACTATGAATTCGTTTGATAGAACAATATATATTCCTTAAATAATATATCAAAAAATAGCGAGTCTTGTTGCGATAAAACAGATGAGAACATGAAATTATGACATTGCAACTGAAAGAAACTAGGCATGAATTTGAATTCTTCTTGACCGGACATTTAACAATTTATACGAAATATTTTCCTCACTGATTCACTTGACTGTACCTTCAACACTTTGAGTGTAATTACGACGTATTTCGTTTGATCTGGTGTTTACTGTAGATATGTCACGCCTAACTTGGTGATACATCCTTGTGACTGCTTCTTCTCCATGTCATTTGACTTCTTTGTAAGTCAATATGGTATTACCTCGTGGCAGGTCCAGGGTTGCCCTCTCTGACTCCATGATAAGCCCTTGCGTCCGTGTCTTCAATTAAGTGACGGACCAACCTTTGGCCTCACTCTCTCAATGACCAATAATTAATGGCTCACTGAGTCTTCTCCATCTCTCGTTCACACTTGTTGACTGACCGACCGAGGCCTCTTCATCTAGTAGACTACTTCACTGTTCAGCTTCCGTTTAACTAATGACTGACGCTACAATATGCACCCACCTTTTATAGACGTTGGTTGATACAGCTACGTAATCTCCAGAAATAACAATGACATACTCCCACAACGCACCAAATATTACATACAGTTGTGAAACCGCCGCCGGCTTACTGGGTTTCTCAAAGAAAGTGAGCTCAGTGCTAACTAAATACGATGACGTAGCCATGACATGGCGATGACTTGGCAGAAACGCCAGCAATATAACGACGTCACATCCACATCTGATACATCGAAACTCTCACTGTACAGGTATTTAATGATAATCTACATATACGTATATATGCATACACTCAATTACAAATACGCATGCGACAAGCTTTGCGTACTGGAATTGAATAATAATTATAACAAAATAATAGTAATCTCACAGATGAAATAATAATACTGACATAATAATAATAATAATAATAATAATAATAATAATAATAATAATAATAATAATAATAATAATACAGATAAAATAATAAAATACAGATATCATCTTGTAACGGGATTTGAACCGTTACAGTTTGCCTCCCTCATAAATAAATCGAAGAACAAAGAATCGATTGATTTATGAACAAAATTATATATATAACACTGACACAGATAAACACTTTAAATGAGTATACAACAATAATTTTCTTTTTCAACATCCATACATTTTATAAAATATCACAAATATGAGAATTCTTCTCGCACATTGCCATTGTAGATAACTGTCCAGTGTCCCATTCTCTCTCTTTCTCTCATACAAATCACAAGAGTATAGCACTTGATTAAATACATACAAATAATTTTAATTTATTATACTACATTCTTCTTTTTTTTAACATATGAAAACATTTTGTGAAAATTCACTTATATGAGAACTTTTCTTGCATATTGTTATCGCAGATAACTGTCCAATGTGCTGTTCTCCGTTTTTGTCACACAGTACATGACAGTGTAGTACTTATTCTTCCAATACACCAATACGACACTTGGTTCACATGCAAATTCATATATGTTAGTTTTATTTTGCCAGTTTCTTACAAAAATTAATCATCTTAATCTTATCTCAACAAATCTCACGTGAAGTACTTCTTCAAATTCCTAATGTTATAAGTACCGACAATCTTCCCTTCCTGATCTTTTAAGGAATATGCACACTTCCCGATACGGTTCACAATAGTGAAATACCCCTGATACTAAAGAAAGAATTCCGACATATTCTGCAGATGATGGGAATGGAACTCCAAGTAGCACCTTGTCACCCAAACTGAATTCGTCCAATTTTGCCCTTTTCTGCTGGCGAATACGTTTATTGCCTGCTTTGATTAAATTTTCCCTGGCCAGCTGGATATAATAATCCTTAGATTTTCCCTCTCCCAAGTCTAAGCCTAGCATACTTGCAATATGATCGGTTGGCTTCCTACCAAAATGAATTTCATACGGCGTACATCCCGTAGACTCGTGTAACGTAGTGTTACACCAACGTTCTACATCACTCAGTCGTGAAAACCACGAACTGTGCTTATCATGTACGTATGCTCTGAATATTCTCCCGATCTGTCTCATGACCCGCTCGACCATATTACCTTGTGGGTATCGAATAGACGAATATATGGCCTTAACACCCAGTTCTTTCAACTTGGTAGTCCATATCCTTGAACTGAACTGACTGCCGTGATCTGATAATATTCTGAGTGGACATCCAAACTCAGGAATATATCTGTCAATAACCTGCTTTAGGCAACCCCTTCCCATAGCTTTTCTCAGGGGATACATACCGAGATTTTACTAGTTGCCCGAACAGATCTACGCATATAAGTTGACCGGGCTTGTCTACAATGATGGCTTGCCGTGGGCCCTCTAACGTCCTGTTAGGATGCTTACTACGTTGACATAGATCACAGGTCGCAAGTAATTTCCTAATACTCCTTCCCATATTCCGATTCTCTCTGATTACTCTTCTGACCCTCTCTCTCGTAACTCAAATCCATACGCCTCCCATCTTCCGATTCTCTCTGGTTACTCCTCTGACCCCTATCCCCATCGACACAACTATTAATCCTCTGCTCATCAGGATTACTACTACTCTGATACACGGCTAACATTTTCCCCCTTCTCTCTACTACACTACTTTCCCCAGACATCATGCGCTCTCTCTCGCGCTCCTGTAAACATTTCTCCCAGAGCCTGTCAATGAACTCTTTAATCTCTCCTAAATTCGACATATTATCCCAGTATACTCGAAACCATATTCTACTTTCACCGATAAAAACATTCGACAAGATTTCCAGTACGTATTCCCATTCAGTATTATTATTCCTCAACTTACTAGCAAATATTTTCTCAACTACTTTTACAAATTCTATAGAATTGAACTGTTCTCCAGAAAACCCAGTTAAATCACGATCCCTACTGAACAAACCACTCGCTACTATCACCTCACGCGCCGACTCACCTCTAATTTCTTGCCGTATCACACCCTGGCAGTTCACAACTTCTATTTCTTCTTCTTCTTCTTCTCTCTCAGAATTCTCTTCCACTATTCTTACGTCTTCCTGCAATTCTTCCTCTCTCTCTCTCTCTCACCTGTTGTGACAGCATTTCCTGTTCATTCCGTAGTTCAGTGACCTCCACAAGTTTGCTTTCAATTTGTTCATTTCTACTAACCTGTTCCCCCGTATCTTCTCCACCTGCATTGCAAATCTTGTCCAATCTTTTCTCGACTACCTCATGAATTTCTTCCCGATTACTAGATATTTCTGACAACTTAATAATTACCGGTATGATCTTGTTACTGTCCTCTGTACATATTTCTTTGACTTGCTCGGTCTGAATATGAAGACTGCTCCGATTCAACTTCATTTCATCTTCAATTTCTACGCACTCTTTATTTGACTTACTTTCTAACTTATATTCATGATCATTTGTTTCTAATACGTTAGTATCTATATTACCAATGATTGCACTGCTCCTACTATCAATTATTTCTTCTACTTGTTTATTTCTAGTATCAATTTGTCTCTTACAGTTTTCATTATTACTACTAATTATTTGATCCATTTTAGGAATACTTTCGTTATTCCTACTAATCATTTTATCCAGTTTTCTACATAGAGAGTTACTAATTTCTTCCATATGTTTTTATATTATTATTATTTTCACTACTAGTATCAATCTTTTCTTCCATTTTGCAACAGCTACCAATCACTTCTTCCATCTGTTTATTATTATTATTATTATTTTCATTACTAGTATCAATCTTTTTTTTCATCTTACTACAGCTACCAATCACTTCTTCCACTTGTTTCTTATTATTTTCACCAGTACTACTACTAATAAAAAATTCTTTAATTTCTTTATTATCATTATCAATCTTTTCCTTACACTTTTTGAAACTACTATTCTTTATTTCTTCTGTCCATTTCTTACAGTCTTCAATGATCTCGGTTATTTTGGCCATCAGCAAATTAAACTGCTGTACAGTCATTACCCCTGGGACTTTCTTTTGAGTTTCAGCTTGCCTCTCAATTTCTGCACTTTCCTGAATTACCTCAGAAGCTTCCATCGTATTCACCTGTTCCCTACCCTGAATTTCACCTTGGATGTCCGCAGAAGCAATGACCTCGTCGTCACATGACTTGTTATTGTCTTCCTTGTCCATCTTTGGTTCACTAGTGATAGTACGCGATCTCAAATTAATTTCCCTCTTCAAATCCCTTGACATATCCCCAAAATACAAATATATATCACAAAATTACACTCCTGACATTTACCGGTAATAATTTCCGTTGGCTGAAATGCGCATGCTCTTCTCAAAATGAACCTATGATATGCTGTCATTCAGAACAAGTACTGAATTTCTTCGTGCACCACGTTGCGGAGCCAAATTGTGACTTTCCTGACTGTCTGACTAACTTTACAAATATTATAAAACTGCATTTTATACTTGAAAATCTGAATATCTGCATTTAACATGAAAATAATGAAAATTAATATTCATTAAATAAAATACACACTCGTCGGACCTTGTACTCACACTTACTTTGTTACCTGCTTACTTACACATACGTTATTTGAAGGGCGCCAGCTGCCACTCAGTGAAGCAATAATAGAATGAGACTCTTGACTATCTCTAGGGTGTGGGGTAATAAGCTTACTTTTGACAACATACCATATAAGTTCTGGGAAAAGGAGATGGCGTTCGGTTTCCCCATTAATTTTGAGGTTAAGATATTTTACTTTCATTGAAATAAAACTATGAATTCGTTTGATAGAACAATATATATTCTTTAAATAATAAATAAAAAATAGTGAGTCTTGTTGCGATAAAACAGATGAGAACATGAAATTATGACATTGCAACTGAAAGAAACTAGGCATGAATTTGAATTCTTCTTGACCGGACATTTAATAATTTATACGAAATATTTCCTTCACTGATTCACTTGACTGTACCTTCAACACTTTGAGTGTAATTACGACGTATTCCTTTGATCTGGTGTTTACTGTAGATGTGTCACGCCTAACTTTGTGATACATCCTTGTGACTGCTTCTTCTCCATATCATCTGACTTCTTTGTAAGTCAATATGGTATTACCTCGTGGCAGGTCCAGGGTTGCCCTCTCTGACTCCATGGTAAGCCCTTGCGTCCGTGTCTTCAACCAAGTGACGGACCAACCTTTGGCCTCACTCTCTCAATGACCAATAATTAATGGCTCACTGAGTCTTTTCCATCTCTCGTTCACACTTGTTGACTGACCGACTGAGGCCTCTTCATCTAGTAGACTACTTCACTGTTCAGCTTCCGTTTAACTAATGACTGACGCTACAATATGCACCCACCTTTTATAGACGTTGGTTGACACAGCTACGTAATCTCCAGAAATAACAATGACATACTCCCACAACGCAGCAAATATTACATACAGTTGTGAAACCGCCGCCGGCTTACTGGGTTTCTCAAAGAAAGTGAGCTCAGTGCTAACTAAATACGATGACGTAGCCATGACATGGCGATGACTTGGCAGAAATGCCAGCAATATAACGACGGCACATCCACATCTGATACATCGAAACTCTCACTGTACAGGTATTTAATGATAATCTACATATACGTATATATGCATACACTCAATTACAAATACGCATGCGACAAGCTTTGCGTACTGGAATTTAATAATAATTATAACAAAATAATAGTAATCTCACAGATGAAATAATAATACTGACATAATAATAATAGTAATAATAATAGTAATAATAATAATAATAATAATAATAATAATAATAATAATAATAATAATAATAATAATACAGATAAAATAATAAAATACAGATATCATCTTGTAACGGGATTTGAACCGTTACAACCTCGATTGAGTTAAGTGTTTGAACATAAAGTTTGAATTCATGAGGACAAATTGGGGCAAATATTCATTTATAGGAAGGAAGGTTAGGGATTGGAATAACTTACCAAGGGAGATGTTCAATTAATTTCCAATTTCTTTGCTATCATTTAAGAAAAGGCTAGGAACACAACAGATAGGGAATCTGCCACCTGGGCAACTGCTCTAAATGCAGATCAGTAGTGATTGATTGATTGATTGATTGATAGATTGATTGATTGATTGATTGATTGATTGATTGATTGATTGATTGATTGATTGATTGATTTGAATTTCAAATTGATGCTAAAATTTTGAGCATACGTATAATGCTATAAATGGGGCACTTAAAAGTAATTAAAATGTTTGTAGATATTTATCTTGGTGCGAAGAGAATGGAAATCAATCACCAACATGATGAATAAAGTGGAATGCAGTCAGTGGCGTATGCTGGTATCAAGACGTGGGCTACCACTAGACTTAGGCTACCCCTTTTCGATATTTGGTTTAGGGAACATCAAGCCTTAAGCATTTTGAGCTGCAGCCAACAGCCAACTGAGCTATCCGCTGTGTTGTCAAGGCTGCTTCACAAGCTACTGCCCTGGCCTCTGCCACCGCCAATACTCAACAGCTGATCAATTGAGTTGGTAGCCTAAGGTTTAGCAAATTGAAGTCCAGCTTTGAGGCTAAATGGATAGAAGAATGCTTACCTTTGGTCCGACGGCCCCGGTTCAATTTTCAGAATCAACCCCCTCATACTGTTAATTCCCCTGGCTTGGGAACTGGGTGTTTATGACGTCTTCGCCATTCATTTTATCCTTATTAGGTCACCACCAAGCCTATGTAGATGTCGTGCACCATTATTATTATTATTATTATTATTATTATTATTATTATTATTATTATCATAATCATAATCGTTAAATAACAATGTAGAATTTTACTGCGGTCGTACCCATTGTTCAATGGTTAATTATCTTCCTCGGAAGATCAGTGGAGTGGTGGTGTCCGACCCATTACCACGGGTTCGATTCCAACCAACAAAAGAGAACATTAAACCTGAAAGATTGCATTTCATTTTAGCAGATCTACCAGTAAAAAGAAAACTACATTACTCCTTTAACAGCAGCCCTGCAGTGTCTTCCTACAAGGATGTAGAATTAAACGGGAGTGAAATACCAGCACTCCGTTATCTATATATTTAAGACAGAAGGATGAGGTGAGGAAGTATACACGATGAGTAACGCATGGTGATAGTTAGCAGTGGCGATCTGACGGACCGAAGCCTAGCACAGCTATCCTCCGCTGGTCCCGCGCCTGTAGGCAGACAGCAGCAAGCCGCGTGAGGCGAGTCGATGGGAAGGGGCGAGAGTCTGGGCTGCAATATCAGTCTCCGAAGCCTTGTTCTCAAAAATACGTGCGACATGTTTTCTCATTGCTTTCAAGGTTTGCAAATGGAACAATGTGTCAGATGCTTACAACATAATGTGCTTTAGATTTCCATCGTTCCCTTTTGAGGTTTGGGCTTCATTGATAGCGTTGGTAGCCCTGAGTATACGCCACTGAATGCAGTCCTATAACAAATATAATTACTGTCGACATTCGATGATGTCTTTGAATATTATGAGGAAGTGCTGGCGAAGTTTTCGTGTGATATAATTTCATGTTTTTGGTTCCGCATTGAACTGGGAACTCACACCATCTATGTTTTAGAACATTTTGACCATCACATGAAAACTTCGCCAGCACTTCAACATAAAATTCAAAGACATTGTCGAATGTCAATGGTAATTATATCTGTTGCGGAGCTGTACTCCACTTTAGTCATCATACTGGTACTCGTTGGCTGAATGGTCAGCGTACTGGCCTTCGGTTCAGAGGGTCCCGTGTTCGATTCCCGGCCGGGTCGGGGATTTTAACCTTCATTGGTTAATTTCAATGGCTCGGGGGCTGGGTGTTTGTGCTGTCCCCAACATCCCTGCAACTCACACACTACACATAACACTATCCTTCACCACAATAACACACAGCAGCTACCTACACATGGCAGATGCCACCCACCCTCATCGGAGTGTCGACCTTACAAATGCTGCACCCGGCTAGAAATAGCCATGAGAAGTTGATACATTAATCAAAACCACCTTTCCAATACAGAGTAATCCTTTATATTTAGGATAAAACCATTAATAGATATTAAAATTAGGACATGATTCGCTCATACTTTGTGAGCATCATCAGCCAGAATAACCTAATTCAAGGTAGGTCAGGGCCCTGATCCCAGTACATGTAACGTAAAAACGTCTAATAATACAATGATAAAACTAAATACAACAATTTAAAAATGATCAGTAAAAATATGTCTATTAAAGCATTTAGTGACCATGTTTTGTGTATAGTGTATATTTTCTTTTGTATACTTGCCTTACGATAAATAAATAAATAAATATGAACTAAAATGTAACATAACTGAAGTATCATATATCTATATATATAAAATAAGAGTTTTGTCTGTACATTGCTCCGAATTTGAAGAGAATGCTATTTTTGTATCGGTCATGTTCACAATAACAAGAAAATGCATTTTTTACATTTCCGTAATTTCTGTCTGTCTGTCTGTCTGTCTGTCTGTCTGTATGTATGTACACGCATCACGAGAAAACGGCTGAAGAGAATTTAATGAAAATCGGAATGTACAGTCGGGTGTTGAACCGCTACAATCTAGGCTATAAATTATTTTAATCACGCTGAGTGAAATGGTAGTTTAGGGGAAGCCTGAAATTTAATTTCTCAAATATTTATGTTATTAGTGGTCGTGTCTTAATGAAAATCGGTAGACAAACATGTGAAATAAGTCGCTACAATATAGGCTATACACGCTGAGAAGCATGGTAGTTTAGGGGTAGGCCTAAAATATAATTGTCAAATATTTATTGTATTAGTGGTCGTATCTTCACGAACATTGGTGTGCGAAGTCGGGGAATAGGTCGCTATAATCTAGGCTATCAATAATGTAATTCACACTGAGTGAAATGGTAGTTTAGGGGAAGGCCTGAAATGTAATCTATATATAAAATAAGTGTTTTGCCTGTACATTCCTCAGAATTAGAAATGAATGGTATTTCTGTATCTGTCATGTCTACAGTAACAAGAAAATGCATTTTTTTACTTTCCCGTAATTTCTGTCTGTCCGTCTATATGTATGTATGTACACGCATCAAGAGGAAACGGCTGAAGAGAATTTAATGAAAATCTTCATGTAATGTCGGGTGATGATCCACTACAATCTAGGCTATAAATTATTTTATTCACGCTGAGTGAAATGGTAGTTTAGGGGAAGGCCTGAAATGTAATTCTCAAATAAGTTATTTATGTCATTAGTGGTCGTATAGATAAATCTATATATATCAATCTCACAGCTGCGCGCCCCTAACCACACGGCCAACTCGCCTGGTCGTACCGACTGAAACAGCCTGCCTGTATATTGGCGGGAAGTAGCATGCCATTCCTCTGGTTCATACATTTTCTGATATATCTGGTTCGTAACACATTGGTTCATCATAGTATTCGAGCTATTCAATCCCTACTCGGAGGCACTGATTGGAATGAGTAGTGTGCATGTTTAACGGAATAATGACAGAGGAGTGTTCACGGCAGTCTGCGACCTGGTTATTCCAGCTCTGGAACTTCGGACTCTTAGATCGGCACCGTAGTACTGTTCGTTGAAAGTGAGAAAGTTTGCGGTGTTTCATTTGATCGAGTATTTTTTATGATAACATTGCTTTCAATCGCTACATTCCTACTGACGTTTTTGTAATGACCTATGTTGGATTAAGTTAGGAAAACCACCAAGTCAGTCTTTCTGAGAATCCCGTAGCGAAGCACGGGTACATCAGCTAGTACGCAAATAATACGGGCCATAGAATAATCTGTGCACCCTAATTTTAGGAGAGAATTCAAAGAAAACAAAATTTGCTTTACTTTGTTTTATTTGCAAGAAATTAATCCTACATTATGTAGGCCTATTCCAAAAAGATACTATTTTCTTAGCTACACAGAGAAACCTCGAATCATGAATAAGTTTTTAGGCTTAGAAGAAAGACCAAATGATTTTCTCCTCCTTCCACAATGTTGAGAATTTGAATTAATGTTTTCCTGTAAAAATTATTTGCCATTGCATTATTTACAATATCTCTTGAAAGGTCTAATACGTCCACCATCAACATCTTCTAAAATCATGCCTTTCTGTCCACCAAAATGGCATCGTTCTTCTATCCATATGGTTGCCTGGTTATGATGTCTGTTTTTTGTCCACACGAATTTCAGATAGACCCCCAGCCCAAAAACATGTCCTTGATATAAATTTGTTGACTAGGCAACCTGCTTGTCAGAATTGTCATGCGGTTTGTGTAAATTTGTTTAGTAGGGAACCCACTCATCAGAATTCTCATGCATTTTGCATAGATTCCCCTGATATTCATTCATAATCTGCTAGTTTCACCCATGTGTTGTAAAGTGCGTCTGTCCAGTATGGTCATGCCATGGTTACTTGAAGCATTGTAAGTTAGTTGCGATGCCTTTTTTTCTTTTTTTCTTTTTCTTCTTTTTTTTTTCAGTCTCGAACAGCATGGCAGGAAGCATAAAATGTCGCCACACGTAAATTTGAAGATTTTAATACATTGTGAGCATGGGAAAATGCTGAATACGGGAACATAACAAAAGAACAGTTATACTCTTATGTTGGAACAGACATTGGTATGACAGAGTTCATACTGGCTGTTAAAAATATGAGTGAGGAAAGCATTGGGAGTAGATGAAGTTGTGGTAGAAATAATAAACACAGTTGATTCTTAAGAATTGGATTTTGTATAGTCTTCTGAAGAGGGCATGAAAAGGGAAACATGTCACAAAAAATTTACAAAAGGAAATTCATAATACCAATTTTCAAGAATGGAGATAATGAATTCAATAATTCCAGGCTCAGAATCCAAGTTGGCAGCTTTGAACCAGGTTTATTGTGGTAGTATTTGAATGTGCTTAAATCTGCCAGCCTCACATCTGTAGATTTACTGACATGTAAAAAGAATTTTTTTTTTTTTGCTAGGGGCTTTACGTCGCACCAACACAGATAGGTCTTATGGCGACGATGGGATAGGAAAGGCCTAGGATTTGGAAGGAAGCGGCCGTGGCCTTCATTAAGGTACAGCCCCAGCATTTGCCTGGTGTGAAAATGGGAAACCACGGAAAACCATTTTCAGGGCTGCCGATAGTGGGATTCGAACCTACTATCTCCCGGATGCAAGCTCACAGCCGCGCGCCTCTACGCGCACGGCCAACTCGCCCGGTAAAAACTTTTTTGTGCAGTAAAAACGAAAATAGGTGCGTTTTATGAATTTAATGCAGAATTCGAGAAAAAAAAATAGTTTTGGCGTATCACGTCTGGTTTAGTGGCAATTTTACAAAATGTTATTTTGTTCTTACGTAAAATTGTTGATACTTGGTATTGATTAAATTTGATATATTAATGTAAGTTGCAGCTTGCAAAACATAATCATATTTTGCATGCATTAAATACACATAAATGCTGCTTTGTAAGCAATTAGATGGTTTGTATTATATTTTTAATATATATTGAAATTCGTGAAACTGAAGCATAAAGCGCCTATTTAATTTCAGCTGTACAGTTGCTTTTAAATTAATATAACCGTACCTTGAATAAAAATGACATGGCTAAACATACATAGTTTTGTTACTTACGTTATGTGTAGGTTAGATTCACACCTCCGTCTTTTCCCATTTTCCGTGGAATTTCCGGGTTTTTGAAGTTCTTGAATGAGCTCTAGAAGGGTCGTCTTGTGCAATCAACCAACAGTAATCGGCCATCATATTCACATCCCAACGTCCGTGATAGCGTCGTTCTGCATCTTTGAGATCCTGGTGAAACCTTTCACCTTGTTCTTCACTGACAGCTCCTAAATTTGGAGGGAAATGATCTAGATGTGAAGCTAAGAAATTAAGCTTAAGGCTCATATTACAACAGAGTTACTTAATGTTGCCAAGGAATTTAGTCACTACATCTTTGAATGCGTTTCATGCATCTTTCTCAATTTTGGTTATCGTGTCTGTAAAATTTTTATCCTTCATCAGTTTATGAATCTGTGGTCCATCAAATATGCCTTCTTTGATTTTTTCATCTGATAATGAGGGAAATTTAGTGGATAAATATTGGAAGCATAGGCTACTTTTATCTATTGCCTTGACATACTCTTTCATCAATCCTAATTTGATGTACAAGGGTGGAAATAGAATTTTTTCAGGTCAATAAGACTTACAAGACATTCAAGACATTTTTGGATCCTGGTTGTAGTTGTTTCCTTTCTGGCCAATTCACTGTATCCCAGTGTTTATCCCATGCCCTGCTATCCCATTCGCATAGGAAACAGGGAAATTTTGTATAGCCTTTTTGTTGTCCCAGCAACAATCCAATGATCTTCAAATCACCGCAAATTTACCACCCATGCTCGTGATATTTAATTTTTCAAGCACCAACTGTAAGTTCTCGTATGTTTCAGACATTTTTGTGGAGTGTGCAAGTGGTATGGATGCTAGAACACTTGTATTATGAAGCAAAGGGTCAATAAAAACACGCCAGTTACTAGGATCATACTGTTTCTCTCCCAATTGACTTAGAAGATTTGAAACATCCGTACCAAATACAAGTTCATCTTCATGAGTATAATACTTTCGGACTGTTATCTTTGAAAGGAAACTGCTTTAGCAGTCCATCACAAACATTGCATAAGGGCTGGGACGTTTAACACGTCTGTTTATTCAAGTGGTCTAAGATGAAAGACAAATGCTCAACTGTCTTATCTTCAATCCTACATACCTCGCGGCCTATTGCGTATCTGGGGAAGTTTGTTATGAATTTACCAGGAAACCCCCAACTACAAAATGAAAATTTAGACAGCAATAAACCTATAAAAAATGCAAACAGTAACAAATCAAATCACATAATTGTATTCTAAAAAAAAAGTTGCACAAGAACATCTCTCAACATTACATCTTACAAATTCATGCAGATACTAAAACACCAAATTGCATCAAAACTAGACATGATAGGAAAAAAATAGCATCATTTTCAGAATCAGGGCAGTGATTTCGATAAGAATTACATAGTTTCTATTTTACCGCAAAATCATGTTGGCTAGTGTAACTAGGGGCAGATATTGATGACATAAAATATCACTGGAAATGATCAATAAAATGTCCTTAAATTTACAAAATGCTATAAGAAAAAGTAAAAATGCTGTAAAATATTTTATTTCATATTTACTATGATGTAATTGCCTTTCTCAGTATAGGAAAAGACACTTCACTGCAGATTCTCAGGAAGTAACAACTCCATTGAATATACAGAATACTCACTCACTCCGTAGGCTTCTGAGGGACGTGAAGTTTCCGTGCCTGTCTCGCAATCCTCTTCCATCCTTTTTGATCTTGAGCCCGCTGTTCCCAGTTTTCAGTTTGGAAGGTCCAGCATACCTTGTTGATCTCCTTCTTCCAGGTGCTTTGGGGTCTTCCTGAATATCTTTTCCTATTAAGAGATCCCTTGTATAGATCTACTGGTGCTCTGTTATCCTGCATTCTCAGTACATGTCCAGTCCAGCACAGTCTGTTGGATTCTATCACACCCATTATAGTGTGTTGTTGAGAGAGGGTGTAAATCTCATAAATAGATCTTTTCTGCCAACTTTGAGAGATAGGATTGAACCATGGGCCAAATATTTTTCTATAAACTGTTTTCTCAAAGACTTGCTAGCCTACATATTAATATACCGGGCGAGTTGGCCGTGCGTGTAGAGGCGCGCGGCTGTGAGCTTGCATCCGGGAGATAGTAGGTTCGAATCCCACTATCGGCAGCCCTGAAAATGGTTTTCCGTGGTTTTCCGTGGTTTCCCATTTTCACGCCAGGCAAATGCTGGGGCTATACCTTAATTAAGGCCACGGCCGCTTCCTTCCAACTCCTAGGCCTTTCCTATCCCATCGTCGCCATAAGACCTATCTGTGTCGGTGCGACGTAAAGCCCATAGCAAAAAAAAAACATATTAATATAAAACAAATAAGTTAAAATACATGAAAAATAATACCTATCTGGTATATCAATACCTCCTTATACTAAGACACGGTACAAAAATACATAGTAATAATAATAATAGACAAAACTCAAATTGTCTACAGACTTGCGATTTTTCACAGTTCTCAGAAAGTAACAACTCCACTAAATATAGAGAATTAGATGTAAAAATATCTGTGTTTACAATAAGTAGCCTACATATTAACGTTTAAAAAATGTAAAAAAATGAAATTTGTGTAAAATTACCTCTCCGGTGCATCGATACTTCCTTATTAAGTTACAGTACAAAAATTATGTACCAGTTATTAATAATAATAATAATAATAATAATAATAATAATAATAACAACAACAACAAGTGACATAACTCAAATTTTATACACTAATTTATGGTCTTTCACAGTTCTCTGAAAGTCAGAACTCGTATTATATATACAGCATTAGATGTAAAGATACCAGAGTTCACAATAAGTAGTCTACATGTTAAATATAAATCAAATAACTCCCTTCTTTCACTACCCTCTCTCCTTCTGGTGGCAAAGAATCTGATTTCGGTGCTGGTCTCTTTCTTTCGGAGATAGGCTTCAACTTACGAGGAAAATAAGCATGAAAAATTGATAAACTGTGTTAGGAAGCACGAAAGTCTCAATGGGCACCGCAAATTCTAAGAGGACTGAGCGACTTGGCTGTGTGGTTATGGTTGGATAGCTGTGAGCTTGGATTTGGAAGACGGTGAGTTTAAAACCACCATTGGCAGCCCTGAAGATGGTTTCCCATGGTTTCCCATTTTTGCACCAGGCAAATGCTGGGCTGTACCTTAATTAAGGCCACGTCTGCTACCTTCACAGTCCTAGCCCTTTTTCATCATTTCATTGCCAAAAACCTTCAATATATTAGTGCGACATTAAACAGCTTGCAGATACAAATTCTGGAAGATTCCTTAGCACTGCAAAGAGTGCCTGGATTTTACCCCTTCCGAGAAATAACTGAAGTCCATTTCTCTTTCAGTTCAGCATTGTTGGCAAATTTGTGAAATGGGAAACTGTCTCCCCTTTATGGAATTGTCTGATGTGCAATACAGGATACAAAAATGGACCATTTAAAACTGTGTATACAAGTTAAGAAGTGTGAAGTAATGCCTAAAGTATTCACCAGTATAGTTCTAGTCTACATGAGACCTTATTCACAATATTTACACATCTTAGGAGAACAACTTCACCATATAATCTCAGAAACAATTGATGATCTCTAGTGGAAATATTAGCACCCACAGAGGATTGAAACAATCTTTCTTTTCTAGTCTTACTTACTCGACTTATTTCCTGTTGCTCCCTCTGGAGCATAGGGCCTTGGCAAAATTTCCCCACACAGTACAGTTCCTGGCCATTTTCTTAACTTCACTCCAGGTCTTTGTCAAGGTCTGCAATTTCCTTTTCGATCATCCTCTTCCAGGTCTTCTTGGGCCGACCACGCTTTCTGGTGCCTTGAGGGTTCCAGTCCAGTGCCAGCCTCTCAACAACTCCATCCGGCTTCCTTATTGTGTGCCGTATCCAGTGCCATTTCCTCTCCTTCTTCTGGATGTCAATTGGCTGCTGATTGGTCATGGTCCAAAGATTTTCATTTGAGATTATGTCCGGCTACCTCACATTAGTTATGCGACGCAGACATCTATTAATGAACCCCTGCAGCTGGTTATTGATCTGTTTTGTAACTTTCCACGTTTCACAGCCCTATAGAAGAATTGACTTTACATTGCTGTTGAAGAGGCGAAGCTTAGTCTTCCTGGAGACTTCCACATGGTGTAGAGCTGGACAAACGCACCGTTTGCCTTCTTGGATATGGCTTCGAACACCTTCCTCTGCTCCCCCATCCATTGTAACAACACTAGTGTCAAAAAGTTAAGCATAAGTTACGAGTAAGCAGGGCAACAGGAAATAGACCGCAAATCGCACGACATATGCACCTACCAACCTTATGTGTTTGCTCTGTATAGGAAAGGAGTGTTCCCTGTTTTGACTAGCGGCATAACCGCAAGGTAAACACAGCCAGTACCTGTGCCCCATATTCCCTCAGTCGTGTTTGCCCTGTTATAGTGTGCAGAGTGTAGCCTCGTGGTGAACGTGACAACATAATGGCACAACAATGCCATTTGGACCCCGTTTTGCAGGGTAGAATACTCGGCCGCCTGGAAGCAGGCCAGACGACCGAAGTCGCTGCATCCTTGAATGTGCCACAAAGTGTCATTTCCAGGCTTTGGAGACTATTTTGAGACACAGGAGATGTTAGTCGTAGGCCAGTACCA
The DNA here is from genome assembly GCF_040414725.1 of Anabrus simplex. NCBI lineage: Eukaryota > Metazoa > Arthropoda > Insecta > Orthoptera > Tettigoniidae > Anabrus > Anabrus simplex. The sequence goes on from NC_090266.1 coordinate 180,464,677, forward strand.
GTTCGACCAAGGGTAACCACCCCACAGCAGGACCGATATCTGGCCTTAACCACCCGACAAAATCTGAGTGCACCTGCAAGACAATTGTCGGCAGAGCTTGCAGCCGTCTTAGGTTTTGCCGTTTCCTGGCAAACTGTGTACCTGAGGCTCAGAACAGCAGGGCTGTTTGCCCAACGTCCATCAGTGTGCGTCCCGCTCACTCCAGCACAGCACTGTGGAGCCGTCAACATCGAAACTGGACCATGAATGAATGGAGGCATGTCCTCTTCACATATGAATCCCGCTTCAGTTTGCAGAACGAGTCCCATCGCACATTAATCTGGAGAGAACCAGGTAGCCGATACAACCACAGGAACGTAATGGAACGGGACCGGTATGGTGGTAGTGGTGGTGGTGGTGGTGGTGTCATGGTGTGGGGCAGCATCATGTTGAATGGCCGTACGGACCTGCACATCTTCATGGATGGTCCGAGGAACACTGTTATCACTCGGTGATACAGGGATGAGGTACTGAGACCACATGTTCGACTCTTCAGAGGTGCCATTGGTCCACACTTCCTCTTAATGGACGATAATGCCCGACCGCACCGTGCTGCTCTGGTGGATGAATTTCTGGCTGGGGAAGACATTCATCGCCTGGACTAGCCAGTGAGCTCTGCGGATCTGAATCCTATAGAACATGCCTGGGATGCATTGGAGAGGCGAATTGCATCCTGTCAGCCTCCACCAAGGACCCTCCAAGACCTTCGCATTGCCCTTTTGGAGGAACGGGATCGACTGCCTCAAGAGCTCTTGGACCATCTGATAGAGAGCATGCCACATCGCTGTGAGGCATGTGTGGCCGTTAGGGGTAACCATACACCCTATTAACAGCATATTTTGTTGTGGAAGACATTGCCAAGTATTGTTAGTTGTTGTCAAAGGTGTACCTTAGCTATCGGGACCTTTTTGACACTGTTTTCTTGGACAAGTTTTGTGACATACGGTGTGTGATTCAGCTTCCGTTTGTTCAGCAATCCGTCTGACATTCCTATCAGGTGGTATGGCCTGGTTTAGTGATTATGCTTAACTTTTGGACACTAGTGTATACTTTCAAGGTAGAGGAAGGACTCAACTCGCTCAATTTCCTTTCCATTTACTGCCAAGCTGGTCATGACATCCTAATTAATCCTCATTTCTTTAGCCTTCTTTGTGTCGATCATGAGACCTGTTCGTTCCGCTTCCTTCTGCAACCTACTCAGTTTGTCTTCTATGTCCTGGTACCGCTGTGCCATAAGGCAAATGTCACCTGCGAAGTCAAGAGCTTCAAACCTGTTTCTCATCCCCCATTGAACACCCCTCTTCTGTCCTCCCATTACCCTCTTCATCACACTATCTAGGACCAGCAGGAACAGAGTGGTAGAAAGAACACACCCCAGTGGACTGCCACTCTTTATACGGAAGTTTGCGACAACAAGATGATGGTCACTGCCAATGTCCACTCTTCTCTTGTCACTAACATCTTCCAAACTTGTTCTGAGCGATGTAAAGCCACTAGCAAAAAAAAAACTTTTTTCTGAACCTCCTGCTCACTGCAGTGTGATCAATTTGGTTTTCCATGACTTGATCAGGAGACACCCACATGACCTTGTGACACCGCCTATCCGGGAACACCGTGCCACCTATCACCAAATCTTGGCTGGCGTAATATTCCGTAAATGTTTCCCCATCTTCATCTATCTCGCCAAGACTGTGTATACCAATGATGTGCTCCAATCATTCATTTTTTGAGCTAAACTTTGCGTTGAAGTCTCCCATAACTATGAGAATATCCTTCTTACACTTTTCATTGTGGCATCTCGCAATATTTGGTTGAATTCTTCCTTTTTTTTCCAACTTCTATTGTTCTGTAGTTGCATAGCATTGGATAATGGTCACATTCCTGTTCTTGGTCTTGAACCTAGCAGTCAGGAGCCTTCTAGAAATCGGCTTCCACTCCATAAGACTTCTCATTGCATTTCTACTGAGCAACAACCCCACTCCATCCCTGTGCTCTTCGTCCTCACCACCAGAATATAGAAATGTAATTCCATCTGTTGTCTATATCTTGCCAAATCCTGGCCACCTCACCTCAATCAATCCCAGAATGTCCAGCCTGTAGTTCTTCATTTCCATTGTCACTTGTTTCAGTCTGCTTTTCTCCCTAAAGGTCCTCGCATTCCAAAAACCAATTTTCATTATCCTCTTCATGCCAAAGGTCGCCATCAGGTTATCTATCTGGTTTTGTAATTTCGCTTCAGTTTCTATAATCAGATTATTTAAGAAGAGCGAGTGATTAACTCACTCCTTCAGAGTGCCTTGACGGGGCTGCCATCTTAAGCCTGAGGCACCAGGCTGATTTTCTGTCGGCGTTTCTTCCCTTGGCTTTTGAAGTTCCCACTTTTACTACAAGGCAGCAGTTCTTGTTCTACTTACCCAGAATAGGAGGGTTGCCTCTTCCGCCATTTCCACCATTCCGAAGTCCCTCTTCTCCGCCTTCACTGCCATTGAAGTCTTCACCGTAACCCTGGAAAGGGACCCTTACGTGGGACTACCAGCCAGGTCAGCTGGACCAACGTTTTTTAAAGAGCTGTTACTCCTCTATCGCTCCTCCTTTGTCCTGACTTGTGATAGGCACAGCCTGGCTTCCTAAACATTGGGCCCAGGTTAGTGGGGTTTTCTTTTCTTTTAGGAACACTTATCTACACTGTACAATGTTTACTTATAAAGCAGTGTAAACTAGTCACAGCTGAAAATGTTTGGCCCACATTCTGATTTATCAGACCTTGAGCTTTACACAGCTACTAGTATAACATAGGCAACAGTTCAGCACAGTCAACAATATCTAAATATCTTGCAGGAATATCTTACTCAACCACGTTACACATGTGTGCACCAAGCAAGCAATACAGACTGAGTGTCATGGAAGGAGGATTGTCAGCACTGCCTTTTAGCCCATGCTGTTCCGAGTTCCCTGACTAATCCATTAGGAATTGCACCCAGGACAGAACTAAGGAGCAGAAAGTTTTTTAAAACATGCACTTACTATAAGTTAACCTTCCCTTCATTTATAGAAAATAGTATTGTAAAAAGTTTGCTTCCACAAAGGAACAATTCAGGTGTCATGTAATTGTATATGGATTTTTTTCTAAGTAAATACTGGTATAAGGAAAGTATTGTTTTTGGAAGTAGAGTTCTAGGGCACTAGTTTCTTGTGACAGTTGCTGTTTTTAATGCTGATGCTGCACATCCAGATACAATTTTCTTGTAACCATTGTTGTCCATTGTAATTTGCACTATTTTCAATTGCAGTTGGTGTTAAATTTGCATGTACAGTGTGTCCCTTTCTAAGCAGTGCCGGGAGACAACATGCATGTTCCAAGCAGTACCTCCCGCGTATTCTGTTACCGATATTATTACATTTGTTGCGTATGTATGCTTTCAGTAGCCTTTATCATGAGAACTAACCATTTTTACAGGCGGTGTTTAAAGTGGTATCCTTCAGCATTCAAACATTCCTGGCACCTTCTAATGAAGTTGCTGTTCACACGCATAAGTTCCTGATGTGTAGTTGTCTTAATTACTGTTATTTACACAATAGATGAACTAATCAAGCCACTCTGTAAGGTTTTAATTTCTATATTTGAGTAGTCCAATGTACTGAGAATTTTGAGATACTGACTTGTTATACAATACATCGTATAGATTTAATGGGAGATTGTACGAATGTTGTGTTAATTTGCAGTTTACAACTATTGAAAGGGATTTAAGAATTTTAAGAAGAGTAGAAAAAGGAAAAGAAATGACGGAATTAGAATACATATACATTCATTTAGATCAGCAATACAACAAAAATAAAAACCTAAATGACGAAATTGAAATAAAGAACCCCATCTTAGTACAATTACCAGAACTAATACAAATGCTTAAATCTGATATAAATAAACTCTATAAACATTTTAATCCGACAAAAGTTAATGGCTTATTGACGCAAACAAACTTAACTCCTCCCCTTACTTCTCCTAGGCAGTCACCTCCACAATCCATTGCAGCCATCAATGCATCGCCTTCCTTCACTTCCCCTTCCCACTCCCTGCCAAAACGTAAACTCATCCACACTCACTCATATAATACAAGGAATGCAAAGAGAACAAGAAGTAGTTCTCAAGAGGCTAGGAGTAACACTAGACAATTACGCAGCAGAAAGAAAAGTAAGTGACAATTCTTTCGATAAGAAGTTTATACAGAATTATAATCAAAACCATAAACATATATTTTTTATCTTTCATTACAGATACACCAACAAGCCCAATTTGGAACATATGAGAACAATTCAAATTCTACTAAAAAATTAAAAACAGCCTAGAACTAATTAAAGAAATAAACTTAAAATAACAGAGAGCACACGTATGATATCCTTTGACATCACTAACATGTACACCAACATACCAATAGATGAATCCATTAAAATTATCGAAAACCTTCTTAAAGAAAACACCTCTCTACAAGAAACCAAAGAAATTATTAACCTTCTTAGAACAACACTACACCAAAATTGCTTTGCATTTAACGACAAAATCTATTGCCAAACAGAAGGTTATCAGGTATAATAGCAAACATTTTTCTGAATAACTTCGAAAACATCTTAATGGGCCAGCTTTCAAAAGGAATCTTACATTGGAGCAGATTTGTGGATGACATCATATGCATATATGATAATGACGTCACTAATGCAGACCAGTTATTAAACACTCTAAATTCTTTACACAAATCCATCAGCTTCACAATGGAGCCAGAAAATAACAAGAAAGTAAACTATTTAGACATCACAATCAACAGGAATAATGACAACCTATCTTACAAAATATACAGAAAGCCCACTCAGACGTCGCACACTATTGACAACAACTCGAACCACCCATACACACACAAAATAGCAGGACTGAATACAATGATACATAGAGCTATTTCCATACCAATGAGCACAACAGATTTCAATGAAGAGATGCAAATCATTAAACAAATCGCAAAAGAAAACAACCATCCTCCAGGCACAGTGGATAAACTATTAAATAAACATAAGAAAAGTCGCCGGGAAAGCACCACACACGACAAAGAAAACTACGTGGTTCTCAACTATGTTAACAATAACACATACAAAGTAGCTAACATTTTCAAGAAACAAGGTTTAAAAGTAGCTTTTCGAACGAATAACACACTACAGAGACACTTCAGCAGGTGCAACCTAAACAAAAAGGACCCTTTCTCAAAGTCAGGAGTGTATGAACTCAAGTGCCAAGAACCTAACTGCAACGCCACATACATAGGTCAAACAAAACGTAATTTCCATACAAGATACAAAGAACACAAAAACGCGATCAGATATAATCGGCATTCAGCCTTCGGGGAGCACATCTACGACTGTTCACACCATTTCACAGACATCAACACTGATCTAAAAATTTTACACTTCGAAAATAAAAGTAAATCTTTGAATATAAAAGAAGCAATAGAAATTTACGTCGCAAAAAATGCTAATACCAATAACCTGAATGAGCATACACATTTAAATAATTCCCCCCTATTCGCTCTACTCACATAATATCTGACAACACCTACTCATTAAATTGCTTCTATCGTAGTAATAATAATAATAATAATAATAATAATAATAATAATAATAATAATAATAATAATAATGTCCATTACTTTATTCACCTAAAAAATTATTTATTTGCATTCATCCATATTACATAAGGGTACATTTAACATTGAAAAGGTCAATAACATCTCTCCCCTCTCCAATGTTGATGGAAGGTAGATTGCTTTTTTCATAATAATAATAATAATAATAATAATAATAATAATAATAATAATAATAATAATAATAATGTCCCTTACTTTATTCACCTAAAAAATTATTAATTTGCGTTCATCCATATTATATAAAGGTACATTCACATGGAAAAGGTCAATAACATCTCTCCCCTCTCCAATGTTGACGGAAGGTAAATTGCTTTTTTCATAATAATAATAATAATAATAATAATAATAATAATAATAATAATACCATTCCTTACTTTATTCACCTATTAAAAAAATTAATTTGCATTCATCCATATTACATACAGGTACAATTAACATGAAATAGGTCAATAACATCTTCCCCCCCTCCAATGTTGATGGAAAGTTCCACAGTGCTCCAGCCGCTCCGCCCTACATCTCCCTCCCCTCTCCACTCTACAGTCTACTCGATTTAATCATCCAATAGGAGAGATCCACATCGATCTACAAGGGCCCTCCCTGTCTTCCCCTCCCCTCTCCACGGGCAGCGTGGCTCACCACAAACTTTCCATGACCACAGTCCTAAAACAGTGTTTGGTGACAACAGACTTAACATCGGCAGTCTAGATAAATACGTAAGTTTTTCATTATATTAATAATTGTATATATTTTATTTTTTGTCATCACTGTTTCATGTTATCACTAATCTCTCTATCATTGACAAGTTTACGCTACGTAAACAATACTGTACATATATAAGCTTATTTTTAAGTGATTTGATAGAATCTGAGGATGTTCTTGTAGAACGAAAAATGTCATTCTTTGTATGTTAGTGTGTGTTTTACAGATATGTTTATAGTGTTTTAATTTACATTGTATTTGCTGTGTGTTTGACGGACTGAAAAGCCTTTGTTACATCCAACAAGTTTGTTCATGAACAATATTCTCATATTGACAACATAAAATGAATGCCAATACATTTTGTACAAATGTTACTACAGCAACATCGAGAACAAGTTAAATGTTCATAACATAGGCAATTATCAACTGTAGAAAATTGTTAATATAGTTGACGAAGTTTTAACGACAATCATACAAGTCAAGCAACATTGAATCAATACAATTAGCCAGATCTCAAAAGGTGTTCTAAAATAATTTTAAAGGATTTTCACCAGATGAGTTTTGTCAATAAAATGTTAAACTTAGATAGATTTTAGACAAATATGTTTTAACTTTAAGACATAATTTTATTGTTATATGACTTGTAAAATATTATAAGATTTGTCAGTCAGGTTTACAAGCATAATCTTAATCCAATAGAATAGATTCATGATCTTATATAACCTTAAGTAAATAATAATTCGCTAATGATGCTCACGAAAAAGGAGCGAAACATGTACCATACCAACAACTTAATAAATATGTAAGTTTTTATTACGTTTTTATTGTATTGAATAGGTAGTAATTAACAAACTTATAAGAATTTGTATCACATGATGTGTTAATGTCGTCAACTTTTTCTTCCGATAGAACCCTTTGTTTCGGTTTAGGAATTACAGCATTAAGTGATCCAATTGTTCTTAATTTATTCACTAGACATCTGTTTCTCTACCTGAAACTGGAACCCCGGGAAAATTCTCCTGAAATTGCCTACACACCTCTCTACATGACTCGGTTGTTATGTGTCACACATAAAAACTCTTTGTTCAGACGTGAATTTCACCGGCATTTCAACGGTGTAATAAAGTAATTAATTCAATTGTAATTCAGCCGCACGTGCTCTTGCAAGAAACTTATCACTTCATGGCTTCCCACGACACACAAACTCGAGTAACTGACCTCTTCTTGGCTATGCAATGAATCAGCATGAGATTATAAATACACCACTCGGAGCGTGCATATTGTCTCCTGGCCCCACTGGGAGTGGAACACACTGTAGATGACAGACTGTTGATGGTTAGAAAGCATTGTGATTTGTCTCCTAAATTGAAAATGGGTCATTCAGAATTATTACAGTCTTCTTCTTCTTTCGGTGCCTATCCGTTTCGGATCTTGGCGATCATGATGGCTATTATTATTACTTTGGATCAATACGCTAACCCCAATCATAACATTAACGACATTACAGAGAAAACCAGTATCATTTTTGACAAAGTCATTCCTGCAATAAAAAACGACTATCTCAAATTAGTAAACACACGTCATAACAAACCGACGAATCACAAACCTAACCCCGCCCCTACCTTCACAATAGCCACTCCTCCATCCCCTCCACCAACATCCATCCACACAGCTCACACGAGCCCCAGACGTACTCGCAGCAGAGCACAACAAATATCCAAACATATCGGTACACAACCTCCACAGCAACAACAGTAAGTACATTTTTCGTTTCACACATACATCCAGGCATTCCTTCATACATACGCTATACTCATATTAGCTTTTCTTTACAGATAACGACCATATACGTACATAGACGAGAGAAGTGTCACCACCAACTACTCTGATATTAAAACCTATCTTGCTACATCAACTTAATTTTCGAATTTTACTGACAAGAGTTCTCATAACATACCAATACAAAGTATATCAACCATAGAACATTCTCGATATTCAACTTAATCAACACATGAACTACAAGAGGATTGAAGAATGAATGCAACGCAACATGAACTCACATTTTAATAGACGTTTTATAACATCCATGTTTTAATGTGTTTATTGTGCTATATATTTTTAGTGTCTTATGATGTGCCATATATATTTTAATGTGTTTATGTACTCATGTCCATGCTCAATCAATAGGTTTTAGTTTATTCTAACCATCACTACTTTTAATCAGAGCTATTTTAACGCAACATACTGCAATATATCTTACTTCCATTTTTTATCAGACATCCGGATGCTCTTAAGTAACTTCTTTGTAATTTATCCCATGACTGTAAATTTGTGTGCTAGCTGTTGATGGCCAAGATAGGTCGAAACCGGTACTAGTGTAATAATTCATCCACAATAAATGTATTGATCTGTGGAACATTTTTCTTATCTATTACATGATGGCTATTTTCGTCTTGTTTGTGGCAGCGCGGAACAGTTCAACTGATGACATATTGCACCAGCCTCTAAGATTGTCAAGCCAAGATATTCTTCTTCTTCCAGGACCTCTTTTGCTGTTGATTTTCCCCTGGAGTATTTTTTGGAGTAGGTTGTATCTATCTGTGTTACGCATTATATGTCCCAGATACTGCAGCTTTCGGCATTTCACTATCTTGATCAACTGAGGTGGTGTGTTCATCCTTCTCATTACTTCCACGTTTGTAATTCTCTGGGTCCAAGATATTCTCAGGATCTGCCTATAAAGCCATGTTTCAAAGGCCTCCAGCTTCTTCTCTGTGTTTTTATTTAAGGTACATGTCTCTACACCATATAAAAGAACAGAAAATACATACATTATTACAGTACAAACTAAAAAGTCCAGGTCTAGAAAGCCAAGAATAACGGCCGAGAGGATTCGTTGTGCTGACTACACGACACCTTGTTATCTGCAGACTTTCAGGCTGAGCAGCGGTTGCCTGGTAGACCAAAGCCCTTCAGAGCTGTAGTGTAATGGGGTTAGGTTATTTAAACTAAAAAGTGATGCATAGGATCATTTTTCTTAAAGCAGTTTTTAACTAAGACGAGAGAGCTAAAAATGTGCCTAGACTTGGGACTTGAAGCCGAGTCTGCAGCTCTTTGGCCCAGTGTGTTGAACTGATACATTAGGATGGTTGAAAATTCAAAGAATGACATTCCAGCTCTTTCATGTTCAAATGGCTTCTTTTACAGTCATTTGCAGGGTAGGAACTTTGTTACTACAAATCCACTTAACGATGTTCCAAAATAATCTGTTAGTGGCATCAGAAACTAAGAACTAAACATCATTCTCTCGTATGTTGTTTGTCCTAGTAGAATTGATTAATGAAGCCATCTGTGCTGCTCTTTCACTTAAGATACAATGTTGCAATTCATTCAGGCCTTTATGTTTTTATAAATTATCCCTTGTCGTAATAAGAAGAATCCAGTTTGGCCATACATGCTAAAGTTAACATTTAGTTTCAATAAATGAGAAATTTTTGTAACAAAATTCAAGATTTGTTTTCATAAACTGAATTTGTTTTCTTTGTTTCAGAGTTTCGGAAAACTGCAAGTTAAACAGTATGGATTCCAAAAATCTTGCGATATGCTGGTGGCCAACTTTGTTACCAATCGAGTTCAGTGACATGGGACGATTTGAACAAATGAGACCACATTTAGAAGATATAGTTCAGACTATGATTGACCAATACCCATTTTTATTTTGTGGAAAGGAAGCTTTTGTGATGGTTTGAAGTTTGTTGTGATAAGCTTGTTTTCAAATGAAAATCTGTGAATCATGGGTTTATAGACACTTGTTAAAAAGTGCTTTTTCAGGATGGAGTTCAGTGTTCTGTATATTTGTTATTGACTTGTACGCTACAGTCCATGTATCTATGATACAGTACAACATCCTAACAAGTTTTCCTTGCCATTCCTCTAACTGCATTAACTTTGCAGTTATATGTGTGGCAATGGATTTTGTAGTTGCAGCCTTGGCTATTTTCAGAATGACATATGTGCACGCACATAAGCAGAATACTCGAGCAGACCTGTTTTTTAAGTCATATAGTTTTCATGTAGTGGTAATTGCAATGTATTGGACAGTGTTGTCATAGTTTACAGTCTGTAATGAGAGATGTGAAAGATTGCTCGGTCGATATATGATGTTATCTGGACCAGTATTAATAACAGCACAGTGCCAATTTATTAACTTTCATGCAAAACTCACAAATTTTGTATATTGCTCTCTGTTTTGCATCCAATGGTAGAGTCGAATGGTAAATATCCGCTCCAAAACTGTGCGTGCATACAGTTAAGTTTCCACTCATAACAGGTAATTTTTTCCTGATTTTTATATACCTTAAAGGTTTTAAAATCTACTTTGTCCAGGAATGTGGATTGCTGGTTGTCAAGAATAAGAAATTATCAGTTGGTAGAGTACTGATGCTGAACTATATGTGCTATTACTGGTTCCTTCTCTTCTCAAGATCACTTTTGAAAAGAAGAAGTTCAACATGATTCCATACTAATTTACCAATCTGACAACTATGCACATGCATCAGATTCAGTCTCTAGGCATGCATATCCAGTGAGATGTTTCTGCATGCAACACATCATTAGGTCATCAGCAGTTTTAATATTCATTGTAGTTGCACTCCATTGTAAAATAACGCTCAACACATCATTTTATTTGAATTCTCATGATTCAAATTTACATGATAATACAATCTTGAAATGGAATTTTTGCATTGTCCAAAGCAGTGCCAAGAAAAAGGAAAGTGCTGTGTCTCACAATTATATTGAAATCTTTTTAAAGGATTGCCAGATTGAAAATTTATATTCTCTTCATTTCCTTTTGTATTTTTCATACCATATGTATGCTAGGGCTTGAAATAGGAACTAATGAAATGTCTTGTAAATTGGTTCTGTTTACAAGGCATGGCACGTGGAATGAGAGAGAAGTATTTATTAACGACTTGATTCTCTCCCCCATGTTTTACTAGTGTTAATTTCCCATATTATTTAAGTGCAAGACAAAGACTTACGTATGTATCATCTGGCAGCCGTGTGTATAATTTTGTCATTGGAAGACTATACTGAGGTCTTCCTGTATTGTAAATTGTATGCAAAATAAAAACTTGCTATTTATATTGAAATTACTCTACTATAATTCTGGACTTATTATTGTTTATAAAGATTACCATTATTATTATTATTATTATTATTATTATATGCTGTATAACCACCCAGTACTAAAAAAATGGTGGTTTTTACTCTATGACTTCCTATTGATCATCCTTGCATGTACATAGCAATTTCAAGTAATTTTAAATTTAAAATATTACATGCTTGTTCCAGTTACTAGATATATTTCATTGCTTGCCAGCACAGGATAGCGTAAAAGCTCATTCACATATATTTTCTAAATATGCTGTTATAAGCTTATTTCAAGTCCAACACAAGAATAATGTGTGTTAATTATTGAACTACACTGAAGACCATCCAGTTGCTACATATATTTCATTCCTTACTCAGCAAAAGGTAGCCTAAAAGCCCATTCATATATACTGTATTTTATTATATACAGGGTGGTCAGAAACAACATGAACCGGGTATATGAGCATTAGAGGGTTGGTCATGCTGATAAATAATTCAAAAAATATAATCAGATATCTCGTGCCATGTTCATTTTATCAGCTGCTGAAGGTAGCCGATCAGATTGCTTTGCGGGCGACTTCAGATGGACGGTGTTGCTAAATCTGCACATGGCTTATGACCGGCTTGAGAGCGCCAATAGAAGAAATAAACTTATCCAGGGGAGGGACTTGAATGAAGACCTTCCTGTTGATAGGCTCGAAGGCTCGACCCATAGCAAGCCCGCTACAGTAGCATCGGCTGAAAAGCACGGTGTGTTAATGTTTGATTCTCATTCCTTGGCATGGCTCTCAAGACCGACCAAGCCATGTGCTGATTTAGCAACACTGCCTCGTAAAGCCCATTTGAATTCACACGCAAAGCAATCCGATTGGCTAACTTCAGCAGCTGATAAAACGACAACGGCTCGAGATATAGATGTGATTTTTTCACATTACTTATCAGTATGACCAACACACTAATGCTCATATACTCGGTTCACATTGTTCCGACCACTCTGGATATGTGGAGGGATACAAAGAAGTATGAAACTTACAACAAATGTGTATACCGTATTTACAGGATCTTTATTTATGCTTCGTAAGGACTTTCTTGCTCGACCTTGGCCGCCAGTGACGGTTTAGTTGCCGGCTACCGCGCATGCGTTTGTACGGCAGAATACGGTGCTAAAATCATTCTCATTATCATGCATTATCATGTATTTATCATGTATTTTACTCACCATTTTTACAGTTTATACTGAAAATGTTCCCCATGCGCTGCCAAACATAATCGGCATCTCCTAATGAAGTTTTCGGTTACTCTACCAAGTTCTTCAGTACTGATGGATGCAATTGCAGCTCTTATATTGTCTTTAAGTTTAGTGTGTGAGGGTTGTTCCCATAAACTACATTTTTTAACATTCCCCACAAATAAAAATCGCATGCCGTTAAATCTGGGCTACGAGGGGACCACAGATTTTTACTTAAGATCCTCGTACCAAACAGATTTCAGTAGGGAGATAACGACCTTTACGTCTATTTTTATTGTTCAGTGAACATGTACGTTTGAATCTCTTGGCCAATTGTTTTGTTGTCCGATTGATAGGAATGGGTCTCTCTGGAAATTTCGCTCAAAACTTTTGTCTTGTCCTAGCGCATGATTTTCTGTACTTAATGTAAGTATTGTGCAGATATACACAATCACAATAAAACGCTATACAATACGACATACAGTACGCAGTAGTTTCATTGAACACCCTACTATCTCGGAGCTCAGCTCTCAGCAACTGCAAGAAGTGCCGGAAACCGCGTGTGCCAGCGGCCGGTAGCGGCCTGTCATCGGCGGCCAAGGTTGAGCAAGAAAGTCCTCGCCAAGCATAAATAAAGACCCTGTACATTTGCTGACAAAAGTTTGGCACCTAAGTGTGGTGGAAATTAAATGAAATTGCACTTATTTGGAGGTCATGTGACTGTATTGTGATGAATACACTGTCAGATCAAATATATTATGGAATTGGCAGATCAGGCATAGTGCTGGTCCCATGCCATTGCAATGTTGTAGCTTTTTCCCCCTGGCTACATGCACCAGTTCAGTTCCATTATGAGTTGTACAGTTGCCATATCTTCTCCTGAAACAATTTGTCCCACACCTCTTTTAACTGAACCTCAATATCCTGCACATCGGCAATGGGTTGGAAGTTGATGTCCAAAAATTACTGCCGATCACAAGAAAGCAAATCTTTGTTTCCATACCCTGGTTGTTACCTCTATCTGTCTTCTTCTACTACTGCTTTTCCCACACCTGTGCGGTCGCGGGTATGAACTGTGTCGCAGATTTGGATTTGGCCCTTTTTTACAGTCGGATGCTCTTCCTGACGCCAACCCTATGTGGAGGGATGTAATCACTATTGCATGTTTCTGTGGTGGTTGGTAGTGTGGTGTGTTGTCTGCATATGAAGAGAAGAGTATTGCGACATATACAAACACCCAGTCCCCGAGCTAGAAGAATTAATCAATGCTATTAATATCCCCGACCCGGCCGTGAATCAAACCCAGGATCCTCTGAACCAAAGGCCTCAATGCTGACCATTCAGCCAAGGAGTCAGATGTTACCTTCATGTCAGTCAATCAATCAATCAATCAATCAATCAATCAATCAGTACTGATCTGCATTTAGGGCAGTCGTCCAGGTGGCAGATTCCCTATCTGTTGTTTTCCTAGCCTTTTCCTAAATGATTTCAAAGAAATTGGAAATTTATTGAACATCTCGCTTGGTAAGTTTTTCCAATCCCTAACTCCCCTTCCTATTCATGAATATTTGCCCCAGTTTGTCCTCTTGAATTCCAACTTTATCTTCATATTGTGATCTTTCCTACTTTTATAAACGCCACTCAAACTTATTCATCTATTAATGTCATTCCAAACCATCTCTCCGCTGACAGCTCGTAACATACCACTTATTACATGTGATAAAATTCATTTTTGGGTCCGTATTGAAAATATTGTATTAAATAACACTTGTATGTTTTAATATTCATCCACTTATTCAATACAGTACATTGTGTTAATACAAGTGTTATTTAATACATACCACTTTGTCGAGCAGCTCTTCTTCTTTCTCTCAATTCTTCCCAGCCCAAACTTTGCAACATATTTGTAACGCTACTCTTTTGTCGGAAATCACCCAGAACAAATCGAGCTGCTATTCTTTGGATTTTTTCCAGTTCTTGAATCAGGTAATCCTGGTGAGGGTCCCATACACTGGAACTATACTCTAGTTGGGGTCTTACCAGAGACTTATATGCCCTCTCCTTTACATCCTTACTACAACCCCTAAACACCCTCATAACCATGTGCACAGATCTGTACCCTTTATTTACAATCCCATTTATGTGATTACCCCAATGAAGATCTTTCCTTATATTAACACCTAGATACTTACAATGATCCCCAAAAGGAACTTTCACCTCATCAACGCAGTAATTAAAACTGAGAGGACTTTTCCTATTTGTGAAACTCACAACCTGGTTTTTAACCCCGTTTATCAACGTACCATTGCCTGCTGTCCATCTCACAACATTTTCGAGGTCACGTTGCAGTTGCTCACAATCTTGTAACTTATTTATCACTCTGTAGAGAATAACATCATCCGCAAAAAGCCTGACCTCTGATTCCACTCCTTTACTCATATCATTTATATATATAAGAAAACATAAAGGTCCGATAGTACTGCCTTGAGGAATTGCCCTCTTAATTATTACAGGGTCAGATAAAGCTTCACCTACTCTAATTCTCTGAGATCTATTTTCTAGAAATATAGCAAGCCATTCAGTCACTCTTTTGTCTAGTCCAATTGCACTCACTTTTGCCAGTAGTCTCCCATGATCCACCCTATCAAATGCTTTAGACAGGTCAATCGTGATACAGTCCATTTGACCTCCTGAATCCAAGATATCTGCTATATCTTGCTGGAATCCTACAAGTTGAGCTTCAGTGGAATAACCTTTCCTAAAACTGAACTGCCTTCTATCCAACCAGTTATTAATTTCACAAACATGTCTAATATAATCGGAAAGAATGCCTTCCCAAAGCTTACAGACAATGCGTGTCAAACTTACTGGCCGGTAATTTTCAGCTTTATGTCTATCACCCTTTCCTTTATACACAGGGGCTACTATAGCAACTCTCCATTCATCTGGTATAGCTCCTCCGACCAAACAATAATCAAATATGTACTTCAGATATGGTACTATATCCCAACCCATTGTCTTTAGTGCATCCCCAGAAATCTTATCAATTCCAGCCGCTTTTCTAGTTTTCAACTTTTGTATCTTGTAAATGTCATTGTTATCATATGTAAATTTTAGTACTTCTTTAGCCTTAGTCTCCTCCTCTATCTGGACTTTATTGTTGTAAGCAACAATCTTTACATACTGCTGACTGAATACTTCTGCCTTTTGAAGATCCTCACATACACACTCCCCTTGTTCATTAATTATTGCTGGAATGTCCTTCTTGGAACCTGTTTCTGCCTTAAAATACCTATACATGCCCTTCCATTTTTCACTAAAATGTGTATGACAGCCAATTATGCTTGCCATCATGTTATCCTTAGCTGCCTGTGAGGGAGGGAATTGCCTGACCTTCTACTCAGTGATAAACAGCACTTGGAGGAGTGCAGATGCTCTTGTGCTCAGAGGAGGTCACTGGGAAGTAGCATTTGTAGAGAATGGACTCAGCTTGTATTATGTGTCTGAGTTGTTACACTGTGCTCCATCAACAATTTCACATACCATGCAGAGATATCAGGAACTGGGTTCATACTCTCGGAGGCCAGGATCTGGTAGGAGGAGGTCAAGTTTTGCAAGGGATGACCAGTTCTTGTACCTTTAAATTCTGTATGACTGGCTCAGTTCTACTGTTCAAGTCAGAAGTCAGATTGAACAGGTACGAGGTTCAAATGTAGGCGAGTGAACAGCAACGAGGTGGTTCCGTGATGCTACTCTAGAAGACCTGCTACAGGCCCAGATCTGACACTTCAACATCGACAGAGTCGCTTGTGTTTCACAAGAGTTTATTGGGACCTGGTTGATGAACAGTGGGGATGAATCTTGGTTTAGTTGCAAATCCCCAGATGGACAAGGAGGAGTGTGGAGGAGACGTGGAGAAACGTATTCTCCAAGAAACTTTTCTTCACAGATATCTTTCAATGGTATTTCTGTAATGGTTTTGGCTGGCACCTCCTTGGCTGCTCAGACATAGCTCGTCTTTAGAGAAGGTGGGTCACTTGCGGTCCATCGCTACGTTGAACATGTTCTTCCTTTCACACCATTCATTGCTGAAGATTTCCTGCTAATACGAGACAATACGCACCTCATCTGGCAGGATGTGTCCTTCAGTACCTCAACGAAGTAGGGATCCAACTGATGCAATGGCCTGCATGCAGTATGGATCTCAACCCACTTGAGCATCTATGGGACGTTTTGGGAAAAAAAGTGCATAATCATAGTGCAGGAACTATCTAGGAGCTGGGGGAATTACTTCAAGAAGAATGAGAGCTCATTCCTCAAAAGGAGCAGCACTCATCAGGAGTATGCCTCGAAGGGTTGGAGCAGTGATTCATGCCAGATGTTGACGTGCAGGTTGCCTAAGGGCGTCAAATCAAAAGACCTGCACCTGGCGAGCCGAACATATCCTCGGACACTTCCGGTACTAAAAGCCATCCGCCATTTCATTTCATTTCATTTCATGCCAGATGTGGCAACACACATTTCTGAAAGTGTGTGTGATGGTGTAGAAATGCAGTGGAATATAACATTTGAGTGACAGGAATTGAAAACGAGCTGTCCTTAAACAAGCTGTCCTTAAACACTGTTAAATTTTAATGTAAACAAGGGTGAATTTAGCTAATTTTTTTATCCCTGTGAACAATTTGCTGTAAACTCTCATTTCTCCCAATGAAAATTGCTCTGAATATCCTATTAATAGCGCACTGTTTATGTTGGTAGTTATGAAAAGATCTGATATAGTTTGTTTGTATTCACAAAATCTTACTGTATGTCGTGGTATTGTGATACTGCTTTTTTCCTGGCATACAGTGGCTCGACCGAAAGTATCTGGTAAGTGAAAGTATCAAGGAACTAATTATACATGGAAATTTTGCCATGAAATCAGGTTAATTTAGGTGAATATGCAAATGATTCAAAAGTGGTAGAGGTTAATGTTGCAGAAAACACAGCCTTGTGCACACCACATGTTGAACCTGATGCAAGTATTGCAGGTCCATCAAGTTCTTCAAAGAAAATATTTGATTCTCAGCAAAGCTGAAAGAGATGACGGATAGAGCCAAAAGAAAGAAGAGGAACCTAAAAGTAACCAAGCGTACAAAATAATCCAGTATATAGGGCAGGAATATTAAAAAAATTGTCTGAAATGAAAAACTGTGTTGTAAAACTTAAACTTTGTTTTCTCGGTTATTTTGTTTTTATACTTTGATACCGGAGCCTCCGTGGCTCAGGCGGCAGCACACCGTCCTCTCACTGCTGGATACCGTGGTTCAAATCCTGGTCATTCCATGTGAGATTTGTGCTGGACAAAGCGGAGCAGGACAGGTCTTTCTCCGGGTACTCCGGTTTTCCCTGTCATCTTTCATTCCAGCAACATTTCCACTATCATTTCATTTCATCTGTCGGTCATTATTCATTGCCCCAGAGGAGTGTGACAGGCCTCGGCAGCCAGCACAATTCGTATCCTCGCCGCAAGTTGGGGGCTTCATTCATCCCATCCCTGACCTGGTCCTTGACTGGAAAACAGGTATGTTTTTTCACTTTGATACCATTTTCAAGAAAACGTCTAATGCTAGATCCCTTGAATATTTTTCTGTAAGTAACATCTAAAGGAAATTAGAAATATTTGTTGGCACATTTTTGGATAATATAATTTCGTGTGGCTATTTCTAGCCAAGTACAGTCCTTGTAAGGCGGACCCTCCGATGAGGGTGGGTGGCATCTGCCATGTGTAGGTAACTGCATGTTATTGTGGTGGAGGATAGTGTTATGTGTAGTGTGTGAGTTCCAGGGATGTTGAGGACAGCACAAACACCCAACCCCCGGGCCATTGGAATTAACCAATGAAGGTTAAAATCCCTGCCCCGTCCGGGAATCGAACCCGGGACCCTCTGAACTGACGGCCAGTACGTTGACCATTCAGCCAATGAGTCGGACACATTTTTAGATAAAAAATTTCTCCTCCTAAAAAATGCATGCTAAGAAAGGTATTTGATTTTGACTAATAATCGTTCCTATTTTTATAGCTAAAGGTGCAAAGAATAAGCCTTCAAGTGGCTAACCCAAATAAATCTTAAGAAAATTGTACCAAAATTTTGAACATTTAGCATGGGCCACATAAGCAGGTGTTTTGTCACCACTGGGCATATCAGCTACAGAGACATGGAACATGCTTCAGAAAGCATCGGGTGGCACAGGCACAGATGGAAGAACATTCTTCGAAGACAAGGAGTGGTTTACAAGACCTCCCACAAGCATCACCACAACCCTCCTTTGCCAATCCCCCGAAAATGTGGAATGAATTTGGGAATTGGTGCGTGAGGATGATCGAAGGATTATCAACACCATTGCAGACAGTGTGTCGCACTGGTCAATGCATTCATTAAACCTGTGATACAGGGCAAAGATATGGTCTGCCTGTTGATACAATCAATATAGAATAGTAGCCACAGCCTGTTTCCAGTCATTTGACCCCGTCAGGAATGAAGTGGATGAAGCCGCCATCTAGCAGCGAGGATAGGAATTGTGCCAGCTGCCTAAACCTGTCGCACTCCTCTGGGACAATGATTAAAGAATGACAGATGAAATGAAATTACAGTATATTGGAGTGTGTTGCTGGAATGAAAGATGACAGGGAAAATCGGAGTACCAGAGAAAAACTTGTCCCGCTGGCTCCGCTGTCCAGCGCAAATCTGAAAAGGAGTGTCCGGGATTTGAAACTTGGAATCTAATTATGAGGGGTTGGTGAGCTGCCGCCTGAGCCAAGGAGTCTCAAACAATAGTACATGTTTCGAGAACAGATGTATTCTCTTATTCAGTGACTAATGAATGAACGAAAAATGAATGAAAACCTGCAACCTGTTTTCCAATTATTGACTGGGTCAGGAATGGAATGAAGAAAGCTCCCATCTTGCGGCGAGGATAGGAATTGTGCCGGCTGCACTGTCGCACTCCTCTGGGGCAATGATTAATGACTGACAGATGAAATGAAATGATGGTGGAGTGTGTTGCTGGAATGAAGGATGACAGGAAAACCGGAGTACCCAGAGAAAAACCTGCCCCGCCTTTGTTTTATCCAGCACAAATCTCTCATGGAGTGACCGGGATTTGAACCACGAAACCCAGCGATGAGAGGCCGGCGCGCTACCGCCTGTGCCACGGAGGCTACTCGATGACTAGTAAAATCTCAAAATCACTAAGGGGAACACAAATCTACAACGCACAATGTCAAAACAAACATTTACATTAAAATAAATTGTTTACTTAAAATCTACATACTCTCCAAAAACTGTAAAAGTAGTTAATGAGACGTAAAGCAAAAAACTTTATTTAAAAAATCTACACATCGGGCGAGTAGGCCGTGCGGTCAGGGGCACGTGGCTGTGAGCTTGCATCCGGGAGATAGTTGGTTCAAATCCCGCTGTCGGCAGCCCTGAAGATGGTTTTCCGTGGTTTCCCATTTTCACACCAGGCGAATGCGGGGGCTGTACATTAATTTAGGCCATGCTCGCTTCCTTCCAACTCCTAGGTCTTTCCTGTCGCATCGTCGCCATAAGACCTATCTGTGTCAGTGTGTAGCACCTATCGGTGTGCGTGTCTACACATAATAATAATAATAACAATAATGATAACAAAATACAAATTAGAAAAATAATAATAATAATAATAATGATGATGATTATAATAAAACATAACAATAATAATAATAATAATAATAATAATAATAATAATAATAATACAAAGATAGGGAAATAAGCGTGAACACATAATAATAAAGTAAATAGGAAGAATAGAAAAAAATCAATGTAGCGGCGGTTTCATATCTAAGCTTGGAAATACTACGGTTGACTTGTAAGCATAACTTACAAGTCAAATAAACGACAACTAAGGAAGGATTGTGGAAAGTGTTGGAAGCCCTATTGAGGTCCACGGGAAGGTATGACGTTATGAGGAAGAAAGGGTTCAAGAGAATCACCCGCTAGCTCAAATATATTAAAATTAACAAAGATACGGATCCACTGAACCAAAATAAAGACATAATCAAGATACTTAACATACTAAAACAAAGGATGTTTAAATAGACTTACAAACCAAACTGGTAATCTAATTAAGCTCTTCGGGCACGAACAGACTTTGACATACAAGTTCACATTTAAGTAAAATTTACAGAATTAAAGGAGGCATACTTGAAAGAATCAAACGTTTAATTAATGTGTGTACAATACGCTATTCAAAAGAGTGTTACATTTACTTTTTATTACAAAATATAGAATCAGTAAAGAAGGTTTGCCTCAAAAACATGTTGCGGACTAGCTTAACAGGTAAGTCATACTGATGCTCAATTTTGGTAAATGAGGAAATCTAGAGGAAACTCCGGCACACAAAATAAAATTCTACATAATCACGGGAGTGACGATAAGTGGGAAAAGACCGAAATACAAGAATGAGTTTAAATTAATTACAAGACAATAACATAGCGCTTACTGTGAGAGACTGGTGACCAAAATACGCAGACAAATTGACTCGCACACGCAAGGAGCCAAAAACAGGAAATCATACAATTGCAGGTAGCCAATGAGAACACTCCAGAGTCCCAAATTGACCAATAAAGAATGCTAATATACTGGCCAATAGACAGGTATTGTGACCAATCCAATTTCTAAATTTTTGATGATAAAGCATTTCCACAAGTTCTCGAACATGTCTATTGTGACATAAAAGTTTTCATCAGTGGAAACCGCATGTGCGGTATAGGATGCCTAAAAAATAAAGTCCTTTTAAATTTTTCCAGCACCCTTACAAAATTACAATTCTTGATGTACAGAATATACAATGATAATACCTTCAGTAATTCTTCTTCTTCATGCAATAATAAAAAAAT
Source organism: Anabrus simplex (assembly GCF_040414725.1). Classification (NCBI taxonomy): domain Eukaryota; kingdom Metazoa; phylum Arthropoda; class Insecta; order Orthoptera; family Tettigoniidae; genus Anabrus; species Anabrus simplex. The sequence continues at coordinate 180,486,398 of NC_090266.1, forward strand.
AACTTTCAATAATTCCTTCAAGTTACATTGAAACGTCCAGAATGTCTTTTCTTTACGCTTCTTGGAATTAATTTAAATGATACACATAAAACACAACTACATGAAATTTACAGTTCCAAACAGTATGTAATTAATTTCTTGATCTGTTCAAAGAAAATGGTAAAACAAAATATTAAGCATTTCCGTGGCTCACTGATTTCTGTTCACTGCTGTTCCACAATGGTCACATCTCCCCCCCCCCCCCCCATTTAAACTCGAGCTACGCTCAAAATGAAAAAATTTTACTGAAGGGGTTGTGACCGCACACCATCCGACACTTTATGGCGCATAAATCTTGATGTCGTTCTCGTCAGGAACGTCCATACAAATCGAAGACTCACAAGTTGACGACCAGTATCGCTGTCCAATGTAGGTGCTGGCCACGGCCGCACCAACGACCTCCATTTGTATTGCAGTCCAACTTCTGCCATCCTGCAGCCTCAGCACAGCCTACCCATTGTGAACTGACTTATTAAAAACGGACCGGGGCACAACACTTCCAACTGCCGCCATAAGGAACGCTTGCCCACTCCAGCGTCGGATAGTAGTGGCCCTAGATACTTTGCAGCCTCCAACCAGGTACCATATTTCGAAGAAGGACCAGGGTATTGCAGCCACTGCAACAGAAACCAATCTGCAGCAGAAAACAAAAGACATAGGGACAGATCATCGTCCAATCATTCAGAAGAGCTTAGAAGAATAATAAAGGGCTGAAGGGTGAATTTTCAGTTCTTCTTATGTAACTAACATAATTAGGGGCACCAAATGGTGACTCCACAAAGCTCCTTAGGGAGGACTCCTCCCACAGACCTGGGATACCCCAACCCCCCACTGGCAAGCGCTATTTCAAAATTTCAAAAAGAAAACATTGAAAGAATAAAAGAAAATCTGCCAGAGTTAACCGTAGTACCAGTAAATTTACAGAAAATCCCTAGTTATACCCATTAATGAAAATCTAAATCTTACCCCAAAATGCATTATACTAAAATATACCTAGCATGGTCTCAAACGACCACCCTTATTACAACTAAAACAATTCCTAATTAACCTATAAAATTCCCAATGTATCTGGCTCGCTTTTTTACCCCAAAATTTTGTTTGTAACTAAGATTCCTTATAACTATCCCAATTAAAAAAAAGAAAATTCACCAGCAAAATAATTTTTAAAAAATACATGTTATTGAGGATACAGCAGGACACATTACCATTCACTCAATTCCATCACACTTCAAGCGCTGACAGGTCAGCATAAAGAGAAATCATCCTCCAAGTGATAAATTACCAAGACTAGACCTTCATAGACTGAAGTACTACATACCTACAATCTTACCATTTAGGCATATCATACACTACCATATCCTCTTTAAAAATTTTCCTATGTGCAATCTTAATTGCCCAACATTTGGAAAAAAGAAAAAAAAGATAGAAGGAAAAAATTTAGGATATTGCGAGGGAACTCAAAACAGGGAAACAGTTAAATTACTCTACTATTCAAATAAATTAGGTTAATAAGTCACTATTCACTTACTATGTCATGTACTCTTTACTAAAATTTTAACACAGATAAAACTCACATTACATATCACATGTCACACCAGTCAAATTAAAATGGAATTAAGCCAGGAAAACAAAATTGAAATCACATTACTTTGCCGATGTACAGAAAACCCCAAAGAAACGATGAAAGTAATTCAAGTGTGCGCATACAGAAATCCATCTCGCTGATATAAGCAATCAAAAGGCACAAGTAACACTTTCATACCAGGGACTATCAGATTACAGCATGACACACAAGACTACAAGCCTATCTGCCCTCCAATGCACGACACCACAGAAACCCACAGAAGACACACGTGCAATGACCTATGAATCAAGAGTACCAACCAATGAAAAAGGCATACAATGACCTCAATACCACCGATTCCATCACACACACCCATGTGATAACCCGTACATCAAGTAGTACCCACAAAAGAAAGAACAGAACATGACCTCAAGTACCCTTGAATCCATCACACGACAATGAGACTCTTAGGGCCAATATCGTACTCCCAGGAGAGGAATGGCCTTTCATCACCTTAAGCCCTAAGTCTCAGTTCACACACAAATGCCTTCCCAAGGCACCCAAGAGAAACACAAATGACATCCATATTTACAATATTTACAAAAATGGAAGGACAGATACAGCAGGGCTGTGAAATTTAGAAACTTACTCCGCCCACAGGATCCCATACTCAAGCAAACTGGGTAAATAAATTTTAGAAAACACGAAACGAGAAATGAACAAAAATTTTAACACCGAGAAAATCAAACAAAACAAGAATAATGGACAATTAATTTACGGAGCTTTGCTAAATCTTAACACCTTCAAAATCTCACTAAAAATTTTCATGACAAATTTAAAAGACCAAAAACAAAATCTTAATGACCTGCAAGACAACCACGAATTTAACCAAAATTAATAGCTCAGCATAATGATACCGAAACAAACATTTGAAGAAAATCTTCCTAGTAATAATTTAGAATAACAAGGGACATTACTTTCCATCCAAGCACCTAATATTGGGCCAAAGATCACAGAAGAATCTCATATCAGATGCACTGGATTTCAAAAATGTCATGAGCACAAGTGCAGATCCGTAACCCATCAAAATTTGCCAAAATGGCCTCAGCCTGAAGCTGGTCTACAAACGGTGAGCACGTTTCACCCTACGAGACTATCCCAGTACTTGTAGAACCCTCCCTTGCAAGTACAGGAATACATGGGTAAATAAAAATAACGTGACAGGGAAGCAAGACACTTGCACAATGGAAAAGCTCAATAGACGAACTAAGAACACTTTAACTCAGATAAAGAGTTTAACACTCTCTAATCTGATTGGTGAATTTTGTAACTGGCTGGGAACCACTCCAAATAGTCCCATACCTACTTGGTAACAAACCCAAATACAGTAGAAGACCGAACACAATGCAACACATGTCCAGAAATTTAGATATTCACTGAGCCCAAAACACGACGCAAAAGATAATTTGAAACATTCACACATGATAAATAATACCAAAGAAAACACTGCAGGCGACAAGATATAAATTTCGAAAATAACTAGCCGAAACACGAAATTTACAAAACACAAAACACTCAAAAGAGACGAAAATTACTAACTTTAACCTCAAAATTATTACCAAAAATGTACAAAACAGAAATTTCAGAAAAATTGAATGCGACTCAATGCTAAAAATTAACCAGAACACAATTAGTATGACAATCAACACTACAATTTACGTCACCTAGAACAAGCAGATTACGACACGAGTAACTTTTAAAGATGTAAAATGTAAGCACAAACTCAAGGTAGGTCTAGTAATCAGCTGTCTCCAACGGACACGTACATCAACAGTTCAAAAGATAACTTGCAGTCAGACAAGGTAGTACAGTACTTAGCATAATTTCATGACGTACCAGAAATTCAAAGCAACAGATCACAGAGATGTTACGATCAGAACTCGACTCGAAAAAACTTAGTTAATGAACACATTGAAATTTATAACCAAAGACTTAAAACACGGCACACATGCAATGTGATATCACTTTACCAAAAAACACGTGGTCAGAAGAAGGCTTGCCACCAAAGAAATTTTAATGAAAATTAACCGTGACACAGAAAAAAATGTGTTACAGATAGCGACTTACCATTTCCTCCAACCGTTAATTACAGGGTGAAACACAGCAACACAAACTGCACATCACGGAACTAGTAACACATTCAACTGCCTCATCTGGAATTACTGTAATAGGCAGCTCCCTCGTGATGTCAAGCTCAAACAAGAATCATGAAAAACAAATAAACAGGAATTAAGAATGCACACGTAAAAATTACAACCTATAAAAGAGACATGTGAGGAAAACATTCAAAATAAAGATTTAAAAATAATTTTACAAAAGTTAGCTGAGAACGATTATCGTCAAACTCCCCTTCTTCCATAACACACGATTTGCTACCAATGTCTCTGCAAAAAAAAATAACCAAAAATCTCTGTATTTGCAAATGAGGTGTCTACCTCGGTGGCAAATGGAACACTAAAATACATTATTGTCAAGCACTAAATATTAAATTAACAAGAGAAGATAATTTTCCTATAATACAATATTATACAATTTATGCTAACAATTTTTTCTATTAAACACACAGCTCATCCTTAATAAATTTATATTGTTTACAAAATTCTACTTACAATATCTCCTGTACTACTTACAAATATAGTCAACTGATATACAGTATGTGGAATTACTTCAAATGATACTATACAACTGGTATAAGATTAAACTTTACATTGCATTTATTTACTTTTCTTTTTTTTTTTTTACCCATTCTGGAACCTAAGTAGCATAATGACCTGCTGCGTCTTAACCAGAGCCCCTTTTGCCGCCACTTTTCAGAGTTCCTGAAGGACCTTCACAGCTACCATAGCGGTCCCAGGGCCCCCGAAGTCCCCAATGTACTTCACCCCTACAGGCAGTCCCCTACTTTGGCTGTCAGAACTCCTTAGACCAGGGGTTGGAATTAATTTATTCATACACATTTTTTTATTTACAATAACCTGCACTGGTCGAATGCTCTCTAATACTTAATTTATTTTTTCTGTTGCTGTTTATTCTCTTCTTGAATATCTGTACAGATTTTGGAAAAGGATCAAACACTACCCCTGGTAAACTGTTCCACTCCTTCACACCCTTCCCCATGAATGAAAATTTACCCCAATCGCTTCTGCTAAATTCCTTCTAATTTTATATCTGTGGTCTGTCCTGCCGATATAATTATTTTCCAACTGAAGCCTCTCACGGATATCTCCCCATGCTTCTTCTCTTGTATAGGCTCTATATAATCCTATAAGTCTAGTTTTCTCCCTTCTCTTACTTAAAGTTTCCTACCTAAGTTCCTTTAACATTTCTGATACACTACTCTTTCTCCTGAAATCCCCTGTTACAAATCTTGCTGCTTTCCTCTGCACACTATCTATTTCTTTTATTAGGTATTCTTGGTGAGGATCCCAAACACTGTTTGCATAATCCAATAATGGACGAACCATACTTAAGTAACTTTTTTCTTTTAATTCTTTACTGCATCCTTTAAGTAGCCTCATTATGACATGTAACGATCTTTATGCTTTCCCAACAGTGTCATCAACATGACCCTTCCAGTGCAAATTACTTTCAAATCTCACACTTAAGTATTTGCACTTGTCATCTTTTGGGATAACTACCTCATCCAAAGTATATTCAAATTCAGTTTTAAAGCTCCTGTTTGTAAATGTTGTAACAGTTGATTTGCATCCATTAACCTTCATATTATTTTCTTCAACCCATTGTTGGATACTTTCAAGGTCCCTTTGTAATTCTGAACAATCCTCAATGTTATTTATTTCCCTATAAACAATTATGTCATCTGCATACAATCTTATTTTTGATGTTATATTGTTCCCTAAATCATTTGCGTATATTAAGAAAAGTAACGGACCGATTATACTACCCTGTGCAATTCCCTTCTAAACTTTCTCTTCCTGCGATACATTATTTCCTACTTTGACTTTCTGAACCCTTGAATTTAGAAATGTTTTTATCCAACGTGTAACCCTTACGTCCAATCCTATTCCCTCCAATTTCTTTAATAATATTCCATGTTCCACTTTATCAAAGGCTTTGGAAAGATCTATGGCTATGCAATCTAACTGGCCTCCTGAATCCAATTGATCTGATATGTCCTGCTGAAATCCCACCAGTTGTGCCTCCCAAAACATTTCTTTCTAAATCCATACTGGCTCCTCATGATCCAGTTTTTATCATCACATATCCCTCTGATGTACTTAGCTATTAAACTCTCCAGTATTTTACAAACTATACTGATCAGGCTGATTGGTCTGTAGTTCTCTGGTTTCCTTTTATCACCCTTTCCTTTATAAATTTGTATTATTATAGATTCCTTCCAATCCTTTGGTATTACACTATTATTTATGACATAGTTAAAGAGAAATTTTAAATAAGGCACTATGTACCACCCCATTTTCTTGAATACCTCCCCAGTAATTTGATCACTTCCTGCTGCTTTTCCTTGCTGAAGCAGTTGGATTTCTCTGAAAATATCTTCATTTGTGAATGAGAAGCTTCTTGTTTCCCTCTGTCTCTCTCCCTCTCTATCTTCTGTTTCGGTTTCCAACTCCTGACAATCATCTACTGAATCTCTGAATTCCCTACTAAATATGTTTGCTTTTTCAGTATCTGTTAAATAGTGTTCACCCCCTTCTCCCACCATTGTAGCAATTTGGATTCCTTTTCCTTTTTGATTCCTTATATATGAATACAGCTTTTTCCATTTCCTTTTGTGGTCATTACCCTCTTGAATTATGCCATTCATATAATTCTCTTTTGCTTCCTTTTTCACTCTATTCAGTTTTCTAGTTTCTCTACTCTCCCTACCCTCTTTGATTTTCCTGTTTATTATTCTACATTTTCTTTTTAATTTTCTTATTTCCCTTGTATAATAAACAGGGTCTGAGGTCATTTTACCCTTCTTAACAGGTACAAATCTCTTCTCTCCTTCCCTCCTTCCTGCACACGAAGCATACACATAAATAACAATAAAATGAATGAAATACAAAGTAGGAAGATGATAATAATAATAATAATAATAATAATAATAATAATGATAATAATAATGATAATAATATAGAATAAAATAACATGAATTAGGCAATGAGTGTGATCACTTAATAATAATATAAACAGGAAAATAGTAAAATATCAATGTAGCGGCGGTTTCATATCTAAGCTTGGAAATAGGACGGTTGACTTATAAACATAACTTACAGGTCAAATAAACGACAACTAAGGAAGGATTGTGGAACGTGTCGAAGCCCTATTGAGGTCCGCGGGAAGGTATAACATTATGGGGAATAAAAGGTTCACGAGAATCACCCTCTCACTCAAATATATTAAAATTAACAAAGATATACCTTTGCTGGCAAGATGTAGTGTTTACAGTGCACTATGTCTTCTGGTATGGGCTATATCAAATTTGTTACTTTCATTGACCTGTCTCAGTCTCATCCTTGGCTTTGACAATATGAAAGTGACTGAGGTATGAGTGATGCTAGTAATCCCATTGCTTATGCAGCCAGTCCCTGTTATGAATGGTGTGAAAATATCGCTCATAGGGTCGGTTGGTGCATGCATTTTAGTGGGCTTGGCAGACTGATATGTAATAGTAACGGCTTGCTCGGTGAGGAAAGCAACGGGAAACTACATCACTCCTCGTTTTCCTAGTACGCCTCTTTAGTGATGCCTAGGCTATTTATGACAGCTGTTGGTGGAGTTGCAGAGGATCAAACCAGCCTTCGGGCTGAATACCCAACATACACAGATCCACTAAACCAAAATAAAGACAAAATCAAGATACTTATCATACTAAAACAAAGGATGTTTAAATAGACTTACAAAACAAACCAAACTGGTTAATCTAGTTAAGCTTTTCAGGCACAAACGGACTTTGACATACAAGTTCACATTTAAGTAAAATTTACAGAATTAAAGGAGGCATCCTCAAAAGAATCAAAAGAATCAAAAGATTAATTAATGTGTGTACAATACGCTATTCAAAAGAGTGTTATATTTACTTTTTATTACAGAATATTGAATCAGAAAAGAAGGTTTGCCTCCGAAAACATATTGCGGACTAGCTTAACAGCTAAGTCATACTGATGCTCAATTTTGGTAAATGTGGAAATCTAGAGGAAACTCCGGCACACAAATTAAAATTCTACATAATCGCGGAAGTTACGTTAAGTGGGAAAAGACTGAAACACAAGAATGAGTTTAAATTAATTACAAGACAATAACATAGCACTTACTGGAGAGACTGGAGACCCAAGGCGGGACGGACGCAAGACGCATCCGCCCGCTGCAGTGATCCGAATTCAAAGACGCGGACAAATTGACTTGCACATGCAGAGCCAAAAACAGGAAATCATACAATTGCAAGTAGCCAATGACAACACTCCAGATTCCCAAACTGACCAATAAAGAATGCTAATATACTGCCTAATAGACAGATACTGTGACCAATCCAACTTCCACATTTTTGATGATAAAGCATTTCACAAGTTCTCGAACATTTCTATTGAGACACAAAAGTTTTCATCAGTAAAAACTGCACGTGCGGTATAGGATGCCTCAAAAATAAAGCCTTTTTAAATTTTTCCAGCACCTTACAAAATTACAATTCTTGATGTACAATGATGATACCTTCAGTAATTCTTCTTCATACAATAATAAAAAAATAACTTTCAATAATTTCTTCAAGTTACATTTAAACGTCCAGAATGTCTTTTCTTCACGCTTCATGAAATTAATTTAAATGATACACATAAACCACAGCTACATGAAATTTACAGATCCAAACAATATGTAATTAATTTCTTGATCCGTTCAAAAAAAACAGGTAAAACAACAAATTAAGCATTTCTCTGGCTTCATTGATTTCTGTTCACTGCTGTTCCACAATGGTCACAGGTGCAACGTAAAGCAAAAAAATAAAATATATATATATATACACATACTGAGCAAGTGGCTCTGTGGTTTGCATCGCGTAGTTATCAGCTTGCATTCGGGAGATAGTGGGTTCGAACCCCATCATCGTCAGCCCTGAAGATAGTTTTCTGTTTTTTTCCCATTTTCATACCGGGCAAATGCTGGGACTGTACCTAAATTAAGTTCATAGTCACTTCCTTCCCACTCCTTGCCCTTTCCTATCCCATCGTCACCATAAGACCTGTCTGTGTCGGTGCAACGTAAAGCCAGTTGTAAAAAGAACATTAACATGCCAACAGTTCTTTTTTTTGTTACAGTCTATAACATATTTCCTGATCTTCTTCCAAGACGGTATTAGCATGACCATTTTTTTGAATCCTTGAGGACTAAATAAAATGGTGATTGATTCTAATTCTGTAATGATTAAGGCGACACACCTGAGATAAACAAGTATTTTTACCTAATACATGGATTATCACAAAACTTTGTGGTAATGTCACCTACATAAAAGTAGAGATATCATGAACTTTTCTTTCATATGCACTTAAGTTAAAAAAAAAAAAAAATTGAAATTTTTAATTCCATTTTTTCATGAAATTTAATTAACATGTTAATGGAAATTTCAATTAGTTAGATAATGTTGTTGTTTGAGTCACCAGGCCATAGACTGATTTGATGCAGCTCTCCATGCCACCCTATCCTGTGCTAACCTTTTCATTACTACGTAACTATTGCATCCTACATCTGCTCTGCTAATCTGCTTGTCATATTCATACCTTGGTCTACCCCTACCGTTCTTACCACCTACACTTCCTTCAAAAACCAACTGATCAAGTCCTGGGTGTCTTAAGATGTGTCCTATCATTCTATCTCTTCTTCTCATTTCGCCAAATCGATCTCTCGCCAATTCAATTCAGTATCTCTTCATTCGTAATTCGATCTATCCAGCTCACCTTCAGCATTCTTCTGTAAACCACATTTCAAAAGCTTCTATTCGCTTTCTTTCTGAGCTAGTTATCGTCCGTGTTTCACTGCCACACAATGCTACGCTTTACACGAAAATCTTCAAAAACATATTTCTAATTCCTATATCAATGTTTGAAGTGAGCAAATTTCTTTTCCTAAGAAAGCTCTTCCTTGCTTGTGCTAATCTGCATTTTATGTCCTCCTTACTTCTGCCGTCGTTAGTTATTTTACTACCCAAGTAACAATATTTATCTACTTCCTTTAAGACTTCATTTCCTAATTTAATATTTCCTGCATCACCTGCCTTCGTTCGACTGCACTCCATTACTTTTGTTTTGGACTTATTTCTTTTCATCTTGTACTACTTATCCAAGACTTCGTACATACTATTCAGCAGCTTCTCGAGACCTTCTGCAGTCTCAGATAAAATCACAATATCATCGGCAAATCTCAAGGTTTTGATTTCCTCTCCTTGGATTGTGTTTACCTTTCCAAATTCCTCTTTGATTTCCTTTACTGCCTGTTCTATGTAAACATTGAAAAGGAGGGGGGACAAACTGCAGCCTTGCCTCACTTCTTTCTGGATTGCTGTTTCTTTTTCAAAGCCCTCGATTCTTATCACTGCAGACTGATTTTTATACCGATTCTAGATAATTCTTCGTTCTCGGTATCTGATCCTAATCATCTTCAGAATCTTAAATAGCTTGGTCCAATCAACATTTTTGAATGCCTTTTCTAGATCTACGAATGACATGTACGTGGGCTTGTCCTTCTTGATTCGATCCTCTAAGATCAGACGTAAAGTCAGGATTGCTTTACGTGTTCCTACATTTCTTCTGAAGCCAAATTGATCTTCTCCCAACTCAGCTTCAATTTGTTTTTCCATTCTTCTGTAAATAATACATGTTAAAATTTTGCAGGCATGAGATACTAAACTAATGGTGCGGTAGTTTTTACACCTGTCAGCACCGGCTTTCTTGGGAATAGGTATAACAACATTCTGCCAATAATCGGATGGGACTTTTCCTGTCTCATACATCTTACACACTAAATGGAAAAACCTTGCCATGCTGGTTTCTCCTAAGGCAGTCAGTAATTCAGAGGGAATGTCATCAATTCCAGGTGCCTTGTTTCTATTTAGGTCACTCACAGCTCTGTCAAACTCTGACCTCAAAATTGGGTCTCCCATTTCATCAGCATCAACAACCTCTTCATGTTCCAGAACCAAATGATCTATACCTTTACCTTGATACAACTGTTGGATATGTTTCTGCTTTGTCTTCTTTCCCTAGAAGTGGCTTTCCATCTAAGCTCTTAATATTCATACACCTAGATTTCCTTTCTCCAAAGGTTTCCTTGATTTTCCTGTATGCAGCATCTACCTTTCCCAGGACCATACATCCTTCAACATCCTTGCACTTCTCCTTCAGCCATTCTTCCTTAGCTGCCTTGCACTTTCTATCCACTTCATTCTTTAATCACCTATATTCTTTTCTGCCCTCTTCATTTCTAGCATTCTTGTATTTTTGTCGTTCATCAATCAGGTCTAGTATCTCCTGAGTTATCCACTGATTCTTAATTGATCTTTTCTTCCTTCCTAACATTTTTTCAGCAGCCCTACTGACTTCATTTTTCATGACTATCCACTCTTCCTCTTGTGTTTCCTTGAGCCTTTTCATTTAGCCCTTGTGCAGCATGTTCCTTGAAACAATCCCTCACACTCTTTTCTTTCAACCTGTCTAGATCCCATCTTTTTTGCATTCTTTCCTTTCTTCAATTTCTTCAACTTCAGATGCCATTTCATGACCAACAAGTTGTGGTCAGAGTCCACGTCTGCTGCTGGGTAAGTTTTGCAGTCCAACACCTGGTTTCTGAATCTCTGCCTAATCATAATGAAATCTATTTGATACCTTCCAGTGTCTCCAAGTCTCGTCCACGTATACAGGCGTCGTTTGTGGTGTATGAACCAAGTATTGGCAAGGACTAAATTATGATCAGTGCAGAATTCAACCAGCCGACTTCCTGTTTCGTTCCTTTGTCCCAATCCAAATTCTCCTACTGTATTACCTTCTCTTCCTTGGCCAACCACTGCATTCCAGTCTCCCATCACAATTAGATTTTCGTCACCTTTTACATATTGTATTAAATCTTCTATCTCTTCATATATTCTTTTGATTTCCTCATCGTCCACTGAACTAGTAGGCATATAGACCTGCACTATTGTGGTAGGCATTGGTTTGTTGTCTATCTTGACGGCAATAATTCTCTCATTATGCTGGTCGTAATAGCTTACCTGCTGCCCTATTTTCTTATTCACTACGTATCGATTTTTCTGTACATAATTTATATAAGGATATATATCGTACTAAATTATGTGTAAATTTTATGTTCTAAAAGTTTGGACTCTTAATCCCCACTACTTGAAAAAACTCTGCAATCAAAAATTCCATACGCAGGTTTCCTACTAAAGCTGTGATACATATACCATACATGTATTTGGCAGAATATTGTGGGAGAAAATGAGATTTAAATGAAAAATTACAATTTGCAGGAAAATTAAAAGCAAAGTTCAAGTGATGTTTTCTTTCTGATTCATTACCTAAAAGTCACCAGAACCATATGTTTTCCTTCCTTTTCTTTCTTAGCAGCTTCTGTATGATCACTGGCAACTCTGGAAGCTTGTGTCTTCTTCTTCTCCTTCTCCAAAGAAGGGAAAATGATTCACCTGCATTTTGTTTTTCACAATGCAACTTTTCCTGAGTTGAAGGTACAGGGACTGTAGTTTCTGTCATGTCATGATTGTTAGCTATAGGTGCAGGACTTGCATGGCTTGAAGTTGATGCGACACTTTCCTGATGAGAACAATCTGATTCCGATAACATTTCATGACTTTTTGTCCCTGGTTTCTTCAATGGAGACTCCTGTTCGGTAATAGATGATCCCCACCTCTTTCCTATCAAAAGTCAGCAATTTGTCGCTTAGCTAAAGCTGATTTATGTTTACACATATTGTTTATTCCCTTGGATAAAGGCTATCAATTATTACAGCACACTTAATCATTCAGTAATCATAGTGTCATGATATGCAACTATAAGATGTTACTTGTGCTTACTTCACAAAAGTAAACAGACTGGCTACCCCCACAGAACTCACACAAAAATTAAATATACAATAATTACAAAACTTATAATTGTCGGCATTATTATAGTACCATCAGGAATACCAATACAAGCATACAATGTTACTCAATGACAGGTGAGTACTGAAATATTAGTCCGTAACAGGCTTTATAAATTCATTCAGAAATATGGCAGATCTTACAGCTGGATTCTGTATAAATATAGGAGGTGGGGGGGGGGGGGGTGCTGTTCGCCCATCCCATGGATGCGTAACTGCAAAAAACAGGCATATTTGATTAAATGGAAACATGACGATGACAACATTACATAACAAGCAGCTCAGCAGATGCCACGCCAATTTCTGCTGTGTGCAGACTAGTAAACAAAGCATTATTAAAGTGATAAATTGTTTGAATTCAACAGAATATTTTTGTGACAAGAAAGAAGAAACTCCATCCTTTCAATTTCAGTCATTAAAAAAAATTCACCCAAATGACCAAAATATTGATTTTTATCTCCGGAGTGTCGCCTTAAGACGGGGGGGGGGGTCCGCTAGGCAGCATTATCGGGTCTTTATCTTATTTTGTAAGTATAAATGATATCAGCAAAGAAATGGAATCACAGACAAGGCTTTTGCAGATGATGTTATACTTGTTTGTCTACTCCTTAGACCTATTTCTATATACGAGGTCAGGGATGAAATAAGATGAATTTATATGGCTTGTATTTACAGCCAGATATCTTTCCTGTCACCAGTCTCAGTTGAGGATTTTATGGAGATGAAGTGAATGATGGTGAATGAAATTGGGTAAGAAGGTGGGAGGAATTAGCTGTGACGTATGAACAGGAACTCTCCCGGCATTTGCCTGGAAGTAGAAATGGGAAACCACAGAAAACTATTCTCACAACAGCCAATGGTGGAGTTCCAACCCATGTGCCTCCCGAATGAAGAGCTTGGCTCCATAGCCGTTGCACATTAAAACGCACAGCCACTTCACTGGGTATGTTGTACAGTATAGAATAATAAGTAAGCTGCAGGATTGTAAGTGACGGCATAAAGACTTTGACGCAGTTGTGAGATGGACAACCGACAACGCATAATGGTACACAGGGTGAGAAAAAATCCTCTCGGTTTTAGTCACATTGATGATAAAAATATCATCTGATGGCCAGGCAGGCATCAATTTTTGAAAATGAGACAGTGTCTCATAGTGCATTGGCACTGCCGGTGGCTCCAAGTAGCCTACGCAGTGGCCTCCACGGTATGCACTAGCCATGCGTCTCGGTAGGTGTGCTATTTACAAACTGATGAGCTCAACTTAGCACACTGGGGCAAAATGCTGGCAACCAGGAATGAGTTAGCTGGAAAATTGATAATGTCCAATAATGGACCAACTATATTGGTATTTAGTCACATTGTCGATGGAGTGAAAGTATATCATGGGGATGACTGTAAACATCTAGGTGTTAATATAAGATAATTTTTTCACATTAATGATCTTGTAAATAAAGGTTACAGATCTCATCATGTGGTTATAAGGGTATTTTGGGGTTGTAATCAGTATATAAAGAAGAGGGCATGTAAGTTACTGGTAAGAATCCAATTAGAGTATGGTTCCAGTATGTAGGACCCTCACCAGGATTTTCCTTTTTCGAGAACTGGTAGAGATCCAAAAGAAAACAGCATAATTTGTTCTGGGCGATTTCTGACAAAAGAATAGTGGTTTGAAAATGTTGCAAAGAGCATGGAGACTAGCTGCTCAACTAAGCAGTACATTCCGAACTATCAGTGGAGAGATGGTGTTGAATTACATGGGGAATGTGCAAGTCATGAGGTTCAGACTGCTCCAGCAGACTTCTCTGAGTTACGTGTAGCCTAGTGCTGTGAATTGCGAATGTACAGCAAATAGTGAGCATGGAGCGATCATCGAGGGATATTATTATTGTTGTTATTTTTGATGGATTTAATGCTTTTTATTTTATACCATAAAGTGAATCAAATAATACCACAAAAGACCCTGTTATTTCAAATAAGTGAATAACAGAAGGTTTGATTTTTTCAATTTGCTTATATATTAAAATCCTAGGTGTGAAATAGGGGTGGAAGGGTTTAAAATATCTCCAAAGGGGTTAAATGAGGTTAGCTCCAGAAACAAAATTATTCATCCCTTCAAAACTGTTTGACATAAAAAGTTGTAATTTAAAAGATTATTTACTTTTTTATGTCTTTGGTGTCAAATGATATACCGTACTTCAAAATGTTTTAAATATTAATGTTACTGGTTTCACGTCCCACTAACTACTTTTACGGTTTTGCGGAGATGCTGAGGTGCTGAAATTTTGTCCTGTGGGTGTTCTTTTACATGCTGATAAATCCACCGACATGGGGCTGGTGTATTTGAGCACCTTCAAATACCTCCGGACTGAGCCAGGATCAAACCTGCCAACTTTGGCTCAGAAAGCCAGCACTGTAAACATCTGATCCACTTGGCTTGGCTTCAAACTATTTCTCCCCTAAGGAATTTAGATGGGGGTTGGCTCTGAAAAAATCACAATATCCTGTACTACCATACAGACAAGTAATAAATAAATATTTCCGTCAGTTAACACCACGCTCTTCCTTACTGTTTCACCACCTTTAATGCTGGTAGTCACTTGCATGTTCCTCATTAGTAAGTGAAAGCTTGAAATGAGTTTTTACAAGTAGGCAAGTTCATAATAAGAAGTTAAAGTTGGAATTACATGAACATATTGGGGCAAATATTTGTTTATAGGAAGAGGAATTAGTGATCGTATTAATTTACCAAGGGAGATCTTCAAGAGATTTCCATCTTCATAGAAATCGTTTAAGAAAAGATTAGACAAACAGTTGGTATGGAATCTGCCAGCTGGACGACAGCCCTAAATGCAGATCAGTGTTGATAGATTGTGAACATGCTGCATGCTACTTTTTATTATTCTTTTATAGAAGAAAAGGCAGTTTCTTGCTTTTTTAGTTACTGTAGTTCTAGTTCGTAAACTATTTCCTTTTTTTAAATTCAGATCCAAATTTTTGTCACTCTCTTAGTCTTTTAGCCCTTCTACTTATTTCTGCGCATCTTTACTTACACAGTTTCACTGGTTTAGGTTTTCATACTATCGAACAGCACCTGGTACACCTCTTTAACTCTTTGCCATCCCTAACGCTCCAGAGCATTTGACTATTATTACCCACCTGCCGTGCTGAATGCTCCAAAGCGCTCGTCACACACGCGTTCATTAGAAGTGTGTTGAGATTAAGATTGAAGGGTCTTGTGAAACCACACTGTATTCCCTTGACTCAGCAAGCTGTCAGGACCTTGTTGACAGCATTTCCTGTGTGTATTTCCCAAGCAGACCTACTTTATAAACATCACCGTTCAGTTAGAGATTATTCTTATTCAAGTTCACCCCATGTTGTCTAATCGCGGAGTTGTGTTGAAAGGTATGAAAGAATGCGAAACTGAAGATGTGTTAGAAGTTAGTGGAGATAGTGAGCTTTCTAGTTATGGTTCAGAATTGTATTCTGATGAATGTAGTAGTGATAATGATTCCATGAATCATGAGGGTGAACAAATATTCTGTGAAGATCGAGGGACAGAGCTACAAAGAAATGTTACTAGTGATATCTGGAGTCACAATATTCGATCTGATGAACTGGAAATATGGGAAAACAATGCCGGTCCAAATCACGATTTACCTTCCAGGAGTTCAGAAAAAGACGTTTTTGAATTATTTGTAGGATCAGAATTTTATGTGCTAGTAGCAGAGCAGTCGAATATTCATGCCAAATATTTACAAAGAAAAACTGGCACTGTTCATAATACCTGGCAAGACACTAATGCTGATGAAAGAAGGGGATATGCAGGAGTTCTAATTTATATGGGATTGGTTGTTTTACCTTCATTCTTTATGATATGAGCCGACCAGCTCTCACAGCTCATGGAAACAGACAGTTGAACTTCCGGCGCAACGTTGGTGCAACAGTTGATCGGGAACTTCACGTCCTGCAAATGTGCAGGCAGGAAAAGAAATTTGCCCATCGGCTGTCCATCCCCTAAATTATTTCATTCTCTTGTGAAGATACCTGGTCATGCCAAAGTGTGTTCTTTGTGTTTACAAATGAAAAATTGGGCAGCTTCTGGGAGAGGCAAACAAACAACGGGGTGCTTTTTGGAATACCATCAGGAGCAAAATGTGGATATTCAAAATTAGGGTGAGTACACATTTATTTGCACAAATCATTTAGGAATGAAATGCATAAGAAATTACATTTATATCTTTATTCGTTTGACTTCTAGTTATTTTCTTTTAAAGGGTGGTATTTATGCTGCTGTGCCTATTGGAATTTAAAGGACTTGGTCAGAAAACACGGTAACTACAACCGGGCATCCGCCTTTAAATGGGGAACGGCAAAGGGTTAATGCTGTTTTAATTCGTGTTTAATGGAGTAAGAAACTTTCTTAAGGCTCACATTTTTGGAATTGAAAACTTGCATAGCTTCCAAAACAGAAGAGAGAGAACTTGTTTGTAGCACGCAGTGGTATTGATCTCCAGCCACACACCTGTATCATTCTTTGTTTGAGTCCACAAGGAAGATAGAACTAAATGTATCTTTGCTTATCTTGTTACAATTTTTTTGTACTTCTAACACATTTCTTGCATAATATTAAAAGGAAGACCACACATTTTTGCATGTGTGTTTTGACATCAGTCCTCTTCCTATAGGAATATATTGCTAGAGTTTATAAGATTCTGTTTTACATATTGAAAAAATCGCAGTCACATTTTAGAAACATGTTACCTGGGAGCGGGAAGTTTTGCTCTCCATAGAACAGATTTATAATATGTGTAAGAGGCAGTACCAGAAAGCAATAATGTCCACACTCATGCTTCTGCTAAGATCATAGAAGGGTACCAGTATCAATATTTTGTCTCTTTTCATTTTGGATGACAAGTATAATGAAACTCTGCCTCCCCATGGCACTACAGTCCTGATGAACCTTGGCCAAAAAGTGACTGCTGCTCATCCGGAAGGCCTGCAGATTATGAGGTGACATGTGGTCAGTACAACGAATCCCTTTGGCTGTTCTTCCTGTAGGCTGAGTGGACCTCAAACTAACTCTCAGATCCAGGTAAAAATCCCTGACCTGACGGGGAATCGAACCCGAGGAGCATGACAATTCTGATTGCACCTACAAAGATGAAGTTAATGGCGTAGAGAACCAGTTCCCTCCACAAAAATGTCCATAGGCTTGAGCATCCAACCGTGGTCACACCCTTGGTTCACCTGCCCGTTGGACGAGGTGACGGATATTTATATGTCACAATAAAGAGTTCTAGAAGGTATGGGAGGTGGAAAGAGGAAGTTGGAGAAGTTGACATCACAGTGAGCGAAAGAGAGAGTAACATCTGTTATTGTAATATGGTGAACAGCATGTGGCAGTTCGACAGCGCTGAGAAAGGCCAGATACCTGAATAGTGCAGTCTGAAGATAAGTCATATCATACGGAAAACCCTGATTATATGTCACACAAGTCACAATGTTTCCAAGTTCCTCACGCTGCAGCCTTGTACTTAAGATGGCAATGACAGCAGATAAGGATATGATGGCATACTGCCAACTTTCCCAATTTAGGCGGGAGACTCCCGATTTTCTATAGTTTTTTCCGCCTTCCGATTATTCAATTATTTCTCCCGATTTTAGCTTAATTTTTGGTGAACTTCAAATGTTTGTTCACCACTTCAGCTTAGTGCATCAGTGGTTGGAAGTCTTTCGCACATTGGCCACATTCGAATGAAATATCGAGATGTTGATTAATATGAGAAATGCCCACAAATGTGCGATGTTTATTGAAACCTGTTTATCGTGACGGGTATATCAATTGTCAATCCCTCATTCTCACACACTATGTTCATGTTCGTTTCCATTAGTCTCGCCAATTCTAGAGACAAGTCCCTAGGTCTGGAGTCTTTTTTAGTAATTTACTGACAGAATTTCAAAGATAGCTACTAGTAACTTTTCCAGAGATTTTGGGGGCCATGTGGAGGCAATTCTAGCGAATTTTAAATTATGACTTGATAAATTTGCTGAGTGAAGTAGGCTGGTCTACACTAGCATTGCGCTTCGCATAATCACGCGGGCACGTGATGCAATATATTAATCTATGCATTTGCTAAAAAATGCAGATATATCATTTTTAGCCTTCTAGCCTTGTACAGCAACTGTCAGGTTTTGAGAAAATAAGTGTTGTAAAATTATAATACACCGTATTGTTTGTAGTTGTAGTGGCAGTGTTCTTAATTTTTATTAGAAGTGTTATTGAATTTAATGTGTGATTATGGGGAAGCCATCATATGTACAAAGCTAAGGAATCGGACCGAGTGAATTGGCGCCATGCTGTTAGGGGGACGCAGCTGTAAGCTTGCATTCGGGAGATAATGGGTTCGAAGCCCACTGGCGGCAGCCCTGAAGACGATATTCCGTAGTTTTCCATTTGCACACCAGGCGAATTCTGGGGCTGTACCTTAATTAAGGCCACGACTACTTTATTCCCACTCCTAGCCCTTTCCTATCCCATCGTTGCCATAAGACCTATCTGTGTCGGTGCAGCGTAAAGCAGATTTTTTAAAAATTAAGGAATCGGCATAAATGTTCAACTGGCCAAGACATGTAGACTAAGCAGTTTCTACCAATTGTATTTTTCCTGATTTTCATATCAAAATCTCCCGATTTTTTTTGTTTTGTAAAGTTGGCAGATATGTGATGGTAAATGGGGTGAAAAGTTGGGTTGTATGTGCCACTAAGCAACTCCCACTTCCCATCCTCCTATTGGGTAAGTTTAATGCCCATCACATGTTATGGGGTTCTAAAATGCCTTGTCCCAGGGGAAGGGAGTTGGAACAATTAATAGGAGAGCTGAATTTATGCATTTTAAACATAGGGAACCAACATATTTCAGCATAGCGCACGGTACCCTCTCGCACATTGATGTTGGTCTATGCAGCTGTGCGCTCGTTCCCGTTTCAATGGGATATACACGATGACCTGTGTGACAGTGGCCATTTCCCCATTAATCTTACTTTGTTGAAACAGACATCCATTGAAGCTCCTCCCCGATGGATACTTAAATGTGCTAAGCGGCCAAAGTTCACATTACTAGCTGTCTTTAACAATGTGAATAGCTGGAGCATAGTTGATGCTATAACATATATGGTACAAGTAATTCTTACTGCTGATGTTGATGATTCTTTCTATCTTTTTCTGGGACTCCTCAATGAAAACTCTTTCCATGGTGGAACGAAGAAATTGCAGCAGCTATAAAAGAACGACATCATGCTCTATAAACACTTTCGTAGGAAGTCTACTGTGTCCAACTTGGTATCATTTAAAAAAACTCTGCACTGAGGCGCGAGTTCTTATTCAACACAGTAAAAATGATTCATGGGAGAGATGTGCATCATCTATGACACCATATACACAGTCATCTCAAGTGTGGACTAAACTTCAATGCATTTCAAGAGTACAAGGACCATACTTAGTACCAGGAATTTCCATTGCAGGCAGTATCGTCACTGATCCACCCACGGCTGCTAATCATCTAGCAAGTCATTTCGCAGATGTGTCTTGTTCCAGGAATTACCATCCTGATTTTCTGGCTCTGAAGCATGACGCAGACCACCATCATCTGATTTTTGCCACTCATGTTTCATAGGATTATAATTTGCCCTTTAAGGGACAGGAACTCCGCCTTCGCGCTTTGCAAGGACACAGCTCCTGGACCAGATAACGTCCATAAGCAGATGTTGAAACACCTCAGTGAGGATAGCCTCTTATATATTCTTGGGGTGTTCAACCAAATCTGGATAGAGGGTGATTTTCCGTCACAGTGGCGAGAGGGAATAGTAATTCCTCTCCTCGAGCCTGACAAAGATGCAAGTAGTTACAGACCTATTTGTCTCACTAAATGTCTTTATAAACTATTTGAGACAATGGTGAATCGCCAACTTGGGTGGTGTTTGGAGAAAGGAGGACATTATTCCAAGTACCAACGCAGTTTTCAAGCTGCCTGTTCACCACTTTGTATGCCTGGAGAGTTCCATCCAGGACGCATTTCTCCGAAAGCACCATTTAGTGGCTGTTTTCTTTGATTTAGAAAAGGCCTATGACACCATATGGTGATAAGGCAACCTTTCGGTCCTGTATCAGTGGAATTTCCGAAGTATCTTAACAATTTTTATTGCAAATCTTTTGTCCCTCTGTCTATTCCATGCCTGAGTAGCGGGGGCTTATTCGCAATATCATGTTCGGGAAAATGGAGTCCCACAGAGATCAGTTCTCAGTGTCATTCTGTTCACGATTGCTATAAACTGTATTGTTGCTACTACTGATTCAGTAGTAATACTGTCGCTATATGTAGACAATTTTGCTTTGCATTATAGCTCACCAAGTGTGGCAGTCGCAGAGTGATAATTACAGGAAGCTATTAGGAAAGTGGAATAGTGGATCTTAGAACATGGCTTTTGGTTTTCAACTGCAAAGACCTCTGTTGTTCACTTCTGCTGGAAGTGCACCCTTCACTCCCATCCTGAGCTTTATTTAGTGGTGGTGGTGGTGGGGAGATTGCTCTTCCTATAGTGGACACATACCGCTTCCTTGGACTCCTTTTTGATAGTAAATTATTGTGGGAGCCACACGTGCATCAGGTAAAATCCAAATGCGCTAAGAAACTGAATATTTTGAAGTTTCTTAGTGGCACTAGTGGGAGGGGAGAGGGCCAGACTGTATGGCACTCCTACGATTTTATAGGACACATATTTTATCCAGATTAGACTGCAGCAGTGCAGCTTATGCATGAGCAAGGCAAAGCGTCTTTATGAAACTGAATAGTATCCACCACAGCGGAGTTAGGTTGGCAACGGGAGCATCTGTACAAGCCCCGTAGCTAGCCTGCTTACTGAATCTGGTGTGCCGCCTTTACACCTGAGGCACCAACAAATATTATTCTCCTATTCTGAAAATTTTCAACATTCCACTTCACCCAATATATCACTGCATATTTTACAATATAAACTATCTACTGTATGCTGCTTATCCACGAGCAACACAGCCAATTGGTATATGCTTGGATAGCATTTACTGATCATTTGATGTACCTTCAGTTCCTTGTCTTGTTAGACGACCAAGTAAAGTACCTCCATGGATAATCAACAACCTGAAATAATCCTGGATCTGCACACCCGCCCAAAAGTGAACATGGACCCCTCCATTCTTCGGAGTCTCTTCCTGTTCATTGTTGGCCAGTATCCAGATTCAGTAGTTTTTTACACGGATGGTTCAAGGGTGGAAGACAAAGTAGGCTGTCATTTAAGAGTTTTCTTTCTTCCTCTACCCAGAAACCTGTAGTGTGTACACAGCAGAGCTCTATGCTATTTTTGAAGCTCTGTGGTACACTCTTTCCAATGAATGCTGGCACTTTCTGCTGTGTAACAACTCCTTGAGCTTGTTACAATCTATTGATGCATGTTTCTCTCTGCACCCACCGTGCAGCGGATCCAGGACCTGCACACTATGCCTACAGAACTTCCACATGACACATATACGTTAGTGATCCGTTCACATATCTACAAGAAAAAAAATAGTTGCCATGACTTTTTCCCCAATCCTCCTAGTAATAATAATAATGTTTCACCAAGACGGAAAGACCTCTCAGTTTTAATTACATAACTGTGTTGATGGGGTGAAAGTAACTTACGGGGATCACTATAAGTACCTAGTTGTCAATATAAGGAAAGTTTTTGGGGTAATAACTTGAATGAGGTTGTAAATAAATGATACAGATCTCTTCATATTGTTATGAGGGTATTTAGGATTGTAGTAAGGATGTAAACGAGAAGGCATACAAGTGTCTGAATAAATATGTAACCTTACTTTGCCAATTAGAGTACGGTCCCAGTGTATGGGACCCACACCAGGATTTACTTAATACAAGAACTGGAAATGGTGCAAAGATTTCTGACAAAAGAGTAGTTATGGAAATGTTGTGAACTTTGGTCTGCGAAGAAATGGGAGTAAGGAGATGAGCTGCTCGACTAAGTGGAATGTAATATGCTTGCAATATTCTGATACGGGTCTAATCATGAGATTAGTTACATGTAATAAGTGGAATGTTCTGAGCTGTCAGTGGAGAGATGGCGTGGGATGACATTATTTGAAGAATATCATCCCTGGAAAGGCAAAGTGTCGTAAGCGACATTTTTGTCAAAATTGAGGTTACAATATTTATATGTCAATCAGACTCCAGTGCACTTGCTGACAAAGTATCGTAAGCATCAAATGAATCTAGAGAATAAAAACTACGTAAAAAAGAAATTATTGTAACCACCATCAGTAATATACAGAACACCAGGTTATCGTAAGCACCAGTCATTACATATAAAGTACCTGAGTTAGAAACTTGTAATTTGCATACAGATTATCGTAAGTTTTAATTCGGGAGGGAACGTGAGATGTGTCAATTTCATGTTCGTGACTGTTGTCGGTCATTGCTGTAGTACACGTTTTATAACTGCCTCAAATCAATTTGGCACTTGAAACATAAGGCAAAGCCTGCTGGCAGATCGCATGTTGACTGATAGCTAGTATACTTTTTTTTTTTACGTCGCACCGACACAGATATGTCTTACAGTGACGATAGGATAGGACAGGCCTAGGAAGTGGAAGGAAGTGGCCGTGGCCTTAATTAAGGTACAGCCCCGGCATTTGCCTGGTGTTGCTAGTATACTAGTGGAATGCAGAAGAAAGGTGGGAGGAGAAGAGAAGACTAGGGGCTGCTTCTTGTGACAGACTTGACTTAGAAAGTATGGTCAGTAGCTAAACAAATTATTGTCAGTACATATTCCTACCATCCTTGCCTGAAGTGAATTATGCTGCTGAAGCTACTAAACTTAAGTTTGCAACAACAAGAGGAGAAACGCGAGAGATTGTTCAGTTTTCATAGTTTTATGAATAAGGAAGCTGACGACAGAAAGAATAAAACACAAGAACAGTATAGAAGGGAGTTGTTGAAAGTACAACAACAAATAGCAGATGCAACAAAAGTGTTGTAGAGGACGGTCAAGAGAATTTTAACCGAGCAAGTTGGCCATACGGTTACAGTCACACAACTGTAAGCTTGCATTCGGGAGGTAGTGGGTTTAAAGGTGGTTTTCCATGGTTTCCCATTTTCACACAAGGAAAAAGCTAGGGCTGTACCTTAATTAAGGCCACAGCCGCTACTTTCCCAATCCTAGCCATTTTCCATCCCACCATTGCCAAAACCCTTCAATGTGTTAGTATGATGTTAAACAAGTAGTCAAAAAAAACCCAACGAAATGGTAGAAATGGTAGAACAGAGACAGCATGAGACTGAGGAAACTTCATTTGGGACACCAAGAAAAATATGGGAAAGGAAAAAGTGTGTAATGGATTTTAAGATTTCGACACACAATCCATGAATTTTACATTCTTCAGAAACAACTCCATCAATATCTAAAGTACGATCTGTGTCAGGAGAGAAGATTGGTTTCCAAGGAGGTTGTATCAGTTTTAGAAGTATTGTAAAAGAGATAGGTTTGAACTGGAAGAAGATCAGAAATAATAGAAGGGTTTTAATTGATGTCGCCTATACAGCGAAAGACCTGCACCGGGCGCCTCTGGAGGCCACACATGATGACATGACAGTAGTTATCTTGTGAGTGAGTTGCTGCAGAAACTGAATGTACCTCTGATGACTGGTGGGTGATAACCAGCAAGGAGATTAGCAGATGACACAAGACGAGTATTTAAACATTACTTATGACTCAAAACACAGTGATTGTTCTATTACCACAAACAGATGAAGAGAACTGATAAAAATGTTCTTTTCTAAATATTCTACTGTAATCAGTGTAGTAAGTCAATTTTTGTATTGTTTTTTAACCAAATTTCTTAATACATTCATTTAAGAAAATATCTTATTGTTCTTGTGCCGTATGTTTTAGGCAAATTCCCCTGCCTCTTTTGGGCTATGTCTTGGCTACCTGGTAGCCCCTTTAAGATTTATGTTTTGCCTTATATCTGCTATGTTTGGCTTTTAAGGTTTGATATTTCTTATTTATATGCTTAGTATGTGTGTCTACTTATAACTTTCTTTGGACGTGTTTTCCACCACGCAATTGCCTTGTGCAGGTTACTATGGCAATGTGCCTTCCCCTCTTATCTAGCCAATTGTGCTGGCCTTCCCCCTCCCTCCCCGTCTGCTGCTCGCTCTGCTGTGTCGAGCAGCGGGCGAGGTCTGGGACTTGACTTGTAGCCAGCGGCCTGGCAATAACTCTGTGCTTGGAGTGAGAGCGGCTGGTTCCGCTCGGGTTTCGAACCCTTGACTGTCCATGGTGTGGGAGGTAAGAAGTTCACTAAATAAAGTGTGGAGTTTCAGCGGGTGTAACGAAGGGAGGATATCGTCATTTTACGATTTGTGAAACCTTTGTTAACATGAGATGTTTGTATTACAGTGTCCTTTAAGTAAGTGAACACGTCCTGGCACTTCTGAATTTGCTGCCACCTTTGTGGTTAGTTGGGTTCCCTGTTAAATTGGCCGTGAGCGGAGTTGTTTATTAACTCACCTCCCTTTCTTGATACACAGTCTAGCGACCTTGGGTTTACGTTGCATGTTGATGCTTAACTACTACCTTATGCTATGTTAATACCTCACTGTATTTAGGGGTTATTGTCACCCATGTATGATTCGTATTAAGGTGTTCAGAATTATGAACATTTGTGAACTCTTAGAGAAAATAAGCAAAGTTGTAAGTCTGTACATGTTAGCGACTAGAGTCACTGTGTGCACGAGATGCCTTGAAAACTGAAGGGGGCATTGAACAGTTAAAACTCACTTTCATATTTTTATTGTAATTGTAATTTTTATATTATATTTTTGGGCATGAGCCCGGCCATTATGTACTTATTCTACAGCCTGAGGCTGACTTAAACTTTAAAACATGTATCTTTTATATTAATTGTACATTTTAACACACCGAAGGAAAACCCAGCAAGGGAATTGCATCTGAAATAAATGTGTTAATTCTTTGAAAGGTACGCTATCTTTAACCAGGGCCGGGGCCGTACGCTTTTCCTCTTCCCTTCTCCTGTGTGGGAATTATAGAAAAACTATGCAGGGGTACAGAGTGGTAGCCCGGAGCATGGTTGAAAGGGCCTGGTTTCAATTTGTGTATTATTCAGATTACTTTTGAGTATACTCTTGGAATTTCTTTCGACCTGTGGGTCTAACAACTTCAGAACATAATGGCAGCTTGAGATGTCCCTTATCCAGGGTCCTTGCGAAAGGAGGAGTTATTACACGAACTGCTCATCAAGAACTTGGAGTCAAAAGGAACTGTGAAAAGCAATGAGAATTTACTAAGATCGAACCTTGACAAACCTATTACCATGCCTGTTTATACTGACAGCAAGGTTGGTGGGGCAACATCCTTGATCTGGGCAAACTTAACAGAGGTCAATCAATCAATATGGATCTGCATTTAGGACAGTCGCCCAGGTGGCAGATTCCCTATCCGTTGTTTTCCTAGCCTTTTCTTAAATGATTGCAAAGAAATTGGAAATTTATTGAACATCTCCCTTGGTAAGTTATTCCATTCCCTAACTCCCCTTCCTATAAACGAATATTTGCCCCAATTTGTCCTCTTGAATTCCAACTTTATCTTCATATTGTGATCTTTCCTACTTTTAAAGACACAACTCAAACTTATTCACCTAGAGATGTCCTCCCACGCCATCTCTCCACTGACAGCTCGGAACATACCACTTAGTTGAGCAGCTTGTCCCCTTTCTCCCAAGTCTTCCCAGCCCAAACTTTGCAACATTTTTGTAATGCCACTCTTTTGTTGGAAATCACCCAGAACAAATCGAGCTGCTTTTCTTTGGACTTTTTCCAGTTCATGAATCAAGTAATCCTGGTGAGGGTTCCATACACTGGAACTATACTCTAGTTGGCGTCTTACCGGAGACTTACATGCCCTCTCCTTTACGTCCTCACTACAACCCATAAATACCCTCATAACCATGTGCAGAGATCTGTACCCTTTATTTACAATCATATTTATGTGATTACCCCAATGAAGATCATTCCTTATATTAACACCTAGTATTTACAATGATCCCCAAAGTGAACCTTCACCCCATCAATGCAGTAATTAAAACTGAGAGGACTTTTCCTATTTGTGAAATTCACAACCTGACTTTTATCCCCGTTTATCATCATACCATTGCCTACTGTCCATCTCACAACATTATCAAGGTCATTTTGCAGTTGCTCACAATCTTGTAACTTATTTATTACTCTGTACAGAATTACATCATCTGCAAAGAGCCTTATCTCTGATTCCACTTCTTTACACATATCATCGATATATATAAGAAAACAAAAAGGTCCAGTAATACTGTCTTGAGGAATTCCCCTCTTAATTATTACAAGGACAGATAAAGCTTCACCTACTCTAATTCTCTGAGTTCTATTTTCTAGAAACAGAGCCACCCATTCAGTCACTCTTTTGTCAAGTCCAGTTGCACTCATTTTTGCCAGTAGTCTCCCATGATCTACCCTATCAAATGCCTTAGACAGGTCAATCACGAGACAGTCCAATTGACCTCCTGAATCCAGGATATCTGCTATAACTTGCTGGAATCCTACAAGTTGGGCTTCAGTGGAATAGTCTTTTCTAAACCCACACTGCCTTCTATCAAACCAGGTATTAATTTTGTACACATGTCTTATATAATCAGAAGGAATGCTTTTCCAAAGCTTACATACAATGCATGTCAAACTGACTGCCCTGTAATTTTCAGCTTTATGTCTACCACCCTTTCGTTTATATACAGGGGCTACTAGAGCAACTCTCCATTCATTTGGTATAAAGTTCCTTCTTGCAAACAATAATCAGACAAGTACTTCAGACATGGTACTATATCCCAACCCATTAAAATAAATAAAGTAAATTCGTGTCCTCATCCCGAGGTGGTGCAGCTCTTTTCAGGCACACCTCCATTGGAGGTGAGCTGCATGTACCATATCAACCACATACCAGCCCTCCTGTCACTTTTAAATTTCTGGCAGTACCGGGAATCGAACCCGGGCCCCCGAGGACGGCAGCTAATAACACTAACCGTTACGCTACAGAGGCGGACATCCCAACCCATTGTCTTTAGTATATCCCCCGAAACCTTATCAATTCCAGCTGCTTTTCTAGTTTTCAACTTTTGTATCTTACTGTAAATGTCATTGCTGTCATAGGTAAATTTTAATACTTCTTTAGTATTAGTCACCTCCTCTATCTGGACATTATCCTTGTAACCAACAATCTTTACATACTGCTGACTGAGTACTTATGCCTTTTGAAGATCCTCGGATACACACTCCCCTTGTTCATTAACGATTCCTGGAATGACCTTGGAACCTGTTTCTGCCTTAAAGTACCTATACATACTCTTCCATTTTACACTAAAATTTGTATGGCCACCAATTATGCTTGCCATCATGTTATCCTTAGCTGACTTCTTTGCTAGATTCAATTTCCTGGTAAGTTCCTTCAATTTCTCCTTACTTCCACAGCCATATCTAACTCTATTTCTTTCCAATCTGCACCTCCTTCTTAGTCTCTTTATATCTTTATTATAATAAGGTGGGTTTTTACCATTTCTTACCATCTTTAAAGGTACAAACCTGTTTTCACATTCCTCAACCATTGCTTAAACCCATCCCAGAGTCTGTTTACATTTTTATTTGCCATTTTCCACCGATCATAGTTACTTATTAAAAACTCCCTCATGCATGTTTTATCAGCCATATGGTACTGCCTAATAGTCCTAATTTTAATCTCTTCCTTTCTTTCACATTTATTTTTAATTACCACAAAGACAGCTTCGTGATCACTAATACCGTCTATTACTTCGGTTTCTCTTTAGAGCTCATCTGGTTTTACCAGCACCACACCTAGAATATTCTTCCCTCTAGTTGGTTCCATCACTTTCTGAAACAGCTGCCCTTCCCATATTAACTTATTTGCCATTTGTTGGCCATGCTTTCTGTCGTTCGCAATACCTTCCCAATTGACATTTGGTTAATTGAGATCACCCGCTACAATCACGTTCCTTTCCTTATCGTTTCCCACATAGCTGATTATCTTATCAAATAATTCTGAATCAGCATCTGCGCTATCCTTTCCTAGTCTGTAAACTCCAAAAACAACAAGTTGCCTATTATCTTTAGAGATGAGCCTTACCCCTAGAATTTCTTTTTTGTCATCTTTAACTTTTTCGTAGCTTACAAATTCTTCTTTCACGAGAATGAATACCCCTCCCCCCTCCTACCATTCCTATCCTATCTCTATGATACGCCCTCCAGTTCCGTGAGAAAATTTCTGCATCCATTATATCATTTCTCAGCCATGATCCAACTCCTATTACAATATCTGGTAAGTATATATCTATTAAATTACTTAATTTAATTCCTTTCTTTACAATACTTCTACAGTTGAGCACTAACAGTTTTATGTCATCCCTACTTGATTTCCAGTTCCCTGTTCCCATAACACTGCTCCCTAGGCCACCCTGTTTCCCTAATGTACCTCCCTATAACCCTTGTAAACAAATTTCCTAACTTATATGTACCACTGCGGTTTAAGATCGTCTCAGTCATGGATTTTTTGGAAACTGATATTGCTTCGGTTCATCAGCTAAAGAGGGTTCAATGTCGTGTGAACCACTATTTACAAAGGATCGAAGATTTGCACTCCGTAGAACTTATAGATGACCTTAAGTGTCAGTTTGAGGCATTGCAATCGGAAACCTCCGCATTATTAGAGAAGGTTGATTCATGGTTGATGTGGTTGTCGGCTAAACCTAAGAACACTTGCCCTCCCATTACTCTGGCTGAAAGTGAGTCGAATATGGCAGTTGACGGAGTTGAGTTAAACGGGCAGTCAGCCCCCTTATCTATGCCTCTATTAAGATTTCGTGATGGCCTTTCATGCAAGGATCAGCAGTCTACTTCGGTGCTCTATAGCATGGGGTTTTCTAGTCTTCCTCACCCCTTGAGTCTTGTGTTAAAAAAGGCTTCTTGTTATTCAGTCAGTTCGGCAAGCGAGGTTGTGTTGTTTCTTTGATTTTTTGTCGAATTCCAGGACCATGCATTGGTTTTCGGAATGTCAAACGTACAGGTACTCCAAATAATTTACCCCTGTGCCACCGGTGTGTTAGCTGACAAAATCGTTGACGCCATAGTGGCCGAAACTTCACTTACACAAATTTCATGCGAACTTGTTGACATATTTTATCCTGGCATGTGCTCTTAATTCTTTAATTCAGAAACATAATTTTAGAGTGCAGCGTGAGGCGAAAGCTTGTCTGTTTTTATTTCGGATATTAAATTTTACACTCGGGTATTTGTTATTCTGAAGAGCAAATGGTGTCTACGATCGTGGAGGGCATCTCCCCTAATTATTGGTCCTATCTGTGCTTTGCCACTCGCCCTCGTACATTTATCGAACTTGAGGCTGTGGTTGTATCAGCCGAGGGAGTTCGGCATGCCGACTCTCTCCATGAGTCGATTGAACCTTTGTCGAACCACCGTACCCAGCCACCTTCGTCTGGGAAACCTGCCCCTGTTAGGAAGTGTTATGCTTGTGGGGCATTCGATCATTTGCTTAATTGATGTCCTTCACTAACTTCCACCAATACCATGCCTAGTGCCGGTGGTAGTGAGAGGAATAATATGGAGTTATCAGGTGTCGTCTTTTTTTGATGTGGTTTAAGGGGACATAAGGCGAGGTGGTGCCCTAAATGTTCAGCAGAAAGCTGACTAGGCCAGGAGTCGGTCTCCATCTGAGCTGACCTTTCTTCCTTTGATGTAGAGAGACGTAATTTCCGTCTTTCCCTTCAGTCAGCGTTGGATTGCCTGCCCGAGTGCTTGGAAATATCGGGCGATGTTAAGGGATTTGCTCCTTTTATTCCCATCACGTTAAATAATGAACATGCCCAAGCCCTCTTGGACTTGGGGAGTGTTCTTTCTCTCATGAGTGAATCTTGGGTTATTTCGCATAAGGCTGTCTGTAAAATTTCTGATATTCAGCCTATATCTTTTTCATGTATTTCAGCCAACCTGTCTAAACTTGAAGTAATTGGTTTAATCAAATGTAAGATTCACATTTCCAACTTTACGTGGAAGTATTGCTTTTATGTAGCTAAGGATTGATCGTGTCCTGTAGTCCTTGAGGCTAGTTTTTTTGCTTTTTCTGGACATGTGTTAGACATGCAAAATAACATTTGCTGGTTCAAGTTTGCTGAACAGGAAAAAATCGGTTTGTCCTGGCATAATTTTGCTTTAGCTTCATGTGTGGCATCCCCTCAAGGCGAAATGGTCTCCAATCTTAGCCATTTGCCTGAGGGCAAGGCTCAGTGCATTAGGGAGATATGTAGTGCATTTCCTGATGTTTTTACTGAAAAATTGGGAGTTACTAACATATTTGAGTATAAGATCGAAGTCACTGATTCTGTCCCTGTGAGGATTCCACCTTATTGGCTTTTGCCCCCCAAAATGCAGGCTTTGAAGCAGATTATTAACAAGATGCTTGATGACGGTATCATATGTCCTTCTACTTCCTCATACTCCTCTCCCATTTTTCTAGTACCCAAACCGCAAGGTGGGTTTAGGCCTGTTCTTGACTACAAGCTGTTAAATAAGAAGATCATATTACAATCAGTTCCTCTCCCAGATCTGCACTCGTGTTTTTATGTGGTTCAAACGGGCCAAGTATTTTACTGTCTTAGATTTGAACCAAGCTTATTATCAGATCCCTTTTGCCAAAGAATCTCGTAATCTAACAGCCTTCGCGACCGATTGGAACCTGTATGAATTTTGGCGTGTACCTTTTGGCATTTCCACTTGGGATGAAGTGTTGACTAGGCTCCTTGATCACTTGTTTTCGGACATCAAATTCAGTTATTTGTATCATTATTTGGATGATGTGATTGTGTACTCCGAAACCTTTGAAGATCATCTTCAGCATCTAAAGGAAGTCCTGTCTTGGTTGCGTCAAGCCGGGTTGACGGTTAAGCTGTCTAAGGTCTCCTTCACTAGGCCACAGATATCCTTTCTCGGTGATATCCTTTCGCCTAGTGGGGTGTCGGTTGACCAATCTCGCACCCATGCTATTCATCAGTTTCATCCCCCTACAAACGTTAAAGGCGTAGCTCGGTTTGTTGGGATGATTAATTTCTTTCGCAAGTTTATCCCCAACTTCGCTAATTATGCTGCCCCACTTTACTCGCTTCGTCGTATGGGAGTTAAGTTTGAATGGGAGTGTTCTTAGCAAATGGCTTTTGAGGACTTAAAAATGGCTATTTCTAACGCTCCTGTGCTGGCTATGCCAGATTTTAGCAAGCCTTTTTTAGTTCAGACAGACACCTCCTCGTCCGCTGTTGCAGCAGTTTTAATGCAGGATAAGGAATTGGGTGGGCACCCCATTGCGTACACCTCTAGGACAGTATCCTCGGTCGAGTCAAAGTATTCAGTTTATGAGCTTGAGGGTTTAGCGGTTTTATTAGTCCAAGAGAAGTTTAGGATGTATTCGGAGCATGTTAAGTTCCTGCTTGAAACCGATAATCAGGTGCTTAGCTGGGTCCTTGCTAAGCCTAGAAGGACTGGTGGCTTAGCCAGGTGGGCTATTCGGATTTCTGTCTTTCAATTCAATGTCTGCCATATTTGAGAGACAGAAAATGTCATCGCCGATTCCTTAAGTCGAATGTTCTCTGACCATGACGTTAGTTCTTCTGATTCCCCAGGTTCTGAACCCGTGTTTTCTTTACCTCTCTCCTGTGGTATCCTATCGGATACCCCTTTGGTGTTTCACTAGATTGCTAAACTGCAGACTGAGGATCCGGTATTGTCCCCTATTATTCAGGATCTTAAAAACAGGCAGAATATTGCCCCCTACATCCTTAGAAACGATGTTCTGTGTTGTCCTTCTTGATCCGATAAGAAGATGAAGGTGGTTATCCCCTCGGTCTTGGTTCTGGTGATTTTTAAATATTATCATGAAACTCTTTTGGGTGGTCATCTAGCAGTGTTCAAGACTAGGGAGAAGATTCGGGAGAATTTAATGTGAAAAGGCCTGGACGGGGAAGTTCGGGAGATGGTTAAGGCCTGTAAGGTCTGCGGCCTTAGCAAGCCAACTGTGAGTTCGAGAATGGGTCTCTTGTCATCCCACCAAGCTACTTGTCCCATGGAGCAGATGTACACTGACTGACAGAGCAAATGCAACACCAAGGAGGAGTGGTTCGAAAGGGATGAAAGTTGGGGAAAAAACAGAGTCGGCACAGAAGAATAATTGATGTTTATTTCAAACCGATATGCAGGTTACACAATGCGCACGGCATCGACTCAGTAGGATGTAGGACCACCGCGAGCGGCGATGCACGCAGAAACACGTCGAGGTACAGAGTCAATAAGAGTGCGGATGGTGTCCTGAGGGATGGTTTTCCATTCTCTGTCAACCATTTGCCACAGTTGGTCGTCCGTACGAGGCTGGGGCAGAGTTTGCAAACGGCGTCCAATGAGATCCCACACGTGTTCGATTGGTGAGAGATCCGGAGAGTACGCTGGCCACGGAAGCATCTGTACACCTCGTAGAGCCTGTTGGGAGATGCGAGCAGTGTGTGGGCGGGCATTATCCTGCTGAAACAGAGCATTGGGCAGCCCCTGAAAGTACGGGAGTGCCACCGGCCGCAGCACATGCTGCACGTAGCGGTGGGCATTTAACATGCCTTGAATACGCACTAGAGGTGACGTGGAATCATACGCAATAGCGCCCCAAACCATGATGCCGCGTTGTCTAGCGGTAGGGCGCTCCACAGTTACTGCCGGATTTGACCTTTCTCCACGCCGACGCCACACTCGTCTGCGGTGACTATCACTGACAGAACAGAAGCGTGACTCATCGGAGAACACGACGTTCCGCCATTCCCTCATCCAAGTCGCTCTAGCCCGGCACCATGCCAGGCGTGCACGTCTATGCTGTGGAGTCAATGGTAGTCTTCTGAGCGGACGCCGGGAGTGCAGGCCTCCTTCAACCAATCGACGGGAAATTGTTCTGGTCGATATTGGAACAGCCAGGGTGTCTTGCACATGCTGAAGAATGGCGGTTGACGTGGCGTGGCGTGCGGGGCTGCCACCGCTTGGCGGCGAATGCGCCGATCCTCACGTGCTGACGTCTCTCGGGCTGCGCCTGGACCCCTCGCACGTGCCACATGTCCCTGCGCCAACCATCTTCGCCACAGGCGCTGCACCGTGGACACATCCCTATGGGTATCGGCTGCGATTTGACGAAGCGACCAACCTGCCCTTCTCAGCCCGATCACCATACCCCTCGTAAAGTCGTCTGTCTGCTGGAAATGCCTCCGTTGACGGCGGCCAGGCATTCTTAGCTATACACGTGTCCTGTGGCACACGACAACACGTTCTACAATGACTGTCGGCTGAGAAATCACGGTACGAAGTGGGCCATTCGCCAACGCCGTGTCCCATTTATCGTTCGCTACGTGCGCAGCACAGCGGCACATTTCACATCATGAGCATACCTCAGTGACGTCAGTCTACCCTGCAATTGGCATAAAGTTCTGACCACTCCTTCTTGGTGTTGCATTTGCTCTGTCAGTCAGTGTATATTGATTACGTGGGCCCCTTCCTCCGGTCAAAGGGTGATGGGAATAGGTTTATTTTGGTTTGTGTGGACGGGTTTACCCATTTTTCTTGGCTATTCCCCACCAGACTTGCTACCACCAAAACAAGTCCATCTTTTCATCCTTTGGGCCATGTCAATTTTTAGTATCCGACAGTGCTAAGGCATTTACCTGGAATTTGTTTAGAAGGTTTTGTTTCAATCTTTCGATTTCCCATGTCACGACTTCCCCTTATTACCCTCAGCCCTCGTATGCTGAAAGGGTCAATCGCAACCTTCATTCGGCCCTCGTTGCTTTCCACCATCAGGATGTGTCGGGATGGCATACCTCCCTTCCTTGGCTCGCATTCGCTTTCAACTCCGCGGTCCATGATGCTCACAAATTTTTTCCGGTTTCCCTAATGTTTTCCTTTGTGCCAAATTCTCCTATTTCCAACTTATGGAACATTAATGAGTTGCTTCCCGAGAAGATTGATCCTCCTAACATTAGGGAGATT
This sequence comes from Anabrus simplex, assembly GCF_040414725.1. Lineage (NCBI taxonomy): Eukaryota > Metazoa > Arthropoda > Insecta > Orthoptera > Tettigoniidae > Anabrus > Anabrus simplex. Next base: position 180,521,386 of record NC_090266.1, read on the forward strand.
TGGAAGAAAGCCAAACATAACCTTAAGGTATCATACGAGCAGAAGCTGGTCCGCTATGATCAAGGCCGCCGACCTACTGACTTGGTTGTCGGTGACAAGGTGTTTATTAAAAATTTTGTGCCATCTGGGAAATTAGCTCCTCGTTTCAGAGGCCCCTGTACTATTCTCGATTTCCTCACTCCTGTCACTTTGCTGGTCAGTGACTCGGAGATCGAGAGAGTTTTGAGAGTGCATCTGTCCCAGGTTAAACCCGCTTGAGAGTTGGCCTTCGCGCCCTTCCAATTCTGTTAATTATTACATCTTGATTTTGTTCTACTTTGCTGGATTTTTCTCTTCTTAATGGGTAATTTAATTATCTTGGCAATTTTGCCCTTCTTAATTGTTTTTTATGTAAGAATGTGTTGTGAATCCTCTGGAGTCCCACCCTTTCCTTACCTCCACACCGTTGGTTGTGCCGCCGTGGCACCTCGACTGATGTTCCACCTCATCGCCTGCCTAACTACTTGCTTCGACATGCTGCTGGCTCTCTGCTTTGTGTTTGCAGTGTCGGAAAGATCGTCGACAGTGCCCCAAGCTTCGAGGTAGGGCCCCCGCTGGAGCTGCTTCTTGGGCATCTTACTGTCCTGATGCCGTGTCTCAGCAGCAGATTCTTGCAAACAGCAGCGTGCGTCTCCTTGCCGCAAGTTACAATTTTTGGTACTCTCTCATCTATTACAATTGTTGGGTGCGTGCTGGTCCACCTACTCCAAGGCCTTATAATCTTGCGGAAATGTTGGCCACGCTGTTCAGTCTGGTCCAGTTATGTGTTATGGGACTCATCATATCTACGTCGTTTGTCATTGTGTCATCCCGGGAAGACATATAATCTCTTCATATCTCATCTTTGATCACCTCAAGAAAGAGCCCGACCAAAACAGAAATTATGAAGATAGTATATCAAGATGTATATTTATGTGTAAAATTATTGTATGTGTGTTTGTTTAAAAAAAGGAAAAAATGATGCCCCTTCTTGTGAAGGGAACCCCCCCATGGTAAGGGTCTTGGGAGGGGAGATCTGTGCCGTATGTTTTAGGCAAATTCTCCCGCCTCTTTCGAGCTATGTCTTGGCTACCTGGTAGAGCACTTTAAGATTTACGTTTTGCCTTATATCTGCTATGTTTGGCTTTTACGGTTTGATATTTCTTATTTATATGCTTAGTATGTGTGTCTACTTATAACTTTCTTTGGACATGTTTTAAATGTTTGATATTCTCCCTTCCCGCTTCCGCCACGCAATTGCCTTGTGCAGGTTACTATGGCAACGTGCCTTCCTCTCTTATCTAGCCAATTGTGCTGGCCTTCCCCCTCCCTCCCAGTCTGCTGCTCGCTCAGCTGTGTCGAGCAGCGGGCAAGGTCTGGGACTCGACTTGTAGCCAGCGGCCTGGCAATAACTCTGTGCTTGGATTGAGAGCGGCTGGTTCCGCTCAGGTTTCGAATGCTTGACTGTCCATGGTGTGGGAGTTAAGAAGTTCACTAAATAAAGTTTGAAGTTTCAGCAGGGGTAACGAAGGGAGGATATCGTTTTACGATTTGTGAAACCTTTGTTAACATGAGATGTTTGTATTACAGTGTCCTTGAAGTAAATGAACATGTCCTGGCACTTCGAAATTTGCTGCCACCTTTGTGATTAGTTGGGTTAAAATGTTGGAGTGTATCTTGTTTGTTCCCTATTAAATTGGCCATGAGCCGAGTTATTTATTAACTCACCTCCCTTTCTTGATACGCAGTCTAGCGACCTTGGGTTTACGTTGCATGTTGATGCTTAACTACTACCTTATGCCTTGCCTTAAGCAAATCGGGAGTAAAGCTTGGTTAGAGGCAGCTCCCATATGTTAATACCTCACTGTATTTAGGGGTTATTGTCACCCTTCATGTATGATTCATATTAAGGTGTTCAGAATTATGAACATTTGTGAACTGTTAGAGAAAATAAGCATGTGTTAGTGACTAGAGTCACTGTGTGCACGAGATGCCTTGAAAACTGAAGGGAGCATTGAACAGTTAAAACTCACTTTCATATTTTTATTGTAATTGTAATTTTTGTATTATATTTTTGGGCATGAGAGCCGGCCTTTATGTACTTGTTCTACAGCCTGAGGCTGAATTAAACTTTAAAATATGTATCTTCTATATTAACTGTATATGTAATAAATGTGTTAATTCTTTGAAAGGTATGCTATCTCTAACCAGGAGATAGAAAAGCTATGCAGGGGTACAGTTCTCATGCCTTACAGTCCTTCAAACCAATCCCTCGAAAATATCGTAAGCGCTACAAAAGCTGTTGTTAGAGGACCACTTTGTTAAACAATGCACTCCACAACGACCGCCAAACAATCGTAAGCTGCATTCATAAATTTAAAATAAGTTCCTTTTTGCTATGACTGAATAAATATATAACCTAATTTATGACAATAAAGACGAAAAATTCATTTCTGGTGGAGTACAATAAAAACAGAAACTGCCTAAACAGTGAGTATTCGACTTGCTAATAGTTTTTATCATCTCCTGTAAAATTTATATTTTGTCACTTACCATACTTTGCCTTTCTATGGACGATAGGAAAAACAAATGCATTCATTTTAACTATCATGGAGAAATCATTTCCTGTAATTCTTCTGAGAAAGAAACTCAGAAATATTGAGCTAAATGCATGGAATCAGCCTTTCACCTTTGCAAACCTACTTCAGTCCAGATCAAACTCATGGCAGGCTAAATACCAGTAGTACTCTGGTATATGTCCTGAAGCATTACATGTGGCTGAATATTTGGCCATCACTCACCACATGTGAGATAGAAAAACATAAACTTTGTGTTTATGATCCCCATTGATCGTTATCTGACTTCAGTGGAGAGAAAAATTATTCTTAAATACATCATCAATACAACATATATTTACATCCAAGTTATATGTACAAAATTAAAAAGCAGGGCATGTTTTGGCCCTATTTTGGGCATATTCAGCTGCTTAGGAAAGATTAAACGACTAAAATTCACTTATTTGGTTTTGTTCATAGAAGTTCTTGAAAAACAGATTTTTCTTCAAAATGTCTAGAAAACACTATAAAAAGGTATGAAGACATCAGCATCTGAAAGTTTCGTAGATAACAAATATGACAACATTAAGGGAGTATGAATAATAAAATATTATTAAAACACAACTTTACAAGTATCTTTAAGATTTGTTAACATATTATTAGAACACCACATAAAAACTGTGAGAACTTATCTTTTGGTTTCTGTTATTATAGAGGTCTAGACTTGTAAATAAGTTATGTCATTGCTTGTATCTTAATGTGATGACAAGGGAGTGTCGAGATGATTACGCTTTCCACTGTCCTATTATCCTTCCTGCAAAACATGCTTTAGTTCGTGTTCACATTAGGGAAAAATACAAAGAATTATGTCATGCTGGCACCCAGATTCTACTCAGTGGGCTCCAACAGAAATACTGGATCCTCAGTGGAAGAAGAACGGCGAAGAGTGCAATCGCATCATGTGTTGTCTGCCGAAGATACCATGGAAAACATCTTGAAGCGGAACAGGCTTGTCTACCCGTTGACAAAGTTTTTGAGATATCGGGGGTAGACTTTGCAGGCCCCTTTGATTTTGAGAGGAGGAAAGAAAGCCTGGGTCTGTTTGTTCACGTGTGCTGTTTTTCGTGCGGTCCATCTGGAGCTTGTGACATCTTTGGCTACCTCAACATTCCTCGAAGCTTTTCGACTCTTTGTATTCAGACATGGAAGGCCAGCAAAAGTCTACTGTGACAATGGGAGTAATTTTCATGGCTTCTGTAATGCCTTGAATGGAAATTTAATCCTCCCACTGCACCATGGTGGGGAGGTTGCTGGGAGAGGTTGATTGGTGTTCTCAAGCAAATGCTCAGGAAAGTTCTGGGAAATTCATGCTTGTCGTACCAAGAAATGATGACAGTCTTGTGTGACATCGAAGCTGTGATGAATTCTCGGCCGCTTATGTACCTGTCCAATGATGGAAATAACCCCTGCAATGTTTCTGCAAGAGGTCAAGGAGGTTGGAATGCCTGATATTGACATGATAGAAAATATAAGATTCGACAAAAGATAGATATAGACAGAAAATAAAAGAAACTTTAAGGTTGAGATTTAGGAATGAATATCTTGGGCAACTAACTGAGGAGAACCACCCTACAAAAAATCAGTACAAACCCTTTATGGGTGAAGTAGTACTAGTAGACAGTGTCAACCCCAAGAGATTGAATTGGCCATTGGCAAGAGTGATGGAAGTTATCCCTGGCAAAGTTGGTGTTGTGAGACTTGTTTGTGTGATGACTGCAAAAGGGGAACTCGTGAGACCGGTGCAGAGGGAATACCCACTTGAAGTGACATCTGCAGAAGACCACGCCTTCAGACAATTTAAGCAGTGTGAAAAGAAAGTGATCGAAGGACAATTATATCATCGACCAGTAGTTCCAAACTGAAAACTAGCAGTGGGAGACTGGTGTTTAAACCAAATAGATTTGAGGATTGAGTGATATTTTTCACAAGTGTTCATTTATTCTATGTGATATTTTTCTCAAGTGTTTTTTTTTATTTTGAGTTCCAAAAGAGACAAGAAAGGGGACAGGTGATCTTACTGTTTTGAATTGTGCATAATAAATTCAATTTTTTTCTCTCTAAATAATGTCATTTTGTACTGATCAAGTGGATAAATTTTAATTGTAATGTGAAAAAATTATAATTGTAATGTGGATAAATGATGTGTTGAGTTGTTCCTACAACTCAAAGTGGGAGTTTGTAACATATTTGAAATTAAATTTAATATGACAGGTTTGGCAACAGAGAGAGATGTCTGGGTTAGAGTGAGTGGTGTGTGTGCTGAAAATGAAAAAGCTGACGATTATAAGTGCCTGTTTTTCTTCTGAATAAATAGTGAAAATGTATGATTTCAGCAGGGTGTTTTGTAATTTTTAATTGGTGAACCTAACTCATTCAGTTCATTCCGAACTTAGCCTTTATTTCCTCATTTTGAGTACCGCCCTGCCATTGGTCCCACCTGTTTGTACCAGCTATAATTCCTACTACTCTCATGTCTGTTACTTGTAGCTAATGAATAAGATAACCGGAGTCCACCCAGCTTTCACTCCCATAAAGCAAAGTTGGCCTGAAAACAGACCAATGTAAAGATAGTTTAGTCCTGGAAATGACTTCCTTCTTACAGAATACTGTTGATCGCAACTGCAAGCTCACTGCTTTAGCTTTACTGCACCTTGAATCAATCTCACTTATTATACTACCATCCAGGGAGTACACACATCTTAAATACTTGAAATTATCCACCTGCTCCAGCTTTGTATTCCCAATTTGACATTCAATTCTCTTGGATTTCTTACCTACTGCAATTTAGTCTTCGAAGGGCTAATTTTCATACCATGCTCATTGCACCAACTTTCAAATTCTAAGATATCAGACTGCAGGCTTTCGGCACAATCTGCCATTAAGACCAGGTCGTAAGCATAGGCCAGACTGCTTACTAATATTTTCACCTACCTGAATCCCTCGCTACCATTTAATACTTTTCAGCAGATGACCCAAGTAAACTATGAACAATAAAGGTGAGAGAATACAACCTTGTCTAACCCCTGTAAGTACCATGAACCAAGAACTCATTCTACTTCCAATCCTCACTGCAGCCTAATTGCCAACACAAATGACTGTAATAGATATTAATAACCTACCCTTAATCCCACAGTTCCGCTAGTACAGTATCCTAGACAATATTTCTTTCCATAGTAAGTTATCTTATTTTTCCTTTTCTTTTCATTATTCAGTAAAGAATGGCGAAGGAATGCAAGTGTAGGAACTGTGGGTGAGGCCAGGCATTAAGAAGTATAAGGGAGGAGTTGGAGAGTTTGAGGGAGATAATTAGGATTCCCTCAGAGGACAGGAAGGAAAGTAGGCCTCTCTCAAACAATGTACAGGATATAATAGGTGTAAAAGAGGGATGGGAAGGAAACGGGGGAATTGTGGAAGACAGGTGGTCTAATGTTCTAAGGGGAAGGAGATTGCAGGTTAAGGACTCTATTCAGGATCAGAATTCAGGACAGGTGACTGTGAGAAATCGGTACGAGTCACTGCAGGTAGAACAACCGACGGAAAATAAGGAACAGGGAACTGTTCCTGAGAAGTGTGGAAGTAGGAGGAAGGGGAAAGGTAGGAAAGGGAAATGTGGAGTAGTGGATAGGAAAATACAGGTGGAACAGGGTCATGGGATGGAGAAAAGGGAGGAGGAAGTAGCTTCTGCAGCTGTCAGGAAAGATAGGACTGACCAGGAGAGGAAGGGATCAAATGAGGTGGGTAGGGTTGAGGCTCTGGTCATGGGGGGTTCCATTGTTAGACATGAGGGGAAAGTGTGTGGAGGAAAGGGAACCAGGGTAGAGTGTTATCCAGGAATTAGGTTAAGGGAGATGTTGAGGAAAGTACAAGAGAAGGAGAAGGTGGTAGTTTTTCACATTAGTACTAATAACGTAAGACAAGCAGGTAGAAGTACCAACATAGTTGGGGGTGTGTGTGGGACCTGGTAAATGCAGCAAGGGTGAAGTTTAAGGAAACGGAGGTAGTTATCAGTGGAATACTGTGTAGGAGGGATACTGACTGTAAAGTGATTGGGGATTTAAATGAGACTATGGAATGGGTATGTGGGAAACTGGGAGTGAGATTTCTAGATCCTAATGGGTGGGTAGGAGATAGGGATCTGCATTCAGATGGCCTTCACTTAAACTGCAGTGGTACATATAAGTTAGGAAATTTGTTTAGAAGAGTTATAGGGAGGTGCATTCAGAGAGCAACTGCAAAATGACCTTGATAATGGTGTGAGATGGACAGCAGGCAATGGTATGTTGACAAACAGGGTTAAAAGTCAGGTTGTGAGTTTCCAAATAGGAAAAGTCCTCTCAGTTTTAATTACTGCGTTGATGGGGTGAAAGTTCCCTTTGGGGATCATTGTAAATACCTAGTTATAAATATAAGGAAAGATCTTCATTGGGGTAATCACATAAATGGGATTGTAAATAAGGGTACAGACCTCTGCACATGGTTATGAGGGTGTTTAGGGGTTGTAGTAAGGATGTAATGGAGAGGGCATATTTGGCAACCAGGAATCGAATGAGTTAGCTGGAAAATTTATAATGTCCAATAACGAACCATTTATATTGGTATTATAAATTTACTCATTTGGGACAAATATTTCAGATTCCCTGTGGGAATCAACATCTATATCATCTGATGGCCAAGCAGGCATCAATTTTTGGTAGTGAGACAAAGTCTCTCATAGTGCATTGGCACTGCCGGTGGCTTCAAGTAGCCTACACAGTGGCCTCCACGGTATGCACTAGCCATGCGTCTTGGTAGGTGTGCTAGGTACCAACTGACGAGCCCAACCTAGCACATGGGGGCAAAATGCTGGCAACCAGGAATGAGTTAGCTGGAAAATTTATAATGTCCAATAACGGACCATTTATATTGGTATTATAAATTTACTCATTCGGGACAAATATTTCAGATTCCCTGGGGGGGTTGCAGGTAGGGACCCTTTTCGGAGGCAGCCCTACCCAGGGAGTGGCGCCCCTGCCTGTGTGAGTCCCAGAGCACACTGACCCGGTGTGTAACATCTGGTAAGGGTCCCAGCTCAGGGTTACGAGTGAAGACCTCAACGACTTCTACAGCGGAGAAGGTGGACTGTGGTATGGTGGAGATAGCAAAACAGGCAGCCCTGTATTCAGGGATTAATACGAGTACAACCTGCTGCCTTGTAGGTTGAGGTGACTGGACACCAAAGGCTAAGGGAGAAAACCCTGAAATAAAATCTCCGTCTGTGTTAGGCTCAGCAGGTCAACAGAGGGATTACTGAAGAAGTTGCTTTCAAGAATAATACGAGCCTCGGATGTGGAGGAGGCTCATACACAACCGCACCCGGCTTGCTGGAGCGAAGAAATGATGATGATGATGATGATGATGATGATGATGATGATGTGGGAATCAACACTTATATCATCTGATGGCCAAGCAGGCATCAATTTTTGGTAATGAGACAAAGTCTCTCATAGTGCATTGGCACTTCCGGTGGCTTCAAGTAGCCTACGCAGTGGACTCCACGGTATGCACTAGTCATGCGTCTTGGTAGGTGTGCTAGGTACCAACTGACGAGCCCAACCTAGCACACGGGGGCGAAACGCTGGCAACCAGGAATGAGTTAGCTGGAAAATTTATAATGTCCCATAACGGACCATTTATATTGGTATTATAACTGGTATGTTCCGAGCTGTCAGTGGAGAGATGGCGTGGAATGTCATTAGAAGACGAATAAGTTTGTGTGGCGTCTTTAAAAGTAGGAAAGATGACAATATGAAGATCAAGTTGCAATACAAGGGGTCAAACTGGAGGAAATGTTAATTTATAAGAAGGGGAGTTAGGGATTGGAATAACTTACCAAGGGAGATGTTCAATAAATTTCCAATTTCTTTGAAATCATTTAAGAAAATGCTAGGAAATTCGCATGGGCGCCCGCAAGGGGGGGGGGCAAGGGGGGGCACTTGCCCCCCCCCGCTGGAATTCTAAAAATGTTTGTGTTCAATTGGTTTAAAATCATACAAGATTATTTCATAAACTGAACTTACTGACAGTCGTCTAGCATCTCTTATAACTGAACATTTCTGTAAACATTTTAATGTTGCTGACATTATGTCGGTTTTTATATTCAAGAACATTGTTAATGTGCCCCCCCCCCCCCTGGAAAGGATCCTGCGGGCCCCCATGTAGGAAAACAACAGATAAGGAATCTGCCAGCTGGGCAGTTGTCCTAAATGCACATCAGTATTGATTGATTGATTGATTGATTGATTGATTGATTGATTGATTGATTGATTGATTGATTGATTGATTGATTGGATAAATTTTCTCATGGAACTGGAGTGTGTATCGTAGAGATAGAATACGAATGGTAGGAGGGGGTTTATTCATTCTGGTGAAAGAAGGATTTGTAAGCAACTAAAAAGTTAAAGATGACAAACACGGAATTCTAGGTGTAAGGCTCATCTCTAAAGATAATAGGCAACTTGATGTCTTTGGAGTGCACAAACCAGGAAAGAGTAGTGCTGACGCTGATTCAGTATTATTTGATAAGATAATCAGCTATGTGGAAAACGATAAGGAAAGGAACGTGATTGTAGCGGGTGATCTCAATTTACCTATTGTCAATGGGGAAGGTAATGCAAATGACAGGAAGCATGATCAACAAATGGCAAATAAGTTAATATGGGAAGGGCATCTGATTGAGAACTAGAGGGACGAATATCCTGGATATGGTGCTGGTAAAACCAGATGAGCTATATAGAGAAACCGAAGTAATAGATGGTATTAGTGATAACGAAGCTGTTTTTGTGGTAGTTTAAAATAAATGTGAAAGAAAGGAAGATATTAAAATTAGGACTTTGGGCAGTACCATATGGCTGATAAAACATGCATGAGGGAGTTTTTAAAAAGTAACTAGGATCGATGGAAAATAGTAAATAAAATGTAAACAGATTCTGGGATGGGTTTAAAGCAATTGTTGAGGAATGTGAAAATAGGTTTGTACCTTTAAAGGTGGTAAGGAATGGTAAAGAGCCACTATATTATAACAGAGAAGTAAACAGACTAAGAAGGAGGTGCAGGTTGGAAAGAAATAGAGTTAGAAATGGCTGTGGAAGTAAGGAGAAATTGAAGGAACTTTCTAGGAAATTGAATCTAGCAAGAAAGTCAGCTAACGATAACATGATGGCAACCATAATTGTCAGTCATACAAATTTTAGTGAAAAATGGAACAGTATATATAGGTACTTTAAGGTAGAAACAGGTTCCAAGAAGGATATTCCAGGAATAATTAATGAACAAGGGGATTGTGTATGTGAGGATCTTCAAAAGGCAGAAGTATTCAGTCAGCAGTATGTACAGATTGTTGGTTACAATGATAATGTGCAGGTAGAGGAGGTGACTAAGAGTAAGGAAGTAGTAAGATTTACCTATGATGACAATGACATTTACAGTAAGATAACAAACGTTGAAAACTAGAAAAGCAGCTGGAATTGATAAGGTTTCGGGGGATGTACTAAAGACAATGGGTTGGGTTATAGTACCATATCTGAAGTACTTATTTGATTATTGTTTGCATGGAGGAGCTTTACCAAATGAATGAAAAGTTGCTATAATAGCCCCTGTGTATAATGGAAAGGGTGATAGGCATTAAGTTGAAAATTACAGGTCCGGGCGAGTTGGCCGTGCGGTTAGGGACGCATAGCTGTGAGATTGCATGCGGGTGATAGTGGGTTTGAATCCCACTGTCGGCAGCCCTGAAGATGGTTTTCCGTGGTTTCCCATTTTCACACCAGGAAAATGCTGGAGCTGTACCTTAATTAAGTCCACGGCCGCTTCCTGAATATTAGTATCATTTTCAGAAATGAAGACAACTTTTCTGTTTTCAAATTAACTGTCGGAGAAACAGTGTGGAGACAAAAGTGATCTAACCTCTCCTCTTTTGAAGACAAAGAATTCACTATTTCTTTAAAAGTATCATTCACACAAACAGAAGTGAAGTCCCTTTGTACATGATCGGCTTCATTATCTGAGATCCATTTGTATTCAACCAAGGCATTTAAAGCTATTTGCTGCTTAGAGGTTGCTTGGCTACACATGAATCGAAACAAGAAATTCCTTTAATCAATTAATCACTATTAATCTGCACTTAGGGTAGTCACCCAGGTGGCAGATTCAATATCTCTTGTTTTCCTAGCCTTTTCTTAAATGATCGCAAAGAAATTTGAAATTTTTTTAACATCTCCCTTGGTAAGTTATACCAATCACTAAATCCCCTTCCTATAAATGAATATTTGCCCCAATTTGTCCTCTTGAATTCCATCTTTATCTTCATATTGTGATCTTTCCTACTTTTGCTACTCTAGTTGGGGTCTTACCAGACACTTATATGCCCTCTCCTTTACATCCTTACTACAACCCCTAAATACCCTCATAACCATGTGCAGAGATCTGTACCCTTTATTAACAGTCATATTTATGTGATTACCCCAATGAAGATCTTTTCTTATATTAACAACTAGGTACTTACAATGATCCCCAAAAGGAACTTTCACCCCATCAACGCAGTAATTAAAACTGAGAGGACTTTTCCTATTTGTGAAACTCACAACCTGACTTTTAACCCCGTTTATCATCAAACCATTGCCCACCATATCACAGCACTATCGAGGTCACCCTGCAGCTGATCACAATCTTGTAACAGCTCAACGCACGAGCTCATCAATCCTGAACCAACATCATATAAAAGTTTGTCTGTCGTGTAAGGTCTCTCAGCGGATTGTACACTATCTTGGACATATAATACGCCGAGATGGTAGTCTTCAAAAGCTGATTGTTGAGGGCAAAGTCCAGGGAACCAGACAACCAGACAAGTCATAGTAATATTCTAAACAAATATAAGATTTGGCTAAAAATCTTGTTTGTTCCCGGTTTTTACTAACACTACTTAATGCTAAGTTATCTTTCTAAGTTCACATGTCCTATTTGAAATTAGTCATGTTAGGGGATTTAACTTGCGATGTTTTCCTCCTTTGTTGTACTTTTCTTTTTTTATTTTTTTTTGAGAAACCACAACATTTTAAAAAAAATTGTATATTGAAGTTTGTGGTCTGCTGGATATGTTATATGTTATATATTATATGTTATATGTTATATGTTATATGTTATACTAGTAGTCCTCATCGATCCTCACCTGAAATGAGTCAGCCAATTTTTGCATTGATCTTTTTGTTATTGAAGCAAGGTTAAAATGGACACCAGATAAATTGGACTTAGTTGTTGGTGTATAGTTTTACTGCAACATTTGTGGATGAATGTGTCTGTAACAAAAGAATATTATGAGTGGGTTCTTTGTAGTTGTTATAAGAAAATCTTGTGGTTGGAATATCACTTACCACTTTGATTCACGCTTTGGTGCCTAGCTGTGTTTTTTGCAGTACCATACTGAGACTATTTGTTATCATGTTTCTACTTCTCGTGTTATATATATGGTGTGGGTGTGGTGGAGGCAGGGGCGTAGCCAGGGGGGGGTTACTGGGGGTTAGAACCCCCCCATTGAACTTTCACAAAAGGAAAATAAATAGAAACTGACAGTAAACAATAAACTTCTTTTATGTGATCAAGATAAACTCCCTGCAATCTACTGCTTGTTGAGAGTGTTTGCCACCCTACCTGTCACCACTGCAGCCAGTGAGAGATCATTTTCAACATTAAGACGCCTTAAAACATACCTCAGAAATACCACAAGTGAAAGTCGACTCAACGGGTTGGCTCCCTTGAACATTCACAGAGACACAGTTGTAAAACCAACAGATGTGTTAAATTTATTTTCTAGGAAGCCTAGAAAATTAGATTTTAGATTGTATACTGAACATACCGTTTGAGATAAAACTGCTGACCTCGATCATATTGTTCTTGTTCTGTATTTTAAAGTAAGAATTTTGTAGTGTATTGCAATCTGAATATCAAATACAGTAATTCACTCTTGTATCAGTATCCTTATGACAGTCATGCATGCGCGTACCAGACACGCACAAGCACAAGCACTTTCATTATGTTATATCTTAATTTTGTAACTGTAACCCCCCCCATTGGCCGATCCTGGCTACGCTACTGGGTGGAGGGCAAGTAGGTGGCATAAGGGAAGGAACTGTGGGTGGGGCGTTTGTACTAATGTAACGTGTGAAGGGCGAGTTCGGGGCGTAGGGGAAGGAACTGTGGGCAGGATGTTGATTACCGACCTACCTTGTGGAGGGGGGTCTCTATGTGTTTTCAAGGTGGGAGTTGTGTTTGTTAACATGTTGGAAGATTTATAATTGAATATTTTGAAGATTTTACTATTTACTGATTTGAAGACTTGCAGTAATTTTGGCAATTGCTCTATTAACGGGCTTTTTACTTCAATTGCATCATTTGGGTTCTTTTCCTTATTGAAATGCTGATCCAAATGAATATAAATGTTCTCATACTCGGTCATTAGCTTCCCTTTCTCGATCCTTTTTATTATCATGAGATCCGTATCTATTGGACTAAATTGATGGCTGGTCTCTTTTATGTGATTGCCCATTGCGTTATACTTGTTATGTTTTAATGCATTATAGTGTTCCATGTATTTTGTAATAAAGGTGCGCTCAGTTTGGCCAACATATGAGAAATTACACTGTGTGCATGTCAGCCTATATATTCCTGATCCCTAATATTTGTTTTATTTAAATTAACTGTATTATAGTTGAAAAATATGTTTTATTAGTGTTATGTGTCTTGAAGGCTACTTGTAAATCTCGTTTTTTCAAGGAATTTGTAATTTGGTGAATTGCAGGATTGGTGTTGGTGAAAGTTGAATATTTCATTTTTTAGCCTTTACCGGAGTAAGATTAGTGGACAGTTCAAGTTTTACTTTGTTAATGATTCGGTTCACTGTCTCTGTTTTATAACCACGTTGGGCGCCACTTTGTGAATTTTTCCTAAGTCGCTTACTAACTTTACAAACATATCAATCTGCATTTAACTTGAAAAATCTGAATAGCTGCATTTAAAATGGAAATTAAAAAAATTAATATTCATTAAATAAAATACACACTCGTCGAACCTTGTACTCACACTTACTTGTTGCCTGCTTACTTACACATACGTTATTTGAAGGGCGCCAGCTGCCACTCAGTGCAGCAATAATAGAATGAGACTCTTGACTATCTCTAGGGTGTGGGGTAATAAGATTACTTTTGACAACATACCATATAAGTTCTGGGAAAAGGAGATTGGCGTTCGGTTTCCCCATTAATTTTGAGGTTAAGATATTTTACTGTCAATGAAATGAAACTATGAATTCGTTTGATAGAACAATATATATTCTTTAAATAATATATCAAAAAATAGTGAGTCTTGTTGCGATAAAACAGATGAGAATATGAAATTATGACATTGCAACTGAAAGAAACTAGGCATGAATTTGAATTCTTCTTGACCGGACATTTAACAATTTATACGAAATATTTCCCTCACTGATTCACTTGACTGTACCTTCAACACTTTTAGTGTAATTACGACGTATTCCTTTGCTCTGGTGTTTACTGTAGATGTGTCACGCCTAACGTGGTGATACATCCTTGCGACTGCTTCTTCTCCATATCATCTGACTTCTTTGTAAGTCAATATGGTATGACCTCTTGGCAGGTCCAGGGTTGCCCTCTCTGACTCCTTGGTAAGCCTTGCGTCCGCGTCTTCCACTAAGTGACGGACCAACCATTTGGTCTCACTCTCTCAATGACCAATAATGGCTCACTGAGTCTTCACCATCTCTCGTTCACACTGGTTGGCTGACCAACTAAGGCCTCTTGATCTAGTAGACTACTTCACTGTACTGCATCCGTATAAGTAATGACTGACGCTACAATATGGAGCTACCTTATATAGACGTTGGTTGACACAACTACGTAATCTCCAGAAATAACAATGACATACTCCCACCTACGCGACAGATATTACATCCAGTGGTGAAATAGCCCGCAGGCGGCTAACTCCGTGAGCGCATATCTAAATAAATACAATGCCGTAGCCATGGCGCGGCGATGACTTGGCAGAATCTCCACTGGTATAGCAATATAACAACGTCACTTCCAATCTCTGATATATACAACAATTCTCACTGTACAGGTGTTTAATGATAATCTACACATACGTATATATGTATACATCTAAGTGCAATCTTGCAAGCAACAGGCAATTGCAAAATTGAATAAAACGGATAATTACAATAATAGTAACAATATCACAGATAAAATAATAATAATACTGACATAATAATAATAATAATAATAATAATAATAATAATAATAATAATAATAATAATAATAATAATAATAATAATACAGATATCATCTTGTAACGGGATTTGAACAGTTACAAAGGCTACTTGTAAATCTCGTTTTTTCAAGGAATTTGTAATTTGGTGGATTGCAGGATTGGTGTTGGTGAAAGTTGAATATTTCATTTTTTAGCCTTTACCGGAGTAAGATTAGTGGACAGTTCAAGTTTTACTTTGTTAATGATTCGGTTCACTGTCTCTGTTTTATAACCATTAGTCCGTGGTAGTTCTTCCGTAAATCTATGTTCTTTCCTTAAGTTAACAAGTGATAAAAGGTATTTTAAAGGCTCTATAAACCAGACTGAAAAAAGGATGCCTGTTTATGGGGTTTCGGATGAAGGGAATAATAGTTTATTGTAATTGGTGGTGTGTGTCGGTTTTCTGTATATCTGAAAATCAAATTCAAAATTTGTACGTGTTACACTCACATCTAGAAAATTTAATGAACCATAGTTTTCATCCTTCTTGGGGAAATTTATACAACTGTCTACCCTATTGGGATAAATTTTCATTCATTGGGAAGGGTGTGAAGGAGTGGAACAGTTTACCAGGGGTAGTGTTTGATCCTTTTCCAAAATCTGTACAGATATTCAAGAAGAGAATAAACAGCAACAGAGAAAATAAATGAAGTGTTAGAGGGCATTCGACCAGTGCAGGTTATTGTAAATAAAAAAAATGTGTGTGAATAAATTAATTCCATCCCCTGGTCTAAGGAGTTTGGACAGCCAAAGTAGGGGACTGCCTGTAGGGGTGAAGTACAGTGGGGACTTCGAGGGCCCTGGGACCGCTACGGTAGCTGTGAAGGCCCTTCAGGAACTCTGAAAAGTGGTGGCAAAAGGGGCTCTGGTTAAGACGCAGCAGGTCGTTATGCTACTTAGGATCCAGAACGGGTAAAAAAAAGTAAATAAATAAATGCAATGTAAATATTAATCTTATATCAGTTGTATAGTATCATTTGAAGTAATTCCACATACTGTATATCAGTTGACTATATTTGTAAGTAGTACAGGAGATATTATAAGTAGAATTTTGTAAACAATATAAATTTATTAAGGATGAGCTGTGTGTTTAATAGAAAACATTGTTAGCGTAAATTGTATAATATTGTATTATAGGAAACTTTTCTTCTCTTGTTAATTTAATATTTAGTGCTTGACAATAATGTATTTTAGTGTACCATTTGCCACCGAGGTAGACACCTCATTTTCAAATAAAGAGATTTTGATTTGATTTGATTTGATTTGATTTGATTTGATTTGATTTGATTTGATTTGATTTGATTTGATTTGATTTGATTTGATTTGATTTGATTTGATTTGATTTGATTTGATTTGATTTGATTTGATTTGATTTGATATAGAAATTCTAGAATTTTTATGCTGTTATTCTTTTGGTGGTCTATTATTACAAACATATCATCCATGTACCTCAGCCAAAGGCATAGCCCTTCTATATTTGGTTTAATTTTAGATTATTCCAAGTTATCCGTATAAATATCGGCCAGTATCCCTGAGCTGGGGCCATAGCCAAGCTTAATTGATGGTAAATCTTATTATTGAAAGATAAGTAGTTGTTATTCAATACAAATTTGAGTAATGCGATAAATTCTTCTATTTCTAATTTACTTGAATTCCTATATTTGGATAAATTGGACTTAATTATTTCGACTGTTTCATTAGTAGCTACATTTGAATACATGTTAGTGATATCAAACAAGATTATTTTGTCATGAGGTTGCAGGTTGAACTATTTTAATCTTTCACAGAATTCTATCAAATTATTGACTGAAGAAGTATTATTAAATTTAAATGTTCTTTTAGAAATTGGTGCATAAATGTTGATGTATTATAAGTGGGCCTATTTCTGCAATTTACGATTGGTGGAATGGGTATGTATTTCCATGTATTTTGGGCAGAGCCTTTGCCTTAGGTATTTTTGGGTTCATGTTTATCAGCTCCTGCTGCTCTTGTTATTTAAATAAAAAATTAGAATTTTTAAGGATAGATTTTAAAGTTCATTGAATTCTGGGGATCCGATCTCTGTTCACTACAGTATAAGACTTCTCCGAGAAAAACTCTTCGTTCTTTTATGTAGTAGTTTTTATTTATTGGAACTATTGCAATGCTTTTATTTGCGTTAGTTACAATCACGTTATTAGCTTTTATTTTGGTTTTTAACTCCTTTATTTGCTTTGATAGGGCCTGATCAGAGTCGGTTTTTATTTACTTTACTAACTATGGGAGATTTTTTAATTTCAAATTTAACATCGTTTTGTGTTTCTATCGGCATTTCCCTATCTTAAATTCCATTTCCTCTATTGCAGTTGTGAAATCTTCTGTTTTGTATGGGTTGGATCAATTGAACTTCGCTCCTTCATTCAATATATTCAATTCTTGATCAGAAAATGTAATGTTCGAAGTTACTTGGATGTTTAATAATGGTGAATTTAGTACTTTTTCTTTTTTATTTCACTATTATTTGACCCATTATTTGTTTCTTTTAGTTGTCCTGACTTGTTTACTAGCGTATTTTTCTTTTTGTCTAAGATGTTCACGAGTTTCTCATTTGTATGTTGCTGGATGGAATTCCATTCCCCTGGGGTTGTTAAATGAGCTACATTTAAGTGTACCTTATATAGTTGCAAGTTTAATAAGGATTTTTTCTAGATAATTGTTTTTTTTTAGCCATATCGAATTGATTTCGCTTTGGATGTTGTATGCCCTTGGACCTGGTATGTTACTTCTTTGAGATGACCTCAGAAACTTAGATATTAGATAATTTTTTAGACATTCTTTCAAAAACTATAAATCTTTAGTAATCTTACAGGCGTTAACCTTGAGATTAATATATTTATTTTATCTGTTGCCTGGTTGGCAATCACATTGCAAAAAATTTTTTTTTGCTCGTGGCTTTACATTGCACCGACACAAATAGGTTTTATTGCGATGATGGGATAGAAAAGGCCTAGGAGTTGGAAGGAAGCGGCCGTGGCATTAATTAACGTACAGCCCCAGCATTTGCCTGGTGTGAAAATGGGAAACCACGGAAAACCAACTTCAGGGCTGCCGACAGTGGGATTCGAACCAACTATCTCCCGGATGCAAGCTCACAGCCGCGCGCCCCTAACCGCACGGTCAACTCGCCCGGTACGGTACCGTATATAAAACTATTTTCATGTTTTATTACCTGTGTTGAACTCAATATTAATAGTTACAATACTTGTTTTATTTTCCACCTAATACAATACATAAAAAATTTTATTGTCTCTAAAAGGACATTTTATTACAATGTAACATTAACAGGGACATGTTTCGCTCGTTATATCGAGCATCTTCTGCCTTATTTGAACAATTATCTCATGGTTGAGTCTTTACATTGAACCTTCATATAATTAATTTGTTCATTAAAGTTGTTTTACACCAACAAAGTATTATCACTAGATACCACATAATTAAAAAGAATTAACAATTAAAATAGGTATAGCTGTGACGGACTAGACATTGATCACAAAATGCTGATGTCAAAGTCATAGTAATGTTCTAAACAAATGTAAGATTTGGATAAAAATCTTGTTAGTTCCTGGTTTTTACCTACACTCCTTAGTGCTAAGGTATTTTTCTAAGTTTAAATGTCCTATTTGAAATGAGTGATGTTAGATTATTAAACTTACGATGTTTTTCTCCTTCGTTGTACTTTCATTTTATTTGAGAAACCACAACATTTTTTTAAATTGTGCATTTAAGGTTTGTGGTCTGCTAGATACGTCATATTAGTAGTCCTCACTGATCGTCACCTGAATTGAGTCAATGTTTTTTTCCAATGATCTGTTTGTTATTGAAGCAAGGTTAAAAGGGACACTGTGATATATCCTACAATTAAGCAGTTATCAGACATCCCCTTTATCCTTTTTATTTAATCTATATTTTATTATTCCGTTCCATACTATATGAACAGGTTTGATACAAAGGCGATTACACATCGAAAACAAAACAATGCACTCGCTCCTACCAAAGAGATCCAAGGAGTACAATTAAAGTACTGTGATACACGCTGGTGCTGCCACATCCGCCCACCTAATTTTCTGAAATAAAAATTACTAAACATAGTGACAAGGTATCTTCCTTCTCTACAAGTCTAAGCGATGCGGCGCTTTCACCAGTTTTACAGATCGTGTAACTTGAGGGTCATATAAAAAACTGGCGGTATCCGAACGGCATTGGATGACTCAGTATTATCACAAGAATCCGAAATAGGAGCCGAAACAGGGTCGAACACCTCTTCACTATCCTTGTTAGACTGGCCTTCGATCTCCAAAGGAAACACACGTCGTAGCGGGCGAGTCATTGTTCCCTTTTCAACTGAACAGTACAACTTTATTCTATCCCAATCAAGAGCTGCGAAAGTATTCTCAGCACCTCAAAAAGAAGTTACATCGTCAGAGTAAATCACACTCGGTCTTCCTCTACCTGCAATAAATCGCCGCAGAGCTAACAAAAAAGAATCGGTACTTTCAGACGTGATAATCTCTAAATGTATCGCCCTGTAGACACCACACGTGAACAGGGCTACCCATGCTTTGTGGCCGCCTTTCAGAATGAGAGGACCAGCGTAATCTATCCCACACACCTTAAACACTGCGGCGTTATTTACTCTGGATGCAGGGAGCGGTGGGGAATCAGCGTCGAAATTCTTACAAGCATGGCGACGACAGACAACCCACTTTCTCACTACCTGACGTGTTGCCTGACGTCCTTTCAGTATCCATACATTTTCTCTTAAAATTGACCACAGCGTAAGAGCACCAACATGCTTTTCCTTCATGTGGTGATGGAGAATGAAACGCTTCACAATCGGGTGGTCATGAGGAATCACGACAGGAGTGGCAAATGAGCAGGCATCATCCCTTTCCGTCCACCGCGTCTTTACACGTGTCAGACCTGCTTCACCTTTGAAGGGAGAAAGGTTGCAGATCCTGTGGTCATCTATTGAATGAATCTTCTTGTACAAGTCTCCAAACAGTACTCTCAGCGAATATAATTTCTTCTGCTGACAATGGTCCATGCTTCTTCTCATTCCGACAAAGGGCATTATGTTTGAATCGAAAAATCCAGGTCACCATACGAACAATTTGTTCATATTTAGCTGAAGTAGCGATACAACCAGCCGTGGTTCTTGTGCGCAACGAGTACAGTAGTTTTCTTAAGTCTTTCACTGACCACTTCTTCTTCAACGTATGTACAAGAAGACAGAGGCCCATCCTATCAATGTGAAGCGATGAGATGCTTAATTGTGCATCCTCTAGAAGGGAGGTCAGCGGGATTCAAAGGTCCAGGAATGTGCTTCCACTCAACCTCCTGAGTTAATTTTCGTATCTCCTTGACACGATTCCTGACAAAGACTGACCAAGTCTTCTTCTCTTCGTATCCAGGCAAGCACCGTGCTCGAATCACTCCATGCATAAATGAGTTCGGTGGTCCAGCCAATGGCATCTCGAACATAATTCAGCAATCTCGCCCCGATGGTAGCTGCCATCAACTCTAATCGTGGCATCGTAAGTTTCAAAGATGGCGCAACCCTCGACTTAGACAGCACCAAACTGACCTTGACATCTCCCTCTTCAGTTTCACTGCGCAAAAATATGCACGCAGCATACGCCTTGTAACTTGCGTCAACGAAAATGTGCAGTGAACGATTATGAGACGTCCCAATATTTCAAGGGATGGTTATTTCTTTGAGCAGAGGAACTTGTTGAAGCCAAGCTTTAAAAATATTTTCCTTTTCATCATCTATAGGGTCGTCCCAATCCAATTCCTTCTCCCATAGGTTCTGTAACATCAGCTTCAAACTTGCAGGTCCATTAAAACAAATTGGGTCGAATATTCTCTGTGTCGTGGAAATACTATACTATATGAACAGATCTTCTAAAATACAGGTTTGATACAAAGGCGATTACACACCGAAAACAAAACAAAGCACTCGCTCCTACCAAAGAGATCCAAGGAGTACAATTAAAGTTCTGTGCTACACGTTGGTGCTGCCACAGACACCAAATAAATTAGACTTAGTTGCTGGTGTATAGTTTTACTGCAACATTTGTGGATAAATGTGTCTGTAACAAAAGAATATTATGAGTGGGTTCTCTGTAGTTGTTATAAAAAATCCTGTGTTTGGAATATCACTTACCCCTTTGATTCACGCTTTAGTGCCAGCTGTGTTTTGCAGTACTGAGACTATTTGTTATCGTGTTTCTACTTCTTGTGTTATAGGTATGAGGGGGTGTGGTGGGGTGGCGATTAGGTGGCGTAGGGGAAGGAACTGTGGGCAGGAAGTTGGATACTAACCTAGCTTGTGGAAGGGGATCTATATGTATTTTCAAGTTGGGAGTTGTGTTTGTTAACGTGTCGGAAGGTTATAATTGAATATTTTGAAGATTTTACAATTTTCTGATTTGAAGACTTGTAGCAATTATGACAATTGCTCTAATAACAGGCTTTTTATTTCGATTGCATCGTTTAGGATTTTTTCCTTATTGAAATGCTGATCCAAATGAATATAAATGTTCTCGTACTCGGTCATTAGCTTCCCTTTCTCGATCCTTTTTATTATCTTGAGATCCCTATCTATTGCACAAAATTGATGGCCGGTCTCTTTCATGCGATTGCCCATTGCGGAATACTTGTTATGTTTTAATACGTTATAGTGTTCCATGTATCTTGTAATAAAGCTGCGCCCAGTTTGGCAAACATATGAGAAATTACACTGTGTGCATGTCATCCTATATATTCCTGATCCCTAATATTTGTTGTTATTTAAATTAACTGTATTATGGTTGAAAAATATGTTTTTATTAGTGTTGTCTTGAAGGCTACTTGTAAATCTCGTTTTTTCAAGGAATTTATAATTCAGTGAATCGCAGGATGGGTGTAGTTGAAAGTTGCGTATTGGATTTTTTAGTCTTTACTTGAGTAAGATTAGTGTCCATTTGAAGTTTTACTTTTTTAATTATTCGATTCACTGTCTCTATTTTATAACCATTAGTCCGTGCTAGTTCTTCTGTAAATCTAAGTTCTTTCCTTAAGTTAACAGGTGAGAAAGGTATTTTAAAGGCTCTATAAACAAGGCTCATAAAGGATGCCTGTTTATGGGGTTACGGGTGAAGGGAATAATTTTTTATTGTAATTGGGTGTGTGTGTTGGTTTTCTGTATACCTGAAAATCAAATCCAAAATTTGTACGTGTTACACTCACATCTAGAAAATTTAATGAACCATTGTTTTCATCCTCCTTGGTGAACTTTATACAACTGTCTACCCTATTTAAATATTCTAGAATTTTTATACTGTTATTTGTTCGGTGGTCTATTATTACAAACATATCATCCACGTACCTCAGCCAGTGGCATAGCCCTTCTATATTTGGTTTAATTTTAGATTATTCCAAGTTATCCATACAAATATCGGCCAGTATCCCTGAGCTGGGGTCCCACACAGCCAAGCATAATTAGTTGTAAATCTTATTATTGAAAGAGACATAGTTGATATTCAATACAAATTTGAGTAATGCAATAAATTCCTCTTTTCATAATTTACTTGAATTCCTATATTTGGATAAATTGGACTTAATTATTTTGACTGTTTCATTAGTGGGTATATTTGAATACATGTTAGTGATATCAAACAAGACTATTTTGTCATGAGGTTGCAGGTTGAACTTTTTTAACCTTTCATAGAATTCTATCAAATTTTTAACTGAAGATGTATTATTAAACTTGTAATATTTTGTAAGAAATTGGTGCATAAATTTCTGCTATATATGATTGTTCAAATGGCTATGTTGTTTTTATGTATTTTGGCTAGAGACTTTGCCTTAGGTATTTTCGGGTTCATGTTTATCAGCTTCTGTTGCTCTTGTTCTTTAAATTTAAAAAATAGATTTTTAAGAATAGATTTTAAAGTTCGTTCAATCTTGGGATCCGATCTCTGTTCACTACAGTATAGGACTTCTCCGAGAAAAACTCTTTGGGTTTTTAATGTAGTAGTTTTTATTTATTAGAACTATTGTTTTGTTTTATCTGCCTGAGTTACAATCATGTTATTCGATTTTATTTTGTTTTTTAACTGCTTCATTGCTTTGATAGGGCCTGATTAGGGTCGGTTTTTATTTCTTTTTCTAAATTTGGGAGTTTCTTCTTTTATTTCAAATTAAACATCATTTTGTGTTTCTATCGACATTTCCCTATATTAAATTCCGTTTCCGCTATTGCAGTTGTTAAATCTTCTGTTTTGTGTGGGTTGGACCAATTGAACTTCGCTCCTTTATTCAATGTATTCAACTCTTGATCAGAAAATTTAGTGTTTGATAAGTTAATTGGTTTGGGTATGTTTAAGAGTGGTGAAATTTCTTCTTTTTCTTTTTTGATTTCACTATTATTTGACCCATTATTTGATTCTTTTAGTTGTCCTAACTTGTTTACTAGCGTATTTTTCCTTTTATCTAAGATGTTGAGGAGTTTCTCATTCGTATGTTGCTGGATGGAATTCCATTCCACTGGGGTTTTTAAATAAGCTACACTTAAGTGTACCTTATATAGTTGTAAGTTTTACAAGGATTTTTTCTATATAATTCTTGTATTTCGTTTATCAGCAATATTTTATTTACTTTGCTTTGTATGTCATATGCCCTTGGACCTGATATGTTACTTCTGTAAGATGACCTCGGCAAATTAGGTATTAGATTGTTTTTTAGATATTTTTTCAAAAACCTAAAATCTTTAGTAATCTTACTTGAGATAAATATATTTTTTATTTTACTTTTTTCCCGGTTGGCTATCACATTGTATAAAACTATTTTCATGTATTTTACTCGTATTGTACTTAATATTAATAGTTACAATATTTGTTTTATTTTCCACCTAGTCGAATACACAAAAATGTTTATTGTCTCTAAAAGGACATTTTATTACAATACAGCATTAACAGGGACGTGTTTCGCTCGATATATCGAGCATCTTTAGCCTTATTTGAACAATCGCACGTTTAATAAATAAGTTACAAGATTGTGAGCAACTACAACGTGACCTCGAAAATGTTGTGAGATGGACAGCAGGCAATGGTATGTTGATAAACGGGGTTAAAGGTCAGGTTGTGAGTTTCACAAATAGGAAAAGTCCTCTCAGTTTTAATTACTGCGTTGATGGGATGAAAGTTTCTTTTGGGGTTCATTGTAAGTATCTAGGTGTCAATCTAAGGAAAGATCTTCATTGGGGTAATCACATAAATGGGATTGTAAATAAAGGCTACAGATCTCTGCACATCGTTATGAGGGTGTTTAGGGGTTGTAGCAAGGATATAAAGGAGAGGGCATGTAAATCTCTGGTAAGACCCCAACTAGAGTATTATTCCAGTGTATGGGACCCTCACCAGGATTACCTGATTGAAGAACTGGAAAAATCCAAAGAAAAGCAGCTCGATTTGTTCTGGGTGATTTCCGACAAAAGAGTAGCGTTACAAAAATGCTGCAAAGTTTGGGCCGGGAAGAATTGAGAGAAAGAAGGAGAGTTGCTCGACTAAGTGGTATGTTCCGAGCTGTCACCGGAGAGTTGGCGTGGAATGACATTAGTAGACGAATAAGTTCAAGTGGCGTTTATAAAAGTAGGAAAGATCACAATATGAAGATAAAGTTGGAATTCAAGAGGACAAACTCGGGCAGATATTCATTTATATGAAGGGAAGTTAGTGATTTGTTTAACTTACCAAGGGAGATGTTTAATAAATTTCCAATTTCTTTGAAATCATTTAGGAAAAGGCTAGGAAAACAGATAGGGAATCTGCCACATGGGCGACTGCCCTAAATGCAGATCAGGATTGATTGATTGATTGATTGATTGATTGATTGATTGATTGATTGATTGAACATCACTAATTTCAAATATGGCATTTAAACTTAGAAAAATAACTTAGCACTAAATAGTGTTAGTAAAAATCGGGAACTAACGAGATTTTTAGCCTAATCTTACATTTGTTTAGAACATTACTATAACTATGTCTAGTCCATCACAGCTGTATTTTTATTGTTTATTCTTTTTAATTATGTGTTATCTAGTGAACTCAACCTTGAGATAATTGTTCAACTAAGGCTGAAGATGCTCGATATAACGAGCGAAACATGTCCCTGTTAATGTTGTATTGTAATAAAATGTCCTTTTAGAAACAATAAACATTTTTAGGTATTGAATTTGGTGGAAAATAAAACAAGAATTGTAACTATTAAAATTATGTTCAATACGAGTAATAAAACTAGTTTTCTGAAACATGAAAGTAACCGAGGTATGAGTGATGCTAATAATGCCATTCATTATGCAACCAGTCCATTCTATGAATGGTATGAAAATATTGCTCATAGTGATGTATTCGCGAAGACGCACACAAAGTGCTATCAGTTACATACATTAAGTTATTTTCATATTTATTTCACATTAAACACACACATCAACAAACCCCCATTTTTAACAACTGCCTATCACAAAGCACAAGGAGACTAAACCTGCCGTCTTGAAACAGTTGACTGCTGACTGCCACTTAGCATGTCGGCATAAACACAACACAGGGATAACACCTGTTAAACAATAACCCCACTCTACCATCGAGACTGTCTCTTTATATAGTTTGGCTGACCAGGCTTCTAGAAGGAGATGTCACTACATATCTTCCAGTAAATTCTAGAGTGCTTAATAACATGGTTATAATGTACAGACCATTCTAAAACCGTCTAGTGTCAAAGATACGTTATTCTGGATGTTACAGTGTGTTGCACAATAGTACTGTGGATTATACATCGTATATACAGGTAATAATAAATTATATACAATTAATTACAGATTCTTATATTAACTAAACTCATATAAATATATATTACAGCACATGTTTCATGATATAACCTCACAAATAATACGATTGTCCGACAACGCAAACACTTCATAGCCATACCTCACAAGTAATAATAATAATAATAATAATAATAATAATAATAATAATAATAATAATAATAATAATAATAATAATAATTCAAGCTCGATACTGCCATTATTTACCCATCGGTTAAAGAATATTGTTTTCAAGTTGTATCAGTCTACTTGCGTCAAAATCCCGCCTATAACTTCAAACAATTTTGACAGTCCATCACACTCGTCGACTTTGCCTTGGACGTAGATTGTATCTTCTCTCTTCCTCGACGTGCTGGATGTGCCCTCCTCCTCTTGACCGGATCGTGCCGTATCAGGGGTCGGGGTTGCCTCGCTGCCAGCCTCTTCGTCCATGATAGTCGATGCATTCTCCTCATGACCAGATTGTGCTGTCTCATTAGTAGTAGGTGGACCCATGGCAGTACCAGGCTTAGTCTGAATGCGCAGTGGTTGGGTGAATCGCCGCAACTCTGATGCGTGGACCTTGACAGGAGAGTTGGTCGTTAGTAAGTAGACCCCATGGCCCAGCTGTTTATCCACCTCAACGGGATCAACCCACTTAGGTGAGAGACCTGATTGAAACCCTCCAATTTTATTACTGACTGGGTGGTTACGTCGCAGTACTTGTTGGCCTGGTAGGAAGATCTGGGTCTTTTCGACATTTTGAGCCTTGGTCTGGGTTAGGGATCTCTTCTCGTCCAAAGCTTGCTTCTCCTTGATGTACTGCTGCTGCTTATGCTGCCACTCTTCTAGGGAAACAGCTGAATCTTCTTGACCAGAAGTAAACAATGGCAAGAACAGGACAACCCCTGTAGGACCATGACGCAGTGGATTAGGAGACAGAACACCGATAGAAGACTTGCCTGGAGGGAATTCAAGATGTGCTACAAGAAATTCCCAATCCCCGGTGCCGTATAGCTGTCGACCAAGGAACAGCTCTGCTGGGGCTTAGCCAGTGACACGGTTGATGCGTCGTCACAGGGCAAAGAGTGACTGTGGTATCTGATGGTCCCACAGTCCATGTTCTTTGCCTGTTACGTGGACCCGTAACACCCTTTTAAGCTCCAGGTTCCGTCGTTCTGGTGGATTGGCCCTTGGGTTGTAGATAGGGGGGTCTAATGCTCCACACCCCATTCAGTCATCATTTCCTGCCACATCCTTAACGTGAACAGACTCCCGTTGTCTGATAGCACAAACCGTGAATAACCACAGCGGCTGAATACCTCATCTTGTAGAAGGTTGGTGATGTGTCCCGTCGTGGCTTCTGGTATGGGAAAGGCTTCAATTCATCTTGTGAAGAGGTCGGTGATTACTAGGAGTCCTGTTTTATCCCGTGGTGTTCTAGAGTAAGGACCCGTCAAGTCCAGGGCTATGACCTCTCAAGGGCGTTGCGGCCATCTTCCTCGCTGACTGGAATCTGCCTTCCTGTTGCTCGCCTTGGTGCAGGCACAGATGTAGCACCCCTTCAAATAGTCTAGGATGTCTTTCCGCATGTTGACCCAGAAGAATCTTCGTCGGATAGACTGGTATGTCTCCTTACCTCCCCGATATCCGTCTTCAGTGCTGTCGTGGAACTTCTCGAGGATGTCCATCGAGTGCTGTCTAGGGATTACCACTACTGCGGGCATGTCGGAGAGGTGCGACCTGTATATTAAGAGTCCTCCGTCAACCCGGAGGTTCTTGTAGCACATCTTGAATACCCCCAGGACAAGTCTACTAACGGTGTTCTGTCTCCTGATCCACTGCGTCATGGTCCTACAGGGGTTGTCCTGTTCTTGCCAATGTTTAATTACTTCCAGATCAAGTTCATTCTTGATGGGCATAAGGACAGGTTCCTTGGGCTAATCTGTTGTTTTTGTGAGAACTCCCTCTCGACAATCTTGCTTCTAGCTTCAGGTTCCATCGCCGGGTGCCTAGATAAACTGTCTGCTCCTATGTTCGTCAATCCGGGGAAGAGACACACATCAAAATCAAATTCTGCGATAAACAGAGCCTATCGCATCAATTTAGATTTTGGGCCAGAGACCGAGTTCAACCATTTGAGTGTAGCGTTGTCGGTGTAGAGCTGGTACTTCCTTCCTTCCAAGTACGCTCTGAGTTTTCCCATGGCCCACACCATGGCTAAGGCTTCCTTCTCGGTAGTGCAGTAGTGTTGTTCGGTGGGATATAGCTTTCTACAGGCACACTCGATGATGTCCCTTCCGCCGTCACTCCTCTCCTGTTATAACACTGCTCCTAGGCCGGAGTCACTGGCATCTGTCTGCAGGCACATCTTCCGTTGAGGGTCGGGATGGGCTAGACTGGGAGCATTGCACATCGCAGCTTTAATGTCATGTAATGTTGCTTCTTCCTTGCTGGTCCTGGTAGTTTTGGAGTAGACCGGTGAGTGGTATTGGCTTCTCTTCAAAGATTAGCACGAAGCTCCTATATCATCCACACAAACCTACGTACAAACTTACGTACTTGTCGCTTGGTCCATGGGTTATCAGCTTCTTCGATAGCTCGATCCTTCTCCCGTTGCTTTTCTATGGCTTCAAATGTTAGGACATGGCCAAGATATTCTATGAGGTACTAGGCGAAGTGTCACTTCTCAGTTGGCAAGTCAGTCCATGAATCTTCAGTCATTCCAGTACTTTCCTCAGATGTACAAGGTGTTCTTGAAAATTCTTGCTGTGAATTAAAACGTCATCAAGATACACTTGGCAGAAATCCCCTCCATCAGTCGCATGAAGGTGGCAGGAGCATTCTTCAATCCAAAAGGCTTTACTGTAAATTGACACAATCCTCGCGGTGTCATGAATGTGGTCAGTGACCTAAAACATTCCTCGACCTCCACTTGCCATTATCCAGAGTTTAGATACAGCGTGCTTAAAATCCTAGACTCACTTACTTGTTTCAGCGAGTCTTTTATGTCAGGCATGGGGCAGGCGTCACTAATGGTCTTGATTATTTTATCCATGTTGGTTAATCCTGTCCATATTTACTTATATTCATTTTCTATAGAAAACTTTCCCACCTTGTCAATACTTTACATTACCGTACATGTTTCGAGAGCTAACTATTCTCTTCTTCCGCGGTGCCAAATCAACAATACTAAATCTTTGGACTTGATACATTTGTACAGATATAGCTATCAACAGAACAATTATATATAAATCTTGAAATTGTTAGGATATTTCTTTGTGTTTCACCTTTTACTTATTTACTATGTCATTTATTACAAACTTTAAAATAGAAAATTTGAAGTCATAAAATAAGTAAAAACTATTAAATTAGCCACTCTATGCTAAAATTTAATATCTGCTCTGCTCTTGGAACGTACGTCCTTATTTACATCCAAAAAGAAATAAAATGTTTCAATGTATCTATTTACATTTTCTTTGTCATTTAGTAAAACGCTTTAAAATATAATAATTTTCAGTTCATAAAATATAAACAAATCTTAAGTCACTATATGTTGAAATGACATTTTCTGCTCTCTCCTTGAAATATCTCCTTTCCTTAATTCTGCTATGTTTCTGAGACATTTCACATAAATCGGAAATTTCTCCTCTTAATCCCGTCTGACCATGCTAGCAATTTTTACCATCAAATTCTTCAGTTTCAGATGGCTACCAAATTTATCCACAAATTAAAATAACATTAGACGAGTCTGAGCCAAACAAACATGTCCTTGCTCATTTGCTTGCTGTCAATGACCTTACGAGGTGAGCTGCTATTTGTCGCTATGTTGCCGGTTACGTAATGACCATACTAGCCATTTTAACCGACAAACTTTTCAGTTTCAGCTGGTTACCAAATTTATCCACAAATTAAAATAACATTCCACTAGTCTGAATCAAACAAACATGTTCTTGCCCTTTGCTTGCTGTCAATTGACTGACTTATGTTGTGTTATTTATTTTATGAATCGAAAATGATTCTATTTTAAGTCTTTTACTAAATGACAAAATAAATGTAAATTTAGACACAAAGAAACATTTTATTTCGTTTAGTGTTTTAAAGAAACTAACGGTCTTCTCGTTCAACCTGCGGAAGTCCACACACAGTTGATACTCCCATTTGTTCTTTTTCGGTAGGACGATAAGTGAAGCCCAACAGCGTGTAGAAGGTTCAATGAGACCTTACCCTTCCATCACTTGAACCTTCTTAATGACGAAGTTGCGCTTATCTTGATTGATTGGATATGGACTCTGCTTGATGGATGGAAATCTCCGGACTCGCAAGGATGTGGAAGTCGACATAGACCTGGGAGATATCCAGTTAACGCATCTTCAACCAAGTGAAGAGGAGGAGTTGAGACCTAGTTTTCCAACGTCAAGGCTGGGCATTTGTTCTTTAGTTGTCCCGTGCTTCCACACTGGTAGCACTTCCTAACTGCGTTGGTGTCTTCCGTAGCTTTACTCTTGTGTTCCTCCTCGAACTGGGTGATGATTCTACGTAGAGCATCAAAGGATCTTGGTTGTGATACTTTCACTAGAGATCGAATCTAATCGTGGAGTAGCTCTATGACGTCTGGTTTGATCTCGGTTTCGCTTCCTTTCGGGTGCAGACGCTTGAAGAGCTGGTACTTCTGTAGGACAAAAGTGCTAGCTCCCATGCCAGTGGGTTGTGGCTCAGTCAGTAGATTCCTTTTCACGGAGCTCTTCGCCCCTTTTGAATTAAACCTAGCAAGGAATTCCCTCTTGAAGTCTGTCCAGTTTATATTTAAGTTCTTCAAGTTATTCCACCAAGTAACAGCTTGCCCCTTTAATCGCAGTGTGATGAGTTGCACGAAGATGTCCTCTGGATAGATTAGTCCTTCCTAATGGACTGACCGATCCCACGATGGAGCTAGTCGGGTTCTCTTCCAGTTGCCCGTGAAATTCCAGAAGGCTGTCTACAATCACCTTCGGGCCTATGTGTCCTGTATTGCCGGTTAGGTTTGAGGGTGTTAGAGATGTTACGGCACGTCCTGTTTGAGTTAATCCACCTTCCACCGCGTGAACGATGTTTTCTCTTATATTGTGCTTATCTCCCTTGAGGGTCAAAATCCGATGTTCTAACCTTCCTTCAACAGCAGAAATACGGCTCCCAAAATTTCCCTCAATGGCAGAGATACGGCTTTCAAAATTCCACTCAACGGTAGAAATTCTCACTTCAACCTGTTGTTTTATGTCGCAAAACCTGGGTTTCAACCCCCCCCGAGGTTCGAGATGTTCCCTTCCAGCTGGCTTACCCTACTATCGATCTGTTCAACCTGTCCCAGTTTTGACCTGCTGTCCGATATCTGCTGCGTTAATCGATTGGTGACATTGCTAATTTGGGATGAAATTTTGCCATTTACGGTTGAAATTTTCTATCCTAGGCCATATTTTATTGGGTGAACCTGCATGTAAACTTGTGATATTTGTCGGGTTAAATCTGAGTTACTTTGAGATACTTCGTTGTATTACTTTCAAATTTTGTCTGCAGTCTGTTCTGTTAGGAATTGACGTCTGAAATTTTGCAGCAAAGTTTATCATTTACTTTTGAAATTTGATCCGTTAAGTTGGAATTAACTTGTGATTCAATGTCTGAGATTTTGTCATTGAGTGCCTGCATCTTGGTCATTAAGTTAGAACACATTTTGGGAATATTTACCTCATCTTTCGATGTTTCGTCCAGATCTTCGTCGACCTTGATGAAAAACTTTTCGCCATTTTCTAAGAGATCTTCCCGCTACCGCGTCTGCAGCGATTTCTTCTTGCCGTTCGTTGGAATATTTCTCTTGGTGAGTTCGTCCTTGAGTTGTTGTACGGTCATATTTTCTAGTATCACTTGCATTTTTATCTATTTCGCACTTACACTCGTATTTACTCGTAATTTCTTATGTCCTCGCCATGGTTGCCAATGATGTATTTACAAAGACGCACACAAAATGCTATCAGTTGCGTACATTACGTTATTTTCAACTTAATTTTACATTAAACACATACATCAACAAACCACGATTTTTAACAATGCTTATCATGAAGCACAAGGAGACTAAGACTGCCATCTTGAAACAGTTGACTGCTGACATTATAAAACCATCTAGTGTCAAAGATACGTTCTTCTGGATGTTGCAGTGTGTTGCACAATGTTACTGTGGATTACACATCGCATATACAGGAAATAATAAATGATATACTATTAATTACAGGTTGTTATATTAACTAAACTCATATAAATATAGATATATATAGCACATGTTTCATAACATAACCTCACAAATAATGCGATCGTCGTACTACGTAAATAATAATAATAATAATAATAATAATAATAATAATAATAATAATAATAATAATAATAATAATAATACCTGTGTGGGGATTTACCGGTTACCTCCATCGGGCGCGTCCCATTGGAATTGGGGAAGCTCGCTGGCTCTGCCGCCAGCAGAGTCGGAGGGTAGTAGGGAAATTAAATACCACCGTGAAAAAAAAACTGGTCCCTTGCCAGGGTTACGGCGAAGACTGGTGAATGACCAGAAGCCAGAAAACATCTTGAGGCAACCTCTAGGGCTAACAACCCTGGTTGTAAAAGGATGGGTACCCGTCCAAAGCAAAGTCAAGTCAAAAAGCATGATGGCACAACATTTCAAGAAACATACCCCAAGGTGTAAATCTTCCGATAAATCACTCGTCGTGAACGCCACGGCGCACGAGACTCGTTCGGATTCTGTGGGAGACTCGACATCATGCAAGAGACGAGTCGGAGCGTCTCGGTGTGCCCCGAAGAGTCAAAAACTCAGGCCAAAATCTAAAACATTTCTAGCAACTTTCAACATAAATTCACGTACACAAACTGGGAAGCTGAAAACTCTCACCAAAGCTCTTCACGAAAATCAGATATCCATAATGGCTCTACAGGAAATAAGGTACCCAGATGAAGAGATTTTTGAATCCGAAGCCTACCGATTTTTCAAGAGCAAAGCGCAAAGAGGAATCCTCAATGGAGCTGTGATACTTGGAACCGCGTTTGCTGTTAGAACCAAGATCCTTAAATCGGTTGTAAATTTCGAACCTGTGAATGAAAGATTGTCTATACTCGCAATTAAATGCGCGAACAATACCTACGCCCTAGTTAACGCACATGCTCCTACAAACGATAAGAACAAGTCTGATCTAGACGAAGTTGATAATTTCTGGGACCTACCGGATGAAAAATTAAACAAAATCCCCAAACACCATGTCAAGCTTCTTTTGGGTAACTTCAGTCCCCAACTAGGTCGTGAACAGAAGTACAAGAAAGTTATAGGAAATTACACTGCTCACAAAAGAACCAATCCCAACGGCAAAAGACTGGTGTCCATTTGCGAAAATCACAACCTGCAGGTCATTTCGATACACTTTCGCCATCTACCCAGAATGCAAATGACTTGGCGTTCTCCCGTCCAAGCTCTCGGAGAGTTCCAAATTCATCATGTTCCAATCTCCAGGAGAAACAGCCCTGAGATTATGAATGTCAAGGTAAAGAAAGGCATCAATGTGGCCTCAAATCGAACATCAAATAGGTGAATACCAAGGAGGGTTCAGAAAAGGTCGCTCAACAGCTGAACAGATCCAAAATCTCAAAACGATCTTCAGATATTGTACACTAAGGTCCAAGCAGTATGTGTCTGTCTTTGTGGACTTTAAGAAAGCGTACGACTGCATTGACCGGGAAGTCCTGCTAAACATCTTAAATGAATTTGGAGTTGATTTGAAACTGCTGGGATTAATTAGAGCCACTCTGACCGATACAAAGTCCAAGGTGAAGTTCCACGGATGTCTCTCGCATTCCTTTGACATCAAAACAGGAGTCCGGCAAGGTGATGGGCTATCCCCGATACTCTTCAACTGTGTTCCTTAATAGATCATCAGAACGTGGCGGGTGAGAATACAGGAAACCAACTACAGTCCATTGAGAATAGGAACCAAATCCAAGGGGATCGCAACAGACTGCTTAGCATTTGCCGATGATATTGCTGTTCTCTCAATCGACATAGAAACCGCTAGAGCTCAAGTTGAAATTTTAAAGGAAATTGCCGAACAAACTGGTTTGCAGATATCGTTTGAGAAAACAGAAGTAATGACTAACATCAAAGAGGCTCCACCAAAAATCCATACAAAATACGGGGACATCACACGAGTAGACCAATTCAAATACTGGGTGAGATCATCATGAAAACTGGACTGGACAAAGAAGCACTTTAGGAGCGAGTACGCAAACTGGAAATAGCCTACCAAGCATCCCGCACAATCTACAACAAAAATGCCTTTCCCTAAACACCAAGATACGTCACTATGAAACAGTTCTGCAGCCAGTAGTTCTATATGCAGCCGAAACCCTGTCTCTAAATGCCAACAAAGGACTCCTTGAAGAACTGGAGAAAAGAGAACGCAAAATTGTGAGAGGAATCTTGGGATCAACGTACATAAATGGAATCCATCAAAAGAGATCCAACAAGGAAGTCTACAGCAAAATAGAGAAAATTACCGACACAATCAGAAAAAGACGGGCACGATTTTACGGTCATCTGAAAAGAATGGACGGAAGAAAGTTAACTAAAGAAATCTTTCACTTTTTCGATTCAAATCCCAAAACCACAAATACCAAAGAAGACCTTCAATTGCTACATATCCCAGCTGAAGACGCCCTTAACAGAGATCTCTTCCCCAAGAAAATATTGACGAACGGGCTAAATTGAGACGAGCAACCGAAAGGAAGACACGGTGCCCCTTGGACAGAGGAGCGTAAGCAGGCCCACTTAAAAAGAATGAGGGAAATGAGGGCTCTAAAGGAGGCCAAGTTCAGTGTCAAATGCAACATGACTTAACGTGGTCCTTGATGGCCCCAGCGAATTATATATATATATGTACACTGACTGACAGAGCAAATGCAACACCAAGAAGGAGTGGTCAGAACTTTATGCCAATTGCAGGGTAGACTGACGTCACTGAGGTATGCTCATGATGTGAAATGTGCCGCTGTGCTGCGCACGTAGCGAACGATAAATGGGACACGGCGTTGGCGAATGGCCCACTTCGTACCGTGATTTCTCAGCCGACAGTCATTGTAGAACGTGTTGTCGTGTGCCACAGGACACGTGTATAGCTAAGAATGCCAGGCCGCCGTCAACGGAGGCATTTCCAGCAGACAGACGACTTTACGAGGGGTATGGTGATCGGGCTGAGAAGGGCAGGTTGGTCGCTTCGTCAAATCGCAGCCGATACCCATAGGGATGTGTCCACGGTGCAGCGCCTGTGGCGACGATGGTTGGCGCAGGGACATGTGGCATGTGCGAGGGGTCCAGGCGCAGCCCGAGTGACGTCAGCACATGAGGATCGGCGCATCCGCCGCCAAGCGGTGGCAGCCCCGCACGCCACGCCACGTCAACCGCCATTCTTCAGCATGTGCAAGACACCCTGGCTGTTCCGATATCGACCAGAACAATTTCCCGTCGATTGGTTGAAGGAGGCCTGCACTCCCGGCGTCCGCTCAGAAGACTACCATTGACTCCACAGCATAGACGTGCACGCCTGGCATGGTGCCGGGCTAGAGCGACTTGGATGAGGGAATGGCGGAACGTCGTGTTCTCCGATGAGTCACGCTTCTGTTCTGTCAGTGATAGTCACCGCAGACGAGTGTGGCGTCGGCGTGGAGAAAGGTCAAATCCGGCAGTAACTGTGGAGCGCTCTACCGCTAGACAACGCGGCATCATGGTTTGGGGCGCTATTGCGTATGATTCCACGTCACCTCTAGTGCGTATTCAAGGCACGTTAAATGCCCACCGCTACGTGCAGCATGTGCTGCGGCCGGTGGCACTCCCGTACCTTCAGGGGCTGCCCAATGCTCTGTTTCAGCAGGATAATGCCCGCCCACACACTGCTCGCATCTCCCAACAGGCTCTACGAGGTGTACAGATGCTTCCGTGGCCAGCGTACTCTCCGGATCTCTCACCAATCGAACACGTGTGGGATCTCATTGGACGCCGTTTGCAAACTCTGCCCCAGCCTCGTACGGACGACCAACTGTGGCAAATGGTTGACAGAAATGGAGAACCATCCCTCAGGACACCATCCGCACTCTTATTGACTCTGTACCTCGACGTGTTTCTGCGTGCATCGCCGCTCGCGGTGGTCCTACATCCTACTGAGTCGATGCCGTGCGCATTGTGTAACCTGCATATCGGTTTGAAATAAACATCAATTATTCATCCGTGTCGTCTCTGCTTTTTCCCCAACTTTCATCCCTTTCGGACCACTCCTCCTTGGTGTTGCATTTGCTCTGTCAGTCAGTGTATATAAATGTAGATGTAAACACTTCTTAGCCATACCTCACAAGTGATAATAATAATAATAATAATAATAATAATAATAATAATAATAATAATAATAATAATAATAATAAATAACAAAAATGAAAATCCACAGCCTGTTTCCAGTTATTCAACCGGGTCAGGAATGGAATGAATGAAGCCCCATCTAGCGCCGAGGATAGCCTGTCGCACTCCTCTGGGGCAATGATTAATGAATGATAGATGAAATTAAATGGTATTGGAGAGTGTTGCTGGAATAAATTATGACAGGAAAAACTGGAGTACCCGGAGAAAACCTGTCCCGCCTCTGCTTTGTCCAGCACAAATCTCACATTGAGTGACCGGGATTTGAATCACGGAACCAGCGGTGAGAGGCCGGTGCGCTGCCGGCTGAGCCACGGAGGCTTCTATAAAAATAATAATTCGAGCTCGGTACTGGCATTATTTACCCCTGGGTTAAGGAATATTGTTTTCAATTATATCAGTCTATTTCACTTGCATCAATAGGGTCGGTTGGTGGATGAATTTCAATGGGCTTGGCAGACTGATATGTAACAGCAACTTCTGGCTCGGTGAGGAAAGCAACGGGAGACTAGATCACTCCTTATTTCCCTTTTATGCCCCATCAGCGATGCCTAGGCTATCTATGACAACTATTGGCGGAGCTGTGGATGCTCAAACTAGCCTTCGGGCTGAATACCCATCATACATACATCTATAGCACGTTCAATGACTATAGAATTTTCAAGCCATCTTATAGCACAATATTTCAAAGGAAATTCTTTTGAACCTGAATAATGTGTATAATCTTTCAGGGACGTAGCACAACAAGAAGTGAAGAGAACGAAGGAACTCTGCAATATTCCACTGGGTTTCTTATACTGCCATCTGCCATTTTATATGAATTGTGCACAGTATGCAATGTTGTGCACAGTATGCAAGCCACAAGATTCAATGTTCACAAAAATAGGAGCATCTGGACCATAGTTTAATAAATTACCCTTATCCTGAACGAACTTTTTTTAAAAACATTTGTACCATCCATTGAAATTTGTATGAGTTTTTTAGATTGAGTCCCTGCAGTACTTGCAAAACACCATTTAACAAATCTGAAGAGGTAGAGTGACCACGAAACACGGAATCAAAATAAGAAGTGCATACCTCATTAGTATTAGTATTGAAACAACGAACTACAAGTTCCATTTGGCCCATCTGAGAAACTTTATTCAGTGACTTGTCAAAACCAACGGTGAAATGTGTGCATTTACTACACATCTCAAGAACTTGTGTATGAAAATGCGGAACCAAACCATGAGTGATTTTTATATGCAAATTTCGTTTTATGCAGTTGAAATTTCAAAGCTCTTTCAGAGTATGGAAAATTTACTGGAAAAACGTACACTAACTTCACTGGCACGTAAAGAATGGTGTTGCATGACAGTATGACAGTATGCATGCACCATATAATCTCAGCTTTGGTTACTTGCTCTCTTGAAAGATAATTCTGTAGACATGTCATCTCTGGTGAACCTTTTTTAATGGAAGAAGAAGCAGCAGCTGTGGAGTCATATGTGATAGAGATAGCTGTGGTAGACAGAGAACAATTTGTGTTTGCAGCCAGGGTATTATCTACTGAGTTTAAGTCTTTTGTTACTTCACTATTCGAACGTTCTTTTTTAAAATAACTTGAAAGGGATGACAACAACTGGCTGAACTTGAATTACTGGCATGCTTCTTCCCTCCCGTGTGACATTTTAATGCCTGCTTCCCCATGTTGCTAAGAGAAAATAATGTTTTACATGTTATACAATATGCAGAAAATTTGTTCTCAGGCACAGGTTTCAACCATGTTCTTAATGTATCATCAAGCCGCCACCTTTCATTAAATGAAGTTCTCCTTGGCTGTGATTAAGACATTGTTAGCTGAGAAAGAAGTAACATAAGGATATTGAAAATATCTTTAAATAGTCATATACCCTGGGCGAATTTCTTCTAAATTGACAGTTCGCAAAACATGTGAGCATTGCCTTATCTGTGCTGCCAGCACTCTACTGCTTCGATAGCAGCTGATGCAATATAACTGTGGCACACAGCCCTCGTAAAATGTAATACCGTACTAAGAACATCATACGCGAATCACAAGTTAAAACAAATTCACAAAACCTTCAAAGATAGTATATGCACTTCCTAACAATAGCCGACACTAAAACAAGATTAGGTACATTTTTATTAAGATTAAAGAAATAAATTATTCGTGGCTAATGATTGGCATAGGAAGGAGTTTAGGGCTGATCGAGACCACGGTGCCAATTTTAGCCGAGTTACATTCTTGCCACTTTCACGAACTAATCTGGAGTATGGTACACAGACGAACTATATACTAACCAACGCACGGATGTAAATAAAATTACATCTGCACTGAAAATAAAGGTCCAATAATACTGTCTTGAGGGTCCCCCTCTTAATTATTACAGGGTCAGATAAAGCTTCACCTACTCTAATTTTCTGAGTACTATTTTCTACAAATATAACCACCCATTCAGTCACTCTTTTTTCAAATACAATAGCACTCATTTTTGTCAGTAGTCTTCCATGATCTACCCTATCAAATGCCTTAGATAGGTCAATCGCAATATAATCCATTTGGCATCCTGAATCCAGGTTATCTGCTGTATCATGCTGAAATCCTGCAAGCTGAGCTTCAGTGGAATAACCTTTCCTAAACCCAAATTGCCTTCTGTCTAACCAGTTATTAATTTCGCAAACATGTCTAATATAATCAGAAAGAATGCCTTCCCACAGCTTACATGCAATGCATGTCAAACTGACTGGCCTGCAATTTTCAGCTTTATGTCCATCACCCTTTCCTTTATACACAGGGGCTACTATAGCAACTCTCCATTCATTTGGTATAGCTCCTTCAACCAAACAATAATCAAATAAGTATTTCACATATGGTACTATATCCCCAGATATCTTATCAATTCCAGCTGCTTTTCTAGTATTCAACTTTTGGACCTTACTGTAAATGTCTTTGTTATCATAGGTAAATTTTAATACTTCTTTAGTATTACATCACCTATCTGGACATTATCCTTGTAACCAACAATCTTTACATACTGCTGACTGAATACTTCTGCCTTTTGAATATCTTCGCATACAGATCCCCCTCGTTCATTAATGATTCCTGGAATGTCCTTCTTTGAACCTGTTTCTGCCTTAAAGTACCTATACATACCCTTCCATTTTTCACTAAAATTTGTATGACTGCCAATTATGGTTGCTATCATGTTATCCTTAGCTGACTTCTTTGCTAGATTCAATTTCCTAGTAAGTTCCTTCAATTTCTCCTTAATTCCATAACCATTTCTAACTATTTCGTTCCAACCTGTACGTCCTTATTAGTCTGTTTACACCTCTGTTATAATATAGTGGATCTTTATTACTCCTTAAAACCCTTAAAGGTACAAAACCTGTTTTCACATTCCTCAACAATTGCTTTAAACCAATCCCAGTGTGTGTTTACATTTTTATTTACCATTTTCCAGTTATAATATTTACTTTTTAAAAGCTCCCTCACGCCTGTTTTATCAGCCATAAGGTACTGCCCAATAGTCCTAATTTTAATACATTTATTTTTAACTATGACAAAAACTGCTTCGTGATCAGCAATACCATCTATTACTTCGGCTTTTCTATAGAGCTCATCTGGTTTTATCAGCACCACATCCAAGATATTATTCCCTCTAGTTGGTTCCATCACTTTCTGAATTAGGTGCCTTTCCCATATTAACTTATTTGCTATTTGTTGTTCATGCTTCCTGTCGTTCGATTACCTTCCCAATTGACATCAGGTAAATTGATCACCCGCTACAATCACGTTCCTTTCCTCATCGTTTCCCACATAGCTGATTATCTTATCAAAGAATTCTGAATCAGAGTCAGCGCTACCCTTATCCGGTCTGTACACTCCAAAGATATGAAGTTGCCTAATATCTTTAGAGATGAGCCTTACACCCACAATTTCATGTTTTTCACCTTAAATTTTTCGTAGCTTATAAATTCTTCTTTCACCAGAATGAATACTCCCCTCCCACTATTCCTATCCTATCTCTACGATACACACTCCAGTTCCGTGAGAACATTTCTGCATCCATTATATCATTTCTCAGCCATGATTCAACTCCTATTACAATATCTGGTAAGTATATATCTGTTAAATTACTTAATTCAATCCATTTGTTAACAATGCTTCTACAATTGAGCACTAACATTTTTATGTCATCCCTACTTGAATTCCAGTTCCCTGTTCGCTTAACACCGCTCCCTAGGCCACCCCGTTTCCCTGAATGTTCCTCCCTATAACCCTTCTAAACAAGTTTCCTAACTTATATGTACCACTGCGGTTTTAATGAAGGCCACCTGGGGCTGTCTCCTACCCACCCATTAGGATCTAGAAATCTCACTCCCAGTTTTCCACATATCCACTACATAGTCTCATTTAAAACCCCTATCACCTTCCAGTCAATATCCCTCCTACACCGTATTCAACTGATAACAATCTCCGCTTCCTTAAACAGCATCCGTGCTGCATTTACCAGATCCCATACATCCCCAACTATGTTGGTACTTATACCTGCTTGTCTTACGTTGTTAGTGCCGACGTGAAACACTATCACCTTCTCCTTTCCCTCTTCCTTCTCTTCTACTTTCCTCAACATCTGCCTCAACCTGATTCCTGGATAACACTCTACCCTGGTTCCCTTTCCTCCACAAACTTTCCCCACATGTCTAACGATGGAATCCCCCATGACCAGAGCCTCAACCCTACCCACCTCATCCGAACCCCTCCACTCTTGTTCAGCCCTATCTTCTCTCACTGCTGCAGAAGCTACTTCCTCCTCCATTTTATTCCTCCCATGACCCTGTTCCACCTGTCTTTTCCTTTCCACTACATTACATTTCCCTTTCCTACCCTTCCCTTCCTCAAACTTCCACACATATCAGGAACAGTTCCCTGTTTCTCATCTTCCCTCGGTTGTTCTACCTGCAGTGACTCGTACCGATTTCTCACTGACACCTGACCTGAATTCTGATCCTGAACAGAGCCCTTAGCCTGCAATCTCCTTCCCCTTAAAACATTAGACCACCTGTCTTCTACAATTCCCCCATTTCCTTCCCATCCCTCCTTTACACCTACTGTATCCTGTACATTATTTAAGGGATGCCTACTTTCCTTCCTGTCTTCCGAGAGAATCCTAATTATTTCCCTCAAACTCTCAAACTCCTCCCTCATACTCCTTAATGCCTGGCGACACCCACAGTTCCTACACTTGCACAGCGTAGCCATTATTTACAGAATAATGGGAATAAAAGGAAAAATAAAATAAAACTTATTCTGTGCAAATAAAAATTAAAGGAAAGAAATATTGTCTAGGATAGTTCACAAAGGTCACACAACAGCAAGGT
This sequence comes from Anabrus simplex, assembly GCF_040414725.1. Lineage (NCBI taxonomy): Eukaryota > Metazoa > Arthropoda > Insecta > Orthoptera > Tettigoniidae > Anabrus > Anabrus simplex. Next base: position 180,563,126 of record NC_090266.1, read on the forward strand.
TATTAATATAAGCTACTACTACACTACAATACTACTTAGTTGTACGAATTTTGTCTACAACACCCTAACAGAATAAAAATTGCTGTTGATTACTGAAAACCGAATGTAATACAAAAGAATTAGGCTACACAATTCTAAACTGCAGTTAAGTCTATCCTAATTACTGCAACAGAATTCTAGTAAGAGAGTTAATACAGATACCACAGATACTATGGATACTACAGATACTATACTACGCAAATTTTTCACCCTAATAGAATAAACACACTAATTTATAATAAGATACCTACTATAATACACTACAATGATTTTAAATCATGTTCAGACGTATCCTAATTATAATACAACAGGTTATTACTAAGCACAAACTGAATTGGAAATTTGAATTAAAGTTTTAAATTCGCAAGACTACTCAAAATAATAGAATAAGCACTCTAATTTCTAATAAGTCATTACAATACACTACAACAGTTTAAAAACTACGTTCAGATGTATTCTAATTACAATAGGCTATTATTACGCACAAATATAAGTGAAAATTCCAATTAGGCCTAAAGTTTGAAATTCGCAAGAACTACCGTACTCAAGGATTACCAACAAAGTTAAACGCGTAGACAGAAGATTATTTCTTTAGTATTACTTTATCGTACTATGCTCTAGTAGAAATGAAACCTTGCGTTTGGTTAAATGCTTAAGTATTGAAAGGATTGCCGTACACAAAGAAAAACACGAATATAACAGGCAAGATACTATCCAATATACGTTATCTTCACTAGCCAACGGCAATACCATGTTGAATACACCGGTTCTCGTCCGATCACGTTATCTTCACTACAATTCTCAACTGAGATGTGGTTATGTGATTATTACAGCTGGTGGATTACGATTATTTTCTCTACTCCAAGGGACGGAGAATAAAAGTGTCCTTCATTAGGCCTACTGAAAAATACGAGGTTGTCTACAATTTCTCAAAAATATTTCTGTCAAAACTACTCCTACTATTCCAGGGACTTGAATTGCAATTACTGCGATATATGCACTTTATTATTGATGATGATGATGATGATTGTTGTTTTAAGGGGCCTAACATCGAAGGTCATCGGCCCCACACTTTATTATTCTTATTAGCTAACCGCTCATAAATACTGAAGTATCGAGGAAGCGAAATATAAATAACGGATACTTTAACTACCTACTCAGAACTACAAATGATTGGAATACAAGATCAGCTGATTTTTATTTATATTTACTTGAAGGCACCTTTGTTCACGACTTGGCCAGCAATGCAATATTTGAATATGAGGAGCAACAATAATCAATAACAATGCAACGCCTGTTAATTATTACCGTGTAATCTCTTTAACTTCTTTTTAAATGGAAGTTTACAGACGTATCGTGTTTTATAATACAGTAAATTATTACCTTCGGGATAGTTTGAATGCCGAAGTATTCCCTGTTACGAGTGAAGCAGTAATTGATAATTAAGAGAGAGACCAGATCACCAAGGTGAACACACAAAAGAGCAAAGCTATGGGACAAGAAAAGATAGAAACAGACAGATCACAAGAAAAAAAAGGAAAACGGCAGAGGAAAAGAGAGATATTATCAGATAATTTCATAACTCATTAATCAGGGGACATCAAGGAACGCAACGTACTTTTAAAAGATTGAATCAGTACACATCTTGGCCAGGAATGCGACAGGGTGTAGAAGAGTACATTTGTAAATGCGAATCATGTCAGAGGAATTAAGTAATACAACCATATACTAAAATGTGTATGCAAATTACAGATGCACCCCATGCTGCAATGGAGAAAATTGCATAATATATTGTAGGTCCTCTACCTGAAACAGAGCACAACAGTCAATATATATTAGCATGCCAAGACTTGTCAAAATATCTAGTATCCACAGCTATACCAAAATCAAGAAGCAGAAACAGTAGCTAAAGCTTTGCTGGATAATACAATTCTAATATATGGAATGCCGAACACTATTCTGACAGACCAAGGGTCTAACTTCATGAGCGAAGTTATGAAGAAGCTGTACAAACTTCTTTGCATGAATAAAGTACACACAACGGCGTACAGACCAGAATCAAATGGGTCAGTAGAAAGATCATACGCCAGTCTCATCGAATACTTGAGAGATTTTGTAGGCTATGACCAAACGAATTGGGATGAATTTTTGTCAGCTGCTATGTTTGTATATAATAAAACACGAAGTTCCAGTACGGGATATACTCCATTTGGACTGACATCTCACATCCCAGAAGTATTACAAAGGAAGTCAGAAACAAATAATTATAACGAGGAGGAAAGTACGTTAGAGAAACTGAAAAGCACATTTCAGGAGAACCATGAAATAGCCTGAAAGACACTCATCCAGTCGAAATAAAAATAAAAAAGGGCATATGGCAAACGCACATACAAAGTAACTTTCAGAGAAGGAGACAAAGTACTACTGCACGATGAATCAGTAAGGAGAGGCAGGTCAAAGAAGCTATCAGCTCAATGGATAGGACCATATACAGTTATAATAATCAAAGGACTAAATTGTATTCTCCAAAACCAAACCAAACACCATGGCGCAACAGCCACGAAGGACCATTGCCTACCAAGCGACCGCTGCTCAGCATGAAGGTATGTAGATTGTGGGGTGTCATGTAGTCAGCACAACACATCCTCTCAGCCGTTATTCTTGGCTTTATAGCCGGAGCCACCATATCACCGTCAGATAACTCCTCAATTGTAATCACGTAGGCTGAGTGGACCGCGAACCAGCCCTGAGATGCAGGTAAACACCCCTGACCTGACCGGGAATCGAACCCGGGGCCTCCGGGTAAGAGGCAGACACGCTACCCCTACACCGCGGGGTCGGCATTCTCCAATAGAAGGGGATTAAAACTATGAAAGTGCACATGAATCGATTAAAGTTGTTTTTGTAGAAAGCATATTATAAGAAGTAAAAGCAGTGTCAGGAGACCCCAGAAACTTATTATGATCATGTGGGATCAACACAGTTCTATAGTACGACGTGGAAGCTCATAACGTATGTAAACATCAATAAATTAAATGATGTACTTTGAGTAAATCAAAACTCAGCTCAGAAAATGGAGCAGACGTGTAAAGAATGATAGGAAAATGAGAATCATATCTGAATAAGGGATATTAGAATGATTAAGAATAGATTAGAAACGATACAGGAAACTAAATCACTTTTAAAGCAGATAGTTAGAACAGATAATGAAGAGAGACCGCGAAACAAGCGAGGAATATTTAATTTGGTTGGAGTTATCTCTAAAACACAATTCAGAACATTAGACGAGGCAGACGCAGAATTTTACCAGAATAAGATAAATAAATTAGAACAAGAAGAGTTAGGAATATTGAAAGTAGCGAAAGACCAAATGACGGTAGTAAGATCTACATTGCAAACAATTAATTCAACATTATATCAGGTAACGTTTAATGATCAAAGACTCGGGGCAAATCTTAAAGAAATTCCAGAGCACATGAATAATGAAGACAACTCAAATTCAGAATCTGTTTATGCAAAATTCACTGAGGATAGTAATTAATAGGCACTTTATCAAGTTAGAAGACTGTATAAGACAAGTAAAAGACCAATATGAAATATTGTTAAGAGCAGTGTGATTAAACCAAGAATTAGTAGCCTTTCAGGCTTGGTACGATCTTTTCAAAGATCACAGTGTAGTTTTCCTAAAGATGTTTTTCTACCAGTGGCTCTGAGCACGGCCAACACAGATAAAATATTAAAAGTGTCAGAAATGTTTTAAGCTACATAATTCAAACACCTTTGGTGAATGATGTAATGTTTAACATGTATAAGTTAATACCATTTCCCACAGCAATTAATAGGACAGACTGTATTTCTAATGAGACACGTAAGGAATATTTGATAATAGATAATGCTAAGCAAATGTACCAATTAATGAATAAAAATGAAATAAGGTAATGCAAGGTATTTTCAGAAGAATTAAGAATTTGTAAACAAGTTCTGCCATTAATGTTTTAACATGCTATAAAGCATCCAGAGTTAACTCATGGGTGACGGGCCCCGAGAAATCTCGTAGTGCGCTCGCCAGCGGTAGGAGACGGGCCCCGAGAAATCTCGGTTTTATTCACGACATTGTTTTCGGTCTTCTTGTGACATCTCTTGACCATATATTGAACTATTTCGGACTTGCACATTGAGTAGAATAAATCGTAGATGTATATCTGCCACTTTTCTTTTATTCACGGCCTCTTTTATTCTTTGATTTAGTTTCGAAACGTCGACTTTCTTTCTGCCGGTTCGGTCAATGACAAGATGGAGCGCCCGCGGAATACGATGTTAGCTGACGACGACATTTTGGAAAAATTATATGCCGATGATTGTTTAAATGGATATAGTGTTAATGAATTAGTGGAAACTGAATGTGAGAGTGATAGTGGAAGTGATATTCAAGCCTATCACGCCGTAATTTACCTAGTGTGCTCATTTATTCAAGTGCCTCTGACGACGACAACGATGTAAACATTAATGATAGGTTAGTTCTCGACGCTGAAGATGGTTTTGTAAAGGCAGATCCACCAACTTTAAATATAAAATCTTGACTGGTTTAATATTCATGTACATTTTTATAATCGAGTGCACCCTAGTATGCTTAGTAGAAAAATGCCCGGTCCACAGGGTATGTGACAAGCTCAAGTATTCGGTCAGCAATGTGTTAAGAAAGGACTACAGGCCTTATGGGCTTGTTGCCTTCCACTGTTGCCATATTCTCAATCACCGCGGCTCAGACACTGGTTGTGAAATACAGTGATAACATAACATTATACATTGCTAGGTAGAGCTGTTGGAAGACTGGTTAGTAGATATAATAATAATAATAATAATAATAATAATAATAATAATAATAATAATAATAATAATAATAATAATAATAATACCGTAATAATAATAATAATAATAATAATAATAATAATAATAATAATAATAATAATAATAATATTAATAATAATAATAATAATAATAATAATAATAATAATAATAATAATAATAATATGAATGCCTGATTATCTCTGGTCATTAATTAAATTACAGTTAAGAAATTTCGTTTTGTCAAAACGTTTCTAAGGATATCAGCCCACTGACTGTGTCATTCTAGAGGCGGCAAACTATCAATAGTAATCGCCATCGATATTTTCCGTTATTATGAGCTCTACTATCAATAGTAATCGATAGTTTTCAAAACCTGGAACGAATCATATCATTATGCCTGAAAATAGAACATTTATGAACACAATCCACAAAACATCAGTAGAAAGCACATCTATTTCATGCTATGTAATTTCTGACATTCGAATTGGAATCACTGATAAATGTCTTCACTGGCACGTCCGAGACATTCTCGGGCTGCAGGCTCCGTGCGTATAGCAATGTGCTGCTGCGGGCGGAGATTACGAGAACTACTTAGGGGCACCTTCATCAACAGCTGACCATAAGAAGCTGGAATGTATGTGATGTTTACATACATATACTCTATTGCTGAATCCCTTTCCTTGTTTTTGTCTAAAGCCATTATTAGAATCTAAGACTACATTCCCTATTTGTTGATCCAGCCATGTTTGTGATGTAGATAGCCGCCGTGATGGATCACACTGACGTGATGAGTAGAACTTTGTGTCACGGCACATTCTCTATCCCGTTTGTTTTTGTTTTGTTATTGACATGATACCTACGTATGTTTTTTCAGCTAATTTCTTATCTCCCCCCCCCCTCTTACAATTTCTCTTCACAGTTTTGGCTTTACTCGATAAAATGACTAGTGGCTGGGTATAACGCGGAAGCGAACCCAATAAATTAATTAAGAAGGTGAATAAGTGGAAGCAGAAGAAGAATCATTTTACAAAGCTGTCTTCAGATGATTATTTTTTAATGTCATAACTTTCGGGCAGAACGATGTGCTTGTTGTCGGCTGCATTAGTAGATACTGTGATACAAAGGTCTTCTTCATGACCTCATGCAATGTGTTTCAAAATATGGTGGATGATAGCAGTAAATCGCAAGAAGTAATTCGGGATTTATACATTTTATTTAATACCGTACAAAATAACACTTTATAACATGTTACAAATATGTTAACAATTGGAAACAAATTATTTTACTACACGCATCATAATAAATACACATTGTATTGTATTGCCATGGTCATATAGCCAGTAGAATAGTAATAATAATAATAATAATAATAATAATAATAATAATAATAATAATAATAATAATAATAATAATAATAATAATAATAATAATAATAATAATAATAATTATAATAATAATAATATACCGTACTGTACTATAGACCAAAGTGTGAAATTTTATAGTACCAGTATTCCGTTACAACCGAACGAAATGGATTTGGAAGGCAGTAGGCAAATAAAATGACACAAATAGGACTCAATTACGCAATATCAACAGCTCACAGAAATACCGTATTTTACATCCGTAAATTCATATCCTCGTCCCGAAGTGGTGCATTTCTTTTCAAGCACATCTCTAATTGAAATGAGCTGCATGCACCTTTTTAACCATATACCGGTGGTTACAAGTGTTCTCCACGCATTAATTATAGTTTTGTTGGTAAAAAGTTCCGTGACCTACGCGAAAAGTGTAACAGTGCATTCGGATAAGTCTTGTGGTGATTTGAAGAAGAATCATCTACTGGAAAAACTGTTGGTAAGTGAGAAATGTTCTCTTAAGTGTCTCACTTGGTGTGGCAGTGAAAGCCTCGGGCTGCTGGTAGTAGGGCGGCCGCGTCGTGATGGGGAAGGCAGAGTTGTCAGACTTCCGATCACTGGGCAGCCACTGTGGTGCCTAACTCTCGCGTTAATTGGAGGCATTGAATTGAATCCCGGACCTCAACATTGTATAGTATGTGAAAGTAGTGGGCGTCGTAATAAACTATTTGTGAACTGAATTTCTACATCAGAATACAGGAAATTAAAGAAGGGGGAAGAATGTGGACTTGCTGGCAATGCGAAATGCCGCCACTAACGAACTCTTTCTTTTCCAATACCAGTGACGTTACTAGTGACTATGTAAATAGCTACAACTGTAAATATGTAAATAATAATCTAACTCTCTTTGCGTTTAACGCACGCAGCATTTTACGTCCAGGTAGAAAATAATATATTTTCGCTTCCCTCTTTGTATCAGTGAAACATGGCTTTCAGACACAATTAATGACTCAGGAGTGTTACCAGATTATTTTGTCTTGTTCCGTAAGGACCGGATCCTAACCAATGGAGGCGGAGTACTTATTGCAGGAAAACTGGAGTGTAATCCAACTAGACGTCCCGAATTGGAGACGACAGCTGAAGCCGTGTGGGTGGAAATTACGTGCGGTAATAATAAATTCCTTATCGGATCAGTGTATCGTACACAGAAGTCCTCACAAACGATCCTTATCGGATCAGTGTATCGTACACCGAAGTCCTCATGAACGATGAAGTGTATCGTACACCGAAGTCCTCACAAACGATGCATTGCTCTCCTCTCTGGATCGTGTGCAATAAGTGCAGAATAGTTACGACGCAATTTATATTGCCGGTGACTTCAATCTTAAAATTACTAAGTCTAGAAATGCCGCCCCAGTACCAAAGATTCCTCTTGCTAATAGTTTTCTCTCCACCTTCTACGACATTTTTCTCCATCAGTTAGTGTTCGAAGCGACTCGCATTACTCAAAATTCCCGTTCCACACTAGACCTGTTCCTTACTAACTCTCCAACATCCGTCCAGTCCCTGGATGTAATACCTGGATTTTGTGATCACCAAGCTATAATTACAACTTTGACCTACAGAAATCCCTCCCCCAAACACCATTCCAGAACAATATATAATTTTTTCTGCACCAACTGGAACGATCTTTCCTCTCTTCTATCAAAACATCTTCCTGTTCCCCTCGCGTCCTTCACCGGCGATATAAATATCAACGAGATCTGGGAAAACTGGAAAAAAGTATTTTTTGAATGTGTCGATCAAGTTGTGCCGAATGTTTCCATCTCTAATAAGCGAAAAACGCCATGGATCACTAAAGAGATAACATCGAGTATTCGAAAGAGAAATCGTTTATACAGGAAATGGAAGGAAAACCCAATTGACAGTAGGTGGTAGAAGTACAGACTGGCTCGGAACAAACTCAAATAATTAATCCGTGATGCCTACAGTTCATATATCCACAGCCTTAGTTCCAATAATAAAGAGCTATGGGCTTTCATCAGAAACAAAAGCGGCAACAGTGCTCCATCTGTCTTCAAGTACCACGGACTATCAGTTTCCTCTCCCCCAAGAAATAGCAGACACATCTAGCAGTGAATTTAAAAATAACTTCACCACTGCTGACAAGGATGAAGACATGTTCACTACAAGGACAACCTCCCCCCCCCCGTTTCCACCCCTAACTAGCTTGTACTACAGTACTAACGAGGTCGCAACAGGTGTACAGTGGAACTGTTCCAGAAGAATGGAAGAAAGCAAATGTCGTACCCGTATTAAAGACGGTGACAGGGAAAATGTAGACAACAATCGCCCAGTCTCTATTATATCTGGTTTATGTAAATGTATGGAACGCCTAATTGTTAAACATGTGCTGGATTTTCTGAATGAGAGAAACCTGTTGAATAAAAACCAACATGGATTCCTCCCTGGGAAATCCTCTACTACACTTTTAACAACAGTAATTGATGAGTGGCAACATTCCCTTGACCAGTCTAATATATCCCAAGTGGACTGCGTAACTCTCGACTGGAGTAAGGCCTTTGATCAGGTACCTCATCAACGACTGTTGTTAACACTTAACAAGTATGGCATTCAAGGCAAACTGCAGGCATGGTTTCGATCATTGCTGGTAGGTCGGACGCAGAGCGTTGTGTTCAGTGGGGCCAGGTCAGAACAAACTTTAGTCACCTCGGGTGTGATTCAAGGTAGTGTGATAGGACCGCTTCTGTACACGATATTTACGCTGGATCTGCCAGGTTGTGTATCATATTCTATGGCACAGTATGCTGATGACACCATCATTTACAGAGCCATTCGCAATGAGAACGACGTAAATAAGTTAAGTCAGATCTGGATAATGTTGCTCTGTGGTCCCAAATAAATAGAATGTCTATTAATGTACAGAAATGTAAATATATACGCTTAACCAGAGCAAGATCACAGTTACAACACCAAATTACACTGTGTGGTAAAAACCTAATGCCCTGCACCTCATTAAAATTGCTTGGCATTCACATTTGCAGCAATTTAAAATGGAACAAGCAAGTAGAGGAAATAAGGTGCAAAGCATACAGAGTCCTGGGATTCATCCACAGATCTCTACGGGCTTCCTTCCTGGCACCCTACTATAGTGGAGAAAATGATGAAACTAGAGGGAGTTCAACGCCGAGCAGAACGACTAATTACTCAACACGGTCATTTAAATACTGCCTGGTCACTGCCCCCTATAACAACCATCTGTAAACAAATAGATATTGCTTTCCTGAGAAAATCCCTCACAGGTAACATTCATATAAACCCTTTCAAGCGCTTACAGCCGAACTATCTTTCCGCTCAAAGAGGTCGAGGTGTCTCCCTTTTCCCTCCATTTGCTAGAACAGTATCATATCAAAGTGGCTTCTTTAATCGTTCTGCTCGGCTGTGGAATGAACTCCCACCTCAGATAAAAGAACTACATCCAGAGGAATTTTGTAAAGAGGTAAAAAGGATGTATATATAATGAAATCTTCTGTACATAATATAATTTTTCTACTGTGTGAATGTTCAGTATGAGTGGGAGGACGGATGAAAGTTTATGGAATCCCGAGTGAGTGAGACTGTATGTGGATAGGAGTAGCCAGCCTAGCTAAGGTATATGTGAGGATTCTAGTGTGTTTGTGTTTGTGTGTGTGTGTGTGTGTGTGTGTGTGCGTGTCGAATTACTTGAATGTTGAACAGGTTTTGTGAGTATTATGTAAATATGCCTTGTACATACGGTAACCGTAAATAAGCACACTATGTAGAATGTAATTGTATATTTGAATATTGTAATTTTAAGGGGTGATGGAGGCACTTTTGTGTATGTGGGGCTATGCCCTTTCTCCATCCACCATCCATAAATTGTACCTACAATTAATGGAAAATAAATAAATAAATTAATAATAATAATAATAATAATAATAATAATAATAATAATAATAATTATTATTATTATTATAAAGCCAGTCTTAAGTTTCTGGCATCGACAGGATTCAAACTCGGGCCCCCGATGAAGGCAACTAGTAGCGCCAACCGTTATATTACAGAGTTGGACTTGAGTATATTGTAAATACAGACACACAATATAAATAATAACTTATTGGCAACGTTGAGTGATTCTGAACTTTCCTTCTCGTGCATAATTTTTGATAGTGTACATGCGGTTTCAATATTAGGAACTTCAATAGGTCCAACATCAAGACTGAGTCTTTTTATTAAAAAAGTTCCTCTACTCTCTTCCCCTTGTAGTTCTCGTTCCCTACGTTTGAAATGCGAGGTCGAGACTCGACGTTAGCCCCTGACGGGACGTACTACGGCTCCACTCTGAAGCTTTACCGAAACCTTACGGAGCCATGCGAAGCTTTCCGAATGGCGTACGCCGCCATCATGAATCGAGTAGTTCAGATAACTAACTTGAGATCATATTACGAACACCACGCTTCAATATGTACTCATATAGCTCCGATATTCAAACATCCCGTCCATCAATTATCATTGTACCTTCTCATTCTTCGAATCAAACAATGCATGCACTTAACCTCATACCATACGCTCATAAGAAATTTAAAAGTTTAATTACTTCCCCAGATTATCACATTTTTACCGATGGGTCAAAGTCGTGTACTGGAGTTGTAGCAGCATTTTTTGATCCACAAACACAAACTAGCTTTAAATATCCGTTGCCTAATAATTTAACTATCTTTACAGCATAATTATATGCCATATATCAAGCTCTATTATATGTCCAACAATTGCATTCCAGAAAAATAAATATATTTAGCGATTCTCAAAGTGTGCTACAAGCTCTACAATCTTTCTCCCACAGTCAAAATACATATATCTACGAAGTTAAACATCTCCTTTATCAACTCGAAACATCTGGCTTTGTTATAACGTTATTATGGATTAAAGGACATAGTCAGCACCTAGGCAACGATATGGCCGATATAGCAGCCAAAGAGGCTAGTGCAGATACCACGAACTTATTACAAATCAAAATTCCGGTCTCTGATTTCCTTCCATGCATTAAACACGAAGCTCAACACGCATGCTACACACAATGGCGTATATCAGCTGGTACGAAAGGCCAATATTTTTACCAAATTCAACCGAATATTCCCACACTCCCGTGGTTTGCAAACGGTAAGTACACACGACGTCACATCACTAATATAATTAGATTACGCTTTAATCATTCATTAACCCCTGTATACCTACCTCGATTTCACATTACGAATGACCTAACTTGTTCCTGTGGAGAACCTTATGGCGACTGCGACCATTTATTTTTCCAATGCCACCAATATGCACACTACCAGGCAATTTTAATGCAGAAATTAATTAAAGTACACGTACCTTTACCTACACGACTTGCAGTCTTGCTGTCTCAGCCTTCACCTATTATCATTGCTATTTTAAACGAGTACCTTGATAACACTCATATCAAATTGTAATTACGCTCTAGATTTTCAGTTGTTTTTTCCGACATGTTTGCGAAGTGGCATTTCTATACGTTCCTGGTGAGTGTATCTCGCCCCAAGGGTTTTACTTCGTCCTAATCTTGTACAGTGTATTGCGTTTATGCTGCTAAAGATCCATATCTGTGTATTCGAACAGTGCATATAGTGTAATACTTTCATGGATCTACACACAAAAGACACAATAGTGCCTTTTTCAGTTCACCTATTTAAGTGTATTTGTGTCTAAAACGATAATTAATTATGTAAATGTGTGTTGATGTGATACAAGTGAAATATTACGTTGGACGTGTGACTGGGAAATAATATATTGAATCCCAAATAAATATCCTCAAGACAAGACAAGACAGATAACTAACTGATCTCATTCGGTGTTCGGCTGTTGTGCAGTGCACACGTCTCTCTCCGGTCACTGGTGCAGCGGCTTTTCACGTCTGTAGATAAGTAGAGTGCTTTGTGTTTTGTATCCTAGTAATTCTTCCCTTGTAGTTGTATAGGTGCTTGTATAGTGTAATCATCTTTCGGGGTACTATGTCTGTAGATAGTGGCGGTGGCCCTTTAGGCAGACCTCCTGATAATGGCAAGGATGCCATAAGTGAGGATTTACACATGGACGCTAGTAACACGGATACCCAACGAGACAGTTCTCAAGATTCAATACGTGACATGGATCAGCGCCAGCACGTTCCTGTATCTAAATATTCTAACACTCATATTGGCCCCTACATAGTTTATGTGGAATCGACCGAATCTCAAAATACAATCGGACATATTCATCCTATGACTCTGGGTCGGATTTTCTATGAAAAGCAAATTGGGGAAGTCAAGGCCATTCATAGGAAGGGACGAAATAGGATCCAAATTACTTTCATGTCTAGCAAGGCTGCAAACGCCTTTCTTTTTCATCCAATTCTGAAGGAAAAGAAATTGAAAGCTTTTATTCCGTCATCGAATATTCATCGCGTAGGAGTAGTACGGGGAGTAGATACTACTATTTCCGAATCCGACATTCTCACCTATTTAGAATCGCCATATCCGGTAGTGAAAGTACAACGTCTAAACCGTCGATCCTCCAAAGAGGGAAAAACTGAATATATTCCTACAGGTACTGTGAAGGTTATATTTGAAAGTCAACAACTTCCGAAAAGTGTGTCCATTTTTAAGGTCATTTTAGAGGTTCAGGCCTTTATATTTTCTCCTTTATTATGCAAACGATGTCAGCGGTATGGACATACCGCCACTAATTGTCGTTCCAGGGAGCCGAGATGTGGAAAATGTTCACTAAATCACTCTACCGAAGATTCCACTCACCAACTAGTTAAATGCGCTAATTGTGCAGAAAATCACCCTGCGGGGGCTGAACGTTGTGAAATCCACAAACAACAGAAAGAAATTAAACGCATTATGAGTGTTGAAAACAAATCATATTTCGAAGTAAAAAACTATTTTTCCCCATTAGAGTCCATATCTAACCCCCTTATGATGCCCCAACATTTCCCTCCTTTACCCACTAGATCTTCCCAATCGGAAGAAACTCTCCCTCGAAAGCGTAAATTTACTATGGTAGTTAGTAAACCCCCCGCCCACCTGTCACACCAGGTTATGACAGGGCATCATATCTGAATTTAATAAGTAATCCGAAAACGGTTCCAGAACATACTGGCACTCCAATAGTGCGTTTGATACCTGCTACTCCTACCGAGACTGCATCTACATCACGGAAGCCAAGTCCTCAAGGGCAACCTTCGGATCCCCACGCGCCAATATCGGCATCTCCCTCTGTCATGGCTTTACATTGTAAATCAAACGTTAATTCTAATGAACAATGTCGAAATGCCTTTAACAAATTTGCAGATATACTCGAAGAAATGGGCCCAAACGTCCCATGGAAGCATAAGTTAAATCAGTATATGATGAGTTTCTTCTATACGTGGGACCTTCCCCTACTGCCAAGTAAAACATGCGGATACTGCAATGGAATTGTAGGAGCATATTAAATAAGAAACATGAATTAGTGAGTTTGATAAATTCTTTTGATCCTGCGGTAATTTTATTGAGCGAAACTTGGTTCATTTTCGTATGAAAGGTTTTACGGTCATACGGCATGATGCACCCATCTCTGGAGGTACATGCATTTTACTCAAACAAGACATCTACTTTCAGGAAGCTCCATTAAACTATATCATACCGGGCACTCAAGCCCTTGTAGTAAAAATTCAAGATTGGACCGTGGTTTCAATATACTGCCCGCCGTGGATAAAAGGTAACTATGTCCAATGGGACAAATTTTTTTCACAATTCTCACAAAACAACACCCTAATCGGTGGCGATTTTAATGCCCACAATCCTCTTTGGGGGAGCATATCTAGTTGCCCCAAAGGGCGGAATATTGGAAGAATCACCGTAAAACACGAACTGGTTATCCTCAACGACGGTTCTCCTACTCGTTTAACAGCTCCTAACATTAATAAAAGTGCAGTAGATCTCACTATTTGCACAGTAGATTTGGCACATAAAACAAATTGGAATGTAATTTATGATACACATCAAAGCGACCATTTTCCCATTCTAATAGATATAGGCCCACAGGTTATCAGGAATGTCTCTCACTTTACTGCATCCCGTAATCTCCGCTCTTTTGATTCTACGCTATTCACGACCTTTCTTGCAGATAAAATCCGCTCTACACTTCCAGCTCCCCATATTCTTGACTATGATCTACTATTATCCTTTATTCATTCTTATTTAGATACTTATCATCCTATTGAACACAAGCTGTTTTTTAAAATGCAGAGAAATGCTATTCGTTGGTGGGATTCCGAATGTGCGTCTTTAGTTCGTCGCAGACAAGCTGCCTTAAAAGCTTATAGAACATCTGGCTCCTATGATCACTATATCCAATATAAAAAAATAGTCGCTTCTATACAGACTATTTTTAATGAAAAACGACGAACAGCGTGGAAAGTATTTGTCACATCTATCAATCGACAAACTCCTCTCAAAGATATATGGGCAGCCATCCAACATTTAAGTAATACTCATACAAATTCTGTTTCTCAATCGCACCCTCACGGAATTGCCCAATTTTACCACCAACTAACACCAGATTACGTGGAACCTTCTTATGAATATAGTTTAATACCTTCCTCCGAAAAATGTTCTAGTCTATTACAGAATATCTCCCTCCATGAGCTAGATATGGCACTCGAACATCGAAAAGATACTAGTCCGGGCAGAGATTCTATCACCTATAAAATGTTGAAATATCTACCGTTCCACGCTAAGCAAACGCTGCTAAATACATTTAACGCCATACTCGACAGCCATGCAATTCCTGTCGATTGGAACGATTTTCAAATTATACCCCTATTAAAACAAGGTAAACATCCTCAAGACCCAAACGGGTATAGAGGGATCGCTTTGGGTTCCTGCCTTCGTAAAACTTTTCAACGAATCCTCTTGCACCGTCTTCTATGGTGATTAGAATATTATAATATACTTCCAGTGTATCAGTTTGGGTTTTTGAAAGGCCGAAGTACGGCAGACGCTCTTAATATATTTTTTACAGATTTATTACTCGCTCGAAGTCGAGGTGACGTTTTGACGGCTATATTTCTCGATATAAAAGGAGCATATGATAATGTGGACATTGGAGTACTTCTTGCCAAATTACATAAGTGGCAATTTCCTCTTCCGTTTATTAATATCATACGGCAATTATTCACCAATCGTCACATTTTTCTAAAGACCAATGGCCAGAGTCTCGATTCTAGGTACACTTCTAAATGTCTCCCACAAGGTGATATTTTGAGCCCTATCTTATATCTGTTATATACCTTTGACTGAGAGCGGGTGATTTCTCAACAGGCTAGAATCCTACAATATGCTGATGATATAGTTATTTATTCCATTAAAGAATCGGCACTTGAATCCCGTACTACCATTGAACGTACATTAACGATCCTCCATAGATGGCTCCTACATCATAATTTAGAAATAGAATTTCAAAAATCCTCTGCAATGATTTTTACGAAGAAACGAAATTATGATCATACGCCAATTACCTTTGGTTCCTATGAGATTCGTATCAAAACTTCGATCAAATATTTAGGCATTAAAATTGATAACAAATTACTCTAAAAAGAACATATCGAATATATTCTTTCCAAATTAGAAACTAAATACCTTATCATTAAATCTCTCACTAAACGCACCTGGGGATCGGATCCATATGTCCTTCTTACGGTATATAAAAATATCATCCGGTCAGTATTCGAATATGGCTGTCATTTTCTTGATATAGCATCTAATAGCCAACTACGCAAACTTGATACCTTTCAGTTTAAAATACTCCGCTTAATCATGGGGGCTATGTCTTCCTCCCCAACGAACGCACTTTTAGCTGAAGCATCGGAACCGCCATTAAAATTTCGACGACGACTACTCGCTAGCAAATATCTTCTTAACAAATTAAATAATTATCGCCACCCAATCCTCCCGAAACTACAGCTGTTACACGAATATTATCAAAACCGGAATGTTAATGAAGAACATCACCCGGCTCTATTATGGGCATTTAACCAATTCGGTCACTTTCGTACTAGCATGGTACAAACATTAAACCACCCGAAATACTCTATACCTTTTCGAGCTAGTACATTTAAACCCGACATTCTTCACACTATCTTCGAAACTAGTCCTCCAATACTACGAACAAATAGTCATGTCACGAACAGTCTATTTCAATTTGCGTTCAGTAGGCATAACCAAGAGCAATATATTACTTTTTATACTGATGGTTCAAAGAATCTATCCCCACTCTCCCACACCTCGCTTCTTCTTTCACGGCCGAAATTTTCGCCATACGCCAGGCTTTATTGTACATAAAATATTCTGGAATATTAAAAGCTCTCATTTGTACTGACTCCTTAAGCACCTTGATGGCTTTAGACAATCCCGAACATACCAATAATTGGTACATTCAAAATTTACGCAAATTAAGTTATGACTTGTCCCTCCGTAATGTTAATGTATTATTCGCATGGATTCCGGGCCATTCTGGAATACACGGTAACGTCACAGCAGATATCCTAGCTAAAGAGGCCGCCCAGGGTACTGGATTAGACTACTATATCGCAGTTCCACACACAGACTTATGGGAACACTGTCGTCACTTCATCCACGATCAGTGGTGTGCAGAATGGCGCCGAACTTCCCAGTTGAAAGGTAAGCACTTATTCATGCTTATGCCTGATATTCCTCATAAACCGTGGTTCGCCTTTGGTAACTACACTCGGCGTCATATTACTACAATCATACGGCTCCGCTTAAATCATGTCTGTACGCCTGCTCATCTCTATCGCCTTAATCTTATCGAAAGTAACTTATGTCCATGCGGTCGGGCAGTAGGTACTGTAAATCATATCTTTTTTCAGTGTCAGACATATGAACATCAACGTCGCGAATTCATAGCTAAGCTTCTTCATGCGGGTTACCAACTGCCCTTAAATGTTTCGTGTTTAGTGTTCCAACCGACTTTTCGCGTTGTAGACTTAATACTTACTTTTTTAGTTACCTGTAACATCCAATTGTAACCTTTTCCTTCCCTATAGGTACGAACTTTCGCATCCCAACCCCTATTTGTGGTCCGGTCTTGTTTGTTTGTAGTAAGACGTCGTGACAGACCACACAGACGTGAAGCATTAGAACCCTGTGTCCCAGTGTTTTTGTGTTATGCCTTGATAGTTTAGCCTCCATATTATTGGTATTTTCCTCAGTTTCATTATTACCGGCTGTAATTAGCTTCATTACATACCTAACCCTACTATCTCGTAGTGTACTAATTTCTTCTAATGTTGGCACCTCTCCCAGACATTAATTATCCCGCAAACCAGTGACTGGACGTAGCGTCTTACGACGATGTCCAATAACTAACCAAGAAGAAGAAGAAGAACTAACTGATCTGATCTGAACTATTCTGAAGAACATTGCTGTATGTTTATTACCTTACCCTATCCTGTTTCTTATTTTAAGCCTCAAATAATTTGGCCTATGCATAATGGCTCTACTAATGTTCCTTGTCTGCAGGAGACCGATATATGTCCTGTTAAAAGAGTGAAATTTTCTCATATTCCACGAAGCATAAGCATTTTTACAGATGGGGCAAAGAACATTAATGGAGTTGGTTCCGCTTATTATATACCTTCTCTAAATGTTAAAGAACAATATGGTTTGCCTCGTGACTGTTCGATTTTTACGGCGGAGCTATTCGCCATACAGCAAGCTTTACTTTTTGTTCAGCGACAGGGATATACGCGAGCTACAATCTATACGGATTCGCTGAGTGCATTACGATCTTTGGTTTCGTATGAGTTATCTTATAATTGGTATATTTACAATGTCAAGAGTCTCCTTTATATGCTGGACAACGTAGGTATTTCCATAACTCTAGTATGGGTACCAGGTCATGTGGGTATCGACGGTAATGAAAAAGCAGACTGTTTTGCAAAACAAGCTTCTCATCTTCCTGTTCCGAATACTAACAATATTGTTCCAGCTTCTGATTATGTAGTTGTTATCCGACAGGAGGGGCATCAAGACTGGCAGAATTTCTTTCGTCAGACTGCACAAGTCAAAGGTAACTTCTATTATCATTTACAACCAACACTTTTAGTTAAACCTTGGTTTATACGAGGATCTTATACTAGACGACATATTATTAACATCATTCGGTTACGGTTTAATCATGCCCTTACACCACAATATCGAACACGTTTCCATTTAACGCAGGATACAAACTGTTTGTGTGGTGCAGATATCCGTAATGGCGACTCCAACCACATTTTCTTTGAATGTTCTTTATATGCTAACCCCCGTAAAAAACTTCTGAATAACCTCAAGCGACTCAAGCAGGTTTTTCCTACCAGTGTTGTAACGTTCCAGACGTTACAGTGTAATTATGTTAATTTTATTATGTGTAATTAATTCAGGAATTTAACGTCATGATATTTATCTTGGTATGTAATTTTATTATAATTCATGTTTAATCATTTACTCACTATCATTTCATTACTTTGTAACTACGATTTGTAAACGAGGGCTGAATATCCTAATATTCACTTAGATTCTTGCGACATTCGTTTAAAATTAACTTGCAGTAGATTTCCTCTATCTTGCCACATCACCGAGGAAGAAGGAAGGACAAATTTAGACACCAAGTTCTGGGAAAAGCGAGCACGTGTTCAAGCGTTGTAACGTAAGCTACCGTATTTCGACCAGAATTATTCAAACTGATCACCGCCTATATTTTCAAAGGAGCGTCATGTTGCCATGGATACTGAGTGAAAGGACTAATAGAAGAACAGTTAATATCATGGTTAAGACCCGTCAACTCTAATATCTGGAGTGGGGAGAGACGTGTCATCTGATTGGACCACGTGTAGCGACCTGTAATTAGCGCCAGAGAAGGTTATAAAAGGGCGTGTTGGAGCTCTTGGCGTCATTCTGATCGATATTATTCTACAATCTTCTACTGGATCTTCTACGTGATCTTCTACTTGATTCTCTACTTGATTCTTCGTCTTGGTACTTAGAAATTCTGAATGAGGGGTGCATAGCCACTCTCATCAGGAAGTACGTACAGCTCGGCTACGAGACAGGTTTGAACCAGTCTAAGTCAATAGGTAGTATTAATCTAGATAGAAATGAAACTTCAGAGAACATTTTCAGTAAAGTTGGAAGGATTCTTAATTGAGTATCCTCTCCATAAAACCCAAGGTGGTTCTTCTAACTATGACTTAGGGCTTATCTCCAATATATGGGATAGAGCATAATAGGGAGTGTTAGTTTTGAAGCCATTTTCCAATTAGTGGGAGGTGCAATTTGCAAGGCAGGAATGGTACTTAGCTGCAGATGAAGAGATTTCAAAGACGACCGGTGATGTTCCAGCTACAAGGATGGAAGCTTTCCAAGGACCAGCAGAACAAGACTACATGGTGAGCAAGCGAGTTAAAGATATTGCAAGTTTTCGCGAAGTAGAGTCATTCAATTTTTTGTTAAATTCATTTTCTATTGTAAATTCAGTTCTCGTTAAACCGTCGTCATTTATATTAAATATAATAAATAGTATCTTTCTAGTTCACTTTAATCAATCTGCCTTAATTAGCCTTTTGATTTCTAATTCTCCTGCTTAATGATTAGTGCACTATCACCCCACCCCTGTGATAAGAGTCCGTCGAAGCTTGATTATAAATTTTTATCTTTAAGTCCCCAACTTAAAGATTGGCGCCCTTAGCTTGAATGGTTGCATTTCTCGTTCGATGATTGTTCTCCGAGAGGGGAAGTCACAGTGTTTCTTGTTTGCTCTGTACTCCTACAGTCGAGATTATTCGAGTGTTAAATTTGTTTCTAGATGAAGCCAATATCGTGTTATAATTCTGTCTGTAATGTAGGGCGAGAACTACTCTTGCTTTTCAAGGTTACATTTGAGTGATTCCTCATATCATTAGTGTATTACTTGTGAGTGCTATTTTGGATTTTTCGTGTGGGTGAAGCTTTAGACGCAGTGTGCTTGCAAGATTGGAAGTTTCCCTAATAACAACAGGCTACTATAGCAAAATGGGGTTGTTATGTGATATAGTGAAGTGCAGTTTTTTGTGTTTTTCTACTTGCCAGCGCAAGCATCAATTATTGAACTGACATTTTTCATTTATACTAGTGTGTTTACATGAGTAAGCGAGTATTGACTGGGTGAAATGTCGTAGACACAGCCCATAAGCATCAGCAAGCAAGCAAGCAAGCAAGCAAGCAAGCAAGCAAGCAAGCAAGCTGTATGTTTATTTCGTTGCCTACGCTATAATACAAGACCTTGAAATGCACTCGTGGAAACGGGTTGCTTCCTAGTTCACCATTCAGCCGCTAGGATCGCGGTCTTACCACCTAGTATTCGCATGGCCGTATATGTCTATAAGTAAAGTATATCTTAAATAAAAAGAACTGAATGTTTTTGCGAGTATTGACAGTACTTTATTTATAGAGCGGTGCTGCATTGGATTGGATATGTCATTGAAGTTTCAAAACTTTCCTTCTGAGGGGCTTCTTAACAAGTTTCAAAACTTTCTCTCTTCTACTTGTGTGGCTCAAAGCAATGTTGTCTAACAGAGGTCTCAGAAATGTTCATAGTAGAAAAAGAGGTGGTTTGTCGCCTTTCCACTTTCCACACTTAATTTCGCTGTTGAAAATGTCTTTCGAAAAAATAAACGTACACCTTTTAGTAACTCTCTTCGGGACAAGTACTGCGTAGCGGAAGTGACAAATTCCGTCGTTCACTGCAGAAGTGCCACAGACGATGATTTTCGGTATCTGAGGGCTCCTCGATCTTGAAAACGAATAAGACACAATGTTGGACTTTGAGTAGCTGGAGACCAGATATGTTCTAAACAGCCTTTACAGTCTGTTTTTTCTTTTGCCACACGAACCATAATGTCATTGTATTCCGCTTGGCGTCTTAGGTAGCTGAAGAAGAGCTCGATGTCATAGCTCGTTAGGTTCCTCGTCAATGCATAATGCAAATGTATACTTATGAGGTATTTTTCGCAGGCCACAGTGGACTGGGTAGTCAAGATCTATGCCTGATACATTTCTCTCATGATTCTTTTTTACTTTCTCTGAATGAATTTTAAGTTTCTTAAAATATGATAGGAAATCATTAATTAACCAACTGAGGAGTTCATCTTCAGTACAAAAAGATGCTTTTTTTTTGCTAGTGACTTTACATCGCACCGACACAGATAGGTATTATGGCGACGATGGGATAGGAAAGGCAAGTTGGAAGGAAGCGGCCATGGCCTTAATTAAGGTACAGCCCCAGCATTTGCCTGGTGTCAAAATGGGAAACCACGGAAAACCATCTTCAGGGTTGCCGACAGTGGGATTCGAACCCACTATCTCCCGGATGCAAGCTCACAGCCGCGCGCCCCTAACCGTACGACCAACTCGCCCGGTTTAAAAGATACTCGTTTGTTCTCGTTCCTGAATATGTCCCATGTGAGGTGTTCAGACGTTATGCGCATTGAACAATTTAATAAAATGCTCCATAAAACAAACGGCTTATTTTAAACTGTATTTTATGCTCTCGGGACAAAACCATCTCTATACTTTTCAAACCAGAGATTGTTTCAGGCGAAAATACAATATTTTTAGCTCTTGCTACATTCATTTTCGTGAAATTTGTTGGGCAAATTACTTTCCTCGTTGGTTTCCTAATTTAAGATTTCTGAGTTTGAAGATGCCTCTCAAATGATCGCCGGTCACGGTAGCATTGTTTAAAAAAAAGTCCAATGACAAATTTTGGGATCGCCCGATTCTTATGACGTAACTGGGATCAAAACTTAGGAACAGAGGCCTACTTCGATCAGCTTGAAGTCGTATCTCATGCGTACTTCCTCTGTATAATGTTTCGAAGTTTGAACATTCACTGGAAACTTGTGAAACGAAATTCCACTACCTTTAATTTCTCGTGAATAAGCCATGACTGGAACTGCGAATGCTTAACATCAGACGAATACATAATACATTCACAACCAACTCAGTTAATGAACACGTTTAAAGGCGCGAGCCTGGTAGACAGGGCGCAAGATAGCGATCCTAGCGGCCAGGCATTGAACTTCAGTGTAACCATTTCCATAGCGTTTTACGGACCCTATTTCCAGGCCTTGTATTATAACGTAGGCAATCTCGTTCGCTCTGTCGTGCGGTGCGGTTGTACAGCGCGTGCGCTTGTATCGAGTCGGTTCTAGAGTGTTCTACTTAGTGCTTGCCGAGTGGTAGCGTGCAACACGTAGGTCGACATGGCTAGTGACAGTGGCGGAGGTGAAGAACCTGATCCTTTAGCTAATGATAATGTCGATCATGAAGAAACAGTGAAGACGAATCACCATTCTGCAACTATCTCTAAGAATTCCTCGGTGACTAATAATCATAAACCTTCTAATACTCCTAATTCGACTACTATACCCACTAACCATAATCTTGCTGCATATAACTACCCTACTAATCATCCGGGACCATATATTGTATTTGTGTCAGGTAAAAGTACGAATAACATTGGCAACCTACACCCCATGGCACTCGGAAGACTTCTACATGAAAATAATTTCCATGTTCACTCCATTCAACCCAAAGGGAGAAACAGGATTCAGGTCGTTTTTCTATCTGCATTACATGCTAACTCATTTTTACAAAGTAAATTTCTTACCTCACATAACTTACATGCATTTATTCCACACTCAAACCTATTTCGCATAGGTATAATTAGAGGAGTTGACAAAAATCTTACTGAACCTGACATATTAGCTCTAATCAAAAGTGATATTAAGGTCCATTCTGTACAACGGTTAAATCGTAAGACGGTCGAAGATGGGAAGGTCGTATACGTGCCGACTGGGTCAGTCAAAGTAGTCTTTTGGGCGAAACATCTTCCCAAATATGTATCTATTTTTCAAGTTGTGTTAGAAGTGACTCCATTTATTTTTTCTCCAATTCTTTGTGGGAAATGCCAAAGATATGGTCACACTCTCAGAAATTGTCAGTCGTCCACTTTTAGATGCAAAAATTGTGCCTTAATCCACGCGACAGCTGATTGCCTATCTAATATAATACAATGTTTGCACTGTAATAAGCAACACGCATCAGGAGCGACTGACTGTGAGGTACACAAACGCCAAATTGAAATCAAAAAACTAATGTGCCTCGAGAATGTATCTTATTCTGAGGCTGCTTCACGTCTATACCCACAGACTATAGCCCCACAAGACACTCTTCAAAATTTTCCCCCCTTACATACTCCTGCGCCTACACCGGTTGTTGAAGCTCCGCGTAAGCGGAAGTTTACACAGGTTATTGTTAAAGATTTGCCACCAAAGCCGACTCCCGGATATGATCGTATGGGGCACATGCAAATTCTGCAGAACTATCAAATTCCTCGGCACGCAGCGATGCCAGCTCAGCACCACCCCGCTTCACATCCCCAGCAGAACCCAACTACATCACGACAACCCTTAACGCAGCAAACGGTAAACGAAGCAGCTTTGACATCTCAACATGATATGCAAAAAGACCAAGTCATACAATGCTTACGTACGCTAATGTTGCTATTACCCCCATTACTTAAGGACCAACCGAATATGTTATCCATGATTGGACAATTCTGCGACAGCCTACAGTCCCTATTCTCTAAAGACAATGAAGATAATTCAATGGAATGCTAGAAGTATTCGGAATAAATACCATGAACTGAGAATATTAATAAAAGAAACATCACCGGATATAGTAGTCTTACAAGAAACATGGCTTGCGCCCGATAGAGTTTTTTCTATACCTTATTATCAAATTGAACGCATAGATGGCCCGGGGTATGATGGAGTAGCGTTTTTAATACATCAATCATTCACATATCAGCTATTTCATCCCCAATGTCAAATACCTAACGTATATGTACTTGGTATAATAATTAATAATATACATGTCATAAATATATATTGCCCACCTGACCAATATATATCATATAGACAATGGCAACAATTTTTCCAACAATTCCATGCCCAAAACCAGCTACTTATTTTAGGGGACATGAATATTCACCATACCCATTGGGGTTCCCAAGTGGACACACCTAGGGGAACTAACTTCTTAAACGCAATACAGCGCAGTAATCTAGTAATTCTCAATGATGGGTCACCGACCAGACTAACTCCCCCTGGAGCACCTCCAAGTGCAGTGGATATTTCATTATGCAGTTATACTATAGCACCCACAACTACTTGGCGTACATTGTGTGATACACATAGCAGTGATCATTATCCAATATTTATAACTCATGGTTCCGGATCTATAATGACACCCCCCTGGTCCAATCAAGTAATGAGTACAACACGCTCTTTACATAAGTTTGATCCCGAGACGTTCAAGGTATTTATACTAAAACAGGTTGAAAAGTATACAGTCGATGAGTTTAATTACAATAAGCTCTATCACATTATATATCAATATCTCGACTGTTATCACCCATTTAACCGCACACCCAATGCACACTCCCACAATATTGGTGGCCTCAGATGGTGGGATGATGAATGTCACCACCTCATTCTTAAAAGGAAACGCCTTTTTAAAATCTATCGGAAAACACTAAACTTAGTGAATTATATTCGCCTGAAACGCCATACTGCTACAATACGTCGCATATTTCATCAAAAAAGGCGCACAGCTTGGAAAGCCTTTATCAATTCTTTCCATAAATATATATCCGTAACACGATTATGGAACGCGGTTAGAGCACTAGCGCGTGTCTCCACACAAATTACTAGACCTTTAATTCAGACAGATATTTTGGAACAATTCCTTTATTCATTAACTCCCAATACGGTGGTCCCAAAGTTCGTCCCTAATTGTAACGATTCTCCACTATCGTCTTCAGTTTTGCTACAGAACATCACCCTACGTGAACTCACAGCAACGCTACAAAAATGTAACACATCCACACCTGGTCCGGACTACATTACTTACACAATGATAAAAGCACTCCCCAACCCGGCATTACAAGCACTTGTTAATCACTACAATCACATACTACAAACCTCTACCCCTCCGGACGACTGGAATAAATTTTTCTTAATACCTATTCCAAAACCTCGGCTACCGTTGAATAATCATAAACATATTCGTGGAATTGTATTAGCCTCTTGCATACGCAAAGCATTTTTAAAAATACTCCTACAACGTTTTTTATGGTACCTAGAATACTATGAATTGGTTCCCAAATGCCAATATGCCTATTTTAAAGGTCGCAGTTCACAAGATGCCATTAATATACTAATAACTGACATATTACTTGCTAAAACAAGAAAATATCACACAATAGCCATCTTTCTGGACATACGGGGAGCGTTTGACTCAGTCCCATTGCATATGTTATGGGCCGCATTATCATCCAAAGGAATTCCTACTCCGTTCATCACACTACTCCGAAACCTCCATACATATCGACAGCTCATAATCAAACACCCTGATACACCACCGATTTCACGTCAAGCTACAGATGGACTTCCACAGGGCGATATTTTTAGTGGCATATTATTTGCCTTGTATCTCTCAAACCTCGAACAACTTGTACTCCAACATGCACGTATCTTACTCTATGCTGATGATATAGTCATATATACATCAGGGAAGGATATTAATGGTGCCCGTAATACTATTACTAAAGTCATGCTTGAAGTACAGAACTGGTTAAATGACCATGGTTTATCAATATCTCCAACTAAGTGTTCAACACTCATTTTTACGCAGAAACGGGTCTACAACACTGAACCATTAAAAGTGGCTTCCTATGAGATACCGATACATACATATCATAAATATCTCGGCATCATCCTAGATAATAAACTAAACTTTACTAGACATATTCAGTACCTCCGAAATATAGCAGATAATTATACAAAACTCCTCAAAGCTATAACACGACGATCATGGGGGGCAGACCCTACAACAGCCAAGACAGTATACTGTGCTACAATTCGCTCCAGATTAGATTATTGCGCTCATATCATTGATATTGCTAATCCCGCAACACTGAATAAGCTAAATACAATACAACACCACACATTACGTATTTGTTTTGGTGCACTAAAATCTACACCAACGAATGCTCTACAAGTGGAAACGGGAGAACCACCACTCCATATACGTCGGCAGTTCCTTACTTCCAAGTACCTAATACGACGTTTCATAACAGTTTCTCATCCTATTGTACCGAAACTCCAACTACTACATGAAAGATATAACTCATATAATATCAGAGACAAAAGAACCCCTGCTCTAATAACAGTCTTCCAATATGTATCGACATTAACAAACAATATCATAAGGTACGCCAAACTTCCCCATTATACAGTACCGCATGAGGTAGTACAATACCACACAGATACGCTCCAAGGTACAACTACTACTTTTGCATTCCTACAGTATCAAACCGCTATGTTTTTACCACCCTCGAAAAAAATCCGCTTATCATACTCTAACATTGGACATAATTTCTATACCGATGGATCTCGGAATTCATGCGGGGTAGGAGCAGCATTTTATTATGAACGAATACAACACATTGAACTATATAAACTCCACCCGGATTTCTCTATATTCACTGCAGAACTTATAGCGATCAGACAAACGCTCCTGTATATAAAAAAACGCAGCAATCCCGAATGCTAATATCTTCACAGATTCTCTATCAGCATTACAATCGATCCAGTCTTCTAAATTCACGATGAACTGGTATGTTTATAATGTAAAGCAACTATTATATGACCTACATACTACTGGTACTCAGATTACAATTATATGGATTCCAGCTCATAAAAATATTCCCGGTAATGAAACAGCGAATAAAGCTGCCAAACAAGCATCACTCCTCAACACCCCTCCAATGACATTTATGACTCCAGTTACCGATCTAATTCCACTACTAAAGCAACATCAAAAAGCAACATGGCAACAGTTCTGGAATGACACTGCAAGAATAAAAGGGAAATTCTATTACAGTATCCAACCCTCTCTGCCAATCAAACACTGGTATCAACGATCAACTTACACACGGCGTCATATCATCACTATTATTAGGCTACGTTTCAACCATTCGCTTACGCCCATGTTAAAGTATCGTTTCAATATTGTCAGCCAAACGACATGTCAGTGTGGTTCAAATGAGGCGGATGCAAATCACCTCATTCTCCAATGTCAGTTATATCCTCAGGCTCGTACACGATTAATTGCAAGTCTAATCCGTTTACGAATACCGCTTCCAACAAGTGTTGCTTGTCTTGTTTACAATCCGTCACCGGACATAATATACATATTAAACAAATATTTAGATGACACGGACATCATATTATAAACATACCATAAGATTCACGTTTCATTAATAGTTGTGTCACTTACATAGTCTTCATAACATTCCCGATTATGCCTAATTAGGTTTTGTTTAAGCTTTGTTATTATACAACTCTAGCAACAAATGAACACAATGTTCGCCTTATTATTGTCATTTGTTGACTCTAGCACATGTGTAATACTGCGTTGTTCTTTTGTTAGCAAGATCCAGATTCAGTAGGTAAATTCTCTTTGGTAGGTAAGATGCTCCTTGGTAGGTACGGTTTAGGGAACACATCGTTAGTCATATCACACGTCATTGGTAAGCTTACATTACACTTTGCGCGATATCTACCTTCCAACCCTCTATTTGTGTTCTTCCATCCTTAATACTCGATCCTTTAGTTGTTGTGTTCTATCGTCTGTCCTTCCCAATTGTAGACCCGTTCCGTATGTCAAAGTAGAAGACGCCAAGATGGGTCACTTCGGCGTTAAGATATAGTACCTTGTGTCCCCGTGCTTACTCCTATGTCTATTACAATTACACCCACAAGATGTAATTTTCCACCCATACCAGTGATCTTTGTCCTGTGTGATAAAGTCTTTCTTAGTCACCATAACTAACTGTTTCTGAGTGTTCTACAGTGTTTCATTTACAAAGTATTGGAACTGGGTGTTAGTTATATACAGAGCCCAACCAAATATCAAGAAGAAAAGAAGAAGATAACGTATACAACGGTTTATTTTCACCTACTGCAGCTTCACATGGTCAGCACCATTTCTATTATTTTATGCTCAGAGTATTAGCATATGTGTATATAAACGTGACTCGTGTGTTGAGAATGTCTTGTGAGAAGATACTGGATAGTGCTTTTCTTCTCTGGAACTCAAATGATTTTTACTGTTTGTTGTTATTTCTCCGAGTGGTACATGTGATCTACTGCCCGTTGCTTGTGAGAAGATATTGGATAGTGCTTTCGGTCTCTGGAGCTCAATGATTGTCACTGTTGTTATATCTCCGAGTGGTACATGTGATCTACAACCCGTTTAAAGCAAGCCCAGTCTTTTAAAATGTACAGGCTTTATATAAATAAATGTGTGAAATTTTTGTGTATTTTTAAATATTATATTTGACGTTTATATTGTATATTTCAGTTCAATATTGCATCGTGTATTATAACCTCATATATTGGAAGGAATGAATGCCCTATTTTACCTACTTTACCTCAGATACCGATATACAGTTTGATTAATCAATAAGAATTGCACTAATAATCAGTGATCTGCATTAGGTGCTGTTGCCCAGGTGGCAGATTGTACTTTCACTTTAAGTCTCAACTAATACAGTATAGACCTACGGGATTGATAAAATTAGCCAAAAGATAATTAATTATAGTACAAGGTAGTGAAACTAAGGCTGTACTTTTATTCCAGTATTGCTGATCTTGATGGGTATATCCATCAGTG
This sequence comes from Anabrus simplex, assembly GCF_040414725.1. Classification (NCBI taxonomy): domain Eukaryota; kingdom Metazoa; phylum Arthropoda; class Insecta; order Orthoptera; family Tettigoniidae; genus Anabrus; species Anabrus simplex. The sequence continues at coordinate 180,592,293 of NC_090266.1, forward strand.
GTTGGTGAATTTGCTTGAATCTATATCAGAAAGTCAGAAGAAAGTGACAATGAGAAGGTTGAATATAATCCCATCAACTCAGTACCTCTAGATTATAGAAGAGGTTATGTAATTCCATAGGCAGAACTGACAGTGAGCTGATATTGAAGGGTATTCTTTTTTTTCTGCCAAGCATGAGATAATAAGATTCAAGCAAATTCGCCAACCACTACCGTAATGGATATAGGCTATCCTTCAAGATCAACAATACCAAAATACAAGTACAGCCTCAGTTCCACTACCTTGTATTATAATTAATTAATCTTTTGGTTAATGTTATCAATACCATATACTGTATTAATTGAGACTCATAACAGTATTTCTTGTGAAAGTATAATCTGCCACCTGGGCGACAGCACTAAAGATAATCTCTCATCCGAAAGGGTCTGTGGTACACTCCTATTTCTATTATAAAAAAAAGGTCAAATCACATGAAGTTTTCAAGCATGATGTACTGTCCGCACACTTTATCTTGGTGCATTTGCATCCTAGTGCTGAATCGGTCGACCTCGGCGATCTTCGAGATTCGTACTGGCAACCTTTGAAACACAAACTACGAATCGCTTAAGCATCGTTGTGCGACATCTGGCGTAAACTTTACGTACTGGTACTGTTGTTGTTTACACATCAAAGCCAAAGTATAGAATTCATGCTAGGAACAAGATTCGCATCGAGAGATATGTTTTATAATGTTATATAATGTGTATGTGACATAGTTGTTGGCTTAAGATGATAATGGTTTAAAAATTTTATATCGATCGATCATATTCTCGATTCAATTCAGATTTCATTTTCAATCAGTTGGCAGCACCAGGCAGCACTATCGATACCCGGACAGCTCCCTCCTTACTCCACAACCCCGTACGCAAATGCATCAAGATAAAGTGTGCGGACAGTACTATGGTATGATTTTTTTATCACACTCCATGAACTGTGTCACTGATATATGATAATTACCTTCCTGAAAGCTGCAGGTATCAGCTAAATCTGTTCTCAAGATTGTTGATTTGCAGCTTCCCTGTTGGTACATGGTAGTACTGCTGAAAGTGTCAGTCATTAGTGGCTCAAATTAAGAGTTATGCAACTGTTAAGCCATGATCAGAAATTTGAAAGAAAAGTGAGGTGTCATTTGCATAACTGAAATTTGCTACCAGAGGATTCCTGTGCAAAGTAAATTTTACAAATTTCTTACAACCATACATCATCATCTTCAAGCTCCAGTTTCCCAGGTGTGGAGTACAAGCGCTCTCTACTTCATCCTGTTAAAGTTTCGTTTCTGTTCCTCTATATCTTCCCACTTGGCATTCCTCTTGCTGACCTCCGATTTCACTGTCTCTATCCATCAATTCCTTGGCCTCTCCCTTTCACTTCTCTGTCAAAATGATTCATTGCTGTTCTCGTTCTATCCATTGTCATAACATGTCCAAACCATTGTAGTCTGCCTCTTCCTAAAAGCTCGGTAACAGGCATTTTGATGCCAGCCTCCTTTCTATTTGCTTCATTTCTAATCTTGTCCTTCCTGGTCTTTTGGTTCATTGTTCTGGTGAATTTCATATCTGTTGACTGGATTTTACTATTTGCCTTGTTATGCAGGGTACATGTTTCAAGTCCATATGTGAGAAATGGAATGAAGTAGGTATGAAACATGGTCAGTTTTTCTTTCTGGGGTATTTTATCATCCCAGAGTAGGTTTCTCACTTGAAAATGAGATTGAGAAGATTTCTGAGTTCTGTTAAGTATTTCTTTTAATGTGTTATCTTTTGAAGTGATTCTTCCAAGGTAGCCTATTTGAAGTTAGAAGCAGACTGCAATAGACTTCCCTCCAGGAAATTGTTTGAATCTGTACCTTTACTGTTGATAGCCATTTAAAGAGCTTTTGTTTTATTGATTTTTAGTCCATATTCTTTAAATTGCTATTCCAGGAATTTAGGTTCTCCTGTACGTCTGCTTCATTTTCTCCCCAGATCAGAACATCATCTGCAAATATTAGAGTGTTAGGCTCTTTGCAATGTTCTTTGTTGGATTTTATGATCCATTCCATGTCAATGATGAACAGGAGTGGTGACAAGGCACTTCCCTGCTGGACTTCTCTTTTGGTTTCAAACCAATCTGATCTTCCATCCAATATCTGGACACAGATTAAGCACTTTTGATAGAGCATCTTTACTTTATCAATCAGGATGTCTGGCAGACCTATACCTTCTAGGTATTCCCGGATTATCTCTCTAGGCACACTGTCGTAGGCCTTCTCGATGTCCATAAAAACCATCACTAAGTTCTTAACATAGCCTATTCCCAGTGCTTCCCCCGTTATCATTCTGATGGCAAATATCAGGTTTGTAGTGCTTCAGTTGTTCCTGAACCCGCGTTGTTGCTCCTCCTCCAATTACGGTTCAACTATATTCCTAATTCATTTTTAAATGATCTTCTCCAAAAGTTTGATTGAGAAAGTTGAGTGATGCCCCTATAATTTCTGCATATCTTCCCGTCTTCCTTTTTATACAGGGCAGTAGCGGCGATTGTGGGGGGAGGGGCAATTGCCCCCTCACTTTGTGGATAAAAGATTACATTTTTATTCCATTTTAGCCAGCTGAAACTAGGAATTATAGAAATTATTTTTAAACAAAGCAATTTGTACAAGCCCTGTTGTCTTATCGGCTAATTTTTCCCTTGTCTTATTTAATTATTAACAAAATCATTAGAGGAAATACGCACAGAATGTCGTTCGTCCCGGATAACCGATTCGTATACCGCCACAGCAAATAGTGGACACTGCATGTGCTATGAGGAAGGGTATATTTTTTGCCAAGGTCATGGGCACTGAGGTATGGTTCACCCGCTTGCTGCGTGCATTCTTCAGTCTGGCAGTCTCTTTAGTATCTGTTAGTTCCTTAGTGTGTAGTCAAATACTAAATGTTTTAAATTGTACTAAATGCGTAATATTGTTCCTTTGGTGAAAGTTTTATTGTATGGTATAGTATTGAATCGACCACCTCTGTGGTGTAGTGGTTAGTGTGATTAGCTGCCATGGTTCACGCAGACAGTTCTCATCCTAATTCCTCCAATGGCTAAATCTACCCAAGTCATCTCCTCATTTACGAGCCTAACCAAAATTATGTTGTGTGCAATAGAACTCCTGATTAACAGTCCTTCCCATTTTAACACCTGTTAAGAACACTTTCTAATCTATCTCTTCTTAATTATCTCCACTTACCTGAACATCTTCAACTCCTAGCACACCCGGATGCACACTCTTTGCTGATCTGCGAGTTCTACTTTCTTTCTTGCATAAGACTCATTGATATTGATGGATCCGTATTGAATTCCATTTTATTTGCCAAGTAGTTTCCAAGGTAAATGCCCAGAAAACAAAAGCAATGAATATCAACGTGAAAAGCAAACAGAAATTCATTGTCAGTGATGAAGACATTCAAGAAGTCGAAGAATTTACATATCTTGGCAGTATGGTTACGCAGGATGGAGGAGCAGCTGCTGATGTCAAAATGAGAATCCACAAAGCAAATGTGGCATGCATACAACTCTATCTGATATGGAGGGCCAGAGAAATCTCAATGAAAACCAAACTTCGCATTTTTCGAACAAATGTAAAAACAATACTGTTACATGGTTGTGAAACCGGGAAAGTTACCTCAGAGATCACTCATTAACTACAGGTATTTATAAATAGATGCTAAAGGAGAATTAAATGCATTTTTGGCCAAAAGTAATTTCAAAGGAAGATCTCTGGAAACAAAAAGAAGAAGAGCCCATTGGCATACAAATAAAGCGGAGGAAATTGAAATGGTTCGGCCACACACTGCAGAAGCAGCAGGATGCAGTGGAGAGAGAGGCTCTGTTTTGGAACCCCCAAGGATAACTGAAGAGAGGTAGACCCAGAAAGTCATGGAGAGACAGTCTGATGGAGGAGGCAAAACAAGAAGGGAAGGCCTTTGGAGAACTGAAGACCCTAGCTCAAAATAGGATACTTTGGTGCTCCATTGTCAAAGCCCAATGCTCTCCAAAAGAGTAAAAGGACATAACTAAGTACGTAAGTTTAAAAGGAGTCCCTCCCCTGTCAAATAGAAGTGGGACTGAGTTACTCTCATAGGTTCAACGCGTGTTTAAAATATTCTGAGCTTGGTACATTCTATGAAGCAGGATGCTGCCTTACTTACACATAGTCACAGTGAGAATCTCTCCTATAGGAGGCAGGGACCACTGGTTGATTGTATAGTTCTAGCTGTCAGAACAACAGGAGGGTCCTGGCTTGGAACATGTCAAAAATGTCCACCCCAATTCCATAGCAATGGGTATCCCAACTCTGAGGACGATTAACTTTGCCACTCAGCCGTTGCCCATGGTTCACACGCTAGGATATGTCTACAGTAACACTCACCATAAACCACACATTTGGACTTAATAATTGAGGGTTATTCAAACATTTTTGTAATGTAATACTGTTATGTAACAAAATGTGTGACATTATGTTAGCTGGCGACATTACCTTCAGAGCTGCACAAACCATGGATCTTAATGTCATGGTCCATTCTCCATCAATACTTCAGATCACAGCCTGCATGGTTGCTAGAAAACATAGCATCACACATTTTATTGAAAGTGCCCATTTGATTTTCCCAGAGGGAATGCAATAACTTTTTTAAATATTCATTATTTTCCATTACCGAGACACAGTTTGCAGAAAATGTGCAATTAATTACTCCGTTCTACACTCTTGTTTGATCACAGGAAATGTAGTTTCATAGAAGTTATTATCTGCACAAGAGTTGTTGTTCAAGAGTACCTATGTGGAAAAACTATTCTGAAGTTTGGTTTGGGAGCCATTCTCAGCTAACAACCACTTTCTTTGGGTACACGCTTCTGATATCTGAGAACTTGGCTGCTGTTAATTTGTCATGGTAATAAAATGATGGAAATATTAAAGCTTTTTGCAGTCTGTTTGGTTAAGCTCAACTGATTATGATAATTTTTAATATATACACACTGTCAAAAATGAAAGTTTTGAAATTGTTTGAGAGATGACACTCATAACTTGCAGATATTGACAAGTCCTTAAACATTACATGGTTCACTCTGTTATTGTCTGCTATTATCACACAAATTTAAAGCCCTCATATTACAACAGGCTTCACTTGCGTAGGATGTTAGGTCCTTACCTGTGATATTTACAGGAGTAAGGGAAAAAGTTTGCTTCTGTCTGTTAGGTCATCAGCCCAGAGGCTGGTTGGATCCTCAATGAGGACCACCAAAGGCTATGCAGTTATATGGAAACTGTAAAAAATAATGGCAGAGCCCAAATGAGGCATACTAGGCAAGATGAGGAGTGAGGTAGTTTGCCATTGCTTTCCTCACTGGACCAGAAAGTGCTACTGTAGCATGACTGATCCTATGAGCAACACCTTTCATAACACTCAAACACTAGTTGTGCTCCAAATGTCATTACTCAGCACAAACCATACCCCAGCAGCTTCCATATTGTCACAGCCATGGATGAGATTGGGACTTCGGTAGAAGCTACACTTTGCACTGGCCTGTGCCAAGAGACAGATACAAAAAAAGTGAAATAAATAAAGAGGCACTAAAGATGCCACAACAGTTTTTGCTGCTGTTGATGATTTAAGCAAACCCATTGAGCACACCTCCAGTGTAGACTGTACTCTCATGTACATACACAAACTTCCCATTAATTAAGCCACATATTTTTCACTTGAATGTGGTACCATTAATGGTGGACTTTAAATAAGGTAAGTTTTCGCTGGGATTGTCAACAGCCACATTCAATACGAAGTATAAGTGATGAAATTTTCTGAAAATTATTTTGCTTTTGAACTTTGATAACTACTGACTCAAAAATTATAAAAAATGCATACAGCATCATGAGAACTGTATAATTTCTACCATGTTCTAACAGACAGAACTAAGTCTCGCTCTTCAGAAATATTTTGTGAGTTTTACCACAAACATACCAGTACAGTTTGTAGGTCCGTAACATCAACTGGAAAACTACAAATTAATCGATACTTTCTTTTAAAAAAATGTAACATACAAGGGTGAATTGAGTTTTATGCCCAGTGCAGCTTTGTTTAGTTTTTTGTTTTTTTAAAAGTTGCTTTACGCTTCACCGACACAGATAGGTCTTACAGCGGTGATGGAACGGGAAAGGATTAGGAATGGGAAGGAAGTGGCTGTGGCCTTAATTACGGTGCAGCCCCAGTATTTGCCTGGTATGAAAGCGGAAAACCATCTTCAGGGCTGACGACAGTGGGGTTCGAACCCAATATCTCCTGAATACTGGCCGCACTTAAGCGACTGCAGGTATCAAGCTTGGTGTTTAGATTACTCTCTGAGACTTTCCAAGAAAGAGAGAATCTTTATTCAAGTTTCTGTAAGATGAGCTGAATAATCTTGGCTACTATATCATTTGTAGGTTTGCAAGACTGATGTATTATGGAGGCTGAATACAGCATGGATTAAGGAGGAGATATTTCAGTTATGCAACCTTCTTTAATGCTAAGTAGTATTGGTTACTACTTTGTGAAAGACTTGCCAGAAAAAGAAGCCCTTTTTTCTTCTGAAAAGTGTACAGGAACACTATATCACCAGTTGCAAACATCTTGTGGAAGAGAATCTACTTCTGCATATTTTCCAATACATACCTATTTTTTACAACCTAAGAAGAAAAATTCACATCGCTGCTGTGTAGATATGGTGAAGGTTGCAAAGGTTCTTCCCATTGATATTTCGACTTATATTCTTCACAATAATAATATTTCCATTTCCATTTATTTAGGAACAACATCCTGTATTTACAGGCTGCCACTAAGGACTAGGTAAAACAAATCAAATTTCTGTACAGATCTATTAATTGAAGAAAACTCTAAATTATAAAAGAACAGTATAATTAGTGTGGCATTCCAGAGCCGTAACTGTAGAGGTGGTGTCTCAAGATTTTGATGAAGCCTCTGATGACGAGGGTTGCAATTTCAGGGATGAGCTTCATTGGAAGTTGGAAGCGCTTCCAAGTGGCCATGAAATGACGAGGTACGGTACCGCGAGCTCGACCATTATTTCTATTTCCTGAAGGTAGTATTTAGATTTGTAGTAAGGGATAGTGGATTTGTATTTGTTAATCTTTTCAAGATTAACCTCCTCTGGCTGACCGCTATGGTGCTCGAATCTGACAGTTCGATCTAATATGAATCCTTGAGAGCTGCTGTCTTTAAAGGCTATGATATCAATTCTCTGCGAACTACTGTTTATGGCCAGTCCGTGTATCTCCTCATGTACATTGAATCCCTTCTTTCGTAGTTCTTCGGCAATGAGGGATCTGATCTGGTGGTGCCGCGTGTTTCTTAGGAGTTCCCCGCGTGTGCAGAATCCCAGGACATAACCAAGAATTTCTTTCTCTCCGTGGCAATGCCGACAGAGGTTGTTGTCCAGGGATCTGCCTGGCACCGAGCGCACCGCAGAAACATTAACAGTCATCTTTATAGCCTCTCTCCACTCGTTACAAGACAGTCTGGTATGATCTCGCACCCAAGAGTTTGCCGGTGTGTACTCTTTGTACAGTTGTACTCAGAGTCCTTTTTGCGGCAGTGAACACCAGGAGGTGAATTCACGTCCTCGTAGCTCTTGCCGGATCTTCTTAGTATCGTACGACCCGCTCTGGGTGCTTATTTTCTGGATATCAGCGTTTGTTAGTTTTAGGCGTTCTACGCATTCCCGACTCCGCATGAGAATCCCTTGAAGCAACGCCGAGTGGGTGTTTGGTCTTAAGCAAGATGTTACAGGCATTAATACATTGAAGGTAAACTTCCCACGAGGTTTTAAAAAGACCGAGTCCTTTGTATTTCTTTTCGGTGTACAGCATGCCATCTGGAGTATCCGTCGATAACTGCAATATCTCCTTTGTTACACGTTTAATCATTTTATCGCTATCGGATAAGAATTTCAGTGCGATTTACTTGAACCTGCATGTCAAGAAAGGGTATATCAGGGTGGGACAGATTGAGGAATTCAGTACTATGAGTTTTTGGTCTTCCTTAAGCAGTGGCGACGATGTTAGAAGTTGGAGCTTATTGTGAAGGTTTTTCATTACAGCAGTCTCGTTGAACACTAGAGTATCCCTGAAGGTAGTTCCAAGATAACAAATTTGTTCGCCGTCTCCAATTAAGTCAATCCTACAGTCTTCCTCCATGGATAGTATTATCCTTCAAGATGAATGGAAGATATTTAAGTTTGAGAAAGTTAAGGCAAATTAAAAATCTGTAAGTTAAAAGAACCAGAAACCTCATATCAATCTAAAACTTCCATGTGGGAAAGGGAAATATCCTGAAGTAGCAGATACAATTAAGATATGTTTCACTCTATCCTGTAGGAGTGCAGATGTAGAGAGCTTTCTCTCAGATGAGCCAAGATTTGACCAATGACAAAGCATTGCCCATGTCACCAGGAATATTAAATACAAGAATAAATATTCAGGATGCTTTTAAAAATTACTGCAGTAAAACAAACCATAATTGATCTGGTCACAACGAAGCAACTGACAATGACAAGATCTGCTCACTCTTGTTACACTGCTCATCCAGAAAGGACAGAATGAGCACCAAATGAACTTGATGGTGAGGAAGAAAAGTGCATCAAAATTGGAAAAGTAAATAATAAATGCAACTTAAATACTGAAGAATTTGAAGATTTCAAGAAACTTAAGAAATAAAAGTGAAGAAATGGCAACTAGTGACAAGCTTTTTGAAGAAGTAAAATTGAAGTTAAAGAAAGCTGTGTACTAAATGGTCTTGGCAATATAAAGGTTACTCAGGGAATGAATTTCATGGAATTATAACTTTAAAACAAGAGAAAGCTTGTATATAAAGAAGTAGAATGCATGCAGAAGAACTTAGATGGATGTCTTATCTTATAACAAACATTTTCCAGAAAAAATAGCAATTTCATGGTTCATAGTAAACCTTTTTAGTTATTGATCTAATATTCATATTATAGTACTTCTTTTTTATTGTATTATGGTAGTATTCTAATAGAAATTAGAAATTAAGGACAAATGACAGATTGCTGTAAGAGGTGATGTAAAGATTGTTTTGTGAAGAAGATATGCAATGTGTTTCTTTTTGTTTTATTTTAGAAAAAAATTAGTATATCAATACTGAGTGGCAGCCTTGCGTTTTGTACAGATTATTCACCCACTTCCAGACACAGGTCCGACAGTGAGCTGCTGATAAGTTTTTCCTTCCTCTGCCAAGTATGACTGCTGTTGTTTATTAAGTGACTTAAAGTGTTCTGTCTCCTGAATTTCCTCCATCAGGACTTTGATACTGTTCCTTGTATGATTCTTTCAACAAATGTAAACATCACTTATATTTTTCTTAACTAGCATACCTATTCTAAATTACTTAGGTACTGGTATTCATAATAGGATATATTGCAGTTGATTTCTATGAGAAAGATTTTGGTAGAGGAAGGTGGTACAGTACTGTACTACAGCACCCTGAAGATAATCTTTTGCTCTAAACAGACAGTGGTACAGCCCACGAGTCTATTGTGAAAGGTCCAATCACATTAAATTTTCAAATGTAATATCTTATGTATGCCCTCTCTTAAGTAGATCTCACAAAAAGCTTTACCTCGTTTTCAACTCGCAACCTTCTGCCCTATGAAAGGTCAACTATAAAGCAAGTAAGTTTAATTATACCCACCAAGAACAGTACTTCTAAGGATTTCAATTCAGGAAGAAATAAATAGTAGTTTGTATATGCCTAAATGTGTTTATTCATGATTAAATAAAGGACCTCAAATCTGTATCACATGTTCCTTTTTTTCTTTCTTTTCTTTTTGTGTGTGTGTAGTCCATATAGGATTAATTATCAATGTTACAAACAAGAGTTTTACAGTGATGCTAATAACTTCCTACGTTTTGCATTAAAATCCTGAAAACAGTGATTGCCTAATTCTGTGTATTATTTACCTACATAATGACTATATATTTCAAAACATTCTAAACCCTTTTCTTTACAACAGGCCACAAACACATATCTCATCTAACACTGATATCACAACATTTGGGGCTGATGACCTAGATGTTAGGGCCCTTTAAACAAGCATCATCATCATCATATCACAACATTCCAAACTACTCATTACTAACTGAAATAACAACTGCTTTTGATCTGAAACACTCAAAGCACAATGTTCATAGTCACTTTAAATCAAATGTTGCATGATGCTATACACTCACTGACATAGCTACTAGGTGTACAAGACCACCCCTATTTAATTCACAAAAATCTAAATATTGTTGCATTAATGTTCTCAGAATTTTATAAACATTTCCTTGTTTTTCCTTCCCATTTACTTTGGCCTGAATATTCTTCCTCCATGCTCTGTCAACATGCCATGAGCATTATAATCTCATGGTTGCAGGTCCCATGACTGCATTCCAAGCATTGTAGAAGGCTTCTGCCAAATCGGACATGAAGACCTTTGGGGATACACAACCAACCTCATTCTTAGTGTAGGTGAAAAATACAGACAATATTTCCTGGTCACTTCTATTGGAAATCAGAAATGCACAAGGAAAGCCCTGTCTCAAGTCATCCAGAACTAAAAGCGTTATTAACTCAAACCCGTAGCTATTAAGCCCATGTGTTCCATCAGTGCATATACAGTCACTACCATATTTCTTTAATATTTCACTCTGAGTAATGTTCATAATAATTAAAATAAAGTCATCACTTCTGAGGTTTGGATGCTTTTCACTGGTGGTCCCCTGAGGTTTATAGAATAATACACAGGGACTGTCACCTGAATTAACTTCATTGACCCAGGCCTCAACAATTGTACCATCCTCCTGATGTCCGACAGATTTAGAGCTCAAGTTAAAACTACGCTCAATATTATACAAATCCTGTTTTGTGATTAAATGAATTCTTTCAAGCTTTGAGTCTGTCACAGATTCGCGAATTTTGTCCAGAATAGCTTAAAAGGGAATCTGGTTGGCAATATCTGTTGCTAATATTTTCCTCTCTACATCTGTGAGGGCAAGATGACCTCTGTGAGTGGGAACATATTTTACTTCACACATTCCATTTTCGTGTTAAATTAGTCGAATACTTGCTGGACAGATCTCATCAACTTTGTTGCTTCCCTGAAGCTTCAAGTGCCTGATGCCTTTACTTTCAGACACAAAAAAGCCTGATCGATGACACACATAGTAATGTCTCTTCATGTTATCTGTTGCAGTGTAAGAACCCCTTTCCTTTACATACTGTGAATACATTTCGCTTTCAATGTGCTGTTTCCACATAGGAAGCTTGAGAAAGAAGGTAATTTTTTACCCTCTGTCTCAGGTCCTCCAATTAAGTTTGTGTGGTACTGACGCTCATGCCGTTTTAAATTATAACTGTGCGTGAACTGTTTATCACAAAATTTACACTGGTGCGGAAGAGATTTCTCGCCCTTTAAACATGGCGCAATTTCATCTAGTTTCTCTGGATGGGCCTTAGAAACATGTTTCCTAAGATTTTTATTATACTCATAGTGCACCCGTCCCTACACATAATGGCTCCGGCATGATATCTACAGGGCGGTAACGGGTTGGAATAAAACAAATAGGCGCTTAACTAGACCTATCTTAAAGGCATACAGGGTAGGAGACGGATCATACCTAATTACAATGAGAACACATTCGGGTTAAAGTTTAGATTAATACAAGTGGTTTATTAGGCCTTAATGATGATGATGGTAATGACGCATTTATATACAAATGAATTACATGGATTATTATCAATTGTTGTTGTTTGTTATCGACTTTTAGTCGTATGTGATGGATCCGAGTATTATCTATCGCAGAGCGATCCATTATGACGAGATTCGAACGGGAAAACACTTATCATAGACACTGAGGCTATGTGATCTCATTGACCAATAGGATTAACATGCATGCAACGAATCTGAGCAATCCCTATACTAAACACACAACTATTCCCCAACGAAGTACCAAGAAGGAACTCATAAAATGTGGAACAAACGCCCGGGTTTGAACCGACCCTCACTTGTAAAAATTCACCACCCCGATGGTCAGCACCATCGGCAACTCAATTATAATCACAACAAGATGCATAAACACTCAGAGAACACAAATTATATACAGTAAACACGTGAGACATCCAGCCTTCGGTTGAGCATTGGAGTACCAATGCCGCTGTCGGGAACTGAACTGACACCCCTTGGGATGGAAGTGGGACTCTGAAAACCCTAAGCTACATTATAGTCAAGTGTGTAATGACAGTAAACTAACAAGTACTGGTAACAATCGCCGTGTCATTTATTAGCGACTACATCATTCTGGCGTGTTGAATATTCCATTATTCGGCGATTCTTCCGCCCTCGTTCTATTTAACTCAAGGCTCCCCCTTTTACGAGCGGACGAGCATACAAAAAAAAACCAACACTTCTCCTCACTAGGTCAACTGCCCCAGCCCCTTGCACGGCGGGTGGTCAATGGCCTCGGCCTTCACAGGCATAACGCCCTTTCTTAACAAAACACCCCATCTCGGGGATCGTTCACCAATAAACTGAACTTCATTGTTCATTAAACAAAATTACATCGGCTCTCAATACTTCACTTCAATTCAACACACACATTCGTTTACAATATCATGATCCCGCGACGCGACACCGGTTTCTCTGATACCAATACTTGCATGATTACCATAACTACAATTTATTATTATTATTATTATTATTATTATTATTATTATTATTGGGTTCATCATTACACTATCTCCCTACACGACTTACCTGGAAATCAGACCATACTGCGTGATCATAATTAACTTCCTCGTAATAACGGTGTAATTAATCCATATCTAAATTGTGATTTCTGATAAAATCGTCACACGGTAATACAATTATGAATTAAATATTCCTCAATTTGCACTTAAATTGTGATAAGCCTGCCAATTAAAATTGTACACTTCCTATCTAAATATATGTCAGTGGAGGCCTGGGTGTCAGTTCCGAAGTCATATCTCGTAGTTCTGGGTGCTCACGGAATAAAATTACACTATTTACCAGCCATGCATTATCATCGCTGGACTAACTACAGCCTAACTTGAATTACTCTGAATTACTAAAAAAATTGGTCTCCTGACGCATCAATAATTACAAGTTTCCCCAAATAAAATGATTAAGTCAAAATACTACTGCATGCAAACTTATCGTATTACCCCTTTATTTACAATTGATTGCTCAGACGTGTTACTAACTAAATAAAGTAAATAGAAGCTACGTGTATCATGGTAGCACATCTACATTACTGAAGTTACAATCTTTAACATTATAGCGTCAGGTAATGATAACTGTTCCCCGCCCAATCTGATTACGTCATATTAAATATGATTGATACTCATCTCCATCTCGATGACCCGTTTTCAGCTCAGGGAGTCCATTGCTGGTTTAGTGCTGACCCATAGGCACCAAAGCAGTTACTGGAGGCACCATTCTTCTTTCCAACCGGGCGTCCATTGTTCTAGGTTGACGAAACCGCTGGCAGTATTCCTGAGGCACACAACACGTCACTATTTATTCCAAGATTTGTTTAGTTACATTCAGTGTGAACGTCCAGCCACGATATCGGACCTCACTCCGCAATCCGCGATTCAGTATCGGATTCCGCGTACCTTTGTTACTACTCGACACAGTAGCGCCGTAGTAATAATAATAATAATATTATTACAAATTATATTTAATGTTCGCGACACGTCCCTGATCTTTAAAGTTTAGACACTAGCATCACGTCTATCCAATCTCTGCAATATTTACGCACAGTACGTGATTTCACTTGTAAATTAAATTGAAATTCACTCAAACAAAAGATCGCTGGAAGCTCGACGGCACGTAGCTTCGCCGTCTGTAAGCCACAAATCCCGACTGACTCTTCTCCCTTCCTGCAGTAGTTTTTACTAGGGAGCGATACCCCTTCCACTAATTTGCGTAGCGCCTATTCCCGGCGTACTCGAGGTAAAATAGTGCGGGTGACCGGTGACCAGTATCTAGTTGGTGCGATTGAGACATAACCACCCAATTATCCTTCGGTGAATCTCTTTGAATTAATTAAAATATGTTCTGCTTCCCCTACCACACGGGGTGAATTCCCTCCGTCGAGGACGTGTCATGAGACTAACCAGATGGCCCCAGTACTTTTCCACGCAGAAACAACACAGTATTCTTTCTTCTGCTGAAAGTTATCACGGAAGAGGACATTAAACACTCTAAATAAATGTCCCAGTAACATTCATCCCTTTTAAATCGGGAGATGAGCCCCTAATTCGAGTTTTATTAATTTTCTACCTCGTAGGTAATTAAGTTCACCAGTCCGATTCCAAGATGGCTCCTATATTCCGTTTCGAAAAAGTTAGTTTCCCCTCATTCTGTGAGCCTTGAGGAGGGATGTCTTCTCTCGAGTGATGTCACAGGGAATCCCCATTCGTAACCCCTCCCGGGTCTAAGTTGGCTTGGCTTCATCTACGGGGCCCCCGCTACACAAAGGATAATACTGCGCAATAAGTCGCAGACATAGAAATCTCGTAAAATAATTTTAAAACACACAATTTATCTATCTCAATGGTATGAATATTAATTAGTTTCGGTATGACCTCTATTAATGATATGAATATTAATCATTTTCAGCGTTCTTTCCCTTTAATAGCATTGCGTGCGTAATTACGGATATCGATATCAACCTAATGTCCTTGGATCATGCCCCTGTCGGGTTCAATAGCTTTTATCACATTCAGAACACGAGTATTGCTTAACGTCGCTCATTATAACGCTATGTAAGTAGGCCTACCTAAACTGAAGAAAAACTAAATAAACACGCGACACGTACCGTAACTAAATACACACTATAGCTGGACACACCAAACGAAATACACTAATCCCACAGGTACAGTAACGAACACTATGCACAAGTAGATATTCGAAAATATACACACGTAATTTTCTTCTCAAACCACTCGTACAATAAATACACTTTCCTGCTGTCAATCGTCACTGCCCGGTTCTCTTCGTATGTATTCGTAGTGTACCTCATAAACACTACAATAGTTCGTTCGTTCGTTCAGCAGATCTCCTACAGTTCGTTCTTTTGCATTGTCAACTCAAAGCCAGTGCGCCGTTCGGAAATCTTCGGCGTGTTCCGTAAGGGTTCGGTCGTGGTATCCAGGTGGAGCCCGAGTACGGCCTGTCAGGGGCTAACGTCGAGTGTAAAATACTAGTTACTATAGATGCGGTTACTACTGGGGAGTACGGCCTAGTGCTGGGGACGGAGCGGAGCAGTTGTGACGTCATCACCCGGTAGTACCGAGTGAATATCCTGACGCGGGACGTTTAACCACGTTATAGGTATGGCACTTCGAAGGTATTGCATCCCCCTATTAATACCCTTCTCTCACAACGTAACAACTGTAAATAACTGCATATATATGCACTATAATTGTTATATACGTAACTGCTAGGGAGTAGGAGGTAGTATGTGGAATAAATGTTAGTAACTTGTATAGTGAAACCAAGTATGGCGCATACCTACCGAAAGGATTTGTATACAAGGGGATTGGAAGTTAACAGAAAAGTAATGTATTAACAATTATTTCGTAAGTTCATGTGATACGGTACACTGTTAATGAGAAGAATAACCTGAATATAAAGAATCTTATCAGAATATAATGAAAAACACTGACATAATTTCATCTACAAGATGACAAAAGTAATTACGTAAATGAACGTTGACTGGCATGTCCTTCTTTGCAAATGTGATTACAAAACATATCTGACAGCCACCACCCGTCGCGTATGTGCGGCCACAAAATTTGCATTTTGCGTGTTTCCTATTATCAGTGATGTCAAAAAACTGCCAGGCATCCGATGGTTTTCGTGGCATTTGTGGAACAACGTCCTGAAAAAAATTCTTTAAATTCCTTTAAATGTTCTAAAAATATAACTACTATCTACGAATATGTTTAAATATCACACTAACACCACAAATATAATCTAACAGACTTTACATTATCTACAAAACATAACAAGCGTAGGAAATATATACGTACATTCGAAACACACAGATTGAATACAGGTACTTTCGTACGTGTGTTGTGCGCTACAGTGTGCTCAGGTCCTCCGCGAGTACTCGCAGTTGTAAGCGGAGGGGATCCGGTGGTGCGCTCTACCGCTACAACCGGATTACTCATCGGCATTACTCGCTCCGTCCCCACCTCTAGTACGGCCACGCGCTGCCGGTGTTAACCGAGTTCACCCGAGTATTGTCGAGTTGCAGTTATTTTAGTAACTGGATATCTCGTGTTACCGTTACAAGCGCGTACTTGTTAAAAATACCCGTTACGTTATTTACCAGCCATCACTAGTAGGCGCTCCCATCGGGAGACCTTTTTGTTGGTACACTGTGTCATTGAAAGAAAAATAATTGTTGTTCAGGGTGAATTCCTAAAGTAGCATGAATTCTTCAATTTCATAGTTACTAACTTTTTTGTATGTCCTTAAGTTGTTCTTGATTATGTCAAGGGTGTCTTTTGTTGGGATACTGGAATACATATTCGTAACGTCAAATGAATTCAAGGTGAAAGATGGTTTCAATTTTATGTTCTTAGTAGTTTTGCAAAATTCAATTGAATTTCTAATTGTAGTTCCACTTTGTAAGGTGTAGTGCTTTTTTTAAGGAACTGTGAATAAATTTAATGTTTTATAAGTAGGACTATTATTGAAATTAATAATTCATCTTATGGGTGTGTCAGGTTTGTGTATTTTGGGTAAAGTTCTTGCTAAAGGTAGTCTTGGGTAAACATAGCGGGACCGGCCGGGAGGTAAGCATTTTGATTGCTCCTTCAACACTCCACCACCATTTATTCACAAGGTTTTTTTTTTCTTTCTAAAACTACTGTATTTTTCTTTCCTTTTGTTACAGACTCCCTTCAACATCTTAAAACTTTATAACAAAAACTTAACCTCAACTTAGGTTATTCTTAAGGAGTTTTCCCCGGTCATCGTATTTTAAATTCGACATCTTAATTTTTTAAAAAGTCTATCCTCTAGATATTTAAAGTACATATTTCTCCAGCATTTTCAAGAAAGAAGATCCCTTACATAGGGATTTTATATCAAGGTTGAACATTGACTGGAGTGTTTTGGCTCAACATGAAGGAATATTTTATCTCATCATTATTACCATCATCACCATTGTCATATGTGTTTATATTTCGTTTGTGCTGATTTTTGTATCCCCTTTTATTTTAGCTAAAGATGTTCTGCATTAGGAACGAAACATGTACTGTTTAAAAATAATATAACTAGATTTTAAGCTGGAATATGTTTTATAATTACACAGACCAGCAGTAAAAAACTAATAAGTATTGGATGGTGGGATTCTTCCTTCAACCTAACCTTAGTTGAGTTGATGCCAATACGGGAGAAAAACAAAATTTATTAAGGTGACACCATATGAATATATGAAATGAAAATATTATAATATAAAACTATACACTGTACTGTATGTTACATAACCTAAAATTTGTAATTATTTTCATGCTTACAGGTGAACTGTAAATATAAATTGCATTGCAGAGACTTCACAGAAGAGCAACTAGAACTTCTCTTCCTAGATTTCCATAAAATATCTTATGAACCTGTTTAATAATCAGAGTGGATATACTTCCAGTTCAAAGGAGAAGGAAGTAAAGGACAGGCTACTATGGCATATGGTTCAGGATTAGAGCAGGTATCAAAGGAGAAGGAAGTAAAGGACAGGCTACTATGGCATATGGTTCAGGATTAGAGCAGGTATGTGTTCAAACATTCAAAGAAATGTTCAGTATTTCCAATAAATGGATGCAGACAATTATTGGCAAGAAGAAAGCTGGTTGTATTGTTTAATAAGATGGTCGTGGCAAATAGCGTTCATCACATTTACATATATATAAATATCATGATAAACACTGAAATATTGTTAAAGAACACATGCTCTCTTCCCAAGACAAGAAAGCCACTATGGAAGAAGCAGAACAACCAGAGAATACTTAAGTGCCGACCTGAACATTCCTTGTATGCATGAAGCACTGAAGCTAAAGTATTCAGAGAGAGACATATCTTTAAAATTTTACCAAAGGATGTTTCGGAAAAGCTTTTCAAAACTTTCCTTTGGAAAACCAAGAGTAGATACTTGCCGAATATGTGACAGACTCAATGCCAAAATTAAGGCAGGAAGCACTACTGCCAAACAGTTTCCTACAGAACCCAACTTACACTCCACCATCGCAAGGCCCAAGAAGCACTAAAATTATGAAATAAAGGCCTGAAAGAATCCCAGTTTTCTTCACTGATTTTATGGTCAGAAACCTAGTAAGACTGTGTCTTGTTCTGAAAATATTAACTAACCAGGCTTTAATTTCACTGAGTTTTCTTGTTTGTTTTGTTTTTACAATAAAACCACTTGACTTTTCAATTTTAATACCGTATATGACAGTGTACTTATCTGTAAATTTTTGTTTGTATGTAAGTATCTGCTACATTACCAAAGTCAAAAAAGTCTTTTTCCATTTCAGTTACATTAAACAGTCTCTTTACCCTGGTACTTTTCACAATATCTTGAATTTCCTGTGGCACCATTGCTTTACAGGATGGGAAGTATCACAATTTCTATAGGAATCTATGTTCATAAAATGGAACATGAAGAAAGGAAGAACGAAATTAAGCAATAATTCAGTTAAGGGGGCAGATACGTGCATGATTCTGGCAGTATCTTAATATAACATTGAAGAATGAAATTTAAAACGTTTCATTAAAATATATTAAAAACGGTGGCAGTGACAAAGGAAATGCTTATTGAATGCACACACTTTGAACATTTTCTTGCCATAAAGGTGTACCTTCCCCCTTAATGTTTGTATATTATTGTAGTTGATTGCAGTATTATTTTCAATATAAAGAAAACAAACTTGTAAAGTTAACTAAGCAATTATAATTTTGTTCAGATGACACTTCAGATTTTTCTCCTCATAATGTTACTCTAGGTATTAATACCTTTTTCCCCCTTCTGCTCTTCAATTTCTAATACCCAACAAATAAAGAAGTTGTCATAAAAGTTACAGAGAAAATAAAACAAGTGACAAAGTAATATTAAATTTATTTTTCTCTTTGGCATTGTTTGTCATAAAATATTACAAATACATGCATTATAATATCACATGGGATAACCTAATTTACTTTCTTTCATAAAGCCACAAGAGTCATTCTCCATGAAATCAAATAGAATCTGACAGGACATCTTCGAAATTTTTATACAGAATCTTATTTAAGTAATGGGAAAGAACAAATAACTGTCAAATTGAGTCATATATACAATAGTCATTCTACAGAGCCTATGGCTCGAATACAAGTTATTCTAGGCATTAAAAGAAGAACTATTTTACTTCTTGATTCCACAGGTTACAAATTTAATATACACCTAGCAGCAGAAAAACGGGCACATCTTGTGTTGTTCAGACACTGTTAAGTCAATTTCTTCCCTTTTCTGAGGTACACAGTCAATTGCAATGTTCTTCATTCGAAGGCTTTACACAGCCAATGTCGTTTCCATGTAATACAACTTCCTGTGTGAACTGCATTAATTTATCAGCAGTAACTATAATTTTGGACATATCACACATGCTATGGTGTATCAATGACTAAATCATCATCAAAATTGTCTTACTTTCTTCCACACTGATTCTCATACCACATCATTCAATCTTTCCCAAATTAGGGGTAAGCTAACTGCATATGAAGCTGAGGGATTTGCAGGTCCTATTCTGCAAATAGTGGTAGGGTAAGAAGACATCAAGTCACAAAGGATTGTGGGCCTTCCTGATCCCAGATATAAAGCTCAACATACTGTAAAATCATACACTATCTCACTTTAAGCAGCACAGAAAAAGATTAAAAATGGAGACTTAATACTCAGTGGAGCACTGGTTCAAAGTAGATTTCACTTATGAGAAAAATAGCATAGTCTGAACCCTGTGGAATGATGCCACATTCAACTGCTGCACAGCTCTAGTATTTGACCCGTTTCTCTTAGTAATCCAACACAATACAGCAGTGCCTGAGAGAAGCATACAGCTGCACTAAGTCTGATTCTATACTAGGACAACATGATAGATCATGATGCTTGTGATATGTCCAATGGAGATATTTTACAACTGTTATTTCACAGTATGGAAAATATTAGTATGTCCAGTATGAACAAATTTGTCCACAGACCATGATTAGAAGTCACACAAAGCTGCTGTTTGTCCACACCAGCTGCAAAATTATGGCCTAGCTGGAGTAAGCTAACTTCAACATTTGACTAGCAAAGGCAGTGAACCTGAATGCCACTGAAAATGTGTGGGCCACGATGAAGACATAATCTGGGTATTATCTGCAATGTGATTGTTCAGAGACAGCTAACTCCTTTCAAAATATTTATTTCATGCATGAGAGAGGAAGTTACAACTGAGGCTTGTCTTAAGCAACCAGTGCATTCAATACCATGATGGTTGTTGGAACATAGTGAACAAGAAAGCCTTCTGGACAAGGCCCCTTTCAGGGTTAATAATAATAATAATAATAATAATAATAATAATAATAATAATAATAATAATAATAATAATAATAATAATAATAATAATAACTATAATATAAAACATTGATTACAGCATACGAGCATGTACAGAAAGCAGAAATTTGTTTTCACAGTACATACTGAACATCAGCCATGATGATTAAAAACACAACATGAAAACCGCTGCACCAGTGAAGACGCAGTCTCCTGGTTGTTGACATATTGATATTCCACAAGAGGACCTTCTATTTATTCATAGGTATTGTCCAGGTGGCAGGTGGGGCTCAATAATTTGTTCAGTATAGAAGCTTAAGATTCAAGACAACCTGAAAAATTCTCGTGTGCCTGTTTTCCTGCACTTATCTGTACATACTACTATTCTAAGAAAATAAATAAAATAAATGAGACCTTCATGGGATTTCTTTACAAATTTAAAACTAGTATGGAAATTTATGCTTATGGGATTTAAAGAAAAGTACTTCTTAAAAAAAAAAAAAAAAAAAAAAAAAGAAAGTAGCTTGCAAAGTAAGAAATGATTCTTCATTCATAACATACAGAAATCTCTAGAGGATACTATGCAATTTAAGTATCTGAATTACTTCAAGATTTATAATATTTAATTTCAACAAAGTGTTGGTTTGTGAGGCAAATTCCAGAGAGTGAAGATAGATACAAGGCATAAAAACAAATATATAATAGTTAACATAAGTCTTAAAATGAGTAATTTTACAGAAATTTTGATTAACACAGCATTATCTAACCATAACAGTAAAATGTCGAACAGTATTATGTACCATCTCAGCTTATGTTTTGCTCCTTTGATATGAACAGTTCCCATACTTCTATGAAACCATGAAATGTTATGAAATAACAATCTCCAAAGTTATCCAGTCACCCATTGCTAACATTAAAGATAGCAAGCAATATACTTTAGTTGAGTGTATATAATATAATGGTCAGATTACAGGAATGTGTAAAGTCTTCTCTCATCTAGAAACCACTGTAAAATTACCACATCCGCATTATAATATGCAGTGGTGGGTAGCTGAAGCAAGGAAATTAAGTCACCTCTTTAAACAAGACTAGATCATTTTTGGTCTTTATTCGAAGGCATGTTATAGATATAGCAAAAGATTAGAAGGAGGTTTATTAGTATGAATTATATTGCAAGATTTTACATCATGTAGTCAGTGCCAGGACTATTTTATTTGAATGTTAAAACTGTTATTTTCATTAAATTGATAATTGTTGCATGGAGATTTCACTGTGTTTATTTGAGTGGAGTACAGGCAAAGAATATGTAACTATCTTTTTGGGATAAACTGAAAAATATGAGTCAACCATTTCTATCACCAGGAACAAACAAAATACGTTTAATAAAAGTATAAGGTATTAGATTTTGTCTAGCTGCAATGATTGTTTTATGTTTAAGGTAAAGCAATTTAACTGCCATGAAGTTTCAAGGAGAGAGCACAGTGGAATACATCATATACGAGTTGGGTTGTGTAAATCCATATTTTCCAGTGAATAATATTAATAAAAATAATTTGGGCATTCCAGTCATCCAAACTCTTGTAATAATCCCAGTAACTTTGCTTAGTATTAAAGAAAGAAAAAAATTGTTACACAAAAGTATATAGGTAACAACAGAAACTACTACTACTACTACTACTAAAACTCATAAAATATAAACAAAAACAGAAATTTTTACTCTGTAGAATTTAAAACAACATACTTTTAATAGAAAGTAATGGTATTCTATAAGAAGCAAGTGAATTTACACACACAATCATCCAAAATAATGCAATCTATGCACCATGGAATTTAATGCCAAACACATAGCACCATCAAGACCAGCAAAATATCAAAATTGCAACATTTTAAAGAGAAAGATGCTGACCTCATAGCATGACTAAGAACTTGGTCAAAGAAGCAGAGCAAATGTGTAGTTTTACATAACTGTTGATATCATTATTACAGCCATGAGATTTCCAGTTTAATGAGTAATCCGAACAACAAGGACCTGAATTTTTCAGTTAAAATATCCCACGTGCACTGGTCGCAAATAAAACCCCAGATCCACTGATGAGAAGCTAGTAGTGACAATGCAATCTCCTATCACGTCTCTCTCACAGTTGAAGAAAGCTAGACTGAGGTGACAAAGGCTGCTCACGAAGCAATTCTTTGCAATTCTTAGTACGTTATAGCCATGGCAACAATGGATCGACAAAGATCATTTGTAATCACGATATTAAAGGTGTCATACGCAAGAAGCGCAGGTTATATCATGAGTTTTTTTAACAAGATACAATATTGATGGGATGTTTACAAAACATCTTGTAGGGAGGCAAACGGGATCATGATCACAATAAAAGTTGCTCTGTTTGCAGAACGTTATGATATATTGTAATTGTAAAGTGAACGCCACATCTGCCAACTTGTCAAATCCAGGCAATGTAAAAGGGAAGACTTTCAACATTTCCACTCATGATTCAACAGGAAATGTGCTAGTAAAATAGAAGAATCTTTATAATAATATTTGCCAGCCAGCCAAACAAGCATACCTCTTCAAAAGCATAACATTAATTAGTCAATATGGTTTAATATGCAGTCTTCTTCCTAAGAATGGATGAAAGCGGGAAGATGTATCAGATACATACTAAGGAATTTAAACCACCCAGCAACTGTAAACACCAGTACTGCTGAAATGTTGGAGGGGTCAAGACTGCAATGAAACAAATTAAACCAGGAAAAGCCACTTGCCTAGATAACTTTATGGCAGAGCAGTGGTACTGTCAAAGATGGGATATTACAAGCTGGTTAACACTGCTGTTCAGTAAGATCATTAAAGATCAGCCTGTAGCCTGACATCTGAATATCATTGAACATATCTTCAAAGCATAGGGAAGTCATGCCCACTGAGCCAATTACTGCCCTATCCTATTTATAACCTGTTCAATGAAGTCTTAACACACTGCAAGCAAATGGATTTGCAAAATCATCAAACGACCAAGAAACAAGTGTCTTGGACATAGTGGGCATGTGATGAGAAGCTTTCTCATAGTCCAGGCGAGCAACATGGGGCAGACTTTTGTTCTCACTGTTCCTAAACGAGGAACTGTATAGCATGGATTGCCTTTGTTGGGCTCCAGTTTTTTGCAAAGACATTGCAGCAGCATCTGATAACTTTGACTTTACAGTTTACCAGGATCTGGCCCAGTTGCCACTTCAGTTTATCTTATGATGGACACATTTCCAGCGTACCTGAACCAACTGAAACCACAGATCCTTCTCTATGCCAATAGCACAATTCCTTGGACATGAAATTGTTTATTTATGTAAATCAACCTCCCAAAGTTTGAATTAAATTGGTGACGTCATAGCAGTAGCCTCCCCTTGTAAGTGTCATGGAGACAAAAAATGCCAACCTGAAGAGCACAAATCTCCACCTCAACAGGTGCACAACTGAATGAAATAGGGAGAACAGAGAGTGCTAGTAAGGTGGACAAAATGCTGACGAACACCGTGTTCATGTTATTCTTAACTTATAAATGATTTTCCAATTTTGTATGTGTGATGGATAAACACAGGGAAAAATATGAATGATGATTGTGCAAAGTAGGCCTATCTGTGTATGGTTTAAATTTATATTGTAATTATTCACTCAAAGTAATAAGGCTGATCAACTCGAAAGTAGCCTCCAAGTAAATTGGTGTCAATTTTATCATGTTCGATTTTCAGGCCATTTTTTGGAATAGAAATAATGAAGGTCAATGAAATTCATGTATGCTTTTAAACCATTTACACTCTCTACAACTATTGCACAAACCATTTAGTATGGTTAGACAGAACAGACACTCCTGCCTACCTAAGAAATTCTCAGTACAGGAAAAAACTTCTACTTTCACAATGGAATGACTCAGGTAGCATCTTTGGTTTTTAAAATTGTACCATGAAGAGATTTGAAACAATACTTCCAACATTTTTTAATCAACTGTTTAGCACAATCTTAAAATCAATCTCACATATTCACTCATTCACTCCACTCATTCACTCACTCACTTTCAGCTATCATATTTTATCAGTCTTATTCAGTTTTCTTCAGATTGTATAAAATTACATTTTGATCCACATGCTCATAAATATATCTTCATCCAAGATTTAATAATACTGATAATTAGGAAGCGTATATCATTATATGTTATGATAGTCAAATATGCACAAGCACACAAAAGAGAAGACATTAACCATTGAAAAATAAACATACTGGCATAGTCAATATTCATTTTTTTCACATCACAGTACTCTGCAAATAAACTGAAATTCCACGTCCTATCAGAAGTTCAAGTGCACAATTTTTGTGCCAGAGGAAATCACATATATCACAGTCTTTCTTTTTTTTTTTCACTCACAGAACAATAAAAGCAGTACTCAAGAAAAACAAAAACGTGATCATCTGTGGATGAATAATGTAGAATTTCAAAATCCCAACGTTATCTTTTTTCACTTATAAAATATTTGTACTTAAAACATTCAAATATGTTAATAATAAAATTGTTCTTCATACTATGAACAGCATATAAACACAACTCAATGCATCTACGATGACTAATAACCAAATACAACACTTATAAGAATTTACTTCTAACTTAAACAGAAAAAGAATTACAAAATGATAAACAATAAAAAATTAATTAAATACAGAACTATGCTACCATGCATCAATTTATTTACATTACAAAGGAGGCCTCAATGAAATTTCCCACTTATCTTTTACATGAGAACTAATGTGGAAAGCCAAATGTAATACACAAGTAACTTCATTTTGATGTCACATCATCATTATAATTAAATTGTTCATGTTTTAAAAAAAAGAAAGAAACCACATTGTCTAAAAATTAGCAGGAAAAAAAGATAATAGGATGTAAAATGGGATAACAGTGAGTCCACTTGTTCAATACATGAATATCAATGACAACATAATTATATTTTCATAAAAAATTGGCTATATGTTTTTAATTATGCCAATTTTGACTATATAATGGCTGAGGATGACCTCAAGTCAAGTCGAAACTAGTTCAATGTATTTTTGTATATCATTTGCCACCGAGGTAGACACCTCATTTGCAAATAAAGTATTTTGATTTAGTACCATTAGCGTTTAATGAGAATATAGCAAATTCTTTATGAAAATATAATTATATTGTCACTGATATTCACGTACTGAATAGGTGGACCCACTCTTAGCCCATTTAACGTAGAATACGAATCATTATGAATTTTGTATCATATGATAAGAGAATAGTGGTAATCTTTCTTCAGAGCACACTAGAACTCACAATAATGTTCTTAAAACATTACCAAAAATTTCAGTATGATAATTTGGCCATTCAGATTTTATTATTAAAATAGAGGGACTGTACAATGTCTCGAGACTTCCCCTGATATTCTCATCACAATAACCCCTAGCCTAACAGAAAGCACCGAGAGGTGCCATTGTTTTGAAACACTTTTTTTAGATGCCATTCCAGGAAATACGAAGGATATTTGTGTTGATAATCATACAGGGTGTATCAAAATTCAATGGCATAACTTCAGGAAGAGATTCCTCCTACAGAAAGAAGGAAAAAGTGTATTACAACATGGGTCATATGCAGTCAAATTTTATAACTTTTAATCATTCTTAATGATATTAGTTTCCATAAAATCTTAAACTGGTATTGCTTTTGTACAGGTAGTAATTTAACTCTTTACTTAGAAAGACCATCACCTGTCAAAATGATTGGTATACAATAACATTTTTAATCCTTGTTAAATACCATTTCCTAGTTGTTCTTAGATAAAAGGGATTTGTAGGATCAATCATCAAATTTCATAATAGAAACTGTAACTAAATGATAATGGTATCCATTACAGCAGACTGTTGCAAAGAAAAGTTCAGCCATTCTGTGTGTAACAAATAGTGTTATTTGATTATTTGTCATGACTTGTTTTTCTTACACTGTATAATCTTAACCATATTCAATTACATGGTATAATTGTGTATTTTTGCTCTATATTACAGAAAATTATTTTATTAACATTGTGCAATATATTCGTGATTTGCAGGACAGCAATCTACACATATATTTCACACCTGTCCAAATGACAGGTGATAGTCCTAAGTATTCTTCTAATCCCGATCCTACTAGTGTTAGGGTGCCTGCGGATAGACAGACTGAAATGTGCGGGAGCACAATCATGAATAATGTACAGCTGTCAAAAAGATTCTAATGGCATGTTGTTCAAGTTAGCAGGCAATGTAGTAGGCAAGAAATCTGCATAGGTTTGTCCAGTAATGAGACTTGTCAGTGTGCACTTGTAGATAACTCTGTAATTATGCATTCCTGAACCTATGTTGCAATACTCTTTTTTCTTCTCCCTATATGAGAAATCTAGCCTACACTATTTCTGAAGGTGTGCCATGGAGTTCCGATACGCCCTGTATAACAAGCTACTGCAATTAGTTTCAGATTACAGCAGGTATTACGAATATGCTTGAGCACTGTCAAAAACAATCTGGAAGAAGTATGAAAAATGATTCATCAGAAAGTTTATGAGGTTATCCAATTGGTGGATACAAGCCTTCATACATGTGAGTTCAGAACATAAGCTGAAAGCATTGTCACAGAAGAAAGGGAGGTTGAAGCATGTTCAAATCTAACCTTATTTTTTCAAGTGAAAAATATAATATTCTAGACTATATTGACAAGTAAACATTATGTAATACCTCTGTGTTTGTAGGAAGGCAGATATACAACCAACAGTGCTCTGCTTGTTAATGGAAAACTTCGTTGTGCCAACCATCACAAGCCAGGTTCCTCAGAGGAGATGGCTTGCATCTCTAACTGAACTGCTCACTGCACACATGAATGAACACATGGCAACACCTAATCCAAATGTGACTGAAGGGCAGGGTTAAATATTTATTGGTGGGGTCAATATAACTGATAAACGGAGTAGCACTGTAAAAACACAACCACATTTCCTGACGTCCCATTCCAATTGGCTGGAGCTGGTCGCCACTACATGTATGTCCTCACCCAAGTCTTTGTTTTCTCATGCGGGGATGAAAGAATGGGAGCCATTGTGAAGTACCTCTATGACATATCTGGCTGTCAAATTATCATCCAGCATCTACAATTTCCTCAATTTTTCTTTTAGTCCTCAAATTTTGTCGTTAGTTGCTTTGATCCTGGATTTTGTATCAAAATACATTAGAACAGTTATTATCTACTGACCCATTAAATAACAAATACAAAGAACATTAGGCAAAAACAAGAAACACAATCTCCAAAACTTGCAATACTTTTTAGTATTCATTTGACACTAGAGAAACACTATGTACATGTACTGTATATAACATTTTATACATTCAGCAGCAGTTATTTTTGAAAGCTTGGATAGACTTAAGAGATGGCATAGAGCATAACGGGAGACACATCTAATTATAACGATTCATGTATGGCTTACAACTGAAGTAATCCGACATATGTAACATATAATCATGGACAATATAATCAACTCCAGATGCATGTGATTAATTTTGCATAAAGCTGATAAGAGTACATCAAATGTGGCACTTGCTTATTGGTTGATTTACAACTGCCATATGATTATACTCATTCTAATAAGTGTTCCTGTATTTCTACATACACCTTATACAGGGAGAATAATTTAGTGTTCAGAATTCTTCTCGCATGCCGTGGGAAGTCCGGAGCGAGCGCCATATGGCTTCTGTCAACACGGCGAGATAAGAAGTGTTCACTGCAATGCGCAGCTGTTTAGCACTCTGTCCCTCAGTTAGTGAGAAGATATTGGACTTTTAAGGTGTGTTGTGAGGTTATTATCATGATGGTTAAATACACTATAGAGCAAAGAATATTTTTGGTCGAGTGTTATTTGCACAAGAAGAAGAAACCAGTTAAAAGGTGCCTTCGAAAATTCTGTAGACAATTTCCCGGTGCGACAGTACCATCAAAACGTTATGTGCATCAGCTCGTTTACAAATGGCGTAGTACTGGTTCCGTAAGCAATAAGAAAAAGAAGCGAAGGAGAACTGCTCTCACAGAAGAGAGGTTAGAAGATATAAAGGCAAGACCCCAGGTCAGTCCACATAAGTCGCTTCGGAGATTAGCTCAGTAAAGTGGTATTTCACCTTCTTCAGCACATAATGCAACAAAATTGTTACGTTTACGATCTTATCGGACTCATTCAGTCCATAACATACTGCCTACAGATTTCAATGCAAGAATACGATTTTTCAATTGGCTAATAAATAATGTCCATGACGGTGTTGTGGATCCGAACTTTCTTTTTATGAGCGATGAAGCCTGATTTCATTTGAGTGGATATGTCAATTCACAGAACAATAGAATCTGGGATACAGACAACCCACACATTTTACAGCCGAGACCTCTGCACGATGTGAAGGTGGGTGTGTGGTGCGCTATCAGTGCCCGACGCATTATCGGTCCGATATTTTTTCAGGAAACGATTACTTCTGACAGTTATATTCACAACATTCTGGAACCATTTTTTTGCTGAACTGACTGAAGAAGAGAAAAGGTATGGCTATTTCCAGCAGGATAGTGCAACGGCCCATATGGCACGTAGCTCTATGCGACGGTTACGGGAAATGTTCGACGATGATCAGATCATTAGTAAAGGCTTATGGCCCCTCGTTCGCCTGATTTAAGCACATGTGATTTTTATCTATGGGGAAATCTTATAGGAAAAGTTTACAGGAATAATCCTCGAACTGCAGAAGAATTAAAAACTGAAATTAGGAACATTGTGCGTTCTATTGGTGTCCATGAACTACAAACCGTGTTTCGAAATCTCATTACAAGATGTGAAGCTTGCATTGCAGCTGAAGGAGACACTTTCAGCATCGTCTGTAAATACTGGTGAGTTCAGTTTAATTTCCTAGTTGATTTATTTGTTTATTCATTTACTTATTTGTCCAGAGCATCTATGTAGCCGGCGAGTTCAGTTTCGTTTAGTTTCTATAGGCGTAATCATGCCGCTTCTTTGAGCCGACTATGCCTGCTTGTCATGGTGGGCACTGCGCTCGCTGTCTCCACTTCTCAGCGTGCCTAATCCTCGGCACTCCGCTCTGTACTTTCAAATTAATCACCCTGTATTACTTAATCAAATCCTTTCATTAATATCAGCATCCTTTGTTTCTCTTTCTATTCCATTTGCTCATCCATGCATATCACTTGAAGCTGCCACATCTTGGATTTTAAAATGTGTATTTCTGGTCTGTCTCTTCAGCAACAAAGGTAATGCATGAAATATACTAAAATAGTGGCTAACAAAATGCAGCCAGAAGAGACAGGATACAATAAACACGAAGGCACCTAATTTGGTCATTTCTGGAAAATTTACCTCCATTACCAAAGCAAATGGCCTTTTTAATGAGGATAATTTTAATTGTTTCAGCAACAGCAACACTTCTGTCAAAATTTAACTTCTGCGGTCCACCAATAAAAATAGCCTATATGATAGAGACTTCTAAGCTGTCTCCACTTCTCAGCGTGCCTAATCCTCGGCACTCCGCTCTGTACTTTCAAATTAATCACCCTGTATTACTTAATCAAATCCTTTCATTAATATCAGCATCCTTTGTTTCTCTTTCTATTCCATTTGCTCATCCATGCATATCACTTGAAGCTGCCACATCTTGGATTTTAAAATGTGTATTTCTGGTCTGTCTCTTCAGCAACAAAGGTAATGCATGAAATATACTAAAATAGTGGCTAACAAAATGCAGCCAGAAGAGACAGGATACAATAAACACGAAGGCACCTAATTTGGTCATTTCTGGAAAATTTACCTCCATTACCAAAGCAAATGGCCTTTTTAATGAGGATAATTTTAATTGTTTCAGCAACAGCAACACTTCTGTCAAACTTTAACTTCTGCGGTCCACCAATAAAAATAGCCTATATGATAGAGACTTCTAAGCTGTATGGTTAGTTAAAAAAATAAAAAAAATTTAAAAAATGCATAAATTAGATAAAATACTAATAACATTCATGCCACGCTTCCCCTTGATATGGGAAATATTTGACGCATACCAGTATTGACAATATAAATTCAATAAATTGTTAAAAATGCATTAACCCTTTCCTGCAGATTGCGTAGTAAAGCGTACTGGAGTAGCACATTGTCTCCCGCGGGTTGCGTAGTAAAGCGTACTCGACTTTCAAACCGACTTCCTCTGCCATCTGTCTGCTAAACATATAACTTTTTGGAACCACTGAATTCCCTATGCTTCCTAGATACTACTGGCATGCACAGAATCCTAAAATAAAGTATTCTTTTATACGTTTTCATAGACAGAACAGACAGCTGACTGAATGTAAACACATTGCAGCAACATGGCTGCTCATAACCAGTTGAATGTGGAGGATATTTGTTAAAAATTAGATCAATATGATGACAAATGCAATGGTAGTGAGCTTGAAGTTGTAGGTATGATAATAAAAATGGTATAGGAAGCATTTGGGACAGAATATGAATCTGAGAGTAATCGAAATACGGCACAGGAAAGGAAATGTTCATTCAGGTACTGTCTCCCTTTAAAATATTAGGCCTACTTGTAAAAAACATAATTATCAGTTTTAATTCTTCAGTTAATTCTGTTTCGGACTACTCTACTTAATTACATAATAGCCTATTCCAACTAATGTCAATTTATCTTCCAATCCCATTCAGTCAAAAATTGTTTATAGTTTGTATGACCGAGAGGAAGCACGATTTGCTATCTAAATATCTTCATTTGACTGATCCCGAAAATGAAATAAATTGGGAGATTCAGGGTGAATTCCTGCGTTCTCGGCATTACCAAGAAAATAAGAGCCCCTTCATGGCCAGCAATTTAGACTGATTTCAAGAACAAGCAATTTAACATTATGCACCATATTGGATGCTTCCTGATGTATGATTCTGAACGGGGGGGGTCTTGCATGTAATTAGGTGATCTCGTATCATTTTAGAATAACCATAGTGTATTTTCCATTGTTAAAAAATCTGAAAGTGATATCTTAAGTGGTTTTTACAGAATAAATTATTTAGTGAAGGTACTCCACAACTATACCTTTTTTTTTTTGCTAGTTGCTTTACGTCGCACCGACACAGATAGGTCTTACGGCGACGATGGGACAGGGAAGGACTAGGAGTGGGAAGGAAGCGACCGTGGCCTTAATTAAGGTACAGCCCCAGCATTTGCCTGGTGTGAAAATGGGAAACCACGCAAAACCATTCAGGGCTGCCGACAGTGGGGTTCGAACCTACTATCTCCCGAATACTGGATACTGGCCGCACCAACTATACCTGACAAGCAAATTATTACTCTAGGTTTCGCCCAACAGTGAGTCAAAGATATTCTGTGGAAAAGGGTTAAAGACCTGTAAGGTATCTCCCAAAATTTCTAAAGATGAAGGAGAATAGAACATGATTTGGTATCTCTCCATTTCAAAAACAATTTTCTTCATGGAAAGAGGTAACCGTGCAAATAGGTAAGATGTGGGATTAAACACTATCTGTGTAAGAAATAGGAGCAAAGCACATATTTAAACTACATAAAAGAAGGAAAGATAAACATAGCGCTGTACCTGAAGACTTAAAGTTTCACACATCAGTGACTTTCCAAATCAAGTTTCTAATTTTTCATTTATCTTCAGAAATATACGGCTTAATGGACAAGAGTACCAAAGGATGTTGACAATTTAGTTTACGTCGCACCAACACAGATAGGTCTTATGGCGACGATTGGAGAAAGAAGCGGCTGTGGCCTTAATTAAGGTACAGCCCACAGCATTTGCCTTGTGTGAAAATAGGAAACCAC
This sequence comes from Anabrus simplex, assembly GCF_040414725.1. Taxonomy (NCBI): domain Eukaryota; kingdom Metazoa; phylum Arthropoda; class Insecta; order Orthoptera; family Tettigoniidae; genus Anabrus; species Anabrus simplex. Next base: position 180,624,908 of record NC_090266.1, read on the forward strand.
AGAAAACCATTTTCGGGGCTGCTGACAGTGAGGCCTGAACTCACTATCTTCCGAACGCAAACTCACAGCTGTACTCCCGTAACTGACTAAGGATGTCGCCTTGCATTCTGATCACTTGTGCAACAATTAAGCAGAGGCTATTTGATCAGGAAAGGCAGTCAATTTTTCACAATTTCTATTGTAGCCACGAGAGTTGTGGAGCTCTAGTATATATAGGGTGAAGCCGAACTCAGACAAACTTTCGGAAGATGTTCAGGGAGGATACCTTCTAAGTTACAAATAAAATATCATATGTTCCGTAATGTCAAGCCATCAAGGGTTCTGGAAAATTCTTCCTCAATGTCCTGTTCTTTACATTTATAAAGTGTCTCTTGTTTCAGCTCAAATATTAAAAGAAGAACCATAGTACATATTGTAACCATATAGGTAATTGAACAAGAAATTCAAGATTGTTCCAATTTTCTTTATGCTTCCGAGTGCGCAACATGAACCCCGACTTTATGGAGCCAAGTCTCAAGCACTTTGTGGCTTGATGATGCTAAAAAAAGCATTATCTAGTTCAGAAAAGAATAGAGAGGGAAGACTAAATTTCAATTCCCCCGTCCACAAAAATGGCCGAAATAGAGCCAACTTAATGCGAGACTGAATATTCCGTGATTACTGCACAAATTACTGCGTCAATTTAGATCTGTGCATTTTAGACTTCAATTAGGGTTATTGCAATTAAGTAATACTCAAAGTGCATCGTGGATGACAAGGTACGCGTCAGTACGCTAGCTACGAAACACAAAGCAAAATAAGCATATCGAAAGGACCATCACTATGCTAGTGAGGATATTAATTTAATGAATGATCGGAGTACTTTCCACATACTAGGTCATGAGCTACACTTTGGCCGCATCACCAATATTGTGCGACTCCTAGATCACCTATAATGAAAATTAGGGTGGGGAGCCATGTGCTACATTCACTTGGCTTGGGGTGTGTTTAAGAAAAGAATGCCAGATGACAGGACAGTTCCTGAACTAGTGCCCGTGTGGTTGGACGTTTCGTGCAGCAGGAGAAATATTCCTTTGTACGCAAGGGAGTTGTAGTGAGATAAACTACAGAAACACTTTAATTGTGACTGGAATCAATGTGACAAATCAGGGAAATTACTGAATTTAAAATATTGAAGCTATGTGATTTGCATTTATACACAGTGTGTGTTTGAGACACTAGTGTGAGTAATGCATAATAAATAATAAGAAGGAAATAGTACTGTGAACGGTAGTCCAGAGTAAGATCAGGATTTGTGCTTTAGAAAGATTGAAAGTTCACGGATTATACACGATGATCCAACGATACACTGTATTATCATAAATGCAGAGATTTTAAGTTATTCAGCGTAGAAGAAAAAAGGAAGAAATTAATAACAGTAAAATACAATTGAGGTTGTAGGTGTGAGGAGTAATTTCATGAAAGCATAATTAGTGCTGGGAGGTGCGTGTTCCATATACCTGTGAATATTGATGCTGTTTCTTCAAAAGAAGTGTTTTAAGCGGATTATTCATCTTCGGTAGCAGTTACCCTGAGACGATAATCAACAGGATGGAGCGTCAACTGAGAACTGAACCCACGAATGAAAGCGAAATTTGCAGCACAGTCGTGATGGACAGGTAAACCTGTACACCAGCTTTTCATTGGCTCGGACAATGGAGAAATCTATCATGCAAATAAGTAGACCACAAATATCAATTTTGTAGAATTAGTGAATGCACAAATAATGGGCTGGTTTGTAAATAATTATGTAAATAAGCTTAGCTTAGTAATATGCGATATATATACAAGTCCAGAACCCGGCCCCGTGGTGTAGGGGTAGCATGCCTGCCTCTTACCCGGAGGCCCCGGGTTCGATTCCCGGCCAGGTCAGGGATTTTTACCTGGACCTGAGGGCTGGTTTGAGGTCAACTCAGCCTACGTGATTAGAATTGAGGAGCTATCTGATGGTGAGATAGCGGCCCCGGTCTAGAAAGCCAAGAATAACGGCCGAGAGGATTCGTCGTGCTGACCACACGACACCTCGTAATCTGCAGGCCTCTGGGCTGTGCAGCGGTCGCTTGGTAGGCCAAGGCCCTTCAAGGGCTGTAGTGCCATCGGGTTTGGTTTGGTTTTTTATACAAGTCCAGAACTCTTCATTAGGAAGACCACCGGAGTAAGCTACGACTAGGGATATTTGCATGTCATTATAATTTCCTTGGGTTAAATTAATTAAATTTGATCTATTTTCATCATTAAGACAGGGAATAGCTAGATATAAATAATGGAGAGTGCTTGTGAGGTTGGGAAAGGTAGCATTTTTTGTGTATACTGTCCAGCTAAAGAAGTTCTTAGGGAATTTTCGATAGTGGGAACTGCGTGTCTTTTCTGTAATGCATGTGATTTGTAGTAATGTTTAGTTGAAGCAAGTACTCCATTTTATAGATGTAATTTTGCATGTTTTAAAATAAGACCGTGACTGTGCCTCATCTTGTGAAATGTGTACAGCCTGGAATCGAACCTCATACCCCATGTGTACGAGGTAATATGTACATGAGCTTTACATCGGCTCGGACAATGGAAAACTTTTCTTGTGTTGATTATCCTGTGGAAAGTAAATGCATAGTGGTTTGAAGTTACCTAGTTCAATTTGAGAAATTTCGAGTTAATTGGTGACATAGATAAGTAAGAAAATTATGTTGTAAGGAATTCCTCTAGGATATTGTAGAGTTTCATTCTGCAGGACATGAATCAAGGAATATGTGGATGTGAATGGTTAGTTTTTATTTTTTGCTATTTGCTTTACGTCGCACCGACACAGATATGTCTTATGGCGACGATGGGATAGCAAAGCCCTAGGAATTGGAAGGAAGCCTTAATTAAGGTACAGCCCCGGTATTTGCCTGGTGTGAAAATGGGAAACCACGGAAAACCATCTTCAGGGCTGCCGACAGTGGGGCTCGAACCCACAATCTCCCTATTACTGGATACTGGCCGCACTTAAGCAACTGCAGCTATCGAGCTCGGTAATGGTTAGTTTAAACGAGTGAATTAGCCCGACATGGAAGCATAATTGCGTTATGTATTATATACTAGAAATGGCATGAGACGTTGCGTTGAATTTGATGGTCCCCGAATTTTAGTGAAGGACAGAATGTCTGTGATTTGTTTAGAAGCCAAAGTGCTCATTTTTAGACACAAACTTTAAAAAAGTAAAAGAATTTTGGCTGACTTGGAGGGGGTGTATGGGAACGGTTCTGATGAATTTATGAGGGCGAGTGGCGAGTATTTGCCGGTTCCGCGGTGTACGGGTAGCGTGCTTGGCTCTTACCCAGAGACCGTGGGTTTGATTCCTGGCCACGTCAGGGATTTGTACCTACATCTGAGGGCTGGTTTGAGGTCTACTCAGCCTACGTGATTACAATGGAGGAACTATCCGACGGTGAGATTGTAACCGTACGTATGTACGATCCCCGAATTTTTAGGTTAGGAAATTTCGTATATAGTTTGTAATGTTAAAATCATATAATTTTGCTTATTTAGTATGTAAAAACGTAATATTATAAGAACAATGTGTAGTTAGGGAATATTGCATATGTGCATCATTATATTTTGTATAAATTTCCGTTTGGGTATGAGTCTGTAAATATGGCCTAGCCGTAAGGATTGTGCAACCGGGAAAACAGCGACTATATTGGGAAGGACGGTTGAGGTCAGTTGAATGTGTTGCAACAAAGTGGCTTGAAACACGGGGTACGGCAGGTAGTATAGGCTGAAGAATTGGAGTGGATCAATGTGGATGTACGTGAGTGGACGTTCGATGTCACATCAGACGCATGACGAGGGCTTTGTTTTAAGTGAGGTTGGGTCGACTGAGTGACGCGTGAAAATGTGCCTGTGAGAGCGTTGCTACCAGTAAACTTTTCTGGACGCTATAACCACGTGTAGCAAGCCTATATAAGCATGTTCGCGTGTGCGGCAAGTCATTCTAATGCTAATTCTGACTCTGATTCTGATTCTAATGCTGATTCTGTTTCTGGTTGTGTTTGTATTCTTGATTCTGTGTTTCTCACTTGGACCAGTGCGCGGGAGCTACTTTGCGCAGATTCCTAGGCGATGCTCTATTGGTCTTAAGTATATTTTACCTACGGAGTGAGCATGCTAAATATCGCTGATGCTACAAGTTTCTGGTGGCACGAAAGTGTACCGAATCTACATTCGGTAGTGGATGTGTGGTTGTGAACAGAGCTAATTCTGGGTAAAGAAGATCGTCGGCCGAGCATGCTGTTTCGGTGGGAGAAACGTGAGGCGTGACACTACCCGAAGCAGCAATCGGTAAGGATCCAAGACGTCGATGAAGTGTGTAAATAAGGTTAGGGATGCTCTTCGTAAAGAAGGTTGCATCCGTACATAGAGAAAGTCGTCGTACTTTTCTCTACCAGAATACGATTTTTGTTCTGTAACAGTAGTGAGTGTAGTGGGACTCTTACCTGGAGGTATGTTAAGAAATGTATATCTTGTCAAGTAATGATTTTGTTGTTGGTAGTAGTGTGTATATTTGCCTTTGTAAACGACAAACGAGTAGGTCTCGTCAAGTAATGATTAATGTTGATCGTAGTTGTTCGTACGTTGCCTTTGTGTACGGCAATCAGGAGGGAGTCTCTTTAAGTGACGATTATTGTGGTATTTATTATATTTTGTTTATTATTTTGGGAGTAAAGTCCTGGTATCATACTTGCAGTAAATTTTTTATCAGTGGAGTGAGGATGAACCTGGTATGCTACCTACATCTAATTTCAGGGGTAAACAGGTAAGGTTATAAAGTAAGTCTGGAGCTTCGTCAGCCTGATGACTGTCGCCTTGGGAGACGGAGTTACTCATTGCTCTACATCGTTATATATTCCTGTACTTGTTTTACAGGTGGCGCCCATTGTCTTGGTATTTATACTTATTTCACTCACCGTTAATTCATTTCATATTTTCAAAAATGCAAGATGGCGGCCCCGGTCTAGAGAGCCAAGAATAAGGGCTGAGAGGATCCGTTGTGCTGACCACATGACACCCTGTAATCTGCAGGCCTTCAGGCTGAACAGCGGTCGCTTGGTAGGTCATAGCCCTTCGGGGCTGTTGCGCCATGAGGTTTGGTTTGGTTTGGCAAGTGTTTGCCATAGGCCTGTGCTAATGGCACGGGAGATTATTTTTTTTGCTAACCATTCACCAGTTTCGAGATAGATAACGTCTTTTAGACAGGGTTTTCAGGTGTCTTGTATGACAGCCAGGAGAACGCCAGTTAGATTCCCAGGCAGACCAACGTCATCGCCACATACTATGGATCCCGGCAGTACAGTCACGTATTTTCAGTGTTTCCCTTTTTATATTTCCTTACCAAAGAGACTAAATCTACATAGTTGTTTGATACTGTTTTGTGTCTTAGCTTTGATATAGGTTCCATCCTATGGTCGTCTTTGGTTTTTCGTTTGTGGAGTTTTGGGTTCAAGTCATGGCCCCGAACTTGTATTTTATTGTGTTTGATGTGTTTCCTGTCATGTGTTTTTGGTGATTTTCACAGAATTCGTGTTTCATGTGTAATGTTATTCCACATTGTTTGAAACTGGAGTTATTACGTACTAGTTTCTTTGTGCATGCATTCGCTAATGACTACAAAATAGTCCTGTAGTTATTCATGTGGTCATTGACAGTAGAGAACTTAGGTGGGGAAACCTACAGTAAAAGAGGAAATGAACATCTTACCTTGTGAAAATATTTTTATTTTTTTTCAAGGTAAATATTTCTTGAAGCGGAGTTTCACTGCAAACTTTGAAGTCGTTCTGAATTATTTCTCTAATGGGTTTTGTCTACTGCGTTCATGATTAGTGTTTTTTCTATTTTGTGATAATTTTTGCCTAACGAAGTCAATTAAGGCTCATTAAAAATTAATGCCTATTTGATTTGCCAAAATATATTTTCCTATGCTTACAGACCTTTAAGGTAGATTATAAGTTTAATTTAGCCGCGAACATAACTGTGACCTGAAGAAGCCGGAAGATACAAGAACTACAGCGGCGGAAAGTGCATATGGACTACACACAGCCTGTCATAGGGGGGCGTTATTCATACATCCTTTCAGATATTCCAAGTCTTGGAATGAGGTGGCATCGAACCCTGACCAATAAGGTCCTATATGCCACCCAATGTATTGGCATTTTCAGTATTCTCTAACTAACCCCATGGCACTACAGCCCTGAAAGGCTTTGGCCTACCAAGCGAACGCCGCTCAGCCCGAAGGTCTGCGGATTACGAGGTGTTGTGTGGTCAGCACAACGAATCCTCTTGGTTTTCTCAATAGATTATAATTGCAAAAATGGGTGCGAGGCATGGTAATGCCATATTCAAAATTATAGGACTGTCCAGTTATGAAAGGAGCAGTATGTTAGCTCATGTTATGGAATGCTAATGATTGGATCAGTAAATTAAAATTAATGACAGATTAAGTATAACATAACTTATAGGAGACAAATCAAAACATAGTCATGGTTCCATTTAAATGGACGATAAACATGACTGTCATTCAGATTAAATGATGTTGTTGTTGTTGTTTGAGTCATCAGTCCATAGACTGGTTTGATGCAGCTCTCCATGCCACCCTATCCTGTGCTAACCTTTTCATTTCTACGTAACTATTGCATCCTACATCTGCTCTAATCTGTTTGTCATATTCATACCTTGGTCTACCCCTACCATTCTTGCCACCTACACTTCCTTCAAAAACCAACTGAACAAGTCCTGGGTGTCTTAAGATGTGTCCTATCATTCTATCTCTTCTTCTCGTCAAATTTAGCCAAATCGATCTCCTCTCACCAATTCGATTCAGTATCTCTTCATTCGTGATTCGATCTATCCATCTCACCTTCAGCATTCTTCTGTAACACCACATTTCAAAAGCTTCTGTTCTCTTTCTTTCTGAGCTAGTTATCGTCCATGTTTCACTTCCATACAATGCCACGCTCCACACAAAAGTCTTCAAAAACATCTTTCTAATTCCGATATCAATGTTTGAAGTGAGCAAATTTCTTTTCTTAAGAAAGCTCTTCCTTGCTTGTGCTAGTCTGCATTTTATGTCCTCCTTACTTCTGCCATCGTTGGTTATTTTACTACCCAAGTAACAATATTCATCTACTTCCTTTAAGACTTCGTTTCCTAATCTAATATTTCCTATATCACCTGCCTTTGTTCGACTGCACTCCATTACTTTTGTTTTGGACTTATTTATTTTCATCTTGTACTCCTTACCTAAGACTTCATCCATACCATTCAGCAACTTCGAGATCTTCTGCAGTCTCAGATAAAATAACATCATCGGCAAATCCTAAAATAATTTAAGATACGTTTAATCCAGGGAAACTGCAAAATGATTATCCCAGTTTTGAGGTTAAAAATGAATATCGATACCCTTCAGGTAGATATATTCATGGGTATTGGTCAAGAGGTACTTCTTATAATGGACCTTATTAATTGGAATTGAGGAAGACAGTAATGTATTTTTGTATTTTTTAGTGTCTGGCCAGTTAATCTGCTATGGTAATGGAGTGAACCATACAGCCAGTGTCTCCACGCCGAGTGTTGGGCGGCGGTAAATAGCGTGACCCCTATAAGGACCAACGGCTAAGGGCGGAGGAGTCGTTGTAGAAGGGAAATGGGCTCTCAGTGGAGGAAATGCCACTGAAATCCCATAACAACTGTAGCGTCTGTACTCCAGAGGAACGGCCACAAAGGTGTCTGTTCTCCATGTCAGGAACGGCCTACAAGTTTCGGCTGGCAGCACCTCTAAAATACCTTTCGGAGTGGCGAACCCATCGTAATAAAAGCCTATACGATGACAAGTGTACTGAAGCCCCTGAAAATGTTAGGGCATTCCCCACAAGCGACGTGCAAAATGCTAGGGTGTTCCCCACAAGTGACGTGCAATTCTTGTGATGCTGGGAGAAATGTGAGACCAGCAACCAAATACATCAAGATAGCGACCATCAATGTAGTGACACTAACAGGGAAAGTGGAAGAAATTGTAAATTTTATGGTTGACAAAGATATGGCATTGCTGGGAATCAATGAGACTAAATGGAAAGGAAAAGGTGAGAGGAAACTAAAGAAAGGATACAACTTATATGATACTGGAGGAAGAGAAGCCAAAAATGGTGTAGGTCCCATAATTAGAGAAGACGTAAAAGAATACCTTGAATTGGTGGAAAACGTAAATGACAGGTTGATTACGGTCAGACAGACTTGAAACTGGTGTTAAGATATAATTCAAGGGTATTCTCCACAAACAGGAAATACAGGTACGGATATAGGAATACCTTGAATATCTGGAAGGCCATAAACAGGACAAACAAGTTGTGATCATAGGGTCATATACAGGACAAACAAGTTGTGATCATAGGAGACATGAATGCCCGAGTAGGTCAGGAAAGGAACAGAGATGAAGAGTAGGTCTATTTGGATATGGGAAGAGAAACAAGGCTGGAGATATTTTGGTAGACTTTTGTAGAAGAAATGAGCTGATCATTGGTAACACATGGTTTTGAAATAAAAACAGTCAGAAGATAACAAGATATAGTTGGGATAACACAAAATCAAAACTCTGATAGATTACATTCTGGTCGAGAAAGGTAACAGGAAAATGTTGGTAGATGTAACAGCCCTCCCAAGTGAATCTTTTGAAGGAGATCACAGAGTTGTGATAGCTAAGTTAAAGATGGGAAAGATACAAATGATGACTGAGATTAGGCAGAAAAAGCTAAGGGTGTGGAAATTGCAGGAGAAGGAAATAAATGAAGAGTTCCAGACACACATTAAAACAAGTATACCTACGGAAGGCATCGGAAGGGTCGGAGAAGAATGGGCGTACTTTAAAACAGTCATGGTGGAGTCTGCTGAAAGGACCTGTGGAAGAGTATCAGGAAGGAAGAAAGATCAAGAAATGCCCTGGTGGAATGACAGGGTAAAAGATATAGTTAAAAGGAAGAAACAAGCTGGGAAAAGATGGCTGAGAAACAGAACAACAGATGCAAAACAGAATACAGGCACTGCAAGAAGGAGTGCTCCAAGGTGGTTCAAGAAAAGAAAAAGAAATGCTGGCAAAAATTCACTGAATCTCAGCAAGGAGATACAACCGGAAGCAAAAAGATCTTATTCCAGTGGATTAAAAAGAAGAAAAACCCAGGTGAAGGTGCTAACTTCATTAAAAATGAACAGGAGGAAGTGATGACACAGAAGCAGGATATATTGCAGAGGTGGGGAAAATACTTTGAACAGCTTTACAATGTGCAAAATACCTCGGTACAAGGAGATAAGGAAAACAAGGTGTCCATGGCAGAGATTGAGTGGGCCACTAAAAGAATGAAATGCGGCAAGGCAGCTGGAATTGATGGTTACCATAGAATGATAATAGCAGCAGGAGCAGTTGGTCTACAGTGGTTGTATAGACTCTTCAGAGTGATATGAAGACAAAAGAAGGTTTCAAAAGCGTGGGCGAAAGGGGTCATTATACCAACTTTCAAGAAAGGAGACAGGAAGCAATGTGAAAATTACAGAGGAGTGACATTGATACTTCATACAGCTAAGATCCTTGAAAGAATCTTGGATAAACGAGTATGACACAGAGTAGAGGGAAAATTGGCAGAACACCGGTATGGATTCAGAAGAGGCAGGTCCACATTTTACCCAATATTTACATTGCATCAAATTATGGAAAGGTATTGGGAATATGGAAAAGACATTGTAGTAACGTTTCTAGATATTGAAAAGGCATATGACAGTGTCGTAAGGAATTTGGTATGGAAAACATTGACAGAGGCACAGATTGGGAATGAAACAATGCAGATGTTAATAGCATTGTATCAACATTGCAAAAGCTGTGTTAGAACCTAAGTGGGTCAAACTGAATGGTTCAGAGTTGAGACAGGCTTAAGACAGGGAAGTGTATTGTCTCCCTTACTCTTCATCACCATCATGGATGGAATTCTACATAATATCAGGGAGAAGATGATGGGTGAACAAGTAAAGTGTATGCCCTTTGCTGATGACATTGTAGTTTTGGGAGATAATGAAGAGGAAGTACAGACACAAGTTGATTTATGGAATGAAGAGATAGGAAATTTTGGAATGAAGATAAGTACTGCGAAAAGCAAGACTTTGATCATGATGAGAAAATCTGGGGAGTGATAAAAATAGGAAATAAACCTCTGGAAGTAGTGAAAAATTTTAAATCATGTCATATGATGGAAATTTGGATGGAGAAATTGATGCAAGAATACAGTAGTCTGCAAGTTTCTACCAGTGTGAGAGACAATGTATGGAACAAAGATATGCCAATGAAGTGCAAGAAGGTTTTATACTCATCCTATTATAAACCTATACTGACCTATGCTTCAGCAGCCTGGAAGTTGACTAAGCGGAACCAAAGTAAGATACAAGCAGCTGAAATGAGGTTCTTGAGGAGAATATAGGGGAAGACAAGACGAGATAGAATACGAAATGAGGAAATAAGGAGAAGCCTGAGAGTGTGTAAACTTCAAGAAGAGACTGATATAGCAAAGCTAAAATGGTTTGGACACATGATGAGAATGCCAGGAGAGAGAATACCAAAGAGAACACTCATGGATACAGAGACTGGAAAAAGGCCTAGGGGACAGCCTAGAATGAGACGGACCAAGCTCGATAGCTGCAGTCGCTTAAGTGCAGCCAGTATCCAGTATTCGGGAGATAGCGGGTTCGAACCCCACTGCCAGCAGCCCTGAAGATGGTTTTCCATGGTTTCCCATTTTCACACCAGGCTGGGGCTGCACCTTAATTAAGGCCACGGCCGCTTCCTTCCCACTCCCACCACTTTCCTGTCCCATCGTCGCCATAAGACCTATCTGAGTCGGTGCGATGTAAAGCAACTTGCAAAAAGAGAGATGGAGGAGCTCTGTTTAGACTGTATTGTAAACAGAGGAGTCGATAGCAATAAAAAAAAAAAGTAAACTCGTGTCCTCATCCCGAGGTGGTGCAGCTCTTTTCAAGCACACCCCCAATGGAGGTGAGCTGCATGTACCATTTCAACCACATACCAGCCCTCCTGCCAGTTTTAAATTCCTGGCAGTTCCAGGAATCGAATCCGGGCCCCCAAGGATAGCAGCTAATAACATTAACCGTTATGCTACAGAGGCGGACAGTCAATAGCAATAAAGTACTAGAAGAGGAATGGTGGAAAGATCGTATCAGGCGGAGGGCTTTGGTACGCTACCCTACCAAGAGAGAATCTGGAAAAGGGAATGGATGAAGAAGAAAGAAAGAGTAATGTATTTTGATTATTAGCGATATAGGCGGGTCAAAACCTCAACCTGAATCTATTTTCTTAAAATGGCTGTAAATTGAGTTCATACGGAAAGTTTTGGGATGGTATTAACCATTGATTTCATTGTATCAGCCTCAATACTGTAAGGATGGCTTGATTTACTGGCATATACCACAGGCGTTGGTATTTAAAATTTGATCCCAAGTAGTCCGTGAATGAATCTGGAAAGTTTTGATAATATAATTCAGGGCTAATGGTTAAACGAATCTGATTCTTTTCCAAATTTGGGTTTGCAGATTAAATATATGCGAGAATACCCTTGATATGGCAGAAATTTAGGCAGCTTCGAGATAGCTATTTAAAGGCTGTAATTTGATTTGGACGAGAATAACGTAGAGGTTAGAGAAGCTACATTAAAAATCCAAATGAATAAATACGTTGCATTCCTTTAGTCCAGATTTTGAGCTGTGGACGGGTCAAGTCTCAACATACGTATTTTGTGTAATGGAGGGGGTAGACATTAAGGCGTTGACAATGGCTGTGGTGGAACTTACGCTGAAGGTAGAGGCCAGCAATAAGGCTACGGAAGTTATGAGCGTGGGCATGAAAGATTTGATAGGGAAAAGCCAGGATCAATTCAGAGTGACCTTAAATTAGTTGACAATAAGATCAAGCAAACCAATGGGGCAATGAAGAAATTCGAGGACGAATGTAGGCAAGGGCGAGTTGCAGTCGGAATTAACAGAGAAAATTGAGAAAATGAAGGTATTTTCACAGAAACAAGGATAATTGGGGTAACAAACTGAATGTCACAGTTACATTATTACTCTGTAACGAGCTACTGGAGACCATGGGTCCCTTATAGCAATATACTCTGAAGGTATCCCTGAACAACCTCCAAAAGTTTGTCAGTGGAGTTCAGCTTCACCCTGCATATAAAAAGTTTAAAAACAGTAATTTTACAATGGATGTGTAATATCGAATAACTTCAGGGAATATGGAGTAAGAAGAGACCAAGTAAAAAAGGTGGCTAATTTGCTAGACTTAAATCTGTGTTGTTGTTGACGTGTATTGTTTTTTTTTTTTACCAACTGGGCTTGATCACACAGATGCATGTTAATAGTCTTGAAATGTGAGCAAGCAAGTGAGCACAAACTGCTTTTTGACAAAAATGTATCCAGCTGTACAGTACTGAAGAAATGGCCAAGCAGGTATGGCTAAACTGTAATACGTTATAAGAATACACTTGTAATTCCCATTAGACTGTTAAATCATGGTGGATTTTGAAAAATAAAAGTAAAAATAAAATAAAAAATAAAATAATAATTCATGCATGTATCATAATTATTTGACTGATGAAGGCTGTAGCCAAGTTCTTAATATGTTTATGCTGTTCATTATCACCTTCCTACATATACAGAATTAGGTTTTGTTAGTATACTTGCCTGAGCACTAAAAGTTTTTTTTTGTGTGTAGAATATACCTTAAAACTGTTGTCTGGGGGATACATGAATATTTCCATCATAAATCTGCTATATTGTAAAACAATACGGGCAGACATGTGTAGCCAAGCCCCTAAGCATTTTTGGCCTAGGTCAGGTACTGTATGTTAAAAACTTATGCTCTAGCCAAGCAGTCCAAATGTTTGGAATAAGTACTATCCAATTTCACATTCTCAGACACACAAAGGCTGCTGGGACAAATGTCATAAGTATGACCAACTGCATTTTAAAAGACACAGTGGCTTGACGTTTGACCTAGGCCCAGTCCACCACCACAGCTGCTGGGAGGGTCGAAGTCATCTTTGTCTCTTTGAAACAAACGCCTTGAGGAACTTTTCCTTTTTGACTGGATCTCATTTCTGTAGCGCAAATTTTCCGCTCTAATCATTTCCATCAGATGAGGTTGCAGGTCTGTGATCGAAGACTGATTTACCTCTACCTGAAGTTTTTCAGTAATCTTCTGATAAAACAACAGGTATGGAGTATGACTACAAGACTTGTCTAAGACATCTTCAAATGATGTTTGTTTCACTACCTCATCATTGAAGACCGACCACATACCAGTCTCATCCTGTGCAAATGTCACATAGTGACCAGCATCTATAGAACCACCTTTGTGGGCCACAATTGCATAGAGCTGATACTCTTCAGCTGTAATGTTGTTACTGTCAGAAGCATGTAAGTGTATGGTTCTTGAGCACTGAACATTTGGCAACAATTTCTTTCTTGTTCGTGTAACACTGTCATATGCGAAAACTTTAAGTATGATAATCAAATGTGAAGGTGAACAGGAAATTTCAATTGACTTTAATCCCTCCTGCAAACCTTCACATTTAGTACAGTCATATAAATTATCACCTTTGAGATCTTCAGGTTGTAAGTATAGATCAAGAAGATTCTGTATACTAACAGGTTCCTTATTTTCCATAATGCTGTCAGGAAAGCATAGCTGCAGATCTGTAAACAGATCCTTATGAGATGAATGAGATTGACATTTGAGGCACTTGTATGTCGTACATATTCTCCCCAAAAAAATCTCAGGAGTGTTCCCTGGAACATGGTCTTCACCGCTAAGAACAATTCCATTTGCAACATCTTTGCTTTCTTTCTCATTTCCCGTTTTTTCTTTGTGGGCGGAAGTACTTGATTCTTCATTTGGTAGGGCCACGAAATTGAGAGACTGTTCTGAAAGGAAGAATAAAAAAGGACAAATAATATAACAATTCCATACATTCGTGAATGAGCAGGTAGAAGATTTTACATAATAGCCAAGGAAATAAGGAATGTTTATGTTAAAAGGTCATAAATCATGAAGGATAAGTGTTAAGGATTTTATCTGAAGAAAAATTCCACCTTTACAATACTTAAAATTATTTTATTCCTTTTTAGACAGCATCAAAGGCACAATTTTGTCTCTCTGTAGGAGACATCTTCATCCAAACAGCAAAAATAGTAAAGATACACATGAATTTCAAAAAACAAAAAGTCTAAACTATTTCTTAAGTGACATGTCTAATCTTCTTGGGCTACAAACTAAGAACTATAGTCAAATGGCACAGTTAAAGATATACACTTCAAGTGACCTGCAAACATTAAAATCAAAACACATTTTTAAAATAATTTAAAGAGTCATTATGTTGGAACTTCAGAGAAGATCATAAATTTAAAATAAGACTTCAAGGTATAAAATTGGTTACCTTGTCTTTGGATCATATTGATAAGTTTTTTAGACCTGTAAATCCTCAGATAAAAATGATAGTTCAACAATTAGCTGACGAGTTATTATTCTTGATGTTCTAATACTATGTTTTGAAGTTAGCTTAATTCAGGTGGAACTCAAATTATTGTGGTTGAATTGCTGGGCTCGGTCTAATTAGTGGCTCTGTGTGATATATGGAGAAGTTATGGAGTAAGAGAAGTCTAAAAAGAGAAAAAACAAATTTAGAAGGGATCTGAGAAGAATACATAAATATTACAAGTATCTGAGTACCGGTGCTTACTTCCTTGCCTGTCTTTTTTTTTTTTTTGGCCCGGTTGACCTGTGTGCAGTCATGTGTTGGACTACAGACAGCTGATAGTCTGCTGGGAAGTAGCAAGCATGTGAGTGGCGGCAGGAGGGAGGGGTTGAGGGGAAAGTGAAAGGGGAGAAGGGGTAGAAAGGCTACGCGTAACTGTTGCGGTTGTTTTTACAAAAAATGTATTAATGTTCACCTCAAAAGAATATTGAGGGTTTCTGATATTACAATAAATAAACTTTTAATGTCCATCTATTCAATACAGTAATAATGTTGCTATATAGATGTAATTACAACATACTAATTATATACAGTTTCTGATATTTCATTTTACTTACTATTTGGGTTACTTCTTTGATATATATTAATAAAAATGTTCTCATACATAGGGTGTGTCCTATGAATCCAGACTGTCCAGCGGCATTTCTACTCTCCCAGATCTAAGCAGCTGTACGGGAGGTGCGCACATAGTTCTTGACCTTGCAAGGAGCGTGCACGTGTTCGACCTAGCATCAATAGCCAGTCTGAATCAGATGAGACAGTTATCATTGCTACACTGTATTTTCGTATGTAAAAGTTATTTTACATACAAGTCGGCTCGACGAGTATGCGATGCATCTGTTCAGCAACTTTCTAGTGAAGTGCCATCTTCATGAGCACAAATTCATGTAATTGTAAATAAATTTGAAACTATTGGCTCAGTGCTCAAAAACATGCGCGCACATGATCTGTTTTAACAGAGGAAAAGCTAGATGACATTGGTACGAATCTTGAACGGTCACCTAATAAATCACTCACAAAATTAGCGCAACAAGTAGGGGTTTCTGTTTCTACTGCACACAGAGCTTCAGAGCTGTTACACATCAAACTGTACAAGTTCGCACAGGCCCATTGTTTAAAATGTGCGATCCAGCCAAAAGACTGAGATATTGCGGGTGGTGTCTTGCATCACTGAATGATTGTTTATTCGACCCACAACTTGTGTTCTTTTCGGATGAGGCCTAGTTTACTGGTTATGTGAACAGTCATAACTCTCGCTATTGGTGTGCAGAAAATCCTAATGGTGTTCATGAAGGATGGCACTTCCAGCACGTTTTATAACGTAAGATTTCATATAAGATTGTATACATGCTTAAAGCAGGGCGGCCGCATGCGATGTAAGTGGGCTAAGGCAGCTGTTGTAGCGCAGAGTAAAACCACCGTGTACTCAGTCTGGGTTTACAAGAGAGACCCGGTATATTTAACAGAACACATTTGCTGGCTATTTCGAGAATGGACAAGTCTTGTTCTATAGATGAAAATGAATGATTAACATCAAACATGTGAATACTCATAGCTGAGAATCTCAATATTTTTTGAGGAGGTCATTAATAAATTTTGTAAAAACTACCACAAATATGCGTAACCTTTCTATGCCTTCTGTCCTTTCACTTCCCCCTCAACTCCTCCCTCCTGCCTCCACTCACATGCTTGCTACTCTCAGCAGACAACCAGCTGCCTGTAGTCTAACACAAGACCCCACACAGGTCGGCCGGGCCAAAAAAAGACAGGCGAGGAAGTAAGTACTCAGATACTTGTAATATTTATTATTAACCGTGAACTACTTTTTTTTTCAGAGTTTTCAGATTCTTTTCAGATCCCTTCAAATTTTCTTGTTTTTTCTTTTTATTTTGTTCTCTTTTAGACTTCTCTTACTCCACAAAACACACAGAGTCACTAATCAGACCAAGCCCAGCAATTCAACCACAATAATTTGAGAGAGAATTCCACCTGAATTAAGCCCAAATTCAAAAGCTTAATATTAGAACATCAAGAATAATAACCCGTCAGCTAAGTGTTGGACTATCATTCAGTATCTTTAACTGAGCATTTATAGAGTCTAAGAAGAACTACCAATATGATCCAAAAGACAATGTAACCAATTTTATACCTATAGTCTAATTTTAACTTTATGTTCTTCTCTGAAGAACCAACATCATGTCTTATTAAATAATTTTAAAATACCTTTTGATTTTAATGTATGCAGGTCACTTGAAGTGTATATCTATAACTGTGCCATTCGACTTGAGTTCTTAGTTTATAACTCGAGGAGATTAGGCATGTCATTTAAGAAATTGTTTCAATTTTTTAAAAAGAAATTCATGTGTATCTTAACTATTTTTGCTGTTTGGTTGAAGATGTCTTCAACAGAGTGACAAAACATGTCCCTTTGATGCTGCTCTGAACAGGAATAAAATAATTTTAAGTATTGTAAAGGTGGAATTTTTCCTCAAAAAATCTAACACTTGCTCCAGGTTGACAATACGGGTTAATAATGAAATTCATTTCTCGTAATAATCATGAGGAGTAGGAGAGGATTTAAAAATGGCTAGTAGCAAATTGATGAGAATACTTCACATATAACATTAAGAGAAAAATCAACATGCACTTTTATAACTAACGTATTACCAAAATTGCTTACCTATGTGAAGTGAAAAACTAGCCACAATATTATCCAAGCTTTGCCTACAATTCTACATTCAGTCTATACACATTTACACAGAACAATTTCAATATCGATTTCTATACTTTGATACAGATGTTGATTCCCATTTTAATGAACTGTTTCAGGAGATGAGCCGGCCCTGTGGTGTAGGGGTAGCGTGCCTGCCTCTTACCCGGAGGTCCCAGGTTCGATTCCCACCCAGGCAAGGGATTTTTACCTGGATCTGACGGCTGGTTCGAGGTCCACTCAGCCTATGTGATTACAACTGAGGAGCTATCTGACGGTGAGATAGCAGCCCCGGTCTTGGGAGCCAAGGATAACGGCCGAGAGGATTCGTTGTGCTGACCACACAACACCTTGTAATCTGCAGGCCAAGGCCCTTCCAGGGCTGTTGTGCCATGGGGTTGGGTTTGGTTTGGTTTCAGAAGGTGATGGAACACATTGCTATAAAAATGACTGGACATTGATAAGGATGTAAAGGATGGAGTCATGGAATTGCTGAAGCAAAGGGTGTTAACTTTCTAAGATGAAGAAAGTACGACAAGCGTCTAAATGTTCAAAGTGAGTCCAAAGTAAGTTAAGGTGTGAGATAATACTTGTATCTATATATTCAATTTCTTTAAACATTATGTTCTGAATTATGTATCAATTTTATCTTCTTCACTCTTCATGAACTTGAAGTAGGCTTCTCAAAGGTACATTTGGGGTATACTACAAAAAAGAAAGTTAATTGACTATATTTTTTATGTTTGAGTCATCAGTCCATAGACTGGTTTGATGCAGCTCTCCATGCCACCCTATCATGTGCTAACTTTTCATTTCTACGTAACTATTGCATCCTACATCTGCTCTAATCTGTTTGTCATATTCATACCTTGGTCTACCCCTACCGTTCTTACCACCTACACTTCCTTCAAACACCAACTGAACAAGTCCTGGGTGTCTTAAGATGTGTCCTATCATTCTATCTCTTCTTCTCGTCAAATTTAGCCAAATCGATCTCCTCTCACCAATTCGATTCAGTATCTCTTTATTCGTGATTCGATCTATCCATCTCACCTTCAGCATTCTTCTGTAACACCACATTTCAAAAGCTTCTATTCTCTTTCTTTCTGAGCTAGTTATCGTCCATGTTTCACTTTCATACAATGCCATGCTCCACACGAAAGTCTTCAAAAACGTCTTTCTAATTCCGATATCAATGTTTGAAGTGAGCAAATTTTTTTTCTTAAGAAAGCTCTTCCTTGCTTGTGCTGGTCTGCATTTTATGTCCTCCTTACTTCTGCCATCGTTAGTTACTTTACTACCCAAGTAACAATATTCATCTACATCCTTTAAGACTTCGTTTCCTAATCTAATATTTCCTACATCACCTGCCTTCGTTCGACTGCACTCCATTACTTTTGTTTTGGACTTATTTATTTTCATCTTGTACTCCTTACCCAAGACTTCATCCATACCAATCAGCAACTTCTCGAGATCTTCTGCAGTCACAGATAAAATAACAATATCATCGGCAAATCTCAAGGTTTTGATTTCCTCTCCTTGGACTGTGATTCCCTTTCCAAATTTCTCTTTGATTTCCTTTACTGCCTGTTCTATGTAAACATTGAAAAGGAGAGGGGATAAACTGCAGCCTTGCCTCACTCCTTTCTGGATTGCTGCTTCTTTTTCAAAGCCCCCGATTCTTATCACTGCAGATTGATTTTTATACAGATTGTAGATAATTCTTCGTTCTCAGTATCTGATCTCTATCATCCTCAGAATCATAAATAGCTTGTTCCAATCAACATTATCGAATGCCTTTTCTAGATCTACGAATGCCATGTATGTGGGCTTGTCCTTCTTGATTCGATCCTCTAAGATCAGACGTAAAGTCAGGATTGCTTCACGTGTTCCTACATTTCTCCTGAAGCCAAATTGATCTTCTCCCAACTCAGCTTCAACTTGTTTTTCCATTCTTCTGTAAATAATACGTGTTAAAATTTTGCAGGCATGAGATACTAAACTAATGGTGCGGTAGTTTTCACACCTGTCAGCACCGGCTTTCTTGGGAATAGGTATAACAACATTCTGCCGAAAATCGGATGGGACTTCTCCTGTCTCATACATCCTGCACACTAAATGAAATAACCTTACCATGCTGGTTTCTTCTAAGGCAGTCAGTAGTTCAGAGGGAATATCATCAATTCCAGGTGCCTTGTTCCTATTTAGGTCACTCACAGCTCTGTCAAACTCTGACCTCAAAATTGGGTCTCCCATTTCATCAGCATCAACAGCCTCTTCATGTTCCAGAACCAAATTATCTACATCGTTACCTTGATACAACTGTTGGATATGCTCCTGCCATCTTTCTGCTTTGTCTTCTTTCCCTAGAAGTGGCTTTCCATCTGAGCTCTTAATATTCATGCACCTAGATTTCCTTTCTCCAAAGGTTTCCTTGATTTTCCTGTATGCAGCATCTACCTTTCCCAAGACCATACAGTCTTCGACATCCTTGCACTTCTCCTTCAGCCATTCTTCCTTAGCTACCTTGCACTTTCTATCCACTTGATTCTTTAATCGCCTGTATTCTTTTCTGCCCTCTTCATTTCTAGCATTCTTGTATTTTCGTCGTTCATCAATCAGGTCTAGTATCTCCTGAGTTATCCACTGATTCTTAGTTGATCTTTTCTTCCTTCCTAACATTTCTTCAGCCGCCCTACTGACTTCATTTTTCATGACTCTCCACTCTTCCTCTGTTGCGTTTCCTTCAGCCTTTTCATTTAGTCCTTGTTTAACATGTTCCTTGAAACAATCTCTCACACACTTTTCTTTCAACTTGTCTAGATCCCATCTTTTTGCATTCTTTCCTTTCTTCAATTTCTTCAACTTCAGATGGCATTTCATGACCACATGACCAAGAAGTTATGGTCAGAGTCCACGTCTGCTCCTGGGAAAGTTTTGCAATCCAACACCTGGTTTCTGAATCTCTGCCTAATCATAATGAAGTCTATTTGATACCTTCCAGTGTCTCCAGGTCTCGTCCACGTATACAGCCGTCGTTTGTGGTGTTTGAACCAAGTATTGGCAAGGACTAAATTATGATCAGTGCAGAATTCACCCAGCCGACGTCCTCTTTCGTTCCTTTGTCCCAATCCGAATTCTCCTACTGTACTACCTTCTCTTCCTTGGCCTACCACTGCATTCCAGTCTCCCATCACAATTAGATTCTCGTCACCTTTTACATATTGAATTAAATCTTGTATCTCCTCATATATTCTTTCAATTTCTTCATCATCCGCTGAACTAGTAGGCATATAGACCTGCACTATTGTGGTGGGCATTGGTTTGGTGTCTATCTTGACAACAATAATTCTTTCACTATCCTGGTCGTAGTAGCTTATCCGCTGCCCTATTTTCTTATTCATTATTAAACCAACTCCTGCATTTCCCCTGTTTGATTTCGTGTTTATAATTCGGTAGTCGCCTGACCAAAAATCCTGTTCTTCCTGCCAACGTACTTCACTTATACCAACTACATCTAACTTTAGCCTATCCATCTCCCTTTTCAGGTTCTCTAACCTATCACAACGATTCAAACTTCTAACATTCCATGCTCCGACTCGCAGAATGTCAGTATCCTTCTTCCTGATGATCGCCCCCTCTTGTGTAGTCCCCACCCGGAGATCCGAATGGGGGACTAGTTTACCTCCGGAATATTTTACCCGGGAGGAAGCCATCATCAGTACATCATTCATACAGAGAGAGCTGCATGTCCTCGGGAGGTAGTTACGGCTGTAGTTTCCCGTTGCTTTCAGCCGTGTAGCAGTATCAACACAGCTAAGCCATGTTGAGTATTATTACAAGGCCATATCAGTCAATCATCTAGACTGCCGCCCTTGCAACTACCGAAAGGCTGCTACCCCCCTTTCGATGAACCATTCGTTAGTCTGGTCTCTCAACAGATACCCATCCGATATGGTTGCACCTGCGGCTCGGCTATCTGCATCATTGGGACACGCAAGCCTCCCCACCGCGGCAAGGTCACATGGTTCGCAGAGGAGGTTTTTTTATGTTCTCAATGGGGAATATAGGCAGCATTCTGTATCTTTATTTACTCTAAAATCTGAAGTAATGTATCTCTTTTTAAATTGAAAAAAGGACAATTCTACTGCATTTTACCTTAAAATGAAGAAGGGACAGCTGAAATAATGTTTGCTTTAGATAAATGTAAAAGAAACATAGTCAGAACAAGCCCCACAATACTAGCATATCACATCAATATGTTCTACCTCATGAGGTATTTTCTTAGTGTGCTGACACATTGTTAGAAGAGGAAAAATACAATTCTCAGAAAGGAAAGACATGTTCTGCAAACCAGTCTGGCATTTGTCATACACACAGCACATCTACCTCGACACTCTGTGTGAGACCGTGACCATCACTTTTCCTTTGCACTGAAGGAAATGAAGCTCTAGGTCATCAAGTCTAAAAAATGCACCCAAATTTTTAATGAAGAATGGACGCCATCACTTCACTTCTGAACATCAAGCCACGCAGCTCCAACTGCCACTTTTGAATATAAAGCTGGAATTCAAAAGAACAAATTTGGGCAAATATTTGTTTAGAAGGAAAGGAATCCGCGACTGGTATAATTTTCCAAGGAAGGCATTCGATAAATTTTCCAACTTATTTGAAATCATTCAAGAAAAGACTAGGTAAACAAGTGACAGGGAATCTATCACCTGAGCAACAACCCTAAATGCAAATCAGTGGTGAATGAAATAAATTCAATAAAATTCTAACATCTCTTCTTGATGTGTGATTGAAGGCTTTAACTGTCAATCATCTGGTCAAATACATAAATAACCCATCCCAAAGTTTTAACTCCCAACAATAGTTGTTCAGAGATCACAATACTTGTTTTCTGCTCAGGAGTACCATTTATATTTCCCTAACAGAGGCTGATTTAGATGGTCTCCATTACTGTCTGCCTTCAGACAATGTGTCATCACATTTATAATCAGAATTACCTCTGGTATCTTTCTTCATTTCTTTTAGCTTTATTAGGATACAACTACCCCTCCTTCCCTCTCTTAGAGCATTAACTATTTTGAGGTTCTTAGCTGATAGAAAGTTGAGCAAATCAACAAATATTTAAAAAAAAAAGAGGTAATTCTACATGGAGGGAATCGGTTATGAATAAAACGTGTATTCCCACGCACTTATATGTTTCAGTAGTGCTCCTTCCACCATATAAAGACTTCATACTAGGCAGGGGCATAACTGAAGGCACTGCAAACCCCCGGTGTTGGAGGACCACACAAAGGAGAGTTCACATAATTATGTATTCATACATTTATGTTGTGGTAAGAACAATATTGCAAATTTAGAAATATAGGATAGATACTAATCTTCAGTTTATCTTTAATAATGTACAGTTTACTAACTGTACTGTTGCAGCTGTAAAGGTATTGTACTACATGTCTTATGAGTAGGTACCTGCAAAATTTCCATTTGTGGTAAATCAAATTTTCACCATATTCTTAAAATAACATTTTTCCACTTTCAAGACTTTAAAGAGACTTTTTCATACTTTTAGTTTTGTTGATCATATTAGTTCCATAATACCATGGGAAATATATGAAATGAACCATCCATACACTTTTTCCATGTTTATCAGCTGATAACTGTGGTTTATCACATTATATCCAAATTGGGACAGTCAACATCCTAACCCTGACAGACAAGACTGAAGAGCTGATAAAGTTACTGAAAGAGGACGTAGCCATCCTTGGTCTTAGTGAAACGAAATGGAGAGGAAGAGGGGAAATAAAACTAAAGGAAGGGTACAGGCTGTTTTACAGGACAAGATGCAATAAATGGAGTAGGAATTATCATTAGAAAGGATTTCCTAGAATATGTGGAGGAGGTGAAGAAGATCAATGACAGAATGATTGTAGCAAGGATACAGTTTGAGAGAGGAACACAAGATCTGTTCCATCTATATGCTCCACAAATTGGAAATAAAGAAGAGAATATAGAACAATTCCTTGAAGAAGTGGAAGAATACACTGAAGACAAGGAAGTAATTATAATGGGAGATCTGAATGCACGAGTGGAAAGATGTATGTATGCCACCCTATTCATAACCTGATGCCTGTAAAACCTTCAATTATTATGTTTAATATACTGTATTTTCAATGATCTTTTATTAAATGCTACGTGTATTGTAAGTTTGTATAACCTCAAATACGTATTGTGAATACGTCTAACCTCATAATCTGTGTAGTGGGTATAATCCTCTATCATTCTCATACATACGGAGGTTTTTGGAAACTTACTGTAATGATTTACTATCCAGATACGTAGAAACATTAGCAGTCTTACTAATAAATGGGGTTTATACACTGTTTATGACCAGTTTGTTACTAATAAACCATGTATAAGCCTCCTGTGTATATGTCTGTTATAGTCATCAGTCTTCCAGGTTTATACACTGTTTATGTACAATTTGTTACTAATAAACTGTGTATAAGCCTCCTACATTTGTTATAGTTATTCACTGAATTACTTATACAGACCAGGACCCTTGTATAAGCGTTATATAGTAGCGAGTGACAAAAAAGAAACAAGTAATCAGTTTATTTTAGTGGTATTTACTGTCTACATTAATATAATCACGGTGAAATATCCAAATTAGCCACTGAGCACACATTGAAAGAATGGAAAATAACAATGAATTCCACGATATTTTTAACACACAGTAGAAAACAGAATATGTTGAGGTTAGGGAGGCTGGAAATGTTCGTAAAATAAAACACTTAAGAGGCGTAATGACCCATTCCTCTTAGATGACGGAAGTTTTAAAATTAAATATCGATTTACAAAGGAGTATGCTTGAACTGTCATTAACACAGTCAGAAATGATATAATGAAAGATCCTAGAGGTGGCTTTATATCTTATGAATTTAAAGTTTTCACAGCACTATGAGTGTGGAAAGAGGTTAGTAATTATTAACAGTAACAATTATTACTATGGAACACTCATTTTCTTTGCTATGGAATGTTTCTTCTTAATATGAGGATTGTGCATTGTGCACAAGCATGCATTCGCAAACTACACCGGCTTCACAAACACAATCCACTTGTCCTCAAGAATTGTAAATTTACCACTAATTTTTATTTGATCAATATTATACTACTGATAAAATGAACACTGCACTGCATACAACTGTCTGGAGATTTAAATGCGCACTGTTTGGGTGATCCCTACTGGCAAATCAGCCAGCCAGCCACCAGTGTCACGCGTGAAACCTAACAAACGAGACGTTCTTCCTGTCATAAATTAAGAACAAAGAGAGATAAAGACAAGACGTTTGTTTTAAAAATAACTTCCGTATCCGAAGACCACTTGCCTTGCTTTGCCCTCCGTGTAATGTTAATAGTAAGGATGCTGGACAGCGACTGACTTTCGTGCTTGTACATACCGATTTCCAAACATGACATAAGAAAGACAAATAATGAGATTTTTTATCACTCAACTTTAAAATCAAACATTTCTGCATTAAGGGAAAATGTTTCTTTACCAGCAGTGAAAAAATTTCAAACATAATGAAGAAGGGATGGGAGTTACGACATAATAGGTTCTATGCAATGAGTATTTTTTATTTGATGTAACTTTCCATTATATTAATATTTTCACGCTCGATTACTTTTTAACAATTATTTTTGTTAACAGCATTAGATGCAGCTTGAAATTGTGTACATAACTGGATATTCACCTATTTCAACTGATAACATTCTATTAAGATTTGTATACACAGATAGGCCTAACCAGCAAAAGCTTGATGATGATGATGATGATGATGCTTGTTGTTTAAATGAGCCTAACATCTAGGTCATCGGCCCCTAATGGTACAAAATGACATGAGATGTAATTACAATTTAAAAGACCAAAATCATCCACTGACCAGAATTCAAAAGGTGATAACGAAGAATGAATGGGTGGATATGAATTTAAAACAATCAGTGGATCCGACCCGCAATGCCCCACATTCCCAGAAACTAGCGTTAAATAATAGTATTACTGACCAAGGGACTGCTTCTAAAGCATAATCCTGAATCGATGATGGCTGTAGTCTAAAGGGATCCAAAATCCAGGTCATCGGCCCCTCATAATGGTATTTATCGCTAGGAAAGTAGAACCATGGTATTTGTCATGTTGCGGTACTAATGAAGAGTAGCATAGACTCGTGGTATTCCACACATTATGGTAATACTCAAAGGCAATATAATGCACACATGTAACAAAGACCTGTGGTGTTTCTCACATTGCGGCGCCATTTACAGGCAATGCAAACCTATGGTGTTCCTCACTTAGGTGTACTAATCACAGGAACTCTTACTATCCCGTGGTGTTCCTCACGTAGTGGGTACTAATCATAGGCAAGGCAGAACCATGTTGTCGCTCATATAGTGGTACTAATCACAGGTACTGTAAAACCCACCCTGTTTCACACACTGTCGCTACTAATCACAAGCCTATTGTGTCCCTAACATAGTGGTACTACGCGCAAGTAAGGGCGACCCATCGTGTTTCCCATGGGGTGGTACTAAGTACAAGCAGTCGCATGGTTCTAATTCGATCATCCCTTGGTCGCCACTTTTAGTCGCCTCTTACGACAGGCAGGGAATACCGTGGGTGTGTTCTTCGCCTACGTCCCCCACCCACAGGGTTTGTGTCTTTCGTCTGGAAGAGCTATTTTATTTCGCTCAAGTCCGCCGGCAAGCCGGTTAGGAAACCCCACCCCCCCTATCCACAACCTGGGACGCGCACGTGGGAGTATCAACTCTCCCCCTGCTACGCCAGCGTAGTAGCTTCGTGGACCAGAAAAAGCGACCATAAACAAGAAGAAATACGTCAGTGAATTGCAGGAAGAGATTCCTACGGCTTCAAACAAGTGTATAAATGCAGTATAGTAATAAAATGCGTATACCACATTTATTAGTAAAAAAAAGTATGCAATGCTTATACAGGGTTTATTCAATGTATAACTATACAATTGTTAAACAACTGTATAAGGATTTTTTATTAGTAAGACTGTAGGGATGTTATAAATTTCTCCACGTGTGTCTGTAAACTGTAATCGAACATTCGAGTTTGATCTAATCCAATCGACAGGCTGGTGGACCAATTGTTCCTCGTATGTTCGGATGTGATCCATTTAGAGTGCTGCAAGAACATTTCCAGAAGTCGATACTTCTAGACTGTTCGTCGAACAGTATATATATCGAGCTGACAGGCCGAGAGCCAAGAGTGAGAGTTAAAGAGTAAGTGTGTGGGTTAGAGTGAGTGTTACTGTGAGCTGTGGATTTGGCTGATACCTGTAATGTCAGTATCGACTGTGTGATTGTGAGGATTTGTTGATGTCTGTACTTGACAGAATCGACAGTTAATTGCTTCAGTGAGTTTTTTCCCTTAATAGCATTGTAGTGTTGTGTATAATTGTACACAACTGCGTGTTAAGGAATAGACTTAGCAGCAATAAAGTGGGTTTTTTTGCAAGGAAGCGAACGTATCTCGTGTGTTATTTATTTACACCAAAATATAATTGCAATGAGAACGATAAAGAGAAGAGATTCCGAGGCCATATGGATATGGCAACAACAAGCAAGAAGGGGATATTTCAATGGATTTTTACCCGAGGGACCAACTAATAAAAAACACATGGTTCAAGAGGAAAAATAGCCAAAAGATTACCACATACGGATGGGGAGACAGAAGAATAAAAATGTTGATTGATTACATATTAGTGGAAGAAAGGCATTAGAAAGATCTTATGGATGTTACAGCTATGCCTGAGGAAGCCTTTGGGGGTGACCATAGAGCAGTGATAAAGTTGAAAGTAGGCAAGGTAAAGAAAGAAAGAAAGAAAGAAAGAAAGAAAGATTAGGATCTGGAGTTTGAAGGAAAAGGAGGTCCAGGAAGAAGAATTTAGGAGAGAATTACAAAAGTTGGTACCAGGGACAAATATTAGCCATGAACAGGAATGGAATAATTTTAAGAGTGTGTTTCTAAGGTGTGCAGGGAAAACATGTGGCATAACATCAGGAAAGGTAGGAGAGAAAGGGACAACATGGTGGAATGAGAGAGTGAAATATATAGTAAAGGAAAAGAAGAAAACTTAGAAGGAATGGAAAACACAAAAGACTGAAGAAAGTAGAGCAAGATACACAGAAGTGAAAAGTGTTTGCAAAAAGGTAGTAGCCAAAGAAAAGAAGAAAATTTGGGGAACATTCACCCAGGAAGTAAAGGGTATTTGAACTGAGGGGGGGAAAAAATGTCAATTTGAGTGTGTTTTATACAACAAAACAAAGATCTCCATCACAGGATTACGAGAAAAATATTATTTCATTAAGTCCTCTATTTGCATAAAAAAGTAATTTATTCAAATAATACAATGCTCTATGAAAGTTGTTGGAGAGAACACATGGTATTTCACTGGAGAATTACTCAACAGTCTTTGAATAGTTTAAGACTGTTTGTTGCATACCGATGAGATCAAGGAGTATAGGGTAGCTGAGTAAACAATAATGCAAGAATCAGCTGATTATTGTATTCCGATAATTTGTAGTTCCAAGTCCCCAGCATACTTCGCACTCTGCACCTTCAATTATTAATCGAGTAAAAGTTAATAATCAAATTCCTATATAACAACAATTTCAATTCAAGTCCCCGGTGTAGATTCAACAAAAGTTTTTTAGAGAAATTTTTGTAGTCAACCTCATATTCTTCAGCATTTAAGGACACTTTTATTCTCCGTCCCGTGTAGTAAGGAAAACAATAGTAATCCACCAGCTGTAAAAATAACATAACTGCATTTCAGTTAAGAACTGCAGTGAAGATACGGTATATTACATAGTATCTTGCCTGATATATTCATGTGTACCTTTGTGTACAGTAGCCCTCTCGCTCCTTCTGCATTTAACCAAATAGCTGTTTTCATTTCTATTAGAGCACAGAAGGATAAAATATTAACTTACTAATATTAATCTGCCTACGCATTTAGCTTTGTTGGTAATCTTTGAGAATTTCAAATTTTAATTGTAATTTCCATTTCTGTTTGTGCTTAGTAATTACCTACAGTAATTAGGATACGTCTGAACGTAGTTTAAAATGATAGTGTACTGTAGTATCTTATTAGAAATGAGTGTGCTTATTCTATTACAGTGAAATTTTTGTGTAGTATAGTAGATGTATTGGTAGTGACTCTCTTCCTAGAATTCTGCTGTAGTAATTAGGGAAGACTTAAGTGAAGGTTAGAATTATGTAATTCTTGTGTATTCCATTTGGTTTTCACTAATTAACAGCAGTTTTCATCCTCTTGTGGTGTTGTACGATAAAAATAGAGTACGACTAAGTCGTATTGTAGTGTAGTAGTATATTAATTACATTATTGTAGTGTGTACTTTATGTACTATCCTCGACTATATTTCTTTCCTTTCATTTTTTTTGCACATTATAAGTTTTCTTTTTTTTTTTTTTTAATTTTTTCAGTAAAGAATGGCTAAGGAGTGCAAGTGTAGGAACTGCGGGTGTGGCGAGGCATTGAGGAGTATGAGGGAGGAGTTGGAGAGTTTAAGGGAGGTAACTAGGATTCCCTCAGAAAACAGGAAAGAAGGTAGGCCTCCCTCAAACAATGTGCAGGATACAGAGGTATAAAAGAGGGATGGGAAGGAAAGGGGGGAATTGAAGAGGACAGGTGGTCTAATGTTCTAAGGGGAATGAGATTGCAGGCCAAGGGCTCTATTCAGGATCAGAATTCAGGACAGGTGTCCATGAGAAATTGGTACGAGTCCTGCAGGTAGAACAACCAACGGAAAGTAAGGAACAGGGAACTGTTGCTGAGAAGTGTGGAAGTAGGAGGAAGGGAAAAGGTAGGAAAGAGAAATGTAGAGAAGAGGAAGGGAAAAGACAGGTGGAACAGGGTCAATGGAGGGAGAAAAAAGCAGGAGGAAGTAGCTTCTGCAATTGTCAGGAAAGATAGGGCTGACTAGGAGGGGAGGGGATCAAATGAGGTGGGTAGGGTTGAGGCTCTGGTCCTGGGGGATTCCATTGTTAGACATATGGGGAAAGTGTGTGGAGGAAAGGGAACCAGGGTAGAGTGTTATCCAGGAATTAGGTTAAGGCAGATGTTGAGGAAAGTAGAAAGAGTAGGGAAAGGAGAAGGTGGTAATGTTTCATGTTGGTACCAACAATGTAAGGCAAGCAAGTATAAGTACCAACATAGTTGGGGATGTGTGGGACCTGGTAAATGCAGCATGGGTGAAGTTTAAGGAAGCAGAGATTGTTATCAGTGGAATACTGAGTAGGAGGGATACTGACTGGAAGGTGATTGGGGATTTAAATGAGACTATGGAGTGGGTATGTGGGAAACTGGGAGCGAGATTTCTAGATCCTAATGGATGGGTAGGAGATAGGGATCTGCTCTCAGATGGCCTTCACTTAAACCGCAGTGGTACGTATAAGTTAGGAAATTTGTTTAGAAGGGTTATAGGGAGGAACATTCAGGGAAACGGGATGGTCTAGGGAGTGGTGATAAGGGTACAGGGATCTGGAAATGAAATAGGAATGACATAAAAATGTTGGTGCTGAATTGTAGAAGTACTGTAAAGAAAGGAATAGAATTAACTAATTTAATAGATATATACTTACCAGATATTGTAATAGGAGATGAATCATGGCTGAGAAATGATATAATGGATGCAGAAATATTCTCACGGAACTGAATGTGTAGAGATAGCATAGGAATGGTAGGAGGGGGAGTATTTATTCTGGTGAAAGAAGAAATTGTAAACTACGTAAAAGGTAAGATGACAAACATGAAATTCTAGGCGTAAGGCTCATTTCTAAAGATAATAAGCAACTTTATGTCTTACGAGTGTGCAGACCGGGAAGGGTAGCGCAGACACTGATTCAGAACTATTTGGTCAGATAATCAGCTATATGGAAAACGATATGAAAAGGAACGTGATTATAGTCAGTGATCTCAATTTACCAAAAGTCAATTTGTTATAGGTACGACATCGTAACTGGTGTAAAACCTTCAATTATTATGTTAAATATATTTTATTAAATGCTAAATTATCTTTTATTAAATGTTAAATATGACTGGTATATGGTTTCTCTGTAAATATGTATTATAAAATTTGTATAACCTCAAATAAGTATCGTGTATAACCTCAAAATCTATATAGCTGAAAGCAGTAGAAAACTCTATAATGTTCGTATATTAGATTTTTTCTACTATAATTTGGTATGTATGAAGGGTTCTGGAAACTTACTGTAAGGTTTACTATCCAGAAACATATAGAGACATTAGGAATGTTGTAGAGATTTCCATGTGTATCAGTAAACAGTAAGGAAAGTTCTAGCGAGATCCATTACTGGAGTACTCCATTCAACTAGCTGGTCGATCGATGTTTTGAGTGTGTTCCATTAGAGTGTTGTAGGAACCCTTCCAGAAATCAAGAGTTCTAGATGGTGGATCAAACAGTATATATATCAAGCTGTCAGTCAGTGAGTGAGTCAGTGTTGAACTCGGAGTCAGGTTGGACTCGAAGGCAAGTGATGGACTGCGAGCGACATGTTGGGCTCCGAGGTGGAGTCTGTGAGTTCAAGAGTGTGTATGTTACAGTGCAAGAGTCATTGTTGTTGATATCTGTACTTGTCAGAATCGACTTCAGGGTACTCCACTATTAAGCGTTGTAGTGTCCCTTGCTAGTGTGTATAATTGTGTGTTGTGACTTACAGTGAAAATAAAGTAATTTATACAAGGAAGTGAACATGTTCTCATGTGATATTTATTTCCATCAAATAAAATTGCATTTGAGAACGATAAATTCGCGACCGTGACAGGAAAGGACAGAACACTTCGAGACTCGGCAATGAAGGTTGACCAAATGACTGTGGCGATGTTATGGAAAGAGCTGGCAACCTGAGGTTTACCGACGGCTGGAAGCAAAGCGGACTTACAAGAGAGGCTGCGCCAGGATTTGATAGACAACGAAGAGAACCCAGGCAGTTTCGACTTAGAACTCACCTTGGAGGAAGAAACCAACGACTGGGTAAGCATTATGTTTGCACAACTAACTGATTTGTTTCAGGCCCAGATTGAAAAAATCAAGGCCCAATCTGAAAAACTCAAGGAGAAAATTGATGCCCAGTCTCAAGAAATAAAGGACCGAATCAATTCTTTGGGCAACGAAGTGCACTCTCTCAGAACCGAGGTGATCACTGATGTCGTGCAGGACAACAACAATTACAATTTATTAAAATTCGTATCCACCTTATTCAATACCAAAAATGTTGTTAAGATGAAATTACAACATGTATATTTATTTTATCAGGACTAGTTTTGACGCTTTATATTGCGTCATCATCAGCTGATATACACTGGAAACATTGGCAAACATATATAAGTTTATCCACGTCACACACATTATAAGACTATGATAAAGATTTAAAAACCATATTATAATTATACCATTTCCGAGTCCATATTGTCCAAGACTTGCAATTATTAAACTTTGGATTGCTAAAATCTGATGCAATTTGGTTTAAATAATCATTAAAATTAAACAAAACTAATAATAAAATCATGATCTTCTTAAAAACATTCACTTTGTTTGACGTTTTCTAAAAAATGTTTTTGTAGAAACATATTAAAACCATTCAATAAAGTCCTCAGGCTATTGCCATGTAGTGAACATAATGTCGCAGATTGTTGGATTGTTTAACCTTATTCTGCAACATTATGTTCACTACATGGCAATAGCCTGAGGACTTTATTGAATGGTTTTAATATGTTTCTACAAAAACATTTTTTAGAAAACGTCAAATAAAGTGAATGTTTTTAAGAAGATCGTGATTTTATTATTAGTTTTGTTTAATTTTAATGATTATTTAAACCAAATTGCATCAGATTTTAGCAATCCAAAGTTTAATAATTGCAAGTCTTGGACAATATGTACTCGGAAATAGTATAATTACAATATGGTTTTTAAATCTTTATCATAGTTTTTATAATGTGTGTGACGTAGATAAACTTATATATGTTTGCCAATGGTTCCAGTGTATATCAGCTGATGATGACGCAATATAAAGCGTCAAAACTAGTCCTGATAAAATAAATATACATGTTGTAATTTCATCTTAACAACATTTTTGGTCACAATTAATTAAAGTCTATCAGGTTCCACCTTTTGCAATACTAATACAATGTTGTTGGATGATATTTACAACATTATTTATTACAGTACATGTTTCGGTGCTCTATTATGTCACCATCATCAGCGGATTTAGAAAATGTGAAAAAAACTTGGCGATCTAAATATTAAACAAAATATTGTCATACTTAACTCATACATATACATATTTACATACAACAGAATATTTATTGGTTAAATCCTAAACATCTATTATGCTATATTAAATATCCCTAATATGTAACAAGAGAATTCTTGTAAGTCATGAATATAAAATTTTTCTCATCTGGTTGATGAGTTGTCTTCACATTCCTTAATGTCTGTAATTCTATGCTCTCGTACTGTCTAATTAGAATGCGCACTTAAAATTGAGGAATTAAAATTGCATGCAGTCTATTTGATGTTAAAATGTTCATTTCATTTGTATGTTAGCTGCTTTTGTTGGATAAAATTCATTATATATAATATAATTGTTGAAAATTGAGCCGTCTTCTTATATTTTTTAAGTACTAAAACTTCGTATTTTTATTGCTTTATGCGTGGTTGGAACTGTAATTAATTTGTCCTACAGTTGTTAGGCGGACTTATCTTCTCAGTTCAATGGGAACCCTGCAATGATGAAACCCAATATTAAAAGAAAAACGAGAAAATTGATAAAGAAGCCGATTGAATCTAACGCCCCCGGACCCTCTCCTAAAAGTCCATATTTCTAGAAACATCCCCTTTGCCGCCCCTACTTCTCCTTCACTAGCGCTTCGTCACACAGCACAAGATACTAGCATACACACTCATCGCGCAGTAGCCGTCACGCGAAGTACACAGCTGTAGAGGTGAGTCAGCCGTATCAACAGTTAGATTCAATCAGCTTCTTTATCAATTTTCTCGTTTTTCTTTTATTATTTATTTCTATTTGCTTTACGTCGCACCGACACAGATAGGTCTTATGGCGACGATGGGATGTGAAAGGCCTAGGAAGTGGAAGGAAGCGGCCGTGGCCTTAATTAAGGTACAGCCCCGGCATTTGCCTGGTGTGAAAATGGGAAACCACGGAAAACCATCTTCAGGGCTGCCGACAGTGGGGCTCGAACCCGTTTTTCTTTTAATATTGGGTTTCATCATTGCAGGGTTCCCATTGAACTGAGAAGATAAGTCCGCCTAACAACTGTAGGACAAATTAATTACAGTTCCAACCACGCATAAAGCAATAAAAATACGAAGTTTTAGTACTTAATAAATATAAGAAGACGGTTCAATTTTCAACAATTACATTATATATAATGAATTTTATCCAACAAAAGCAGCTAACATACAAATGAAATGAACATTTTAACATCAAATAGACTGCATGCAATTTTAATTCCTCAATTTTAAGTGCGCATTCTAATTAGACAGTACGAGAGCACAGAATTACAGACATTAAGGAATGTGAAGACAACTCATCAACCAGATGAGAAAAATTTTATATTCATGACTTACAAGAATTCTCTTGTTACATATTAGGGATATTTAATATAGCATAATAGATGTTTAGGATTTAACCAATAAATATTCTGTTGTATGAAAATATGTATATGTATGAGTTAAGTATGACAATATTTTGTTTAATATTTAGATCGCCAAGTTTTTTTCACATTTTCTAAATCAGCTGATGATGGTGACATAATAGAGCACCGAAACATGTACTGTAATAAATAATGTTGTAAATATCATCCAACAACATTGTATTAGTATTGAAAAGGTGGAACCTGATAGAATTTAATTAATTGTGATCTCAGTTCAATACGGACAAATAAGATGAAGTTCCTTACGTTTAACATTTTTGGTATTAAATAAGGTGGATACGAATTTTAATAAATTGTAATCTTGGTTCAATACGGACGAATAATGAAATTTATATACTTAACAGGACAACAACGAACCGGACGGGAAGCAGCCCGAAGTGATGCTTTCAGTGGTGGAGTTTGTAGTTCAAGGCCCAGCGGAAAAAGCGAGTGCCCTGTGTGGAAGCACAACAGTTCTGGAGACATGGGTAAAGCCTGCAGGCAGTGATGGCAGCTCTGGTGTCGTGAAGATGGCAACCCCACGGGATGACGGGATCATTGTTGCGATGGCGGAGTCCGCAGTTCAAGGCCCAGCGGAAAAAGCGAGTGCCCTGTGTGGCAGCATGACAGCTCTGGAGACATGGGTGAAGCCTGCAAGCAGAGATGGCGGCTCCGGCGTCATGAAGATGGCAACTCCACGGGACGATGGGATCACTGTAACGATGGCAACAACACGGCCAGGGGGACCTCCTCACGGAGATGGAGAACCAACGGGGTCCAAACCAACAAACGAGGGTAACCCCTGACCAGGACACTAGTCCCGGCATGAAAACATATGCCAGTAGGAACAATGAATTCATCACCCCGGAAAAAGAGGAGACTCAGCAGAGCCAAGTCCGTCACGTGCAAGCCTCTCCCATTCATCACACCGGAGTACTACGAAGACGCGTGGGCCCTGACAGAACACAAAGGTGTGAACGAGGGGAAAGTCAGTGGAGCTTCGACTGCCAAGTGAGGACCTGCAGATCATTGCTACCGGGAACAGGGACACCGTCAGCCAGATCCAGCGGATCTCCTATGGAAAGGTGTTGGTCAACGATCGAACTATCTGGCTGCGAAATGTGTACTGCAGCAGCGCCAACGAGAAGACAGTGTGATTGAGGTAGTCTAAGTGTAATTAAATAGTCAGGACTAATGCCCGGTTTCTGGAACGTGAGATATCGAACCTATAGCGGTATCGAATGGTTAACTTGTGTTTTGGCGTTGCACGAACGTAAGATACAGCTATCGGTTCGATAAATCGCTTGCTAACTTAGAGGGCCCTGAGCAGGAGATATCTATTTGTTAACTTGGTGGACGCGTGCGCAGTACTTCAGTATCAGCAGCTAACCTTGTGTTTGTTAAAATTTTCTATGGCTTTCTCATCTTCTTCGGATGAAGAAATTGTAGAAACGGTCAACATTCTAGAACGACCACGATTATATCAGCGACGCTTAATATTCTAATGAAGTATACAGTAGTGAAAACGAATTCAAAGACAGATTGAGGCTAAACAAATATACTGTCACAGGTTTGGTAGAGGTTACAGGCGACAATTTGCGTCCTGTTACGAATAATTTTCCATTGTCCCCTGTTGATCACTTTAATTAGGATACCCTTTAAGATTCAGTACTACTGAGTCTTATCATATTTGTATCGGTGACTGCATTCGTGCCCATAAAAGCACTGGTACCAGTAACTGAGTATAACAGATAATTACACATTTGCAGTGAGCATATACTTTTATCGCAGGATTGTTTTTAATTAACGATATTACATTACATGGAACTAACGAGTTATATAATTATGTTAATTTTTTTTGCTAGGGGCTTTACGTGGCACCGACACAGATAGGTCTTATGGCGACGATGGGATAGGAAAGGCCTAGAAGTTGGAAGGAAGTGGCCGTGACCTAAATTAAGGTACAGCCCCAGTATCTGCCTGGAGTGAAAATAAGAAACCACGGAAAACTATCTTCAGGGCTGCCGACAGTGGGATTCGAACCTACTATCTCCCGGATGCAAGCTCACAGCAGCGTGCCTCTACGCACACAATTATGTTAATTACCCGATATATATCGTTATACTGTGATCAAACAATGTTCATATTTTGTAATAACAGGGAAGAGATACGGTATACGCATAAGGCTCAGTGCAAACTGCATTGTGTGTGGCATGTGCCACTCGTGTGCATATTTCATTAGAAATCCTCAAACAATGTCAAATTCTTCTGACAGCCCTTATACATCACGAAACTGACACCCACGTCTGCAAGAACTAGTCGAATACCAATTTCTTGCTGCATGGCAAAGAGGGGAGCTGCACAGAAAGCTCAAATGCGATGCATTACTTGTGCGCATGCGCCTGACAATCTAGGGAACACACCTAATGCACAAAAACAAAGCAGTACGAGGGGTGGCATCCAGTGTGTATTTATGAAACTTGATGATAGTTGACAGTTCGATAAGTTAGCTGCTGTTTCGCTGTGCAACGCAGCGAAGATTTATCGAGTCGACAGCTGTAACAAAGCAATAGCTATCGGAAAGATATCTCACCATTCCAGAAACCGGGCATAAGAGAGACGAAGATATATATATAAAGACATCTAGATATAATTTAAGACCTAGAGTAAGGAAGGTATTGAAAGTTTTAGGGGGGGATAATTGTCGTAGGTACGACATCATAACTGGTGTAAAACCTTCAATTCTTATGTTAAATGTATTTTAATTATATTTTATTAAATGCTAAATTCTGTGGCTTGGTTCTAAAAGGGCCAATGTCATTTTTTTAAATCAAAATTGAGATATTAACTGATACAAACGCGTTTTATTCTGGCTTGCAATATGTTAAAAGGGCCAATGTCTCTGTTAAGTACTAAACGAACAGTTAACATTTAATTAAATAAGCCCTTGCCAATAATGTTAGATTACCAATAAAGATTAGAGACCTGGCAGTTTTTAAAAAATACGATAGAAAAGATTAGCGTTTAATATGGTGACTTCCACAAAGAAAGTATAAAGTTATTTAAAGTTAGTTGTTGAAAAAAATAATAGGAAAACTATAAGCAAAACTTCAAATGCTCATAGCTCAAAAACAGGTTTTTTGACATTGGTCCTTTTAGAACCAAGCCACAGAATTATCTTTTATTAAATGTTAAATATGACTAGTATAGGGTTTCCCTGTAAATATGTATTATAAAATTTGTATAACCTCAAATACGTATTGTGTATAACTTTAGCCTCAAAATCTATTTGGTCGAAAGTGGTAGAAAACTCTATAATGTTCGTATATTAGATTTATTCTACTATAATTTGGTATGTATGAAGGGTTCTGGGAACTTACTGTAAGGTTTATTATCCAGGTACATGTAGAGATTTCCATGTGTATCGGTTAACGGTAAGGAAAGTTCTAGGGGGGTCCATTAGTGGAGTACTCCATTCGACTAACTGGTCGATCGATGTTTCGAGCGTGTTCCATTAGAGTGTTGTAGGAACTCTTCCAGAAATCGAGAACTCTAGACGGTGGATTGAACAGTATATATATCGAGCTGTTAGTCAGCGAGTGAGTCAGTGTTGGACTCTAAGTCCGGTTGGACTCGAAGACAAGTGTAGGACTGCGAGTGACATGTTGGGCTCTGAGATGGAGTCTGTGAGTTCAAGAGTGTGTATGTTACAGTGCGCGAGTCAGTGTTGTTGATATTTGTACTTGTCAGAATCGACTTCAGGGTACTTCGCTATTTTAAGTGTTGTAGTGTCACTTGCTAGTGTGTATAATTGTGTGTTGTTGACTTACAGTGACAATAAAGTAATTTATATAAGGATGTGAACGTGTTATTGTGTGATATTTATTTCCGTCAAATAAAATCGCATTTGAGAACGATAAATTGGGAAGGTAATACGAACAACAGGAAGCATGACCAGCAAATGGCAAATACTGTAAGTTAATATCACAAGGGCAGCTGATTCAGAAAATGATGGAACCAACTAGAGGGAAGAATATTCTAGATGTGGTGCTGGTAAAACCAGATGAGCTCTATAGAGAAAATGAAGTAACAGATGGTATTAGTGATCACAAGGCTGTTTTCGCCGTAGTTAAAAATAAATGTGATAGAGAGGAAGGTATTAAAAATAGAACTATTAGGCAGTACCATATGGCTGATAAAACAGGCATGAGGGAATTTTAAAAAGTAACTATGGTCGGTGAAAAACGGTAAATAAAAATGTAAAGAGAGACTGGGATGGGTTTAAAGCAATTGTAGAGGAAAATGAAAATAGGTTAGGACCTTCAAAGGTGGTAAGGAATGGCAAATATCCATTATAACAGAAAAGTAAAGAGGTTGAGAAGTAGGTGCAGGTTGGAAAAAAAATATAGAAATGGCTGTGGAAGTAACAAGAAATTGAAGGAACTTACTAGAAAATTGAATCTAGCAAAGAAGTCAGCTAAGGATAACATGATGGCAAGCATAATTGGCAGTCATACAAATTTTAGTGAAAAATGGAAGAGTATGTATAGGTACTTTAAGGCAGAAACAGGTTCCAAGAAGGACATTGCAGGCATCATTAATAAACAAGGGGGGTGAGTATGCGATCTTCAAAAGGCAGAAATATTCAGTCAGCAGAATGTAAAGATTGTTGGTTACAAGGATAATTTCCAGATAGAGGAGGTGACTATTACCAAAGAATTATTAAAATTTACCTAGGATAACACTGACTTTTACAGTAAGATACAAAAGTTAAATACTAGAAAAGCAGCTGGAATTGATAAGGTTTTCGGGGATATACTAAAGACAATGGGTAGTACTTATTTGATTATTGTTTGCATGAAGGAGCTATACCATATGAATGGAGAGTTGCTATAATAGTCCCTGTGTGTAAAGGAGAGCTGGCCCCGTGATGTACAGGTAGCATGCCTGCCTCTCGCCTGGAGGCTCCGGGTTCGGTTCCTGGCCAGATCAGGGATTTTTCTCTTGACCTGAGGGCTGGTTCGAGGTCCACTCAGCCTACGTGATTAGAATTGAGGAGCTATCTGATGGTGAGATGGCAGCCCTGGTCTCGAAAGCCCAGAATAACGGCCGGGAGGATGTGTCGTGCTGACCACACAAACCCTCGTAATCTGCAGGCCTTTGGGCTGAGCAACGGTTGCTGGGCAGGCCAAGGCCCTTTCAAAAGGCGTTAAGTGCCGTAGGGTTTGGGGGTTTGGTGTATGAAGGACAGGTTGATAGACATAAAGTTGAAAATTACAGGCCAGTCAGTTTGACATGCATTGCATGTAAGCTTTGGGGAAGCATTCTTTCTGACTGTATTAGACATGTTTGCAAAATTAATAACTGGTTCGATAGAAGGCAGTTCAGGCTTAGAAAAGGTTATTCCGCTGA
This sequence comes from Anabrus simplex, assembly GCF_040414725.1. NCBI lineage: Eukaryota > Metazoa > Arthropoda > Insecta > Orthoptera > Tettigoniidae > Anabrus > Anabrus simplex. Next base: position 180,664,468 of record NC_090266.1, read on the forward strand.
AGCTCAACTTGTAGAATTCCAGCAAGATATAGCAGATATCCTGGATTCAGGAGGTCAAATGAATGGTATTATGACTGACCTATCCAAGGCAGTTGATAGGGTAGATCATGTGAGTCTACTTGCAAAAATGAGTGTATTTGGACAAGACAAAAGAGTGACTGAATGGGTGGCAACATTTTTAGAAAACAGATCTCAGAAAAATAGAGTAGGTTTATCTGACCCTGTAATAATTAAGAGGGGAATTCCTCAAGGCAGTATTAATGGACCTTTATGTATTCTTATATACAAGGCGTTTCTTAAGTAAGGTCCGTTTGAAAATAAGTACACAACGAAAGGTTATTTAAAAAAAGTGAAGTTATTTTCAGAAAGTACATACTTCACTCTATTTTTTGACATAGTTGCCAAGTATGTTCAAACACTATCATACCTCATAACCAATTTTAAAATATCCTCTTCATAGAAACCTGCCGCCTGTTCCGATAACCAAGAGTTCACTGCCGTTTTCACGTCGTCATCATTGTAATGGTCGCCATTGAGGTGATGTTTGAGATGGAGGACAGATGGTAATCGCTTGGCACAAGATCAGGACTGTAGGGTGGGTGGTCTAAAACTTCCCAGCAAAACTGTCCAATAAATCGCGGGTCTGACCTGCAGTGTGAGGTCTTGCATTGTCTTGGAGAAGGACAATTCGCTTTGTCAGCATGCCGCGTCTTTTGTTTTGAATCACTCTGTGTAGCTTTCTGAGGGTTTGGCAGTATGCTTCTGCATTGATAGTGGTTCCTCGTTGCATGAAGTCAACCAACAAAACACCATGCCTATCCCAAAACACCGACACCATGATTTTGCGCTGGGACAGAGTCTGTTTGGCCTTCACCTTTACAGGTGGGTGTGTGCGTCTCCATTCCATGCTCTGTTGCTTCGATTCAGGCGTGATATGCGAAACCCATGTTTCGTCTCCAGTTACGATCTGACTCAAGAAGCCGTCACCTTCGTCATAACGAGTCAAGAACTTCATCACACACTCAAATCTTTGGTTTTTGTGGTCCTCTGTTAGGAGTTTCGGGACCCAACGGGAGCACAGTTTCCTAAACTTTAGGTGTTCAGAAACAATGTTGTAAAGCACTGATTTCGACATGTCAGGTAATTCATTTGAGAGACCTGTTATTTTGAAGAGCCTGTTCTCACGAATCTTCGCTTCAACTGAAGCCGCCAAATCGTCTGTAATCAAAGAAGGGCGACCGGAGCGGTCCTCATCACGGACGTTGTCACGGCCATCTTTGAACTGTTGTACCCACTTTGCAAATCTGTCGATGAATTTCTGCAGCAGACAGGTTCCTTGCTGACAAAAACCGTACCACTGACCGAACCTCACACGCGGCGGGTGATTTGATAGTCTTAAACCTTTTGAAAGCACAGAACAGAACCGTACAGGTTAGCTACATAGCTGAAACTGAGCACAGTCGTTCCCGAGGCATGCTAGTACACGACGCACTCACTCGTTGCGATATGCACGCGAACTACTAGTGTTTACAACAAAACGGACCTTACTCATGACCTTACTCATATCAATGATATGAGTAAAGAAGTGGAATCAGAAAAGGCTTTTTGCAGATGATGTAATCCTGTACAGACTAACTTTTCCACAGAATAGAATTCAAAATGTGATGATGAGGAATGAATGGATGAATATGAATTTAAAATGATCAATACATCCAACTTGCAATACTGAAAGTTCAAAATAATTCTAAAGTTAATCCACGGACCAGAATTAAAAATTTAAAAAAGAGACGAACAATGATTATTAATGTAAAACAATCAGTGTATTCGACGCGCAATGCCCCACCTTCCCAGAAACTATCTTTTAACAAACCCACTGGAGACGCCGCTCGTAGGAACTACGAGCGTGTTATTTCATTGCTGCTGACGGAGTTCAGAGAATCTATGGGCAAGTTTTCACTGTAGCTAATAAGTAGTAGCTGCCGTTTCAACGAGCTGTGACTTCACTAGGATACTGTTGAATCCTTCTAAAAACCTGCAGCCTGTTTCCAGCCATTCGACCGGGTCAGGAATGGAATGAATTAAGCCCTCATCTAGTGGCGAGGATAGGAATTGTGCTGGCTGCCGAAGCCTGTCTTACTCCTCTGGGGCAATGATTAATGAATGACTGATGAAATGCAATTATACTGGAGTGTGTTGCTGGAATGAAATATGACAATGAAAACCGGAGTACCCGGAGAAAAACCTGTCCCGCCTCCGCTTTGTCCAAAACAAATCTTACGTGGAGTGACCAGGATTTGAACCACCGAACTCAGCGGTGAGAGGCCAGCGCGCCGCCGCCTTAGCCACAGAGGTTTGTTGAATGCTTCTAAAAGCATAAAATGTACTAGTTATGAGAGTAAGTCGGGAGCTCTTCTTTCAAGGCATTGCTAACACAGCCACATTCCTACATAACCTGGGGCTGCATCATCGACTCTCAGCTCTGAAATGGGCGGAAAAGTACGTATGGTATATGCGGACAGGAAGAGCATGTGTTCGAGAGGCAGGCTTGTTTGTGTAATTCTTGTGAATATTTAGCATGTATAATTCAAGTGTACGAAATTTCAACAACGAATCCATAATGGATGTTCTTATGGAAGACACAAGTTCTGAGGATGAGGATAACAATTACACACTAAGTAAACATGATGATTCTGGCGCTTCAGGCAAGTAAATGTAGATAATGAGCTAATTTCAAATCGGTGTGAAATGTAACGTAGTTTTATACCGCTTCGTGAAGTGGGTTCTGTAATACTGTTTTATACAGCTTCCTAAATAAGTGGGTGTTTCCCCGCCTACCTGCAGCAACTCGATGCAAGCCCGTCGTCAAACAATGAACAGTGGCAAAGCAAATTACTGGTTGTAAACAAGGATACCGGTGCCAATTGACCAATTAGGTTAGAATTTGTATTAGTGTGTTTCAGTAGATGTGTCCACAATAATAGAGATTTTGAAATATAACCGAACTGGCATCCATAGCTGCGTCAGATTTTTTTCGTTTATACAACTTAATATCTTCATAAATTTACATTTAAAACTTGCTGCAGTATTATGATAATTAAAACTCATTTTTGTGTAGAAGAAATGGTGATATGTCTAAATATTCCGAATGTTGTTATAAACATAGCTTACCCTAGCATTGAAAAAATTTCAAAAACCATTCAAAATCCTGCAATTTCTGGAGGGTAGCACATTCAAATATGGCTGTCTCCAATGTGTTAATAGTATATACTGACCAAGAGGCTGCTTTCAAAGCACAATCCGGAATCGAAGACTGTTGTTGTCTAAAGGGGTCCAAATTCCAGGTCAATGGCCCCTCATAATGGTACTTATCACTAGGAAAGTAAGAACCATGGTATTTCTCACATAGCAGTAATAATCATGAGTAACATAGACTTACGGTGTTCCACATATTGTGGTACTACTCACAGGTAACGCAGACCTATGGTGTTTCTCACATTACGTCGCCACTCACAGGCAACGCAAACCCATGGTGTTCCTCACATAGGTGTACTAATCACAGGGACTAACACTATTGCGTGGTGTTCCTCATATAGTGGGTACTAATCACAGGCAACGCCCAGACCCGTGGTGTTTCTCACAATGGTACTAATCAGAGGCACGTAAGCCCGTGGTGTTTCGCATATAGTGGTACTTATCATGGGTACTGTAAAACCCATACTGATTCACCCTCTGTTGCTAATATAGTGGCACTACTTGCAAGTAAAGGCAACTCATGATGTTTCTCACATGGTGGTACTAATTATAAGTAGTCTCATGGTTCTAATTCAAACAATCCATGGTTGCCCCTTACGACAGGCAGGGGATACCATGGGTGTATTCTTCATCTGCACCCCCACCCACAGGGAGTCTATTGGTATGTCACCTTTTCAGTAACTGAATAGATTTTTAATTATCCAGCTTACTATAAAAGCAATTGTAAGTCCATTCAATGATGACCGTAACAGCATAAATGAAGACGTTCTTCACCTAAACGCAGGAAGTTTTATCCTTTTAAGTGTTGAGTTACCAGTTGACTGTTTGGTACCTTAGTGCTTAGTTTTTTCATTCATATGTAAAGAAAGAACTGTACAAGCCTCAATTTTTAACTTATCAGTAGGGTGATTAGCTTAAAATGTTTATAACTGTTGGTTCTTTACAAATCTAAATGCAAACTGAAAATCCTACACTTAAGTTCAATAATATTTTGAGAGAAAACAAAATTACACTTTTGTGCCCATGCGAACATTATCTTTATACAAAGTAAAGAGCCCAAAATAAAATTATTTCCCTAAATCTGTAGGCATTTAACACATACAACTTCGTACAAGTACATAAGTTGATATTTTAAAATACATTCTGAATCTGGAATGTGGTGTTAACTCAATTTTTCCCACTGATTGTGACACCGATTTGTTCAACTAACTGCACCAATTCCACTGGCACAAAAGTTTTTAAAAAATCAATGATTTTGGGGTTGTCATCAAACACTACTTGGCTCCAAGAGTCTGTCACAGTTACTTGAAAGTCTCTTGGAGAAAAGTCATCCGTCCACAATGAAAATAGTGATGAAATAGCTTTTGAAATCACCGTGTTTTTCTTTCGTTTAGAAGGAGGCTGTTTCTTTCTCACATACAATATTCAGCACACTCTGTATCACTGTCACTTTCAAAATCGCTTAACAATTCATTAAAATCATCATCATCTTCATCATCACTTTCCGCTGTGGTTAATAACTGAAAGATTCTTTGATCCGAAATAACATTGCTGCGAGAACAATTAGCTTGTTGTTCCGCCATGTCTGTTTACATCACAGATGAACTCCACAGACGTCTACAAAAAGCTCTGTAAGTTACTTCCCGAAGCTATAAGCTGTGATCAATTAGTTCCACGTAATGCCCAACAGATCACAGAACATGCCAGAGATCAAATCGGCACCCGAGAGTGAACCGCGAAACTCAAAAAAGTTCTCGCGTTCCGTCTATAGATGGGCATAGCAGTGCTGGACCGACTGTGTCAACCCACTTATAGGCGGGCATAGCATTCAGCGGGTTAAGGAATACAACAGTGTCGATACTGCCAGGTGATGATGCTGACACAGATTTCATAAGAACTCATACACTCTATTATGCCATCTTGAATGCCTCCACATATATCAAACTAGTAAGATAATGCTTATAAGAAATATGCGTATGGCCTTCAGTTTAATAAACGGAGTGCATATGACAAAATTATAAATTATAAATCATTACAGGTGCTTCCAAGAATCAGGTAATTTATTTATCTAGGACTGATTTGGAGTCTACTGACAGTAACCGGCGCTTCAAATTTAAAAGAAAGCAGTTCCCATTACGTCTTGCTTTTGCAATGACCATTAACAACGCATAGGATCAAAGTTTCGACAAAGTAGGTATTTAGTTACCTCGGTGTGTTTTCAGGCATGGTCAGTTATATGTGGCATTCAGTACAGTTAAAGCTGTGAGGGATGTAAAAAAGTTATAACTACACCATATCAGGGTCAGTTCCCCGAAACTGAAGGGTATATCTTAAAAAACATAGTTTACAAAGAAATACTAAAATCAGTCGATGAACAGGACAGTCAAATGCTATTATTTACAGTGAACCATAGCCTACATAATTTAAGTGATTACAACATGAATGTTGCAAGCAATCAAAAGAAGATTATGATATAGTAATTGTCAGCATGCACAAGAAGATTATGATAATGTAATTGTCACGGTTCAAAAATTCCATGTGTGTAGTCGCAACGGAAGTGTAAGTTTAAAGGCAAATGAATGGTCTTCCCGAGTTCAATATATTTTCCGTTACTTTTCTCATGCTTCCTTTATACATACATACATACATAGATGCATACATACATACATACATACATACATACATACATACATTTCAGCGTACAGTCTGCAAGCCTCTGAAAATTTACTAAACATCGCCACAATCCTCGATTTGCAACTAGTGTTGTGGCCTCATTTAGTTCTATACCTCTTATCTTTAAATCGTTAGAAACCGAGTCTAACCATTGTCGTCTTGGTCTCCCTCTACTTCTCTTACCCTCCATAGCAGAGTCCATTATTCTCCTAGGTAACCTATCCTCCTCCATTTGCCTCACATGACCCCACCACCGAAGCCGGTTTATGCGTACAGCTTCATCCACTGTTGTTTATAAGTTTCATTTCCGTATTGATGGATATTACTTTACATAAAAACAATATATATACAATTCTCCACCTTATCAATACGAATTTATTTTACATTACAAATATTCAAGACTAGTTTCGACCCCTATGGGGTCATCCTCAGTTGACATGCATTGTAAATTGTTCATAAAAACATCACGTATAGTGGTAAAAGTTTGGTATGTCTAGTACATGACTAGTGTGCATTGTTCATAAAGACACATATTACCTTACTGCTATTACTATCCAAATTTTAAGTTATATAGTATGGAACACAGATATATTAGTGTAACTCAACAGTGACAAGTTCAAATATTTACAGAAATGGCTGTTGATTAGTCACATGATATTACAGAACACAGGCTTAAGCATTTTTGATTTAAGTATCAGTGCAACATCTTGCTTTTATACATACTAGAAGCTAAATTCATTTTGTAAAGTCATTACATTCTGATTGAAACTTAGTGTGAGGTTAAAATTGAATAAAAATATATTCTAATGTGGACATTAAAATATTGTTAAAATGGGCATATAATCAAAAACAGTGATATGTATGCCACACATGTCTAGTATAAAAACTCATTACATTGATGCTGTTAGTGTGCAGTACAGCATATACACTGATTTGGAATAAATGGATTTGTACATATATTGTTCCAACAAAGTGGATCCATAAAAATATAAGATGTATAGGTAATTAGTATTATAATGATCCACTGCAAATTAGGTAATGCTGTTGTTTATCTGAAGATCTATTGGCAGCTACAGATGTTAAAGTTATTAAAAATGTTAATGGAGCATGTTTTCTTCCGTAGACGCGATGTTTAAGATTGGTGGCATTAGTCAAATATGATGAAAGTTATGCGTCTTGGTGCACGTTGGTTAGTTCTGGAAGCTTGTATGTAATGAAAAACCAAGGTGGAGTGTCTGGAAATAGAAATAAAAGTGTGATAATGTTGTGGATAGAAAGTGTGGTAGTGAAACGTATGTCGTTTACTTACGTAAAGTGCTGGAGCCGTGCGTTCTTAGTAGCTGCCTGTTGGGATCTGGTGCGCGTAGCTCTGAGATTGTAGTTAGCGGCGGTAGAGGGGAGGTTTGGGGGGATAGGTGGAGTGTTAGTAATAGGAGTGGGGTTGGAGGGGAGAGGGTTTTGAGGCGGTTGATTTGAACATATCGATTTTTGCTTGTTTATCCTTTTGATATAGAAAACTTTTAATAAGGGAATTACTGCATGAAAAAGGATGTTGTTTCTGTCTATACTTTCATTTAGGTTGGAGTTTGGATTCACATATTTGTCTAAATTTATGTAAAATTCTTCTATTATACTGAGTAAGGGACTTTTTGGGTTCATGTTAAGGATTTGCATGTCGTTCTTAATGTCTGTGAAATTATGTTTTTGATCGTCAATATGCTGACCCATAGCTGAAAAATGTCTGTGTTTGATGGCGTTTACATGTTCATTATATCGTATTAAAAAACTTCTACCGGTAAGTCCTATATAGCTGGCTTGGCAGTCGTTACATTTTAGGCGATAGACTCCTGAATGGTTGTATTTGTTTGTGTTATTAACTAATTTGGAATTGTATAGTATGTTGGTGTTGTTGCGTGCCGTTTTGTATGCTATTTTTAGGCCTTGTTTTTTGAAGATGTTTGTTATGGGATGTATATGGTTATTGTTATAAGTAAACAGTGCATATTCTTTTTTATTTTTAGTGATTCTGGTTAGCTTGGTTTTAGGCATAATAGCTGATATATATATGGATCACTTAGAACATCAAGAAATTAAAAAAATAGAAAATATAATCTATTGGTGCAGGTTTGTCGATGATGCATTTATAATCATGGACAACAGACATACTAATGAAAACATAATCCTAGAACAACTAAATAAAATAGATCCCCACATTAAATTTACCATGGACACTGAACACAACAACACCATAAACTACTTAGATATATCCATAACCAGACATAACAACCACCTAACATACAATATATATAGGAAACCTACCCATACATCAAATACAATAAAGATAGACTCCACCCACCCACATGCCCATAAAAGAGCTGCATACTATAGTATGATTCATAGAGCATACAACATTCCACTTTCAAAAGAAAATCTAAATAAAGAACTAAACACAATCCATGAAATAGCAAAACAAAATGGATACAAAAGAGAAATGATAAACCGGATCATCAATAAAGTCAAAAACCAACCTAAAACCAAGCTAACCAGAATCACTAAAAATAAAAAAGAATATGCACTGTTTACTTATAACAATAACCATATACATCCCATAACAAACATCTTCAAAAAACAAGGCCTAAAAATAGCATACAAAACGGCACGCAACAACACCAACATACTATACAATTCCAAATTAGTTAATAACACAAACAAATACAACCATTCAGGAGTCTATCGCCTAAAATGTAACGACTGCCAAGCCAGCTATATAGGACTTACCGGTAGAAGTTTTTTAATACGATATAATGAACATGTAAACGCCGTCAAACACAGACATTTTTCAGCTATGGGTCAGCATATTGACGATCAAAAACATAATTTCACAGACATTAAGAACGACATGCAAATCCTTAACATGAACCCAAAAAGTCCCTTACTCAGTATAATAGAAGAATTTTACATAAATTTAGACAAATATGTGAATCCAAACTCCAACCTAAATGAAAGTATAGACAGAAACAACATCCTTTTTCATGCAGTAATTCCCTTATTAAAAGTTTTCTATATCAAAAGGATAAACAAGCAAAAATCGATATGTTCAAATCAACCGCCTCAAAACCCTCTCCCCTCCAACCCCACTCCTATTACTAACACTCCACCTATCCCCCCAAACCTCCCCTCTACCGCCGCTAACTACAATCTCAGAGCTACGCGCACCAGATCCCAACAGGCAGCTACTAAGAACGCACGGCTCCAGCACTTTACGTAAGTAAACGACATACGTTTCACTACCACACTTTCTATCCACAACATTATCACACTTTTATTTCTATTTCCAGACACTCCACCTTGGTTTTTCATTACATACAAGCTTCCAGAACTAACCAACGTGCACCAAGACGCATAACTTTCATCATATTTGACTAATGCCACCAATCTTAAACATCGCGTCTACGGAAGAAAACATGCTCCATTAACATTTTTAATAACTTTAACATCTGTAGCTGCCAATAGATCTTCAGATAAACAACAGCATTACCTAATTTGCAGTGGATCATTATAATACTAATTACCTATACATCTTATATTTTTATGGATCCACTTTGTTGGAACAATATATGTACAAATCCATTTATTCCAAATCAGTGTATATGCTGTACTGCACACTAACAGCATCAATGTAATGAGTTTTTATACTAGACATGTGTGGCATACATATCACTGTTTTTGATTATATGCCCATTTTAACAATATTTTAATGTCCACATTAGAATATATTTTTATTCAATTTTAACCTCACACTAAGTTTCAATCAGAATGTAATGACTTTACAAAATGAATTTAGCTTCTAGTATGTATAAAAGCAAGATGTTGCACTGATACTTAAATCAAAAATGCTTAAGCCTGTGTTCTGTAATATCATGTGACTAATCAACAGCCATTTCTGTAAATATTTGAACTTGTCACTGTTGAGTTACACTAATATATCTGTGTTCCATACTATATAACTTAAAATTTGGATAGTAATAGCAGTAAGGTAATATGTGTCTTTATGAACAATGCACACTAGTCATGTACTAGACATACCAAACTTTTACCACTATACGTGATGTTTTTATGAACAATTTACAATGCATGTCAACTGAGGATGACCCCATAGGGGTCGAAACTAGTCTTGAATATTTGTAATGTAAAATAAATTCGTATTGATAAGGTGGAGAATTGTGTATATATTGTTTTTATGTAAAGTACAGCTTCATCCATCGAGTTAATTCCTTAATTAGCCTTTATCTCCTCATTCCGAGTACCCTCCTGCCATTGTTCCCACCTGTTTGTACCGGCAATCATTCTTGCTACTTTCATGTCTGTTACTTCTAACTTATGAATAAGATATCCTGAGTCCACCCAGCTTTCGCTCCCGTAAAGCAAAGTTGGTCTGAAAACAGACCGATGTAAAGACAGTTTCGTCTGGGAGCTGACTTCCTTCTTACAGAATACTGCTGATCGCAACGGTGAGCTCACTGCATTAACTTTACTACACCTTGATTCAATCTCACTTACTATATTACCATCCTGGGAGAATACACAACCTAAATACTTGAAATTATCGACCTGTTCTAGCTTTGTATCACCAATCTGACATTCAATTCTGTTGAATTTCTTACCCACTGACATCAATTTGGTCTTCGAGAGGCTAATTTTCATATCATACTCATTGCACCTACTTTCAAGTTCCAAAATATTAGACTGCAGGCTTCCGGCACAGTCTGCCATTAAGCCCAAGTCGTCAGCATAGGCCAAACTGCTTACTACATTTCCACCTAATTGAATCCCTCCCTGCCATTTTATGCCTTTCAGCAGATGATCCATGTAAACTACGAACAGCAAAGGTGAAAGATTACAGCCTTGTCTAACCCCTGAATGTACCCTGAACCAAGAACTCAATCTAGGATCAATTCTCACTGAAGCCCTATTGTCTACATAAATGCCTTTGATTGATTTTAATAATCTACCTTTAATTCCATAGCCCCCCAGTATAGTGAACATCTTTTCCCTCGGTACCCTGTCATATGCTTTCTCTAGATCTACGAAACATAAACTGCCTATTCCTCTCGTAGCATTTTTCAATTACCTGGCGCATACTGAAAATCTGATCCTGACAGCCTCTCTGTGGTCTGAAACCACACTGGTTTTCATCCAACTTCCTCTCAACCACTGATCGCACCCTCCCTTCCAAGATGCCAGTGAATACTTTGCCTGGTGTACTAATCAATGAGATACCTCGATAGTTGTTGCAATCCTTCCTGTTCCCTTGCTTATAGATAGGTGCAATTACTGCTTTTGTCCAATCTGAAGGTACCTTACCAACACTCCACGCTAATTTTACTACTCTATGAAGCCATTTCATCCCTGCCTTCCCACTATACTTCACCAATTCAGGTCTAATTTCATCTATTCCTGCTGCCTTATGACAATGGAGTTTATTTACCATCCCTTCCACTTCCTCAAGCATAATTTCATCAACATCATTTTCCTCCTCCCCATGAGCTTGGCTGTTTGCAACACCACCAGGATGATTTCCTTTTACATTGAGAAGATGTTCAAAATATTCCCTCCACCTCACCAGTGATTCCCTGGGATCTATTATGAGTTCATCTGAATTACCCAAAACACTGTTCATTTCCTTTTTCCCTCCCTTCCTAAGATTCTTTATTACTGTCCAGAAAGGTTCCCCTGCTGCTTGACCTAGCCTTTCCAGGTTATTACCAAAATCTTCCCATGACTTCTTTTTTGGATTCAACAACTATTTGTTTCGCTCATTTTCTTTCATCTACGTACAAATCCCTGTCTGCTTCGGCTCTTGTTTGGAGCCATTTCTGATAAGCCTTCTTTTTACGTTTACAGGCTGCTCTCACTTCATCATTCCACCAAGATGTTCGCCTTTTCCCATCTTCCTTTATCATCAGTTTAATTTTTGTCTTTTTTCGCAGCTATAGCTGTGACAGGCCACTAGTTTTATTTGGAATCATAGGAAACTGTAGGAATGAAGCAGTGAACACAGGGTTTGTGAAGAATAAAGTAGTAATACTGACAAAAACCAGAGGAGGTGGAAAGAATAATTCAGTGAACTACTGAATGTGAGAAACCGGACATTACAATAACAAAGGTAGAATGAGCAGTTAAAAAGCTGAAGATGGGAAAAGCTGTGGGAATAGATGAAGTAGCCATAGAAATAATCAAGGCTGCAGGACCAGCAAGACTCCAGTGGACTAACAGAATACCCAAGTGTGTATGGAGAGAGGAAAAGTGCCCAAGGACTGGGAAAAGGGGGGCTATAACACCGATATTCAAGAAAGGAGACAAGATGTACAGTAACTACTGAGGAATCACGATCATCTCCCATGTTGCTGAGATAATGGATAGGGTATTGGAAAGAAGAATTACCGAAAAGGTGGAAAGTCAGTTATCAGAGGAACAATTTAGATTCAGAAATGGAAGATCAACAGTGGAACCCATTTCCGTTCTGAGACAGATAATGGAAAAGAGCTGGGAATATGGGAAGTAGTAAATCACTTTTACAGACTTAGAAAAGGCAAATGACAGCACCTCCACAACAAAGGTTTAGGAAAGCCCAACACACAGGGGCATTGGCAAAGAACTAATAACAATGATAAAAGCAATATATCATCGTTGGGCCTGCAAAAACTCCTATGCGATAATATTTTTGGAGAAATACTGACCTGCAGCACATATGTTATGAACAGTGAAAATTCCCTGCCAATATTTGCACAATATTGAACCTTAGATGGCAGAATTTTACTGGCCAAAATTCTAAGCTAAAATATTTCACATAGTGGTTTTTGCATGTGCAACAATGATTTGATAACTATTGTAGCAGTGTGAAGACAACAGTGGGTAGATCAGAATGGGCTGGAACCATAAACAGGCTAAAACAATGAAGTGTGCCATCACCTTTACAGTTCATAATAGTGATGGATGACATTGTAAAAGCAGCACGGGAAGATTATAAAGGGGAAGGAATTAATGTATGATGTTTGCAGATGATAATGTGATCTGGAGAGAAGATGAGGAGGATGTACAACAACAGCTGAACGTACTGAACTGAAGGATTGAACAGTGGGGATTGAGGATCAACGTAGAGAAGAGCAAGATAATGGCGATGAGTAGAGAAAGTAAAATAGGAAAAGGAGCTACCAAAAATGGAGACAAGGAACTAGAAATAATAGAACATTTCAAATAATTGGGAACTGAAATGACAGAAAATGGAAGACTGGATACGGAAATTAGTAGAAGGATAAAACGGGGGAGTGCCTTTTATAACCAGGTATGGAGATTAATACGGAATATATATGTACCAATGAAGGCTAAGTCTCTGGACAATGACTCCGAGAGATGAGAGTAGAGTATGCGCAGCTGAAATGAAATTCCTGAGGAGTATGGTAAAGAAGACACGGAGGGATAGAGTGAGAAATTACGACTTATGAAATGAGCTAAATGTGCAAAAACAATACAGTGGAACAGAACAGACTGAGATGGTTTGGATATGTCAAGCAAATGAAAGAGGAAAGACTGCCAAGACAAGCACTGGAAAGACTGATGACAAGGAAAATAGGGCAAAGAAGACCAAGATTACGATGGACGGACTCTGTGATGAACACCACAGGACAACAGAACCTGGACTGCAACACAGTGTTGGATGAGGAATTTGCCCCCATCTGGGGTCAGCTAGAAAAGGAGAAATGATGATGATGAACCATGGGTTATAGACGGTTAGCACAGAGAGTGTAATTTATACTCTTGAGTTAAAAAGTATTATGCGGTCATGAATCAACTTCCTCCCGCCACAGCCAGCAGACTTGTTTGCACCTACAAGTTCTGGTCAATGCCATGCTATACTTAGTTGACGCTGATTTGTTATTCTGCAAGTGCAAGTGACGCCGACCAGAGAGAAGAGGCTTAAGCATTGCTTAGGGTCGTATTCATGAACGAGACTTTGACTTAGACTCAGAAGGCGGTAAGTCGCCATTTCCATTTCATAATCGCTACTTGGAGGTAAGTAAACTTAAATGGCGACTTACTTCCAAGTCGCCGATGTTCCGTACTTAAGTAGACTCTGAGATAAGAAAAATATTAAAATGGCAGATATTGCTGATGTAGTTAATTTTGTAGACGAAGTTGAAGAGATCCAGGAAATTATTCAGTACATTGTGCCTAATCCTCGGCGTATTATGAGAGATGCACAGAACCCAGTTGAATTTTATACAGAAAATGAGTTCAGAAAACGATATAGATTTGACAAACGTACAGTATTAGATGTACTAACGAAGTTTGAAGACGAATTACAGAAATATAATAATCGAGGATCACCCATACCTCCAATAATACAGTTGCTAATTTCGTTAAGATATTATGCTACAGGTAAGAGTAAAATAGTTGTTACTGTAGTGCAAATTTTTTGCACTTTCTACTTATTGTGTTATCTAGTTAGGTTAAGGGATGATCAGTACAGATTAATGCATTCTAATGGGAATTACAATAGCCTTTCACACTTCCATGGTTTTCAGGTAACTTCCAAATTGACTCTGCTGATTTACGAGGAGTAAGCCAGCCCTCAGTATGTAGAATAATCAGAAGAATATCGATCCTGATTGCCCGAAAGAGAGCACAGTTTGTTTCGTTCCCAAATGAAGCTGAATGTCGAAATAATGCGGGTCGTGTGTATGAAAGATCCCGATTCCCTGGAGTGGTTGGAGCTACTGATTGCACCCATGAACCAATAATAAGTCGAGGTGGCAACCATGCTGAGGTTTTCCGTAATAGGAAAGGAATTTTTAGTTTCAATTGTCAGGGCATAGTCAACCACAAGATGAAGTTTATTGATTTCGTGACGAGTTGGCCGGGTTCTACACATGATAATAGAATTTTCAACAACAGCAGGATTTGTTTACAATTTGAAACGGGACAGCGACGTGGATTACTCGTTGGAGATAGCGGTTACGCTTGCAGGCCATTCTTGATGACACCCCTTATTAATCCTCAAACACCAGCTGAAGAAGCATACAATGCCTCTCACATTCTTGCTAGAAACGTAGTAGAGAGAACACTCGGAAGCTGGAAGAAAAAATTTCAGTGTTTATCAAGAAAGTTTACATTGAAATTAAACAACATACTTCCGGTCATTGTGGCTACGGTTGTACTTCATAACATTGCTGCAGATCGTGGTCTCCTGGAAGAACCTGATGAAGGGAATGACGGTGGTGAACATCATGACCGACCTACACCCCAAATGTTGGGAGCTGTAGCCAGAAGACGCATCATAGAACAATATTTTAACTAAAAGTGTTCTGTGGCATCTAAAATAACTATCTAAAATAACAACATTACTCTTTCATAAATGCATTACCACAATTATGTAATATCATTTGCTTCATAAAATTGCTTTATTAATGCCCTAAATTCTATTTTATAATAATTGTGCCCATTTATACAATAATAATAGTGTGTTCATTAATGTTAGTCATTTCAGGTTAGGTTAATATATATACATTATTAGTTGTATTTAGTTTTTTAATTGATGGAGTTCATTCATCTGCATAATAGTCAACTTATGCACCTCCTCTTGGTATTTCATCCTCGCTGCATGGAACTCTTTCTCCTGTTGAATCTTGAGTTTGTGAAGCTCTTTCATCTGCTCTACATCAAGTTCCCTCCTGGCTTGCAGATATGACACTGCCCCAGTTCGTGGTCTATTCACACATTTGGACATACCTGTACTCTTTCTTCTTTCTGTGGCTTCCTTTTCGGCTGATGATTCTGCCGGTAATGTAGGCCCACTCTCAGCTCCGGATGTTTCCAGTACTTCAGTGACTTCATCATACAACACCTCCTCTTCCTTCTCCTCTTCACCCATGAATCCATCACTGTCAAACTCACTCGGAATCCTCAGATTAAGGTGAGGTACTACGCTTTCCACTCTGCAAATAACCTTACTCCTCGTGGGTGGGGTTAACTTCCAATAAGTAACCAGGGGAACCTGACCCCTACAGAGCGCGTCCCCATGTGGCGGATAGGGGGCCCCTACAGTATGTAGGGCTGGTTGAAATAACCAATACAACCCGCGGACCAACAGGTAGCCCAATTCCTGGGGGTTTTAAAATACTGGGACACCCTCTCTCCAGGGGTCATAAATATGGAGGGCCCTTGCCCTGGGTTAAGGGTGAAGACCTCAACGGCATCTACGGCGGAGAAGATGGACTTCGGTACGGCGGAGATGGCGGAAGAGGCAACCCATCCTTCTGGGGTGTACAGATGGAACCTACTGCCTTGTAGGATGAGGAAGGCATCCTCAAAGGCTAAGGGAGTAAACCCTGAAAGAAAATCCTCTTATGCGTTAGGCCTAGCAAGTCAGCAGGAGAGTACTGAGTATAGTTGCTTTCAATAAGAAAAAGAGCCTCGGAAAGAATATTATAGACCGGACTGACACGTCCTCTCAGACAATTGTAAAGTATGATGACCATAAGGCTGATGATATACAATGTTCTGAAAGGAAACCCCAAATAAAAAAGAGACCCAAATACCGAATTGGAACTATGAACATTCTATCGTTAACTGGAAAGTTAGAAGAACTCCTAGACATGATGGATAGAAGAAAAATATCAATATTGGGATTAAGTGAGACCAAATGGAAAGGGATTGGAAGTAAGACACTTCGTGGAGGTTATAAATTATACTGGAGTGGACAGGAGAAGGTAGCGAAAAATGGTGTTGGATTCTTAATTAACGAAAGGACTGATGCTACAGCTGAAGTTATCTGCAAAAGTGATAGAATCATTAAAATGTCCATGAAACTGGAGAACACTAAGTACACCATCATACAAGTGTATGCCCCACAGACAGGCTGCAGTGAGGAAGACAAAGAGAAATTTCGGCAAGACCTGGAAGATACAGTTAATGAGGAAAATGTTATTATTATTGGAGATCTAAATGCGCAAGTTGGGGTAGACAGACTTGGGTACGAGAACATCATTGGTCCACATGGATTTGGACAAAGGAACCCAGAAGGAGAACAACTATTAGATCTGTGCAGAAGAAATGATCTTATAATCAAAAATACATTCTTCAAAAAAAGACAGTCACAGAATAACAAGGTACAGTTGGGATGGCCAGTATAGAACATTGATTGACTACGTAATCACAAATAAAGATGGTGGCAGGTACATCACAGATGTAAAGGTCATCCCTAGTGAAAGCATGGACAGTGACCACAGATTGTTGGTAGTAGACTTCAAACATAAGACAAATGAAACGCAGAAACTTATTACGAAAAAACCAAGGATTAAAACTTGGAAGTTGCAAGAAGTCCAAATAAAGGAAGAATACAAACTAAGGATTCAACAGAGTTTGCCGAAGTGTGAAGTAACCAGCGTAAATGAAGAATGGAAGGCCTTCAAAGACACCTTTGTGGGAGAAGCCAAAAACCTATGTGGAGTTACAAGTTCTATCAAAAGAAGAAAGGAGACACCATGGTGGAATGATAGAGTGAAAACAGCGGTGAAAGAAAGAAACCAAATAAAGAAGGCACTGGACAAGGAGAAACAACAACAGGGACAAGAACGAAATGAACAAGAAATACAAAGACTTCAAGGAGAATACAGGAACAAGAAACTTGCTGTAAAAAGAACATTGTAAGGGAAGAAAAAGAGAAGAAATGGAATGAGTTTGCAGACAAACTGGAAGAGGACAGTAGAGGAAATATGAAATTGCTATACAGAGTAGTGAAAAACAAGTGAAGGGATCAAGAGACCATAAAAGCAATAGAACGTGATGATGGAACTCTGGCACAAGAAGAGGGAGAAATTAAACAAGAACTCAAGATCTATTTCGAAAAGCTGCTGAATGGAGATACAGAAAACATAACAACGGATAGAGGAGAGCCAAGTCGAGGAACCACAACTGAACCACCAATTACATGGCTTGAGGTTGAAAATGCGCTCAAGAGCATGAAGAAAGGAAAGGCAGTGGGCATAGATGAACTAAGTGCAGATATGCTGAAAGCAGCGGGAGTTCCAGGAATCCAATGGCTCTATAGACTGCTCAACAAGATATGGGAGGAAAATACTATTCCTGAGGACTGGAAGATGGGCATCATTGTACCTCTGTTCAAGAAAGGAAGCCGACGAAAATGTACTAATTACCGTGGTATCACACTACTGTCTCATGTCCTGAAAATATTGGAAAAAAATAATAGAGACCAGAATCAGAGATATTGTTGAACCAATTTTGGAAGAAGAGCAGTATGGTTTCAGACCAGGAAGGTCAACTACAGACCTTATATTTGCAATTAGAATGCTAATGGAAAAATACTGGGAGAAGAACAAGCCTTTATTCCTAATATTTTTGGACATTGAGAAAGCATACGATAGTGTACCAAGGGAAAGAATTTGGCAATGCATGAAAGAACTTCAAGTGCGAGATAGCCTCATAGACAAAGTGAAAATGTTGTATAGTGGGAACAGAAGCTGTATTCAAGTAGGATGTGGTTTGTCGGACTGGTTTGAAACAAAGAGAGGAGTGCAGCAGGGCAGCTCATTGTCACCACTTCTATTTATTATTGTAATGGATGTAGTAATGAAATCTATTAAAAGGAAAGAACATGGAGATATCAAAGCCTTCACATTTGCAGATGATGTTGCCATCTGGAGTGACTCAGAAGATGAATTGGGAGAGAGAATACAAAGCTGGAATGAGGAGTTTAAGAAATATGGTTTAAACATCAGCAAGACCAAGACGGTGGTGATGAAAGTGTATGGGGAAGGAGCAGAACCAATAGTCATGTTAAATGAAGCTCAACTGGACAGCGTTCCAGTTTTCAAATACTTGGGTAGCGTTATATCAAATGACAACCTAGCAAAACATGAGGTGAACAATCGAATCAATAAGGCAACACAATTCTACCACCAGGTAAGACACCTGCTGTGGGATGAGCAAATACCCATGAAAACAAAAATGACATTGTACAAGTCCTATTATACACCAATTCTTACATACAGTCTCGAAACCACAACACTAACCAATAGAGATAATTCCAAACTTCAGGCAGCTGAAATGAAATTCCTACGCACTATGATCCAGAAAACCAGGAAAGACAAGATTAGGAATGAGAAAATTAGAGAAGAAGTAGGAATAGACAATTCTCTCCTAAATAAGATTCAGATATCAAGACTGAAGTGGTTTGGTCACATGAAGAGGATGCCAGTAAACAGAACTGCAAGGAAGGAATTTGACAGAAAGGTAGAAGGAAGACGACCCGTGGGAAGGCCACGAAGGAAATGGATAGATTTAGTTAAGAGCGATGTAATGCTGAGAGGTCATGATTGGGACAAGTTGGTGGAGGAAGAATGGTACAAGGACAGGATGAGATGGAGGAGGCCCATATATCACACCCGGGAAACTGGAGATGGTTTAGGATGATGATGATGACTACGCTTTCCACCATTGCCAGAAAACTGTCATCCTTGTCACCTTTTGCACTAGGGCCTTCACCAGTTGCAATACTCTCCTTTCTTTGCTCCATTTTGCGTTGCCTAGATCTAAATTTAATATTGTTCCAACACTTTTTTAACTGCTCTCCACTTCTCTTGCTTGTGTTAGCTACACTACAAAATTTTACACTAATATCCTCCCACGCTTTTTATTTTTCCCTCATATTAATACTGTCTGTCTTTTTGTTTTCGACTATATCTTTCTTCTCTTTCACTAGTTCTAATAACACTCCCTTTCGAAGTTGTTGAAGGCTGGCAATTTTTTCTTTCCATCCATCGTCGAGAAATAGAAATAGAAATTTAACTGTATTGATTTTAGAGTCCAGTGCAATCTATAACGCAGGAAACAGCTGACTTTCTTCTTCTTCTACTGCTTTATTAAGAAAACAACCTTCAGTGACGCAAGACGCTGCACTGCTCTTCCATTGTTTTCATTGCCAACTTCATATCTAATTCTTCACATCGTAACTTACCAAAGTCTACTTACGCCAGAGTCTACTTTGAAAAAGTTGCGTCTATGAAACAGACTTCCACGAAACTCAACTAAGTGAACTTACGTAAGTCAAAGTCAAAGTCTCGTCCATGAATACGACCCTTAATGACTTTGCATTACAAGCTGACAGCAAAACAGTTTCCTTGACTAGGGATTAATTAATTAATAAATTACAATTGTGTCAAAGCTACCTGTAATGACAAAAATTTTTGAGATGAATGTTGACTAAACATGGCCTGTATGCCAGCGAGACACAGTCATGTGCAAGATATGCAATGTAACTGTATCGTGGCAACAACTGACATTCCTGCATGAAATGTGATGAATTGTCAAATTCAGTTACAGGAAGAATTAAACACCAAGAATCCGTAGCGGCTCTATTCAACACATGCAAAAAAGATGCCGTCTAGGAGTTTGTCAGGAATACTACTGAACGGTTCATAAGAGCAAAGACTTTGTTTGAGAAGGTTTATTTCTTTCTACTACCAGTAGTAGTAGTAGTAGTAGTAGTAGTAGTAGTAGTAGTAGTAGTAGTAGTAGTAGTAGTAGTAGTAGTAGTAGTGCCGAAGAGCTGGCTGTGCGGTTGGGGGCGCACAGCTGTGAGCTTGCATCCAGGAGATAGTGGGTTCAAACCCCAATGTTGTCAGCCCTGAAGGTGGTTTCTGCGGTTTCCCATTTTCACACTAGGTAAACACTGGGGCAGTACCTTAAATAAGGCCACGGTCGCTTCCATCTCAGTCCTAGGTCTTTCCTATCTCATAGTCGCCATAAGAACTATCTGTGTCGGTGTGACTTAAATCAAATTGGAAAAAAAATTGTAGAAGTAGTAGTAGTAGTCGTAGTAGTAGTAGTAACAGCAGCAGCAGTACACAGGTTGCATGCAGTCCTTAGAAATACTGTTCTTTTAATCTTTTAATAGTATATATGTACAGAGCAGTGGTATGTTATACTTGAAGTATTTTTTTCTTTTCTTCAGGGGCTAGCAATTTAACACATGCCAAAATACTCTTGAAGGATCTGTCCATGAATTGGCAGCTGCCCAACTGGAGGAGGTGGAAAATAAGCTGGAGAAGAAGGAGGATGTATTTTCTCGTGAAACTGCACACAAAACCGGCAGAAGCATGTATGTGATTTCATGATGATAGCCCTTTGCAGTACCACTACTCTTGTCGGGGGATTGGGCCATCATCAGTTACACATATTTGAAAACTGGCACAATAAAACATTTAAATACACAAAAAAACATCTAAAAGAGATGAGATTAAATTAAAATAAGTCTGTAGTAAAAAACTTGCAGATGACACCAATGTTTATCTATAGATTGTTATTCTTGATGCATCCGATCCGTAGAGGGGGACTTAACATCTTCTGGGACACTACTTCTAACAATAAAAATCTATATTATAAACATACATACATACATTATCATTATAGACTGTTATGCCTCTCAGCGTACAGTCTGCAAGCCTCTGTGAATTTACTAAACGTTGCCAGAATCCTCTACTTGCAACTAGTGCTGTGGCCTCATTTAGTTCTATACCTCTTATCTTTCCATCATTAGAAACTGAGTCTAACCATCGTCGTCTTGGTCTACCTTTATTTCTCTTACCCCCCCATAACAGAGTCCATTATTCTTCTAGGTAACCTATCCTCTTCCACTCGCCTCACATGACCCCACCACCGAAGCCGGTTTATGCGTACAGTTTCATCCATAGAGTTCATTCCTAAATTAGCCTTTATCTCCTCATTCCGAGTACCCTCCTGCCATTGTTTCCACCTGTTTGTACCAGCAATCATTCTCGCTCCTTTCATGCCTGTTACTTTTAACTTATGAATAAGATATCATTGAGTCCACCCAACTTTCACTGCCATAAAGCAAAGTTGGTCTGAAAACAGACCGATGTAAAGATAGTTTCGTCTGGGAGCTGACTTCCTTCTTACAGAACACAGCTGATCACAACTGTGAGCTCACTGCATTAGCTTTACTACACCTTGATTCAATCTCGCTTACTATATTACCATCCTGGGAGAACATACAACCTAAATACTTGAAATTATCGACCTGTTCTAGCTTTGAATCACCAATCTGACATTAAATTCTGTTGAATTTCTTACCTACTGACATCAATTTAGTCTTCGAAAGGCTAATTTTCATACCATAATCATTGCACCTATTTTCAAGTTCCAAAACATTAGACTGCAGGCTTTCCGCACAATCTACCATTAAGACCAAGTCGTCAGCATAGGCTAGACTGCTTACTACATTTCCACCTAACTGAACCCCTCCATGCCATTTTATACCTTTCAGCAAATGATCCATGTAAACTACGAACAGCAAAGGTGAAAGATTACAGCCTTGTCTAACCCCTGTACGTACCCTGAACCAAGAACTCATTCTATCATCAATTCTCACTGAAGCCCAATTGTCAACATAAATGCCTTTGATTGATTTTAATAATCTACCTTTAATTCCATAGCCCCCAGTATGGTGAACAACTTTTCCCTCGCTACCCTGTCATATGCTTTCTCTAGATCTACAAAACACAAACACAACTGCCTATTCCTCTCGTAGCATTTTTCAATTACCTGGCACATACTGAAAATCTGATCCTGACAGCCTCTCTGTGGTCTGAAACCACACTGGTTTTCATCCAACTTCCTCTCAACGACTGATAGCACCTTCCCTTCCAGGATGCCAGTGAATACCTTGCCTGGTATACTAATCAATGAGATACCTCGATAGTTGTTGCAATCCTTCCTGTTCCCTTGCTTATAGATAGGTGCGATTACTGCTTTCGTCCAATCTGAAGGTACCTTACCAACACTCCATGCTAATCTTACTACTCTATGGAGCCATTTCACCCCTGCCTTTCCACTATACTTCACCATTTCAGGTCTAATATCATCTATTCCTGCTGCTTTGTGACAATGGAGTTTATTTACCATCCTTTCCACTTCCTCAAGCATAATTTCACCAACATCATTTTCCTCCTCCCCATGAGCTTGGCTGTTTGCAACACCACCAGGATGATTTCCTTTTACATTGAGAAGATGTTCAAAATATTCCCTCCACCTCTCCAGTGATTCCCTGGGATCTATTACGAGTTCATCTGAATTACTCAAAACACTGTTCATTTCCTTTTTCCCTCCCTTCCTAAGATTCTTTATTACTGTCCAGAAAGGTTTCCCTGCTGCTTGACCTAGCCTTTCCAGGTTATTACGAAAATCTTCCCATGACTTCTTTTTGGATTCAGCAACTATTTGTTTTGCTGTTTATTTCAGCTACGTACAAATCCCTGTCTGCCTTGGTCCTTGTTTGGAGCCATTTCTGATAAGCCTTCCTTTTACGTTTACATGCTGCTCTCACTTCATCATTCCACCAAGATGTTCGCCTTTTCCCATCTTTACACAGTTATTCCTAGGCATTCCCTTTCTGTTTCTAATACAGCATCCCTGTATGCCACCCATTCTCTTTCTACTGTATATCTTGAACCTGCTTACTGTCTACTGTTCGAAACTTCTCTCTAATCATATCCATGTACTTCTGTCTAATTTCCTCGTCCTGGAGATTTTCTACCCTTATTCATTTGCAGACAGATTTCACTTTCTCTACCCTAGGCTTAGAGATACTTAGTTCACTACCAATCAGATAGTGGTCTGTATCATCGAAAAATCCTCCGAAAACTCGTACATTCTTAACAGATTTCCTGAATTCGAAGTCGGTTAAGATATAGTCTATTATGGATCTGGTAGCCCTAGCCTCCCATGTATAGCGGTGATTAGCCTTATGCTTGAAGAATGTATTCGTGACTGATCAACCCATACTAGCACAGAAGTCCAGAAAATGCTTCCCATTCCCATTAGCTTCCATATCTTCCCCACATTTACCAATCACCTTTCGTATCCTTCAGTTCTATTTCCAACTCTCGCATAGAAATCGCCCATTAGCACTATTCTATCCTTGCTGTTGACCCTGACCACGATGTCACTCAATGCTTCATAAAAATAGTCAATTTAATCCTCATCTGCACCCTCACATGGTGAATACACTGAGACAATTCTTGTCCTAATTCCTCCAACTGACAAATCTACCAACATCATTCGCTCATTTACGTGCCTAACAAAACTATGTTTCGTGCCATGATATTTTTGATAAACAGCGCTACCCCATACTCTGCCCTTCCCTTTCTAACACCCACCAAGTACACTTTATAATCTCCTATCTCTTCCTCGTTATCTCCCCTTACCCGAATATCACTTACTCCTAGCACATCCAGATGCATCCTCTTAGCTGACTCAGCCAGTTCTACTTCCTTTCTTCCATAAACCCCATTAATATTGATAGCTCCCCATCAATTTCCATTTTGTTTGCCATGATGTTTCCAAGGAGTCCCTCGCCTGTCAAATGGGAGTGGGACTCCGTTACTCCCATAGGTTCGAGGCTTGCTTAAAATGTTCTGAGCTTGGTAAATTCATGAAGCAGGATGCTACCCTACTTACATACAGTATAGTCCAAGTGAGGATCTCTCCTCTAACGGATTATGGACCAGGTGGATTGTATAGTCCTAGCCGCCTCAGCACAGGGAGGGCCATGACTCAGAACATGTCCGAGATGCCCACTCCCATTCCATAGCAACTGGTATCCTGACTCTCAGGACCACTTACTAGGCCACTCAGGCATTGCCCATGGTTCACAAATTAGGACGAGACTACAGTAACCCACACCATGAATATAATAACAATAATTATTATAATAATAATAATATTCTTGGCTTTACATCCCACTAACTACTTTTAGTTTTCAGAGATGTCTTGGTGCTGTAACTCAGTCCTATAGGAGTTCTTTCATGTGCCAGTAAATCTACTGACACGGGGCTGATGCATCTGAGCACCTTCAAATACCACCGGACTGAGCCAGGATTGAACCTGCCAAGTTGGGGTCGGAAGGCCAGCGCCTCAACTGTCTGAGCCACTCAGCCTGGCAAAATCTATAGATTCCCCTCAATTAAGTTTCAAAAGTTCTTCAAGTTTATCTTTCACCACAAGGCTAAGCAAGATTAAGACTGTAGTTTACAATATAGTATCTTGTTATCCAACACATTTCTGCCACAGAATACTATGTGATGGTTGGTTGGGTTCGAACCTACCATCTCCCAAATGCAAGCTGACAGCTATATGCAACGTGCTCCAAATCGCGTAGTCACCTGCTCGGTTTCCAAAATCAAGTAATCAGACTACTGCTGATCATTTTTCATTGCTGTGAGGGAAGACAGTGAAAGAAACATGCAAGTAGTTCTGTCATAAATTGGACAGCTGTCACAGATGCAGTTGGGGAGAAAAAAATAAACAAGTGAAAATAAGCGAGTCAGCCATCACAAACGTCTTCCACAAAAATAAAGATGATTTACAGTTAATTTTATATTATACAGTATATGTATATTCTTAAAAAATATTTGTCGTGGCATCGACCTCTAGAGATCTCTTGCCACTACTTGGATCATATGATATGAACCTGCATGTAATTGGAATTGCAGGAGTGTGAAGTGTTGAATGTGAGGAGAGGAATATTAAGGACGACACAAACACCCAGTCCCCAGGCCAGGGATATTAATCATTTACAATTAAAAACCACTGACCCGGCTGGGAATCGAACCCGGGGCCGGATTATATATGTATATTACTGTACTGTGCAGCAGTAGAGGGTTGGTCCTATTAATAAATATTTTGAAAAAAGTAATTTGGTATCTTGCGCCATTGTCAAGCTGTTGAAATTAGAGAATCAGATTGCTTCGCAGGTGAATTCAAATGGGCTTTGTGAGGCGGTGTTGCTAAACCTGCACGTGGCCTAAGACAGGCACCAATCAGAGAAAAACACTTCTCTATGGGAGGAGGGATTTGAAGACTGATATCCAAGTTGACAGGACTGCTATGCCTTAGCAAGTGTGCTAAGACAACACCGGCTGGAACCAACTGTGTGTTTGATAGCTCTGAAGTTGGTCTAAGCCACCTGCAGATTTAGCAACATCCGCGCGCAAAGTCCATTTCAATTTGCTCACGATGTGATATGATTGGCTAACTTCAGCAGCTGATAAAATGACAACAGCACAAGGTATCAAATTTTTTTTTTTCAAATTATTTATTAATATAACCAACCCTGTAATGCTCATATACTCGGTTCACATTGTTTCCCACCACCCTGTATATGCTTTAATGGTTAATGCTGTACAAACAGCATCTTGTGTTACAAAAAAATTTGTATTAAAAATCCCAACCACACACACATGCACATCATAAAATGAAGCAACAAATTTAACATTTTAACTATGGTACTCAACATAGAAATTTAATTTTAGTGGTACACTCGCTTTATGCCACAAAATATTATGGAAAAGATGATGGCACTGTAACAAGG
Source organism: Anabrus simplex (assembly GCF_040414725.1). Classification (NCBI taxonomy): domain Eukaryota; kingdom Metazoa; phylum Arthropoda; class Insecta; order Orthoptera; family Tettigoniidae; genus Anabrus; species Anabrus simplex. The sequence goes on from NC_090266.1 coordinate 180,690,860, forward strand.
GTTGACTTATAATCAATGTTGGGCCAATAAATTAAACTTGTTGGTAACATGGATGCAAGAGCTCCAGAAACTGAATAAGTGTTGAAAAAACCAACAATTTGTTCCTAAAAACACCCATAAAAGATAATATATACAGTTGATAGAGGAACAGCTGGTAAAGAGATGTACATGTTGTAACTCAATGGAACTCTTGGTTTTAAGGAAGGTTGAGAAGAAAACCAGGGTCAAAACTACATTAATCTGAATATTTTCCACAAATTGTTACATTTGCTAAAGGTGAGGAGATTCAAGAGATAAATGGTGTGAAATTTTTTGGCTCTTTATATTGTGGCAAAATATCTGAAATTCATGCAGAAGCTGTGTTTGTGTGTGGACATGAGAGATGTTTAGTAGAACTGATTAGAAAGGAGGAGGGTTTTACCTATCCCACAGCCCATATTTTGTATGGAGAACTAAAGAAACTAATATACCTTATACAGATGGCATTTTGATGATGGATACTATTGCTGCTTTGCACTGATATGGCATTTAAAGTGCTGCTGCAGTCAAGGCTTGACTTCGGCAGACACAATTAAAGGAGTCAACAGAACTTCCCACATGTTTTCACTTGAAAATCTAAGTAGCCTGAATAGCATCAGGCTGGCTGACATTATCCCCAAACTTATCAAATTGCAGTACAGTCTGTTCCATATTCAAACTGAAGGAATGTGGAAAAGTCCCTTACCAGAGCAGGTAATGATTTTAGCAGAGTTTTCCTCACTAGATGAACAACTTGCAATAGTCTTTCTCAAATCAATCGCCTGTGGCACCTGTTCAGATGATCTTGCATTCCTGATGAAGTTCTCTTCTCTTTCTATCACATCAAACAGAGTCCTGAAATAAAATGAAAATGGTATTCTGTAAAAATATCATAATGGGATATACCATGAAGTGTCCGGAAAAGAACAAAAACGAACAAAAAACAGAAAAGAACTCAGGATAACAAAACATTGCAAAATATTACTAGATAAACACATAAAAAGTTACAAAATCATGCTTTGAATAACTGAAGTATAAAATGTAGTAAACTGAATTAAGCCTGGTCCGATGCCCAGTACATCACCATTAACACGATTACGACAAAAGGTTAACTTAGCATTTTTTTCCACCTATACCTTCATATATCTATCCAATTTAGGTGATTTAAAAAGTAATTTAGTTATTTATTTACAATTTATTAGATACAGGCTGGAAGAAGCCATTTTACATTCATTGTATAACACACTTAACTGCTAACAATATAGCAATGAAAATAAAACGAGAACAAAATCATAAAACAAGAATTAATGGCAGCAATAAGAAACAACACTAAGACAACAATGCTGACAAGAGGAGGCAAGAATCATACCTCAGGAAAGGTAGGTATGAAGTACAAAGGAGAAAACTATACCAAGGTTAGGAAGGTTGAGAAGAAAACCAGGGTTGAAACTACATTCATCTTCTAACATTTTGCTTGAATATAGGTCAGGGAGAAAATATATCAATGTTTGGAAGATAATTACTGAGGGTAAGTAGTCACTGAAAGTAGTAAGTAGTCATGCTCCTGCAATTCGAGGCATGGACGAGGCACATTATGCAAACAGTGGTTACATGTTGAATGGGAGGGAATATGCATTGGGAAATAGTTCAGTAACATGCTGCATTTAGATAGAACTTAGATAGAACATTTATTGAACATAACAGGCGACTTCGCCCCTATACATGTTCACATGCAGAGTAAAATAAATAATAAAGAATAATAATAATATAGTATTCTTCTAGCAGTCATTAGCTGTAGCAGTCACTCACTCAATGTTCAAACATGCTCATCCAGTGACCTTATTGTGCTCTGAACTTGCGTCACATTATTGTTCCTGACCTACACCTAATCAATAAATCAAACAACAACACTCAGCACTTCAGCACTTGCATTCCAGCCAACTTTAAAACAAATGGACCATGCAATCCCTTATCATTACCCAACTCCACCTAACTAAGTAATCGACCCGTATATTCTCTAATCCATTAGAATTTTATCATACTATCCCCTTCCCTTACATACATAACTATTCCACCTCCCTATTCCCCTGCCCACCCTCTAACTCACCCTCCTTCATTTTACTCTCGCAGGCCTTTTTTGTCGCACATAAATACCTGTTCAATTCACCCCCTTTTTCCCACTGTTTAATAATCCATCTCAGGATTGCTTTCTCATCCCCTCTCCCCAATATTTCCCGATGCTCGGCACTTAATAATCCATGTCTTATCTCCCTCGTTACCTCACAGACTCTTAGCAAGTGAAAATCATCATTCACATCTCCGCACAGTACACACCTTGTCTTATCCCTCCCCTGTAGCCACCCTGTATTCCTTTGCAAACCTAAAAGCCGCCACATTATCCCATACCGTTTTGACCTATCAACGTATCTAACATTCAACCCTGCTATCTCCTCTATTTTCGTCAAAACAGTCAGCGAGTTTCTCAGTCTGCTTTCCCCCAATTATTTCTGTCTATGGATATCTCTAATTCTCCTTTCCAGTATCTTCATCCCTCTCACTTCTGTCTTCGACCAAACCTCCCCCCACAGGTGTCCTAATCCTATCCTCTCCAAATATCCCTTTATTTTTTCTAACCATCCACCCCTATACATGCTCTTACATTGCTGTTCATACGCTGCCTGTAATACCCTCCCACCTTCCTGTCTTTTTAAATTCATCCAGTATCTGACTATTCTTTTCACACCCTCTGATTCCAAATCCTCCCCACACATTAATTCCGCCCCTACATTTGCTGTACACCTCGGTAAGCCCATTACTAACTTAGCAAAACTACTAACAATCCTTCTTAGTTCCTCTGTTCTCTCATCCAGCCCCCAAACTTCTGCGCCGTATAATACCCTCCCAAAAATTACCGACCTCAACACTAGCCTCAGTGTTTTATAACTGATCCCCGGGTATTTGGCTAGCAAATTTCTGACTGAGGCTAAGGCTGGTAATCCTCTATATTTCACCCTTTTGATCTGGTCATTCCACGTTCCTTTATCATTAAAAATAACTCCTAGATATTCCAACTTCCTTACCTGTTCCAGTCTTTCTCCCTGAATTACCCATTTACCTTCTATCTTTCTCCCCCTCGTGTGTGCTTCTATAATTGTAGGGGGCTAACCTTGGTTACCCTCTTCAATTGAAGATCCTCTTCGCGGTGAGGGGGACTAGTAGTTCCTTTCTTGCGATGCCGAATGGAGCCCTATTGGGTAACCATTCGGCATACAAGGAGGAGGAAGCTAAAGCACCGCCCAACCCTAAGGTGTAACGCGACCCGTGCCGATGGGGTGCATGGCACATGGGAGATGTGTCTTGAACGGAGCCTTCGAGATACTTGGCGACCTCTCGAAGTAAGTAGCCTTACCCAGGTATGCGTGGCTCTGCCTGGGCGGACATATATTTCCCTAGCTACTCGTGGGACCTACATGAGTTCCGCAGCCACCCATAAACCGGAGAGCTCTTCTGGGGCCTCCGAGAGAAATACCAGCACAACAACAACCGAAGGGGACTCTTCGGAGATACCCTCGGACAGTTCGACTTCAACAATTAGAGGGCTCACTCAAGAGGTGGGCAATCTGCAGGTGAAGAAGAAGAAGAAACAGCGCTCTGGCGCTGAAAAGAGGAGATACAAGAAGGCCTTAAAGGCCCGGGAGCAGGCCAAAGAAGGCCTAACTCCTGGGGCTGAGGGGACTTCTACTACCACAACAGCGACAACAGTGGAGGGATCCAATGGGCACAAGAGGCGGGACCCTGAATAGGGCTCTGCTTCTAGGGCACAGAGGACCCCACCCACTAAGATGCCAGCGGGGAAACGACTTCTGTCGGGGGCAACCCCAGAAGAAGATCGGCAGACCCGCAAGAGACCCAAAGTGGAGTACGCCAGGATAGCTAAAGCTGGGATCAGGATGGCCATAGTACCTGTGGGATATCCTGACCAGCAGCTATCCGAGAAACAGGTGGAAGCTGTGGAAGAGGCTATCACCTATCTGATAGACGAGCTTCCGGAGCAGGGGCCCATTAAGCCTCAGTTCCTGGACTGCTATCTGTCAAGGGGTGCGGCCGCCATCATAGCGGAGAACAATGAAACTGTAGCATGGCTTTCTAGCCTTGTTACAGGTATACAACCGTGGGAAGGAGCCAGGCTCACAATTGTGGGCATGGACAAACTCCTTTCCTACAAGAGAGTCATGGTCTGGATACCAGGACAACCAAAGGACAATAACGTCCTTTTGGGAAGAATGGCACGCCAGAACCATGGCTTAAATCCCACCAGCTGGAGGGTCTGCGACCGCAAGGAGGAGAAGAGAGGCGTCCGCCTTGTGGTCAGCATGGACTCCAGGGATGTGGAGAAAGTGGTGGGGAAGAAGATCTTCTGCGGGGTGCATGTGGCTACCTTCACATTAGTGGAGGGCAAGCGTGACAAGCAGAGGACCAACCCCACCACAGATAAAACCGAGACCAGCAGGGGCGAAGAGCTGGAGCCCGGACAGGAACTGGGGCCAGCCAAACCCCAGGATCCATCGCGGGAGACGGAGCTGCAAGTTCCGGAGACCGCATAAGGTAAAGTATTCTATGAAAGTAAAGAATGATTACTTTCATACAAGCAAATATACAACATTGTATAGCGGCCTCTAGGGTACTTAATAGAAGTATCCAGAAAGGCGGGTTTTCGGTCGCCCTGATACAAGAACCCTGGCTTAGACAGGGACATATCATGGGACTAAATTGTGCAGGTTTCACTCTATTCAGTGGAATAGCAGAGGAGAAGCCTAGAGCATGTATACTAGTTAAGGATCATAACGCTTGGGCTATACCGGGTTTCATTACTAGAGACCTAGTAGCAGTCCTAATGAGATATGAAGAGGGCGGACAGCCAAGAGACTTGGTTGTCTGTTCTGCATATTTCCCAGGAGACTCTGAATCTCCACCCCCGCCGGAGGAGTTCAATAGACTGGTGATATACTGTAGGAAACAAGGATTAAACCTCGTAGTAGGATGTGATGTCAATGCTCATCATAGCATTTGGGGAAGTAAAAATACAAACCGAAGGGGAGAGCACCTCATAGAATTTCTATGTACAACTGATCTTGAGATCATGAATATTGGTGATACCCCTACCTTCATTAATAATAGGAGCGAAGGGATCCTAGATCTTACCCTGGGTTCCATGGGAATCATGCAGGAATTTAAAGACTGGAAGGTCTCTCTGGAGCCTTCCTTGTCAGATCATAGACACATTGTGTTTTATATGGAGGGCTCCATCGAGATCCCGTCTTACAGAAACCCTAGACGAACCGATTGGATATCTTTTAGGGAGGACGTGAGGAGGGGACTGGAGGGAGGACCCTCAAATATAATTAAAAACAAAGAGGAGCTGGAGCTCAGTGTGAGTTTTCTCACACGGACACTGGTTACCTCTTATGAATTAAACTGCCCTATTGTTAAGGCAAAAAGAGTAACAGGAAGCTTCAAGTGGAATAGTTATCTTGAACACCTGAGGAGAAATACACGAAGGCTCTGGAATAAATACAGGGAACTTCAGGATCAAGAAAGCCTAGATTCTTACAAAGAATCACAAAGAAGGTACAAGTCAGAAGTCAAGAAGGCTTCTAGGAAATCTTGGAGACAATTTTGTGACTCCATTGAAAGCCAACACGAAGCGGCAAGGCTTCATAAAATTTTAACCTTGGATAGAAGGGCAAGGCTGGGCTCATTGGAGACTCCTTCTGGTGGATACACATCCACAGAGGGGGAGACCCTGAGCTTACTGCTTGATGCCCACTTTCCAGGTTCGGTAATCACGAATAGTGAGGTAGAATCGAGCGGATCCTTCAGACCCGATAAAAGTGGCTGGAGGGAAGCCGCAGAGATTGTTACCCCAAGAAGGGTTAAGTGGGCATTAGAATCCTTTGCCCCTTACAAAAGCCCAGGTGTGGATGGGATCTTCCCGGCGCTTCTTCAGGAGGCGGGGGGGGTCCTTATACCATACCTGGTCAGAATCTTTAGAGCCTGTCTCACTATGGGGTACGTGTACTCCTTGTGGCGTCAGGCGAAGGTGGTATTTATACCTAAACCCGGAAGGTCTTCATATACTAGACCTAAGGATTATAGACCCATTAGTCTAACGTCTTTTCTACTTAAGACCTTGGAAAGACTGGTGGATAGACATATCAGGGAGAAAGTATTAAGAGACTTTCCCCTGCATTCTCATCAACATGCATATCAACCAGGGAAGTCGGTTGAGACGGCACTACACCAGCTGGTTTCTAGGCTGGAGAGTGCCTTGGATCAGCAACAACTTGCTATGGTTGTATTCCTAGATATAGAAGGGGCCTTTAATTATACATCTTTGGGCTCCATAGAACGTAGTCTAGAGAGAAGAGGAGTGAGCAGTATGCTCATAAAATGGATTATGGCCTCACTGCAGGGCCGTCAAGTTCTGTTTACTCTCAACGCTGTAATGTTGAGAGCTAATATAGACAGGGGGTGTCCACAGGGAGGAGTATTATCACCAACATTATGGTGTCTGGTAGTGGACGAACTACTTACCAGGTTAAATGTTGGAGGAATATACGCCCAAGGCTATGCAGACGACATAAGCCTGATGGCGGTAGGAAATTTCCCCAGTACGGTTTCCGAACTCGTACAGAACTCTCTACGTAGGATGGAAAGATGGTGTCACGAGACAGACTTGTCGGTTAATCCCGATAAGACGGAGCTCGTGGTATTTACCAGGAGGAGGAGGCTAGACGGACTGTCAGAGCCTTTCCTATTCGGAAAAAAATTAGTTAAGACAACCTCGGTTAAGTACCTAGGGGTAATCCTTGAGGCAAGACTGAGTTGGAAGAAACATATAGATCATAAGGTGGATAAGGCTCGCAAGATTATGTGGGCCTGTCGCAGGGCCGTCGGGAAGACTTGGGGCCTAAGACCTAGGGTGGTCCAGTGGCTCTATATCTCCATTGTACGGCCCACGATCACCTATGCATCTATAGTCTGGTGGCCAGGCTCAGAGAGTAAAACTGTGAGCACCAAGTTAAACAGTGTCCAAAGACTTGCGTGTCTAGGAATAACAGGGGCACTGGATACTACACCATTATGTGCAATGGAGGCCATCCTAGGTTTTCCCCCCTTACATTTATATGTTAAGGTAATAACGGGAATGAGTGCCTATCGCCTTTGGTCACTCGGAGGATGGTCCTTCAAAAACCCGAATAGAGGTCATGCCTCTATTCTTACAAGGCTTCACCAGACTTGCCCTATGACAATGATGATCGGGGATCTGATGAAGCCTAACTTTAATTTGAATTATAAATTCACAGTGGTGATACCCACAAGGGAGGAGTGGGCCGCGGACGCTGGGGCCCGTCTTAAGTCTGGGGGCTGTGCATGGTACACAGATGGCTCGCGGACGGAGGCGGGCACAGGCGCCGGGGTCTGGGGGCCTAAGACAAGGCTCTCCCTTCCTATGGGTAAATATGCTACTGTTTTCCAGGCTGAAGTATACGCAATACTAGCCTGTGCTTTAAATATATGGAAAATGCCTGGACACAGAAGACACATCACTATATGTAGTGATAGCCAGGCAGCGTTAAAAGCACTATGTGCAGTTAAAACAACATCAAAACTGGTATGGGAATGCCAAAGGATGTTAGATCAGCTGTGTGAGTTTAGCTCAGTTACCTTATTATGGGTTCCTGGGCACAAAGGAATCAGTGGAAATGAAGAAGCTGACAAACTAGCGAAACAGGGCTCAATGGGTTCCTTCACAGGACCAGAGCCCTTCCTGGGAGTGTCACTCCGAAGTGTGAGACTGGCAATATCCCAATGGATAAACCAGTCTCACCTAGATATTTGGAAGAGGTTAACCATAGCAAGACAGGCACGTGAACTTATCAAAGGGCCTAGTCAAAGCTATAAAAAGGTCCTAATGAATTTGAATAGGACCAGAATGAGAATGGTAGTTGGACTGTTAACAGGCCACAATACCTTACAGAGACACCTACACATCATGAAAATCACCCAGGATCCGATGTGTAGAAGATGCGGCAAGGAGGAGGAGACCTCCGCGCATGTGTTATGTCAGTGCGAGGCTTTTGCAAGCACTAGACATCGATACCTGGGCTCACATTTTGTGAGCCTGGAGGACATCAGGAACGCCAAAATCCGGACACTAGTATCCTTTATAGGAGCACTAGGTCTGGACTAGGCAAACTCGTTCAAGGGGCACAAAGGGTCTTCATAGACCTACGTGTGGAGCTCTGCAAAAACAGGGCTCACCCATTTCTTATCTATCTATCTACTATCTTTCTTCTTTTGTCCACCTGGACTACTAATATTTTAGACTTATTTACATTAATTCTCAATCCCCATTTCCTCGCAAATAGAGTCACTGACTTTAAGGCCCTATTCATCGCCCCTGAAGTTATCGTCATCAATAACACATCATCTGTAAATATCAGTCCTGGTACCTCTAAACCATTAATCACCGGCACAGCCCAATTTTCTGCCCCAAATCCCTCTAAAATATCGTTGATAAATAAAATAAACAGTATTGGCGATAACTTGCATCCTTGTTTTAAACCCACCTTGGACTCTAAGGGTCCACTCAGACTCTCTTCTCCCAATTTTACACAAAACCTGACAACCCGATATATTCCTTCCACTGCCCTCAACATCTTCTCCGAAATCCCTAGCCTGCCTAATTTCTCTAATAGGGCCTCTCTATTCACCTTGTCAAAGGCTTTCTCAAAATCTATTGCTGCTAAATAAACCGTACTTCTAGCCATATTCTTATACTTTTCTAGAATAGTCTTTACTATCATTATATTATCCACTGTTCTTTGCTTTTTCCTAAATCCCCCTTGATAATCTGTTAAAATTTCATTTTCTTCCGCCCACCCGATTATTCTGTTCGCTAACACCCCAGTATATATTTTACTCAAAGAATCCAACAGAGATATATCTCTATAACTGTTCGCATTGTTCCTACTACCCTTCCCCTTGTATACAGGGCATATAATTCCTGTTTCCCATTCCTTAGGGTAATTACCTCCCTCAAATATCTTATTGAATAGTTTAACCATGCCCTCTATCATTATCTCATTTTTGCTAATTTCCTTCCAAAACTTGTTATTTATACCATTACACCCCCCGGCCGACTTCGCTCTGGCTCTGCCTATCACTCTCAGGATTTCCTCCCTTGTGATTTCTTTATCCAGTTCATAAATTGCCAATCTCCTATTCCTCCAAATTACTTCTTCTCCCAAACCTCCCCATCTTTCATCCCCCTTTTTCCCTAGTAATTCATCAAAGTGTCTGACCCATTGCACTTCCTCAATACTCGTTTTCTCTATATTCCTTCCACCCTCAATAATTTTATTAATCTTGTCCCAAACTCTCTCAAAATTATTTGTCTTGCAGTCATTATTTATGGTTTCCATTTGTTCCTCTAACCACGTCTTTTTTGTCTCACAAATTTTCTTTTTATACTCCTTCCTCAATCTACAGAAAAACTCCCTTTCTTGGCTCCCACCTTTCCTTCTATATTCTCCTAACACGTCCATCACCTTCCTCCGCATTCCTTCAAACTCCCTATTAAACCATTCTTCTCCCTCTTTCTTATTTCCCTTTCTAGCTTTTGCCTTCTGCGCTATTATCTTTATTGGATGTAGCAGCAATTCCAAGGCTTTATCAGTATTATTCTCTTCTAACGCCCCTTCCCACCCATATTTCAGAAGTTGTAACTCCTCTTTTACTACCCTATTCCAATCCCGGCCCACCTTCTCTGTCCATTTATACTTATTATAACCACTCCCTCGTTTATCATTTGTCTCATCTTCCTTCATTGTACACTTCTCTTCCCCCCTTTTCAGCATAACCCTCACCGGGAAATGGTGTGATTCAATCCAGTCTCTTATTTCCATTCTTACAACATCCTCAATCATCCCTTCCGAACTTAAAACCATATCTATCACACTACCACCATTCTCAGTGACATTTGTCAATTTCCCCGTCCTGTCACCCTCTATCCACCCATTCAGAATATACAAATTTCCCACAGCACACATCTCGAGGAGCTTCTCTCCATAACTATTTGTAATTTTGTCCTCACTCCTTCTACTTTCCAACAAACACATTCCATCCTCCCTACTATATACTGGGCTCTGTTCCCCTATTCTCGCGTTCCAATCCCCGAATAACAACATATCCTCTTCACCTGGAAACATTCCTCTTATCCTACCAATATCTACCAATAACTCTTCAAAAAAATATTTATTTGCATATGCTGAATTACTAAGATGGCAGTAAACAAAAGCTAGATTTATTTTCTTCCTCCTTCCCTCACCCCCCTCTCAATCTCAACCATATGGTTTCTATCATATCGGTCTCTATATCCTCTACTCTTTCACTAATTTCTTCCCTAATTAGAACTATCATCCCTCCTGGTGCTCGTCCCTTATTCCTCTCTTTTCTTCTATATTTATATTTTATCACAAACCCCTTCCATGAAATCTCCCTACGTGTTTCCAGCCACGTCTCCAAGAGTGCCACAACATCGAAACTTTCTATTACTTTCCGAACTTTCTTGTTTCCTAATTTGTTCCTTAGTCCCTCAATATTCACACATCCTATTCTCCAATATAGTTATAACTTTCCCTCCCTCCCTTCTAGGTCTCCCCCTCTTTTCTTACTTCTAGTAGTTATCGACCTCTCATCCCTCATCTCCATTCCTCCTTCTTTAACCAACCTATACCGTTCCATGCCCTCTGTATCTTCCATCCCTTTACGTACTTTTCCCCATATGTCTTTTAAGCTCTTACTTCTGACTTTACTCATAATTTTTTTACCTTCCTGTCGATCTGTCTCCTCGTGTCCTTTCTTGTTCACTACACCACTGCACTCTGCTCTCACCGATTCTTGCTGCTCACCCCCACTCACCTCCTCACTATTTTGGACTTCTGAATCCACCTTCCCTTGTCCTTTCTTGCTCACTGCAACACTACACTCTACTCTCCCAGTTTCTTGCTGCTCACTCTCACCGTCCACTTCACTATCTTGATCTTCTGTCTCCCGGCTGCACTGCCCATTCTCTTCTGAGATGCTCTCCTCTCCTGCCACGTCTTTCCTCCTCTTCTTTTCTTCTTTCTTCTTCCCATCTTGCCTTGTCATCTCACCACCCTCAACCCTCTCTTTTTCGTCCATCTCCTTTAACTTCGTCACAGAGTGTACTCTAACCCATCGCCCGTTTGTCACCTCCAACCTCAGACCTCTTATTCGGGCCTTTAGCCCCTGGTTCCTCGCTCTCCATAGGTGCCTATTCAAGATCCTCATATTTTCACTTCCTTCTCTTCCCATGTCTCTTTTCACCCTTATTTTCTGTCCCTGTAAATTCTTACTGTTACCTAACACAATTTCTGCCATTAAGGTAGATAAAAATTTTACCCTAATTGGCCTCCGACCTTTAGTTTTACCAATTCTCTCTACCTCGTCTATGTCAAGACTACTGAAATTTATCTTCATTATATCACGTATAACTTCGAACACTTTGTCTATCAGTTCCAACTTGCCCTCCCTCACATCTTCCTCAACTCCATATATAAATATGGCTTTCTTCCATCTCTCCTGCTTGTACTCCTCCTCTTCTTTCTTCATCCTCATCGTCTCCTCTTTCAAATATTTCACTTCCCCTCTCAATAACTCGATTTCTTTCTCATTATTATCAACTCTTCTGCTTGATTCCTCCGTCCTCGTTTCCAGCCATTTCTTCATGTTGCCTATCTCCTTTCTCTGCCCCTCCATCATGTCCTTTATTTCCTGCACTTTCTCCCACTGGCATTTCTCCTGCATGACTTCACTCACAACCACCCTGAGTGCGGCCAAATCCTCTGTGTTATATTTTCCACTGGTATTTGGGCCTGGGTTTAATTCCACCCCCCAATAACAAGTAGCACCGCTATCACTGCCACTACCAGCGCCGCTTCACTCATTTTTAATCCGTCCTTACTTATCACCAATCCATTCCTGTTCTCCTTCTTCCGCTTCGCCTGCCATTTGCCAATAGCGGCCTGGTACTGCTCGATGCCAACCATGTTCACCGCACGCACTACTCTACACGACCTCTCTCCTCGACCGCTCGAGCTAGACTGATGTTGCATTTAGTATAGCCATTCATTATCATATGTAGATAACACAAGGTTGAAGAACTCTAAATGGTTTCATAGGTCAAGTACATTGAGTTGGTTTAAGATGTCCGATTTGGTCAAGTGTCTTAGAGAAGGATTACGTGCTTTAGCAATAGAAATAAAGAAACTGAAAACAATAAATTTAGAAACTTTAGTTATGGCAGACGAGGAACAAACAGGGGAGTTGGGAAGAATATATGACGTAAAAGTATAGTTTAAAGAACCAAGATCTTTAATTTCTGTTAACCTGTAAAGAATGCCAAGACTACGCATGACACAGCATTTGCCTGGTATGAAAATGGGAAATCACGGAAAACCATCTTCAGGGCTGACAAAAGTGGGGTTCGAACCCAATATCGCCTGAATGCAAAGGTACATACTGCCTTATTTAAAATTTATCTTTGACTATGTCATAAATAATAGTGTAATACCACAGGAATGGAAGGAATCTATAATAATACCAATTTATAAAGGAAAGGGTGATAAAAGGAAACCAGAGAACTACAGACCAATCAGCCTGACCAGTATAGTTTGTAAAATACTGGAGAGTTTAATATCGAAGTACATCAGAGGGATATGTGATGATAAAAATTGGTTCATGAGGAGCCAGTATGGATTTAGAAAAAAAAATTCTTGTGAGGCACAACTGGTGGGATTTCAGCAGGACATATCAGATCAATTGGATTCAGGAGGTCAGTTAGATTGCATAGCCATAGATCTTTCCAAAGCCTTTGATAGAGTGGAACATGGAATATTATTAAAGAAATTGGAGGGAATAGGATTGGACATAAGAGTTACACGTTGGATAAAAACATTTCTAAATTCAAGGGTTCAGAAAGTCAAAGTAGGAAATAATGTATTTCAGGAAGAGAAAGTTTGGAAGGGAATTGCACAGGGTAGTATAATCGGTCCGTTACTTTTCTTAATATACGTAAATGATTTAGGGAACAATATAACATCAAAAATAAGATTGTATGCAGATGACAATTGTTTATAGAGAAATAAATAACATTGAGGATTGTTCAGAATTACAAAGGGACCTTGAAAGTATCCAACAATGGGTTGAAGAAAATAATATGAATGATAATGGATGCAAATCAACTGTTACAACTTTTACAAACAGGAGCTTTAAAACTGAATTTGAATATACTTTGGATGAGGTAGTTATCCCAAAAGATGGCAAGTGCAAATACTTAGGTGTGAGATTTGAAAGTAATTTGCACTGGAAGGGTCATGTTGATGACATTGTTGGGAAAGCATACAGATCGTTACACATTATAATGAGGCTACTTAAAGGATGCAACAAAGAATTAAAAGAAAAAAGTTACTTGAGTAAGGTTCGTCCATTATTGGAATATGCAAACAGTCTTTGGGATCCTCACCAAGAATACCTAATAAAAGAAATAGATAGTGTGCAGAGGAAAGCAGCAAGATTTGTAACAGGGGATTTCAGAAGAAAGAGTAGTGTATCAGAAATCTTAAAGGAACTTGGGTGGGAAACTTTAAGTAAGAGAAGGAAGAAAACTAGACATATAGGATTATATAGAGCCTATACAAGAGAAGAAGCATGGGGAGATATCCGTGAGAGGCTTCAGTTGGAAAATAATTATATCGGCAGGACTGACCACAAATACAGTATATTAGAAGGAATTTTAGCAGAAGCGATTGGGGTAAATTTTCATTCATTGGGAAGGATATGAAGGAGTGGAACAGTTTACCAGGGGTAGTGTTTGATCCTTTTCCAAAATCTGTACAGATATTCAAGAAGAGAATAAACAGCAACAGAGAAAATAAATGAAGTGTTAGAGGGCATTCGACCAGTGCAGGTTATTGTAAATAAAAAAATGTGTGTGAATAAATTAATTCCATCCCCTGGTCTTTTTTTTTTTTTTTTGCTAGGGGCTTTACGTCGCACCGACACAGATAGGTCTTATGGCGACGATGGGATAGGAAAGGCCTAGGAGTTGGAAGGAAGCGGCCGTGGCCTTAATTAAGGTACAGCCCCAGCATTTGCCTGGTGTGAAAATGGGAAACCACGGAAAACCATTTTCAGGGCTGCCGATAGTGGGATTCGAACCTACTATCTCCCGGATGCAAGCTCACAGCCGCGCGCCTCTACGCGCACGGCCAACTCGCCCGGTCATCCCCTGGTCTAAGGAGTTTGGACAGCCAAAGTAGGGGACTGCCTGTAGGGGTGAAGTACAGTGGGGACTTCGAGGGCCCTGGGACCGCTACAGTAGCTGTGAAGGCCCTTCAGGAATTCTGAAAAGTGGTGGCAAAAGGGGCTCTGGTTAAGACGCAGCAGGTCGTTATGCTACTTAGGTTCCAGAACGGGTTAAAAGAAAAAAAGTAAATAAGTAAATAAATGCAATGTAAATATTAATCTTATACCAGTTGGATAGTATCATTTGAAGTAATTCCACATACTGTATATCAATTGACTATATTTGTAAGTAGTACAGGAGATATTATAAGTAGAATTTTGTAAACAATATAAATTTATTAAGGATGAGCTGTGTGTTTAATAGAAAACATTGTTAGCGCAAATTGTATAATATTGTATTATAGGAAAATTTTCTTCTCTTGTTAATTTAATATTTAGTGCTTGACAATAATGTATTTTAGTGTACCATTTGCCACCGAGGTAGACACCTCATTTGCAAATAAAGAGATTTTGATTTGATTTGATTTGAATGCGAGCTCACAGCTGTCCGACCCAAACTGCATGGCCAACTCACTTGGTGTGTACCTTACATAAGGCCATGGCCACTTCCTTGCCACTCCTAGCCCTTTCCCATCTCATCGCCATAAGAACTATCTGTTGATAGTCCTCCTACAGCTATAAGTGTTGGATGTTATTCCATTTATCACTTAATTAATGATTAAAGTTTTAGAAGTGAACACCACAATAGAACCCGCTTGAAATACAACCTCAATCACAGTATGCAGACAGACATGTTAGTTGTTCAGATCAAGTGATGTGCATGCTGCAATACTATTGGTGGAGTGAATAATAATCTACATTTAGCAGTAAACTGCACCATGGATAGTGTTCCTTTTGAGAAGTGCAATTTTCAGCACAAAATGTGGTGGGGATAGTGGCATTTTAAAACTAAAATGTAACTTTTAGGTGATGAAGATTTATTTCCAAAATACGAGGATTGTGGCAGAAGTCGTGGCAACTTTTTTTTCTTCTTGTAGATATGTGAACGGATCACAAACGTATATGTGTCGTGTGGACGTTCTGCAGGCATAGTGTGTATTCAAAACAACAGATGGCTCTGTGATAGCTGGTAGTAGCGCAGCGAGGGCTGTGAAATCAGTCAGTTGGCGAGTGTCGTGCAAGATGGAAGTAACCCGTGGTGAGCAGCGCGCTTACATCAAAATAGCCGTTCTCCGAGGAAGAAATGCGATGGAATGTCACAGTGAATTAGTGGAAGCCCTTGGGAATAATGCCCTACCATACCGTACAGTAGCATGGTGGATAGGAAAGTTTTAGCAAGGACGTGTGTCAACCAGTGATGAGCAACGTTCGGGACGACCTGTCAGTATGCGGACCGACATGGCATGTGCCGTCATCGAGCAGCTCCTGGATAAAGACAGACGATGGATGCTACTGGAGTTAGAGAGGGCAAGTAGCATCAAGAAACGCACCGTCCACAGCATATTGCGTAATGAGCTGAAACTGCGCAAAATCACATCGCAGTGGGTACCGCATGCACTGACGGAAGTTCAAAGATGGGTGCGCTATGCAATATGCTCCGACCACCTTGCACAGTTGCAACAGGACGGCAATCAATTCTTGTCACGAATAATCGCCATTGATGAATTTTGGGCCAGGGCATACGAACCAGAACTGAAACGTCAGTCCGTGGAGTGGCGACATGCTGGATCACCAAGGAGGCAAAAGGTCTGTCAGAATCCTTCCCCAGTCAAATTGATGGTGATCGTCGCGTATGACGTCAGGGGTGTCATTGTTTGCCACTTTGTTCCACATGGCAGAACAGTGACCGCACGTTACTACAGGGACTTGCTGGTGCAACAGGTACGACGTGGCATTCGGGAGAAACGTCCGGATCTTGTGGACAGTGCAATAATCTGGTACGACAATGCAAAACTACATAAAGCAGAGTGTGTAGGGCAGCTACTGCGAAGTTGGGGATGGGAAGAATTGGAGCACCCACCGTACTCTCCTGACATTTCGCCCTGTGACTTTGATCTCATTCGAAAGAGTAAGGAACCACTATGCAGTAGGCGGTTTGCAACACGAGAGGACATTGCTAATGCTGTGCGCTAACAGGTGACCCGATTCACACATGGTGCAGCAAATTCTGAGGCAGATGGTATTGAGCGCCTCCCACATCGTTGGCAGCGTGTGGTGTCGGTAGCAGGAGAATACTTTCAGGGTCTTAAGGCCCAGGTTTATTATGTCAACTTTATGTGTACTGTGTTGTCATTCTTTTGAACCGGGAAAGCCATATTGCCCTGTATACTACCATAATAAATTAGTGTGTTTTGATATTTCAGTGCTATTCATTGTCCACACATGTAGTTAACATCTTGTCCCTTCATCTGTATATGTCACATTTTCCAACCGGACTGGTATCTTCAAGAAAAAAATAGTTGCCATGACTTTTGCCCCAACCCTCGTATATTACGAAGATTTACATTGAGACAAAACGGGATCTATATGCCTCAATGTGTGTATGTAAGTATGTCCGTCCATCCAACCCTTGTCCCGTTTCTCTATGGGTTTGGTTATGAAGCGAGGTGAACCTTTGTAGTGAGTTTTTACAACTGGATTCCCTTCCTGACAAGAACCTCATCAGAGGATTTATGATATGAAATGTAGGACATAATATATAATAGTAGGAAGGGAGAGAGTGAAACCTGGTGCTGGCACATAGTCTAATCCTGTCGAATAGCACCAAGGGGTCTGCTCAAGGTTTTGAGTCTCCATCTGATGGACGGATCACAATCAACAGAGTCATATATATGCCTTCACTCCATGTGGGCACTGCAGAGAGGTTTGGCACAATATTATGTAACAAACAAGGCCTATTCTAGATAGGATATCTTGATTTAATGAAAACTTAAGCCCAGGATATGAAGCCAGTGTTTATTTCGGTATGATGGAAAATTGTTACAATGCCTTCTTATTTGAGAAACAAGTTGTGCTAAATCTGATGTGGAATTATCTGCATAAGAACCACCATATGTACTTGGATAGCATTATTTACATCTGTTTGACTCCTGAATGAGCTCCATATCCTAGGCATTTATGCATATGGAACTGTAAATACAGACAGAAAGGACTGACCAGTTGTACTAAAATTTTCCAAACAAAAAACAAAAAACAAAAAAAAAAAAAAACAGGCTAAAGTAACTGGAGACCAGAAGCATGCTGTCACAAATACAGATCCCTATGTACAGTTTGAGGCAGAGTCCTGCAGAAAGGCCCAGCCCATAAGCTGCTTCAGCAGTAGACTGCAATGGGCTTTGAAAGGCTTGAATATACGAGGCCCGTGATGTCTTTGCACAGGCCGGTCTGGGCCAGCGCTCTGTCATTCGTACGTGGTGAGCAAGGACAGTGCTGTTGATGTGTACAGTGTACTGCGTGTCAGCAGAGTGCGCTGCATTACGGTCGAGTGGAGCCAATCAAATTTGCTGTGGTTTTCAGTTTGACTTCTCCGTCTATCCTGTTATCGGAAACTAATGTGGACTGTAGTTCCAAAAGAAAAGAAACCGTGGCAAAAAGTCATGAAGTAAAAAAAAGAAGCAACAAACGAACTAAAAACCGCACAATACAAGACTTCTGAACCGGATCCTAAACTTAAAAGTTGTAATTGGTTGGTATTCAAGCCTGCAGTTGACGGTGATGGGAAAGACGTTAATTTTGTATGCTGTACGATCTGCAGTGAGCTTTATGTACACATTAGCAGTTACCCACGGCATCTCGCATGGATTTCGTAATTTGATAAAAGTAATTGTTCCTCGGTACTGTAGTAAGACATTATCTGAAAATCCCTGAAGTATAAAACATCACTGAAAAACTGAGTTTCATTTACCTCAGAAACTCTTAGTAAACCGAGTTTGTGGTATTTTCTTTTGGGGGTGAAATGACCATGCAACATAGACTGTACACATGAGAACGTCTTCTCTCAAGTAAAAAAAAAAAGTGTCTTAATTTTTAGAGGAGATTACGAATACATATTTCCACATCTGTTACATCTTCAGGTGTTGAGATATAAGTATCCGCATAAAAAGAATTCAACCCTTTTATCAGCCCTTCCCCCACCCCCACCTACATGGATTTTCCGAAAACAAAAAAAGAGAGACATGTTTATTTATTTTTAAAGGACATTCCAAGTAACAAGTTCCATGTCTGTGTGACATGTAAAGTTTTTGGCATAAACTGTAGATACACCGGTACTCATTTTTAAAATTCACCTGCTTTTTCAATTTTTTTCAGTCCCTTAAGTGGTTTTCCGAAAACAAAAAATAAGTGTTTATTGATAATGGAGATGCCAAATACCAATTATCACGACTGTAACATCTTCAGTTCTTGAGATATTTGTATCCTCATAAAAAGAATTCAACACCTATTTCAAACCCCCCACCCCCCGTTTAGAAGTTAATTTCACCCCCCAAAAATGAGTGTTTTTCTTTTTAAAGGTGATTTAGAATACCCATTTTCACATCTGCAACATCTTTAGGTTTTTTAGATATTAGTATCCTCATACAAATAAATTCAACCAATATTTCAGTGGATTTTCCAAAACCAAAAGAATACGTATTTCCTTCTTTTTAAAGGAGACTCTAAATACCAAATTTTACGTCTGTAACAACTTCAGTTTTTGAGATATCAGTACCCTAATAAAATTAATTCAACCCCGTTTTCAGTCCCTTTTATCCCCCACGCTAAGTGGTTTTCCAAAAAACAAAATAAAACCTGTTTTTTTATTTTTAAATATTAAAAATACCAATTTTCACATCTGTAACATGGTAAGTGTTTAAGATATACTGTAGATATGCTCATCTTAACCCTCTCGTACACACATTTTCAGTTTGAAGTGAAAAAAAATACTGTCTTGATTTTTTATTCATTGGAAGGTTACAAAATACAATCATGTAAAAGAAAAAGAAGTAATAGTTAATTTTTTTCTTTGAAAATTCCACGGACCTCATATGAGGCCTATGTGCATGGAGTGAGTCCACACACATCACAACACAACTGAACTGAGGAATAATTTTCTTGGGGGATACTGTGCGCTGGATGTCAGTTGTACTGTATATGCACGTTTTACCAAACTAAATTTTGCATTAAGGAGTGGCTGCTGTTGTTATTTCCTGCTATGGAATTCCTCAAAACACTGTGGACAAAGGGCATATTGGCAGCGAAGGCAGACATACCTGGTTTTCCTTGAACAACCGTGAAGGTGGCATTTCTATCCTTTCTCAGCTTATAGGTAGCCTTCATTTTCAACCATTTTTTTGGTTTCTGGTGGCATCTGTGAAGCGGGTCTTCCTTTCTTGGGTTGATGTTTGCTTTCCATGTACATGACAGAAGTAATTACTGAGGACTTGAATGCTAACAGATCCAGCTCCTCACAATCTGAGTTCATTCTCCAGAGGATCCAACAGTTTACAATGGTCGTGTTCAGTAGATAATGGAAAACTCTGATGTACTCCCTTTTGTGCCTTATGGTGTGCCGATATAGACCTACGAGCGAGTCCATTAGATGTACGCCACCCACATGGGAATTGTAAATGCTAATGGAATATGGTCGTGGAATTTCAATGATTGCGCGCAGTTTTTGACACCATCTCTTAGCAACACCTACAGGTTCTGCTCCAGCAAATGTAGATGATACGTGTAAAAATGAATTATCATGCCAGCAGGTTATTGTGATGTTGGACTGCGATGTAACAGAGTACAACCCTCTCGGTTCCTTCTTCGTGGTTTTCACAGACCGCAGCTTGAGATCAGCACCACAAAGCCTATTAGCTCTGATAGTCCTGGAAGCATAAATGCCATCTTCAAGAAGTTTCTAGAGAAGATTAATCGACGTAAACAGATTATCAAAAGCTTATGTCTTTTGAACTTCACGTCTTCAAGCAGTCTAAGAACATCATCACCAACTGCTCCAAATTCAGAATGACCTTGACCATTTTGAACTTTTCCTTGAGATCTCAAAGCTGTGGATGTATCCTGAGGAACTGATTAAGACCCAAATTTTGAAGCCCCATTTTTAGGGTTTACTCTTTATACATTGTTTCAGCTTTGATCGGCCTCATCAACTGATGAAAATTCTTCTGGCTGGGAAGAACATGTAAAGATGTGCTTGAAATGGTCAGTCATGGGACGTAAATGTATAAGCCGATCATTGATGTCTGCTGGAATGTTCTGATTGTCAATAAAGTGCAAATACTTCCGTATCACGCAAAAGCGATTGTATATCATATTGTCAGGTATTACTGTCAGAGCGCAGAGTATATTGTGACATTTGTAGTGAAGACTACATTTTCTACAGACGGCCCTGATTCTTTATCCATTTTGTTCTAAATGCATAGAAATGAGAATATATGACAAATGTGCCATGAAACATCAGTAGTCCATCTTGGTTTGTATAAAAAATTCCACCAAAACACTACAATATGGTGTAGTTCTAATTGAGGTTATGACAGTGAACCATAACCTCTCGTACATTTAGACCTCATATGAGGCCCCTATATTATTACACAAAATAATGGTAATAAATTGCATGTACGATAAAAATACTAATACCATAGGAAAGAGCATGCTTTTCTGCTATATAAAACATTTTTACTTATCAGTTGCATATATTTGTAAAGGACGTATCAATTTCAATAATTTAGTCTCCATATGAAACACACAAATAACAAGAGTGCCACAACAGCTTACAACTTCGCAGCTGCTAGGAAGTGCTGTTATCTCATAGATATAGTTGTAACTAATATCACACCTCACATGAGGTCTAAAGTGAAGAACAGAGTCATAATTTTCCACAAATTCATAACAATATTAAATGAACGGAGCACTAAACGAAACATAATTTTGGGACCTCATATGAGGCTTGTGAGCACAAGAGGGTTAAGAATTCACGCCAATCCACATTTCAGTCCTTTTAACCCCCCCACCTCCTCCTTAAGTGTCTTTTCCGAAAACAAAATAATACATGTCTTTTTATTTTTCAAAGAGATAATAAATACCACTTCATATCTGTAACATGTTAAGTTTTTGAGATATATTGTAGATATGCTCAGGGATTATGTGTACAAATTTTGGTTGGCAGCTATACCCATGGTTATGGCAGTTCATCTCCTTATCCGATTCAGAGAGCAGGGGTAGTGTGGTGCCAATATCTCCATAACGGTCTGTTTTAGGGCCTTAAAATATGGTTTTCGGGCTCGTAGGTCTTACCGAGATTTGTTCTTTGGATCAAGGGGCTTAAAATGAGCTTAGTCTCGTCCTTGCATGACAAATTCAATATTTCGCCTATATTAGCCTATTATTTTTATATCCCCCGGTCAACCCCACCTCGAATTGTTTTGAAAATAAAATACAGCCCATGTCCCTCAGGGATAATGTATATTTACATTAGTAAAAGGGTTTTTAGAATCAGTCCAGTAGTTTCTGAGATTACCCTCCAGATATCCACAAACTAACAAAATTCGTGCTCTCTATTATATTAGTATAGATTAATGGAGTCGGACTGATCTTGCCTTTTTATGATTAGATAAAAAAACTTACGATGAACGAGGTGTGCTTGAATGACGAGCATTGTAATGTTTCCATGTCATCAGACTCCACGACTATGCCACAACCTGCTAAAGTAATGAAGTTTTCTTCGTGGCCTGCCGTTCATGATGCTCCTATTCCAACAGATGAACTGGAAACATATTTAAAGCAAAACTGTGGAATGGAAGAAGATAGATATAGCGTCCTATTGGAGAACAAATGGACAAAACTATCCAAAATTTCACCAGATCGCTAAGAAATTAATATGTATGCAAGCCAGAGTCCTGCAGCCAGGCCCACCACGCAGCCCAGCCCGTGCAGTGCCGGTCTCTTCTGATGCGGCAGCGTACTGGCCCGCAGCACTGGTCTCCTACAGCCCACCGCAGTCCACCGCACTGGGCGAGCTCAGTAGAATAACAGTGAGTACTTCTCCACAATAACATGTGCGTCGTGCACAACGAAATGTTCACGTCACACTACTATTCGGATCATTCACTCTTCGAATTCCCGTACGCTAATAACATATTTTAAAGTAGGCTAATCGCATTTTGAATTTAAACGGTAGAGATTTCTCCTGTACTGTACTGCCATGGTTACGGCAGTTCATTTCCTTATCCGATTCCGAGAGCAGGGGTAGTGTGGTGCCAATATCTCCATAGCGGTCGGTTTTAAGGCCTTAAAATAATAATAATAATAATAATAATAATAATAATAATAATAATAATAATAATAATAATAATAATAATAATAAATAATAACGGAAAACAAACAGAAACTTTAAAATAAACTAATACTCGTTTGCAACTGACATCAAGTTAACTGAAAATGAATCTAAATAACATGATGCATATTCTTAGGAATTCATTCACGTTTACCTAAAAATAAAATACAAACAGAAATGACGTGCAATATGCCAACAACAAAAACAAACCTGAACATAGCTTTTACTTAGTGTGTGTAGTTTATTGGTCATTGTTAATATGGTGAATTGGAATTACTGTGAATGAAGAGAAGAGCATCAGCATAGTCTGGTTGTAGAAGAGACCGTCGTGCATTGAGAATGAAGCCTGCTGAACTGAAATTTCTCTCTGAAGATGAACTTGATGCTTGCATACGTATTACATTCTTAGACATCTGGCGAAATTTTGGATAGTTTTGTCCATTTGTTCTCCAATAGGATGCTATATCTATCTTCTTCCATTCCACAATTTTGCTTTAAATATGTTTCCAGCTCATCTGTTGGAATAGGAGCATCATAAACGGCAGGCAACGAAGAAAACTTCATTACTTTGGCAGGTTGTGGCATAGTCGTGGAGTCTGATGACACGGAAACATTACAATGCTCGTCATTCAAGCACACCTCGTTCATCATAAGTTTTTTTATCTAATCATAAAAAGATAAGATCAGTCCGACTCCATTAATCTATACTAATATAATAAAGAGAGAGCACGAATTTTGTTAGTTTGTGGATATCTGGAGGGTAATCTCAGAAACTACTGGACTGATTCTAAAAATCCTTTTACTAATGTAAATATACATTATCCCTGAGGGACATGGGCTGTATTTTATTTTCAAAACAATTTGAGGTGGGAGTGACCGGGGAGATATAAAGATAATAGGCTAATATAGGCGAAATATTGAATTTGTCATGCAAGGACGAGACTAAGCTCATTTTAAGCCCCTTGACCCAAAGAACAAATCTCGGTAAGACCTACGAGCCTGAAAACCATATTTTAAGGCCCTAAAACAGACCGTTATGGAGATATTGGCACCACACTACCCCTGCTCTCTGAATCGGATAAGGAGATGAACTGCCATAACCATGGGTATAGCTGCCAACCAAAATTTGTACACATAATCCCTGAGCATATCTACAATATATCTCAAAAACTTAACATGTTACAGATGTGAAGTGGTATTTATTATCTCTCTTAAAAATAGAGAGACATGTATTATTTTGTTTTCGGAAAAGACACTTAAGGAGGAGGTGGGGGGGTTAAAAGGACTGAAATGTGGGTTGGCGTGAATTCTTAAGATGAGCATATCTACAGTATATCTCAAACACTTAACATGTTACAGATGTGAAAAATTGATATTTTTAATATTTTAAAAATAAAATACAAGTATTATTTTGTTTTGAAAAACCACTTAATGTGGGGGGTAAACGGGACTGAAAAGGGGGTTGAATTAATTTTATTAGGGTACTGATATCTCAAAAACTGAAGTTGTTACAGACGTATAAATTGGTATTTAGAGTCTCCTTTAAAAATAAAGAAATATGTATTCTTTTGATTTTGGAAAATCAATTGAATTATTTATATGAGGATACTGATATCTAAAAAACCTAAAGATGTTGCAGACGTAAAAATGGGTATTTGAAATCACCTTTAAAATTAAAACACAATGTGGGGGGGGGAGTAAAATTAACTTTGTAAGGGGGCAGGGGGAGTTGAAATAGGAGTTCAATCAATCAATCAATCAATCAATCAATCAATCAATCAATCAATCAATCAATCAATCAATCAATCAATCAATCAATCAATCAATCAATCAATCAATACTGATCTGCATTTAGGGCAGTCGCCCAGGTGGCAGATTCCCTATCTGTTGCTTTCCTAGCCTTTTCCTAAATGATTTCAAAGAAATTGGAAATTTATTGAACATCTCCCTTGGTAAGTTATTCCAATCCCTAACTCCCCTTCCTATAAATGAATATTTGCCCCAGTTTGCCCTCTTGAATTCCAACTTTATCTTCATATCGTGATCTTTCCTACTTTTATAAACGCCATTCAAACCTATTCGTCTACTAATGTCATTCCACGCCATCTCTCCGCTGACAGCTCGGAACATACCACTTAGTCGAGCAGCTCTTCTTCTTTCTCTCAATTCTTCCCAACCCAAACATTGCAACATTTTTGTAACGCTACTCTTTTGTCGGAAATCACCCAGAACAAATCGAACTGCTTTTCTTTGGATTTTTTCCAGTTCTTGAATCAGGTAATCCTGGTGAGGGTCCCATACACTGGAACCATACTCTAGTTGGGGTCTTACCAGAGACTTATATGCACTCTCCTTTACATCCTTACTACAACCCCTAAACACCCTCATAACCATGTGTAGAGATCGGTACCCTTTATTTACAATCCCATTTATGTGATTACCCCAGTGAAGATCTTTCCTTATATTAACACCTAGATACTTACAATGATCCCCAAAAGGAACTTTCACCCCATCAACGCAGTAATTAAAACTGAGAGGACTTTTCCTATTTGTGAAACTCACAACCTGACTTTTAGCCCCGTTTATCAACATACCATTACCTGCTGTCCATCTCACAACATTTTCGAGGTCACGTTGCAGTTGCTCACAATCTAGTAACTTATTTATCACTCTATAGAGAATAACATCATCCGCAAAAAGCCTTACCTCCGATTCCACTCCTTTACTCATATCATTTATATATATAAGAAAACATAAAGGTCCGATAACACTGCCCTGAGGAACTCCCCTCGCAACTATTACAGGGTCAGACAAAGCTTCACCTACTCTAACTCTCTGAGATCTATTTTCTAAAAATATAGCAACCCATTCAGTCACTCTTTTGTCTAGTCCAATTGCACTCATTTTTGCCAGTAGTCTCCCATGATCTACCCTATCAAATGCTTTAGACATGTCAATCGCGATACAGTCCATTTGACCTCCAGAATCCAAGATATCTGCTATATCTTGCTGGAATCCTACAAGTTGAGCTTCAGTGGAATAACCTTTCCTAAAACCGAATTGCCTTCTATCGAACCAGTTATTAATTTCACAAACATGTCTAATATAATCAGAAAGAATGCCTTCCCAAAGCTTACATACAATGCATGTCAAACTTACTGGCCTGTAATTTTCAGCTTTATGTCTATCACCCTTTCCTTTATACACAGGGGCTACTATAGCAACTCTCCATTCATCTGGTATAGCTCCTTCGACCAAACAATAATCAAATAAGTACTTCAGATATGGTACTACATTCCAACCCATTGTCTTTAGTATATCCCCAGAAATCTGATCAATTCCAGCCGCTTTTCTAGTTTTCAACTTTTGTATCTTATTGTAAATGTCATTGTTATCATATGTAAATTTTATTACTTCTTTGGCCTTAGTCTCTTCCTCTATCTCGACATTATCCTTGTAACCAACAATCTTTACATACTGCTGACTGAATACTTCTGCCTTTTGAAGATCCTCACATACACACTCCCCTTGTTCATTAATTATTCCTGGAATGTCCTTCTTGGAACCTGTTTCTGCCTTAAAATACCTATACATACCCTTCCATTTTTCACTAAAATTTGTATGACTGCCAATTATGCTTGCCATCATGTTATCCTTAGCTGCCTTCTTTGCTAGATTCAATTTTCTAGTAAGTTCCTTCAATTTCTCCTTACTTCCACAGCCATTTCTAACTCTATTTCTTTCCAGTCTGCACCTCCTTCTTAGTCTCTTTATTTCTCTATTATAATAAGGTGGGTCTTTACCATTCCTTACCACCTTTAAAGGTACAAACCTGTTTTCACATTCCTCAACAAATTCTTTAAACCCATCCCAGAGTCTGTTTACATTTTTATTTACCGTTTTCCACCGATCATAGTTACTTTTTAGAAACTGCCTCATACCTGCTTTATCAGCCATATGGTACTGCCTAACAGTCCTACTTTTAAGACCTTCCTTTCTATCGCATTTATTTTTAACTACCACAAAAACAGCTTCATGATCACTAATACCATCTATTACTTCAGTTTCCCTATAGAGCTCATCTGGTTTTATCTGGTTTTTCTTTTCATGAGGATACGAATATCTCAAATACTGAAGATGTTCAAGTCGTGATAATTGGTATTTGGCAGCTCCTTCATCAATAAACACATATTTTTTGTTTTCGGAAAACCACTTAAGGGACTGAGAAGAATTGAAAAAGCAGGTGAATTTTAAAATGAGTACCGGTGTATCTACAGTGTATGTCAAAAATGTGACATGTTACAGACATGAAACTTGGTACTTGGAATGTCCTTTAAAAATAAAGAAATGTGTGTCTCTTTTCTTTTCTTTCGAAAATCCACATAGGTGGGGGTGGAGGAAGGGCTGATAAAGGGGTTGCATTCCGTTTATGCGTATACTTATATCTCAAAACCTGAAGATGTTACAGATGTGGAAATATGTATTTGTAATCTGCTTTAAAAATAAAGAAACTTTCCTTAAAGACATCCTCAAGTGCACAGTTCTATGTCGCACGGTCATCTCAGCCCCAAAAGGCAATACCACAAACTTGGTTTACAAAGAGTTTCTGGGGTAAATGAAACTCAATTTTTCAGTGAGGTTTTATACTTCAGGGATTTTCAGATAATGTCTTGGTACAATACCGAGGAACGATTATTTTTATCAAATTACGAAATTCACACGAGAAGCCGCGGGTAACTGCTAGTGTGTGCATAAAGTTCACCGCAGATCGTACAGCATACAAAATTAACGTCTTTCCCAACACCGTCAACTGCAGGCTTGAATACCAACCAAATACGACTTTTAAGTTTAGGATCCGGTTCAGAAGTCTTGTATTGTGCGGTTTTTAGTTCGTTGGTTGCTGCTTCTTTTTTCTTTTCTTTTTTTTCTTACTTCACGATTTTTTGCCACGGTTTTTTTCTTTTGGAACTACAGTCCACATTCGTTTCCGATAACAGGATAGACGGAGAAGTCAAACTGAAAACCACAGCAAATTTCATCGGCTCCACTCGACCGTAATGCACCACAGTCCGCTGACATGTAGTACATTGTACACACTGAAGCAGTAAGCCCATAGATCTGCCATAGCACTGTCGTTGGCTCACTGCACACGAATGACAGACTGGCCCATGCGATGACGTCACGGGCTTCGTATGTTTGAACCTTTCAAAGCCCATTGCAGTCCACTGCCGAAGCAACTCATGGGCTGGGCCTCTCTGCAGGACTCTGATGCAAGCATCAAGTTCAGCTTCAGAGAGAAATTTCAGTTTAGCGGGCTTCATTCTCAAAGCACGACGGTCTCTTCTACAATCAGACAATGCTGATGCTCTTCTTTTCATTCACAGTAATTCCATTCCACCAAATTAACAATGACCAATAAACTACGCACACTAAGGAAAAGCTATGTTCAGGTTTGTTTTTGCTGTTGGCATAATGCACGTCATTCCAGTTTGTATTTTATTTTGAGGTAAACGCGAATGAAGTCCTATGAATATGCTTCGTGTTACTTAGATTCATTTTCAGTTAACTTGATGTCAATTGCAAACAAACATTAGTTTATAATAAAGTTTCTGTTTGTTTTCAATTATTATTATTATTATTATTATTATTATTACAGTTCAGGAGAAATCTTTACTGTTTAATTTCAAAATGCTATTATTTTAGCCTACTTTAAAATATGTTATTAGCGTACGGGAATTCGTAGAGTGAATGATCCGAATAGTAGTGTGACGTGAACATTTCGTTGTGCACGGCGCAAATGTTATTATGGAGAAGTACTCAAGGTTATCCTACTTAGCCCGCCCATTGCGGTGGACTGCAGTGGGCTGTAGGAGACCAGTGCTGTGGGCCAGTACGCTGCCGCGTCAGAAGAGAACGGCACTGCACGGGCTGGGCTCCCAGAGCCCGTGGGTTTGAAGTGCTGTGCCGTGGGCTTGGCTGCAGGATTCTGGTTTGAGGTGCTGAGCAAGGAAAAAAATCCAAAGAGTACTATAAGAACAGTGTTCTCTCTCTGTACAGAAATATACAAAAAGGATGACTGATTGTGCAGACCAGAAAAGGGGTTACTACATAGTTAGAATGCATTGTAAAAAAAGTGGTGGAAAGTGGAAGTAAGCATTTAGCTTTGTAATCCGTGTGTACAATCTGAACAGCTTCACCTTATTCGATGCAAAAGAATGGGCTTACACAACTGGAATTCCAGTAGTCTTATACAAAATTCATTGGAAATTTTTATTGAAATAGATGGGAAAGAAACAGTCCCTTCCCTTGTAGCATAGTGTATCGAAGAGGAAGTGCGACATCTTCTCCGTACGCCCGTAAGAGAGCTCAAGAGGTTGGTGGGACACCTGCTTGGTGGCAGCACAGGCGATTGCGATGTCAACAGAGACCCTTGGCCATTACCCCGCGTTATATTTGCCTTCAGATGTAGTAATTTTTATTGCTCATTATTGTCGCTGTCAGAGATCAAATCAAATCAAATCAAATCAAATCAAATCAAATCAAAATCTCTTTATTTGCAAATGAGGTGTCTACCTCGGTGGCAAATGGTACACTAAAATACATTATTGTCAAGCACTAAATATTAAATTAACAAGAGAAGAAAATTTTTCCTATAATACAATATTATACAATTTACGCTAACAATGTTTTCTATTAAACACACAGCTCATCCTTAATAAATTTATATTGTTTACAAAATTCTAATTATAATATCTCCTGTACTACTTACAAATATAGTCTACTGATATACAGTATGTGGAATTGCTTCAAATGATACTATAAAACTGGTATAACATTAATATTTACATTGCATTTATTTATTTACTTTTTTTTTTTTTTTACCCGTTCTGGATCCTAAGTAGCATAACGACCTGCTGCGTCTTAACCAGAGCCCCTTTTGCCACCACTTTTCAGAGTTCCTGAAGGGCCTTCACAGCTACCGTAGCGGTCCCAGGGCCCTCGAAGTCCCCACTGTACTTCACCCCTACAGGCAGTCCCCTACTTTGGCTGTCCAAACTCCTTAGACCAGGGGATGGAATTAATTTATTCACACACATTTTTTTATTTACAATAACCTGCACTGGTCGAATGCCCTCTAACACTTCATTTATTTTCTCTGTTGCTGTTTATTCTCTTCTTGAATATCTGTACAGATTTTGGAAAAGGATCAAACACTACCCCTGGTAAACTGTTCCACTCCTTCACACCCTTCCCAATGAATGAAAATTTACCCCAATCGCTTCTGCTAAAATTCCTTCTAATTTTATATTTGTGGTCAGTCCTGCCGATATAATTATTTTCCAACTGAAGCCTCTCACGGATATCTCCCCATGCTTCTTCTCCTGTATAGGCTCTATATAATCCTGTAAGTCTAGTTTTCTCCCTTCTCTTACTTAAAGTTTCCCACCCAAGTTCCTTTAACATTTGTGATACACTACTCTTTCTCCTGAAATCCCCTGTTACAAATCTTGCTGCTTTCCTCTGCACACTATCTATTTCTTTTATTAGGTATTCTTGGTGAGGATCCCAAACACTGTTTGCATATTCCAATTATGGACGAACCATACTCAAGTAACTTTTTTCTTTTAATTCTTTGTTGCATCCTTTAAGTAGCCTCATTATGACATGTAATGATCTGTATGCTTTCCCAACAATGTCATCAATATGACCCTTCCAGTGCAAATTACTTTCAAATCTCACACCTAAGTATTTGCACTTGCCATCTTTTGGGATAACTACCTCATCCAAAGTATATTCAAATTCAGTTTTAAAGCTCCTGTTTGTAAAAGTTGTAACAGTTGATTTGCCTCCATTAACCTTCATATTATTTTCTTCAACCCATTGTTGGATACTATCAAGGTCCCTTTGTAATTCTGAACAATCCTCAATGTTGTTTATTTCTCTATAAACAATTATGTCATCTGCATACAATCTTATTTTTGATGTTATATTGTTCCCTAAATCATTTGCGTATATTAAGAAAAGTAACGGACCGATTATACTACCCTGTGCAATTCCCTTCCAAACTTTCTCTTCCTGCGATACATTATTTCCTACTTTGACTTTCTGAACCCTTGAATTTAGAAATGCTTTTATCCAACGTGTAACCCTTACGTCCAATCCTATTCCCTCCAATTTCTTTAATAATATTCCATGTTCCACTCTATCAAAGGCTTTGGAAAGATCTATGGCTATGCAATCTAACTGACCTCCTGAATCCAACTGATCTGATATGTCCTGCTGAAATCCCACCAGTTGTGCCTCACAAGAAAATTTCTTTCTAAATCCATACTGGCTCCTCACGAACCAATTTTTATCATCACATATCCCTCTGATGTACTTCGATATTAAACTCTCCAGAATTTTACAAACTATACTGGTCAGGCTGATTGGTCTGTAGTTCTCTGGTTTCCTTTTATCACCCTTTCCTTTATAAATTGGTATTATTATAGATTCCTTCCATTCCTTTGGTATTACACTATTATTTATGACATAGTCAAAGAGAAATTTTAAATAAGGCACTATGTACCACCCCATTGTCTTTAATACCTCCCCAGTAATTTGATCACTTCCTGCTGCTTTTCCTTGCTGAAGCAGTTTTTTTTGTCTGAAAATATCTTCGTTTGTGAATAAGAAGCTTCTTGTTTCCCTCTGTCTCTCTCCCTCTCTATCTTCTGTTTCGGTTTCCAACTCTTGACAATCATCTACTGAATCTCTAAACTCCCTACTAAATAGGTTTGCTTTCTCAGTATCTGTTAAATAGTGTTCACGCCCTTCTCCCACCATTGCAGGAATTTGGACTCCTTTTCCTTTTTGATTCCTGATATATGAATACAGCTTTTCCCATTTCCCTTTGTGGTCATTACCCTCTTGAAGTATGCCATTCATATAATTCTCTTTTGCTTCCTTTTTCACTCTATTAAGTTCCCTCATTAGCTGTTTTCTAGTTTCTCTACTCTCCCTACCCTCTTTGATTTTCCTGTTTACTATTCTACATTTTCTTTTTAATTTTCTTATTTCCCTTGTATAATAAACAGGGTCTGAGGTCATTTTACCCTTCTTAACAGGTACAAATCTCTTCTCTCCTTCCCAAATAATTCCTTTAAATTTAGCCCAAAGTGTATCCACGTTACTCCCTTCACTTATCCAACAACTGAATTGTGATTTAAGGTAATTCCCAAATTCATCAACTTTAGTTTTTCTGTACAATTTCTTGTCTTGTGTAACCCTCTTATTAAGCCTTTTTGGTACGAGTCCTACATCCATTATTACAGCCTTATGGTCTCCTATTCCTTCAATTACCTCAGTTTTATCAACAATTTCCCATGGTTTAACCAAGAATACATCTAGTAAGTTATTGAGACGAGTCAGTTCTTGTACTACTTGTGTAAATCCTCCCTCCCAAATTAACTTATTTGCCAGTTTCTGTTCATGGGCTTCACTTGCAGCTCTTTTCCATTCAACTTCAGGCAAATTTAGATCTCCCCCAATTATTACCATATTATTATTGTTTTTATGAGTATAATCTATTATTTTTTCAAAGATTTCCATGTTTCTTTCCTCTCTTCCAGGCCTGTATGTTCCTATAATTCCCACCTCCTTCATATTATCACAAACTAATTTTATCCCTAATATTTCATCCCTTTCATCGGTAAACCATTCATGTGAACAGTAAGTTTCCTTCACCAGAATAAACACCCCCCCTCCCTTTTTATCTCCTCGGTCTCTACGATAGACTGTGTACCCTTCTGGAAATACTTCTCTATTACCCACCCCTTCTTTCAACCACGATTCCACTCCTATCACCACATCAGTCTCATAAGATTCCATCAATGTACCGAATTTTAATTGTTTATTTACTACACTTTGACAGTTTACCAAGAGCAATCTCAGACCCCCTTAATCCCTAAAACTTGACTGTTGCAATTGGGTAACTTGAAATTCCTTACTATCCTGAGTTTCTTTTTCTAGTTGACTGAGCCAGCTTGAAGTACAGCTGGCTCTTTCTACTAGTTTTCCTGGTCAGTATTATAACTCAAGGGAGTTGCCTGTTTTACAGTACATATCTTAAGATTAATAAAATCTAGAACAATATTTGCTATCTTTCGTTTACCTGAATTGTTCAGATGGAGGCCATGTTTTGTATAACAGTATCTCTCAAAACTGCTGCATTCAATAACCTGAGTATTCCGAAAATGTTTACAAATTTTAACAATATCTGTATTGACCTTATCCACTTCAATGTTCACACACGAGTCTCTACTCAAATCATGCCTGTGGGGCACGTTCACTACAAAAACGTTAGTGTGGGTCAGCTTCCCTAGTGTATGTTTAAGTTGTGATCTTACATTCTTGGCGTCGTCGCGAGCTACGTCGTTCGTCCCACCGATGATAAGCACTGCATCGCCACTCCCGAAGTTCCTAGTTGCTGCTTCTACGTTTTCCACAACACTGCTGATAGAAGCTCCTGGATATATTTCTCCGGTTGCTGCTATATTCTCGTCGTTAATCACTCCCGCAATTCCCCTTCCTTGGCTATCACCAAACACAGCTACCTTCGCTGATTTAAGCCTAACTGGGTCTTGAATCTGAATTCTAGGCCTAAATTTTAAACTCGGCACGGCAACGGATCGCGATGATTTGGTTTCACGCGCGCGATCACTTTCTTCCAGGATTAAATTATTTAGGGCAGAAAACCTATTTCTAATGTTTATTTCCGGAAATTCAGTTGTAGATTTCTTCTTAGCCGGCCATCCACGAACTACTTGACACCACGTGCTCGAGTTTGTTACTTGTACCAGTATATCACTCGAAGAATGGTCAGTCCCAAATTCTAGCGATCGCAGTCTTTCTTTTAATTCTTGATTTTCAACTTTAAGAGTCTCATTGTCCTTTTTTAGAATGTTTATAATTTCTAATGCACTTTTATATTCCTCATCGACTGTTTTCGGTGCTTCGTCAACGCCGTCCCCAACAACAACATTCCGAACACACTGCTCACATTAGCATTATTAGTGTATTCATGATTGAGTTGTGTGAGAAGTGTTATGTTTTAAATACCTCAGTTTTTGTCGCTATTGTGCTATAAGGCAATGCATATCAGTGCGGGAGGAAACTATCACATCATGCCCTCGTGTTTTGTACCCGGCTGCAGATCTGGATATGACCGATCGTCTTCAAGTAGGTATTTCTTTAGGGCCCCCTAAAGAGAGTGGTGTTTTACTGAAATGGGAGAAGGCTATCCATAGAAAAGACCGAAAATTAATTCATAACTGTTTCGTTTGTGACATTCATTTTTTTGATGACTTTCTAGTAAAAGTAGACTCGTTTACGGTGAATGGTGAAAGAGTAGAGATA
Organism: Anabrus simplex; assembly: GCF_040414725.1. NCBI lineage: Eukaryota > Metazoa > Arthropoda > Insecta > Orthoptera > Tettigoniidae > Anabrus > Anabrus simplex. The sequence continues at coordinate 180,724,989 of NC_090266.1, forward strand.
CCAAAACAGCGCTGGAAATTAAAACCGGAAGCATTTCCTCATGCTTCACAAAGGACACTGGAATCCTTAAGAGATACCGTGGAAAGTACCTTAGAAGTGTCTGAATATTTGTGGGAACACAATTATAGCTATGTTTTGATAGGAAAATTTAATCAAGATCCCCTAGAACGTCATTTCGGTATCCTGCGATCACTAAGTTATGATGATCATCCGTCCACTATTGACTTTCTACATTTACACACGTTGCAGTCTATTTACGTACTGTCTAAACTTGCCTTATCGTCTGGCGGAAACTGTGAGTACAGAGCTGAATCCCCATTAACGTCTCTTGTTAATCAAATGCGTATTCTTGCAAGAGAAATTGAAAGTAAAAATCGTGCAGTGAAGACACAAGCTGTAGATGAAATCAGGGAAAAAATTGTGAACATCGAAAATGACATTCAAATACCAGACTGGGAAAGTGACTCAGTGTGATTTATGTCGTCCTTTCCTTTTCGGCAAACCGACTGATAGTGTGCCTGCTTCCCTAACCCTAATTAAAGATTACGGCTCAATGCAAAGCGCCACATATCTCACGTATGCGTCGGAAAGTGTTTATAATGTGTTGTTGCGAGTGGAAAATGTTGTTGCGGAAAAGCTATCGTGTATGGATAGTTTATGGGGTGATACTTTCTTCGAGTGCTTGGATAAATTAGATGTTTTTAAAGAGAAGTCATCGCAGTTGGGATGCTGTGAAGATGATGATGCTCGTTGTTTTAAGGGGCCTAACATCGAAGGTCATCGGCCCCTAATGGTACGAAATGAAAGAACAAAAATTGCAAAGGCATCCACTGACCAAAATAAAAATAAAATATGGCATGAAGAATGAATGGATGGACAGGAACTCAACAAAACACAAAACAAACAAACAAAAGCCAGTGGATCGGACTCAATACAGATCGAAAATAACATTACTACCAACCAAGGAACCACTTATAAAGCACAATGATGCTTGGTGTCTTAAGGGGGTGCAAAATCCACGTCTAAGGCCCCAGAGAATGGTACATGTCGCGAGTAAAATAGAACCATGGTATGTGTCATGTTGGGGTATTAATCAGAAGTAGTGAAGACTCACGGTGTTCCACAAAAGATGGTACTACTCACAAGTATTGCAATACGTACAAGTAACGCAGACCTATGGTGTGTCTCACACAATGGCCCAACTCAGAGTCAACGCAAACCGAGAAGGTTCCCCACCTAGGTGTACTAAACACGAGCGCCGGTATTCCCGTGGTGTTCCTCACATAGTGGGTACTAATCACAGGCAACGCAGACCCACGGTGCTGCTCATATAGTGGTACAACTCACAGGCTACGCCCAGACCCGCGGTGTTGCACACATGGGTACGACGCACGGGTACTGGAATCCACCAGGCCAGGCTTTAACTGCTACTAATCACAAACCTATTTCGTACCGAATTTAGTGGTACTACTCGCAAGTACAGGCAACCTATGGTGTTCCCCGCGTGATGTTACGATTCAAAATTAGTTTCATGGTTCTAATTCAGTCAGCCCTTGGTCGCCCCTTTTAGTCGCCTCTTACGACAGGCAGGGGATACCGCGGGTGTATTCTACATGTGCGTCCCCCACCCGCAGGGGGTAGTGTGTTTGGTCCGCGAGAGGTATTTTATTTCCCTCAAGTCCGCCGGCAAGCCGGTTAGGACCCCCCTATCCGCCACCTGGGACGCGCCACGTGGGAGTATCACCTCTCCCCCTGCTACGCCTGCGTAGCAGGTTCGTGGGGATGCTGTGAAGATCATGAGCTATGTTTGCTACCAAAACTCATATTTCACTACTTGAAATGTTGATTCTTCTTCCGCACGAAGGAGATAAGAAGGGAGCTGGTTACTTCGAAGGCAGCGAAATCATCCAGGAAATATTCCAAAGTGTCCAGCAGATGAAATCATTTTCAAACGTAAGTTGCATGCTTGAGTATCTTAGTAGATTTTGAAGTAGTAGTCCCGATAATACCTCTGTTATCCTCTCGCTCACACATCACTGTGGATGGCAGTGCCATCTGTGCGGTGGTCCACGGTAACTCGTGAAGACGTCGCACTTCCTCTTCGATAAGCTATGCTTGTAGTAAATTGAAGGTTTTCCAGCTATGACATCAGTCTCCATGCACTTATTCTTATTTCCATGGGAAGAAGCCAGCTTGGCTACCTTGGTGTCACAAATAATTTTCCCACTTATTATTTTATCGATTTGTCTTACTTCACACCGACAGTCCTTATGGTGACGATGGGAAAGAAAAGGGCTAGGAACGGGGCGGAAGTGACTGCGGGCTTAGTTAAGGTACAGCTGGGTGCGAAAATAGGGAATGATGGAAAAATATCTTCAGGGCTGCCAGGACTGGGGTTCAACCCACATGTCCCGAATGCAAGCAGATAGCTACGTGGCTCAAACTGCAACAATTGATGAATTTCATTGTTTCCACATGTGTGTTGATGCTATCCAATTCTTTCATTTGAGAATTTGACCCAAACCGCACAGCTACTTGGTTGGTTTTCTCATTGTTTTTGTTTCGTTGAAGCAGATATCCATTGAGACAACTCATCAATGGATTCTCGAACATACGGATTGATCCACGTTCACATTACACGTAGTCTTCAGTGATAGACATACCTAAAGCATAGAAAAGGATGTGAAGTACATCACTTCTATCCTCCTCACTGCTGCTGAGAAATCTGTTTCAGCGTTATGTAGGGATTCTTTTCATAAACTCACCCCTTGGTGGACCTGCGAGATTGCAGCAACTATACAAGACCAATGGTGTGTTCATGAATGACATCTGAGGTAGTTCTCCGTGGTCAGTTCAGTAACATTTATGAAACTCTGCTCTCTGAAATCATATTCAATGACAGGAGAAAGCATTACCTACGCCGACTTAGATAACAGCAGTGTACAAAGACGGTGTGATGGATCAACAGTTCCACGTCACCAGTCGTGAGGTTAGAAAAAAACCTAAAGAGAAGGCCATAAGTAAAGGTGCAAGGTCAATCCTCACAGATAATCGTAATTTAGTAAGTCGAGTTAATCAAGAGGAAGTTTTACTTGTGCTACCCGAGGGGAATAGTCTGCAAATGCACATTAATAGGTGACAGGATGGTCCGCGGCCTCAAACTCCTGTAAGTTTAATTGGTGTTGAAGTAATGGAAGAATATACAGTGACATTAAATCAAGATAGATTTTCTTTTTTTTTTTTCTGTATTTTTTCTTCCAGTTCTGATTTTTCTGGACAGTGATCGTCTTCTTATGTTCACCACTATGGAAAATCTGAGAATATTAGGAGCCAGAGACAATTTTCTCCGATGGCACATTTAAATGTTCGCCATTACAATTTACTCAGATGTTTAACCTTCACGGAGTATTTGGGGATATTATTCCTCCCTACAGTGTATGCATTCACTCCCTCAAGAGCTGAGAATACATACAGGTCAATTTACCAGCAAGTTGTTCAAACTGTTCGATAGGCAGGTATCACTTTGGACCCATGTATTTGCAGTAGAAGGGACATAATCCATATTCAAAAATACCATTTCCACTAAACCTGCATAATATCTTTACTTACATCATGTATTCATAGCTGTCCTGCTGTCGGCCTTTCTGAAAATGTGATGGCCTCGTTAATTTCAAAATTGTATCAGGTGAAAGTGAAGGTCTCTCACAGTGTAAAAGTAGTGCAAATAACACCTGTAGTGCCTCAAGCGTAGGTGAATTTTGTACTTCATTCTTGTTCAGGATTGCATCACAAAATCTGTAAGGAAACAAAGATGAACAAAGAAGTTATGAATAAAAGATTTATATGAATCTGCTGTAAATATTATCAAACAAAACTTATTTCACAATATACTGGAATAAAACAAGATAATAACCATAAAAATACATAATCAAATTCGTAACAGTGAAGAAGCAAGCAAGCTCTATCACTATCTTACCAAAATTACTAATAATTCACGGTAACCCTATGAATCTCCTCCTTCCATTTTTCTCACACATGCAGTTTTAACTGCACATAAGTACCTGTTCAATTCTCCTCCGCAGATAGTAGGCTTTTTGGATAGATCATTAAGATTAAAATTTGGGTTGTAGTATTGGTCCAAAAGAATGAAACATTGCTCTGTTAGGTCTAATAGAAGAACTTGATTAATTATTTCGACGATGTCTATATCATTGTTGATGCCGCAGAAGCTGTGTTTGTAGTTGTGTGTATGCTGTCCTATTGCTGAGAATCTTTTGTATATGACAGAATTAACATGTTCGTTGTATCTGATTTTGAAGGATCTCCCTGTTTGCCCAAAATATATGCTGGAAAAGTCGTTGCAGTGAAATCTGTAAACGCCTGACTTATTGAAAGGGTTGGAAACGTTAACAAGGCTAGAGTTATGGAAAATATCAAGATTGCTGCTATTGGTCTTGAAGGAGATTTTAGTATTTTTCTTTTTAAATATGTTTGTTACTCGGTAAATGTCAGGGGTATGTAAAGTTTGCATATGTCTCTGATTTAGTTTTTCTTTCTGTAAATTGGTTCTAGGTCGGTGTTTAAACTTATGTATTATACATTCTATAAAACTATGATTATAACCATTATGAAGTGCAATACTACGTATAGTAATGAGTTCTTTGTTTAGATCTGCTTTTGACATGGGTACATTGTAGGCACGGTGTACTAAGCTGTTATATTTTTCGCTATTTGCTTTACGTCGCACTGACATAGATAGGTCTTCTGGTGACGATGGGATGGGAAAGGGCTAGGAGTGGGAAGGAAGCGGCCATGGCCTTAATTAAGGTACAGCCCCAGCATTTGCCTAGTGTGAAAATGGGAAACCAGGGAAAACCATCTTCAGGGCTGCCGACAGTGGGCTAAGCTGTTATAAGTGGCAGGCTTATGGCTAGGGGCATGTAAGGAGTCTTGTTGGATGGTTATAGCTGTATGCGTTGCATTGATTTCCTGTAGATTTTATATTTAAAAGCCAATGGGAGTCTGGTAATAGTTATGTCTAAAAAATTGAGGGCCTTATCAACTTCGGATTCTATTGTGAACTTAATGTCTGTATCAATGTTATTGAGGTGTGCTAGGGTGGCAGATGCGTCGGTGATACACTGGTCCATGATAATAAACGTATCATCTACAAACTTGCACCATAAGATTATGTTGTTAAATTTCTTGTCTTTTTCTATTTTAGTGTACTCTAAGAAATCAAGATATATATTGGCTAGAATGCCGGATGCCGCTGAACCCATGGCTAGTCCGTCCTGTTTGTATATTACTTTTTTTTAAAATGAAAATATTTATAAAATCCTCCTTATCAATACAATGACTTGTCTGATAAGGAGGATTTTATAAATATTTTCATTTGTAAAGTGATAACCGTCAATACGGAATGAGATTTATAACTTGCAATGTATATTACATTATCGAACATGAAATAATTACTGCTGGTTAGAAGTTTCAAAATGGGCATAAAGTCCGCTATTTCAAGTTGACTAAGCTGGCTATAAGACGTAGGTTTTTTAAAATAATTGGTATAACTTTTTCCTGTTTAATATTTGTATACATATTAGTGATGTTGAATGAATGCATTGTATGATATGGTTGTAATTTAAAGTTGTCCAGTCGGATTAATTCTGAGGTGTTTTTAATGGATTTGTTTGCCTGAAAAGTGTAATGCTTACTCAGAAACTGTTGAATAAATTGAGCCGTTTTATAAAGTGGACTCTGTCTGTAATTTGCTATAGGGCGTATAGGGACTTAATTTTTATGGATTTTAGATTGCGCTTTAACAGTCGGCAGGCCAGGGTTCATTTTAATTAGTTTGTTCTTTTCACTATCCGTTATTAAAAAGTTTGTGCCCTTAAGTATCTGTTTTAATTGTCTTTGAATGGACTGGGTTGGATCTTTATCAGTAACTGTGAAGGATTTATCTGTGAAATTTGTTTTTTTCTTCGATATAGTCTGCTGGGTCCATTATGACAGTAGTGTTCCCTTTGTCTGCTTTGGTAATAATGGTTTTTGAATTCCGAATTTTGCCTTTAAGTTGAAGAATCTTTTTTCTGTCTGCAAATTGCGTAGCTGCTTCTGTCTCTATTACTAATTTTTTAGTCATATTTGCTATGTTGTAATTGGGCCAATTATGTTTGGGTCATTTCGATAGGATATCAATTTCTTCTTTGTCGAAGTTAGTTTTGAACAGATTAATGAAAGGCGGGTGGATATCGGATAAGTGTTGGGTTTGTGTATTATGTGAAACTGTGTTTCGGAACAGCTTGTTATCTCCATTGACTTTATTGAAAAAAACTTGGAATTTTTGTCTGAGAGAGTATGGTGGTTAACCTGTCTTGAACTTTACCTTGAAAGATATTCCATTGTGCAGTTGACAACATCCTGGTGACTTCGAGATGGGTTTCATACAGGCAATTATTAAGAAATGATGTTTTCTTATGTAAAAACTTAAGTTCATTTTGCAGCCAAAGTTTGTTAGTCTTAAGATGTACTTTTCTCTGATGCGGTAAAACGTTCCGTTTTTAGTTTTTTTTTAAGAATTTGGAGTCAAATTGTTTATGATGCACTTCTTAATAAATTTGATGTCCTTGCCCAACTTTCCTACTTTGACACGTAAGCTCATATAAAGATGAGCTTTATTCTTTGCCTGGTAGGCCATCTTATTTCTGACTGTAAAGGTAAATCAGAATCTAAACAGACTCTGGGATGGGTTTAAAGAATTTGTTGAGGAATGTGAAAACAGGTTTGTACCTTTAAAGGTGGTAAGGAATGATAACGACCCACCTTATTATAATAGAGAAATAAAGAGACTAAGAAGGAGGTGCAGATTGGAAACAAATAGAGTTAGAAATGGCTGTGGAAGTAAGGAGAAACTGAAGGAACTTACTAGGAAATTGAATCTAGCAATGAAGGCAGCTAAGGATAACATGATGGCAAACATAATTGGCAATCATACAAATTTTAGTGAAAAATGGAAGGGTATGTACAGGTACTTTAAGGCAGAAACAGGTTCCAAGAAGGACATTCCAGCAATAATTAATTGAACAAGGAGTGTGTGTATATGAGGATCTTCAAAAGGCAGAAGTATTCAGTCAGCAGTATGTAAAGATTGTTGGTTACAAGGAAAATGTCCAGATAGAGGAGGTGACTAATGCTAAAGAAGTATTAAAATTTACATATGATAACAATGATATTTACAATAAGATACAGAAGTTGAAAACTAGACAAGCAGCTGGAATTGATAAGATTTCTGGGGATATACTAAAGACAATGGGTTGGGAAATAGTACCATATCTGAAGTACTTATCTGATTATTGTTTGGTTGAAGGAGCTATACCAAATGAATGGAGAGTTGCTATAGTAGCCCCTGTGTATAAAGGAAGGGGTGATAAACATAAAACTGAAAATTACAGGCCAGTAAGTTTGACATGCGTTGCATGTAAGCTTTGGGAAGGCATTCTTTCTGATTATATTAGACATGTTTGCAAAATTAATAACTGGTTTGATAGAAGGCAGTTTGGGTTTAGGAAAGGTTATTCCACTGAAGCTCTACTTGTAGGATTTCAGCATGTTATAGAAGATATTTGGATTCAAGAGGTCAAATGGACTGTATCGCAATTGACCTGTCTAAAGCATTTGATAGGGTGGATCATGGGAGACTACTGGCAAAAATGAGTGCAATTGGACTAGATAAAAGAATGACTGAATGGGTTGCTAAATTTCTAGAAAATAGATCTCAGAGAATTAGAGTAGGCGATGCTTTATCTGACCCTGTAATAATTAAGAGGGGAATTCCTCAAAGCAGTGTTATTGGACCTTTATGTTTTCATATATACATAAATGATACGAGTAAAGGAGTGGAATCAGAGGCAAGGCTTTTTGCGGATGTTGTTATTCTCTACAGAGTAATACAGAAGTTACAGGATTGTGATCAACTGCAAAATGACCCCGATAATGTTGTGAGATAGACACTAGGCAATGGTATGATGATAAACAGGGTTAAAAGTCAGGTTGTGAGTTTCACAAATAGGATAAGTTCTCTGAGTTTTAATTGCTGCGTTGATGGGGTGAAAGTTCCTTTTGGGGATCATTGTAAGTATTTGGGTGTTAATAAGGAAAGATCTTCATTGGGGTAATCACATAAATGGGATTGTAAATAAAGGATACTGATCTCTGCACATGGTTATAAGGGTGTTTAGGGGTTATAGTAAGGATGTAAAGGAGAGAGCTCATAAGTCTCTGGTAAGACCCCAACTAGAGTATGGTTCCAGTATATGGGACCCTCACCAGGATTACTTGATTCAAGAACTGGAAAAAATCCAAAGAAAAGCAGCTCGATTTGTTCTGGGTGATTTCCGACAAAAGAGTAGCGTTACAAAAATGTTGCAAAGTTTTTGCTGGGAAGAACTGGGAGAAAGGAGATGAGCTGCTCGACTGAGTGGTATGTAGGCATCGATATCAAGGATAATTTAATAAAAAACCACCTATTCAATACTTTCCACGTTTAATGTGGTTATTATCTACATGATTTTATGCAGACTTATTTAGGTCAGGTACATGTCCTTTAGGTCAAGGTTTGGGACCTTTTTAACCAATATAAACATACCAATATATACAATATATACAAACATTAATGAACTCTTAAGACGGGTAACATAAGTTAATACAGTTAAGTTTTTTGGTCCTAATCTATCTAATTTGAAAAATGTCCAAAACTAAAATGGATCTTCTTTTTGGCAAAGAGGATTACATACCGGGGTTTATGTGACCCGTATATCATATCATGTTCTTGACGTACCGTGTCTGTTGACAGGATGTGTCGTCAACAATAAGTGGAGATTTGAACTGATTGTTGATTGTAGGTTGGTCAAGATTGAAAATATAAATTTAAATTAAATGTGTTTTAACTTGGCAGTTCTATTCTGGTTAACTTAAAATGTTCAAAAATAAAATGAAATGGATCTTCTTTTTTATCATAAGTCTTGAGAAAAGATGATATTAAAACTGGGGCTTATTTGACCCACAATTTTCATTTTCATGTTCTTGACGTAACTAATATTTAATTGTGTTGTCATGCACAAGTGGAGATTTAAAAAACCGATTGTTATAGGTAGACTGGTCAAGAACGTTGTTGTGAATGAAACTGTTAGCATCTTGACTTTGGGTCTCATGTAACGTCAAGGAATTGACAAGAGTACAATATTAAGCTGTTTCTTAGTTTTAGGCTGCTGCTTAATTGAGAAGGAACATCCTAGACACTTGATACAGTCTTGTATGAATATTGTTCCCGTTGATGTGTTGCTTGGTCTTTGGGAGGGATCATAAGAATATCTGTAATGAAGTAGAAAAGTAATATTGAATTTAAAATTTAGAGCACGCGTTGTGATAAAATGTATTAAACTAACACCTCTTAACTGTAAAATGACTTACTTGTTCAATTCATACTAGATGGACCTGTCTGTTCCGGCAGCGCCTGTCTTATCAACATTTCTACTCCTGGTGTTGTACTGGTGCGCCAATGGAGGGGCGGGGCATGGAGGGAGAGTGGGGGTAGGCCGGTCTATGGGCGCATGTGCTATTGCTGGAGGGGAGTTTCTAGAAGTGATATGGGCGGGTTTAACTTTTGGCATGGTGGATGAAGCATTTGAGTGTGGAGATTAAAAAAATTGAGGGATTTTGTGTTGATTTGAATTCATGATATTAATTAATCTAGGTGTTAATTCGTACAAAGGATTTTTAATTTCATTGACGTCGTTGAGATTTTTATTTTTATTGTAGGTTTGGTCTAAAAAGATGTGTAGATTTTCCAGTTCATTCATTAATTTCCCTTTACCTATGCTTCTAAATGATGGTAAGATCTTTCTCTATGGATGTAAAGTGATGGCCCGTTTCTCTCATGTTGGCTCATCGCTGAGTACTTATTGTGTTTTTGAGCATTATAATGTTCCAGATATCTCGTGTTAAAGCTCCGGCCAGTTTGGTCGATATAAGAAAAATCACATTGTGTACATGTTAGTTTATATATGCCGGACCTTGAATAATGGTTGCTATTGTGATTGACCTTGTTCTGGTTAAAAAATATGTTTCGATTGGTGTTAACTGTTCTGAAGGCTATATTAATATTGTGCTTCTTTAAAGTATTTGCGATCTGATGGACGGCTGGGTTATTATATGTAAATGTGGCGTTTCGCCCTCGTGTGCGTCAGTTGGGATTTAGCACACCACCCAAGACGCAAGGCTAGTGCATACTGTGGAGGCCACTGCATAGGCTATTTGAAGCCACCAGCAGTGCCAATGCACTATGAGAGCTATGTCTCATTTCCAAAAATAGATGCCTGCCTGCCTGGCGGGAAACCTGCACATTCCTAACAGATTTCCTGAATTCAAAGTCTATTAAAATATAGTCCATTATGTATCTGGTGTCCCTGCCCTCCCATGTGAAGCAGTGAATCGTCTTATACTTGCAGAATGTATTCATAACTGCTAATCCCATACAGGCACAGAAGTCCAGCAAAGGCTTCCCATTCCTATTAGCTTCTATATCTTACACATATTTACCCATTGCCTTCCCAAATCTTGCACTTCTATTTCCAACTCTAGCACTGAAATCGTCCATTAGCACCATCAAATCCTTGCTGATAACCCTGACTACAATGTCACTCAGTGCTTCACAATATGAAGGCAGATCAAATATAAATGGGAATTTGAATGTACCGCTGCTGTTAGTAATAATTCTGAGGTGGGGCTTTGCCAGGATGTTGGTGGGGGTGTCTGGAGAAGGGGTTTGCTAGTGCGAATGACAGTAGAGAGCTGGGCTGTTTCAGTATGCCATGAGTGAGCAAGAGGGCACAAAACCTTCCGAAATTTTGAGACAGCTCCGTGCACAGTTTGGGGAAAAAAACACTTTTGCAAACTGGAGTGTATGAGTGGGCTAAAAAATATGTGGTAGGAAGAGAAGCTGTGGAAAATGAACCTCATGAAAGGAGACTACAGACAAGCATCACTGCAGACAACATTGTTGCAATTCATGACTATCTGTGAAGACCGGCGAATAAAAATGTCGCAAATTGCTTTACCCGTAGGAATAAGTTTCAGAAGTATTCAAACCATCATCTGAGATGAACTCCATTTCAGAAAGTTGTCTATCAGGTGGGTTCCTCGTCTCCTCAACATGGAACAAAGTACTTTACACCAGGAAGTTTGTCAGAGACTCCTGAGTTTCTACGATGAGGATGGAGAGGATTTCTTGAGTCGTATTGTGATGTGTGATGAAACCAGGGTGCATCATTACACCCCAGAGTCAAAGCAAGCAAGCATGAAGTGGCAGCGAAGAGACGAAGCAAGTCCGATCAAGGCCAAAACACACCCATCTGCAGGAAAGGTGCTTGCAACAGTTTTCTGGGACTTCGCGGGCGTTTTCCTGGTGGATTTTCTTCAGGAACAAAGGACAATTAATGCAGCCGATTACTGCCACCTTTGTGATGAAGCAAACGCTGCGTATCTCAACAAGCAATGCCAGGCAACAATCTAAAACATCATTCTTCTCCACGACAAAGCAAGGTCGCATACTGCCGATTTAACGTAGAAAAAACTGGAGGGGCAAAACATGTACCTTAAAAATCTGGTAGTTTCTATGTACATTTGAGCACGCAACAGTGGAATGAATTGTATTGAATAGATGGTGTAATAAAATATTCCTTGTGTAAACTTAGTGATACAACTCATTCGTGTCATCAACTATTTAACTCCCCAGCTAAAATAAAATTTGGACCTCAAAGGTAAATCAAAATTGAATAATTAATTCATGTTGTGAGGGTTAATATTCAAAGCAAGCAAGCAAGCAAGCAAGCAAACAAACCAGCAGTTTTATGCTATGGCTGATGACGTGATCATAGTCTTAATATGGAATCCAAACGACAAGGAAAGTACTTTTTAATTCCGAAATTCCCATGTGCAGTGGCCAACATTTGAACTGTTGCCGATTATTTTTCCACCTAGGTGAGAAGCCGGTGACTATTTCACTCACCTATCACACTCTCAAGAGTTAGTAATCACTTGCTCCCCAAATCAATAACAGAAGGTTCGCAGTCATTGTAAAATTGGGTTTCATTGGTTCTGAAGTACCATAAATCTCCAGAACAAACAATGATGTAATATTCATACCTTTTAGTCATAAAGAGAGCTTGCAGAATAGAGTTCATATAGCATGTGTTGTTGAGGTTGGCTAGACCTACTCGATTAGAACGAGTAAAGCAGGGTTCTTTGTCTATGAAACTGCTGCTAGTTGTACTATTACTTGGTGAAATGGTTGAAGTTAAAGGCCCAGGCATAGAATCTTCATCAAGAACCTGAAACACACAACCAAAAAGCATATTTATAAAATATATTCACAGGTAATGTCACACCTTGATTACAGGATATCCTCTGACTTAGTGATCCCTCTGGGAAACTGGAGTATAACAGTGGAATAAATGAGTGAATGAATGAATGAATGAATGAATGAATAAAAATATTACGCACTTCTGCATAAGCTGATATGCTTGTAAATATGCTGTGTGTGTCATCCAGTGTTTGGTTTTATTCAAGTATTACTATTAAATTTGTTTTCAATTATTCAATTACCCACAAATCCAAAGGGTCATTATTACTTTAGATAAAATATCAATGTAAGATACCCAACTAACAGAAGAAATTTAAGTTGCAGTCTAGCTACAACATAGGTGGAGTTGACAGATAAAAAGAAGAAACCGGGAGAAGCTGCAGGAATACATGAAACTGTAGTAGAAATGTTAAAAACAACCAAACTTTTGAGAATGCAGAGCCAGATAAAAATATTTGGAAAAGATCGTAGAAGATGGGCAAAATAAAAATTTTTAAAATAAGACATAAGAAGGAAAACTTCATCCATCTCTCTACCAGATGGTAGTATCCCATGCTGTAAAGCTATGCCGACGCACTGAATAAGGAACACCGTTGATCAGGTATCACCAGAAATATGAGCAATCCGTTGGCCAATCTCTTTGATAAAAATTAGGCCATCAATAACGTATGTACCACTAGATTCAATGGCTACTGGTTTGTTTGCCCAACCCTTGTCCTGTTTCCCTACGGGGTTGGATATGAGGTGAGATGAATCTGTCGCGGCAGGTTTTTATGACCGGATGCCCTTTCTGACGTCAACCTCATCAGAGGAGTTAATGAGATGAAATGAATGACGTGATATATGATAGTAGGGAGAGGGTGAAACCAGGTGCCGGCACACAGCCTACTCCTGTTGAATAGCACCAAGGGGTCTGCTCAAGGCTTAACGTCTCCATCCGATGGACGAATCACCATCAACAGCGTCATATGCCCTCACTCCATATGAGCACTGCGGAGAGGTTTGGAATTTAATCCAGGCTTTTAGCACGCAATCTAGTGGTTAGAAATTGTATACACCCCCTCCCCTACCCTGCCAGCCAACATTCTGATGGTGAAAAGTTTTTCGACCAACGGGACTCGAACCGGCTAACCTCGCTGTCAGACCGTTTAGACTTCAGTGCCTTAACGATTATGGCTACCAGGCGGGCTTAGATTCAATGGCTACTAGTACGAAGAAGAATTTGTCCAACAAATCACTGTATTTTGTTAACATTTTCCCTACTTGCAGCTGCACCACCAGCACTCATTGATGAAAGGGGAAGATTGGACAGGACAAATGTGTCAGCACAGGTAAAATCCCACAGGAGAGATCTACCTGCCTTCCATGGGACAAGTGTCATTCCATCCAGCCTTTTACCATTTGAAAAGCAGTAGCCAATCAGCTCTCATACAGAAGGAACTTCTACTGAAACGAGAGCCCGCAAGATGGCATAATTGATAGTGGAGTGATGGAGGTGTCTGCCTTTACGTTTCACACTTGAAAGGTCATGGAAGCCATGTCAATCAACATAAGCTGAGTATCGGTGGGGCTCACGGATGGCTGCTCCCAAACATAAAGCCACAGCAATACAGACACCCTCACTGGAAAGATGGAGATCAAGAGAAGGCGAAGGTAATGCTTGGAGCCATGCACCAGATTCTGGGGAACAAGCAGGAAGAGCCAGGATTTGTATTGAAGATTACTAGTTGACTGCTGCAGAAGTGATTGGAGATTATCCCCAGCAGCTTTATCAATTCCTTTGCCAATATCAGGGGGATCTCCGCTGACTAAGCTTGACTACCGAGATGTGCTCCCTTGTATTGCAACATCGGGGTCCAGGTATCCACAGGTGGAAGAACCTCAGCGAGATGAAAAGAACAATGGAAAGACACTAAAAATGACAGAATTGCTAAATCCACAGCACAAAAGACATAGTCCAATGCTTGAAGCTTGTGTGCGAATGTTATCCAGAGATGAAAGGACTACGTCAGGTTCATCAGCAATGGTACTGTTTGGAATATGAGGAGTTTACAGCACTAATTTATAGCCACACAGGAAATCTGACATTTTATAGTTTGCAGTTGACAATACACTCCTGCTGCATTTTGGGGGATTCAATATGGCTCTTCGTATGAGCAGGCATTTTTTCTCTCGCTGCTAAGTTTTGTTGTAGTTATCTATAAATTATGTATTTAAGAAGTTTAGTGCAAGTACTAATGAAGTGCAGGCATCAATTCCATGTTTTGTGGATGTCCATGTAGGGCAATCTGGTCCTCCAAAGTTTTAATTTTTGTGCATATTACGCCAATGGAAATATTTTGCTTGTACAGGCTCCCGTATGTATGTTTCATTGATAGCTATGCAATGTTTTTTTGTTCCGACAGTGCCAGATGAGAATCATTTTGAAACGTGAAATTTGAACTTCGTGCAACTTTAAGTTGGGTGCCAAGTATTGTTAAACATCCCGTTATATTGCTGCTTCAACCGCCATTCAAACTTGAAACAGCCTTACTTTTCATAAAAGTGGTTGAGAGGATGATGGATGAAAACAGTGTGTTTTCAGATCACAGAGAGGCTGTCAGGATCAGATTTTCAGTATGCGCCAGGTAATTGAAAAATGCTACGAGAGGAATAGACAGTTATATTTATGTTTTGTAGATCTACAGAAAACAAATGACATGGTACCGAGGGAAAAGATGTTTGCCATACTAGGGAACTATGGAATTAAGCGTAAATTATTAAAATCAATCAAAGGCATTTATGTTGACAATTCAGCTGCAGTGAGAATTGATGGTAGAATGAGTTCTTGGTTCAGGGTATTTACAGGAGTTAGACAAGGCTGTAATCTTTCACCTTTGTTGTTTGTAGTTTACATGGATCATCTGCTGAGGCAGGGAGGGATTCAGTTAGGTGGAAATGTAGTAAGCAGTCTGGCCTATGCTGACGACTATCTTAATGGCAGATTGTGCTGAAAGCCTGCAGTCTAATTTCTTGGCACTTGAAAATACGTGCAATGAGTATGGTATGAAAATTAGCCATTCAAAGACTAAATCGATGTCAGTAGGTAAGAAATTCAACAGAATTTAATATCAGATTGGTGATACAAAGCTGGAACAGGTAGATAATTTCGAGTATTTAGGATGTGTATTCTCCCAGGAAGGTAATATAGTAAGTGAGATTGAATCAAGGTGCAGTAAAGCTAATGCAGCGAGCTTGCAGCTGCGATCAACAGTATTCTGTAAAATGGAAGTCAGCTCCCGGACGAAACTATCTCTACATCGGTCTGTTTTCAGACCAACTTCGCTTTACGGGAGCGAAAGCAGGATGGACTCAGGATATCTTATTCATAAGTTAAAAGTAACAGACATGAAAGTAGCTAGAATGATTGCTGGTACAAACAGGTGGGAACAATGGCAGGAGGGTACTCAGTATGAGGCGATAAAGGCTAAGTTAGGAATGAACTCGATGGATGAAGTTGTACGCATAAACCGGCTTTGGTGGTGGGGTCATGTGAGGTGAATGGAAGAGGTTAGGTTACCCAGGAAAATAATGGACTCTGTTATGGAGGATAAGAGAAGTAGAGGGAGACCAACACGACGATGATTAGACTCAGTTTCTAACGATTTAAAGATAAGAGGTATAGAACTAAATGAGGCCACAGCACTAGTTGAAAATAGAGGATTGTGGTGACCTTTAGTAAATTCACAGAGGCTTGCAGACTGAACGCTGAAAAGCATAACGTTCTATAATGATGTATGTATGTATGTATGTATGTATGTATGTATGTATGTATGTATGTATGTATGTATGTATAGTTTATTATCCACCTAATAAGTACAGTTTTATATTCATCTAAACCTTTTGACTCAGAAGTTAAATTCCACTTATTATAAACAGACAGTTAATGTTTTGTCAAACCATTCACTCCAGCCTTCAATTAAAAGACTAATGATTAGGCTACCTTTGCATGGTCATAATACCGTGGCCCTTTAATTCTCATCAGGGGCAGGCCCGACCTTAAATTCATCTCAAAAGGACATGTTTTTGATAAACAGGTGAACATTAATATTGCCTAGTTCTTTTGTATAACATAACATAAATATGCTACACTCATCGTATACTAATTTTATAATTATTGCAATAAAACTTATGTTTAACAATTCACTCCAATATACTACTTTACACCATTAAAAAATCATACTAAAATAAAAAAAAATATAACATTATTCAAATGATGGCTAATTTAAAACCTACAATTTTAAATATACAATAAGTATAATACCTATTCTAAACCTTATCCTTTAAAATATTATATCTAATTAACAACCAATGTAGTAATCCAAAAGTTGCTATTAAATACTGAATTAAATTCTTTCATGGAGAACCAGATATCTTAAAAACTGACTAACATTTCATTACAAACTTATTCTTGATATGATACCTCATTTACCAACATTGTAAATTAACTCTTCTTAATTTGGGAAAAATATGTCTATTCCAATTTTAATAAACCCTGATAGACAAGGTAGGTACAACATCAATCTACTTACAACATCCTTCCTTACAATAAACTTAAATTTGTACTTTCAAAATAATTTGAATTGCACTAACATTCTCTCAGTGTGCATGAGATGCTTCACTTTAAGCTTTATTTTGAATTCTACATTCATTTTCCAGCACATCTACTATGTTACGACTTATCTCACCTTAATAATGAGAGCAACGGACGGTTAGTGCATTATCACATTATCATAATGTAACAACATTACTTTCAAATCCGCCTTCAAATGCAGCTTTTTGAATGCTAGATGCATTTAAATTCTTTTATTGTAGTCCATCTCTTACATGGCCATAAGCTGCACCTCGACTGACAAATTCTAGTGTGGACTTCAGAAAATCATCATTCTAAAAAAGAATCTTACAATGATGGCATACAAATTGAAAACTAAACCAAGGCAAATATAACATGCACTATCAGTTAGAGGACAGATCCCTCTGAAAAGATTAAAACACTGCCAAATTCTTTCAGTTTCAAGAATTTTAACTATTACTAGTCAAGTAAAAATAACTTTACATTTAAAATAATAGGGTATATAATCCTCGTATATAATTTAAATGTCAAAGCTTCATATCATTATTATCAAGCCTGACATAGATTCAAAATTTTACCTTAAAAATCCACCTTTAAACTTATCAAAAATCTATTAACTTCTATACTAATAATGTTTACTTTAGCCTTATGACTAACCGTGGCGACTGGCATGACTTTGGCTGGCTACATACCATTACTAATTCCAGGTTTCTTTGATAAATAATATTAAATACTGCAAATCACACTACACTTTTAAAATATTGATGTGTTCACAAAAATTCACATGTAAAATATATAAAAAGTAAACAACTAAGCAAGAATAGAACTTTAAAACTTAGTGAACTGTGTTTATCAGGTGTATAATAAACTAAAGCTTTGTAAAAAGTAATAAAAAGTAAGTCATATCCATCAGCCCAACCATGAAATATATTGCTTATACGTTGAAACAGCCTTTGCGTGAAAGGCATTGTATACCACTGAGCAGCTCTTGTATTGAATCACAAAGTTTGGTACCTAAACGAATTACTACGAACACTGGAGATGTCACGTTTAATATTCCAACCAAGTCTACGTGGCCATGGAAGTGCTCTGAGACTGCAGAAGCAACCCGTTGAATGTTTCCTGTGTGCTGACGCATCAATCTTTGTGAACTGTTTTTGTCAGTGTGTACCTAACATCCTGATGTTTGAGGTGTTAAATGCTGCTTGGCCCCAGTAATGATACAGCACAACTACTGTAAGTTTGTTCCATTGTGTCTTATTTTTCCTATTTTGACTAGAGAGGACATCCTGCCAAGTTTCCTAACCCTACTGCTAGCACTTACTACATTGAGAAACTATCAAGATTGGTTTTGATTTCTCATGGGCATTATAAGCAAAGAAGTGTTTTTTGTGTGTTCTGCATATTTGGAAGTTAGGTGACTGAGATAAATCATTGCCATCCTTGTATGTACTTATTTACATTGTTGGGTCATTATAAACATTGTCACTCAGTTCAACAATGTATGATTAATAAGGTGTACATATAGAGCTTATTGTTGGCACATCAGCCACAGCTGCAATATTGATGTTTCTTATTTTCTTGACAGTAATTAACTATCAGAACTATCTGTCATTGCATTCTAATCAAAATCAAAGGCTGTTCTGAAACATGGCTTGCTAAAAAGGTCATTAACTTATCTCAAAAATTACTTGAAGCAAGATAATCTTTCTCGTCACAAACTGATTTCCAGGCAAAACAGGCTGCCAAAAATTTGGAAGGAATTTAGTAATGTTAAGGAATATCTAGAATGTGAATTAGACTCAAAAGCTAGTGAAGCTAACTTTAGAGAGGATGATAATTTTGAAAACAGATATCATGCAATTGTTGGTAGGATTCAAGAATTGCTTAGCCCCTTTGTATGACAATTAAGTCCTTGTAAGGCATCCATTGTTCCCGATATCTCATTATGATCCAGCTCTAACCAAAAAATCCCACTCAATCTTTAACCCTCCGTTACACGCGCGCTCTGTTGTAACACCACCACACGCGCGCGGACTGACAGTCCGCGATTGTTTGTAAGCTCTCATTCCTTTCATTTCAATTATTTTTCCAAGAATTCTTTATTTCCCTCTTTTGTCGATCCGTCAATTACGATGTAATTACTTTATTTTGATTTTATTTATATTGATACATTTATATACCATAATCTACATTTACAAGAACATTTCAGTCCTTTAGGATAAATTAGAAGTTATCACCTGCAAATCACAGCACTTAGCAAAACTAATTGTAAATTAACCATAATTGGTTATTAATTTACTTCTTGGAATAAAATTGCAATCGTTACATTCTATTAATTGAGGTATATCGCACGGAAGAAGTCACGACGTCGTGATGATCTTGCCATGGAGTAAGTGCATTTCATTTCATTTCATCCACCTTATCAACGCCTGACTTCGTGTCATTATAGAAGGTAATCATTGAGGGTTTTGACCCATCTGAATCGTCATCAACAGAATGGTCTTCATGGAAAGTAGATAGAACCAAAACAACTTTGTCTTTTCTTGACTTGCATGACACAAGGGTATATATTGCGATTTGTGCATGTTACGATTTCTTGTAGTATTTCGTCGGTAAAGAACAATTTCGCCTCAGTATTCTTGGCAACTCCTACTACTCCAGGCAAGTGTTTTATAATATTATGTTCAAGTTGTCTGACCCTTCCATTACGGTTCATTACAGGCCGATGATTCCACTCGGTCCCGTCCTTTCCTCCATACATTTCATGCTGCTCACTTTCAGCCACATCCTCTTCACACGTGGACTGTTCGCTCTCAGAATTATGTTCACTATCGTTTACGACGTCCCGATCACTATCATCACTTGCACCAACTTCATCGTCGTCCAACTACTGCTCGATTTCATCCATAACTCTCGGAATAAATCGCACCAACTCCTTGGAAAGAGGACGCAAAATAATTATTCATACCTCATTTCGTAATGTCGTGTTTATCCCACTATAAATAATCACAAGAAGAAAATATATCAAAATGAGCCCACTACTACACTTGTAGGTAATAAAAGTATATAATTTTATAATAAATAGTAACGGAAGAATGGATGACTTTCTAAAAGAGTGAGTAAGATTAACAACTCACTAATACACGCCTGCGGACTCAGACTCCGCAAGTCTGCAGTTGACAATATGAACTTCTGTAATCAACAGCTCCGCGATTACTAAGACATTCTCACGCCGTCACGGCCTTTGTATTGTTGAGGAAAGAAGCTACAAGAAGGCAGCCCGTTCTGCCTTGCATTTTCGGCCTATGATGAAAATGAAAACCTACAACCTGTTTTCCAGTCTTTGACCGGGTCAGGGATGTAATGAATGAATCAGATATAGGCTGTTAATACGATGGGGTCGCCACTCCCAAAGTGATTTATATTAATGAGTGATAGATGCTATGAAATGAGAATGGAGAGTGTTGCTGGAATGAAAGATGACAGGGAAAACCGGAGTACCCGGAGAAAAACCTGTCCCGCCTCCGCTTTGTCCAGCACAAATCTCACATGGAGTGACCGGGATTTGAATCGGCCTATGATACCAAAGAATAATAAAGTGCGGACTCTCACTCCGCGGCACGTGTAACGGAGGGTTAAGGGAGAATGGTAAAATACTTCAGTTTTAGGAACGCCTTTGAAAGCTTAGTTATTAACAAAAAGTAATTGTATTGACAATATGCAAATATTACACTACTTAGGTCATCTCTTCAAGGCAAACCTAGGGAATTGTTAACCCTCTGTTGGTCGTGCCTCAATTCTTAACGCTGCTGGTCGTGGGTGAGCGGAGCGCTCACCAGTAATGTAATATGATTTTTGAGGCCTTTAATGTTACTAAGGTATTTTGTAAGTTATTGTTTTAATTTTGATACTTGTTCATTCTTTAATTATTTTTTTGTTGATAGGTTAAGTTAAGTACAATATTCATTGAAACATAATACACATAATTATTGCAAACACCATGGTAAAGTACTTAATGCTACACATGCCATTTTTAAATACATTTTTCTTACTATTCTACATGTGAAATATATGTTTACATATTTTACAGCAAATAAATAGGAATCTAACACTGCACAATGAATAACTACTAATTACAATAAAAATTATTGTTGTGAAATGCATAATTAACATTGCAATAATTATCAAGTTAACATAATTATGACACTGATAAAAGCTTTTTTCTTCGACCATGCATGCTGAGTTGTGGACTTGGGGTACATTTTGTCACTGTCTTCCATGCCTATCTCAACACTCCCAGGGCACCTCTGACAAATACTGACTGTGTTGACCACATATTGGGAGCTGACATTTACTGCATCTTGTCATTTTTTTTGATTCTTCTTCTTTTTATTCGGGCAGTAGGCCTCTTCGCCCTAGCTTGGTCTAGTTGTGGCAGAGTTGTCAGCTCTTCTTGTGGTAGCCCAAGGTTTTGTTGCATTCTCATTCGAAGATCTGAATGAATGCCACTAAAAGAAGCTCTCCTTGCCGCCTGATTCTTGGTCAGATCTAAAGCCAATGTTTTCAAGAATTTTCTTTGTGTCATCTCTTCATTCGTGTTGCTTCGGAAAATGATCTGGGCGTTGATTCCTCCTATATCCAGTAATGTGAAAAATATATGAGACCATCGATAGCACACCCTTGCTACGGTGTACAGAGTTTTCAGCTTGTCTACTACGTCCACCCCTCCCTTAGTAAGGTTGTACAACGTAATGCCTGTAGGCTTCCCCAAGTCACCAGAAGATTCATCGATCTCGTCAGAATCGTGCATACTTGATATTAATATCACGTTCCTGTATTTTCGTGACACGTAAGATACTAACAAAGCATCCTCACCGAATGCAAACAGACTAGAGTTCACTTCCCTTTGCCTAGTGTTCACAATTTCTGGTGGGGTTGCAGTCTTGTCCTTTCTGATGGTAGCGACAACAGTAAGATTGTCATTTCTCACCAGTTCATTCACTAGCTCCACTGAAGAGAACCAGTTGTTCATCGTTATATTACGCCCAGTGTTTTTTTATTGGTTCTGTCAATCTTTTCACAATGGCACTTGGTCTGTTATTGGTAACAAACGGCCCATCCGGCTGAACTCCAGGGTAGATTTCCATATTTGAGGTGAAAAACCTTCGTGAATCCACTATGGTGAAAATATTTGAGACCATACTTTGCTGGCTTCTTTGCCATATACTTCCTGAAACTGCACCACCCTCGAAAAGACTCGAGCTTCTCATCAACTGTGACGTACTCTCCTACAGAATAGCAAACTTTACAGCGCTGTACAAAGCCCTCAAATATTTCTCGTATCGCTGCCAATTTATCGACGGATATCCTTTTATTTCATTTCATTTCTCGTCTGAGCATCATCAAATTGGAGACATCTCAAAAGTAAGTAAAATCTCTGGTATGACATCACTACATACAATTACAATACCACATTTTGTAAACGTTCCTAGTTGTAATTATTTGTTTTAAGGTTATCCATTGTACTGATGACGCCCATTAAGAAGGGCGAAACATGTTCACAACCTTTCTATTATTTATAAATATTTAACCACAAAATGTGGTATTGTAAGTATTGACTAGGTTAACATTAAATGTATAATCTGTGAATTGTATGTAATCACTATCGACAATACGGACCAAAAATGAGATTAATGACTTGCAATGACATCACTAGACAAAATATTTCTGGAGCTGTCCCATCCGTCACCCACAAATCTTCATTTTGATGAGAGGACTTCATCACACCGGATATGTAAAGTAATCCTATAAGAGCCCTAATTTCATCAATGTTGGTATCCACAACATCCCTCTCCCGAGAATAATTAGCTCTCGTAATGCGTAAGCGAACATTCGTATGAAACACAATTTTCTCCAACACACTGTCTGGGAAGTAGAGAGCCAACGATTCACGTACTGTCTTCATATTCTGTGCAACACACGACACCTGGTGGATGAATCACGATGTTTCTTTTCTTTCTACGTTTGTTGGGGCGAGGGGGATGAATATTCCACAGAGTAATGTTGTCACGACCAACATATTGAGGAGCAGGCTTAACTGGCTGACGAGGAACGGCTTCGTCCCCAGAAACATCAGATGCGCTGTCGTGATCGCTGTTGGTGGGTTGCTCTGTATCCGAGTACTCAGAATCTTCATTATTGCCTTCAGCTACGAGAACTGCTTCATCAACCGACTCCTCTATTAACCAATGACAAGTCATGGAATCTTGATTCATGACTTGTAGGCTAATATGATAAGAATAATGTGGAAGTTGGAAAAAATGTAACGCCAATTGTCGCGGGTGAGCGACTCGCTCACTGTGGTCATTAACAATGCCTGGCTGCTAATGAAAGTTGCACCGCACCCTGCAACATTGTTGTACTTCCTCAGAACATTCCAAAAGTCAGCTACTCGGTGATTAAGAAGTATAGTGCTACTTAGCTTCGCAAGGTACATCTTTAAAAAAGGAAAGTGAGCGCCGCGCTCACCCCATGACCAACGGAGGGTTAAGATACCCAACCATATGCGATGAAAACTTCACAGTTGCTTGGAAGTTAATTAATGGCAGATACAATAATAAATGCTCGATTGTTTCACAACCCATAAAGCATCTGCTTAATCTCCATAACTGTACTAGTGGATTCTCTTCTCATGATAAATCAAGTAATATCTAACCTTAGTGCTATTGGCAACTTGAAAAACAAAATTCTTCTTCATGAAATCTAGTCACAGGAACTGATTTCAAATAAAATTAAGTCCAACCATAGGTGTAAATGGGAAAACAAATTTGTCTCCACTGATATCCCAACTCTAAATAATTTGAAGTTTTTTTTTTTTTTTGGAAAGAAAATGTCGGGCATTGGAATTGACAGAATCCACGAAATCTGTTATTAAACAAATACGAGAGCCAAAATCCAAACTACAGACGCTTCACATTACACTTCTTGAATTGCAGGTTCTGCAAACTTGATAATTGTAATATTTCTGACTATAGAAAGTCCAAGAAAACCAAATACTGATCAACGCCATAAACTCATTAGGGAAAATAAATTTTATTCTCTATGTTTCTATGCTTCTCATTTTTTTTGTAAACAGTGTAAGCAACACAAGCGTCCCTGGTGTAATGGACCCCACAACTTGTTGGTTCATAAGGAACAGACAAATTCCAATGATGATGTAAATGTTAGAAGCTCTGCAATTGTTTCACCCACTGCTATTAAGGTTGTATCAGGATTAGGCTCAAATGTTTCCTTAAGCACAGCTTGTGTAGGAGTAAAAAATACTTTAGGAAAAATTGTACTAGTTAAAGCTTTGTTGGAATCTGCGAGTCAGTTATCCTTTGTGACCTCTAATCTTATTAAGAGCATTGGTATCCATACAAGGACTTGTAGTCTACCTGTCACTGGTATAGGCTCCGTACACTGCTGGGAAAAATGCACCGCTGCGCTGCGAGTTGCGAACATTGTAAGTTAATGTGATCACCGCGCACATATTTCTGTCATTTCACAGCGTGTTGCCACGGTCGACTAAATAATAACAGTGGGATTTCAAAGTGTTTTATGCAACAACAATCGGCCAAATTATTCCAAAATTCCAGAAAGGGGTCATGTATTAAATTTACAAGAAAAACTGTTTGTAGGAAATAGCAACAGTGCGAATAACTGCAAACATGATAAGAGAAAAACGTTGGTTCACTAGAGACACTACCATTTCATGATAGAGGCAACACAGTAATTTATGTATTATTTGTGGTGGTAACGAGATTAATTTTCATGTACACATTCAACAATGCTGTCTTCAGAAAAATATATTTGGTCTATCTCTAATACGATATCATGTTAACGTTGCAAGGGAAGCCTTGGTAAAAGAACAAACATATTTCCATGAAATGTAATCTCATTTATGCTGTTATTTATACAGTTTACTCAGAACATGTCACCTCGCGTACTGATCAACCCTGTGAATGGTCTGGACCTCACATCTCAAAAGCGGGGAAAGAGAAATACAACAAGGAAAAGAGCTTACAGGAACTTTTCCGATAAAAAAGGCACAGGTTTGATGTTGGACCAATTGAAAATATTAGAATATCTTAGCATTGCCAATAAATTATTGTGTCTGTATTTATGATATGATCGCGACCACCTCTGTAATATACCGGTTAGTGCTTCTAGTTTCCTTCGTCGGGGGCCCGGGCATGATCCCCGATACAGACAGAAATGTAAGATTGACAAGAGGGTACATGCAGCTCATGTTCATTAGGGGTTGTTTGAAAAGAGTTGTACCACCTCGGGGCGAGGACAGAACTTTACGTATGTAAAATGTGGTGTTTCTGTGAGCTACTGATATTGTGTAATGGAGGCCTATTTCTATAATTAGCCTGTATTTGTTTACTGCCTTTTTAAATCCCTTTCGTGAGGTTGTAACAAAATACTATAAAATTTCACATTGTGATCTGTAGTACACCGGCACCGTGGTGTAGGGGTAGCATGCTTGCCTCTTACACGGAGGCCCCGGGTTCGATTCCCAGCCAGGTCAGGGATTTTTACCAGGACCTGAGGGCTGGTTCGAGGTCCACTCAGCCTACGTGATTAGAATTGAGGAGCTATCTGACGGTGAGTTAGTGGTCCCGGTCTAGAAAGCCAAGAATATCGGCCAAGGGGAATCGTCGTGTTGACTACACGACACCTCGTAATCTGCAGGCTTTCAGGCTGAGCAGCGGTCGCTTGGTAGGTCAAGGCCCTTCAAAGGCTGTAGTGCCATGGGGTTTGGTTTGGTTTGTTTGGTCTGTAGTACAGTACGATATGTTATTCTTCTTCTTATTATTATTATTAATTTTGCACACTTTCGTGGTAATGATATTCAAGCAATTGTACAGATTTTAGGAAATAAAAGCAGAATAAGCCTTAATTTACACTACAGTTTTATGTAGAATTTGAACCCATAAATTTCCGTAAAATTCTAGTCGTGGCAATGACCACCGTCTTTTTCATGGTGTTGTAGATGTTGGTGTTGAAATGAAATGGCGTATGGCTTTTAGTGCCGGGAGTGCCCGAGGACAAGTTTGGCTCGCCAGATGCAGGTCTTTTGATTTGACTCCCATCGGCGACCTGTGCGTCGTGATGAGGATGAAATGACGATGAAGACGACACATACACCCAGCCCCCGTGCCAGTGAAATTAACCAATTAAGGTTAAAATTCCTGACCCTACCGGGAATCGAACCCGGGACCCCTGTGGCCGAAGGCCAGCACGCTAACCATTCAGCCATGGAGCCGGACGATGTTGGTGTTGACATCCAATTACTTCAGTATTATCATTATTATTATTATTATTATTATTATTATTATTATTATTATTATTATGGCTATCATTAAGACTATGTTAATAGAATACAATGTATCTGTTACAGTATGAAGTGTGTGCTTTAAAAAATATGGCCTATTGTAGCTTACTTTGAAATTTAACGTTGCTATAATAATTTGTTTGTTTCGTGAGGTCGTGAATGAAAGCTCTGTATTACAGTATCTATTAATGCAGCCAAGAACAAGCACATCATTCTGTTGGAACGCTGTGACATTAAAAAAAATAATCTGAAGACAGCACTGTAAAATAATTGAATAAATGCATGTAAACGTCACACATATTCCAGCTTATGGTGAGCTGTTGATGAAGATGCCTCTCGCAAGTAGTTTTCGTAGTATCTACCCGCAGCAGCACAGTGCTATGCGCACAGAGCCTATAGGCAATGCCAATATCTCTCCAGTAAGCACCCAACCATGTTTTGTTTTCAAGAGTCAGATCATACATTAAACTTGAAATGTGCAACTGTAAACAAAATCACACGTCCACTTCCTACAGTGCAAATTTACTGTTCTACTAGGAATATTTCTCGTGATATCAAACTACTGTAAGTGATTCTACATGTGATCAGCCTTCTCCTACCAATATCTTGCTAGGAGCTGACGTTTATTATGAAATTGTCTCTTCTAAGGCTTTACATAAGAAAGGTTACCCCACTTTGTTAGATACCCAATTTGGTCGGATACAGTCCGGCCCCTTCCCTGAATCATGCATGAAGAATAATGCCAAGGCTCGGCATGTAAACCCTGTGAAACTTGAATCTCTTGAAACAAAACTATAAATATTTTGGAAACTCGAAGAACTTCATCAACCAGTTCTTACACCTAAAGAAAGAGCTTTTGAAGAACATTTTGTGAATTATGTTCATGGAGATGATTCAGGTAGGTTCAGCCTCTGTGGATCAGTGGTAGAGTGTCGGCCTCCGGATCCCAAGATAGCGGGTTCCGGCTACTACCCGGCAGAGGTAGTCCGATTTTTGAAGGGCGGAAAAAAGTCCATTCAACACTCCATGTCGTACGATGTCGGCATGTAAAAGATCTCTGGTGACACATTTGGTGTTAACCCGACAAACTCAGCCATAGACGCCCAAGAGAGTTTTGGTTTACTAGGTCTGCCATCTAGTAAGCCTAGAGTAAAACGGAACGTCAAAATTGACGAGCAGACAGCCAGATGGCGTCAAATTGAAATGTCTGCACATGGTAGCTGAGGCCACACGATTATTATTTTATTATTGTCAAACTTCCAATTCGTCCTAAGTGTCTCCTGTAGCCGAGTCTAAACACAATGCTGTTGAAAGGCTCAAACACATTGAGAATAAGTCTGCTAGATTTCCAGACTTGGAGAAAAACTATGTAAATTTCATGCGTGAATGCAGTGAACTGGAATACATGGAAATTGCACCCCCTGAGAGTTCGAACTCATTAAGATTTTACTTTCCCCACATTGTGGGCTGAAGGATTCTAGCACTACAACCAAACTGTGAGTTGTATTCAATTCAAGCTGTGAATCTTCAAATGGGATATCGTTGAACTCTATGTTAATGGTTGGCCCCATTGTTTAGCCTGATTTATTATCTACTGTTTTGAAATTCGGGCCGGCCCCGCAGTGTAGGGGTAGTGTGCCTGCCTCTTACGTGGAGGCCCCGGGTTCGATTCCTGGCCAGGTCAGGGATTTTTACCTGCATCTGAGGGCTGGTTCGAGGTCCACTCAGCCTATGTGATTATACAATCAAGGAGCTATCTGATGATGAGATGGCGGCCCCGGTCTAGAAAGCCAAGAATAACAGCCAAGAAGATCTGTCGTGCTGACCACATGACACCTCGTAATCTGCAGGCCTTTGGGTTGAGCAGTGGTCACTTGGTAGGCTATGGCCCTTTGAGGCAGTTGCGGCATGGGGTTTTTTTTAAATTCAGAAGTAATATTATTTCTCCTTCAGCTGATATTGCGAAGATTTACAAAGATTTCATCCTGAACATAGACATCTTCAGAAAAAGTATGGCGTGAAACTTCTTATGAAGAAACAAAGGACTACCGTATTTCTACTGTTACATATTGTGCCCTTATTAGGTTAGGAGAAGACATGAGAGGGACTTAGGGCATACTGAGTTAACCCATTGCCATACTTTGACGGAACCTTCCGTCCTGCGATTGAAAGGCGGTAACATGGAAGATTTATGTAAGTTCATTATCGTGGTTAGCTGGTCAGAGAGATTTATTCTGTTTGTTTTGCAGCCTACCCGATTGATGTCAGATGGTACTTGAAGCTATTTTCTCTGTGTAAATAGTAACTCTGAGCTGAAATACAGAAAATAAAAAGAACCTCAGTTTGCTAGCTTATTGTAAACAATCATGGCAGCATCCAAGTGTGGCATGGATGAGGCTATTTGTAACTGGCTTGGAAATAGTGATGTTGAAAGTGGAAATGATTCTCTGGAGAGTGAAAAACTTCTTCTTCTTCTTCTTCTCCTCCTCCTCCTTCAACTGACAGTGATGAAAGTGATTCTGATTTCAGTTCCAAGGTGATAATGCCAATTCAAACCATAGGACAAAATCAGAATGCAACAAGAGCGGGTGGGAACTTTAGTAATGATACTTGGAATTGGGATCTTGTTGACAATAAGTCTGTTTCTGTAACATGCAAACCAGTTTCTGAAATTCACTCTATAGTGAGGAGGTGGTTCAGGAATAATCCAAAAGAATGGACGTAGTGAATGAATTTCTAACCTCACAGTTCTGGGATCACGTTACTAAGGAAACCAATGCCTATGCCTCTACATTTCTTGGTAATTTATCTGCTTCCCTTGAAGCCAGTAATACTAAACGAACAAAAACATTGGTTTCCTGTTACTATAGATGAGCTAAAAGCTCACTTTGCTCTGTATATTCTTATGTATGCGATTAGTCAAATTTATGTTAAAGTGACTGAAAAATAAATGGTATGTAAGGGAATATTTCCTTTCACAAGTAATGGTAGGCCGAAGGGTTAAGGCTGCATTATAATTAGGTACAAAGAACACAAGAGACTTCACTTAGTAGAAACTATTGCTTGC
The DNA here is from genome assembly GCF_040414725.1 of Anabrus simplex. Lineage (NCBI taxonomy): Eukaryota > Metazoa > Arthropoda > Insecta > Orthoptera > Tettigoniidae > Anabrus > Anabrus simplex. The sequence goes on from NC_090266.1 coordinate 180,754,474, forward strand.
ATTTTATTAACATCTCGTATTATACTACACTCATATATACACCACCCATTCACGCCTGTACAATAAATATATACACATTCGACATCTTATGTCAATTTTTCTAAATTAGCAACTACTTCACTTATTATCAGTCTTTGAATTGCAGTTGTATAGACTCATTAACCAAATAGTTATCACTTCCACTCAACAAACATGAAAAAACGGAGAGCTATATATATTTTTAAAAAATTAACATTACATACATACTATATCATTATAGACTGTTATACCTTTCAGCGTTCAGTCTGCAAGCCTCTGTGAATTTACTAAACGTCGGCACAATCCTCGATTTGCAACTAGTGTTGTGGCCTATTTTAGTTCTAAACCTCTTTAAATCGTTAGAAACCGAGTCTAACCATCGTCGTCTTGGTCTCCCTCTACTTCTCTTACCCTCCATAGTGGAGTCCATTATTCTCCTAGGTAACCTATCCTCCTCCATCTGCCTCACATGACCCCACCACCGAAGCCGGTTTATGTGCACAGCTTCATCCATCGAGTTCATTCCTAAATCAGCCTTTATCTCCTCATTCCGAGTACCGTCCTGCCATTGTTCCCACCTGTTTGTATCAGCAATCATTCTTACTACTTTCATGTCTGTTACTTCTAACTTATGAATAAGATATCCTGAGTTCACCCAGCTTTCGCTCCCGTAAAGCAAAGTTGGTCTGAAAGCAGACCGATGTAAACAAAGTTTCGTTGGGGAGTTGACTTCCTTCTTACAGAATACTGCTGATCGCAACTGTGAGCTCACTGCATTAGCTTTACGACGCCTTGATTCAATCTCGCTATATTACCATCCTGGGAGAACACACAACCAAAATACTTGAAATTATCAACCTGTTCTAGCTTTGGATCACCAATCAGGCATTCAATTCTGTCGAATTTCTTACCTACTGACATCAATTTAGTCTTCGAGAGGCTAATTTTCATACCATACTCATTGCACCTATTTTCAAGTTCCAAGATATTAGACTGCAGGCTTTCGGCACAGTCTGCCATTAAGACCAAGTCGTCAGCATAGGCCAAACTGCTTACCATATTTCCACCAGGTTATTACCAAAATCCTCCCATGACTTCTTTCTGGATTAAACAACTATTTGTTTCGCTCTGTTTCTTTCATCTACGTACAAATCCCTGTCTGCCTCAGCCCTTGTTTGGAGCCATTTCTCATAAGCCTTCTTTTTACGTTTACAGGCTGCTCTCACTTCATCATTCCACCAAGATGTTCGCCTTTTCCCATCTTTTCACATAGTTGATCCTAGGCATACCCTTGCTGTTTCTACTACAGCATCCCTGTATGCCACCCATTCACTTTCTATATCCTGAACCTGCTTACTGTCTACTGTTCGAAACTTCTTACTAATCATATCCATGTACTTCTGCCTAACTTCCTTGTCCTGGAGATTTTCTACCCTTATTCGTTTGCAGACAGATTTCACTTTCTCTAACCTAGGCCTAGAGATACTTAGTTCACTACAGATCAGATAGTGGTCTGTACCATCGAAAAATCTGCGAAACAGATTTCCTGAATTCAAAGTCTGTTAAGATATGGTCTATTATGGATCTGGTACCCCTAGCCTCCCATGTGTAGCGTTGAATAGCCTTATGCTTGAAGAATATATTCACAACAGCTAAACCCATTCTAGGACAGAAGTCCAGCAAATGCTTCCCATTCCCATTAGCTTCCATATCTTCCCCACATTTACCAATCACCTTTTCGTATCCTTCAGTTATATTCCCAACTCTCGCATTGAAATCGCCCATTAGCACTGTTCTATCCTTGCTGTTGACCCTGACCACGATGTCACTCAATGCTTCATAAAACTTGTCAACTTCATCCTCATCTGCACCCTCACATGGTGAATACACGGACACAATTCTTGTCCTAATTCCTTCAACTGACAAATCTACCCACATCATTCGCTCATTTACGTGCCTAACAGAAACTATGTTGCGTGCAATAGTATTCCTGATAAAGAGCCCTACCCCAGACTCTGCCCTTCCCTTTCTAACACCCGTCAAGTACACTTTATAATCTCCTATCTCGTCCTCGTTATCTCCCCTTACCCGAATATCACTTACTCCTAGCACAGCCAGATGCATCCTCTTTGCTGACTCAGCCAGTTCTACCTTCTTTCTTCCAAAAGCCCCATTAATATTGATAGCCCCCCATCGAATTCCATTTCGTTTGCCAAGTTGTTTCCAAGGAGTCCCTCGCCTGTCAAATGGGAGTGGGACTCCATTACTCCCATAGGTCCGAGACTTGCTTGAAAAGTTCTGAGCTCGGTAAATTCATGAAGCAGGATGCTACCCTACTTGCACATAGTCCAGATCTCTTAATTTCAGTGTTCATTCATTAGCCTGATGGCTAAAATTACCAAAAGTAAATCACACACACATTTTTATTCACAGGATTATGAATTACCATTAATAACTGTAATATTGTTTGCACGCTGTAGAAATAAGCCTAAGACTTGAATAGTATTGATTATTGTCAACTGTGTGTAGAATTTCTTTGCACTGAGTGCCTTTGATGTTTATAAGATGTCTTCCGTGTGTGTGTTAAAATAAAAGTGTTCAACTATTGAGGAGTGTACCCGTGTTTTACCATTTTTGAAGTGCATTCCCAACATTTGGCAACCACGACAGGATGACTATACAGTTATATAATTTATACACTTTCATTAGTAGTATCTGAAACATAGAAGTGAATATAGCCATGACAACGAAAACAAGATCTGTATTACAGCGATTAATAACCAAGATCTACAATGAGCTTGACTCATTACTACAGATGCCGGAGAAGGACACAGAAAGTGCACATATGGATCTTTTAGAAACGAAACACCATGAATTAACAGGTATGAATACTCTTATATTCACTATGGAACTTGCCTGCACATTGTCACTCAATGACTGGACCACGTTAGACAGCATCGGTAACACAAAATCTCAGCGTACACTGGAATTAGCCACTGCCAAACAAAACACGAAATTCAACCACCTACTACAAAAACAGAAACCGCCTGAAGCTCAAAAGAAGAATCTAATAGATAATTACACAGATAAGCCGCTCAGTGTACCTTCTATTTCAGTCTTGAAAAAAGGACTCGACTAGCCAGTAGCACCTAACAGGATACCAGTGAAAGAAATAATAAGTAAAATTGAAAATGCAATCCATCACCTCCTTACCGAATCCGTAGAAGAGATTAGACAGTATATATCACGTCTACTGAGGAATGCAAAGCCGCCGCCATCTAACATTACCGAAGAAGAAATTCATGCCCTAAAAACACAACGTGAAGACACAGGAATAATAATCCTACCTGTAGACAAAGACAATGCTACGGTAATAATGACATGCGCCAACTACACACTTAAAACAGAGCAACTATACACCGATGCTACATACAAGAAAATAAGGAATCCTACCAACCATACTAAGAAAAAACTCCACAGATTAGAAAAATACCCAGTATTTCGAACAAATACAGAAGAAACTGATTTCCTCTGACCCAATACCTCCAAAATTGTATGGCCTCCCAAAAATCCATAAAGAAGGCAAATCTCTGCAACTTATTGTGAGCACTGTAGGGTCTCCGATGCAAGACATTGCCCATTACCTACCGGCCTACTTCAACCACATACAGGACACACCCAAACCAACGTTAAGTACTCCAGACATTTCATCAAGCTCCTTAAGGCTCAACCCATCGAAAGCACAAACTTATTAGTAAGTTTTGACGTCACGTCACTTTTGATGATGATGCTTGTTGGTTAAAAGGGCCTAACATCTAGGTCATTGGCACCTAATGGTACGAAATGAGATGAAATATAATGACAATTTAAAAGTACAAAACTCATCCACTGACCAGAATTCAAAACGTGGTGATGAAGAATGAATGGATGAATAAGAATTTAAAATAATCAGCAGATAAAGATCACGAAATTGAAAGTTAAAAATAATTCCAAAACTGATTCACTGACTAGAATTTAAGAAATATCAGTAGATTCAACCCCACTGCCCCATCTTCCCAGAAACCATCTTAAAACAATAGTACATACTAAGGGGCTGCTTCTAAGGCACAATCTTGAATAGATGATGCTTGTTTAAAGGGGTCCAAAATCCCACATCTCACATTACAGCACCACTCATAGGCAACGCAAACCCATGGTGTTCCTCGCATAGTGGGTATTAATCACAGACAACACAGACCAACGGTGTTGCTCATATAGTGGTCCCGGGTACTGTAACACCCATACTGATTCGCCCTCTGTTGCTACTAAGCACAAACCTATTGTGTACCTAACATAGTGGTACTACTTGCAAGTACAGGCGACCCATGACATTCCTCTTGTGATGGTACTTATTACAAGTAGTCTCACGCTCCTAATTCAATACTCCCTTGGTCGCCCCTTACGACAGCCTGGGGATTCGTGGGTGTATTCTTCTCTGCATCCTCCAACCACACGGGGTTGTGTGTTTGGTCCGTGAAAGCTTTTTTATTTCGCTCAAGTCCGCCAGCAAGCTAGTTAGGACTCCCACTATCCGCCACCTGAGATGTGCCACGTGGGAGTATCACCTCTTCCCCTACTACGCCAATGTAATAGGTTCGTGGCATGTCACTTTTCACCAAGATGCGACTAGCAGAAGTATTTCCACTACTAGACCAGAAACTTCCAGAAGACCTGTCAACCCTAGCCAAAGAATGCCCTAACGCCACGTATTTTTACTTTAATAGGGAGTTCTACAGAGAGACAGGGCAGCGAAGGGATCACCACTCTCTCCAATAACTGCAAATATGTACAAGGAAGACTTCGAACAGAAAGCCTTAGCCACATCTACCGTGAAAACTAAATGCTTTCTCCATTACGTAAACAACACTGTCGTTATCTGGCCTCAAGGGAGCAATAACCTGCAGCTATTTCTCGACAATCTCAACTCTATTCACGTGGATATTCAGTTCAATGTAAAACAAAAGTCAAAGGTTTTCGCCTATTCAATACTATTTATTATAACCTTAAAAAAATTATGTATATTTGTTGAAACTAGTTTCCGTCTTACAAGAGACCATCATACATATATACATACATACATACATACATACATACATACATACATTATCATTATAGACTGTTATGCCTTTCAGCATTCAGTCTGCAAGCCTCTGAGAATTTACTAAACGTCGCCACAATCCTCGATTTGCAACTAGTGTTGTGGCCTCATTTAGTTCTATACCTGTTATCTTTAAACCGTTAGAAACCGAGTCTAACCATCGTCGTCTTGGTCTCCCTCTACTTCTCTTACCCTCCATAACAGAGTCCATTATTCTCCTAGGTAACCTATCCTCCTCCATTCACCTCACATGACCCACCACTGAAGCCGGTTTATGCGTACAGCTTCATCCATCGAGTTCATTCCTAAATTAGCCTTTATCTCCTCATTCCGAGTACCCTCCTGCCATTGTTCCCACCTGTTTGTACCAGCAATCATTCTCGCTACCTTCATGTCTGTTACTTCTAACTTATGACTAAGATATCCTGAGTCCACCCAGCTTTCGCTCCCATAAAGCAAAGTTGGTCTGAAAACAGACCGATGTAAAGATAGTTTTGTCTGGGAGCTGACTTCCTTCTTACAGAGTACTGCTGATCGCAACTGCGAGCTCACTTCATTAGCTTTACTACACCTTGATTCAATCTCACTTACTATATTACCATCCTGGGAGAACACACAATCTAAATACTTGAAATTATCGACCTGTTCTAGCTTTGTATCACCAATCTGACATTCGATTCTGTTGAATTTCTTACCTACTGACATCAATTTAGTCTTCGAGAGGCTAATTTTCATACCATACTCATTGCACCTATTTTCTAGTTCCAAGATATTAGACTGCAGGCTTTCGGCACAGTCTGCCATTAATACCAAGTCGTCAGCATAGGCCAAACTGCTTACTACATTTCCACCTAACTGAATCCCTCCCTGCCATTTTATACCTTTCAGCAGATGATCCATGTAAACTACGAACAGCAAAGGTGAAAGATTACAGCCTTGTCTAACTCCTGTAAGTACCCTGAACCAAGAACTCATTATACCATCAATTCTCACTGAAGCCCAATTGTCAACATAAATGTCTTTGATTGATTTTAATAATCTACCTTTAATTCCATAGTCCCCCAGTATGGCAAACATCTTTTCCCTCGGTACACTGTCATATGCTTTCTCTAGATCTACGAAACATAAACTTTAAGAGACCATCATTAGTCAAAATAATAAAAATTACGGCATGACATGAATTATAGATCAAATTTATGAAGCATGCATGTGGTGCTAAATTCAATCAATCAATCAATCAATCAATCAATCAATCAATCAATCAATAGATAGATAAATAATCAATCAATCAATCAATCAATCAATACTGATCTGCATTTAGGGCAATTGCCCTGGTGGCAGATACCCTATCTGTTGTTTTCCTAGCCTTTTATTAAATGATTTCAAAGAAATTGGAAATTTATTGAACATCTTTCTTGGTAAGTTATCCCAATCCCTAACCCCCCTTCCTATAAATGAATATTTGCCCTAATTTGTCCTCTTGAATTCCAACTTTATCTTCATATTGTGATCCGTCCTACTTTTAAAGAAGCCACTCAAACTTATTCGTCTACTAATGACATTCCACGCCATCTCACCGCTGACAGCTCGGAACATATCACTTATGATACAGATGTTGATTCCCACAGGGAGTGTGAAATATTTGTCCCGAATGAATAAATTTATAATACCAATATAATGGTCCGTTATTGGACATTAAAAATTTTCCAGCTAACTCATTCCTGATTGCCAGCGTTTCGCCTCCGTGTGCTGAGATGGGCTCATCTGTTGGTACTTAGCACACCCACCAAGACGCATGGCTAATTGCACACCACGGAGGTGGTTTTTATTAAATTATCCTTGAAATTCTATGCTTAAAGTCATGTTCAATACGGAACAATAATGGGAGTTGTTACTTGTGATACTGGATACTAGCTGCACTTAGGCGACTGCAGCTATCGAGCTTGGTAGTATTATAGTGTAGTAGTATATTAATTACCTAATTGTCGTGTGATCTTTGAGTACTATCCTAGACAATATTTCTTTTCCTTCATTTTTTTTTTGCACAAAACAAGTTATTTTATTTTTTCTTTCCTTTTCATTTTTTCTGTAAAGAATGGCTAAAGAGTGCAAGTGTAGGAACTGTGAGTGTGGAAAGGCATTGAGGGATATAAGGGAGGAGTTGGAGAGTTTGAGGGAGTATAATTAGAATTCTCACAGAAGACAGGAAGGAAGGTAGGCCTCCCTCAAACAATGTACAGGTTACAGCAGGTGTAAAAGAGGGATGGGAAGGAAAGGGGGAACTGTAGAAGACAGGTGGTCTAATGTTTTAAGGGGAAGGAGATTGCAGGCTAAGGGCTCTATTCAGGATCAGAATTCAGGATAGGTGTCTGTGAGAAATCGGTACGAGCCACTCCAGGTAGAGCAACACAGGGAGGATGAGGAACAGGGAACTGCTGCTGAGATGTGTCGAAGAAGGAGGAAGGGAAAAGGTAGGAAAGGGAAATGTAGAGCAGAGGATAGGAAAAGACAGGCAGAACAGGGTCATGGGAGGGAGAAAAATGAGGAGGAAGTAGCTTCTGCAGCCATCAGGAAAGATAGGGCTGACCAGGAGGGTAAGGGATCAAAGGAGGTGGGTAGGGTTGAGGCTCTGGTCATGGGGGAAAGCAGAAGAGAGGGAGGAGGGTAAGGAGAAGATGGTAGTGTTTCACGTTGGTACCAACAACGTAAGGCAAGCTAATATAAGTACCAACATAGTTGGGGATGTGTGAGATCTGGTAAATGCAGCAAGGGTGAAGTTTAAGAAAGCGGAGATTGTTATCAGTGGAATACTGCATAGGACGGATACTGATGGGAGGGTGATTGGGGATTTAAATGAGACTATGGAGTGGGTGTTTGGGAACTGGGAGTGAAATTTCTAGATCCTAATGGGTGGGTAGGAGATAGGGATCTGCGCTCAGATGGCCTTCACTTAAACTGGAGTGGTAGGGGAGTGTGTTGTACCTTGGAACAGTTTTGACATTAAAATTTTTTAATTTCTTTCTTTTTTTTTTTTTTTTTTTTTTTGTTTTTGTATTTTGTGAATCCTACTTATTATTCCTCATTAATATAGTTCTTTCCACATATTTTAATGCAGTTTGCACAGTGCTCAGTGTCAGAGTTAAGTTTTTTTTAAACATTTTCTTGAACTCTGCAACATGTTCCAAGGTACAACATAGTCATGTACCTTGGAACAACTTTAACAGTTATGACAAAATTACTGAATATTACAAAAATATTATATTTTTCACAAGAAATGATGTTGTTATTCATCTGTACATGTATACATAATATTAAACAGGTTGTGTCACTGGACACAGTATTATTCTCTCATTACAAGTCTCTAAAATATGACTCTTAACAATTTGATGAAAGTGACTATTAATAAGAAAATAAAAAGAATCAGATTAAACTAGTTTTGTTATCAGTCTCCCTTCATATTACAGCAACAGTACAATCAAAATACAGATTTGTTTCAGTGAACGTTGTTCCTGGAAGTTATGAAATCTATTTCAAAGTGCGTCTATTTCTTTTGTAGCTGGGTGCCACCAGAGACATTTGGCTGAGGCAATTTCATCATGACGTCTTCCTCGGGAACATCATATAGTGTATTCTTGTCAAAGATGAAGATTTTAGTGTTACCCTGTCTCTTTAAAAATGGAATTTTATACTCGGAACAACCTTTCTCATATTCATGTATTTTACCAAAATAATGTACAAGAGACTTTTTTGTTTGAAACTGAATCAAAACAAATTCTCCTGGAAGACATGGTGATCGAAGTGTAGGCCTAATGCAAAGTCATCCTCTTGCTGCTCTTCCAGCAGATCAGCTGCATAATCTGCTTCACTACCACCAGACACAAAATCAGGTTCCTCTTCTGAGTGGCTTTCTTCCTGGAAAATATTCCTTTCAGTCCTTTTCTTTGCAGTCGAAGTTTTAGATGAATTATTTTCTTTCATAGCGAACAAGTTAGGTTGGGGATCATATTTGTCAGGAGTAGCCATTATGATTGTTGACTTCCCTTTCCTTCTTCCCCTGGTGCTCCCCGGTTTCCTCTCTTCAGCTGTGGGGAAGGGCCTGATAATTTGAGGTGATACGAGAGGATGTCTGTTTTGATCAAGAGAAGATCAAGATATGTAGATAACTTCAGATTATTGGCTCTAGATCTATTAATACTGAGTTGGATTCAGGTGAATACAGAACAAGGACAAGATAATGTTTCAAAATAGCATCTAAGAGAACATAGTGTACCTTGTAATGTATTAGGTGTGTGTGTTCCAAGGTACATGATGTAGCCATTTCAGAAAAAAACATGAATTTCTTTTTATAGGTTAGGTAGAATAAAAATGTAACTGTGTATAGGTTAGCCCATTTACATACTAACTTACTGTAAATACTGAAGGAATCTCTTTTACATGTGAGAATTACTAATATGCCAATTTGAAATCACTTTAAAAATACTTTCAAGTACCAAAATGCTTTACACTTAACCCTCACGGAGTCGCTCACTCATTTGCAACGTTAGTAGTCGCGCGGGGTGTTGACAACACCCCAACTATCATTTCACAGTACAACCTACATAAAGACATTTTTTCCAAAAATGTAATATAGATTTACAAACGAGACTAGCATATGAAAAACATAGAATGCGAAATATTCTCCTACAAAATTCCAAGCATACGAAAATATTGAAATTATTACTCAATTTCTGCATTTCAGTACAAAACAAATTAATACAAGAATATTTTTGAATTACACTCGATGTTTCTGTTATCAGATTGAAGTAAAGGCATGTAAGAAAACATTCAACATAACACAAGGTCAGAAACTTATTCTGTATCACTTTGTGGTTCACCTGAATCTTGGTAAAATTTTCCGCACATATTCCTCATACGTTTCAGACTCATCACTCTACAACAGCGGTCACGGTACGAGTTAGTCTTTACATCTTTGTTTCTAGGGCATACTGTGCACCGTGATGGTTTCGGAGCTCGTTCTCGGACATTTGTCGTCTTACTTGATGTCCAGAGCGATAAACACCTGCTAGTATCAGAATACCAATCACACACTTTATTTCGGATTCATCGGTATGCTTAGCATCGCGATCTCTCGAATAATTTCCGGCAATAGTGTTTATGTAAATGTTTGTACAATTAGTAACATTTCTGATCATTACATCACCGACGAATAGCGAAAAGCACTTTTAACACGGATCTTGACACCAGGGAGATGTAATAGTATGTTTTGTTGAAGCGTCCTAACGTTTCTTGGAGGGGGATCTTTCTTCCAAAGAGTCTGTTTATCTTTAAACAAGTACCGATTTCCTCCTTCATGGTGAACTGAATCATTATCACTGTTCGTCATTACCTTCTTCACTATCAGCCTCTGTATCACTGTCTTGGATAAGTTCCTCACAATTGTCCCTTTCTTCTGGATCTGACTAATCGGAATCTTCTTCACAACTTCCATCTTCTTCTAAAAGTTCGCGTATTCTAGCCTCCTGTCGTTCATAGCAACACATTTTCACTGAAAATGAGACTTTCACCACTCAAGCGAGAACTAAGTACTGAGCCGCAAATGTTACGATAGTGGTCGCGCGGGGGTATGACGACACCCCACGTGTGAAGAAAGAGCGCTAACGCCTATCACAGCAATTCTAATTATAAGCAGTCGCTCAACACTTCATGGTCAAGGTCACTTAGAGAGGTATAAGAGATTACAGCAAGCTAAATGAACTTGATCGCAAGATTTAGCCTAAAAAATGAACGTGGGGTGTTGCCAACACCCCGCGCGACTCTTTGAGGGTTAAATAACTTGGAACTGAAACCACAATGGATGCCACCAGGCAAACTGTGCTGCCCAGGGTGGCAAAGTAATGAACTCAAATCAACTGATCCAAAGAATGTTTACTAAGATCAAAGATAATGCAACTGTTCCAAGGTACAACACTCTCCCCTATATATAAGTTAGGAAATTTCTTTCGAAGGGTAATAGGGAGGTACATTCAGGGAAATGGGGTTGTCTAGGGAGCGGTGCTGAGGGTACAGCGATCTGGAAGTCAAGTAGGGTTGACATAAAAATGTTAGTGTTGAACAGCAGAAGTATTGTAAAGAAAGGAATAGAATTAAGTAAGTAATTTAATATATATATATATATATACCAGATAGTGTAGGTAGTTGAATCATGGCTGAGAAATGATATAATGGATGCAGAAATTTTCTCACGGAACTGGAGTGTGTATCGTAGAGATAGGACAGGAATGGTGGGAGGGGGAGTATTCATTCTGGTGAAGAAGAATTTGTAAGCTACGAAAAAGTTAAAGATGAGAAACATGAAATTCTAGGTGTAAGGCTAATTTCTAAAGATAATAGGCAACTTGATATCTTTGGAAGTGTACAGACCGGGAAAGGGTAGTACTGACACGGATTCAGAATTATTTGACGAGATAATCAGCTATGTGGGAAATGACATGGAAAGGAAAGTGATTGTAGCGGGAGATCTTAATTTAACAAATGTCAATTGGGAAGGAAATGGGAACAACAGGAAGCATGACCAACAAATGGCAAATAAGTTAATATGGTAAGGACAGCTGATTCAGAAAGTGACAGAATCAACTAGTGGGAAAAATATCCTGGACGTGGTGCTGATAAAACCAGATGAGCTCTATAAAGAAACCGAAGCAATACACGGTATTGGTGATCACGAAGCTGTTTTTGTCGTAGTTAAAAATAAATGTGATAGAAACGAAGGTTTTAAAAGTAAGACTATTAGGCAGTACCATATGGCTGATAAAGCAGGCATGAAGCAGTTTTTAAAAAGTAATTATGATCGGTGGAAAATGGTAAATAAGAATGTAAACAGACTCTGGGATGGGTTTAAAGAAATTGTTGAGAAATGTGAAAACAGGTTTGTACCTTTAAAGGTGGTAAGGAATGATAAAGACACACCTTATTATAATAGAGAAATAAAGAGACTAAGAAGGAGGTGCAGACTGGAAAGAAATAGAGTTAGAAATGACTGTGGAAGTAAGGAGAAATTGAAGGAACTTACTAGGAAATTTAATCCAGCAAAGACGGCAGCTAAGGATAACATGATGGCAAGCATAATTAGCAGACCTACATATTTTAGTGAAAAATGGAAGGGTATGTACAGGTACTTTAAGGCAGAAACAGGTTCCAAGAAGGACTTTCCAGGAAAAGTTAATGAACAAGGAGAGTGTGTATGTGAGGATCTTCAAAAGGCAGAAGTATTCGATCAGGAGTATGTAAAGATTGTTGGTTACAAGGAAAATGTCCAGATAGAGGAGGTGACTAATACTAAAGAAGTATTAAAATTTACAATAAGATACAAAAGTTGAAAACTAGAAAAGCGGCTGGAATTGATAAGATTTCTGGGGATATACTAAAGACAATGGGTTGGGATGGAGTACCATATCTGAAGTAGTTATTTGATTATTGTTTGGTTGAAGGATCTATACCAAATGAATGGAGAGTTGCTATAGTAGCCCCCTGTGTTTAAAGGGAAGGGTTATACACAATAAGCCAAAAATTACAGGCCAGTAAGTTTGACATGCATTGCATGTAAGCTTTGTGAAGGCATTCTTTCTGATCATATTAGACGTTTGCAAAATTAATAACTGTTTCGATAGAAGGCAATTCGGGTTTAGGAAAGGTTATTCCACTGAAGCCCAACTAGTAGGATTCCAGCAAGATATAGCAGATATTTTGGATTCTGGAGGTCAAATGGACTGTATCGCGATTGACCTGTCTAAATCATTTGATAGGGTGGATCATGGGAGACTACTGGCAAAAGTGAGTGCAACTGGACTAGACAAATGTGTGACTGAATGGGTTGCTATATTTCTAGAAAATATATCTCAGAGAATTAGGGTAGGCGAAGCTTTATCTGACCCCGTAATAATTAAGAGGGGAATTCCTCAAGGCAGTATTGGTCCCTTATGTTTTCTTATATTTATAAATGATATGAGTAAACAAGTGGAATCTAAGGTAAATATTTTTGCGGATGATGTTATTTTGTATAGAATAATAAATAAGTTACAAGATTGTGAGCAACTGCAAAATGACCTCGATAATGTTGTGAGATGGACAGTAGGCAATGGTGTGATGATAAACGGGGTTAAAAGTCAGGTTGTGAGTTACACAAATAGGAAAAGTCCTCCGAGTTTTAATTACTGCATTGATGGGGTTTAAGTTCCTTTTGGGGATCACTGTAAGTATCTGGGTGTTAATATAAGGAAAGATCTTCATTGGGGTAATCACAAAATGGGATTGTAAATAAAGGATACAGATCTCTGCACACGGTTATGAGGATGTTTAGGGGTTGTAGTAAGGATGTAAAGGAGAGGGCTTATAAGTCTCTGGTAAGACCCCAACTAGAGTATGGTTCCAGTGTATGGGACCCTCACCAGGATTACTTGATTCAAGAACTGGAAAGAATTCAAAGAAAAGCAGCTCGATTTGTTTTGGGTGATTTCCGACAAAAGAGCAGCGTTACAAAAATGTTGCAAAAGTTTGGTCTGGGAAGAACTGGGAGAAAGGAGACGAGCTGCTTGACTGAGTGGTATGTATGTAAGTAAATTTCCTTCAAGAATAAAATTTACTGTGTCCACCTATTCAATACAATTATATTCTGTAGTGATTATATCCTAGGTGAATTACATATACATGTTTTGCCCTAATTTTGGGCATCTTCAGCCTAATGATAATCTTATGGTTAAGTTTTTAATCCAATTAAACATTTGAACTTAAAACTAAACACAATGGTCTTGTACTTAAAACAATTGTATACAAAAAGTTGTGCTAGATGATATTTACATAGGTTTAAAATGTGTTCATAAATTCAAACCCAGAATTTTTGACAAGGAAGCAATTAAAACTATAATATATTGACTAAAAATTGTCCAAAGTGCAAATTGGAACTTCACCAACTGTTGGATGAATCATTAGGTTGACAGTTTGTAAAAATGTGTTCATCCAGTTATTCAGACGCGACCGGAACAAGCCAATCCAGGTAACATCGGACTGGATAATTACAGACAATACTCATAAATCATCCCAAGAGTAGCCAACGGGAACAACAATCCGATAAGAACGGCACAAAAATTCCAAGAAACATTTTATCATATGAGCACCTAACCAATGAATGATTTGACAACATGTTCCAACATACACGTTTTTAACTTCTAAAATAGTACCAACCAACTACGCTTCTTCCTAATGGGATATTCAAGCTCAACAAGATCAACATTATACCACGGTTCCGGTTTTGTAGTTGCCGTACTTACGACATAGGTGATCGTAAGCACCTTTGGATGAACACATTTTTACAAACTATCAACATAATGATTCATCCAACAGTTGGTGAAGTTCCAATTTGCACTTTGGATATTCTAAGTGAAGTAGAGTTTAAAATAAAAAATAAATCGAGTGCATTAAGAGAAAATAGTACTGGGAAGGGTAAAGTATAGGAACAATTTTATGTTGTTAATGATGACAAGAGAAAACAGAATTTGTGCAATGCAAAACAGGAATGTGCCTCTTACGAAGCTCAAATACCAGCACATTAGCAAAGACTAATTGCACTCGCTCTTCTTCAAGTCAAATGAGTGCTTCATGCAGGCAAGTTATTCCTACCTCTATAAAACATAAAATAACAGGATTGTGTTAAAATGTGTCCCTTAAACCTACAAATACCATTAACGGCTGTTTGTTTTAATATTTCTAATCTTGCGCTTTGTGGTATACCTTTTTTAGCTGGATTTTATTCCAAGGATTTAATTTTAGAAATTGTTAGATTATCTTATATTAATATATTTAGTTTTTTAAAATATTTTTTCTCTACGGGTTTGACTGTATGTTATTCTTTACGATTAGTATATTATTCAATAACAGGTGAATTTAATTCCACATCATTTCATCCATTAAATGATGAAGGGTGAGTTATACTAAAGAGAATATTAGTGTTGGTTATGATAGCAATTTTAGGGGGTTTATATTAAGTTGAGTTATATTTCCATCACCTTCTATGATTTGTTTACCAACCACTTTAAAATTGTTAGCATTGATTGTAAGAGTATTGGGGGTTGATTTGGATATGAGGTATCTAAGTTTTCTTTGTCTTATAATTTATTATCACTAAAGACATTTATGATATCTAATTTTTTAGGATCAATATGGTTTATGCCTTTTATTAGAACATATGGAGTAAGTTATCTACCTCTATTTTTAGGGAAACAAGTTTTTAAAACTATGGATCAAGGTTGGAGCGAGGATTGAGGTGGTCAGATAATCTATAAGCAATCTATTCAATATTCTCGGATAATTCAGAATTGACAGAATAATAGAATTAAGATTTATTTAATTAGTTTTGTCTTATGGATGATTATGTTGATTATGTTAATTTTATACTTAAATAGCTTATGTAGAGCACGACACTGAAGATGTTGGGGAAGTTTATTAACTTTTAAGTATTTATAAATATAGTGTTATATTATTTATACAATGAAAATGTATTGTTTTATTTTAAACTATATAAATGGAGAAATGTTAATGGAATTAAACCATTAAAATGAAAAGTTAGCAGCTTTAATTTGATCAACACATTTCTTTAATTGGAAATAAATTTCAATAATATTATTAACAGTAATATACCTCTACTTTGGTTTCAATTAAGATAAATAAGGATGTAAACATCTAAGTTCAGGTCGAAACTGATTGCAATTTATCGCTTCTTATTTAAGGTAGATTGAGAAATCAATGCTTTTTGAGTGCAAATCAAATGTTATAGTTAACTACAACCCTAATGTGCTCATTCTAGGGCCCCTTGGTTTCATTCGTGATATAACCCTAATAATAGGATTAGTAGAAATATTGTACTAATAACTGATCATGATAAAATATTTGATCAATTTATAATAATGATAACAGGAAGAAGTAAAGCAATTTCTACATCAAAAATAAGGAAAATTACAGCAATTAAGAAGAATCGTAAGAAGAAGGGGAGGCGGGCTGAGCTTTTAGGGTCAAATCCGCACTCAAAGGGGGAAGCCTTTTCTCGGTCATTGATGGTTTTTTTTGGAGAGAATTGAGGCCAACGTTATGACGATTGATGTAAGAATGATTGTGAATGATGAGACGATAAATATAATTCAGATTATTTATTTTGAATTAATCAATCTTTTTGATTGGAAGTCAAATGTACTTATATACTAAATAAATAATGAATTATCTTCCCCATCAATAGATAGAAATATATAAGAATAACCATACTACATCAACAAAGTGTCAATATCATACACCCTTTCAATCTTGTGTCAGGTACAGGGTTTCAAATGGTAGAACAAGAATTAATGTGGGAAATGATTTCGATGCAAGTGCGTATGGACTAGTATAACTTGGAAACAATTCTCTAAACCCATGGGTAAATAGTGAAAATATCAAGTTCGATTCGTCGATTCCGCTGTTGTTGCTGTTATTATTATTATTATTATTATTATTATCATTATCATTGTTATTACTTGTGAGGTGTGGCTATGAGTTGTTTACGTCTTTTATTATTATCTATGTAGTTATGTACGACACGTCAGTACAGACATTATTTGGTATAAATCGTAGTCGTATCATTTATTATTTGTGTGTTGTATGACCTGTCTTGTATAACAAAACATGTGAGGTTATGTCACGATACATCTGCTTTATGCGCATTAATATGACTTTGCTTAATGTAGCAACATGTAATTAATAGTATATAATTTATTATTACCTGTAAATATGATGTATAAATCCAATGTAATGTTGTGCAACACAGGGTAATAGTCTAGAACAACACACCTTTGTCACTAGAGCTTTACAGAATGTTCTATCATTTGTACATAGATTATTGGAGACTCAAACAGATACAAGAAAGCAACTTGTGTCTTACTTTTCTAGAAGCCTGGCCAGGCAAGGTATATAAAGAGACAGTCTTGGGTTGTTGAGCTGAGTTGTTAGCCAAAGTTGTCAGCCGAGTATGTGAACTCATGTTGTGTTGGTAGTTGGTTGATATGCTAATCTGGCAGTCAAGTATTTTGTTCAAAATGGTGGTTCATTAGTGTGTGTGGTATAATGTGTATATAATTTGTAAATAAAACAGTGTACACAACTGACAGCATCTCGTGTGTCCGTCTTTGTGAATATGATAAGTGGCGACCGTGACAGGATGTACTAATAATTTTTAATAATAATTAATGATATTTGCTTTACATCCCGCTAACTACTTTTACGGTTCTCAGAGATGCCGAGGTGCCGGAATTTAGTCCGAAGGAGTTGTTTTACGTGCCAGTAAATCTACCGACACGAGGCTGACGTATCCAAGCACCTTCAAATACCACCGGACTGAGCCAGGACCAAACCTGCCAAGTTGGGGTCACACGGCCAGCGCCTCAACCGCCTGAGCCACTCAGACCGGCAGAGTAATTTTCGATAGTGAATAAGAGTGTAGTGGAAATCAGAGAAAATGAAAGTGATACTAAAAAATATGTCTGCAACGCAACTTCAAGATGAACTCGCAAAACAAAATCTTCCAACGAATGGTAGTACGAGAACACTAAATACTTGGCTAGAAGAAAAGCTCATTAAAAACTGTGAAGAACACGAAAGGTTTTTCATCAAGGTGGACGAACATCTGGACTCGTCATCGGAAGATGAGGTAAATATGACCACAATGTCTTCCAACATAATGTGCATGATACAGGCACTCGATAGCAAGATCTCCGAAGGTAATTCCGCCTTAACAGAACAGATTTCCAAACAAATTTTGAAGGTGGATGACAAGATTTCTCAAGCTAATATAGTTTTAACCAGACAAATATCTCAAGTGTACACGCAGGTTTACAAAGTAGAGCAGTGCCTAGAATCAAAAATTTCAAGCGTCCATGATAAAATGTCTCAGATCAATTCCCAAATTAGTGACGTCACCAATCAATTAAAACAGCAGATATAGGACATTATGTCAAAACTGGGGCAGGTTGAGCAGATTTATAGTAGGGTAAGCCAGCTAGAAGAGGATCTCTCAAACCTTAATGAGGAGGTGGCAATCCTGGCATCAAACAACAGGTTGAGGGGAGAATTTCCAACGTCGAGGGAAATTTTGGAAGCCGTATCTCTGGCGTTGAGGGAAATTTTGGGAGCCGTATTTCTGCCATTGAAGGAACGTTAGAAAACTGGATTTGAATCATCAAGGGAGATGTGCAGAATATGAGAGAGACCATCCTTCACGCGGCAGAAGATAGATTAAATCGAACAGGAACTATCACCATGCCTTCTACCCCCTCAAACCTAATCGTCAATACAGGACACCTAGATCGAAAAGTGATTATAGAGAGCCTTCCAGAATTTTACGGACGACTGGAAGAGAACCCGACTAGCTTCATCGATGGATCGGTCAGTCTACTAGGAAGGACTAATCTACCGGAGGACAATCTTTGTTCAACTCATCACACCGCGGTTAAAGGGGCAAGCCACTACTTGGTAGAATAACTTGAAGGGCTTAAACCTAAACTGGACTGATTTTAAGAGGGAATTTCTTGCTAGGTTTAATTCCGAAGGGATGAAGAGCTCTGTGAAAAGGAAGCTACTGACTGAGGCACAACCAGCAGCATGAGAGCTAGCACGTTCGCCCTCCAGAAGTACCAGCTCTTCAAGCGGCTTTATCCTGAAGGAAACAAGAACAAGATTCTACCAGACATCGTTGAGCTACTACATGACAAGATTAGACACCTAGTGGAGCTATTGCGAGCGAGATCCTTTGATGATCTGTGTAGAATCATCGCCCAGTTGGAAGAACACAAGAGTAAAGCCACAGAAGAGACCAGCTTGGTTAGGAAATGCTACCAGTGTGGAAGAACGGGACACCTGAAGAACAAATGCCCAACTTTGACCTTGGAAAAACTAGGTCCGGCCTATTCTGGATTGAGGGGGTATGGGACCGGGAACAGGAATGCGCCTCAAGACTCAACAGAAGCAGCCCTGGACAAGTAGGGAAGGGATTGGTCGGACTGTGAGCAGAACAGGCCAAATTCGCCCAGCTATCATTATGAGGATAGGGAACGAGAATTTTTCAGCCATACTCTACAGCCAAGCAAGCCACTCATTCATAAGTGGGACTTTTGTATGATTACTAACACCTATGAAGTCTCACCATCCCGGAAGGTTAGTGGGACCAGCAGACGGGGTAACCTATTTCATCCAAGGACAGACTAACCTAACCGCGAAATGCATGACCCTGCCTATTGTATTTAACGTTGCAGTTTAGTCTTTTTGGGAAAAGACAGACGTCTGAGGGTCGCCTGGCATGAAGGAAATCTCCAGACTCTCAAAGATGTGGAAGTCGACGTAGACATGGGAGATATCCAGTGAACGCATCTTCAACCAAGTGAAGAAGAGGAGCTGAGACGTGCCTTAAAGGACTTTCCAGAAGTCATTACCAACAAAATAGGATGGACTACCACTGTAATGCACACCAATGAATGCAGCACTTTCTCACCCATCAAGCAACGCCCATATCCAATCAACCCGGATAAGCGCAATTTCGTCATTCAGAAGATTCAAGAGATAGAAGGGCAACGTCACATCGAACCCTCTACATCCTGTTGGGTTTTGTCTATCGTCCTACCGACGAAGCAGATTGGGGAGTATCAACTGTGCATGGACTTCCGCAAGTTGAATGAGAAGACCGTTAGTGATACCAACCCCGTGCCTAACCTGAAAGACTCATTGAAACAAGTAGGTGGATCTAGGATTTTCAGCACACTGGATCTCAACTCCGGATACTGGCAAGTGGAGGTCGAGGAAAGTTCTAGGCCTCTGACAGCCTTCATGACACCGAGAGGATAGTACCAGTTTACAGTAATGCCTTTAGGACTGAAGAATGCTCCTGCAATCTTCATGCGACTGATGGATAAAGTATTGTCAGGATATGTTGGAGATTTCTGCCAAGTTTATCTTGACGACATCTTAATGCACAGCAAGAATTTTCAAGAACACCCTGTACATCTGAAGAAAGAGCTGGAACGACTCAAAATACATGGACTGACTTGCCAACTGGAGAAGTGCCACTTCGCCCAGTCCCGCGCAGAATATCTTGGCCATGTCCTAACATCTGAAGGTTTAGAAAGCCAACGGGAGAAGAATAGAGCTATCAAAGAGGCAGAATACCCGTGGACCAAACAACAAGTACGTCAGTTCCTTGGCTTGTGTGGATGGCATAGGAGCTTCATGCCACACTTTGAAGAGAAGGCAATACCACTCACTGATCTACTCCATAACAACCTCCCGTTCCGATGGAACCAGCAAAGAAGAGGCAGCATTCCACGGTATTAAAGCTGAGTTATGCAACGCTCCCAGTCTAGCCCATCCCGCCATCAACGGAAGATGTGCCTGCAGATGGACTCCGGCGACTCCAGCTTACGAGCAGTGTTATTCCAGGAGAGGAGTTACTGCGGAAGGGACATCATCATGTATGCCAGCAGAAAACTATCTCCCACTGAACGCTACTGCACTACCGAGAAGGTAGCTTTAGCCGTAGTGTGGGCCATGGACAAATTCAGCTGTACACCAAAGCGCAGCTCTCAAATGGGTGAACTCTGTCTCTGGAACAAAATCTAAACTGACGCGTTGGGATCTGTTAATCACAGAATTTGATTTTGATGTGTGCCAAATCCCAGGACCGACGGACATAGGAGCAGACAGTTTATATAGGCACCTGGCGATAGAACCTGAAGCTAGGAGCACCATTGTTTAGAGGGAGTTTCCACAAAAAACACCAGAGCGAACCCAATGAACCTGTTCTTATGATCATCAAGAAGGAACTTGATCTGAAAGTAATCAAGCAATGCCAAGAACAAGACAAGCCCTGTAGGACCATGACACTGTGGATTAGGAGACAGAGCACCGATAGTCGACTCGTCCCAAGGGAATTCAAGATGTCCTACAAGAAATTCCAGGTTGACGGATGACTCTTAAGGTAAACATCTCTCCTCTCCGACATGCGTGCAATAGTGGTGATCCCTACACAACACACACCGGACATCCTTGAGAATTTCCATGACAGCACTGAAGCCAGACATCCAGGAGGTGAAGAGACATATCAGTCTATCTGACAAAGATACCTCTGGGTCAGCATGCGGAAAGACATCCTTGACTATGTGAAAAGGTGCTACATCTGCGCCTGCACCAAGGCGAGCAACAGGAAGGCAGATTCCAGTCAGTGAAGAAGACAGCCAGCAAAACCCTTGGAAGGTCATAGCCCTGGACTTGATGGGTCCTTACCCTAGAACACTAAGGGGTAAAACAGGACTTCTAGTAATCACAGACCTCTTCAGAAGATGGATTGAAGCCTTTCCGATACCAGAAGCCACGATGGGACGCATCAGCAGTCTTCTACAGGATTAGGTATTCAGCCGCTACGATTATCAACAGTGCATTCTATCAAACAATGGGAGTCAGTTCACATCAAAGAAGTGGCAGCAAATAATGACTGAATGGGGTGTGGAACACTGGACCACCCCTATCTACAACGCACGGGCCAATCCAACGGAACTAGCAGCTAAAAAGGATGCTACGGGTCCACCTAATACACAAGAAACACATACTGTGGGACCGTTAGATACCACAGTCACTCTTTGCCCTGCGACGACTCATCAACCGTGTCACTGGCTATTCCCCAGTGGATCTGTTCCTTGGTCGACAGTTATATGGCACCGAGGATTGGGAGATTCGTCCACCACCCACTTCTGGTCAAGATGATGCAGCTGCTTCCCTAGGAGAGTGGCAGCATAAGCAGCAGCACGATATCAAGGTAAAGCAAGCTTTGGCCGAGAAGAGATCCCTTACCCAGGCCAACGCTCAAAATGTCGAAGAGACCAAGATCTTCCTACCAGGCCAACAAGTACTGCGTCGAAACCACACAGTCAGTAATAAGATTGGTTTTTTTTAGACAGGTCTCGCACCTAAGTGGGTTGGTCCCGTAGAGGTTGATAAGCAGCTGGGCCAGGGTGTCTACTTACTAAAGACCAACCCTCGTGTCAAGGTTCAAGCATCAGAATTGCGGCGAGCCACCCAACCGCTGCGCATACAGAGTAAGCCTGGTACTGCCACGGGTCCACCTGGAGGAGAGGCCACTGATGACACGGCATGATCCGGTCAAGGGGAGGAGAGCACATCCAGCGACGTCGAGGAAAAGAGAACATATAATCTATGACCAAGGCAAAGACCATGCGTGTGATAGACTGTTGAAATTGTTTCAAGTTATAGGGAGGATATTGATGCAAGTGTGTATGGACTAGTATAACTTGGAATCAATTCTCTAAACCCATGGGTAAATAGTGAAAATATCAAGCTCGATTAGTAGGTTGTTGTTATTATTATTATTATTATTATTATTATTATTATGACCCGTTAGAGGAGAGATCCTCACTTGGACTATGTGCAAGTAGGGCAGCATCCTGCTTCATGAATTTACCGAGCTCAGAACACTTTAAGCAAGCCTCGGACCTATGGGAGTAATGGAGTCCCACTCCCATTTGACAGGCGAGGGACTCCTTGGAAACAACTTGGCGAACGAAATGGAATTCGATGGGGAGCTATCAACATTAATGGGGCTTATGGAAGAAAGAAGGTAGAACTTGCTGAGTCAGCAAAGAGGATGCATCTGGATGTGCTAGGAGTAAGTGATATTCGGGTAAGGGGAGATAAGGAGGAAGAGATAGGAGATTATAAAGTGTACTTGACGGGTGTTAGAAAGGGAAGGGCAGAGTCTGGGGTAGGGCTCTTTATCAGGAATACCATTGCACGCAACATAGTTTCTGTCAGGCACGTAAGTGAGCGAATGATGTGGGTAGATTTGTCAGTGGGAGGAATTAGGACAAGAATTGTGTCCGTGTATTCACCATGTGAGGGTGCAGATGAGGATGAAGTTGACAAGTTTTATGAAGCATTGAGTGACATCGTGGTCAGGGTCAACAGCAAGGATAGAATAGTGCTAATGGGCGATTTCAATGCGAGAGTTGGGAATAGAACTGAAGGATACGAAAGGGTGATTGGTAAATGTGGGGAAGATATGGAAGCTAATGGGAATGGGAAGCGTTTGCTGGACTTCTGTGCTAGTATGGGTTTAGCTGTTACGAATACATTCTTCAAGCATAAGGCTATTCACCGCTACACATGGGAGGCTAGGGGTACCAGATCCATAATAGACTATATCTTAACAGACTTTGAATTCAGGAAATCTTTTAGGAATGTACGAGTTTTTCGGGGATTTTTCGATGATACAGACCATTATCTGATCTGTAGTGAACTAAGTATCTCTAGGCCTAGGGTAGAGAAAGTGAAATCTGTCTGCAGACGAATAAGGGTAGAAAATCTCCAGGACGAGGAAATTAGACAGAAGTACATGGATATGATTAGCGAGAAGTTTCGAACAGTAGACAGTAAGCAGGTTCAGGATATAGAAAGTGAATGGGTGGCATACAGGGATGCTGTAGTAGAAACAGCAAGGGAATGCCTAGGAACAACTGTGTGTAAAGATGGGAAAAGGCGAACATCTTGGTGGAATGATGAAGTGAGAGCAGCCTGTAAACGTAAAAAGAAGGCTTATCAGAAATGGCTCCAAACAAGGGCCGAGGCAGACAGGGATTTGTACGTAGATGAAAGAAACAGAGCGAAACAAATAGTTGTTGAATCCAAAAAGAAGTCATGGGAAGATTTTGGTAATAACCTGGAAAGGCTAGGTCAAGCAGCAGGGAAACCTTTCTGGACAGTAATAAAGAATCTTAGGAAGGGAGGGAAAAAGGAAATGAACAGTGTTTTGAGTAATTCAGGTGAACTCATAACAGATCCCAGGGAATCACTGGAGAGGTGGAGGGAATATTTTGAACATCTTCTCAATGTAAAAGGAAATCATCATGGTGGTGTTGCAAACAGTCAAGCTCATGGGGAGGAGGAAAATGATGTTGGTGAAATTATGCTTGAGGAAGTGGAAAGGATAGTAAATAAACTCCATTGTCATAAGGCAGCAGGAATAGATGAAATTAGACCTGAAATGGTGAAGTATAGTGGGAAGGCAGGGATGAAATGGCTTCATAGAGTAGTCAAATTAACGTGGAGTGTTGGTAAGGTACCTTCAGATTGGACAAAAGCAGTAATTGCACCTATCTATAAGCAATGGAACAGGAAGGATTGCAACAACTATCGAGGTATCTCATTGATTAGTATACCAGGCAAAGTATTCACTGGCATCTTGGAAGGGAGGGTACGATCAGTCGTTGAGAGGAAGTTGGATGAAAACCAGTGTGGTTTCAGACCACAGAGAGGCTGTCAGGATCAGATTTTCAGTATGCGCCAGGTAATTGAAAAATGCTACGAGACGAATAGGCAGTTGTGTTTATGTTTCGTAGATCTAGAGAAAGCATATGACAGGTTACCGAGGGAAAAGATGTTCGCTATACTGGGGGACTATGGAATTAAAGGTAGATTATTAAAATCAATCAAAGGCATTTATGTTGACAATTGGGCTTCAGTGAGAATTGATGGTAGAATGAGTTCTTGGTTCAGGGTACTTACAGGAGTTAGACAAGGCTGTAATCTTTCACCTTTGCTGTTTGTAGTTTACATGGATCATATGCTGAAAGGTATAAAATGGCAGGGAGGGATTCAGTTAGGTGGAAATGTAGTAAGCAGCCTGGCCTATGCTGACGACTTGGTCTTAATGGCAGACTGTGCCGAAAGCCTGCAGTCTAACATCTTGGAACTTGAAAATAGGTGCAATGAGTATGGTATGAAAATTAGCCTCTCGAAGACTAAATTGATGTCAGTAGGTAAGAAATCCAACAGAATTGAATGTCAGATTGGTGATACAAAGCTAGAACAGGTCGATAATTTCAAGTATTTAGGTTGTGTGTTCTCCCAGGATGGTAATATAGTAAGTGAGATTGAATCAAGGTGTAGTAAAGCTAATGCAGTGAGCTCGCAGTTGCGATCAGCAGTATTCTGTAAGAAGGAAGTGAGCTCCCAGACGAAACTATCTTTACATCGGTCTGTTTTCAGACCAACTTTGCTTTACGGGAGCGAAAGCTGGGTGGACTCAGGATATCTTATTCATAAGTTAGAAGTAACAGACATGAAAGTAGCAAGAATGATTGCTGGTACAAACAGGTGGGAACAATGGCAGGAGGGAACTCGGAATGAGGATATAAAGGCTAATTTAGGAATGAACTCGATGGATGAAGCTGTACGCATAAACCGGCTTCGGTGGTGGGGTCATGTGAGGCGAATGGAGGAGGATAGGTTACCTAGGAGAATAATGGACTCTGTTATGGAGGGTAAGAGAAGTAGAGGGAGACCAAGACGACGATGGTTAGACTCTGTTTCTAACGATTTAAAGATAAGAGGTATAGAACTAAATGAAGCCACAACACTAGTTGCAAATCGAGGATTGTGGCGACGTTTAGTAAATTCTCAGAGGCTTGCAGACTGAACGCTGAAAGGCATAACAGTCTATAATGATAATGAATGAATGAATGAATGAATGACCTGTGAAGTGTGGCTAGGAAGATGTTTATGTTTGCTATTATGTACGTAGTTATGTACGACAGGTTGTCAGTACGGACTTTATTTGGTATAAATCATAGTCGTATTGAGCCCTTATTGAAGTGTGCTCATTTAATTGATCAGTCATTTATTCGAATGTACAGAGAATATTCCATTTTTATTAAGTGCTAGTAACTGGCAGGAAACATGTACATTCAGCAGCACATGTCGCAATTTCTGCAGGGAGCTTGGAGCTCGGATTTGTTTGCTCACCAGCTAAGTTTGGAAGGTGGAATTTTCACATGACGCTCACAAAGCGGAACTAGGGAACAACAGAATTCCAACGGACAATATTTCGGATGCCCGGGCAAGAGGCTAGGGTCGCTTATAAGAAAGGTTTGAAGTAAGCGTCAGGTACGCGATGCGTCGAGCCAATGAAATGATAGAGCCACAGTCGATATGGCGAGGCATTGGTCTAGGGGAGATGTTGCCCCAATCGAGGATTTGACGGCGTCTTCGAAGGACGAGTTAATAAAAACGATGACCGCGTCAGTTAGTTACCCTATTATTCGGCGAGATTCTGTGCAGGTAACATCGTAAGAAGAAGTTTTTTTTAATTTACGCGAGTGATCGTGTGGGGACTCGTAAGATTTTGTTGGAAGACGCTCAGTCTGCATCTGATATACTCATGTTTTCTAACACTGGGAGAATGGCATTTAACTTACGACTACCAAAGGGAGAGAACAGTTCAATTTAATCATTTCAAAATGCATAGTAGCCTGCCTGTATAATAGTTTTCCGAGGGCGTAAACTTTAACAAATTTCCAGTCTAGGCCTTCTATAAATGGGAAATATTTGACCTAGTTACGGGAGTAGATAAGAGAAGCGGTTCCGCGACTGAATGGGAACTGGTTTCACGGTCGGTGGAATTTATCCCGGCTGTGATATTCTCGTAACCGGCCGGTTGATCTTGACATAGTTTCTACATCATGAACGAGGGGATGTTTTAGACGACATCCAGAAGCAGCAACGGAAAATACGGCATCACCTTTCTACCCCTCGATGGAGACAAAAGGACTGATCCAAGTCTTTTCTGAAGGCAGCATTATCATCAATATGGAGGGCTAAAAGCAAGATGGGGTCGGCTGTCTCCTGAGGACGAGCGGCCATTAGTCAACATTACAGCCGAGTACAGTTTTTTAAATGTATAATCATGTGAGTGTGAACGTCTTTAATGTTGCAAAAGGGGATAGGTTAGTTTGATATTTAATTTCTATAGCTGCAGCTACGTTTGGAAGGACTACGTCCCATTTAAAGTAAATGATAGGAAGCTTGTTAATGTAAATATAAATTGTAACATAAATGTGGACCGTTTGCATGAGGTCGCAGCTTGCTTTCTTACATTTTATTCTGATTTATTTAGCTGAGTGTTTAGCGTCATTTCTTTACGAGTCAGTTTCTTATTTTAGCCTGATATAATATTTTGATTTGTTTGCTTTGATGTTTGAGATGCAGTGTACGTCTTGGGGCTTAATTGTAATTGTAAATAAGGATTCAAATTAAAGTCAGGAAGGACTAGATTAAAGTATTATTAATGGGAGCTCTAAGTGTATGGAAACATACCATCACGTTTTCTGGGATTTATTGCATGATGTGTGAATGAGAGTGTGTAAGACGGTGGAGTGTGGATCCACGAAGTTGTTAGCGTCATCTTCACAACTATTTTGTATATCTAGGTCATAAATTAGTAATTAGTTCATGTGTTCCCCGAACGCTGTTTCGTATTTCGAGTTCCGAATATTAGAATAAACTTTCTGTAAAATTTTATTATTATTAATTTATTATTATTATTATTATTATTATCTATACGAGTTTCTCGCGATGTTGGATTGAGATATTTCAGTAACTTTCCGATGTTCAGACATGATCGATTTTCAATGTGGGAATTACTTAGTTTCAGTTTAACATATTTATTACAGAGTTGGCCACTTATATTATTCATGTTTACTTTGAGCGCGAGTCCTTTGATTTGTGACCAGCGCGGTCTTGTTTCTTTTCATGCGAGCAAATGTTACACGATGTCTCTTCATATTTCTTCAGTTTTACGCAACTTTAGGACACAAGATATTATTTGTGCGATTTTGAGTAAGAGGACGTGTTCCTCATCAGAAGGGCCTGCATTTTCTTGATTGTGTGACTTGCCTCGGGTTGACTGTTGAGCAGCATGTGTAAAGGGTTGGACCCTGTGGTTTGGGTATTGCTGCTTTATTTTGGGAGACGTCGATCTCCACTTTGAGTCATTCTGCCGTGTGTTGGCGAGGGTGATACGTTTGTCTACTGAGGAGAGTTTTATTTGAGCGGCCTATACTTCGTGATTCTTTTGTTTCTGTCCATGTATCTACGGTTGTTGCAGTTGATGAGAGTTTTATATCGTGATGTTTGTTAGGATTTTCTTTTATGATATAACCGCGCTGAAGAATATTTGTGTCATGTCATCTCTTCCAGGCTACAACGTTGAAATAGGTGTTGAAAGGTAAATCCTACTCTATCATTTTTTTTTTTTGTTTCGTGTTATGTAATTATTTTTCAGGAACCTGTGTTGAATAGAAAGTGTTGCTTAATGTCTAATTATGTTTCCTTTCATTTTCATTGAGGCTTTAAGTGGATGCAAGTTCAAATCAAAATCTCTTTATTTGCAAATGAGGTGTCTACCTCGGTGGCAAATGGTACACTAAAATACATTATCGTCAAACACTAAATTTTAAATTAACAAGAGAAGAAAATTTTCCTATAATACAATATTATACAATTTATGCTAACAATTTTTTCTATTAAACACACAGCTCATCCTTAATAAATTTATATTGTTTACAAAATTCTACTTATAATATCTCCTGTACTATTACAAATATATTCAAATGATATACAGTATGTGGAATTACTTCAAATGATACTATACAACTGGTATAAGATTGAACTTTACATTGCATTTATTTACTTGTTTTTTACCCATTCTGGAACTTAAGTAGCATAACGACCTGCTGCGTCTTAACCAGAGCCCCTTCTGCCACCACTTTTCAGAGTTCCTGAAGGGCCTTCACAGCTACCGTAGAGATCCCAGGGCCCTCGAAGTCCCCACTGTACTTCATCCCTACAGGCAGTCCCCTACTTTGGCTGTCCAAACTCCTTAGACCAGGGGATGGAATTAATTTATTCACACACATTTTTTTATTTACAATAACCTGTACTGGTCGAATGCCCTCTAACACTTCATTTATTTTCTCTGTTGCTGTTTGTTCTCTTCTTGAATATCTGTACAGATTTTGGAAAAGGATCAAACACTACCCCTGGTAAACTGTTCCACTCCTTCACACCCTTCCCAATGAATGAAAATTTACCCCAGTCGCTTCTGCTAAGATTCCTTCTAATTTTATATTTGTGGTCAGTCCTGCCGATATAATTATTTTCCAACTGAAGCCTCTCACAGATATCTCCCCATGCTTCTTCTCTTGTATAGGCTCTATATAATCCTGTAAGTCTAGTTTTCTCCCTTCTCTTACTTAAAGTTTCCCACCCAAGTTCCTTTAACATTTCTGATACACTACTCTTTCTCCTGAAATCCCCTGTTACAAATCTTGCTGCTTTCCTCTACACACTATCTATTTCTTTTATTAGGTATTCTTGGTGAGGATCCCAAACACTGTTTGCATATTCCAATAATGGACGAACCATACTTAAGTAACTTTTTTCTTTTAATTCTTTGTTGCATCCTTTAAGTAGCTTCATTATGACATGTAACGATCTGTATGCTTTCCCAACAATGTCATCAACATGACCCTTCCAGTGCAAATTACTTTCAAATCTCACACCTAAGTATTTGCACTTGCCATCTTTTGGGATAACTACCTCATCCAAAGTATATTCAAATTCAGTTTTAAAGCTCCTGTTTGTAAAAGTTGTAACAGTTGATTTGCATCCATTATCATTCATATTATTTTCTTCAACCCATTGTTGGATACTTTCAAGGTCCCTTTGTAATTCTGAACAATCCTCAATGTTGTTTATTTCTCTATAAACAATTATGTCATCTGCATACAATCTTTTTTTTGATGTTATATTGTTCCCTAAATCATTTGCGTATATTAAGAAAAGTAACGGACCAATTATACTACCCTGTGTAATTCCCTTTCAAACTTTCTCTTCTTGCAATACATTATTTCCTACTTTGACTTTCTGAACCCTTGAATTTGGAAATGTTTTTATCCAACGTGTAACCCTTACGTCCAATCCTATTCCCTCCATTTTCTTTAATAATATTCCATGTTCCACTCTATCAAAGGCTTTGGAAAGATCTGTGGCTATGCGGTCTAACTGACCTCCTGAATCCAATTGATCTGATATGTCCTGCTGAAATCCCACCAGTTGTGCCTCACAAGAAAATTTCTTTCCAAATCCATACCGGCTCCTCATGACAAATTTTTATCATTACATATCCCTCTGATGTACTTTGATATTAAACTCTCCAGTATTTTACAAACTATACTGGTCAGGCTGATTGGTCTGTAGTTCTCTGGTTTTCTTTTATCACCCTTTCCTTTAAAAATTGGTATTATTATAGATTCCTTCCATTCCTTTGGTATTACACTATTATTTATGACAGTCAAAGAGAAATTTTAAATAAGGCACTATGTACCACCCCATTGTCTTTAATACCTCCCCAGTAATTTGATCACTTCCTGCAGCTTTTCCTTGCTGAAGCAGTTGAATTTCTCTGAAAATACCTTCATTTGTGAATGAGAAGCTTCTTGTTTCCCTCTGTCTCTCTCCCTCTCTATCTTCTGTTTTGGTTTCCAACTCCTGACAATCATCTACTGAATCTCTTGAATTCCCTACTAAATAGGTTTGCTTTTTCAGTATCTGTTAAATAGTGTTCGCCCCCTTTTCCCACCATTGTAGGAATTTGGATTTCTTTACCTTTTTGATTCCTGATGTATGAATACAGCTTTTTCCATTTCCCTTTGTGGTCATTACCCTCTTGAAGTATGTCATTCATAGAATTCTCTTTTGCTTCCTTTTTCACTCTATTCAGTTTCCTCATTAGCGGTTTTCTAGTTTCTCTATTCTCCCTACCCTCTTTGATTTTCTTGTTTACTATTCCACATTTTAATTTTCTTCTTTCCCTTGTATAATATACAGGGTCTGAGGTCATTTTACCCTTCTTAACAGGTACAAATCTCTTCTCTCCTTCCCAAATGATTCCTTTCAATACAGCCCAAAGTGTATCCACATTACCCCCTTCACTTATCCAACAACTGAATTGTGATTTAAGGTAAGTCCCAAATTCATCAACTTTAGTTTTTCTGTACAATTTCTTGTCTTGTGTAACCCTCTAACCCTCTTATTAACCCTTTTTTGTACGAGTCCTACATCCATTATTACAGCCTTATGGTCTCCTATTCCTTCAATTACCTCAGTTTCATCAACAATTTCCCATGGTTTAACCAAGAATACATCTAGTAAGTTATTAAGACGAGTCGGTTCTTGTACTATTTGTGTAAATCCTCCCTCCCAAATTAACTTATTTGCCAGTTTCTGTTCATGGGCTTCACTTGCAGCTCCATTCCATTCAACTTCAGGCAAATTTAGATCTCCCCCAATTATTACCATATAATTATTATTGCTTTTATGAGTATAATCTATTATTTTCTCAAATATTTCCATGTTTCTTTCCTCTCTTCCAGGCCTGTATGTTCCTATAATTCCCACCTCCTTCATATTATCACAAACTAATTTTATCCCTAATATTCCACCCCTTTCATCAGTAAACCATTCATGTGAACAATAAGTTTCCTTCACCAGAATAAACACCACCCCCTCCCTTTTTATCTCCTCGGTCTCTACGATAGACTGTGTACCCTTCTGGAAATACTTCTCTATTACCCACCCCTTCTCTCAACCATGATTCCACTCCTATCACCACATCAGTCTCATAAGATTCCATCAATGTACCGAATTTTAATTGTTTATTTACTACACTTTGACAGTTTACCAAGAGCAATCTCAGACCCCCTTCCTCCCTAAAACTTGACTGTTGCAATTGGGTAACTTGAAATTCCTTACTTTCCTGAGTTGCGTGAATGCCGCATGCTTTCCTTGGTGAACCCTGGAAAATATGATATCGTGTTTTTGTTTCTTTGAATGTATATATTGCCATTTACATGTTTTTGTTTGTGTGGCTCCTATCTGCATTGTTTGTTATGCTCATGAGGTTGTTCATGGCTCGAGAGGTATATTTTGTGCGTAGGATGTTTTACCACTCAGCGTGTTATATATTGTATAGTTAGGTTAGTTCCCCCCACCCCTTTTGCGCATTAGATCACATCTTTCCTTAATGTTAGGGACCCCACTGCAATGTCAAGTGTGCAGAAATGGGGAACGTACTCATCTACAGTTAAAAGCGTTAACAAAAAGTAAAAGCCAGAAGCATGGGGCGTGCACGCAAGCCCATGTGTTAAAATTAATGAAACTTCAAATATTGATTTGATATGTTCAGTGTGTGTGTCGGCATACACTGTAAATTTTTTATATATTCTGATTCTCAAGATGGACTTTATCCAGCTGAAAAAAAAAAAAAAAAAATTATCTGAGTCATGTAAATCTGATTATCTGATACTTTGCTATTTTTTAAAAATATTTATCTTGTTTATTTTTAATAAACAGATTTTCCTCCAAAACTGACGTCATGCTTCGCCTTGCTTTATTTGTAGTTTTAAATTGACCTCACCGTGTCTGTATTTAGTTATATATTCCCCATCAAGATCCAGGGTGAATGTATTTTAAGGGCATTTTAAAAAAAATCATATTTCGGACTGAGCATGCCTGGGATCAGCTGACTAGTCTGGGGCAAGTTACCTTGATGGTAGAAACGGGGACAGTATCATTTATTATTTGTGTGTTGTATGATCTGTTTTGTGTAACAAAATATGTGAGGTTATGTCACGATACATCTATTGTATGTATATTATTCTTATACGACTTTATTTAATGACTTTGGTAAAGTAAATGCGTCTGAGGTGCTAAAGCACCGGACGACTGCTTCCCTGCGAAGTCATGAAGTGGCTGATGATATTCGTCTGTCTATAATACTAGACATTTGTGATGCAATGCAGTGTGATTCTTATGCTGCAACTACAGACGTGTGGACGGATGATTACAAATAAATAAAATGATTATTTCCCTTATGGTTCATTACATTAATCATTGGGCAATAAAAAACAGAGTTCTTTTAATTTGCCCCTTCCCCAATACTCCAAAGTCTGGTGAAAACATCACGTAAGAATTGACCACTCACTGTGCTGCATTAGGATCTCAGCTGCCAGATTTAAAGGTTCAGAAAGGCTTTACCTGAATACCTTGTGTAGGGCATTGTTTAAACAAGAGTTTTTCGGTACACTCCTTTGTTTACATGGCGTGCCTGCTTCCTCCAGTAAGTCAGTGCTTGTTCTACATCAGACATTGGATATATTGTACATTTCAACATAGACAGTTACTTCTTTGCCTGAGGTCCTAAGTCAACTTACAAACATCATATTATGAAAAAAGCTCATAACCATAATTTTTGTTATTGTATGTATTTTTATGTTATAATTATTCCTGCAACACTGTCTTTGTCTGGTATACACATGTTTTAGTTATCACATAATCTGTTTAATTTTTATTTGGCTCAAGATGAAACTAGTCTCAAGACTGATGCAATATTATTTACTTGATATATTGTATTGAAAAGGTGGATGGACCATCTTGTTATAAATTAACTGAGTCGAAACTTAAAAGTGTTGGCTTCAAATATGAAAAATTATTCAGCCAGTCAGGTGAATTACAAACCCAAAGACACAATGCACTCAACATTAAAATAATGAAAATTGACTAATCAATAGTATTTAATAAAAAATGTTTGGAGTTGAATATCATTCCCAAATACGTCCCCTTAAAAACAAAACTGACCACATTGTCAGGTGAAATTTCAACATCTCAATCACAAAATTTGTGGATAAAAAACGAAATAAGATTTGCATATATATATAAAACAAGAAAACAACAAAGAAATGTTATCCCTTCACTTCAAAGTAAGTAATTACTGGTACCCGCTGCATTGGACTTCATACACTGATCATTTGCATAACTACGTTAAAAATGAAGTGGTAATTGATAAAATGAGTAATCTTCTCAGTACTCGAACTAAGACCAAGAACCACCACCTAAGCAATCAAACTGGGTTATACCCGAGAGTTGTCAACAGATCTGACACAACCTTTCAACATCAAGAAACAAAGCTGTTACAGAAGTTCTGAAGTTTGTCAAGAATGTCACACGGATAAGATTACCAATCAACTAATCATGGATGTTGAAAATGCATGCGACAACATAACCACACAACCTAAAGAAATAATTAAAAACATGGCAACCAACAAAGCACTAAAAATAATCAACCTAGAAAACTCAGCTAACCTGCCGAATACTAAAAAGCATTAAAAGCAAAATAAAAAGAGAAAATCTAATAATCACAAAAGCAGATAAAGGCAATAAGATGGACATCATGAAAAAAGAAGAATACATACAATAAACTAACAGATTTATCAGCACCAACAGAATACAGGTGGTCAAAAATGACCCCACGAATAAATTTCAATACTATGTAATTAAGTTGTTTCTTTTTTCAGGTGTAATACTGATAACAGATGTATGAAGAAGGCAGCAGCTTCCCCAACAAGATTTACGTAACTTGGGTAGTGCACGGTTAACAGAGAGTGTGTGAGTAGATACGTATATTGTAGTCTAAAGTTGACAGATTGATTTCAAGCAGAAGAGAAGTTTTTCTGAAAGCACCAATAAGAACTGATTTGTTCAGAGCAAAAATTCCAGATCATGCACTTCCACCTAGACCCATTGTTACTCGTTGCGAGACGTGTTTAGAAGCAGTGGTGTATTATTCAAACAAGTTTGAAAATTTTAAATCAGTGATAGATGAACTAAATAAGGATGACCCTTCATCAATCAAAATTCTTCAAAACTTGCTTAATGACTGAACATTAAAAAATGAATTATCTAATATATCTGCAAATTTTAGTTTTTTCTCTTCCTGCATGAAAAATTAGAAACATCAACCAACTTATTAACTGACACAATTAATGAGGTCAATGGACACTGAGGAAAAAGTTAATTCACTCAGAGGTCCTAAGGTGGAAGTTAATAAACAGAAATTTAGAAGTGTGTGTAAAAAAAAAAAGAGGATTTCATACTATGTGTAAGATTGTCAGAAGTTTTGGAAGGGCAAGAAGATGTTGGTGAAATGGAAAGTTTAAGTGCCAGCAACATTCCGTCCATGAAATATGCAAGACTGTCTTCTTGTCATGTTGAATGGTCCTTTTCATGGTATCGCGCATTGTTCTGAGACAAACAATATCTGTTTGTGATGGAAAACTTGGAAGTTTGCACACTTCATTGCAATAGTAAGCTCTTTTAATCCACCACTGCCTCAACATGATTAGTGAGTGTTTTTTTTTTTAACTTGAAGTGTTTACAAATTTGCAATTTTGAAACAAAATATTTTTGAAATTTTATGCATATTTTTCTATGTTTATAATTTTTTACTGCATAAAAAATAAAATATTTTAAAAGTTTTTTAAGCACATAAAAATTCATTCCCTAATCGTACTCATCATACCAAGATGGGATGCGAATATAGGTCATAGAACATTGCATTCGAGAAAGTGAGTTTATCACGAAACAATGAAACTGACCCACAAAGGGATTCTTGAATGTCACACGACACAGAAAGAATCACTTCATACAGACAATACACAGCAGTCGATAGTGAAGATGATGTTCCATTACCCAACAGAATTTGTAAATTCTTTACAATGTTCTGGCTGGCCACCACACAACTTGATTTTGAAAGTGGGGGTGCCTATTATGAGGGTTGGAACTTAAATAGTGGCAACACTGCTGTGGAGATGCTATGCAACGGAATCTAATATTGTCGCTGATAGCACACATTGGTTACATACCTACCTTACCTCAGAGCAAATGGACTCGCCTTTCCCACATCACCTGCGTGCACACAAGCGAGAGAAACACAGTCACTTGTGAGCTAGCAGTCTAAGGTAACGTTGTTACTATGTATTCCAAACAGGAACAACGGAATTGGATCAAGATTAAATGTGCCAGAGGTTGTACAGCATGACAGTGTCATCAAGGCCTTCAAGAGGCTTGCGGGGAATCTGCATTGCCTTACAGAACAGTGACACGTTGGGTAAAAGCCTTCAACGATGGTCGGCAAACTGTGGTGGACATTCACCGGGCAGGTCATCCTACGTGTGAAGAAGTGCATGCTCTTCCCGCATTACTGGACAGTGATCGAAACCAGACGATTCGTGAACATTCACTTCAGAAATGTTGCAGAGATTCGACATGCAGTAGACCGCTCCATTCGCACCATCAACAGAACAGGCTCTGCTAAAGGTATACTATGACTTCCACATCGCTGGCAACAGGTTATACACAGTGCTGGTGACTACACTGAAGGACAGTAAAGGTTGCTAACATGTAACTCTTTTGTATCTGTTGTAAATAAATAGTTGCCACTATTTAAGTTCTAACCTTCGCATATTGTTAGAAATCTACACCTGCCAAAGTTATGCAATGGGATGCAATTGGTAGTGAAAATTTAACTGGCTATGATACAGAAAAAATGGCCTTAATACTGACAACCACTATGATTTCTTCAGATTTGTCTTCTGATTTCAAACAAGTCCAATTCTCGGTAGGAGTCTGCTTTGGCATGACAATAAACAAAGCACACAGTGTCAGACACTCAGCGTGGCTGGAGTTGACCACAGTGAATTTCTTTTCTTTTCATGGACAGCTTTACGTGTTTCTTTCGCATGTAACATCAAAACAAAATATTTTCATGTTCATTAATGGAGGAAAAGCGACGAATGTCATATACAAGGAAATCTTATAAGTCCTCTGTCAAAAGTAGTCAATAGGCTTAAATTCATAACTGCTCAAGTGCGAAGCCAGGGCGGGTAGTTAGTGCTATCATAGCTAGCATTTTTCAGATTTTATATTTTTAAAGCAAATTAAAAGCTTGTGTATGCCAGAAATCACCCTGGAGACTTATGGCTGTTAGTGCTGCATAGAATGCTTACAGCCGTAAGTTTCCATAGTGATTTCTGGCATACATGCATCTTTCAATTTGCTTTAATGTAAAATCTCAGAAATGTTGTTACGATAGTACTGCTCTGAACCGTCGAGATATGCATATTAGAAAGATGTCTTTAAAAACTTTTGTGAGGAGCGTGACAACGTATGCACATGGATAATGGACAATAACTAGCACAAAATCAGAGAGAATAGAAGATTTTGAAATGTGGTGTTACAGAAGAAAGATGATGTGGTAGCCTATATCAGATCCCATCGAACAATTTTTATATGTATATATATTTTTACAATTTGCTATACGTTGCACCGACACAGAAAGGTCTTATGGCAATGGGATAGAAAAGGGCTAGGAGTGGGAAGGAAGCAGCCGCGACCTTAATTAAGATACTCTATTTGACTGATGTGAAAATTGGAAACCAAGGGAAACCATCATCACGGCTGCCGACAGTGGGGATCGAACCCACTATCTTCCGAATGGAAGCTCAACAAATGAATAAGATACTGAATTGAGTTGGTGAGAGGAGAATGATCTGGCTAAATTCAATCAGAAGGAAGAGATTCAAAAGGCATCTTGAGACGCCTAGGACATGTCCACTTAATGTTTTAGAGAATTATGATGGGGAAGGGGAGAAAGCATGGTAGCTATAGGAATGAAGATGATAAATATATGATTAAATACACTGAGTGGCCAAAAGGCACGGGAAGGGGTGTCCCATTAGAAAATGAGCCGTGTATGATCCCTGAGTGTTGCGGCTAGCTGAGCAGTCTGTCACAGACACCAGTGTCATGAAGATGGCAACATGTCGCGAGTTAACCGGGATGATCATCGGCGCACAGCGGAGATTACACGCAAATTCGGGTTTCTGAGGTCAACAGTGTCGAAGGTAGACCTTAGATATTGGAGAGAGAATGTTACCACCTGTGTAAACTGCTGCAAGGGAGGACCACAGGTGTTTAACGAAAGAACATCGCGTTGCCTCCACAGAACCAATTTGGGTGCTTGATGGCCTACTGTGCGTCATATCACCGCCTAGTTGAATGTTGGGAGTCAGCAACAAATTTCTACCAGGACTGTAAGGAAGTAACTGGACTGCTTAGGCTTCAGCAGGTGACGACCAACTTGTGTCCCTTTGCTGACATCTTGACAAAGAGCTCAACAATAAGAAATAGGAAAGGATTTCCACCTATCAATACTTGTTTATTGCACTTATGCTACAGGACCGGTTTCGACCCCTTATATAAGGGCATCTTCAGCTGAACCATGCATACATATCTATGTGATGAAGCTATGATTAAGATTGTAGTGTCAAAGGAATGCTATACGATAATAAACATTCGGTCACATCCAAATGGGGCAAGTCGTAACGTGAACTGGCGTATGTGTTACTATGTGCAACAATGCAATTGTACGTCTAAAACAGTATGTTTAAAGTCTTAAAATTAGTTGATTAAACATATCTCTACTTAAAACTAACTTATATATATGTACCAGATGAATACACTATATAGGAGCACTTCATGCACATGAAGGTTCGTGTCTTGCTTGTTGTTCAATTCATCGCCGTGTTCAAGTCTTATTCACACAGTTGTACACTCAGCTGCTGTTCCTGGAGTTTAAATGATATGGTTTGCTTGTAAAATTGTATAAATAAAAGATTTTGTCTTCATGTATATACATAGAATAAAAGACTTCCCAATTTTAAAAAGGTGCCAGATGTATGGATAAAATTAGGCTAAAATATGTTCAGCTCAGCTGTGTGTGTTGCCTTATGTTAAAATCAAATCATGTTGTCCTGTGATGTCCATAAAATTTGAGTGACTTTGTGTTCAAAGTAATGGCTCCTTTTCCATTTGTAACTGTGCAGTGATGTTATATTTATCTGTGGAAGATAAGATTGAGCTATGAGTGATATTTATGTTGGAGGAATGTCTGAGGGTTGTGTGTGCTAATTTGAATATGTACTTACTGTTGTTGGTGTGGCTGAGATGTGTTTGATATGCGAGCTTGTTGTGTACTACTTCGTGTTCTTCTTGGGCTCATACTAGCTGCTGTGAGGGGAAGGGAAGGAGGGGTAGGGAGAGTTGCTGTTGTGGGGGTGGGGGTGGAGCTGGGTGTGGTGTTTAATGTTTTTCTGTCGCGTGTCGCGTTCTGTTTATCGATTATCTTAAGGTAAGAGTTTTTTAGGGTGGGGATAACTGTATTGAAGATGATGTTATTATTTTCAGTGATTTATATTGTAATTTGGATTGGTATACTGATCTAGAGTGATGTAAAATTCTTCTGTTATGTTGAGCAGGGGGCCTTTGGGGTTTATGTTTAGGATTTGCATGTCGTTCTCGATGTTTGTGAAACTGTGTTTATAGTCTACAACATGTTGTCCTACTGAGGAAATATGATTGTGTTTTACCATGTTTATGTGTTCATTATATCGGGTTAAGAAGTTTCTACCGGTGCGTTCAACATAGCTTGTCTCACAGTTATTGCATTTGATATGATATACCCCTGAGTAGTTGTATTTGTTGTTGCTGTTGATTGTCCTGATGTTATGTATGATGTTGGTAGTGTTGTGTGTAGTTCTAAATGCTATTCTTAGGTTATGTTTTTTTTTAAATGTTAGTTATAGGGTGTATGTATACATTATTGAAAGTGAATAGTGCATAATCTTTCTTGGATTCGTCTGCTTTTGTTAGTTTGGTTTTGGGTTGGGATTTTATTTTGTAAATGATTTTGTTGATCATTTCTTTCTTGTATCCATTGTTTTTAGCTATGTCGTGAATTAGTTTTAATTCTTTGTTTAGATCTTCTTTTGTTAACGGTATATTGAATGCTCTGTGTATCATGCTGTAGTAAGCTGCTCTTTTGTGTGTGTTGGGGTGAACGGAATCTATTTTAATTGTATTTGAGGTATGCGTGGATTTTCTGTATATTCTGTAAGAAAGGTGGTCTTCATGTCTAGTTATCGTTATGTCCAAGTAGTTCAGATTGCGATTGTTTTTGGTTTCCATGGTAAATTTTATATGGGAGTCTATTGTGTTGAGTTTATCTAATATATCAGTTTCATTTGTGGATCTATTGTCGATGATGACGAAAATGTCATCAAGAAATCTACACTAAAAAAAGATATTGTCTATTTTAATAATTGATGTGTGCTCTAAATGGTCAATGTAAATTTCGGCGAGTATTCCAGAAGCAGGAGATTCCATCGGTAAACCTTGTTGCTGATAAATAGTATCATGAAATTTAAAGTAGTTGTTACTAATGGCAAAATTAAGTAATTTAATGAACTCTTTTATTTCTAAAGTGCTTAGAGTGCTGTGACTTTTTAGATTAGATTCAATGATTTCTATTGTTCGTTTTGTGGGAATGTTCTGGTACATGTTTATTATGTCAAATGATGCGAGATTATGATATGGTTCAATCTTTCATCCTTTCGTTCTATTACAAAAATCTATTGAATTCCTTACTGTGATACGATATACCCCTGAGTAGTTGTATTTGTTGTTGCTGTTGATTGTCCTGATGTTATGTATAATGTTGGTAGTGTTGTGTGTAGTTCTGAGAATACGTAGTGCTTTTTGAGGAATCTTTGAATAAACTGCGAGAGTTTATAGGTTGGGCTTGCTCTGTAGTTAATAATAGGTCTCATTGGTATATGTTCTGTATGAGTCGCCTAAAAGCAAAACGGATAAAGTCCACTTTTTACAAAAAATGAGATAATGGTAGAAATATATCGGTAAAAGATATGTCCACTGAAGCATGAAATAATATACTAGCAAAATCCATAACATCCTTAAGTATTTCCCCTTTAAAAACTCAGGTTAGATGCAAAACGGATAAAGTCCACTGCGTTTTAAAAGCAAAATTAGTAAAGGGCACTTCAACCAACCAGAACCTGACTTCTATGGCATGTGACAACAACATATAACATAGCTACGATTATGCTAAAGCTGCATGCTTTCTACTAGTGCTTTATTCCTAGTTTTATATCAGAGATTGCCTGCTTTCCATTTTTGAAAATGGAAGTATCACCTTCTGTAGTGTCTCCATCAAAGGTGAGAAAGAAAAGAGTCAATCTCAGTGCGACTAAGAGAGCTTTCGTACAAGAGAACCCACTAATTTTGACGATAGGACGATGATAGCTATGCTCCAAAGGTGGCTTCTGCAAGCACCAAGAGACGTAGAGGAGGTACAGTTAATTTTTCCAGTAAGAGGTCATTCCTTCATTCCCCATGATCGGGTATTCGGTCTCTCTGAAAAAAAATTCAAGAAGAGAGAAGAATCGAAGATTCACAAACCTACATTAACATCATTGAAAGATTTTTAACCATTCGTCAACCAGGGATTGACATGAATATATTTAACTGGAAACAAGAGGCAACAGAGCACATGAAACCTATTCAACAATGGCACTTTAAATGCATGCCTTGCAAGTGCTACTTTTTCAGACGATTAAAAACCTCTCATCACATGGTCCTTGTGGATGGGGAGCCGTTTTACTGTCATAGAACTGGAACCTACAGATCCCTGATGAAAACTAAGAAGAATGTGTTGGCTATAAATCCTTCACCTGTTATAAAGAAAACTACTTCAGTCAACAATAATAAAGTGTCAGATGTGAAAAGGTTCCTTGAATTGCACTTTGGCTCTGACTGGAAGTTGAGCCCATCACTGAAATTCTACGTTGACTTCTTCGACTCTTGGGAGTGTCATCAGTCATCAACGAAAATGCTGATAATGAACTTTGCAGTGCAAAAGAGGAAGCTCCTGAACTGTGTGTTTAAATATCTACCCAGGGCACTCTTAAAACATAGTGAATGATACATGGATATTATGTCTTCTTGTATTTTGTGCTTTTAATAAATAATAGCAAAACGAGTAAAATCCATACTGCTAACATGCAAAATCAATAAAGTCCACTTCTTAGAAGCAAAATCAATAAAGTCCACTTTTAAAACAACAATAACAGTCTAAATAATAATACTACGAGTATTATTACTTGCTCTAATAATCAGTGAATTTTTTTGTGATTTTATGCTTAATTTTTTGTAAGCAACTGCCTTAATGGAAGGTGGTAGTGGTTTTTTGCCATTTTCTCAAAATGTGCTGGAGTGGACTTTATCCGTTTTGCTTTTAGGCGACTTATGTATTTTGAGATAAGCTTTAGCAGTTGGTGTTTGAGGATTCATTACTATAAGTTTAGAGGATCCTACTTCAGTTAAAATAATGGGTGTATTTTTTAATGAGGCTTTGAAGTTTCTTTGTATGTTATTATTCGGATCTTTACGTTTGATAAGGAAAGTGTTATCTTGAAAACATTCTTTAGTTTTTGATATGTATTGGTCTTTGTCGAAAAATGACTGTGGTATTGCCTTTGTCGGCTTTCGTTATAAGTAGATTATTCTGTTTTATTTTATCTTTGAGTTTGTTTATGTGTGTTTTAATGGCTGGGTTATTGTTTTGGAAGTTACTGTGAATTTTGTCGATATACTGTGGGAGCTTCTTTTTAAAATATCATATCTGACTTCATCTCGTAGCTCGTGTGGGATTTTCTGTATGGCGTTTTCTATTTCAGTGATAGTGGTTGTAATGTTTTATTTCAGTGATAGTGGTTTGAAATGTTCTATGACTGAAACAGAAAACGCCATACAGAAAATCCCACACGAGCTACGAGATGAAGTCAGATATGATATTTTAAAAAAGGCTCCCACGATATATCGACAAAATTCACAGTAACTTCCAAAACAATAACTAAGCCATTAAAACACACATAAACAAACTCAAAGATAAAATAAAACAGAATAATCTACTTATAACGAAAGCCGACAAAGGCAATACCACAGTCATTATTGACAAAGACCAATACATATCGAAAACTAAAGAATGTTTTCAAGATAACACTTTCCTTATCAAACGTAAAGATCCGAATAATAACATACAAAGAAACTTCAAAGCCTTATTAAAAAATACACCCATTCTTTTAACTGAAGTAGAATCCTCTAAACTTATAGTAATGAATCCTCAAATACCAACTGCTAAAGCTTATCCCAAAATACACAAAGAACATATACCAATGAGACCTATTATTAACTACAGAGCAAGCCCAAACTATAAACTCTCGCAATTTATTCAAAGATTCCTCAAAAAGCACTACGTATTCTCAGCTAATAAAACAGTACGGAAATCAATAGATTTTTGTAATAGAACGAAAGGATTAAAGATTGAACCATATCATAATCTCGCATTATTTGACATAATAAACATGTACCAGAACATTCCCACAAAACGAACAATAGAAATCACTGAATCTAATCTAAAAAGTCACAGCACTCTAAGCACTTTAGAAATAGAAGAGTTCATTAAATTACTTAATTTTGCCATTAGTAACAACTACTTTAAATTTCATGATACTATTTATCAGCAACAAGGTTTACCACTGGGATCTCCCGCTTCTGGAATACTCGCCGAAATTTATACTGACCATTTAGAGCACACATCAATTAATAAAATAGACAATATCTTTTTTTGGTGTAGATTTCTTGATGACATTTTCGTCATCATCGACAATAAATCCACAAATGAAACTGATATATTAGATAAACTCAACACAATAGACTCCCATATAAAATTTACCATGGAAACCAAAAACAATCGCAATCTGAACTACTTGGA
The DNA here is from genome assembly GCF_040414725.1 of Anabrus simplex. NCBI lineage: Eukaryota > Metazoa > Arthropoda > Insecta > Orthoptera > Tettigoniidae > Anabrus > Anabrus simplex. The sequence goes on from NC_090266.1 coordinate 180,798,123, forward strand.
CATAACGATAACTAGACATGAAGACCACCTTTCTTACAGAATACACAGAAAACCCACGTATACTTCAAATACAATTAAAATAGATTCCGTTCACCCCAACACACACAAAAGAGCAACTTACTACAGCATGATACATAGAGCATTCAATATACCGTTAACAAAAGATCTAAACAAAGAATTACAACTAATTCACGACATAGCTAAAAACAATGGATACAAGAAAGAAATGATCAACAAAATCATTTACAAAATAAAATCCCAACCCAAAACCAAACTAACAAAAGCAGACGAATCCAAGAAAGATTATGCACTATTCACCTTCAATGATGTATACATATACCCCATAACTAACATTTAAAAAAAAAAAGAAACAAAAAAAAACATAACCTAAGAATAGCATTTAGAACTACACACAACAGTACCAACATCATACACAACATCAGGACAATCAACAGCAACAACAAATACAACTACTCAGGGGTATATCGTATCAAATGCAATAACTGTGAGACAAGCTATGTTGGACGCACCGGTAGAAACTTCCTAACCCGATATAATGAACACATAAACGCGGTAAAACACAATCATTTTCTTCAATAGGACAACATGTCGTAGACTATAAACACAGTTTCACAAACATCGAGAACAACATGCAAATCCTGAACATAAACCCCAAAGGCCCCCTGCTCAACATAACAGAAGAATTTTACATCACTCTAGATCAGTATACCAATCCAAATTACAACATAAATGAAATCACAGAAAAACTAACATCATCTTCAATACAGTTTTCCCCACCCTGAAAAACTCTTACCTTAAGATAATCGATTAACAGAATGCGACACGCGACAGAAAAACATCAAACAACACACCCAGCTCCACCCCCATCCCCACAACAGCCACTCTCCCTACCCCTCCTTCCCTTCCCCTCACAGCAGCTAGTATGAGCCCAAGAAGAACACGAAGTAGTACACAACAAGCTCGCATATCAAACACATCTCAGCCACACCAACAACAGTAAGTACATATTCAAATTAGCACACACAACCCTCAGACATTCCTCCAACATAAATATCACTCATAGCTCAATCTTATCTTCCACAGATAAATATAACATCACTGCACAGTTACAAATGGGAAAGGAGCCATTACTTTGAACACAAAGTCACTCAAATTTTATGGACGTCACAGGACAACATGATTTGATTTTAACATAAGGCAACACACACAGCAGAGCTGAACATATTTCAGCCTAATTTTATCCATACATCTGGCACCTTTTTAAAATTGGGAAGTCTTTTATTCTATGTATATACATGAAGACAAAATCTTTTATTTATACAATTTTACAAGCAAACCATATCATTTAAACTCCAGGAACAGCAGCTGAGTGTACAACTGTGTGAATAAGACTTGAACACGGCGATGAATTGAACAACAAGCAAGACGCGAACCTTCATGTGCATGAAGTGCTCTTATATAGTGTATTCATCTGGTACATATATATATATATATATATATATAAAAGTTAGTTTTAAGTAGAGATATGTTTTATCAACTAATTTTAAGACCTTAAACATACTATTTTAGACATACAATTGCATTGTTGCACATAGTGACACATACGCCAGTTCACGTTACGACATGCCCCATTTGGATGTGACCGAATGTTTATTATCGTATGGCATTCCTTTGACAATACAATCTTAATCATAACTTCATCACATAGATATGTATGCATGGTTCAGCTGAAGATGCCCTTATGTAAGGGGTCGAAACCGGTCCTGTAGCATAATAAGTGCAATAAACAAGTACTGATAGGTGAAAATCCTTTCCTATTTCTAATTGTGTAATTCGTCAATACGGAAATGAAGATTATAGATTACAAAAGAGCTCAACGACATGCATGGGCCTGCGAACATCGGCAGTGGACCATGGAACTGTGGCGGCGTGTAGTACGGTCCGATAAATCCTGGTTTATGTTGTATCGCGCTGACGGTAGCATGAGAGTGTGGTGTATTTCCAATGAAGCTATGGATTCTGCATGTCAACAAGGTTGTGTCCAGGCAGGAGGTGGCTCAGTTCTGGTCTGGGCGGTGTTTTCCTAGTCGCAATTAGGCCCCATTGTCTGGTTGCAGGTACAAGATGAGTGGGTCCAGATCCCTCCAGAACAATTCCAACACCTTATACAGTTGATGCCTCACCGTATTGCTGCTGTTTTGAGGGCTCGTGGAGGAGAAAATTGTTATTAATATCACATTCAGTGTCTTCCCATGACTTTTGGCCACTCAGTGCATAGGATGCTGCAGTTATGCAGGAATGTACAGGGTAGCATAATTTAGAGTGACATGGAGACCATATCGAACCAGTCTATGGATGGATGACTCAAAACAACCAAATGTGCTCGATAATTAATATATAGAAAACGCAGAAATAAGGATGGCAAAATAAAATAAGGGCTATCATCTTTCCTATTTGACAGCAGAATTGAGGGTGGAAAAATAAAATAAGGGCCATCTTTTTCCCTATTTGTTTTATGTCACACTCACTCAAATTTTAAGGCAATGATGGGATAGGACAAGGCTAGGACTGAGAAGGAAGCGACTGTGGCCTTGTACAAAGTACAGCGTCGGCAATTGCCTGGTGTGAAAATGAATAATCACACCAGAACCACAACTTACATGGCACAGGGCACATAATTACATAGTTCACGCTCTCTGCGCTCATACTGTTCAGTTGCACTAATTACTTACTCTGACACTATGGGATAAACGAGTACACTAGAAATACTTCCGCAACTGACACTCATAGTCTCAGTCAGTCCCACAGTTACTCTCGCTGCCACTATCGTAGTCCATAGCTCACAGACCACATATGGCAATCTCACAATTCATTAGGACATGTGCTGTTCGCTCAATGCTTACAGTTTCCCCGCACTGCCCTTGCCGATCCCACATTGAACTCTCCCATGTTGCACCAGACGACAAGACACCCGCTCACAGCAACTGGACCGAGAGACTCACTTCTTGGCAACAGACAAAGAGAACAATAACTCAGTTCCATGGGCAAGACACTTACACAGACTGCCTCCTCAATTCAGGCTGAACCACAACTCAAGCTGTCACCAATGTCCACAGCAGCACTTGCTCTCAGAGTGGCTGCACTCACAACACTAACTGAAACGGCTCACTGCGTCCAGAGTCCTCTCAAAAGCAAATACTCTGGGCACACCATCCAGATCCATCTCACAATGCTGGAGGCCTCCGATGAGCTAACAGGGTGATGGAAATGGAGATAAAATCACGGGAAAAGATCTATTTCTGCCTTGTCAATACTATTAAATACTATTAAAATGTTATTTAATCTATATTTAAAAATGTCAAACATGTTTAGAGAAACCCACCATTCTCTTCTTCAGCAACCAGAGAATGCTGGGGTTCTCGAAACATGTTCGACATTTTAGAATATAGATTATAGACAACATAGATAATATAGATTAAATTCTTTTTAATACTATTTAATAGTATTGACAAGGCAGAAAGAGATATTTCCCAGTTATTTTCAGTGGTATTTAGATTTAAGTCAATACAGACCAAAATCAAACCATGATGGTTAAAATAATAAATAAAAAAATGGAGAGGGTGGAAGCTCTGGCCTATACATACCTGGCTCTCTCCAGATTGGTTCACTGTGCGGAAAATGGCGAGGCCCCGATGCAGAGACATCACTCACTGTCCAGCTCAGGACAAGCTGCTACTCCCCAAGACTTACGATAGATTGGTGGAACCTGCTACAATATTTTTTCTGTAATCCGCTGACATAAAATGCCAACAGTATTGCAACTTCCAGCGCAGCTCAAAACCATTTGCATTCAGCAAGGAATCTTACAAGGTGACCTGTTGAGTACCAATTCGTTTCGTATGTGCCTTAACCCACTAAGTCATTACAGAGTACCAATTATAGTGCATTGTCATAAAACCACAAGGTAGACTGACACATATTATAAGTCATGTTTTGTACCTGAAGATATCTGTCAATTCTGAATCTCAGTAACAGAAACATTCTAATGATGCTGACTCATTCTGTGACGAACATCCAACCTGTATTCAACAATGTCTAGCCATCAGCACGGCGAAACCTACATTGGCACCACCATTCGACTGCTCCATCGAAAAATTTCCTCTCGCCCATGGATCTGCTTCACATCATACTAGCAATATTGCAACTAAACATGGATGAACTAATCCACCTATTGCTATACTGCTGATCTACTGTGTTCTGGTACTATCACCGCATTACTATTGACATCACCTTCTATATCATGCTCGGTGATCTGGAACTTTTATACTGACGTGTGGTGTGGTGATTTGTAATGACTTACCAGACTCCTCCACTGCCCGATCGCATATAACCTTGTGCTCAGCGATTTAAATTTTGTTCATTTGTATAGTACTGTTCCAGTGAGGAGGGACGGAGACTTCGTCATTTCCATCGCCAAGGTAGGCTCTTATCACGAGTGTGAAAGCTTTACCTTTTCTTACTTTATGGCCGACAGGGACTTAAGCAGTACCTCCATGGTGATGCAATCTAGTTAGATGTGCCTTCACCCTGTGACTGTTTCCTTTGGTCAGTATATTCCGGGCTAGTAACCAACGGTATCTTATGTAGTGAGCTAAGGGCCTAATCCTTTAACTTAAAACTATCATTTTTTAACTCTCAAATAAGCTTCCTCCGCAGCGTAACGGTTAGTGTTATTAGCTGCCGTCCTCAGGGGGCACAGGTTTGATACCTGATACTGCCAGAAATTTAAAAATGGCAGGAGGGCTGACGTGTTTGAACTGGTACATGCAGCTTACCTCCTTTGGGGGTGTGCCTGAAAAGAGCTGCACCACCTCAAGATGAGGACACGAGTTTACCATACTCAAATAGTGCCGGGCTCAGTGGCTCAGACGGTTGAGGCGCTGTCTTTCTGACCCCAACTTCGCAGGTTCGATCCTGGCTCAGCCCGGTGGTATTTTAAAGTTCTCAAATACATCAGCCACATGTTGATAGATTCACTGGCAAGTAAAAGAACTCATGCAGGAGAACATTCCAGGATCTTGGAATCTTCAAAAACCTTAAAAAAGTAGTTAATGGGATGTAAAAATATTATTATTATTATTATTATTATTATTATTAATTGTCAATGGTGTTTTGGGTCTATTTACATGAGCGGTGTGTACTGGACTTCCCCTAGCTAACTCTGTGTGACTATCTCCATAGTTGCACTGGCATATTATTCTGAACATTATAAGATGGGATCAGTCAAGTCAAGTTAAATGTATCTGTGCATTGCTCCGGTTTTTTGTGCGAATTTGATAATGGGGGTATGAACAAGAAACTTGTTAAAAACTGTATTCAGTGTAGTGTATATCAGGTCTGGTACCATTCTGAATGCAATAAGGAAGAAAATGAAGATTCACGGGAGTGTAATACAACGTTCGCAAGTTCTGTTTTAAGCCAAGTGAAGGACGAGGTTGTGCGACTTCAATCGGCACTTATGACAAAAGATGAAGTGATTCGAGTGCAACAAGAAGACAATGACAAATTATTAGACAGGCTTAGGAATTCAGAAACGGAACAAGGTGAGCGTAGTCAGTGGAAGGAAGTTCCTGATAAGTATAAGCAAGCACAGCAGAAACGAACAGAGGTTATGTCACCATGAGATAATATGACCGTCGTCAAATAGATTTGATGTGTTAGTTAGTAGAGATGATAATTTCAGTGATGGTGATGTAGTTCCCAATAGACCTAGTGAAAATGGTTTAATGAAAAAGAAACGAGTAGGGCTTTCAGTGCATGTTTATAGTAATAGCCACTACAGAGGACTTGCCATGGAAATTAAGTGGGAATGTAGTGTTGGGGCAATTCAGGTAGTGTATATCCTGGGGCTACTATTTCTGTGATAACGGCAAGTGTTTCTATAAAATAATTTTCCGCCTTGTCAATACTTTATACACTTTTATTCTATTTAATTACCGTACATGTACATGTTTCGAGAGCCTCTGCTCTCTTCCTCAGCGGTGCCAAATACTAATTATCTTAGGACTATGGTTCATTGGTATCATATTTCAATTATATATTAAAATATATGAATTTTAAATTAGTTACAATATTACTCTAAGTTTTTCTTTTGCCCATTTACATTGTCATTTGTCACATATTTTACCAGAATTGTACCAATCATCAATGATAAAATCTAATTAAATTAATCTATGTTAATTTATGTCCTTATTAATATCTGAAAATAGTAACTCTTTCTTCATCTTCTATGAAATCTATAAAATCTATCTCTATCCTGAATTATAAAATAACAAATAATAAATAGCCACTTTGTAAATTAAATTAATAAACTACATTTATGAAGTTCATCATTTTTTAAAAATATTTCTTCTCTCTTCTTTCTTAACGTCTGCTTTAATTTTCTAGACTTCTTATGAATCAGAAATTTTCTCCTCTTAATCTCTTCCAATTCCTTAAATAAACAAAACCAAACAAACTAAAATTTAGAGACTTTTTACGAAAAAGAAAACGACGACTCAGATATTTGGAGAATTTTCATTTAGGTCTACTTACTTCATTCCTTTAATTTATCCGCAAATTGAAATGATGTGATGTTTGTCTGAACCCACACAATATGTCCTCCTTCCCTCCTTGTTGCTACTTTGCTATTGGTTGCGCGATGATCTGCTCGTTGTTTCTAACCGTCAAATTCCTTAAATAAACAAACTAACAACCAACCTTTAGCGACGTGCTTTTTATAAAAAGACGATATCTAGATGTTCCGAGAATTGTATTTTACTTACTTCAGTTCGTCTTGATGTCAAATTTTAACCTTGCTCTCAATATATACTTGTGCTAGTTTGAAAACAAACGTGTTCTACTCTCTGCTGTCAATGACCTTGTTGTACTCGCTGCTACTAGTCGCTGTGCTGCCGGTTACGTAACGTAGGGGGTGGAGGGGAAGCGTACTTGTGGCTCGGAACTATTTCTTTCTCTCTCTCTCTTACTTTCCTTCCTTATAAGATTGTATGCCAATTTGTACATCGCATTTTCTTCATTTAATGGTCCATTTAAGTTGTTTTCATTATTGTTTTTCTGATCAATATACATATTTATCTTCTCCAGAACGTCCATTAGTTTTCCTTTTGTTGTCGTGTGCAGAATTTCCATATCTTTGTCTATTTCCGTAAAATTATGATTGTGTTCCACAGCTGAGACAACAGTCAGTAACACAAATGATTTCTGTAATAAAACAAGGTTTATTGAAATGGAAGAAAATTACACAATTCATAGTCTAGATGTTAAAGACATGTACTCCAACATCCCCACATCTAAAACAATAAATATTGTTAGGAAAAACTTAACAGAGCATAGCGGTTTAAGTAAAGTAGAGGTCGAAGAATTTATCACATTGTTAGAATACCTAATAGAGAACAATTATTTCGGATTCAACGGCAAGATATACAAACAGGAAAAGGGATTGGCTATGGGTTCCCTGGCGTCGGGTATTCTGGCGAATATTTACATGGACTATGTGGAATCTAATAAAATAATTGGGAAAATTAAGGGATTAGTCAAATGGTTGAGATTTGTAGATGATGTGTTTATTATCATAGATGAGAAAGAATTAAGCCCGGCAGAAATACTAAAAAGGGTGAACGAAATAGACAAAGATATAAAATTCACAATAGAATCAGAGGAAGGAGGATCACCAAACTATTTGGACACCAAAATAATGAGAAATGGGAGGGAATTAGAATATCAAGTTTATAGAAAAGAAACGACCGCTAGTACAATTATTAGGAAGGACTCCAACCATCCAGGACAGCAGAAGAAAGCAACATTTTATAATATGATAAACAGAGCCCTTAAGTTGCCCTTAAAAAGACAAGCGTTCGAAAAAGAGATGAACACCATATATGAGATCGCGAAGAAAAATGGACACACCAAGAAATATGTAGATAAAATTAAGGACAAGTTAATAAATAAACAAAAATCAACTTTGGAAAAAGAAAAGAAAGAAAGGAGGAACGTAGCGGTAATAACTTTCCACAACACTCACTCATACGGAATAAAAAAGATATTCAACAAAAAGGGCATTGAGGTCGCGTTTAAGACGAATAACAGTAACAAGAAAATTTTATTTAACTCGCATAAGGTCAACAAATCCGACAAATTTAGTAAATCACGAGTATATTGTACCAAGTGCCAAAATTATGGGGAAAAATACATTGGACAATCAGGGAGGAGTTTAGAGACGAGATATAAGGAGCACGTGAATGCGGTAAGACAGGAGGTTTTCAGCAATGGGTGAACACATGGAGGAACACAATCATAATTTTACGGAAATAGACAAAGATATGGAAATTCTGCACACAACAACAAAAGGAAAACTAATGGACGTTCTGGAGAAGATAAATATGTATACTGATCAGAAAAACAATGATGAAAACAACTTAAATGAACCATTAAATGAAGAAAATGCGATGTACAAATTGGCATACAATCTTATAAGGAAGGAAAGTAAGAGAGAGAGAAAGAAATAGTTCCGAGCCACAAGTACGCTTCCCCTCCACCCCCTACATTACGTAACCGGCAGCACAGCGACTAGTAGTCGCGAGTACAACAAGGTCATTGACAGCAGAGAGTAGAACACGTTTGTTTTCAAACTAGCACAAGTATATATTGAGAGCAAGGTTAAAATTTGACATCCAGACGAACTGAAGTAAGTAAAATACAATTCTCGGAACATCTAGATATCGTCTTTTTATAAAAAACACGTCGCTAAAGGTTGGTTGTTAGTTTGTTTATTTAAGGAATTTGACGGTTAGAAACAACGAGCAGATCATCGCGCAACCAATAGCAAAGTGCAACAAGGAGGGAAGGAGAACATATTGTTTGGGTTCAGACAAACATCACATCATTTCAATTTGCGGATAAATTAAAGGAATGAAGTAAGTAGACCTAAATGAAAATTCTCCAAATATCTGAGTCGTCGTTTTCTTTTTCATAAAAAGTCTCTAAATTTTAGTTTGTTTGGTTTTGTTTATTTAAGGAATTGGAGGAGAGTAAGAGGAGAAAATTTCTGATTCATAAGAAGTCTAGAAAATTAAACCAGACGTTAAGAAAGAAGAGAGAAGAAATATTTTTTAAAAATGACGAACGTCATAAATGTAGTTTATTAATTTAACTAGCTGATGTACCCGTGCTTTGCTACGGGATTCTCAGAAAGACTGACTTGGTGGTTTTCCTAACTGAATTCAACATAGGTCATTACAAAAACTTCAGTAGGAATGTAGTGATTGAAAGCAATATTATCATATAAAATACTCGATCAAATGAAAAACCGCACATTTTCTCACTTTCAACGAATAGTACGACGGTGCCAATCTAAGAGTCCAAAGTTCCAGAGCTGGAATAACCAGATCGCAGACTGCCGGGAACACTCCTCTGTCATTATTCCGCTAAATATACACACTACTCATTCCAATCAGTGGCTCAGAGTAGGGATTGTATAGCTCGAATACTATGATGAACCAGTGTGTTACGTACCAGATATATCAGAAAATGTATGAACCAGAGGAATGGCATGCTAAAGAAGAAAGTTATCTTACACCCCAGCTAGGGCCTACTTCCCACCAATATACAGGCAGGCTGTTACAGTCGGTACGACCAGGCGAGTTGGCCGTGTGGTTACGGGCGCGCAGCTGTGAGCTTGCATCCGGGAGATAGTGGATTCGAACCCCACTGCCGACAACCCTGAAGATGGTATTCGGGAGATAGTGGGTTCGAGCCCCACTGTCGGCAGCCCTGATGATGGTTTTCCATGGTTTCACATTTTCACACCAGGCAAATGCCGGGACGGTACCTTAATTAAAGCCACGGCCGCTTCCTTCCACTTCCTAGACCTTTCCTATTCCATCATCGCCATAAGACATATCTGTGTCGGTGCAACGTTAAGAAAAAAAAAGAAGATGGTATTCCGTGGTTTCCCATTTTCACACCAATCACACCAGGCTGTACCTTAAAGCCAAGGCCGCTTCCTTCACACCACTATTCATTTCTATATTGCAGGCCTTCACATTAGTTTTCTTTCGACTCTGTGATATTAGGGTGTCTTACAAAATTATTCATATCGTAGACTGTAGTTCCTTATTCTCAGACTTTACATACCGATTTTCACTAAATTCTGTTTACCCATTTTCTCGTGACTCGGCGCTAATATGGACTTAGTAACAAAAATCCAAATTCATGAATATCTCCGATTATATGCGGTACGGTAACAACGTATAAGATATAAGTGATCGGAAACTTTATAACTTCTTACGTAACTACTACTAACTTACGACATAACTAAAGTTATGTTAGTTATGTAGTATTTATCGATACGGCCACTAATAACATAAATAACTTATTTGAGAATTACATTTCAGATCTTCCCCGAAACTGCCATTTCACTCAGCGTGAATAAAATAATGTATAGCTGGGCTTGTAGTGGTTCATCACCCGACATTACATACCGATTTTCATTAAATTCCCTTCAGCCGTTTTCTATTGATGCGTGTACAATCATACATACATACATACAGACAGATAGAAATTACGGAAAAGTAAAAAATGCATTTCCTTGTTACTGTGAACATGACCGATACAGAAATACCATTCATTTCAAATTCTGAGCAATGTACAGGCAAAAGACTTATTTTATATATAGATTACATTTCAAGCCTTCCCCTAAACTACCACTTCACTCAGTGTGAATAACATTATTGATAGCCTAGATTATAGTGACCTATTTCCCGACTTTGAGTACCAATTTTTATGAAGATACGACCACTAATAAAATAAATATTTGACAATTACATTTTAGGCCTTCCCCTAAACTACCATTTTTTTCAGTGTGTATAGCCTATATTGTAGCGACTTATTTCCCATCTTTGTCTAGCGATTTTCATTAAGACACAACCACCAATAATATAAATATTTGAGAATTAAATTTCAGGCCTTCCCCTAAACTACCATTTCACTCAGCGAGATTAAAATAATTTATAGCCTAGATTGTAGCGGTTCATCACCCGACTTTACATTCCGATTTTCATTAAATTCTCTTCAGCCGTTTTCTTGTGATGCGTGTACATACATACAGACAGAAATTACAGAAAAGAACTGTGGACATGACCGATACAGAAATGCCATTCTTTTCAAATTCTGAGCAATGTACAGACAAAACTCTTATTTTATATATATAGATTTACAAAGTGGCTATTTATTATTTGTTATTTTATAATTCAGGATAGAGATAGATTTTATAGATTTCATAGAAGATGATGAAAGAGTTACTATTTTCAGATATTAATAAGGACATAAATTAACATAGAGAGATTAATTTAATTAGATTTTATCATTGATGATTGGTAAAATTCTGGTAAAATGTGTGACAAATGACAATGTAAATGGGCAAAAAAAAAACTTAGAGTAATATTGTAACTAATTTAAAATTCATATATTTTAATATATAATTGAAATATGATACCAATGAACCATAGTCCTAAGATAATTAGTATTTGGCACCGCTGAGGAAGAGAGCAGAGGCTCTCGAAACATGTACATGTACGGTAATTAAATAGAATAAAAAGTGTATAAAGTATTGACAAGGTGGAAAATTATTTTATAGAAATTTGTATTTAAGTCAATACGGACCAAAATGGTGAAAATAGTCAACGGCAAGTGTTACCAATAAATGTAAAAAACCTGACGAAACATGACTGTATGATTTTGTGTGCATGTTCTACTGATATTTATAGAAATTAACCGGACACTGCTATTAAAAATCTGAAATCAACTCTGTCCCTCTTAAATTAAACTAATGTGTTAGTTATGAAATTACCGCATAGGCATGACCTTCCAGAATGGTCTTTTCTGGATACGGAAATTGACAAAAGTAACAAACGTTTGATTAGTATCTGGAAGCACTTTAATATGTTAAGATGGTAGACTTAGGTAAATTAGGTCGACAGCACTTTACAACGCATGATATGCACACGAGTGACTGGTGTAAAGATTTCATGGTAAGGGAACTGTGTGCAAGTATTAGAGTTTACAGTACCAAAGAACGTAATTTGACTTCTGTACTCTTAAACTAACTGAAGGCACTGAAAGGATTACACAAGAACAGTGCCAGGAAGTTCAGGGAACAAACCAGGAAAGCAAGGAATTTCAAGTTACCCAATTGCAACAGTCAAGTTTTAGGGAGGAAAAGGGTCTGAGATTGCTCTTGGCAAACTGTAAAAGTGTAGTAAATAAGCAATTAAAATTCAGTATATTGATGAAACCTTATGAGATTGATGTGGTGATAGTAATGGAATCATGGTTGAGAGAAGGGGTGCATAATAGAGAAGAATTTCCAGAAGGGTATACAGTCTATGACTAATCAGTTTTTCTGAAATTTTTTAAATATACATTTTATAGAGAAATTAATTCTGATGACAGGCATGCAAATTTTTAAGTGAATAGTGTTAATACTTTAGGAATTATTCAATAAAAAGTACATTACTTGATATAGTACTAACCTGTGGGTGTTCATAACCTACCTCAGGCGGCACAACACTTATCCATTATGCTGCAGTAGGCCTTGAATTTACAGATGCATTTCATTCTATTAAAATATCTTCATCATTTAAATCCGAAAATGTAGCCATCGTGTGTGCATAACACACAGTAAACAATGAAAGCAAGTCACATAAAAAACAACACGTGTTTCAAAGCTGTACGAATTGCGACCTTCATTTGTTTCAAAGATATCACATATAAATGGATGTATTGAACAACGAAACATTCCACATTCCAAGGAGAAAACATGCCTGATGAATGCTGCCATCTAACGTAAATATTCACAACTTATTCTACGTGTATTTACTGGTAAAGTAGACCTGACGATGTATCATCAGCGGCGGTTGAGATAGGCGCACACCTGCCGATCTATCGTCAGCTACCGGTTCGAGGGTTAAGTATGTACCTGCTACTATATTAAAAATAAGTGTATATATATATATACACACACATGCATAGATCACCTAAATATGCCAGTTCCAAAACAAATGATTTAGACAGAATACTGAACTAAAAAAGAAAAACTCATCCCGTGCATAGGAAATGATAACACACAACACTACATAGATGTATGTGGTGGACAAAGGTTAAATTATGCAAAACTACTTGGGTAACTAACCTTAAATTGTGCACCAGATGTAGTGTTTCTTCTAGTAATCAATGTAACATAAGAAATATTCAATCTAGACTGGATAGCAAGGATTAAATAAAATACATAGAGCAAGCTGCTTGTACCAACATGATTAATAATGAAAACAAATTGGGACAGACTGAAGAAAAGTGGATATCAGAATTCATGGAGTTACTGCATGATGAATAACAACACAGCTGCTATCACCAAGTATTCAGTCATGCATGAAATACAGTAAGCTCCACATAAAAAGTTAGAACTGAAGTGTGATGGAAGTACTGTGCTACGAAAATGCACTAACACTGTACAGTTAGCAACTAAACAGGATATAATTACTTGAGCAGTTCATATTATTACATACGTGGTCTTGTGTTGTCACATGCGCAGTAACCATGTTAATTTCCGGTCAAAAATCAGCTCCAGGAATCTGAAGTTGTCAATAACTGGGAGCACCATAACCACAAGCTGAAGCTTTGGAATCAGAGTGGAGATCGCTCTAATGACAGAAGTGCATGATATCTCTTCAAACTGAAGATACACTCATTTTCTTTTCTAACTCCTACAAATTTCAGCTATAGTCCCTAACTTAGAGCAATGCTACATATAAATACCATATCCAAATAGGCAATAAACATAGTTTGAAATTTCACAAACACCTTCATCAATCTGTCAACATCGTGGAGTAAGGTGAACTGATGCTAACTGGCAACAGATTTTTAATACCAATAACTTTTGTGAAAACTACAGCAGAACAGTGATGAAAAATAAAATAATTCACATTAGGACATAATGCTAATAGCAGTTGAACATATTCCAGGCCAAAATAAGCTGAACGTAATTCCAGATCAAAATAGATGCACGAAAACTTTTATGAGTCAACTCGACATTTACTGAATTATCCTGTGGGGTTAACAGATTATTCGCAAGCTAACTAGAACAAGAATGAAGACTTCATCCCCTGACAAAGGATGTAAAGGTTTAATGTTCCAATCTAGCATTGATATAACACACTATGGAGGAACTCCAAAACTGTGTCAACGAAATGAACTGAACTTATATGTTAATAATACGATATGCAATGATCAAGTTACTTAACAAAACCACAGTATACATTTTATAAGATATCCCCAGGCTTATAATCACAAAATTTATTCCAGGTGAAATAAACTTTGTTTCTGAAAATATAAAACCGAACTCAATCGTTAATATACCAATAGCAAAATTCTTCACGGGCCACCACCTTAAGTTCTTTAATTTTACTTTACAAATGTTAATCAAAGTCAAAAGTTATAACAATGGCCAATAGAGACAAATACTGCTCTGACAAAACATTTGTAATATACGAGGGCGAATCAAAAAGTAAGTTACACTAGCTTGCCACGAGAGCTCGCTGTGCGTTGTGACCGTGGCCAATGCGGAGCAAGCTACAGTAACTGCTGACATGTCCGATAGGAAGGTTGGTGTGGTATCCTGTCATGTTGTGTGTGCAAAGCAGGATAGGCTCAATGGCACGTCAACTGGATATTCACTCCAAATTGGAGGTGCGTGTAATGATCAGATTTCTAAGGGCTAAACGGCTCAACTGCACGGACATTCATCATGAAATCACTGCTGTACAGTATATGGTGAGCATGCAATTTCTCGTCCAGGTATTGTAAAGCGGTGTAAGCATTTTGACACTGGACGCATGGATCTCACGGACAAATATTGCGAAGGCAGGCCCGCAATGTCCAGTACCGTTGTAACTGTTGACCGTGTAGATGGGATCATTAGAGAGAATTGGCGCATAACACTGCAGGAAATTGCCAGCATGCTGAACATTTCATATGGCAGTGTGTTCTCCTTTGTTCTGTTCACCAGCACCTTGGATTTCGTAAACTGTGTCAAAATTGGGTCCCATGTTTGCTCACCGATGTTCACAAGGGAAGTTTCCCATCGTCACTGGCATTTTTGCCTTCGTATTCTGTGGAGGGCAACGAGTTTCTATGGCGAATCATCACAGGGGATGAAACTTGGGTACACCACTTCACCACAGAAACAAAGAGAACATCGATGGAATGGGTGCACACCAAATCATCACCACGAGAAAAGGCCAAGGCCCTACCTTCAGCAGGAAAAGGTAATGGGTAATGGCAACAATGTTCTTTGACATGGAGGGTGTGGTGCATGTGAAATTTATGCCGAAAGCCACGACAATCAACTCGGCTTCGTATTGTGAAACGCTGAACCGGTTGCATAAGGCAAATAAAGAAAAGCAGCGGGAAAAATTGAGCGCCAGTGTGATTTTGTTACACGATAACACAACACATCACACGGCCCGCCAAACATCCAAAAAGCTGCAGAGATTCAAGTGGGAGGTATGGCAACATCCTCCAAACAACCCAGACTTAGCGCCATGCAATTATCATGTGTTCGGTAAGCTGAAAAAGGATCTCAGTGGATGACTACTCCGAAACGATGAAGAGGTGAAAGCAGCTGTCTCCAGGTGGTGACATAGCACTGGAGGTGATTTCACTTTACAAAGGGGAAAAATTGAGTGTATCCTCCTAATTCAAAACATCATATATTCCATCATTAGACAGAGTAATCGAATACCCAAGCAACCTGGTGAGTATCTCCACTGACTTTCACAAACACATACTTTCACGAATATAAACTAATTACTACACACACACAATTTCTTTCTTAAGTTCGCAAATTCATCCTACTCCTTGCAATGTTTTTTTAACTGTGCCATTGTGGATATTTGAGATTTAGTTTAATCTTCTCTTAAAACACAAATGCATCTCGAGTCCAGCATTTCCGCAGTCCCCATAAATCCCTTGCCTAATTAAGGATATGTTTTCTCAGAATTGTGAGGGACTCCGTTAGCATGAGACCACTATCCTTCAAAGCTCGCTTTGCACGCCACACTCAATCACGATCATGGTACCGAAGGAACTTGGTGAGACCCCTTCACCAGACGTTCGACCGGTGGCCTAGCCTGTGGCAGTGATCCACATCATGAACTGAAAAGTTCTACTGAAAGTTTATTTTTCAGTGTGTCCAGCATTTTGATGTAGACATCCTCGGACGGCTGTTCCGGGATACCATGCAATAAAAGGCAGTTCCGGCGAAAGTACTGTTCGGCCTCGTCCAACACGTCTTCTTGTTTCTGGAGCCGATCCTCCAGAGCCTTCAACTCCCCTTTAAGCTTGGAGATGTCTTCGTTGGCCTGTTTCCTGAATGCCTGGAACTCGCCACCAAGCACTTCGAGCACGTTTGGTGGGTTGGCGGCACTGACTGCTGAGTCTAGGCGAGCTTGAAAGTCTTTCATGCAATCTTCAAAAGCTGATATCTTCTTAGCTACTTGATTTACAGACATGGTGATTACTATTTAAAGAAGAAGGTACTTTAATATATAACTTTGCTAACAGAGATTGGCACTTTCAGCTACTTAACTTGCAATTCAAACAGGGTGTAGCAAGAGCAACTTTACTCTACTGTCTCACTTGATGTCATCTTGATACAGTGTGACAGGGAAGGCCTAGGAGTGGGAAGGAAGCTCCCGTGGCCTTAATTAAGGTACAGCCTCAGCATTTGCCTGGTATGAAAATGGGAAACAACGGAAAACCATCTTCAGGGCTGCCAACAGTGGGATTCGAAACCACTATCTCCCAGGTGAAATCAGCTATTTGTATGCTTCCACTGTCTATATTACAGTGCTACCAAAATACAATAAGTAATTAATTAATTAGTCTATGCTGTACTTACCTTGTTACAGGCGATGTTGGAAGTGATGTCCGTCTGCCGCCACACAGTTCTGACATCGTTTAATAAAATTACGGTTCACATGGGTGGTAAGTTCTTGTTTGGTAATTTTCACAATTTCTGTTGTTATATTCTCCTTCAATTCGTCTATGTTGTGCGGATTATTCCTAGAAAACATTATTTTTTACTGCTACCCACAAATAGAAATCACACACTGTGAGGTCGGGTGAACGTGGCGGCCATAAACCCTGAGAAATGATCCTTTCTCCAAACACGTCAGTTAATTCTTTCATGGATTCATGAGCTGTATGGGCTGTTGCTGAATCTTGTTGGAAATACCCGTAAAATTTCTCCTCATCTGATAATATTTGGAAAAATGATGCGAGTATTAGAGTGCGATATCTTTGTTCCTTCATTGTATCCTGAAGAAGTAAAAAAATGGGCCCAGTAATTTGCTTCATTTGTAACGGCGCACCAAACACCAATTTATTTGGCATGCAATGAAACCTCATGAATTGGATGAGGATTGTGTGTACTGAAATACAGATTGTTCTGTGAATCAACATGTTCTCGTAGATGAATCCACGCCTCATCACAAAAAATGATTAAATGAGTATCCACATTACCGTCCACAATACTTTGTAACATCCAATAAAAAAATGAACTCGTTTTCATCATCTGTAGGCCGTAATTTGTGCACGATATGCACTCTATATGGTTTTAATTTTAAAAGTCTAGTGGCAGTAAAAACGGATGTGTTTGACACACAAACTTCCTGTGAAATACATCTTAGAGATTTATTCTGAGAGCGTGTGAATGATGCACTCATTTCACAAATTTTGTCCTTCGTCAATACTCTTCATTTTTGCTTAGGAATTGAAGCGTTTAGCAATCCTCTTGTCCTTAGTTTGTTAACAAGTCGGCTAACAGTTTCTCTATCTGGAATTGGAGCACACTGCAAATTCTCTACACAATTCTGTTTTTACACATGTATCATACATAAAAACACTCTGTTCAAGCGGGTATTTAACCGTCAGTGGAGAGATGGCATGGAATGACATTAGTAAACGAATAAGCTTGAGTGGTGTTTTTAAAAGTAGGAAAGATCACAATATGAATCAATCAATCAATACTGATCTGCATTTAGGGCAGTCGCCCGGGTGGCAGATTCCCTATCTGTTGCTTTCCTAGCCTTTTCCGAAATGATTTCAAAGAAATTGGAAATTTATTGAACATCTCCCTTGGTAAGTTATTCCAATCCCTAACTCCCCTTCCTATAAATGAATATTTGCCCCAGTTTGTCCTCTTGAATTCCAACTTTATCTTCATATTGTGATCTTTCCTACTTTTATAGATGCCATTCAAACCTATTTGTCTACTAATGTCATTCCACGCCATCTCTCCACTGATAGCTCGGAACATACCACTTAGTCGAGCAGCTCTTCTTCTTTCTCTCAGTTCTTCCCAACCCAAACATTGCAACATTTTTGTAACGCTACTCTTTTGTCGGAAATCACCCAGAACAAATCTTTGCATATCTTGTAAAACTCTCACAGACCAAGTTGCTTGCAATCCAAGGTTTAACTGTATTTAGGAAAGAAGACAAAAGAGGCAAGCATGAATCAATCAATCAATCAATACTGATCTGCATTTAGGGCAGTCGCCCAGGTGGCAGATTCCCTATCTGTTGCTTTCCTAGCCTTTTCCGAAATGATTTCAAAGAAATTGGAAATTTATTGAACATCTCCCTTGGTAAGTTATTCCAATCCCTAACTCCCCTTCCTATAAATGAATATTTGCCCCAGTTTGTCCTCTTGAATTCCAACTTTATCTTCATATTGTGATCTTTCCTACTTTTATAGACGCCATTCAAACCTATTCGTCTACTAATGTCATTCCACGCCATCTCTCCGCTGACAGCTCGGAACATACCACTTAGTCGAGCAGCTCGTCTTCTTTCTCTCAATTCTTCCCAACCCAAACATTGCAACATTTTTGTAACGCTACTCTTTTGTTGGAAATCACCCAGAACAAATCGAGCTGCTTTTCTTTGGATTTTTTCCAGTTCTTGAATCAGGTAATCCTGGTGAGGGTCCCATACACTGGAACCATACTCTAGTTGGGGTCTTACCAGAGACTTATATGCACTCTCCTTTACATCCTTACTATAACCCCTAAACACCCTCATAACCATGTGCAGAGATCGGTACCCTTTATTTACAATCCCATTTATGTGATTACCCCAGTGAAGATCTTTCCTTTTATTAACACCTAGATACTTACAATGATCCCCGAAAGGAACTTTCACCCCATCAACGCAGTAATTAAAACTGAGAGGACTTTTCCTATTTGTGAAACTCACAACCTGACTTTTAGCCCCGTTTATCAACATACCATTGTCTGCTGTCCATCTCACAATATTTTCGAGGTCACGTTGCAGTTGCTCACAATCTTGTAACTTATTTATCACTCTATAGAGAATAACATCATCCGCAAAAAGCCTTACATCCGATTCCACTCCTTTACTCATATCATTTATATATATAAGAAAACATAAAGGTCCGATAACACTGCCCTGAGGAACTCCCCTCTCAACTATTACAGGGTCAGACAAAGCTTCACCTACTCTAACTCTCTGAGATCTATTTTCTAGAAATATAGCAACCCATTCAGTCACTCTTTTGTCTAGTCCAATTGCACTAATTTTTGCCAGTAGTCTCCCATGATGAAGATAAAATTGGAACTCAAGAGAACAAATTAGGCAAATATTTGTTTAGAGATGGGGGAGTTAGGGATCAGAATAACTTACCAAGGGAGATGTTTAATATATTTTCAAAAACAACAAATAGGGAATCTGCCACCTGGGCGACTGCTACAAATGCAGATCAATGTTGATTGATTGATTGATTGATTGATCGATCGATCGATCAGTGGACTGTTTGGTCTGGTGGAAAAAATCTTTGCGATTGTCAAATGGATCGAGTGTAAATTGGATGTCTGATGGATAAAGGATAAAAATGAATTTAAAAAGGAACTGATGTTGAAGGAGACAAAGTAAAAGAAACAAAACATAAAGCTGTATGAGACTCACCCCCCATGCAGTGTCTGATGTGTTTGTAAGCTGCAAAAGCTATTGCCAGACAGAATGCAATGTCAGAGCAGAGGCCAACAACAAGAGTTAGGATCGAGGAATGGGCGGGTAAGGGGGAGCAGGAGGGGAACGGAGTGGTGGAGGGAAATTGGCAGGGGAGTTAGAACTTCTGCTCTTTCTAAGTGTGTGTTAATTACTGAGCTCTTATTCAGTGCTCAAGCCGGTTAAATACGACAAATTAATGGATAAGTTACTAACACACTGAAATGATAGCCGTCATAATTTTATATTTCATTCTGTGACATGTGGCAAATTGGTGCCGGCATTCCGGGAGATTATTAAGCAAGAATATTTCCGTTTTGAGAGAAAGGAAGGGTAGTCATGGTTCCAAGCCAGCGCAACCTTGACAGAGTTATATTTGAAGACAGAGGAGAAACCCAGAAGGTCAACGGAAACGCTAATGGACATGCAACCTGATGCCTGGCATTAAGTTAGGAGTGGGCGTACACTAAGCTGATTGGGACAGACAGTGAGTGTCTCAATTTTGAAGTGAACGTGATAGACGTGCAAAATTAGTGCAATGAAATTATAGTGCCATTGTAATATTTAAAAATGACAATCACGTGGAATTTGGGGTCCCGAACAAGGATGATATGACGTGAGAATGTGAATTAATATAAACTCTGGTGCCAGGTAAGAGTGTGTCTTTGGTCTGCTTTCTGGTCCAGTCATCTTGTGTGTCCAGTGCATCGTTTTTATCTTCAGTCTACGTGTGTACATAAGTCTTTACACCTTATATTATATCGTTATAGAGCTAAAGACTTTGCACTTTGCATCGCAGGAACTTCGATTTCAAAGATATTCATTATTATGGGAGTTAGAGAACACTGAACTCAGGAGAGGAAAATTTAATTAAGGAGGAAAGAATTTGAGAGCTTCCCAGAAATCTGGAACATTTACAGCAGTGAATTCAAAGACAGAATTAAGACACCCAATGCTTTCAGTACCAATTCAAAGGACTTTCACATGCCACCGAAAGAAATGCTAAGAAAATGGCACAACCTGAAAATACAGTTTTTCCAGTGGCTCCTCAGGGATACCAGCCGAGTCTCAGTGGCCATATTTTTCAGCTATGAAATTCATAGCAAATAGCACAGCAACAATTTCAGTCCAAGTATGTTCCTTAACAGAGGTAAAATAATAATAATAATAATAATAATAATAATAATAATAATAATAATAATAATAATAATAATAATAATAATAATATATCATTTTATTATTATTATAATTATTATTATTATTTTTTACAAGCGAATGGACCACTAAGGATCATGCTACAACTTCATTTCTTTCTCTTCGTGTGGAGTTTTCTCGGTGTCCAATACTCCTTCATGCGTTCGCTGGCCTGCTTCCGTTGTTCATCTGTCCAGGCTCTTCCGGTCTTCCTAGTTCTTCCTGCGGCTTGAACACCTTCCAAATTCTTCAGTGTGTTCCTAAACGCATTCCTTTCTAACAGCTGGTCTTCCAAGATGCTTAACCTTTCCATATCCTTCTTCGTTTCCTTAATCCATGCTGTAGTGGTCTTTTTTCTCCAGAAGTAATCAAATATCTGTTTGGTAAGTCTGTTTGCGTTCATTCTGTATAGATGTCCAAGAAACGCCAGCCTCCTTTTCTTCATGGTCTCCGAGATTCTTTCCACCTTCTGGTAAACTTCGTTGTTACTACGAAGTTTCCATCCGCTTTCAGTTTGGACAGCTCCCATAATTTTTCTGAGGATTCTTCTTTCCAGGACTTCTAGCTTCTCCAGCTTGTAGTTCATGGACCCTCTTCGGAGGCAGCCCTACCCAGGGAGTGGCGCCCCTGCCTATGCGAGTCCCAGAGCACACTGACCCGGTGTGTATCATCTGGTAAGGGTCCCAGCTCAGGGTTACGAGTGAAGACCTCAACGGAATCTACAGCGGAGAAGTTGAACTTCGGAACGGTGGAGATTGCGGAAGAGGCAGCCCAGTACTCAGGGAATTGTATGAGTACACTATTTATCAGCAGCGTCTGTCTCCCATATTAGGGGCGGCTGCAAGGTGCTCGGTCAACGGTCTCGAAGGCGGAAGAGGAATCTTAACTCCCAACGGCAATGAGAGCGGAAGAACCTAGTGGAGTAAACCACGAAAAAATAATCATTTCGGACTAACAATCCGATCTTACTTTGGAAGCTAATTCCTTCCTTCACAAATCACAACTTCATTCGCAAGATTATTATTATTATTATTATTATTATTATTATTATTATTATTATTATTATTATTATTATTATTATTATTCAAATAACCTTTTTGAGGGTACAATAAATCAACTTTGGTTACATTTCCTTGCATTTAACTTTGTTTCTAAACTTCCTTCATTTTCTGAGAACGTTGATCCATTTCCTCTTGAGTCCATTTCCTTCCAGTTGTTAATTTCTTTCTCTCCTGAAATCCTGCCTTTGGCGTAATTTCTCTGAAACTTGTTCTGTTTTCTATCCTATCTATTTTCATTCCAGCATTTTTTATATCATTTTCAATTACAATGAACCACGTTGGCTAGGATTTGTAACTGTTCAACAGGTTGAAGATTTGTTTAGTTAACACATTGCTGACCGGATGCTTGAGCTTGTCACATACTCTGTGGACCGGACATTTTTCTACTAAGCATACTAGGGTGCACATGATTAAAAAAATGTACATAAATATTAAAGCAGTCAATATATCTTTAAAGTTGGTATGGGCACTCTCCAATGCCCCTAGTAGTAGTCGATCTGCTTTACAAAACCATCTTCAGCGTCAACTCCTAACACATCATTAATGTTTACATCGTTGTCGTCGTCAGAATCACTTGAATAAATAAGTACACTAGGTAAATTACAGCCTGTAGAGGCTTGAATATCACTTCCACTATCACTCTCACATTCAGTTTCCACTAATTCATTAGACTATTTCCATTTGAAAGATCATCGGCACATAATTCTTCTAAAATATCGTCATCAGCTAACACCGTATTCCGCGGGCGCTCCATCTTGTCATTGACTGAACCGGCAGAAAGAAAGTCGACGTTTCGAAACTAAAACAAAGAATAAAAGAGGCCGTGAATAAAAGAAAAGTGGCAGATATACATCTACGATTTATTCTACTCAATGTGCACGTCCAAAATAGTTCAAGATATGGTCAAGAGATGTCACAGGAAGACCGAAAACAATGTCGTGAATAAAACCGAGATTTCTCGGGGCCCGTCACCTACCGCTGGCGAGCGTACTACGAGATTTCTCGGGGCCCGTCACCTACCGCTGGCGAGCGTACTACGAGATTTCTCGGGGCCCATCACCCATGTGTTAATCTATGGTTATTCATTCTATGAATGTGTCCAAAAAACTGGAGTCTTCTTTTCCTCATTACAGTTGTCAGTTTTTCAACTTTTATATAGCTCTCTGTTTGATCGTAGACTAAATTCAGCATTGTTGTTTCTTATAGGTCCCAGTATTTTTCTCAAAATTCTTCTTTCCACTTCTTCTAATTTTCCAGATCCCCAATTCTTGTAAGTATAAGAGTTTCTGCTGCATATAAAATTTCTGGCCGAGCCACTGTTTAATAATAATGCTATTTGCTTTACGTCCCACTAACTACTTTTTTGGTTTTCGGATACGCCGAAGTGCCAGAATTTAGTCCCACAGGAGTTCTCTTACGTGTCAGTAAATCTACCGACACGAGGCTGACATATTTGAGCACCTTCAAATACCACCGGACTGAGCCAGGATCGAACCTGCCAAGTTGGGGCCAGAAGGTCAGTGCCTCAACCGTCTGAGCCACTCAGAGCCAATGTATGATAATGTCTTAATTTCAAGTTCCAGGTTAGAGATTTCTTATTGTATAATTTTTTTGTCATATGAAACATCCTTTCCATTTTATTTTACTCATATCTATAGCTACCTTTTCTTTTGTGTTGTTTGTTATCCATCTTCCCAGGTATTTGAAGCAATCTGTCTGAGATATTATATTAGTGTTAATTGTGATATTTTGAGGGGCATTAATGATGTTTGTCATGAACTTTGTTTTTTTAAATGACATTTGCAATCCTATTTTGAAAGCTTGGTTCTGTAATTCTCGTGTTTTTTCTTGAGCATTATCTAATGAGTCTGTAATTAATTGTGATATTTTGAGGGGCATTAATGATGTTTGTCATGAACTTTGTTTTTTTAAATGATATTTGCAATCCTATTTTGAAAGCTTGGTTCTGTAATTCTCGTGTTTTTTCTTGAGCATTATCTAATGAGTCTGTAATTAATGCCATGTCATCTGCGAAAGCTAAACAACCTATAATGATTTTATTTGGATTTCTTCCTAGTTCAACACCTTTAGTATTGATGGCTTTCCTCCAAACCATCTCCCTGTCATACAACTGCTTTTTTTTTTCAAATGGTTTTGAGAGTTCTCCCATAAATTTTACTTTGGATGTTGTGTTTGTAAACATTCCTTTAATTATTTCAACTGCTTTATTATCAAGTCCAAATTTCTTTAAAATATCATATTGCACCCGCCCACCTCCTGAGTCCCAGACTAGCATTTATCTCAGGGGTGATCAGTTCGAAAACGAATAAAAAGTTTTATATCAAAAAAATATATATATCGGCGCATCAAATGAACACAGGGATGAACGGGGCATGAAAATTTAAGGTTACGGGGGACGACTCATTCATGGATACAAAATTCTGACTCCACAATAGGAATGGGAAGTGACAACTTAAATTCCATGGGCATACTAGACTAACTACAATGAAAAGATATGGAAGCTGTTTCCTATTGAAATTGCAATGAGGAGCAATTTATTCACTTATTTTGCATACTACACATGATGACAAATTTACATTGTGACACTTTAATCCTGAAAAATAAATGACATAATACTTGGATTTTACCTCACTACTCTGGTAGTGTAAAACATCTGGTGAATTCGTCCCAATTGGTTACTGGGGATCGAATTCACATCCGTATGATTGGACGTTTCACCGCTGGAGATCTTCTTTCGGAAACGAAGGCACGACAGTAACTTTTTACTGTCGTCTCCTCGTTCCGTTTGGACATGAGACACTTCCGGTATGTACATTCTGGTGAGCCGGACACCCACCGTAGGAAATGTTATCGCCTCGAAAAAACGGGAATTTATAATACGGACAAACTCTAGCCTATTATTTCCAGATTCACAAACACACCAGGTAGAGTTCATTAACTCAAAAGCTACTTTAATATTTACACTTGTCAATACGACAAGACGTACGGAAAGGTTCATTACTCTGCTCTGACCCTGCAAACATGTGCCGTCCGTGGGTTATTTACGTATCTACCGCTATCTCCCCGTGAAAACCCAACATGTGGTTCGGAGCAGTTCGACACAGGATGACAGTCCCTAGCATACCCTCCTATGATTATCAAATAATATCATTACCATTCTCTGTCTGATCATTAGCATATACTTTGACTACCATCAATTAATTTTATTATTATCATTAATTTCAATTATAATCCGGTATTTGATCATTATCATTTGTCATCCGGGATGATTATATGCCAACCCTTGCCGACGTTTCAAACGAAGGTTAGTTCTTCCTCCTAAATTATCCGCACAATATAATGATCAGCTTCCTCATAAATATTATTATTATTATTATTATTATTATTATTATTATTATTAATATTATTAATAGTGGAAATCGTGATTATCGTAACCCGTAATCAACCTCGCTATAATACTTCAACTTCTCGCTCTTATTAAATTCATCAAAAAAAATAAGTTTAAAAAAAGTACCTTCATTGGTTATTCTTCTTCTCCTTCTTCAAATATGTTATTTATTATAATTATTAGTTAAAAATCTCAAATCTTTCATTTCATCTCCCAACATCATTATTATGTCCAAAATATAAAAAAAATTATTCTTCAAAAAAAAGTACTTTTCTTAATATTTATTATTATTATTATTTTTTAAAAAAACTATATTTCGCCTGTTACACGGAAGTTCACTCTTAATATGTTTAACGCATAACCCCTTTTACAATTCCGATTTATCTTGGCACTAAGCACTTGATTTAAGACAAGATTCACTTGGAGTATGATTATTGTTATTATTATTATTAAAAATGGAAAGATGATATTTTAATATCCACTCTTTAGAATTTAGTCACATATGTTAAATCCCGTTATGAACCACTAAGATCTGCTTTATATCGGTCGGGACAACACGGTATTCGGGACCGTACCTTCAACTTCGTACTGCCGTTAATTTTATATGGGGACACCTGTCCTCCCAAGACACATCTCACAACCTATGGCACATCGCGGCTGGGCAAATACCTCCAATGCCGGCGATTGCTAAACTATTCCTTCAAATTTGAAGTCCATTTCCTTTCATCGGAACTCTTCAAACATTTAATTCATAAAATAATCCTCGGTGTGTGGATTCTACCACTAAGAACACCGGCATATGCATTTATATCATCTTAGGCCTTGATATTCATCTATTTCATCATTACAAACAATACGGCTCAACTTATTTCACGCCGGATATTCGTCCCTCATGACTTCCAACTCTAAATATGGGCTCAACTCATTCTGGGCTTTTAACATATCGTGACCATTCTAATTCACGTGCCTATATCGCTCTTAAACAAAATTTTAATGGTTAAATTAAAGTCCAAAAAAAAAAAAACGTAACATCAAAATTTTACGTAAAATCAAACTGACTACGCGAATGAAAGTCTTTAACGCTACATGTCATCTCCACTTTGATTATTATATCTGCACTGGCTAACTCGCAAAGCACTGTCATTATTATTATTATACTTTAACTTCTACACGCCCAAATATTATTATTATTATTACTTTACTTTCCTTTGTCGACTCACAAACATGATTATTATTAGTATTTTAATGACCTTCCGTACGCAACACAAATCTTCCATACTCTGGCTCTTTCATAATCTGGCTGTCTAATAGAAATTATTCCTAATTAAAATACAAATGATCACCGCAGTGAATGAAATTCAAATAAATGGGTTAGCACAAAAAAAGAATTTAACACTTGAAATGAACTTAATTCAAAGTATTATAAACAGCATGCATTAATTGAAAGAAATATATCCCATATTTACATTATATACAACAAACAATTACTCAAATTAATTAATCTAACCCATTATTACGTTAATATAAATTAGTTCGTCCGTCTAACAAAAAAATAAAAATCATGGACTCGGGAAGCGGACCATGTTAAGTAACCATAATTAATTGACACTGAACCCCGTTTAGTCGCGATAACATCCCCTAAATATCAACATTGTGTACTCATTCCTATGTAGAATTCCATTGTCTCGTAGCGGAGGAGATATAGGCTTTACGGCCCCATGGTGATTTACACGTCCATCATGTCGCACAATACAAATTTTACACAATAAAACACTTCTGGGTGACTACCCATGATTAATACCTTATTACACTATTTTACACAACAATACTAATAACAAAAAAAAAAACACTTATAGGTGCTCCTAGACCCCTGACACTCGCACAATATACTCTTCATATACGCCCGAAACACACGTCGTGACACATTACGACGAAATGTCGTTCATTTGAACCGGCGCGTATCGCGTCTTCAACCGGCACTTCCTGGTTTATTTTCAAGCCGTCTTGATCATCGCCTAGCTCCTATAATTCCCTGCTCGGATAGTTATTCACCGTCTATCTTGAGGCGTTTACTTCAGGCTCCGCACACTGCCTTCCAAAGGTACTATCGGCGTTCCGTTAGTTAGTTATTATTTAAACACATGACATTCATTAATTTCAACATACAATTGTACTGATTATACACACTCGGTACTATGGATAATTTCACTGTTCGTATTCATTCTCCTAATAATTCACGTACTTTCAGCTCTAACTGACTTCGACTGCGTCCCGAGGTACTGACTTACAGAGTCAACGTGTCAGAGTCTCAACTACTTCATACGACTGACACGACTGGTGACCGATAACGACTGGTGACTGGTAAGAACTGAGTAATGTGAGGTCCGCTCGGTCACAACTGGTGACTTCAAACGACTGAGTACTGGTAGGAACTGAGTGATGTGAGGCTTCACTACTGGACTTTTATGGACGATCTGGTTTCCCGCCGGGGTCATCCGCGGTCACTTCCTGGAGAGGGGGGTCGGTTTCCTAAATTGGCATATGCAGGTGGATTTGGATCTCTTGCTTTATCCTACTTAATACACTGGCGATACACATTCATGTGTCGTATTCTGAACTCCTATCGTTCGGTGATCATGGAAATATCACTTAATTTCTGTCCTCCACCTTTCGCGCGCTAACTCGGCGTCCCTGATGGCGTGCTCATCTCGACCAATGGCGAGATAGCGTGGGTCATTTCCACGAATTCAATACTTGAATTTATTATGATTACAATTAATCAACATGGGAATGATATCACAAAAATCCCCTCTATTCAATCATGTGGTTGGAATAATTTAATTATTGTTATCGGAGAAGCTAACTGGAGTTCACTCTGAGTTTTTCTTATGTTGGTTTATCTGCGGGCCTACGATATATTTTCTCATTGGTCAGGACCGCTTTGGTTAGTTTGAAATCTCTCCCTGTGAAACGTGGCCACACCAAATGCCTCGGGCGTGGACGAAACCCGTACGTCATATTCTCGGTATTGGCGCTGCATCTTGCTCGGCCTTGGTCCGATATATATACTCTTTCACTTCCTTGTAGTCATTATTCTGTTGTTGTGAGCTCTAGATTTTAATCCTCTTATCTTTTGACCAGGAAACCTTCGTAATGACAAGCTTACGGTGGCGCCGGACTGTCGCGAACATGTGGAAATTCTCCCGTCCACACAAAACTGACACTGTATTTATTTAATATTCCAATATATCTGTATTTCTCATATCAAAATCAAATCATGAAACTAGGGCCTCTCTCATCAGGGTACAATATAGAGTATTTCTATCAATTGAATCATAGGCCTTTATAAAGTCTGTAAAAGTGATTACAAATTTAGAGTTTCTGATCTTCCCCATGGATATTATGTACTTAGATTTAAAATTTGTTTTGAACATGACCTCTCCTTTCTAAATCCTGCTAGATACTCTCCTAATTGTGAGTCTCACCGAGCTCAATAGCTGCAGTTGCTTAAGTGCGGACAGTATCCAGTATTCAGGAGATAGTAGGTTCGAACCCCACTATCGGCAGCCCTGAAAATGGTTTTCCGTGGTTTCCCATTTTCACACCAGGCAAATGCTGGGGCTGTACCCTAATTAAGGCCATGGCCACTTCCTTCCCACTCCTAGCTCTTTCCTGTCCCATCGTCACCATAAGACCTATCTGTGTCGGTGCGACGTAAAGCAAAAAAAAATTGGGTCTCGTATTTCTTCAGGTCTTTTTAAGAGTGCCTTGGACAAAATCTTATATGTAATTAGTAAAAGGGAAATTCTCCTATAGTTGAAAAAAATGAAATGTCGTATGGCTTTTAGTGCCGGGATATCCCAGGACGGGTTCGGCTCACCAGTTGCATATCTTTTTATTTGACTCCCGAAGGTGACCTGCGCGTCGTTCCTATAGTTGATAGGGTCTGATTTATTCCCCTTTTTGTGTAGCGGATGTATTAATGTTGATCCCCATCCTGTTGGTAAAGTGCCTGTTGTCCAGATTTCTTCGATGATTTCTGTTAAACATTGTATCATATTATCACTAGAGTATTTCCACAATTCAATGATGATGATGATTGTTGTTTTAAGGGGCCTAACATCGAAGGTCATCCGCCCCTAATGGAACGAGATGGGCGACATGATATAGGACAATTAAAATTTTAAAACGTATCCACTGACTAAAGTAAAAAAAAAAATGGTGATGAAAAATGAGTATGAGATTATCAGTGGATCTAATTCGCAATGCCTTATTTTCTAATAAAATAAGAGAAAATACAGGAGACAAAGGAAGAAGGCATTGCCTGCTAGTACAGATATATATACATAATTCACGTTAGACGTTAAAATAACACATTAAAATACACAACACAAACTAAAATGAAGTCAATAGGATAAAAGCGCAATTGACACAAAGACACTAGCACAAAGGACATCATTACATACGATAAAACAGATCACTATCACTCATAGAGCAGATGCCGAGGTCTGCTGACTGCTCGTCATCTCGCAAGATACGGGAGATTGTACTCAGGAGGTTAAGACTACGGCGAAGATCGACCAGGTTCATACACGTATGTTATAGACAAGAAAGCTTCCACCTTTTCAATACAAATTTAGTTATGTAAAATTCAATCTACAGTACTGGTTTCGACCTTTTTACACAACGGTCATCCTCAGCTGTACAATATTACCTTCACATAAGTCAAGTTTTTTGAATAGCCTTGTCCATTATAAAATCATGATATAAAGTATGTCTTACGTTCTAATAGAGCATACATAAAGTTAAAAATGACTATATATACATATAAAAAGAATCTTTTTAGGCCTAAAAATCGTATAGGTGAATTATTATTAAGTATACAGGTACATTATCATTTCAAAATATGTGGTACATGTTGACTGATATGTTAAAATATACAGTTCATGTTGAAATCTGTTACAATAAATAGGAACACTTTGTTAAATTGAGTTTGGCGTCTTGCATTCGTCGAATTTACTTTATTTTCCAGTATGAATGGAAAATGTCCGTGTTTCTTTCGTGAGCGGTGCTCTTATTTAGTTATACTATAAATTGTAATTATTCATTAGTTTGATAAAAGTCATGGTAGAGAGTATGTCTTACGTTCTAATTGGGCATACTTAACCTTTAGAATACCAAAGAGCCCAAAAGCGTTCCTCGGCGAGCGAGCGAAAATTGCCGGGAACGCAATAGCGCTCCTTACGCAAACAGTTTTGTATTTGCTTGTAGTTCTTATTTTCCGGACATATGGCAGCACAATGTAGGTGATCTAGACTCTTCGGAACCTGTAGTTTCTAAATCTACCACAAATATCGCGCCAATCACTTTATTTACGGAGATATGATTTTATCAAAGCGACCTATATTCTGTACACCGAAAAAGTTTGGGAGTAGGAAAATGGCCGCCTCTGACGGGCGCGATGTGTTCGAGAATGATGACGATTTAGCTGAATATATTAACAGACTCTGTGCCAATGATGACTATTTGAGTCTGATGAAGATGTAGCTATATCAGGGTCATGTAATAATGATGTTGGTGATGTTATTTCAGAGACAGGAAGTGAGTGTAGTGATGACATTCCACAGTACAATAAACCTCGTGGTATTTTCATTAGTGAAAGCGACAGTGATGCTGATTCAGAGATTGACGGAAAAGAAGACAGTGTAGGCCGTGATGCAGGCAGTAATGACAACAATGCGTACATGCATAACACAGTGTTCAGTGAAGATTCAGTTGGAAATGACACACGGTTCAATCCCTCACCGCTGTATCTCGAAACACCCGGTCATAAAATATTTTTTAAATTAGAAACTTTAGTGCGTAGGTTATTGAAATTTTGCAAATTGTGAACCAAGAGCATGTACCTGCAGACAATAATATTTTTCAGTGCATTATTTTAATTTTGATTTGTGTTTCTTTATCTCAATTATGACTTTTCAATTTTCATTTTGATAATTGTTAAACTAATATATTTTTATTTGTTATAGCGTTAATATAACATAGCTTGTGAATTTAAAAACATGTAAAGAACCTCCTTTTTTATGACAAGTTAAAATGTCGGAGGCATATCTTCAATAATAAGAAAGTTATAATGATTTTACTGAAACATTGCAATTTCTTAAAAAATAAGCCTGGTATTCTTCGCATACACCACCTATAAGCGACTGGTGCTCAAAGGGTTAAAGTTAGAAGTGGCTATATATACAATCTAAAATGAATGTGGATGATCTTTTTTGGCCTAAAAATCGTGTAGGTGAATTATTATTAAATATACAGGTAAATTATAAGTTTTAAAAAAATATGTGGTACATGTTGAATGACATGTTAAAATATACAGTTCATGTTAGAATCTGTTATAATAAATAGGAACACTTTGTTAAATTGAGTTTGGCATCTTGCATTCGTCGAATTTTCTATATTCAGTATGAATGGAGAATGTCCGTGTTTCTTTCGTGAGCGGTGCTCTTATTTTAGTTCTACTATAAATTGTACTTATTCATTAGTTTGATTGATGGACTTCTTCAATTATTGATGACAAGTCAGGTGTATGGCCAGAGGTAGTTATGTGCAGCTGTGGTTAAATACTGCCAGAAGCACAGGATGTAGTATATTTTATTTTCCGGTGAATGTCAAATGCAGAATGGTGGGTTTTTTCTGGTCTATAGTTGCTGTTATGTGTCTGAAAGAAACGAAAGGTAGAATTAAGAATTTATAATCTGAAGAATGCTTGTTTGTGTGTGTGTTTCCAGTAGAATACTTACTATTGCTGACGTGGTTGAGATGTGCTAGCTTTGGCTGCCTGGCGTGTACTGTTCCGTGTTCTTTCGGTGCTGGTGTCCGCTGCTGCAAGCGGAATGGAGGGGTGGGTGGGGAGAGTTGTCGTAGGACTAGGGGTGGAGTTAGGCGTGTCGGTTGTCTGCGCAATGGCGCGTGATGTACGCTGTTTGTTAATTATTTTAAGATAATCGTTTTTTAAAGCGGGGATGGCTTTATTGAATATGGTGTTGGTTTTTTCTGTGATATCATTTATATTGTAGTTAGGATTGGTATACTGATCTAGTGATATGTATAGTAGTTCTATTATATTGAGTAAGGGGCCTTTGGGGTTTATTTTAACTATTTTCATGTCATTTTCAATGTTCGTAAAATTGTGTTTATATTCGTCAATGTGTTGGCCTATTGCGGAGAAGTGATTGTGTTTTACGGCATTGACGTGTTCATTATATCTGATTGCAAAATTCCTACCGGTACGTCCTATGTAACTTATTTCGCAGTTGTTGCAATTTATACGGTATATTCTGGCAGTATTTGACCACAGCTGCACATAACTACTTCTGGCCATACACCTGACTTGTCATCAATAATTGAAGAAGTCCATCAATCAAACTAATGAATAAGTACAATTTATAGTAGAACTAAAATAAGAGCACCGCTCACGAAAGAAACACTACATTCTCCATTCATACTGAATATAGAAAATTCGACGAATGCAAGACGCCAAACTCAATTTAACAAAGTGTTCCTATTTATTGTAACAGATTTCAACATGAACTGTATATTTTAACATATCAGTCAACATGTACCACATATTTTGAAATGATAATGTACCTGTATAGTTAATAATAATTCACCTACGCAATTTTTAGGCCTAAAAAGATTCATTCTTTTTAGATGTATATATAGTCATTTTTAACTTTATGTATGCTCTATTAGAACGTAAGACATACTTTATATCATGATTTTATAATGGACAAGGCTTTTCAAAAAACTTGACTTATGTGAAGGTAATAGTGTACAGCTGAGGATGACCGTTGTGTAAAAAGATCGAAACCAGTACTGTAGATTGAATTTTACATAAATAAATTTGTATTGAAAAGGTAGAAACTTTCATGTCTATAATATACTATAACTGTCAACACAGAAAATGAAACTGATAAATCAAGACAGGTTCATACACTCCATAAGGATGTGTACCACGGTAAGATGATCGTCGCAGGTACACACCGGAGGAGGTTCTCCTTTCAAAAGATGTGAGTGAGTCAGGGTACCGTGGCCGATCCGAAGACTACATAATACGACGGCTTCCCTCCGCGAAACCTGAAGTGAAGTCCTCCATACCTTCGTTGTTCCTTTTATCACTCTCAGCTTATTTGGAAGTGGAATGGCCTGCCACTCCATCTCCCAATGGGACATAACCAGATGTCTCAGCTGAGTGCAAATGTCACTTGCTGGAACCTTGAAAGGCAATGGGGGCAGTGTAACTGCCTCCTTGGCAGCCTGATTTGCTAATTCATTTCCCTCTTTTCTACAATTCATCAACTACAGTAGAGTCTCATTAATTCAAACTAACTGGAACCGGATTCTATTCGGATTACAAATTTTTCGGATTAACCGGAAAAAAATTTCTAATAATAATGTTATTGTTTTTACGTCGCGCTAACTACTTTTATGGTTTCCAGAGATGCCTAGGTGCCGGGGCTTTCTCCCGCAGGAGTTCTTTTACGTGCCACTAAATGTACTTACACGAGGCTGATGTATTTGAGCACCTTCAAATAACACCGGACTGAGCCAGGATCGAACCTGCCAAGTTGGGGTCAGAAGGCCAGCGCCTCAACCGTCTGAGGAAAATAGTTTCTACAATACAGTACATACTGTAATTTGAAATGTCCATTTTTTAGCAGTTACATTAATAAGATACCATATAAAATTGCAGTAGGGTAGTTAAGTACCCGTAGAGGAGAAAACGACAGTGAAAATCACATTAGCGAATGGATGGAAGCTGACTGTCATCAATTACAAAAAGACCAAGAAATTATAGCTATGGTGGAGAAAGAGTGTGGAGTTGATGAGGAACAGAGTGACGACGAAGAAGACCACAATGAACAACCAGTGTCACATTCAGATGCCGTGGCCGCCTTAGAACTTGCGGTACGCTATGTCGAGCAACACTCCGCTGCTACGCCCACTGATGTGTTGCTTATGAAACGCTGATTGAACACTGCAATCACTACGGCAAAAGAAACTAACAGACTTTGTAAAGATAAATGACTAGTGATTGATGGTTTATGATGTGTAATTATGTTTACATTAAGTTATTCTATTAAAATATGACTAATAAAATGCAAGTAAATCTTCATTCTATAATGTGTTCTTTCATTTCGATAAGGAGATATTTTTAAAAAATTGAATATTTCAGTTCGGATTAACCGGACTATCGGACTAACGGGGTTCGGATTAACGGGACTTTACTGTATATTATTTTCCCCAGGAGCTTTATTATTTTTAAGTTCCTTTATGATTTCTTCGATTTCCTCTTTTGTTGGTGGTTTTGAGTCTGGTTGTATTGCTGTTGAATTATCGAAATTAAACCTCTCTTCTGGTGGATCGCTGTTATATAGTTCTTTGAAGTATACTGCAAGTATCCTACAATTTTCTGTGTTATTATAACCAATTTTCTGTGTTTTTGGATCTCTGAAATGTAAACTTGGTGGTGTGTATTTCATTACATTGTTTCTAAATGCTTTGTAAAATTCTCTTGAGTTGTTCTGTTTTAAGTCCAATTCCATTTCTGTTAGTTGGTCTTTCATATGTTGTATTTTGATCTATTTGAGGCCTTTTGATGCAAGTTTCCTGGCTTCTATGAAGTGGTTCCTATTTTTATCATTTTTGTTTGCATTCCATATGTTCCAAGCTCGTTGCCTTTTTAGAATTAACTGATCACACTCATCAATCCACCAAGAACGTTTTCTTTTCTTTTCTTTTTTCTTTTTAAGAATAGTTTCTTCTGCTGTCTGTAAAATGTCCTTTTGAAGTTGTACCCATGTGTCCTTTTTTCCAAGAGTATTTTGAAACTATTTTCTTTGGCTAGTTTTTGTACATCAAACTTTTTAGGCTGATATTGATTCTTTTTTTTTACATATTGGTTAATTTTGAATTTAATGATTGACGGACAGTGGTCTGAATCCAAACTGGTACTCTTGGCAACCTTTCTCTGGTGCAGACTGTCTACTTATGGCATAATGGTCAAGTTGTTTCTCACCAGACTGGATTTGGGGAGACTTATGTAGTCTTTTTTCTAGGAAGTTTTTTTAAAGAATGCATATTTTAAGACTATATTATGTTCTCTAAATAGAGTAATGAGTCTTTCTCCATTAGCATTTGTTCTTCGATGAGCAGGGAATTTACCTACTATAGATCGATGACAACATTCATTGTCAATTTGAGCATTAAAATCACCAAGCAATATTATTGTGTTTTTGGATGGAATTTGTTCTAATGTGTTTGAAACTTCTTGCCGAAATGTTTCAGTTTGTTCTTTCTGTGTTTTATTTTTTTTCATTTTTAGGTGCATGTACATTTACAATAGTGCAGACTTTATTTTTTATTTAAAGGTTAGCATAGAAAGTCTTTCACTGGGAGATTTAAAATATTATAGAATCTAGTTTAATCTTGTTTACAATAATACCTACTCCAAACTGAGGTACATTCTTCATAACTCTTTTTCCTGGTTTTGCCCTTAAATATCCTGAATTCCTCTGAGTCAAAGTGATTTTCATCAGTATATCTTGTTTCTGGAAGTGCTGTTATCAAAATGTTTCTAACACTTAGTGGGTTAAGGGAACAAGATCCTTAAAAATTCTACTCAAAGTTGTTGGCTCCGAGGAAAGGTTTTCACCCACACCTCTGATGAACAGACGCTGACCATTTAGCCGCTTAATACAAATTTTATCTTGGGTCTGTGAGGCCCACCCTTACCAATTACGGGTTAAAATGGTTTACTGAAAAAACACTCTTGTTTAAACCAGCCAACCCTGTACGAATGTGATTTTGGAAATGTGGAAATGTCAATACAGGACATCAGAGGCATCATAAAATTTATCAGACTGCAGTGAGTAAGTAGTAGAACGTGTTCACAGTAATCACTCCAAAATTTTTTCATCATAACTATTCGCTGTATACAGTATATTGAAATTTTTTTAAAGAGGTGTGAACTGGCAGGAAGGGATTAAGTTACAGTGGAACCTTGATTCTCCGTTTTTGGAGGGACCACAGAAAAAAAAACGTACAATGCGGGAAAACGGAAAATGCAGGAACGAATGAACCATCAACAATTTGGCTAAACATTACAAAAATGAAATATGTATACTTATAATCTTACAAAGGCCCCTAAACCAAACCAAACTACGGCCCCAATGGGTCTTCAGCCTAGCCAAGCGACAGCCCTCAGTCCGAGGGCCTGCAGACTACGAGGTGACGCATGGTCAGTGTGACGAATCCTCTCGGCCGTTATTCCTGGCTCTCTAGACCGGGATCACCATCTCACCATTAAATAGCTCCTGAATTAAAGGTAATCGTAGAATGAGTGAATCTGGCACCAACCCTCATATCCAGGTAAAAATGCCTGGCTGGCCGGTAATAGAGCCCGGGCCCTCCGGATGAGAGGCAGACAAGTTAGACTGCGGGGCTGGCTTCAAACATTAATTACAGGTACGCGACTTAAAAATCTTGAAACTTTACATTCAGTTTTACTGCGGAAACTTCATCAGTTTCCTCTGAAAACTTCATCAATTTCCTCTGAAAACTTCTTTCAGTTCAGCAACTTTCATCAGCCAAACTCTTTGAAAAATTTAATACCTGTAACGCCAAGCCAAACAACAACCGACCACAAGTAGTTTCTAATTCTCTAATCTAATAAAATGAAGCACATTAGATACAAAAGCACCCAATTTGATGGCAAAATCCTGTTTTCTTTTTTTAATCTTCCATTGTAAATTGGTCACCGGTAGACTGTTTCTAGTCAGTATATGGAAAACTTTGTACTGCGTAAATTAGGCCTACATCGGCTTTTAAAGGTTATGTTGAACTTGAGAATATTGTTTCGAATATAAGTATCGATCCTCAAGTTCACGAATGTATCATATTCAATTCTGCCTGTCACTAATTACAATCAAATTGGAGAGAGGAAAATTATCATTAACACTTCCGAAATTATGATTATACGCAACCTTGAGCTCAAATGGAAAGCGCGCTCGCTGTAAAAGTCTGAACGAGTGCAAAATTATACAAAGTTTTTAAATGTAATGTGCGTCGGTTTTTATAACATTTTAATACAAAAACGTGAAATTCCCAGTCTTATATTAGGACGAAAACAGTAATAGGCAGTCCCAAAACCTCCCATGGCTTTATGTATGTAAGGTGCAACATCAGTTCTGGTCTCTATAACAATCGTATACGATAATTTTACAATGCTAAATTTGTGTTACTTTAGAAGGAGCAGTTTCGATTCCTGCCTGGAAGCCCAGTGACTATACAGTGCCCCGAGGAAAATGCAGAAAAATCTGTTCGGCGATACACTCGAAAAAGTAAACAATACACATCCACCCCTGGACATAATGTAGACGTTTTGCAAGTATGAATATTTGACAAAACTCGTTCTGTCTTCAAATAGAGCTGCCGAAATGCGCTCTGTCTCCTTTCAATTGTTGTGGACACTCTCTGCTTTATGATTTCCGAGGATTCTCTATACAATACCACCCAAATGTGATGCTAAGATGATCCCTTATGCGAGTTCACCGCTGATCGCTTTGCTTTTCCACGACAGTACTTCCTCAAATTACCGCAATGATGGAACGTCAACATCAACATCCATAAGTATGCCGTAGCCGTCCTTTCGTAAGATACAGTTCCAAGAAAAACGCGTGATCGAGGATTTAGCGTTGATGGGACTGAAATTTCTGGAAGGTGGATCCAGGAAACGGGTTTTTTCGAGAAACGGATAATCCGGGATTTTTACAATGTGATTTAATTAGAATGCTTGCAGGACCACGTAATTTGAACAAATTAATGCGGGAAAACGTAGTTTCCGGGAACGAATAATCAAGGTTCTACTGTACATGGATATCTAGTAAGCAAAGTGGATTATACTGATAACAGATTTGGCTAAAAGATTGCAGTGTAATAGGCTGGAACTTAAAATTTAATTGAATGGAGTCTGGTATGATAATGTCAAAGTTTAAAATGAGGTAAGCAGGCAAAGGCAGCTGTGAACAACGAACTGGAGCAGCCAGAATATTTCAGCTACTTAAGCTGTATATTTTTTCAGAATGGAAATAGTGCATGAGAAACCAAGGTATGGCAAAACTAATACAGCCTATTGTTGGTTGTTATCTTATACATGTTATTTGGATATTTCGTAGATCTCTGTTTTGTGTTATATAACAGAGGACAAATTACTCTTAAGAAAGGAGCAATACTCGAACTTGATTTCTGGTGAAGAAGGTCAATTTTAATGCCACACTGTCTACACATACGGAAAGTCAATACAGTGCTCTCTCCTCGAAGGCTGACTGTAACAGATTTATTTTCACTTACAAAATAAAGGACTCCAAGTTTGTAGCCAAATATTCAAAGTAACTCAAAGAGGCTTAAGCTGTCTGTAAATATAAAAGAACCAACCAACATCGAATTAGTAAAGCAATATTGACAATGTAATCCTTACCTGCATAGCCTTGTTAATTTTGGCATAACCAACTTTATTGGGATGAAGTTCCATTAGCATAAGAATTGTCTCCATAATGGTTTTCAGAGTCTTTTTACTGCCCTGTGTGTTTTCTTGCTTCAGGTGATGTATGAAAACAGGCACTTGAGGAACAATCTGTAAAAGTTTCAACAGACTGTCAGCAATTCAAAACAGGAAGGCTGGATTCATCTAATATAGACTAGGTGTGAAACATTTTGGTATTTGAAAATATATTATTTTAGATGTGCTTTCAAATCAGCACATTAGTACTTCCTATAGGTAAAGGAGACTCATTCAATATTTATTGTAAGTTATTATGTAAATGGGCTCAATTCTCCAGAGATTGCATTTTTGTCCTACCCCTAACTTACAAACAGAAATGCACGTTTTCTGTCTCTGTGCGTCTATTTTTTTCCTTCTTCTGAAATGGCTACCTCGTATACCTTGGAGCAAACTTACACCTATTTTATCTTTGAACATATTCCATTGTATTCCAAAACACATTACAAGGTACACTTTGTTCTTTTAGATCTAATTTGACACATTCTCTTGTTCTATTTTGTACTGACTTGGAATTCAACTCAAAATTAATAGATCTAGACTCAACAGAATGAAGCAGTCTATGTAATATAGGCTATTCATATTCTTTACTGTGGTTTTATTAATTAATTAATTTATTTATTAATGCCATTTTTTCAGTGGTGAAGTTAGGGCTCGAGGCCCTCTCTTCCACTTAACCACATACTAATCAAAATCTTAAAAAAAAATACTGAGATACTTAAAATACATGAAACTACAAAAATTAATAGAATTGAGAATAAATTTAAATAAATTACTAAGTTAATACTAAAACTAATTAATATTATAAACTCTTAATAATAACTAATCCTCAGGCACGCACATATTCATACTTCAACCATTCAGTCAGCTGTCCTCAGCAGGTGACCTTAAATCTTTGTAAAGAGCTAGTTTCTCTGACCTGAGCCAGCAGGGAATTCCATAACCTGGCGCAGGTCACTACAAACGATCTATTAATTTTATTTGTACGGTGCACTGGAATAGAAAGAGAGGATCTGGAACGTGTATTTAAGTTGTGAAATAATGATAAGAAGGTGAACTTAGAAGGAATATACATTGGCTGACTTTCAGCTAATACTCTAAACACCATTGTTAAAATGTGTAGCTGCCGATGTTTATCAGGCTTCAGCCATGAGAGAGCCTGATAGTATGGGGTGATATGAACATCGTGCCCGATACTGTATATAAATCGCAGGCAAGAATTCAGTGCTCGAAGTTTAAATGTTTCTTCTCTCGTCATATCAACAAGAACAACGTCACAATAATCAAGAATGGGGAGAACCTGTGCCTATATCAGTTTGGCCTTTAGCTCAAATGGAAATACATCTCTTTGCCATTTAAGAGGGTGAAACACTCCAAAAACCTTTTTTCCAGAATTTTTTCGTATGATCAGACCAATCAAGTGTTTCATTCATAATTACGCCCAGATTTTTAACTGTTTTACTCTAGGGAATAATGTCACTATTCAGTAGGATAGGTGGGATTGCAACATTGTTTCAGCAGTTCAGTAATTTTCGTGATCCAATTATGATTGCCTGAGATTTTGTGGAGTTTAGTACACGAGAATTTCGTTGTGCATATATACTGAGTCGTCAGAGGTCATTGTTAATATCTTGTATTGTTTCATCTAAGTCTGAAGTCTTGCAGTGTCGATAAATTTGAAGATCATCAGCACAGAGGTGGTGTGTGTTATTTCCTGTCACAGATGGTATGTCATTTATATACATACAGAAAAGTAAGGGCCCTAGAATACTGCCCTGTGGGGCACCACTAAGTTTCATTTTCCATTTAGAGGCCTTGTCGTTTACTGTTATACGCTGATGAAGGTTACTCAAATAAGAACTAAAACACTTAAGTGCAGCCAGGTCAAAATTTAGCAGTTCCATATTCTTTATCATAGTCTGAATGTATATTGTGTCAAAGGTGCTACTGAAATCAAGAAGGGTAAGTATAGTTCGCAGTCGTTTGTCCATAGCGTTTCTAATGTCTTCAGTAACCTTCAAAAGTGCTGTCACGGTACTGTAACCCTTCTTAAATCCAGATTGCAAAGGGTCCAAAAGAGCATGTTTATTTAGGTACTCCAGAACTTACTCGTATACTAAACTAAAGGCTTTAGAAAGCGCAGAGAGTATGGACGCCAGACGATAGTCATAGGGTGATTGTGGGTCTAAACACTTAGGTACCGGTATAATATTGGTTGTTTTCCAGAGAGTTGGGAAAGTTCCGTTTAGTAAACAGTAGTTCAGTAAGTGCGTCAGTATAGGCAGGACAGCGCCCATAATGTTATGTATACAACTAAAATGAATATCATCTACACCTGTGGCCTTTCATTTAATCGAGTACAAAGCCTTTTTAACCTGATTTTCTTTGACACTGTGAAACGTGAATGGCGGATTGGCTGGAGGGGAGGACGGTGAGTCGGTGCAGTTAATTGGGGTAGGTTGAATATTTATTCTACTAAAGTAATCGTTCAGTTTGTCAAGTGGAATGTCAGGAGTTGTCTGTCTCTGTTGATGTTTTCCTATTCCTAGAGCTCTAAGTTGGTCCCATGCACGATTAGAATTTATGTTGTTAGCTAAATCCCGGAAATATGTACATTTTTTATTTCTGAATAACTGCTTTGTGCAATTTCTTAAGATGCGCTAGGATTCGAAGGCTGTGTCATCTAGGGTTTGTTTATAATGTCAAAATAATGAGTCACGGTGGGCCATCATTCTCTTGGTTTCATCATCTAGCCATGGACAAGAAGGACAAGAAACATTTATTCGATGTTTAGGGGCATGTCTGTCATATAAGTTCTTTACCATCGTATTAAACAAGTTAACTTTAGCGTCGATATCATTTAGACTCCATATATCGTCCCACGGTACTTGGGTTTTTATTTAGGCATTTTGAGGGAATACGATAAATATATAAGGTCGTGGGTCGAAATGGATGGTACTGGGATTTGCCCATGGGTTATTACTTTACCTGGGTTGTTTGTGATGAACAGTATGTTGCATACAAGTGGTTTGTGGGTTGTAGCGGGAGAATAGTCATGTTACAAGTAGTAAACAAATCTACTAATCGATTACTGTCATGAGTCGTAATTAAGTAGGTTACAGTCGAAGTCACCCATAATGATTGTGTGTTCATAAATAGCCTGGAAGTCTAGTAAATACGTTTTGAATTCGGTCTTATCTGTTACACCAGGCAGTTTGTATATGACAGAAATCATCACCCATTGTCTGTTAATATTTACTTCAACAAACATGAATTTTGACAGTGTTCGTACACCCTGGGATAGCAGTGTAATTGAAAATCAATTACAGAGCGAGTTGGCCATGCAGTTAGGGGCGTGCAGCTGTGAGCTTACATTCAGAAGATAGTGGGTTCGAACCCCGTGGTTTCCCATTTTCACACCAGGCAAATGCTGCGGCTGCACCTTAAGGCGCCACGGCCGCTTCCTTCCCACTCCTAGCCCTTTTCTGTCCCATCGTTGCCGTAAGACCTATCTGTGTCGGTGTAATGTAAAGCAATTTGTATGAAATGTGAATGAAAATCAAATGGTTAATAGAAATGAATTTAGACTTTTAAATATTTTTTTTAAAGAATAAACTCACTTTAGGTTTCTGGCTTTAATACTGGGGATAATACTAATAGCTGTGCATAGTTTTATAAGAACAGCTGATAATTTCAAATTCTTAAAGAATATTTACTTATTTTTCATTTTTTGTTGCTAAGTTTCTACAATGCTTAGAAGCAAAACAGGAATTACAAAACAAAAAATAATGAAAGAATATATTGAAAATGCAGTCAATGCAGTGATAAACAAGGAACCCAGCATGGATGAAGATCCTTCCTAGTATTTCATCAAACATGCCCACTCAACAGTAGTGTGAATGCACAATCTTGGAGACACAAACCATTTATTTTTCCAATCGGTCATAACGCAGTTAAGCAAGTATAGTAAAGAAGCTGGATTACAACTGCTTGATTAAGCTTGCAGTAGTGATGGATGCATTATGGCATGGCAAAAAGGGATGTGTATAAACAGATATCTCAGTTTGCAAAATTAACAGTTTTCAGAATCCATCACAGTAGGATGACAAAAAAGAAATAGCCAGATGTAATGGTTGTGTGGCTTTTTAAAGAAATATGGAAGTGATATTTCTTTAAAAAAACATGAGGCTACATCAATTGCAAGAGCCACAAGTTTTAATTGACATAATGGTCAGACATATTTAAGGTTATTTCTTTAAATATACAAATTGCTTTATGTTGCACCGGCACGGATAGGTCTTATGGCAGCGATGGAATAGGAAAGGGCTGGGAGTGGTAAGAAAGGGGACTTGGCCTTAAGTAAGGTACAACCCCAGCGTTCGCCTGGTGTGAAACTGGGATACCACAGAATACCACCTTCAGCGATGTGGACAATGGGGTTCGAACCCACTATCTCCTGAATGCAAGCTCACAGCTGCATGCCCTTAAGCACACAGCCAACTCGCTCAGCCTTTTTGAGAATTTAATTACTGTTGTGGGAAAAGTATGGCCCTTTTCCGCGACGTAAAATATATAACATGGACGAAACTGGCCTCTCTACAGCACATGCCCCACACCAAAACTGTTGGCTCTGAAAAGAATAAAAACGTTTGGAAGTGCGACTTCTAGGGAAAGAGGGCAAAATATTACCCATATTGCGTGTGTTAATGCAATTGTTAATCATGTTACCCCTTTGATGGAATTTCCCAGAGTCCATTTTAAGAATCATATGTGTCTATAGGAAGAGCCAAACTATCCGGATGGTCAAACAAATTTATTTTTTAAGCTTTCTCTAACCACTTTATTAACCATGCTAGGCCATCTAAAGAAGAACCAGTTTTCATGATTCTGGATAATTATGAACATCACACGAAGGTGGTTGTCATTAAGAAGGCAGACGAGACGGGGATTACAATGCTAACATTCCCTCCCCACACCTGACATTGTTTACAGCCACTTGACAGAACACTGTAAGGGCCATTTACGATTTGTTATAATAAAGCTGTAAATGACTGGATGACTATGAACCCACGTAAGGTTTTGTCAATTTATG
The DNA here is from genome assembly GCF_040414725.1 of Anabrus simplex. NCBI lineage: Eukaryota > Metazoa > Arthropoda > Insecta > Orthoptera > Tettigoniidae > Anabrus > Anabrus simplex. The sequence goes on from NC_090266.1 coordinate 180,842,665, forward strand.
ATGTGGCTGAAATAGTGGGCAGGGCTTTCTCTATGGCGTTCACAACCAGGAATATCTACTGGGGTTTTGAGGTGACTGGAATCTGTCCAATCAATACAGATATATTTACTGATTAAGAATTTTTGTCATCTTATGTTTCTGATCATCCAGAACCTATATAGAGAATGGAAATGGAGAAACTACTCTGAATGAACCAGGAACATTAGGGATACATCAGACACAAGCATAGACTTCAATCAATCAATACTGATATGCATTTAGGGCAGTCGCCCAAGTGGCAGATTCCCTATCTGTTGTTTTCCTAGCCTTTTCTTAAATGATTTCAAAGAAATTGTAAATTTATCGAACATCTCCCTTGGTAAGTTTTTCCAAACCCTAACACCCCTACCCATGAATGAATATTTGCCCCAATTTGTCCTCTTGAATTCCAACTTTATCTTCATATTGTGATCTTTGATACTTTTAAAAACGCCACTCAAACTTATGCATCTACTAATGACATTACACGCCATCTCCCCGCTGACAGCTCAGAACATACCACTTATGACACAAATTCTTATAATTTTGTTAAATACCACCTATCCAATACAATGTATCACAAGTAGACCTTCAATACGGACAAAAAATGTAATTTATAACCTGCAACATACCACTTAGTCGAGCAGCTCGTCTTCTTTCTCCCAGTTCTTCCCAGCCCAAACTATGCAACATTTTTGTAACGCTACTCTTTTGTCGGAAATCACCCAGAACAAATCGAGCTGCTTTTCTTTGGATTTTCTCCAGCTCTTGAATCAGGTAATCCTGGTGAGGGTCCCATACAATGGAACCATACTCTAGTTGGGGTCTTACCAGAGACTTATATGCACTCTCCTTTACATCCTTACTACAACCCCTAAACACCCTCATAACCATGTGCAGAGATCGGTACCCTTTATTTACAATCCCATTTATGTGATTACCCCAGTGAAGATCTTTCCTTATATTAACACCTAGATACTTACAATGATCCCCAAAAGGAACTTTCACCCCATCAACGCAGTAATTAAAACTGAGAGGACTTTTCCTATTTGTGAAACTCACAACCTGACTTTTAACCCCGTTTATCAACATACCATTGCCTGCTGTCCATCTCACAACATTATTGAGGTCACGATGCAGTTGCTCACAATCTTGTAACTTATTTATTTCTCTATACAGAATAACACCATCTGCAAAAATCCTTGCCTCTGATTCCACTTCTTTACTCATATCATTTTTATATATATATATATAAAAGAAAACAAAGGTACAATAATACTGCCTTGAGGAATTCCCCTCTTAATTATTACAAGGTCAGATAAAGCTTCGCCTACTCCAATTCTCTGAGATCTATTTTCAAAAAATATAGCAATCCATTCAGTCACTCCTTTGTCTAGTCCAATTGCACTCATTTTTGCCAGTAGTCTCCCATGATCCACCCTATCAAATGCTTTAGACAGGTCAATCGCGATATAGTCCGTTTGACCTCCTGAATCCAAGGTAATTGCTATATCTTGCTGGAATCCTACAAGTTGAGCTTCAGTGGAATAACCTTTCCTAAAACTGAACTGCCTTCTATCGAACCAGTTATTAATTTTGCAAACATGTCTAATATAATCAGAAAGAATACCTTCCCAAAGCTTACATGCAACGCATGTCAAATTTACTGGCCTGTAATTTTCAGCTTTATGTCTATCACCCTTTCCTTTATACACAGGGTCTATTATAGCAACTCTCCATTCATTTGGTATAGCTCCTTCAACCAAACAATAATCAAATAAGTACTTCAGACGTGGTACTATATCCCAACCCATAGTCTTTAGTATATCCCCAGAAATCTATCAATTCCAGCCGCTTTTCTAGTTTAAAGGCCACGGCCACTTCCTTCCCACTCCTAGACCTTTCCCATCCCATCTTCACGTAAGACCTATCTGTGTCGGTGTGATGTAAAACAAATTGTAAATAATAATGATGATAATTATAATAATAATAATAATAATAATATTTTGGATGTGGTTCTGATAAAACCAGATGAGCTCTATAGGGAAACTTAAGTAATAGATGGTATTAGTGATCATGAAGCTGTTTTTGTGGTAGTTAAAAATAAATGTGATAGAAAGGAAGGTCTTAAAAGTAGGACTGTTAGGCAGTACCATATGGCTGATAAAGCAGGTATGAGGCAGTTTCTAAAAAGTAACTATGATCGGTGGAAAACGGTAAATAAAAATGTAAACAGACTCTGGGATAGGTTTAAAGAAATTGTTGAGGAATGCGAAAACAGGTTTGTACCTTTAAGGGTGGTAAGGAATGGTAAAGACCCACCTTATTATAATAGAGAAATAAAGAGACTAAGAAGGAGGTGCAGACTGGAAAGAAATAGAGTTAGAAATGGCTGTGGAAGTAAGGAGAAATTGAAGGAACTTACTAGAAAATTGAATCTAGCAAAGAAGGCAGCTAAGGATAACATGATGGCAAGCATAATTGGCAGTCATACAAATTTTAGTGAAAAATGGAAGGGTATGTATAGGTATTTTAAGGCAGAAACAGGTTCCAAGAAGGACATTCCAGGAATAATTAATGAACAAGGGGAGTGTGTATGTGATGATCTTCAAAAGGCAGAAGTATTCAGTCAGCAGTATGTAAAGATTGTTGGTTACAAGGATAATGTCGAGATAGAGGAAGAGACTAAGGCCAAAGAAGTAATAAAATTTACGTATGATAACAATGTCATTTACAATAAGATACAAAAGTTGAAAACTAAAAAAGCGGCTGGAATTGATCAGATTTCTGGGGATATACTAAAGACAATGGGTTGGGATATAATACCATATCTGAAGTACTTATTTGATTATTGTTTGGCCGAAGGAGCTATACCAGATGAATGGAGAGTTGCTATAGTAGCCCCTGTGTATAAAGGAAAGGGTGATAGACATAAAGCTGAAAATTACAGGCCAGTAAGTTTGACATGCATTGTATGTAAGCTTTGGGAAGGCATTCTTTCTGATTATATTAGACATGTTTGTGAAATTAATAACTGGTTCGATAGAAGGCAATTCGGTTTTAGGAAAGGTTATTCCACTGAAGCTCAACTAGTAGGATTCCAGCAAGATATAGCAGATATCTTGGATTCTGGAGGTCAAATGGACTGTATCGCGATTGACATGTCTAAAGCATTTGATAGGGTGGATCATGGGAGACTACTGGCAAAAATGAGTGCAACTGGACTAGACAAAAGAGTGACTGAATGGGTTGCTATATTTCTAGAAAATAGATCTCAGAGAGTTAGAGTAGGTGAAGCTTTGTCTGACCCTGTAATAGTTGAGAGGGGAGTTCCTCAGGGCAGTGTTATCGGACCTTTATGTTTTCTTATATATATAAATGATATGAGTAAAGGAGTGGAATCGGAGCTAAGGCTTTTTGCGGATGATGTTATTCTCTATAGAGTGATAAATAAGTTACAAGATTGTGAGCAACTGCAACGTGACCTCGAAAATATTGTGAGATGGACAGCAGGCAATGGTATGTTGATAAATGGGGCTAAAAGTCAGGTTGTGAGTTTTACAAATAGGAAAAGTCCTCTCAGTTTTAATTACTGCGTTGATGGGGTGAAAGTTCCTTTTGGGGATCATTGTAAGTATCTAGGTGTTAATATAAGGAAAGATCTTCACTGGGGTAATCACATAAATGGGATTGTAAATAAAGGGTACCGATCTCTGCACATGGTTATGAGGGTGTTTATTTATTTATTTATTTATTGATGTCTTTATTTGTGGCGAAGTTAGGGCTCTTGGCCCTCTCTTACACTTAACCACATTATGCGGCTTAATACTGAATCCAAACTTAATATTCAAACTTAACACAGTGTATATAATATAATAGTAATATAACTTAATAAACTCTAAAACTAAAAGATTACATCCTAAGTCTAAATTTAGAAAAATAAATTCAATATTAACTACTCTAGGTGGAAATCATAAAATATAACAGTAATTTATGTAAACTTTTGGGAACTATTTACTACAGACATTCACTCTCACATTCACACATAACTACATGATATAGCCTACGTATTCAAGAGGAAATCTTTAGACTGTCTTTTGAAGGTAATTAATGAGGAACAGTTTCTAATTTCAGGGGGTAAAGCATTCCAAATTCTAGCGCCCGACACAAGGAAAGAATTACTGAAGGCAGATGTATGATGTGGAGGTATTGCAATTGTTGACCCAGATCGCGTGTCACGGTCATGAAAGGAGGATAGAAAACGGAAATTACTGGAGAGATATTCAGGTATATTTTCGGTCAAGAGTCGATAGATAAGGGTTGATACATGGTGATTCCTCTGCTTCTCTACTTTTAACCAAGAAAGTTGTGCATAAAAAGGGGATACATGCGAGGCAAAATTCAATGAAAAAATAAATCTAATGCAGGAGTTTAAAGCTCTCTGCAATTTCCCATTTTGTTCACTGGTAGCATCCAGCAACACAACATCACAATAGTTAAAAATTGGAAGTATCAATGTTTGAACCAGTTTTATTTTTAAGTTGAGAGGTAATACGGTCTGGTGAATCTTAAGGGGATGAAGTGATGAGTGAACTTTCCTGCATACGTTAGTGACATGCTCATCCCAGTTTAAAGTTTCATTTATAGTGACTCCAAGGCTTTTTACTGATTTACAGAATGGGATAGCAACGCCATTTAGTTGAATGACTGGAATTTGTAGACTGTGTAGATGGGCAAGCAGTTTCCTCTGGCCTAGTATAATAGCTTGTGTTTTCGTTGGGTTGATGGAGAGAGAATTCTCAGCTGCATAACAGCTGATCTGTTCTAAGTTTCGGTTCATATTTTCAATAGCTGCATTTATGTCATTCACTTTTGTGTGACAGTAAATTTGAAGGTCGTCGGCATAGAGATGGTAGTTGCAGTTTTTCAACTTAGAAGAGATGTCATTCAAATATAAAATAAACAACAGGGGGCCGAGTATAGAACCTTGTGGCACACCATTAACTTTGTACTTCCACTCCGTTCTCTTATCATTCATGACAACACACTGTCGTCGGTTATGGAGGTAGGAAGCGAACAATTTGAGAGCAGCGTGGCTAAAATGGTAGGAATGCAATTTCGCTATTAATATGTCCGTACTGATAGTGTCAAAAGCACTGCTGAAGTCTAGGAGAATGAGCACGGTCACTTTGCGTTCGTCCATTGCTTTTCTTACGTCATCCGTAACTTTTAGAAGAGCAGTAGATGTACTATGTCCTTTTTTAAATCCAGATTGCAGGTGATCAAGTAACGAATGATGCATCAAATATTGGAGCAGTTGTTCATGCATGAGTTTTTCTAAGACTTTCGAAAGTGAAGAAAGTATACAGACAGGTCGATAGTCAGATGGAGAATTTGCTAGAGATTTTTTTGGTACTGGGAAAATTAAGGCATCCTTCCAAACAGTTGGGAAGTAGCCTTCCAAAAGACATGAGTTACATATGTGGGTTAAAATTGGCAGTACTACATCTATCAAGGTAACGACGAAGGATATCGGGATGTCGTCCACTCCGATTGCTTGCGATTTGATTGATGTTAGTTTTCTTCTTACATCGTTTTCATTTACTTTACGAAATTTGAACAAAGGCCGTTGTGGTAATGGAGTAGATTGAAGAGAATTTATTGTTGTTTGTATAATATGAGGGTGGGTATTAACTATTTCTCTAGTAAAGTGGGCATTTAATTCATCTGGATTTATGTCATGCGTATTGGAGTTTGTAGTTTGCCTCCCAATACCTACGGATCTGAGTTGTTTCCAGGTACTTTTTGTGTTTAAGTTACTGGCTAATTGTTGGAAGTACGCATATTTTTTGTTTCTGATTATTTGTTTAACTTTATTTCTAAGCACACGGTACTTTTCAAAATCTTCAGATGATAATGTCTGCTTGTAACATCTGTGTAGTGCATCTCGTTCAGCCATTGCGGACTTAATGTCATTTGTTAACCATGGAGCAGCTTTTCGAGTCACCCTAGCAGTACGTTTAGGTACGTGTTTGTTATACAATCCCAACAATAATGTGTTAAACCTCTTTACTTTTTCGTCATTGTCAGTCAAGTGCAGTATTTCGTCCCACGGGCAGAGATTAGCATCTTGTATCAATTGTTGAGGATTTAAATTTTTCATGTCTCTATAGGTTATCCACTTCGGCTTTGTTTTGGGAACTTTCAAAGAATAAGCTAAATATATGAGATCGTGGTATGAAATACCAGGTACAGAAGTTTGTCCGTGTTTTAGTATTTTCTGAGGATTATTTGTGATAAGTAAATCTATTAGAGTGTGTGAGGATCCGTTAGCCGTGTGCACGTGGTGAGTGGGATTAAGTGGCAACACTGACATGTTACAAGAGGTAAGTATGTTCTGTAAACGATTTGCTTCAACGGAGGTTGTAGTAAGGATGTAAAGGAGAGTGCATATAAGTCTCTGGTAAGACCCCAACTAGAGTATGGTTCCAGTGTATGGGACCCTCACCAGGATTACCTGATTCAAGAACTGGAAAAAATCCAAAGAAAAGCAGCTCGATTTGTTCTGAGTGATTTCCTACAAAAGAGTAGCGTTACAAAAATGTTGCAATGTTTGGGTTGGGAAGAATTGAGAGAAAGAAGAAGAGCTGCTCGACTAAGTGGTATGTTCCGAGCTGTCAGCGGAGAGATGGCGTGGAATGACATTAGTAGACGAATAGGTTTGAATGGCGTCTATAAAAGTAGGAAAGATCACAATATGAAGATAAAGTTGGAATTCAAGAGGACAAACTGGGGCAAATATTCATTTATAGGAAGGGGAGTTAGGGATTGGAATAACTTACCAAGGGAGATGTTCAATAAATTTCCAATTCCTTTGAAATCATTTCGGAAAAGGCTAGGAAAGCAACAGATAGGGAATCTGCCACCTGGGCGACTGCCCTAAATGCAGATCAGTATTGATTGATTGATTGATAATAATAATAATAATAATAATAATAATAATACATTTTATTTATTTTGGCAAAAGATAGGGAAACTGCTACCTGGGTGAGTGCACTAAAAGCAGATCAGTAGTGATTGATTGAACATAACCTTAAAGAGGAACAAAATTAAGTGTAGATAACTTATGAAAAATTTGAGATTTTTAATGTGTTTTTCATGACTGATATTTTCAAGAATTTGTTGTATGGCATTTCATATGAAGCTAATTGTCCATACAGTGATGTAAAAAAAAATTACCATTTTACATTTGTCAAAATTGAGATAGTTTTAAGAAATGTTATACGGAAGAAAAAAAAGAGTTATTTTGTAGATAACAAGTTTTGTGAAAACGCCCCTCAATTGTAACAATGCATACTCAACAGTTATGTTAGGCCTCTTTAAAGAACAAGCATCATCATCATCATCATCATCATCATCATCATCACTAAACAGTTTGCTATTTGCTGATTTGATTAAATTGCGCTGGAAAATGCTGGAATCCAACAATACAAGCCCAGTGTGATGTAGTCAAGGAGGCATTACATTTTCCCCACCCTCGTGCCAGTATGGACAACCGAGCGGAGACAAGACGGGCTAGGCATTGCTGCCAGTTCATTCCCTCCCCCCAGTGGTGCCCAAGTAACAAAAATTCTGAAACCAGAATTTTCCATCTCCAGAGACTTCCGGCAGTTTCTCCTCATCCAGAGGATCTTGAAGGTTCAGCCTCCCAATATAAAGGTAGCGAGCAGTACAGTTCAGTGACAGCGCTGAGGAGTGTACTGTCACACCTTAATATTTTTTTCTCGGCTACAGAGACTTGATATATTTCTGGGGCTTACCTTCTACTGTCCGCCTTACACATGTGCTCATCCCTATCTTGCGAAATGTCACCCGCTCCCACCAATCATAGTCCGACTGCCATTTTGGAAGATCAGCTGATTCTTTCACATTATTTGATGTCAAGTCCTCAATTGTTTCTTTAGCAGCTTGTGCTTTCTCGAACCTTCCGAAGGCATATAATTACTTGCCATCTTGGTAAGTGGAATTGAGAGAGAGAGGGAGGGTTTTTTGGGTGTGTGTATGTGTGTGTGCGCGCGCGCGCGCGCGCTTCATGATTCATCATGTGGATTTCATTAGGTGAGAGATATGGACACAACGTTACATAGATTTAACTGTTATCTATTTGTATAAACTGAGCTATATTCTGGATGGTTGGAGTCTGAATGCACGTCTGTCATAACCTCCTTGTGGACTAAATTGCTCACTTTTGGTGTTGTGCTTGTTAGGTTCCCTTTCTCCCCAATCCTTTATCATTATTCTTCTGTATTTGAGTTTAAAATACTTTTATACATCTCTTGGAAAAGGGTAAAAGCTAAACCTTATTTATCTTAAGAGTCACAAACTAGATTGTTTAACCCCCTTTACACTTAACGGCTTGTTGTAATGTAACTGTCTTTGTAAATTCTCGAATTATTGCCTGACTGTCAGCTTATAACCACTGTCATTTATTTACCTCATTGTGAAAACCACATAGGCGTGTCTTGTTGACATTTGGGTTGTTAATCTTTTTCATGATGTTAGTTTGTTAACGTTGCATCCACTTCATTTGGGCAACAATTCGTTCAATGATAAAAGGTGTGTTTTGCAATTATCAAATTAAGATTGTGATGATTGTAGAGTTTAAATAGAATTCAAGAGGTCAAGATTACTAGCAGCCTTTATCAACCTCACATTCTTTGTACAAATCCGTTTTGAGGTTAGAGAGGATTGTTCTATTACCGAATGGTCATGGATAACACTGTTAAATGATCAAATATTCCTTTGTTGTAATAATTTGTTGTTTGTTATTTTTTTCTGCTGGAAGGAAATATTAACATATAAATTAATTATAACTTATTGTTTCTATTATCTTGTCTCAACCTTCCCCCATATTATACTTATATAATCCAGGCTTGTAAGCGTCCGAGTGGATAAGTATGTGATCGAACACTGAGAGCACAGAGAGAGAACGCGCTCACTAGTGTAATTGTATGCTGTGTGTTACAAGAAAACTGTGACACCTCTTGAGCATCAGGAAGAGGAGCTCTATTTCAAAATATGCCAGTATACAGAGTGGACCACATAAGGTGAGACTGTACATTATCTCAAAAACTAAGCTTTGTATAAAGAACCGTCTGGAATAAAAGTTGCTTGATATTATGGGGAAAGAACATGCTATTTGTTGTGTTTTATTAGGAAAACGTTTGGATGGTCATTTGAGGGTCATGGGACTGTTTTTAAATGGGAACCACATTTTTTTATTTTGTTTTTGCATTCCTAATACAAAACTAAACAGCTTCTCATACACCATTTTTATAAGTACATGGCCTGGTGTAGACAGTTCAACACTGATGACAGGTAAGTACTGAGAATACCAGTTATTGCATACGCATCAGACTTCAGCGTCATAAAGATTCAAGATGATGCCCTTCTACATCGATGCATTTGCCAATTCTCTGAATGAAATATTGATGTGCCTGTTAAAGCATGTCTCTGTCAATACTGGAACAAGCATTTCATATGTGCACCTTCACGTTGTCTGGAGTCGTTGGTTTTCAAAATACGCTCTATCTTTGAGGTAACCCCATAAGAAAAAGTCGGGGGATATAAGATTAGGAGACCGAGCAGGCCAATTGACGGGAACTGTACGTCCTATCCAACGATCACAGTAATTGTTATTTAAAACATCCTGAGCAGTACGCGCTTAGTGCACAGGGCATCCGTCGTGCTGATACCACATTTGTGTCTTGGTTTCTAATGGTACATCTTCCAAAAATAACGGCAACACCTCCGTTAAAAACTTTGCACCTGTTAAGGTGCCATGAATAAAGTACGGTCCAATTACCTTGGCACCCAAAATCCTACACAACACATAAAACGACCAGGGTCTCCGACGTTCCACTTCTTATAGCCAATGTGGATTGTCCACAGTCCAATAGTGCATATTGTGTAGATTTACTTCACCATGATTTGTGAATGTACACTGATCACTAAAGAATACTACGTGAAAAAAGTTTATATTATTCCGCAGTCTGTCCTGTGCCCACCTACAGAACGTTAGACTATTCACAAAATCATCACCATGTAGTTCTTGATGTAATGACATATGGTAGGGATGGAATTTATGCAGTTTCAATATTCCGAGGATACTGCTTTCGGACATTCCCGCACTGGCAGCTAATGCTTATTAAATTATCGCCAGGCTGAGAGGCTCAGACTGTTGAGCTGCTGGCCTCCTGACCCCAACTTGGCAGGTTTGATCCTGGCTCAGTCCGGTGGTATTTGAAGGTGCTCAAATACGTCAGCCTTGTGTCGGTAGACTTACCGGCACATAAAAGAACTCCTGCGGGACTAAATTCGGCACCTCTGTGTCTCCGAAAACCGTAAAAATAGTTAGGGGGACGTAAAGCACAGGTTAACATGGCATCTACTGTAACGTACGCGTAGGAGTGCTCTGTCTATATCTCGCAGAAACCGCATAACTGGTAGCATATTTGTCCTGCAAGTGTGTACTAAGTCATCTTGTACAAGTGTGGTTCGAGTTGGACATAAATAATAACAGATATGTCCGTCCAGAAAGTAAATAAGCGGATTAATGCTTTTGAAGCAACGATGAAGGACTTTGAGACGCGCCTTCAGTTGTTACCCAGCTCTGCCAACCCCAGGGAAGAGTCCCTAGATTCGTCCAGTCAGGATTTACGAGACTTCCGAGGCACCATCTCCTCCGAACTTGCCGTGCTGAAGGAAGAGCTGTGTGAGTTAGCACGGCAGCTCAACCATCAAGAAGAACTCATTGATGAAGGAGAGCAGTACAGCCGTACAAACTGCCTCCTAATCCATGGAGTCTCCGAGGAACCGCGGGAGGACATTTACGAAAAAGTGAGGGAAACCTTCCGAACGAAGTTGAACGTGGATTTCACGATGGAGAGCTTCGACCGGTGCCACAGGATTGGGCGGCCTCAGCGCTCAGCAGCTGACGTGGTATCGACAGGCAGGCGCCCTATAATAGTTGAATTTATCCGTTACCACGAACGTGACCGAGCGTGGAAGGCGAAGCGGCTCCTGAAGGGCACAAAGGTACTAATCACCGAGTCTCTCACCAAAACCCGAAAGTGCATATTAAACCTTGCTAGGGATCACTTCGGGCCATCCCGTGTCTGGACCCAAGATGGACGCATCGTGATTCACCTTCGTAATGGGACGAAAAGATCCATCACCACTGTCGCGGAACTGGACAGCATAAAAAAATCTGCGAGATAACAGTGACAACATGAAACAGCACAACTCGATAGTGCATCTGCTTGTTATTCATAAGTGTTTTTGTAAGTGTAATATGTGTGTGTCTGTGTGTGTGTTAGTGGTAGTCAGTGTAAGCATTTATCAGGATGTCGAGGTAAGTTGCATGCTATTTCTGTTGTACTATTTTGTTAACATTCCGTTATTCAGCTGATCCAGAGCTCTGTACCTGACACTGACTTTGGCAACATCCCCCCCCCTCTCACCCTGTCAACACTCACCACCGGCTTGCTCCTCAAACAGGCATTATCTCCTCCTACCAACTGTTTACAGTGCTGCCATGTCAATGCACTCTCCCTGGTAGCGCATTTCGACGAAATTAGAGCCATAATGAGGGAAAATAATATCCATATTCTTTATATTAGCAAAAGCTGGCTTACACCGAGCATACCCTCTGGTATGGTACAATTTGACCGGTATTCCCTCTTACGTCATGATAGATCCGATGGCAGAAGAGGAGGTGGGGAGGTCTTGTACTGCAGAAACGACTTAAAAAGCCGGGTGATATGTGTATCATCTAACAATGCACAGCTGGGGCCAGAATTCATGTTTGTTGAAGTCATTATTAACCAACAGAAACTCCTTATAGTTATTGTATACAAGCCGCCCAAAATAACAAATATGACTGAATTTGAATTTCGCTTACTTGACCTACTGCCTAGTTACGACATATCATTGCCATAGGTGACTTCAACATTAACCTACTTACTAAAACGCACAAAACTAAACAATTTATTGACATGTTTTCTTCCTGTGATATGACCATCCTCCGTTTAGAGCCTACTAATCACACTTACACAGAAAACTATGAAACACGCACGCTCATTGACCACTTTGTGACAAATAACCCAAACAAAGTTATAACTCACGGCCAGATTCCAGTCCCAGCCACCTCCATTCATGACCTTATCTACCCATCCTACTCCCTTCGAATGCCAAAATATAAACCTAAGTATGTTATTTCCAGAAACACAAAAGGTATGGATATGGACGAGTTAAGACATGACGCTTACAATCTACCCTGGAATGACATACTCCTATTGGACAATACAAACGCGAAAGTAGACAAGTTTAACTCCCTTGTAATCACTCTGTACGATAAACACGCTCCTAAGCGACAGATAAAGGTTACTCGCCCATCTTGTCCCTGGCTAAATAATGAAATTAAAAACATGATGGCCCACCGCGATGCACTTTAACGACGCTTTGAACGAACTCGTGACCAAGTGACTTCGAAAATTATCGGGTCCTTAGAAATGGAGTTAAACAGCTCGTTAGAAACCGTAAATTTACTTACTTGCAAAACACGACTGCAAACATGAATTCTAGCAGTGCATGGAACACGCTTCGTTCCTTAGGCATAGGGAAACCTCGGCAACAACCTCATGTGCCAGACATACCACTCGATAAGTCAAATGAGTTTTTTACTGAAGAAAGACCACCACCTAATGTACTAACTTCCCCAAACTCAGTACCCAACTCCGTTATAAACCCTTTACCTGACCAACAACTTTTTACATTCCACCCTGTTACTGCTAATAAAGTTTAAAAAGTTTATATTCTATCAAATCAAAAGCCAGGAGTGGATGATATCCCTATAACTTTCTTACACAACATTATTGGTGCTGTTTCACCAATTATTACCCACATTTTCAACTACTGCCTTAAAAACGGAACCTTTCCTTCACTATGGAAACTAGCTAATGTCATCCCTGTGCCTAAGAAACCTGACCCCTCCCTACCATCCGACTACAGACTAATTTCTATCTTACCAGCGATTTCAAAAGCACTCGAGCATCTGGTTCATGAGCAGGTGTTGGAATACTTAAACAACCATTCTCTCCTAGACCCATTGCAATCTGGCTTCAAGAAGGAACACAGCACAGCAACTGCCCTGCTCAAAGTGACTGATGACATACGGCACGCAATAGACCAAAGACTGGTGACAATACTTACTCTCCTCGATTTCAGTAGCATATTTGACACTATAAACATCCAGACTCTATTAAACAAGATGCAATCTTACTACTTCGATCAACGAACTATTAATTTCTTTTCATCGTAACTCAAAAATCGCGCGCAACAAATTATAACTCTTGATCAAACCTCTCACTGGCTAACCAGGAAGGAAGGCACGCCGGAGGGTATTGTTTTAGGCCCATTGCTCTTTATCTTGTACATAAACGACATTTCATCTAATTTAAAGAATTGTAGCTACCATCTTTATGCGCAGGGTAGTGTTTTAGGCCCATTGCTCTTTATCTTGTACATAAACGACATTTCATCTAATTTAAAGAATTGTAGTTACCATCTTTATGCGGACGACTTACAAATTTACTGTCACTGTAAGCCCTCTGATTTGCCTCATGCCATAACAAGCATCAATGCTGACCTTCAGCGACTTAATGCTTACTCCTTGAAAAATTCCCTCCTTCTTAACCCCTCCAAGACACAAGCAATCATTATTGGCTCTCAAAAATTGTTGGCCACACTAAGATACGAAACTATTCCTCCAGTTATACTGAATGGTAGAGTTATTCCATTCAGCCAAACTGTGAGAAATCTTGGAGTGACAATGAAAGAAATATTAAATTGGTCTGAATATATTGCGAATGTGTGTAAAAAAATATTTTCGATACTTCATTCGGTGAAAAGAAACAGCGATATTTTACCTTGTAATGTGAGAGTGAAACTCATACAAACGCTAGTGCTTCCTGTCCTCGACTACTGTGACACCATTCTGGTAGATGCAACAAAAGAGCAGACTTCGAAACTTCAGCGAGCGCTTAATTGTTGCCTTGGATTTATATACAGTCTAAGTTATGATACACATGTCACACCATACTATCACATTATTTCATGGCTGAAACCTGACAAACGACGAACGTATCACATACTGATACAGATATACAGACTGCTCTCTGAAGACAGACCACTATACATTTCATCCCAGCTTAAGTATTTGTACTCCTTTCACAACAGTAATACCCGCTCTGGCTCCTCCCTTTCTATTCCTGTTCATCGATCCTCTATGTACAACAATTCCTTTGTTGTGGCAGGTTCTAGACTTTGGAATTCCTTGCCTGTCAGTGTCAGAAATTCCACCCGATTACTTAAATTTAAGACTGCTTGCCGAGACTACCTGCTGAATGCAGCTGACTAACTTGTATGACTGGAAGATCGAATGAATGTGAGTTAGAAAAGTGTAATGTATTTTTGTGTAGGTTATTATTTACTATATAATATTATGTACTCAAACTCTGCTCTCAATGATGTATCACTACAGTGGTTAAGTGTAAGAGAGGGCCAAGAGCCCTAACATTGCCACCTACAAAGGAATAATAAATAAAAATAAATTATTTAAATTATTGTTTATTAATCAACCATCTATTCAATACATAAAAATCTTAAAATTAGGATTTTATCCTTATTACATTAGTTGGAATGGGACATATTTCACCTTTCTGCAGGCATCTTCAGCCATCGTATCACTAGAGCCCTGCGTGGATATCTATATATATAAAATAAGAGTTTTGTCTGTACATTGCTCAGAATTTGAAAAGAATGGTATTTCTGTATCGGTCATGTCCACAGTAACAAGAAAATGCATTTTTTACTTTTCCGTAATTTCTGTCTGTCTGTCTGTCTGTCTGTATGTATGTATGTACACGCATCATGAGAAAACGGCTGAAGAGAATTTAATGAAAATCGGAATGTAAAGTCGGGTGATGAACTGCTACAATCTAGGCTATAAATTATTTTAATCACGCTGAGTGAAATGGTAGTTTAGGGGAAGGCCTGAAATTTAATTCTCAAATATTTATGTTATTAGTGGTCGTGTCTTAATGAAAATTGCTAGACAAAGATGGGAAATAAGTCGCTACAATATAGACTATACAAGCTGAGAAAAATGGTAGTTTAGGGGAAGGCCTAAAATTTAATTGTCAAATATTTATTTTATTAGTGGTCGTATCTTCACGAAAATTGGTATGCAAAGTCGGGGAATAGGTCGCTATAATCTAGGCTATCAATAATGTTATTCGCACTGAGTGAAATGGTAGTTTAGGGGAAGGCCTGAAATATCTATATATATAAAATAAGAGTTTTGTCTGTACATTGCTCAGAATTTGAAAAGAATGGTATTTCTGTATCGGTCATGTCCACAGTAACAAGAAAATGCATTTTTTACTTTTCCGTAATTTCTGTCTGTCTGTCTGTCTGGCTGTCTGTATGTATGTACACGCATCACGAGAAAACGGCTGAAGAGAATTTAATGAAAATCGGAATGTAAAGTCGGGTGATGAACTGCTACAATCTAGGCTATAAATTATTTTAATCACGCTGAGTGAAATGGTAGTTTAGGGGAAGGCCTGAAATTTAATTCTCAAATATTTATGTTATTAGTGGTCGTGTCTTAATGAAAATTGCTAGACAAAGATGGGAAATAAGTCGCTACAATATAGACTATACAAGCTGAGAAAAATGGTAGTTTAGGGGAAGGCCTAAAATTTAATTGTCAAATATTTATTTTATTAGTGGTCGTATCTTCACGAAAATTGGTATGCAAAGTCGGGGAATAGGTCGCTATAATCTAAGCTATCAATAATGTTATTCGCACTGAGTGAAATGGTAGTTTAGGGGAAGGCCTGAAATATAATCTATATATATAAAATAAGAGTTTTGTCTGTACATTGCTCAGAATTTGAAAAGAATGGTATTTCTGTATCGGTCATGTCCACAGTAACAAGAAAATGCATTTTTTACTTTTCTGTAATTTCTGTCTGTCTGTCTGTCTGTCTGTATGTACACGCATCACGAGAAAACGGCTGAAGAGAATTTAATGAAAATCGGAATGTAAAGTCGGGTGACGAACCGCTACAATCTAGGCTATAAATTATTTTAATCACGCTGAGTGAAATGGTAGTTTAGGGGAAGGCCTGAAATTTAATTCTCAAATATTTATGTTATTAGTGGTCATGTCTTAATGAAAATTGCTAGACAAAGATGGGAAATAAGTCGCTACAATATAGGCTATACACGCTGAGAAAAATGGTAGTTTAGGGGAAGGCCTAAAATTTAATTGTCAAATATTTATTTTATTAGTGGTCGTATCTTCACGAAAATTGGTATGCAAAGTCGGGGAATAGGTCGCTATAATCTAGGCTATCAATAATGTTATTCGCACTGAGTGCAATGGTAGTTTAGGGGACGGCCTGAAATGTAATCTGTATATAAAATAAGTGTTTTGCCTGCGCATTGCTCAGAATTTGAAATGAATGATATTTCTGTATCTGTCATGTCAACAGTAATAAGAAAATGCATTTTTTATTTTTCCGTAATGTCTGTCTGTCTGTCTGTCTGTCTGTCTGTCTGTCTGTCTGTACCCGCATCAATAGAAAACGGCTGAAGGGAATTTAATGAAAATCGGTATGTAATGTCGGGTGATGAACCACTGCAATCTAGGCTACAAATTATTTTATTCACGTTGAGTGAAATAGTAGTTTAGGGGAAGGCCTGAAATGTAATTCTCAAATAAGTTATTTATGTTATTAGTGGTCGTATCGATAAATACTATATAACTAACATAATTTTAGATATGTCGTAAGTTAGTGGTAGTTATTAAATTTCCGATCACTTATGTCTTATACATTGTTACCGCACCGCATATAATCAGAGATATTCATGAATTTGGATTTTTGGTCCTAAGTCCATATCAGCGCCGAGTCACGAGAAAACGGGTAAACAGAATTTAGTGAAAATCGGTGTAAAGTCTGAGAATAAGGAACTGCAGTCTACGATATAAATAATTTTGTAAGACACCCTAATATCACAGAGTCGAAAGAAAACTAATGTGAAGGCCTACAATATAGAAAGCTCATAAACTTTATCAACAATAACATTACATTGACCATTGTTTGTTGTGATGTGCTTTTTGTCTTCTGTTTCCTCTCATCCCCGATAGATAGGATTACTGCAGCGTACCGAGGTTTTTTTAATTTGCTTGACGTCGCACCGACACAGGCAGGTCTTATGGCGACGATGGGATAGGAAATGAATAGTGGTGTGAAGGAAGCGGCCTTGGCTTTAAAGTACAGCCTGGTGTGACTGGTGTGAAAATGGGAAACCACGGAATACCATCTTCAGGGTTGCCGGCAGTGGGTTTCGAATCCACTATCTCCCGGATGCAAGCTCACAGCTGCACGCCCCTAACCACACGGGCGACTGGCCTGGTCGTATCGACTGTAACAGCCTGCCTGTATATTGGCGGGAAGTAGCTGGGGAGTAAGATAACTTTCTTCTTTAGCATGCCATTCCTCTGGTTCATACATTTTCTGATATATCTGGTACGTAACACACTGGTTCATCATAGTACTCGAGCTATTCAATCCCTACTTTGAGGCACTGATTGGAATGAGTAGTGTGCATATTTAACGGAACAATGACAGAGGAGTGTTCACGGCAGTCTGCGACCTGGTTATTCCAGCTCTGGAACTTTGGACTCTTAGATCGGCACCGTAGTACTGTTCGTTGAAAGTGAGAAAGTGTGCGGTTTTTCATTTGATCGAGTATTTTATATGATAACATTGCTTTCAATCGCTACATTCCTACTGACGTTTTTGTGATGACCTACGTTGAATTCAGTTAGGAAAACCATCAAGAAGTCAGTCTTTCTGAGAATCCCGTAGCGAAGCACGGGTACATCAGCTAGTACAAAATAATATCCGCATCCATTCCGCATCAGCACTTCCTTCATCCACACCCGCATCCGCGAATTGTTATCTGTGGATATTGTAAATATTTAACTGCAGTCTATTACACCTAAGGTATTGAAACTGATAGACCTGTTAACATAAAACAATAGGCTTGACACCTGGCACTAGAACCCCTACAGTCACAGGTTTATGAGAGATTTTCTCTTGCGACAACTAAGGACATATTGACCTTCCTTCCTTCCTTCCTTCCTTCCTTCCTTCCTTCCTTCCATTAATTGCGGACAGGCAGGAGTCAGGTAGGCTCAGGTCAGATTTACGGCTTTATGGCCTCAAGGCTCTTTATATATCACAATTCTCCCATACCACTGTCAAGGGTCGCCTAATCAGAAGCAAAAATAAGGGTATACCTGAGTGAAAAACAATAAACGACACTATTTAGAAATTATCAGCAAAATTATCTGCACTAGCATAGAGTTTGTATCCACCAAGACACTAACTTCGCAGATATCCGCATCCGTGCAGGGCTCTACGTATCACCTCAAGATTCAGGATCCTGATTTCTGTTAAAATGTGTATTAGAATTTGATATTTATATACTTAAAACTTATTAAGCAAGTCCTTATGAAATAGTTGAAACATGGTTGTGATGATGTATTAAAGTATTAGATCAACAGTCTAAACTGTAATCACCAGGTGAGTCGACCGTGCGGTTAGGAGCGCGCGGCTGTGAGCTTTCATCCGGGAGATAGTGGGTTCAAATCCCACTGTTGGCAGCCCTGAAGATGGTTTTTCATGGTTTCCCATTTTCACACGGCCACAGCAGCTTCCTTCCAACTCCTAGGCCTTTCCTTTCCCATCGTCACCATAAGATCTATCTGTGTCGGTGCGACGTCAAGCCACTAGCAAAAAAAAAAAAAAAAAAAAAAAAACTGTAATCAATAATTAACTATATCTAGGATACATTGTATAGCATATGGTGCTAATATTACATAATCTATAAATCTATTATAATTTCATTGTTTGAACTATAGAAAACACATTCCAACAGGAAATACCTGTTAACATCATCACAACCATGTTTCAACTATTTCATAAGGACTTGCTTAATAAGTTTTAAGTAAATAAAAGTTGTTGTGTTGTTGTTTGAGTCATCAGTCCATAGACTGGCTTGATGCAGCTCTCCATGCCACCCTATCCTGTGCTAACCTTTTCATTTCTACGTAACTATTGCATCCTACATCTGCTCTAATCTGTTTGTCATATTCATACCTTGGTCTACCCCTACCGTTCTTGCCACCTACACATCCTTCAAAAACCAACTGAACAAGTCCTGGGTGTCTTAAGATGTGTCCTATCATTTTCTCTCTTCTTCTCGTCAAATTTAGCCAAATCGATCTCCTCTCACCAATTCGATTCAGTATCTCTTCATTCATGATTCGATCTATCCATCTCACCTTCAGCATTCTTCTGTAACACCACATTTCAAAAGCTTCTATTCTCTTTCTTTCTGAGCTAGTTATCGTCCATGTTTCACTTCCATACAATGCCACGCTCCACACAAAAGTCTTCAAAAACATCTTTCTAATTCCGATATCAATGTTTGAAGTGAGCAAATTTCTTTTCTTAAGAAAGCTCTTCCTTGCTTGTGCTAGTCTGCATTTTATGTCCTCCTTACTTCTACCATCGTTGGTTATTTTACTACCCAAGTAACAATATTCATCTACTTCCTTTAAGACTTCGTTTCCTAATCTAATATTTCCTACATCACCTGCCGTCGTTCGACTGCACTCCATTACTTTTGTTTTGGACTTATTTATTTTCATATAAAATTCTAATACACATTTTAACAATAAATCAGGATCCTGACTTAATGTTTAAGTGATACGATGGCTGAAGATGCCTGCAAAAATGCGAAACATGGCCCATTCCAACTAATGTAACAAGGATAAAATCCTAATTTTAAGACTTTTATGTATTGAATAGGGGGTTGATTAATAAATAATTAATAAATTAATAAGTATACTGAATTTCAATACGGATTTACAATGATACTAATTACTTGCAATCTGTTAGATAATGTGCGAGAACTGACATGGGGGTCGTAATTCACTGCAGCTAGCACCTCAACTGCCCTATCGCTGTGCATAGTGGTTCGCCTGCACCACCTTTTCTTTGACTGAACACCGTGGCATTAATTAAGGTACAGCCCCAGCATTTGCCTAGTGTGAAAATGGGAAATGACGAAAAAACCATATTCTGGGTTGCAGACAGTGTGGTTCGAACCCACTATCTCCCGAATGCAAGCTGATAATCCTACAGCCTAAACCTCTCCTCAGCTGCATAGTAAACTACAAATTGTTGCTCCTTACTTTTTGTATGGCTCTCATATATTGATCCAGTACAATTTGTGGCACAATAAATGTATTCATGATTTTATGTATCTGTAGTGTTCTCTTTAATATATGCTAACAGACCAGTTTCAATAACAAAACATGTACAAAAAAAAGTACTATGAAAAGTACACTATTTAAATAGAGGGCAATCAAAAATTGTATTAGAGGTCTGTATTCTTATTAATGAAGCATTCATACCAAACTGACTTTGATGTTCAATTCTAAGTAGGCCTTTACTTTATATCGTAAGAGTAGTCAAACTATTGCTCTAATATGTTTAACAGCAGTTACTCAATAAAATATAAGTTGACCCAATGTTAAATTCTGGTTAACGCAGCTGAAGAATCTAAGCTGGCCTAATGTTAAATTCCGATTAACATAGCAGGGCCAAGTAATCTATGTAGAACGAAGAATCGGATAAAATAACTACCATATTTACTCACATAACTCTCATCGCACAATTTACACACCCTGATTCCTTTAGTTCAAAGTGGGGGGAATTTCTTTTATATATTTGGCACACTCTTTTTCCAAGCATTTACTATGGAGTTCCGTAAGCGTTGTGAATGTACATAGCAAGTAGCAACTTTTCTGTGTTGAAATGTGGCATTTTCAAATTGTGGGGTTCAACTAGTTCAGTATGTGAGTCAGGGCTGACATGAAGCAGTAACACACATACTGTTACATATGTATTACGAGGACGGTTTGAAAAGTTCTCGGAATCACCACTAGATGTCAGTGCTAGAGCAACGAGATTCCTGCGCATTAATCACACATCCTTTGTGAGTGAACATGTGACGCGTAGTGCTCTAGCTGCAGGAGTGTGATAGTGACGACTCTTTGTTGTTGTTCCCGCGTAGTGATTTGTGACAATGGAAAGAACTGAGATTCGAGCAGTGATTAAATACTTTGTAAAGAAAGGTATGAAAGCAAAGGAAATTCATGCCGACTTTCAGAACACACTGGGGGACTCTGCTCCTTCATTTTCAACTGTTGCCAAGTGGACCAGCGAGTTTAAATTTGGTCGGGAGAGCTTGGATGATGATCCGCGTAGTGGACGACCAAAAAGTGTTACGACCCCAGAATTTATCGCAAAAGTGCATAAAATGGTCATGGAGGATCGTCGACTAAAAGTGCGGGAGATTGCTGAAGCTGTAGGGATGTCTTCTGAACGGGTATATTATATTTTAACCGAATAATTGGGTATGAAAAAGTTATCCGCAAGATGGGTGCCGCGGCTCTTGACACTGGACAATAAACACACCAGACTGGAAATGACCGAACAAAGTCTGGGCCGTTTCAAGTGCAACCAACAAGATTTTTTGCGCCGCTTTGTGACTACAGATGAAACTTGGGTCCACTACTATACCCCAGAGACAAAACAGCAGTCAAAGCAGTGGAAACATGCTGATTCACCACCAACAAAGAAAGCAAAGGCAGTGCGTTCGGCCGGAAAGGTCATGGCCTCAGTTTTCTAGGATGCAAAAGGCATTCTGCTGATAGATTATCTTCCTACTGGCCAAACAATTACGGGGCAATACTATGCAAACCTCCTAGACCAACTACAGGAAAAGATATGCGAAAAAAGCCTGGTTTGGCAAGGAAAAAGGTCATCTTTCATCAGGACAACACTCCGCTAAACACAAGTGTTATTGCCATGGCAAAACTTCATGAACTGGGGTACGAATTGTTGCCACATCCACCTTATTCACCTGATTTGGCACCATCAGACTTTCATCTATTCCCCAAGCTGAAAATTTTCCTCGGTGGACGGAGATTTTCTACAAGGGAAGAACTGACAGCCGAATTGGAGAGGTATTTTGCAGGCCTGGAGGAATTTCATTTTCGAGATGGGATCAAGGCATTGGAACATCGCTGGACCAAATGCATTAGTCTACAGGGAGACTATGTTGAAAAATAAAAGCAGTACATTCCGAGAACTTTTCAAACCACCTACGTATATTCTATGCGAGAGCTTCACGTGTGTTCTGTGATCTCATAACTGCTTGTAATCAAATCCACAGGGAGGGATCATGCAATTAAGACTGTATTCTTCTTCCCCCCTACCATTTAGCACATTACACGGGGTCTCCTTTCTGGTTAGTCTCTTCCACAGGACTCTGTTGTGAATGTCTTTGGGGTTGAGATCATCGCACATATCATCATATAAACTGGTGTTAATCAATGACGAGGTTCACAGGAATAGGCCAGTGGGGTGTTAACTTTTCAGTGTCCAAATGCAATGTGCAGTACTGGCAGAAACAGAAAAAGAGCACTTCAAGCTACGATAAAAGTCGTTAACCCGGGA
This sequence comes from Anabrus simplex, assembly GCF_040414725.1. Classification (NCBI taxonomy): domain Eukaryota; kingdom Metazoa; phylum Arthropoda; class Insecta; order Orthoptera; family Tettigoniidae; genus Anabrus; species Anabrus simplex. The sequence continues at coordinate 180,865,413 of NC_090266.1, forward strand.
GAGGGTGCGCACGGTGAAAATCTCTGCACTTTTTAAATTTTGTTTCTATGAGAATGTGACTAACTTGCACATGTGCTTGTGTTATTGTTCTCTGTGATTTTGGAAACCAACCATCAAGGTTAGTTTATTTCCACCTCTAACTCTGTTGCAGTGGCGATTCTTACTGTTGGATACTGAATTCTCTGAGCGTGGCTCTTGCTGACACATTACATTTTTGTGCTTTCCATGTGAGTGTGACTGTGTTAGATTCAGTATATGATATTATTTACTCATGCCTTTTAGTTTATTAGCATAATGGATATCGCCGATGAGGAAAGGAGTAATAAACTGCTTATGAGTGTGGAAAAAGAATTTGATCGGAATGACTCACTTTTACAGGCGCAGATTTCGGCTCGTCTTAATTTTGATGGAAGGTGAAATTGATGAAGATACTGAACTGACTGTAGATTCAGAAGAAGAATGCTAGGCAGAAGAAGATAAAGTTGAAGAAAGTGCTCATGAGATGGATAGTGAAGTATCAGTAGACTAGGAACATGGAGGGAAGATTCCGCCATATAACACTGAAGCTACCCCACAATACACTGACAAAGACGGCAAAACTGTTTGCAATATTCATTGTGCTAAAAAAATGCAGTAATACGAGACGAAATATTGTAATTCATTTACCGGGCCCTAAAGGGGAGTCTAGGAATATTCATACCCCTTTACAGGAGTGGAAGTTATTTTTTCCAAACAGTGTAATGAACGACATAGTAATGTACACCAATATATGGGCTGAGAAGAAACGTGATAAATTTCAAAAGCACCGTGACGCGAAAGAGACTGCATCTTGCAGAAATTAAAACCATGATTGTACTTTTGTATCTGGCTGGAATTTATAAGGTATAGCACCTCAACCTTTCTGATTTATGGAGCACAGATGGAACTGGAATCAAACTGTTTTGAAATACTAGGTTTCGTAGAAGATGTAGTTACAAGCAATAAATTTTTATTATGACCGACAGAACTAAGATCGAAAAGTTTTCTGATTTAGGAAACTGACTTGATATATTCTAATAACGACCCAGTTTATGTAGTGACTAAATATTACACCTATTGCACAAACAAGTGTCATTTTACTTATAGCCGAATAAATAAGGAATGGCTCAAACGCAGCATCCTTTATTGCGAGCTCATACCCACACGGAGCAAAGTTCTGTGCGGACCCTTTCGTGTAACCAAACATCACGTGGCCTCTCCTGGGTTAAGTGTTCAGCATCCCAAAAACTAGTCACTTTCAGCAAGTAGATGAAAAACTTATGGAATATGAGATATCGTTGTGTAACAGCAGATATGCTGTTCGTCATGAAATGCTATATTTTCGTGGGCTTGAAGCACCTGCAGCACATGAAATTAGCATCTCAGATTTTAACGTAAGCTGAAGCTGAATGGCGAAGTTTCTGAACAGAAAACTTCCATCGTATGTGGTTCTAAAACAAAAAATCATGCCAAAAGTTGAATTTCCACAAGGGATCTAGATTCGCATACAAGAAAAAAGGTGGATGGATCCGTTGTTATACGACTGGATACTAATGGTTTGGGAATCTCTCCTTCAAAGCCTGGCTCTTCTCTTGTTGGATAGTTTTCCTGGCCACTAGACGGACAATACCAAGAAGTTATTGAAAACTATGCAAACTGATTTGATCGCAATTCCTAGTGGACTGACCTCTGTCCTTCAACACTGCAGTAAACAAGCCTGTAAAGGACCATATACAAAAGTTCTATCATGGCTGGATGAACGAAAATGTGCATGAACTTATTCCAGCACACAATATTTGGAAACCATCTATAGAACTTTTTTGCCAGTAGATTTCTTTGCCAGGATTTCTTCAGAGATAAATGAAAAGTTTAAAAAGCCCAGGTATCTCAAGTATGTTTAGATGAAAGTGGAGATGATTTGTTTTGGAAAGATACAAGATGTTGCAGCAGCAGTTCTTCCTGAAGTAGTGATGATTAACATAAAAGATGAAGATTTTCTTCTTTTTGTTGGTATGCTATTATATATGGATGGGAATGGCACCCTAGCTAATTCGTATTTATTTTGCTTCAGGTGTTATCATCAGCTTACAATAGGAAGAATATCTTTCTAGTACCCATAGGGTACAAAGTCTGATCAAAAAGTTTCCAGACTATCTTTTTTGATGAAAAAGTACATTATGTACTGACATTTGAACATCATTTCCTTTGAAATACTCATCTTGTGCAGCAATGCACTGGTCCCAGCATATCCGCCACTGCTGGAATGAAGCTTTCCAGTCATTCTGCAACAACAACTCCAGAACTTTTTGCAGTTCATGCTGGATTTTGCCAATGGTGTAAGAAGAGTGAAGTTCCAGTTGCATCATCATCTTTAGAAAAAGGAAGAAGTCGGTAAGAGCAAAATGCAGAAAGTAGGTTGGGTGCAGAAGGGATAACATGTTGTGTTTGGTGAGAAACTCGCACGCAAGAAGTGCTCGGTGAGAGGGTGCATTTACTCCAGGGAGTATATGTTCTACCGCAAATGCTGCAGAATGTCTCGGTAAAACATTCTCGTGAGGGTCTGAATTCGCGATAGATGATGCCACGGATGTCTCAAAACATGAGCAGAGTCTTTGTTATTTTATGGCTTAATCTCATCTTCTTTGGTCTTTGAGATGATGAGCTCTTCTATTCCAAAGACCCAAAAACTGTCACTGGTGATGATACTGGACGTGACGGATGATAATCCACGGCACGTTCACAGAAATCTTGGTGCACTGCAAGGCAATGTTCAATCTGCTCATGGGTCAGAAACGTGGGGGGAGGGGAGGGGGTGCAATCTTGACAGCGAGATTCTACGTATTTAAATCAAATGTTATGATTGTCTGCATCATATTGACTTACACTGTAGGTACACAAAATTTCTTATAAAGAAATTGCATGAGCTCAATCCACCTATTCAACACAGTACATATAAACATTTAACAAAAGTGTATGTTTAGAACCGGTACACTTTGTTTCTAAGGAAAACAGAGATTTCAAAACAAAGAAGTGACATATTGGTATGTAATAATTAGAGAAAATATCAATTAACAATATTGTTCATGTCTAGAAATGTATATAATTTAGATTCAAACAATAAATACTTGGGATTTTTAGGTCATTTTTTGTTAGTTTTTAGGACATTTCATAATAATTTTAAGGTCATTTTAAAGGTAATTTTTTAGCATTTTTAGGTCAACAAAATCCGGGCCCTGATCATCAGCCATATTTTTTACCTTAAGAATAGATCAGGTACCTGATTGGAAATGACTTATGAATGCTGTTAAAAACTATGTCTTGTAAAATGGATTAGAGATCGTTAAACAACTATTACAATATAAAATGTAGTATACTATTACTTAACAATATTTGTGTTAATATTTGAGTCTAAAACCATGACAATTATTTGAGGATTATGACATAGGTGGTTGGTTCTTGATATTAAAAGATATTACAATAGAGATAAAAATCAGAAAGCACATTCCATTTAATTGTCAAATGACATGCTGTTAAAAATTTGAGGGAAGTTGAGCATTGGCACCGCCACTAAAATTGCTCACAGTCCGAGTAAAACCAAGGACAAATTGTCTCCCCTTTTACATCCTGGGGTATACCAAATTCCCTGTACGTGCGGTAAGGTACACAACGGCCAAACATGCTGGTCCATTGGTACTAGAGGTCTGCATTATCTCTGATTTTTACCGGCAAGTACCGCTCGCCTCTCTGGCTCTCGGGAGTATGCGGCCGAGCGTCCTGTGCAGCCGGTTGCGGGCTACCGATCATCAGTGACTGGCCGAGCGCGCCAAACGCTCGGTCGGTCGCCAGTAACCGGCGGACTCAGTGCTAGCCAGCCAGCGAGCTGCGCTTCACCGGACTCGGGATCATAGGCCACTACTTTACATTAATCCTCACCTATTTCTTTTACAAATGTCTTTCGTTTTTTACTATAGTTCTATAACCTAAATATTACAATTGTATATGTTACATTTGAAGTGTGTTAATACGTTGCAGACTATTGGATTTTCGTCGTTGAGGTGATCATGTATTCCAATAATTGTAATGTTATGAACTGTAAAGTCTTCATGTAGTATTTTGTTCCGTTCGCTAGATAAACGGGGACACTGTAATAGTGGGCTATGTGTAGCCTATCTCCAGACTCGGCCACATATACACTGTACTAATATCAAATGCAGGATCAACAAGGAATGCAGGATTGTTTTTAAACAAATACTCATCGATTTTCTTTTTACAAGCGTTAATTTATAAACAAATTATGACCTGTAAATAAAGTTATATGTGAATCATAACTATACAATTCGTTTTTCGTCATTGGTGCTGCCTGATGCACAGGATTCATTTGTGTTCCTGGAGCTACTACTACAGCTGGTGGTTTTCACTTCTTCCTGTGAAGTAAATGAAAGTAGAATCATACATTTATAGCGTTTGAGGCATGTTTCCTTTCTTGTGATTACGTGGTATGTTCAGAATACTTACGAAATTGTGATGGATCAATAAGAGATCATCCACCTTGTCTGATTCCAAGCACGATCTTTTGCTGGACAGCAGGTGACCGGCCTAGCTAACATTTCTCTCGCTGGCAGCACTAGTGGCAGGAATGCAGAGTACTCTTCTGGCTACTACCGACAGCCTTGGAAATAACTCCGCATGCGCTTTCCACCACTACAAAATGTTTTTTTTGCTAGTTGCTTTACGTCGCACCGACACAGATAGGTCTTATGGCGACGATGGGATAGGAAAGGGCTGGGAGTGGGAAGGAAGCGGCCGTGGCCTTAATGAAGGTACAGCCCCAGCATTTGCCTGGTGTGAAACTACAAAATGTGTCCTTCGGCACAGCTACAGTTGGATTTGTAGAGCGAAAGGTACCTGTCGATATCATTAGTAGTATTTGTGTGTCCATCTTAGTCGTCCTCATCCGAACCCCAGTCCACCTTGGACTTTTCATGGGAAGAACTTGGTCACTGTTTGCTTGAATGGGTTCTAAAAATGAACAAAACATCCGTAATGCATTCCTGTCACCTTTAAATATGTATAAAACTTAGGATTACTGTTTATTAAAATGCTATACTTCCAGTGCGTTCCTAGACTATATATATATATATATATATATATATATATATATATATATATATATCGCAAAAATGACATTAAAACGCATAGTTGAATTTTTAGGCTGCGAAACCCTTCCCAAATATTGTACATTTTAGACGGCATAATTGCTAATCTAACGAAAGGTGGAAGATTAGGCAAACAAACATTCGTTTTGTTGTCATTAACGCTTACCGGCCCGTACTTAAAGACATGATACTGTAGCCTATAGGCATTTGGGCTTATGCCTTATTTTCTTGACACGGCATAAGCCCAGAGTGATTCGACCTTACCATTTACAGCCAGTTCCGAGCACAATCGTCGAACTTTAGCATACGCGACCTGCTTTTCTTCTGCTGTGACTTTCTTCAAGTGACGTCGTGATAGCCATAGAACCGTGGCAACGTAATTTGCGCTTCTCTCTGATGAAGTATGCTGCTCTCGTTTTTATTTTCGTCATGCACTGAAAAGGATAAACAATATATACATAATTAAATCCGATAATTCAGCAAGTTTATAAACGATCGTAACTTATAAAAGTATTTCTTACTTCGTTGTCACTCTCTTCTGATTCACAATGATGTAACAGACGCGTGTACCAAGGCAGCACAAGTTCCAGCCTTGTTACACTTTCCAAATCCAAACTCGCTTCTTTAAAGGGGTTAGAAAAGCGATAACTTCTCGTACGCACTCTTCACGGAAAGTTTCTAAGTGTTTCGATTGCCCGCGGGATTCTAGTAGATCTCGAAGATCGTCAATTTGACTTATGATGGAATTGAGCATTAACAGTATACTGTTCCACCGCGTTACAGCTTCTTGCTTCACAGAGTGCTGCAGACGCCCCGAGTGACCCTATCTCTTCAAATAGCCTACTATAGCTCTTGCTGATAGCAGACACGACAGGATTTCAGGAGCTTCGTTTTCTAAAAACGCCTCTTAAATGTGTGACGAAGCGCAGTCATCAGGCAGTGATCAAAGTAAGGCAAACGCTCGTAAGATTCAAGTGCCTTCTTCATATTAGCTCCTTGGTCGGTGACAAAGTAAATTTTGCAAGATCATTCTTGTTAATTGCTAACTCAAGCAACCGCTCTTCGATTTCGTGCCGAATGTTATCTCCTGTCTTAGGTATGTCCGGAAACTCAGTTGTTAGCAAAACAAGCGTTTCTAGCTGCCACTCATTGTTAACATAATGCGATGTCACAGTCAAAAACTTTCTCTTCTTGTAGTTATCAGACCACAGATCACTGTCTAGAGCGCACATTTTGTTCTTTATGGCACATATTAGCTTGGGCACCATTGTCGCCCGTATTTTGTCGGCCTTTTCTTTAACATGCCGTGATACAGTGGTAGGGTGCGGAAGAACATCATCTATATTGACTTTGCCATAAGTGGCGCCAACATTGATGAGCACCTGCGAGTAAATCTTGAAGCCAATCTTACTACAAGTGTTTAACGGTAGCAAATCTATTCCACTCATCGACCAACTTATCAACACCAACTTTCTTTATGCTGCTTGGTACTGCACGTGTTCGGTGGAATTCTGATCCTCAGTTACTTTTGCAGCGTCAAATCATACCTGCTGTGCTTGGCTTGTAAGAAAGTACAGTATCACATGTGGCACACTGCACGAACCCAAAAGAAGCCTGCGTGACAGGATCCACTACAAGTGCAAAGGATTTCCAAGCTTCACTCTTCGCCTTCTCTTCGGACATATCTTTGTTCTTCAGGACTAACGAGACGCTCCTAATTCTCTCCAGAATACTTCTCTTCGTTTCTTGAATGCAGCGTTTACGATCTATACTTGGTTGATCCATAACGCTGTCTGCACTGCTCAAAGGCCAGTCACCAACTGATTTTACACACGATTTCTAATGAATTCCGCACTGTAGAGCGCGTGGCGGTTTTACTATCACCGACCGGGATTATGATTTCGCTCGAGCGCCCGGCAGTGCTCGACACTTCCACTGATCGCCGAGAGGTGAAGGACGACCGGCCACATGGTCCATCAGACGGCCACAGCCTTATCGCAGCGTGGGCTTTTCCCAGCCGTCGAGCAGCGGCACGAAGTGGGCAATGCTCGAGCGGTTGTTTTCTTCAAATTGCAGAGCTCTAATTGGTACCTGTATCAAAAAACACAAACGTAATATTCATCTCAACCAACCAGACAAATCTGCAATACCTGAGCACACTCTATCGTCGGGTCATGATGTCATGTTCCAAGATGCTCGAGCTCTTACCCACACTAGACACTACAGGTCCAGGATTATATGGGAAGCTGTGGAAATACGTAGAAATCCTAACAATTTCAACAGGGACACCGGCTATCAATTAAGTAATACCTGGTTGCCAGCCATTAAGAATTTACGTAGGTAGTTCCCTTCCCTGTCCCCTTCACTATTGTTATTCCGTCTCAGTGTTTTCCAAATGCTAGAAATGAAGAGGGCAGAAAAGAATACAGGCGATTAAAGAATGAAGTGGATAGAAAGTGCAAGGTAGCTAAGGAGGACTGGCTGAAGGAAAAGTGCAAGGATGTCGAAGGTTGTACGGTCCTAGGAAAGGTAGATGCTGCATGCAGGAAAATCAAGGAAATCCTTGGAGAAAGGAAATCTAGGTGTATGAATATTAAGAGCTCAGATGGAAAGCCACTTCTAGGGAAAGAAGACAAAGCAGAAAGATGGAAGGAACATATCCAACAGTTGTATCAAGGTGAAGATGTAGATAATTTGGTTCTGGAACAAGAAGAGGATGCTGATGAAATGGGAGACGCAATTTTGAGGTCAGAGTTTGACAGAGCTGTGAGCGAACTAAATAGGAACAAGGCACCTGGAATTGATGACATTCCCTCTGAATTACTGACTGCCTTAGGAGAAACCAGCATGGCAAGGTTATTCCATTTAGTGTGTAAGATGTATGAGACAGGAGAAGTCCCATCCGATTTTCGGCAGAATGTTGTTATACCGATTCCCAAGAAAGCTGGTGTTGACAGGTGTGAAAACTATCGCACCATTAGCTTAGTATCTCATCCCTGCAAAATTTTAACACGTATTATTTATAGAAGAATGGAAAAACAAGTTGAAGCTGAGTTGGGAGAAGATCAATTTGGCTTCACAAGAAATGTAGGAACACGTGAAGCAATCCCGACTTTACGTCTGATCTTAGAGGATCGAATCAAGAAGGACAAGCCCATGTACATGGCATTCATAGATCTAGAAAAGGCATCGATAATGTTGATTGGACCAAGCTATTTAAGATTCTGAAGGTGATTGGGATCAGATACCGAGAACGAAGAATTATCTACAATCTGTAAAAAATCAGTCTGCAGTGATAAGAATCGAGGGCTTTGAAAAAGAAGCAGCAATCCAGAAAGGAGTGAGGCAAGGCTGCAGGTTGTCCCCCCTCCTTTTCAATGTTTACAGAGAACGAAAGAGAATAGAAGCTTTTGAAAAGTGGTGTTACAGAAGAATGCTGAAGGTGAGATGGATAGGTCGAATCACATATGAAGAGATACTGAATCGAATTGGCGAGAGGAGATCGATTTGGCTAAATTTGACGAGAAGAAGAGATAGAATGATAGGACACATCTTAAGACACCCAGGACTTGTTCAGTTGGTTTTTGAAGGAAGTGTAGGTGGTAAGAACGGTAGGGGTAGACCAAGGTATGAATATGACAAACAGATCAGAGCAGATGTAGGACGCAGTAGTTGTGTAGAAATGAAAAGGTTAGCACAAAATAGGGTGGCATGGAAAGCTGCATCAAACCAGTCTGTGGACTGATGACTCAAACATCAACAACGTTTGTCGTCGCCAGATGTTTCATTCCAGGCTTGTGTTTATATCATACACCTGTCTATGTCATATGTTACGCAAACACATTATGTGAACTGCTTAACCTGATTGTAATGGTTTGGTCAGCTTCCGCTTCAAATGCTAGCGTTGTGCCACGTCCTGGGGGCCATCTGGTGGTGAATGAACTTACCATTCCCACTTCTATTATAACGTCCAAATTTCAAAAGTGTCATTGTTTAAGAAGGCTTTCTCGTGGTCAGTCGTTATTTCTTCCGAGGACGCAGAGCACAGTTTTCTGCGAAACGTTAAGAATTTCACCTTATTTTCTTGACACGGCATAAGCCCAAAAGCCTATACAGTATCATGTCTATAAGTACGGGCCGTGAAAGCATTAATGGCAACATTGTAGTAGTTGTTTAACGATCTCTAATCCATTTTACAAGACATAGTTTTTAACAGCATTCATAAGTCATTTCCAATCAGGTACCTGATCTATTCTTAAGGTTAAAAAATATGGCTGATGATGCCTACTATTGATAGGCAAAACATGTACCATCCAATGTATTAATTTTATGTTAACAATTTTAATAAGAACAAAGTCCTAATTTTTAAGACTGTATTGTATTGAATAGGTAGGTGAACAATAAGAACATACTAGTGTTATTTATTACAAATACTTTCAATACGGACCCAAAAATGAATTTTATCACATGTAAAGACTAAGTCACAACCCCATGAGGGATGCGAACCTGGATATGTGAGTTACGAGGCCATGAAGAGCCATAGAAAGTGTGTACTAGCATAATGAGTTATACTTGTGAGAATAGGCCAATAGAATGTCTAGATGTGAATAAATGTGGGCCGTGATTTAAACTGTAGCCTGTGTGGCGTATTTGAAATGTTGCATGGTCTGCGAGATGGTAGCCAGGCCATATGTTTTGAAAGAGAGATTTATATTGAAGGCCCGTGGGTTGTAAAGGACGTTGACCCAGTGACGCTTTAGTCAGGTAGAAAGGCATGAAAGGGGGTGAGGCTTATGAATGAAAGCCCGTAGTACACATGAATACTGTAATCTCCAGGGAGGGTTTGGCATGCTTAGTCTGTCCGCCCAAGATAGTTTGTTTCCATTTCCTCTGCTCAGCTGATCACATGTTATTGGAGACATGTGACCCGCATTACGACACTGTGTTGAGACATGGCAAATTGACATCTAGAACTTCGAAGATCGTGAGGGCGAGGCCAGGCCCTAATGATGACATCAAGTGTACATATTATAGTTTTATTTTCAGGCTGTTGTTTTATTTTGTCGTGTGTGATATTTTGTCCAGTACATAATATCTGGTGTCGTTTTTGTCACTGCTTAAGGGAATCATAGCCCGCAAGCTATATTTGGGATGTGAGGCTTTGTCCTCTCTTCAACTGTATATGGGTTTGGTTCCCTGTAAGCAGATTGTGTTATTTTGGAGGGTAGAGAGGATAAGTGTGTGTTCTGATACTTGTGTCCCGACCAGTTCGGAATTGTTTACCGAGGCCAAGACATGCGAATCTATTATTGCAATTTCAGGCTAACAGACGATTTAGACAGAGGCCTTTGGCCAACAACACTAACTTATTTCAACCTCTGAAATAAATCAATAATTTCCTATATTCCGGGTTTGTGACCCTGACCTCTGTTGTCAGATTTTGTTTTATATGTGTTGCTTTCATTGGGGTAAATTATTATTCTGAACCCTTTGTTTTATTCGTTTAATAAATCCATTCTCCCACTTATTTTGTTGAGTTCTCATTCACGATGATGCATTTTAGAACCTGTCTTATTATTTTTATGCTAACTTTAGTTAGATTTAATTTCGACCCACATTCTGGACGCACCACACATCTCTATCGATGAGCTAGGCGGTGCTTGAAAAGGGGATAAGGTACAGTATAATAAGTATCTTCCTTTGCTTGTAAATAATTTTTTGCATGTCAAAATGATGCAAATAATTTAAGCTGCCACATTTTTTGCCTACAGTAAAAAATTTAAAATGTATTATTTACACAAATAAATAGAGTATTTTCCTAACAAATAAAGTATAATGTTACCTATGGGATCAGCACCTCAATATAGCAATTTCACACATGTAATACAAATTTTATTTCATAACTGAAGTAACTGCAGTTTTTTAATTGCTGTTACACTTGATATTACACCAATTACATTCAATGAAAGAGAATCTAAGAAGAGAGGTATCTTACCAGAAAAAATATATCTGGTGTTCCTCGGGTGGCAATGAGTAAACTCACTACAACTGGAAGCACAGAGTCACGCATCACAGGTATTATCAACATACTAAACAAACGTTTTACTGATGCAAAAGCAATATCGTATATTACTTCAAAGTTCTTCCTTTGTGCCACACTGCACATGAATCCAAAGATCCATTCTGGTAACTGACTTTCTTTAGGAGACATAATTAGCCACTCACAAAGAACACAGACTACACCTGATGGCGACTGATTATTCAGACACTCGTGTATAATTTTATCAACTGAAGATCGAATGTGGTCTGAAGGTACAAGCTGCAATATGAATGCCAATGCAGGACTAGGATTACGACACACATCTGTAACAGAGAGATTCCATTATAACACAACAAAACACTCACAAACTGAGTACAATAGAAAATAAGAACTTGTTCTTAATGAAAACGTATTTTTAAAAAATCTTATGAGAGCTAAAAAGGATTATTTCAGATTCAAGATTTTATAGAATTTGTTCTTAAGCCGAAGGCCGTTTTTAGTGAAAGAAATACTCTTGATTCCAACTTCTACATTTCTGGAATTCATTTTTATCTCAGAGATGTGCCCAACTACCAGATTTTTATAGCACTTTGTCGTAGGTACATCGTAACTGGTATAAAACCTTCGATTATTATGTTTAATATATTTTAATTATAGTTTATTTAATGCTAAACTATCTTTTATTAACTGTTAAAGATGACTAGTATATGATTTACTTGTAAATATGTAGTATAAAATTGTATAACATCAAATACGTATTGTGTATTAAGTTAACCTCAAAATTTATAGAGTTGAAAGAGGTAGAAAATTCCACAATGTTCGTATGTTAGACTTGTTGTACTACATTTGGTATATATGAAAGGTTCCGGAAACTTACTGTAAGGTTTTATTATCCAGATACATGCAGAGACATTACGAATGTTGTAGATATTTCCATAGGTGTTTGTAAATACTGAAGGAAAGTTCGAGTACCCATTCGACTAGCTGGTCGATCGATGTTTCGAGTGTGTTTCATTAGAGTGTTGTAAGAACTCTTCCAGAAGACGATCATTCTAGATGGTTGATCGAACAGTATATATATCGAGCTGTCAGTCAGTGAAGTCAGTTCTTAGTTCTTAGTTCTTGGGACTCAGACAAGTGATGGACTGGGAGTGACTGTTGGGCTCCGAGGTGGAGTCAGAGTAATGGACTCGAGTGAGTGAGGCGGGGAATTCAAGCGAGTGCGCAAGTCAGTTGATATCTGTACTGGTCAGAATCGACTTCAGAGTACTCCGCTATTGAGTGTTGTATACAGTGTCGTTTGTGACTGTGTATAATTGTGTGTTGTGACGTACAGTGTAAATAAAGTAATTTATATAAGGAAGTGAACGTGTTCTCGTGTGATATTTATTTACGTCAAATAAAATCGCAACGTAGAATGAAAACTTAAATATTTCCTGCACAAAATTCACAAGCAAAAAATATTTCTATATGCAGATTACAGTTGCACAGAACACAAAATGTATATACCTAGAACAGTGAAAATGAATGCAGCAGACCAATAAAAAGGTCACTCTAGAGAGATCAAACTAAATAATACTCTTGAAACTGAGATGATGTATGGCATAAGTAAATTATATCAGTTCACTTGCACACTTCCTTCGGATAAGCTTTTGTTGTATTAGGCCCGGTTTCACAGTTTGAGTTTAAGCCGAAGCTTTAGTAAGCCACGCACGCCGCTTAAGCAAGGCTTACTCTTTGGCTTAAACACTACGAGTTTCACAGTAGGGGGACCATGTGCAGCTTTACTAAGCTGAACATCTCTGAAGTTGGTAATACTTGCGCATGCGCAATGATTCAATTCTCATCTTTGTTTACATCCATAGCCTATGATTGACTGACTTGTAGGTTATACATCGTTTATCAGCCAAGATAATTTAGAAAAATGAACGGAAAATGTGATTCCAATAATAGTAACAAAAATAAAGTTTAAAAAAGGTCACTCGCCCGTCCTGTTTACACGTATTACCACTACAGTCTAAAATGGCCATAACTTCTGAACCATTCAAGCAAATAATGCCCTGGCAAGGTTATTGTAATCCTTATAAAATACTGGAGGAGGTCAAACAATTTATTTCGATGAGGAATTCAAGGATAATATAGAAATATTTATTTAATGTTAAGGAGTTATATTTTTTTACCGCCGAGTATAGCATAAAATCGCTTCTAGAGGGCAAACGGTTGGAAATAGGTATATACCATCGCGGACTTTTTTGTAGAGGTTTCTATGCTCTACAATTCATACACTTACACTTGGGGTCTATCGTTGATGGTTCACGCAGCGTAAGCCAAGAAAGCAAGTGACCGACCGACATTTTTGTCTCTTTTACTGTATATCGGAACACGGAAACTATTACTTCACGAGCCTCGAAATATATTCAGAAATATAAGTTATTTAATGTTAATGTTATTGGTTTTACGTCCCACTAACTATGAATTTGAGCACCTTCACCACAGGACTGAGACAGGATCGAACCTGCCAAGTTGGGCTATAAGAAGGCCAGCGCTCTACCATCTGAAATGAATCCTTAGCTTAAATCTCAGTTTCATACAGCTTAAGCCAGTCACAGATAAGCTCGGCTTACCACTTGCACTCCCCACTGTGAAACTCGTCCAGAGTTTAAGCTCCCACTTAAGCCCGATCCAAGGCTTAAGCGTATACTGTGAAACCGGGCCTTAATCATTCTCAGCTTCTATTTTGAACTTCCGTAAGATTACTTGTACTACAGTATTTTTCTTGAAGTCTCTGCTGATATTTTCTGAAGAAATCTGATTTCCAGGCAATTCATACCAAAACAACTAGTTTATTAATCTCCCAACTTGGAGTATAAAGTCTTAAACCAGTCAATCGTAGGTTTATTTCACATCTCTCCTTTCACAGGGCAATGAAATACACCACCACACCAAAGGTGTTGTTTTCCTTTTTCCTTTTTTTAAAGTAGAGCTTTTGTTCTGAAAATTACATACGGAGGCAATTTTCTGAGGAACCCCTACCCCAACAGTTTCTCCACTTTGTTTCCATCGAGCAAGTGACTACATGTTTTGGGTCACATAGCTGTCAGATTGTAAATGGGAGACAGTAGGTTCAAACTACACTGTCGGCAGCCCTGAAGATTGTTTTTCACAGCATTATCCATTATCAAAAGTCACTGTATCGATACGATGTCTCACTGAGCCCACACATATTTTGTTGCAGATCTTGAAGCTCCTGACATATTTCTTCGGGCTTTATGTAGCCAAACAATGGGTGGCTTATATTCAAGTAAATATTTCTTATGGCAACGATGGGACAGGAAACTGCTATGAGTGGGAAGGAAGCGACTGTGGCCTTAGTTAAGATACTGCCCCAGCATTTGCCTGGTGCAAAACTATGATGAAAGTGATGTTATTCATCAGTACAAACGTCAGATCTGTAAAATATTTGATAATTACAGGCATCCAACAGCATATCAGGAGCCTCACTAATAAAAGGTTTTATTGTCCTCAACATAAGGAAAAATCAGTTTTCAGTTTTATATGTAATAACAAAAGAACAAACAAGTGAATGAATATGAAACCCAGAAGATAGGAAGAAGGGTAAGGAAAAGGATGAACATTTTCAGAGGTCATGTCAGTTTCTTTTATCCTTACGCATTTCATGTTCCTAGTCTACCACTTACATTTTTATTTATTTATTTATTTATTTATTTATTTATTTATTTATTTATTTGTCTTTCTCCCTGAAATCTAATTTCCTTCTTGCACTATGCACTATACTTTGCATATCAAGACAGGATATATAAAACCATACTGATTTTCATTCAGATTCTCCAATGACTGCACTCTCTTTTCCACAATTCCCAAAAGTATATGTATATTTTTTTTCCAGTTTGCTTTACGTCGCACCAACACAAATAGGTCTTATGACGACAATGGGACAGGAAAGGGATAGGAGTGGGGAAGGAAACAACTGTGGCCTTAATTAAGGTACTGCCCCAGCATTTGCCTGGTGTGAAAACGGGAAACCACAGAAAAACTTATTCAGGTCTTCTGGCAGTGGGGGTTAACGTATCCACAAAGACTCACATGAGATGCTGTCAGTTGGTACAATTATTTTATTTACATTTATCTACAAATTAAACACACACATAACCTTGATCACTGCTGTCACAACAAAAACACCCACATCACAAACCACCATTTAAAAACAACTGAATAACACAGCACATAGAGGTTATAACCTTGGAACACAAATAAAACAGATGACTGCTTTAAAAGCATGTCGCACCTTGCTACACAATAACTCTCTTCCAACAACTCACTGAACAGTAACTCCCAAATAATAACTCGTTCAACAATTAACTTCACCGTCAAGATTGTCTCCTTATATACGTGCCTGGCCAGGCTTCCAGAAAGATACGTTACAAGCAATACTTTCTCAAAAACTTGAGAGAGCATAATACAAAGATTACAATGTATGGAATATTCTCAATCGTTCTAGCGCCTATTACCATTCTGGAAGTTACAGTATGTTTCACAATTATGGATTACAAATTATATACACAGGTAAGAATAAATTATAATGTTAATTTACAGGTATTTACATTAATGGAACTGATATAAATGTCTATGTACAACACGGTTCATGACATAACCTCACACACAATACGATCATTCAACTACGTTAATAATAATACTAATACTTTCATGACATAACCTCATACACAACACGATTGTATCGTAATAATAATACAAGTACTAAATGGATGTACCACTTCACAAAATAATAATAATGTTATTTTACTTTACGTCCCACTAACTACTTTTTAAGGTCTTCGGAGACGCCGAGGTGCCGGAATTTAGTCCCGCAGGAGATCTTTAACATGCCAGTAAATCTACCGACACGGAGCTGTCGTATTTGAGCACCTTCAAATACCACCGGACTGAGCCAGGATCGAACTTGCCAAGCTGGGGTTAGAAGGCCAGCGCCTTAACCGCCTGAGCCACTCACCCCGGCGTACCACTTCACAGCCATACATACGAGTAATAATAATAATAATAATAATAATAATAATAATAAAATAATAATTATTATTATTATTCAAGCTCAACATCTGCATTAGTTACCCATGGTTGAGAGAATATTGTTTTCAAATTATACCGGTTATCGCACTTGCATTAGGTTTGAACCGACTATCTCCCAAATGCAAGCTAACAGCTACATGACCCAAACTGCGCAGCCATTCGCTTGGTCAAAAATATTTTCTCTGAAATACTGACATGAGAAATACTTCCCTAGTTTTTTTTTAAATCCTTCCTATGGCTTTGTTATGGCAATTCCCAAAAAAATACTTTCCAGGAAATACTAATTATAGAAATACTCCCGTAGTTCTTGAAATCCTCCTGTATTTTACATATGGTGGTCCATGATCAAATCTGCTGTCAACTTAGAAGTACATTGCCCAGAGCTAATTTACTTCTTCTTTAACCAATTGACAGACTAATTTTAACATACTGAGCATTCTTTTAATGCATAACACACTTTCTACGCTACTAAGTTTTATATATGTAATTCCCAATGTACTTAATTTTAATCACACTTTTGTTTCATGTGACGATGAAGTGCACTCTGAAGAACAATTCAAAATTTTTTAGTGATGCACTTTTTTTCCTGCCAGGCTTGCATGCAACACAGTCATGGCACAGAGTCTTTCTTCTACAGTCTCGGGGTAGGAAACTTGTGATATGTGCCCATTGAGCTCATACAGGGCAAATTGGGAATTTGTTTGCAAAAACTGTTACATTTGTCAGCCATCTCATCCTATAGGGAGTCATGAACCATCTTGAAAAATGTCTAGAGGGATGGGATCTGGAGGGAGGTTCTCTTTTATGATGGAATTTATTTCAGAATTTCCTGTAAAACCATATTAGATAGTTTATCACCTGTTTCACTCCATTCCCAGCTGCCTTCCTTTGTTTCTTACAAGACAGGCTGAACATTATCATCACTGCTGGATTCAAACAAGCCCTCGCTCTCAAGTGAAGTTTATGTCACACTGCCATCAGTTTCACCATTAGTAAATAAAATTGTATCACTTGCTGAAACTAAATCACTGCCTGATTCACTCTGACTAACCCGTAATATGTTCCATTTTATTACTCGTAACACAAGGTTTAGTAGAGCCGGCCATCTCTGCTGACTACCAAGTGGTGAACCACCCTACCTTGAAAACAAACAAATTCCTGCTACAAGATGCAATCTACACTGTTCATTCCAACACTACGAAAGAGAGCAGACTGTCAGCTTTCAAACAATATACAGCACGTCAAAACTGCACATCGCCTGTATTCAACTGTCCGCTCATTGACCAAGATTAAGATTTCACACCACATATAACTTGCAACAGATGCTATGTAAAGCTGACTCAGAGGCTAAAGGAGGGCGCGCGCGTGCGCACATATTCAAAACAATGCAACAGTAGTCGGCTGATTCTAAAGGCCGGTCTCTACTGTTTAACATTTAACACCAACATGTTAAATTTAACATGTTACAGTTGACATGTATATTGTGATTGTTTCTTCCAATTGACTTTGCATGTTAACTCAGAATGTTGAGTTAACACTTTTAACATGTTGGCGTGTTTTCCGCTCCAAGTGGAAAACATGTCAAGTCAATTTGTTGTTCATGCGATGTCGGCACAGCTTCGGCAACTTCCATGCTGTTTCCATGCCAACACATAGCCTAAACGACGCAAACGACGTGCTCCTCATGAAATAGGATTATAATTACAACAATCTGCAACGCTTATTCTCTTGCTATAAGCTACAAATACAGTACGCACAAGTGTGTCGTTCTCTCTGCATTATACTAAAATGTATAGTCAGAAATGGAGTAGAGCGAGGAGATTACTCTGGACTTAATTAATGATATACCTAACAGAAAGGCCTTATTTGTGGGATGTCTCATCAGAGGAATACAGATATAAAGCGAAGAAAGCCGACAGTTTCCAGGAACTCGAAAATATCTATAATTGTTCCCGCAAGTAAATCGAAAAAAAAAAAACTAACATCCCTCCGCTCCCAGTACAGTCGAGAATTGCAGAAAGTTCGGAAAATTGGGTAGTCGGGAGCGGACGAATTTTATACTTCAAAGTGGTTTGCTTTTGAAGCAATGAGCAGAGTGAGGGAAAGAAATGTGCCTAATAAGACTGCATTTGTAAATCATAACAAGAAGCAACAGTGGCAAGAACAAAGGCCAATTCCTCTTCATCTGAGTCCATTGTCCTTATTTAAAAATACTAGACACCACCTAAATGTATTACCATAAATTGATATGATGAACTACCTGTATATAAACAAAGAATGTCAAGTTGAACATGTTTATTAAGTGTGGACAGAATGTTAAATGAAACAGTATTTGACATTTAACATTTAACATGCTGATGGTGTCACCAGTTAACATTTAACACTTTTAACATTTAACATGTTGTTGTTAAATGTTAATCAGTGGAGACCGGCCTTAAGAGTAACTATTGCTTCACAGTTCAATACATTTAAAGCAACATAACATGAAAACTATTTATCCAGTCCTCACTATTTATTAATTACACAACTCAAGAAGATTTTGGGAAATGGGAAAGGAAGGGGAGGATTTTATTACACATAATGTGCTGATTATGTTGCTGAAAACAGAATGTTTCTATGACGTCAGGAATATGAGGTATAGTTGTTTATGCCTACTGCTGCACACCTAAATATTAGATCAGTAAAGTGGATAAGATTAGAACCATTTATCGTAAGCAGATGACTCCAGCTGTGTTAATAGGAATCATATGAGTAAAGTTTGCTTGTCAACATTTTCATTAGCTAGTATCTTTGTTTGTTTAAGCCATGGTGGTAGGATCTAGCTGTTGCAACAAAGTTTTGAATTTTCAAGTTTTGCAGTATTTCAATGCTTAAACAATGAAGAAGCAGAAACATGGGATTATTAATTAACTGGATTGTTTTTGTTTCTATGCAGAGAACTCGCAACTGTTTTCTTTTTCTTTATTTTCCTAGTGGTCTTAATTATGCACTAACACATTGAAGATTTTTGGTGATGTAAAGATGAGGAAGAGCTAGGATTGGGTAAGTAGCAGCAATGGCCTTAAGGTACAGCCCCAAAATTTGCCTGGTGTGAAAATGGGAAAGCACAGAAAATCATCTTCAGAGGTACCCACCATCTCCTGAAATGCAAGCTCACTGCTACGCGACCCTAATTGCACGGCCAACAGACTCGGTGAATTCACAACTAGCAATCAAAGGAAACCTATTACAAAACTGCATATAAACTGTATTTAGAGCATCTGCAGGGTGACTAAGATAAAGACTTTGCATTACATATTTGCAACAGATGTTAAGTAAAACAGACTTGGTGTCTACAACGGGAGAAACAGCATTAATTATGCCTTTTGCAGTTCCGGTCATATGGCGGGACCGAGCAAATCATATTAATGATGGTTATTTCTGCATAACAGAAATAACAGATTTATCATTAAAAAATAAATGGAGATTTTCATACCCCAACTTGTGTCCAGCCATCAGACCAGTACCTCATGGCAATGAATTACCAATACCGTTAGCTCTTTTAAATCGACAAGGGCTTATAATACTACTACCACTACTTCTTCTACAGCTTTTGAGGGGTCCCGGGTGCGAACTATGTTGCACATACGGACTTGGCCCTGTTTTATGGCTGGATGCCCTTCCTGATGCCAAACCTATATGGAGGGATGTAATCACTACTGCGTGTTCTTGTGGTGGTTGGTAGTATAGTGTGTTGTCTGAATATGAAGAGGAAAGTTTTGGGACAAACACAAACACCCAGTCCCTAAGCCAGAAGAATTAAACAGATGCGAGTAAAATCCCCGACCCAGCCGGGAATCAAACCCGGGACCCTCTGAACCGAAGGCCTCAATGTTGACCATTCAGCCAAGGAGTCAGACCCAACAAGGGCTTATACATTCACAGGATAATGATTCAGACAATCACGTAATGGCATCAACATCAAGCAATTCATCGTACAGTACTAAGGAAGGGAGAAATCCACACTTCCCTGCACAAAAACTTGAATGAGTTAGAGTGTGTCTTACATCTGTCAAAGCAAGATGTTGAGCTCCTGGCTTCAAGACTACAGGAGGGGAATTTACTGGGAAAGGACATGAAAGTTAACCTTCTTTGAAATAGGAATCAAGACCTTTTACCATATTTTAGGAAAGGTGCTACACTCTGTGGTTGTTGTGATGTGAATGGTTTAACACTTTGAAGACGATGTCACACCATGTAGGGTGACAGAACCTCATACAAAATATAGTATGTCACCCCTCATGGGGTGACACGGTAGTGTGTCCAAGCCTCTCAACTTCAGGCTGTCGCACAAAACTAGCGCTACCATTCGCTGTTGTATTGCATTGCTTGTTCACGTAAGGTGTTCATAGAGTGCAGCACAGTGCCCATTCCTTTCTCAGCATGCTCTGCATTGCGCAACAGACAGTGGAATTTCTCTGACATTTGTGGGGTGACATACGCAACCATCAGAATTCAATTATTAATGGCAAGGAAAATAATGTGGATTGGAGTTTATTATTGCTTTATTCTTACATACTGGTTGAGATTTAACACTCAGTTGAAATTGTAAACTGGGGCTACGTGTAAATAAATACAATGTTTCTGCAAACCTGAGAATGTTCCCCAGTAATTGTCACTGGCTGGTGATTTGGTTGAATCATTGCCCGATGCAGCACTGGAATCTTTGCTAGTATCCTCACTACACAAACTACTGTCGAATTCCGACTCGGAAAAGGTGGCATCACATTGCAAATCCTAAATGTCAACATCTCTTAATTCACCATTCAAACCCTTTTCAAGTTGTTCTTCTATCTCTCTATCGGTAATCATGGCTTACTCAACACAGAAACACATAACATGAATTAAATTTTTGTCACAAAACTGTAAATTACAAGGAACTCGTTGAAAGGCGCGTAAATCAACAGCTCACAACACAGAGCACAGTGTTCCACAACAACAAAGGTAAAAAGGCTGTCACCCCTGTAGGGTTGACATGTGCTTTCTCTGTTGCATAGTCAACCTGATAACCATATGTCACCCCAATGGGGGGGACACAAAAATAGTAACTTTGAACATGAATTATGTCTTTGATTATCATCAACGAATGAAATTACGAACATCCGTAGCCGACGACAACCTGAAAAATATATATCGCATTTCAGCAGTTTACCACGAAAAAAGCAAATCTACATGTCGACACTAAAGTGTTAATGTAAATGGTTCAATGTCAATACTAAACACTGTACACAATAATGAAGATTGGCGTATATTTACAGATTTTCTGAAAATTAGTATGAAGGTTATGCTACTTCAGAATGGTAAGGATGATGATAATGATGATGCTTGCTGTTTAAAGGGGCCCCTAGTGGTACGAGATGGACGCCGTGATATAATAATTAAATTTTTAAAATTTAAAATTAAAATTTAAAACTAACTAGAATTTAAAACAAATGAAGATGAATAATGATAGTGAATTTAAAATAATCAGTGGATCTAATTCGCAATGCCTTATTTTTGGTAAAATGAAAGATGATAGGTAATGGTAGAATGAGACGTTGCCTTAAAATTCAATAATACAGTATATCATGCAAATGACTAATTTAAAACACCATTAAAATAGACAAACACAAACTAAAACAGAGTCAAATTAATAAAACGTAGTGAACAAAAATACAAAGACTAATATGAAACACAACACTTATATATGATAAAACAAGCCACTATCCCTCATAAAACGGATGACGAGGTCTGCTGACTGCTCATCCTCTTGTAGGATGAGGGAGATGGTACAAAGAAGTTTTAGACTACGGCGTAGATCGACCAGGTCCACACACTCTGTAAGGATGTGTACCACGGTAAGATGATCGCTGCAAGAACACACCAGAGGGGTTCTCTTTTCAGTAAATAGGAGTGTGTTACTATACCGTGGCCGATCTGGAAATGACATAATACCACTGTTTCCCTCCGAGAAGCCCGAAGGAAATCCTCCTCCATACCTTCGTTGTACCTTTTATTGTTCTCAGCTTGTTTGGAAGTGGAGTGGCCTGCCACTTGCTGGAACCTTGTAAGACAACGGGGGCAATGCAACTGCCTCCTTGGCAGCCTTATATGCTAACTTGTTTCCATCTACACCCATGTGGCTTGGGAACCACATAAACGTGGTGCCGTCATTCGACCACTCGGCCAGCAGGTCCTCGATCCACTGCACCAGAGAGTGCCGAGGGAAACAGATATCAATAGACTGTATTGAGCTCAATGAGTTGGTACACAGCAGAGAGTGTCGGCACTCATCAGACAGTGCGTACCACAGAGCTTCACAGATAGTATAGAGCTCTGCCTTGTACACACTACAGAGGTGTGCAAATTATTATGGTAAAACACTTTGTTCTACTGTTTCTTCTCACTAGTAACTCTTAAGCACAATTTCTTGATTGACAAATTAGTCATGGCACATAATATGTATGCAGGGATACTATGCAGCAAATATATTACTAGTTATAACAATATTGGGTGCAAATGGTGGCAACACTGACTTGAACTGCAATTATTGACCTTCATCTGTTGAGCTTCCATGTTACAACGTGTTGCTTACATAAAGTTTGTGAAGGTATCTGATCTTTTATTGTTGAGTTTGAGTTGTGGTATGTATAATATGATGTTATTTGGTTATTGTTAGACTGTTTTGTTATAGTGTATGGTATTTCTTTTGCAGGAATTATATTTTGAACTTGGATTCTTTGAAGTAAACTAAATTTTTAGGTTATGGGGCGTAAGAAGGACCTCTCACCAAGCAAAATAGGTATTGCAAGGACCTTACTGCAAGAGGGGTGTTATACACAGCAGCAGATAGCTGAAAGACTCTGTATTTCTCAAGAGGCCGTGAGTAATATCAAGAAAAGTGATGACAGGGGTAGTGTATACCAGCAAAGTCGTGTTGGGAAATGTGGCAGAAAGCCAAAATTAACACCAAGATCCACAAGGAAACTCAAGAATCTTGCAATATCTAACCGTAAAGCTACTAGCAGGGATCTGTCTGTGAAGATGGAAGAGTATGGGGTACAGATATCTCCTTCAACAGTCACAAGACAACTTTGCCTTTCAGGTTTAAAGGCAAGGAGACCAAGAAGAAAAGCCAAGATCACCCCAACAATAGCAGCTAAGAGACTTCAGTGGGCAAATTCCTTAAAGGATTGGAGTGTTGAAGACTGGAAGAAGGTAGGAATATTATTTTATACAATTCTTGAGCAATTTCTGTAACTGTAGGGTTTTCAAACATGTCATTGCCTCTTTTTTACAATGAAGTGGAAAAAGTTATCCAGATTAACAGATCCAACACACAATTTATTACCATGTAGTCATGTGTAAATGTATGGCCTAAATACTTCATTTTTGCTTCAGGTGTGCTTCAGTGATGAATCTGTCTTCTGTGTCGCTGAAGAATCCGCCCAGTATGTCCGCAGGAGGAAAAACGAGTAATTCCATCAGGAGTGCGTCCACCAAACGGTGAAACACCCAACATCGGTAACGGTGTGGAGTTTATTTTCTTGGCATGGAACTGGAAGGTTGTACATTGTGGAGGGTACAATGAGGCATGAACAGTACCTAAAAGTGTTGGATCAAAGACTACTACCTCAAATGAAGGACTGGTATGGCTCAAATGAGTGCATTTTCATGCAAGACGGTGCACCATGCCATAAGGCAAAGAAAGTGATATCCTTTCTACAAGAAAATGGTGTTAAAATGCTTGACTGGCCTGGCAACAGTCCTGACATGAACCCATTGGAAAATCTGTGGGCTATAGTGAAAAAGAAAATTAAAAAGGAAACCATTACTACTAAAGCACATTTGGTCGAGACACTCACAAAAATATGGCATCAAGATGAAACTATCAAAGAACAGTGCAAGACATTGATAGAAAGCATGCCAGACAGAGTGAAAACATTCATAAAGGTCAAAGGCATGCATACCAAGTATTGAAATGAAATTGTGATTCACTTTGTAACTTTTATGTCACCTCAAAACTGAAATAAAATATTTTTCTGTCTTTACCATACTAATTTGCACACCTCTGTACAACACTACAGGTTTCCGGGAGAACAAAATGAAACCTATCATTGTCGACAACGAACGCACAGTCCACTTTCGCTTCCGCCCTCAAACCATCCGTGTAAACGACGACTGAACCTGAATACCAGCCAACAATTGACAGGAAGAGCCTCCGATAAATCGAAGGGTCCGTGTTTTCCTTTGGGCCAGTATGCAGATCTAGGATTATTTCAGGTCATCATATTATCCACGAGGGTACACCACGTGGTTGTCTGACAAGGCAGAGAACTGAAGGTACAGCAAACAATCTGTAACTGCTATCCAAGCGTATTCCACCGGCTGCGTAGCTTGAGGATAACCAGCGTACAGCCAATGGTTTCCATTGTGGAATACGCAAGGATAGCTTGGGTGAAATGGCAGTCGCAAATTTGCAGTATAGGACAGAACCATATGCTGGCGCCGTAGGTATAAAGGCAGCACACCAGATTCAGCGAGCAGACTAGGAAGGGGCTTGTACGAACAGCCCCCGTTGCCAACCCAACCCCGCTGCGGTGGGTGCTATTCAGTTTCGCAACGACGCTTTAAATTGCTGATCCATATGCTGCACTGCCGTACATGTGGGTCCCACGATAATTTGCTATCGATAAGGAGTGTCAACTACAGGAAGAGCGACATTTCCTAAATGTAGTTCAGGATGCGAGTGAAGAGTGCGCTTCCGGCAAAAGTGCACAACAGAGGTCATTGCAGTTGAAAACCGCAACCCGTGTTCTCAAGCAAACTGTTCCACTCTCCTAATAGCTTGCTCTAACTGTCACTCTGCGACTGCCATAATATGCGAGCTATAATGCAGAACACAATCGTCCACATTTACACTGAAGAAAATGGAAATTGCAACACCCAGAAGGAGTGCTACATTGCTGCAATTTAACATGCAGGACGAGTGTTCAGTTGTTTTTCGATGATTACACTTTCAGGTCCTTCTGACCGCAAGTTTGGACAACAATCAATCAATACAGGATGTGCCCACCACGAGCTGCAGTACATTGATGAATTCGTCGAGGCATGGAGTCAATAAGGCCCTGGATCGCTTCCTGAGGAATTGTGGCCCATGCTTGATGCACTGCACGGGTTAGTTCTTCCAGAGTTGTGGGTGGCTGAGGACGGTTGGCCAGTTGTCGACCCATCATGTCCCACACATGTTCAATAGGACTGAGGTCCGGGGATCTGGCGCGCCATTCTAAGGTTGTGATGTCGTGGAGAGCTTCTCTGGAGATGCGTGCAGTGTGAACCCGGGCATTGTCCTGCTGAAACATCCCATTAGCAATGTTCGCCATCATAGGGACAACCACTGGATTGAGTGCCCATTCAACGTACTGTCGAGCAGTCATAGTGCCCTCAACAAGCACTAATTGTGATTTCACATTAAAGCCAATAGCTCGCCAGACCATAACGCTTGGTGTTGGCCCTGTGTGCCTCTCGACAATAAGATCTGGGTGGCCCCTCTCCCCGGTACGTCGGCGCACACAATTCTGGCGATCACTGCGGGCAAGACAGAAGCGCGATTCATCACTAAAGACGACCCTATGCCATTCGTTGACCCACGTCGATCTTTCTCGACACCAGGCCAGCCTTACACGTCGCTGTTGTGGGATCAATGGAACACCTTCTGCAGGGACACGGGCTCGTAAGCCAGCTGCACGCAGGCAATTACCAATTGTTTGTTGTGTAACGTGGGGTGCCACAGCTGCTCGAATTTGCACTGCTGTTGCATGGGGTTCCATCCGGGCCATCCGAATGATGCAGCGATCCTCTCTCTCAGTTGACCGTCGCGCTGGGCCTTTGCCAGGTCTACGAGTGTGCGTACCTTCATTTAACCACTGCTGCCATACACGTACCGTAGATGCCTGTCGGCCAATAAGTGCAGCGACAGTCATTAGCGATTATCCAGCCTCACACAGCCCAATTATCCGAGCCATCTCAAACGGCAACAGTTGTTGATAGCGGACGCTTCCCTGTTGTCGAGGCATGCTTGACGGGGAACACTTCACTGCACAGACTGCAATTCAACTACGCTACACCAGAGTCCGTATACTGGAATTGATTCCTCCGTGACCAATCACGTGGGGAGATCTGTAGCAACAATCCAATGGGTCTGAAACTTTGATCGTTTACATACCTACATGGCATCGTTCCATATCTTGAAAATCAACACAAACGACCAATGCCTTCATGGTGTTGCAATTTCCATTTTCTTAAGTGTAGAGGTGGTATTACTACTGAACCAGCAGCAGCGACAATACCATTTATGGCAATCACGAACAGAGTGGCACTAAGAAACAATCGATGTGGAACTCCATTTTCAGAACATGGTATTGCGAATATGCCCTCCCTACTCGGACAACGAATAGACAGAGGGACAAAAAATTTGCAATAAATAACAGCAAGTTACCTTGGAATCTCCACTGATGCAGGACTGAAAGGACACCATATAGCCATGTGGTGTCACAGGCCTTTTCTAAGTCAAAGAAAACAGCCACCAAATGCTGTTTGCGGAGAAATGCATCCTCGATAGAACTCTCCAGGCGTGCCACGTGGTCAGTGGTGGAGCGAGAGGATCGAGAGCCACACTGGTAATACCAATATAAATGGTCCGTTATTGGACATTATAAAATTTCCAGCTAACTCATTCTTGGTTGCCAGCGTTTCGCCCTCGCGTGCTAGGGTAGGCTCATCAGTTGGTACCTAGCACACCTACCAATACGCTGGCCAGTGCATACCGTGGAGGCCACTGCGTAGGCTAACTGGAGCCACCGGCAGTGCCAGTGCACTAAGAGACTTTGTCTCATTACCAAAAATTGATGCCTGCTTGGCCATCAGATGACACAGATGTTGATTCCCACAGGGAATCTGAAATATTTGTCCTGAATGAGTAAATTTATAATACCAATATAAATGGTCCGTTATTGGACATTATAAATTTTCCAGCTAACTCATTCTTGGTTGCCAGCGTTTCGCCCTCGTGTGTTAGGGTGGGCTCATCAGTTGGTACCTAGCACACCTACCAATACGCTGGCCAGTGCATACCGTGGAGGCCACTGCGCAGGCTAACTGGAGCCACCGGCAGTGCCAGTGCACTAAGAGACTTTGTCTCATTACCAAAAATTGATGCCTGCTTGGCCATCAGATGATATAGATGTTGATTCCCACAGGGAATCTGAAATATTTGTCCTGAATGAGTATCATATTGCAGGTTGCAGTGTTTCAACTCTGTGAGAAACAGGTTACACAAGGCACAACATCACTCTCAAGGCCCAGATCTCAAACCTAGGCATCAAGGGGTGTGGTAAAGATTGGCACAACATTATGCTGAACAGTCTCTTCAGAATTAGCATGAAGTTCTTTTCACTGATGAGTGTTGCACAAGCCTTATTCCTGACGATCATTGGCAACGAGTTTGGAGGCAATCTGGTCAGGCTTCATGTCTCAGACACACTGGCAAGCACATTCAGCAAAGTTGTGGTTCCCTGAGGTTTACGGGTGGCATTATGTAGGGCAATCGTACAACATTCCTAGTCACGCAGGGCACCACCCTTCATGATCATGATATTACACGACTATAGTAGCTGAAGTGTACCCGAATTTGAACCCCATCGAATATACCTGGGATTTAAAGAAGCTGTTTATGGATGTCATGATCCATCAACCACTCTTTGAGATTTATGCCGAATCACCATTGTGGAGCGGCATACAGTATGTCAGAAGCGAAGCATTTAATTTCATCCAGAAACATCGCAGAAATAAGAGCAGATATCCAGAGTGACTTCAGTTCTGGCTCCTCAGATCTGTTTGACCCTGAGGAATGGGGAGAATGTACGAGTGAAGGTAAGTTTTGCAATATTTTTACAGTAAATAAGTTTATTTTATTTTAAGGTTAGTAAGAACAGCTATTCGTTTGCCAAAACGGACCATGCTTTTCGCGCGTTTATATTCGAGCATAGTGACTCTTTTGTTCTGAGAGCCAGTGTTACCATACTCGATTCATTGTATCCAAAGAATAAACAGATTCATTAGTTGTGTGAGTTCACGAATAGAGGTCGTAGTGGTACTATCTTTGGAGTTGGTTCACTTTGGCGTATGTTTCCAATAGTCGCTGTGATGATGTATTTGAGTTGGTCCGCTTTGGCAAACATTTCCAATGCAAAATTGTATCGCTTACAGATATTTTTCTATAACTTTTTCAGAGCCAAAAACCAATGAAGAACAATGTAGCGCAAAGAAGAAAAGGAACTTAACCAGCAGAAAAAGGGAAAATCGAACAGGAAATGGACGAAAGGAAGAAGAGAATGGAGCACCAACGTTCAGTCCCATTAAAAAGAATAAAGGGGACCCTGCAAAGTGGAAAAAAAAACATTAGGAAAGTCAACAGAATCAGAGGAAAGGCATACACAACTGTGAAAGGAAGACTAGTTCCTGAAAAAAAGCTTCATAGATTATGAGTGTAAATGTTTAAAGAAGTGTCATACTAAAGTGTCAAAAGACGATAGGAGAGCATTTTTTGGTCAGTTTTACAATTGTGATTCTTGGCTACACAAACAGCACTGATTATTGGCTCTATAAAATGCCACAGTGTCAGCCGCAGGCGAGTGAAAAATGTAGGCATTTCTTCAAGAAATCTCAAGTCGAAAATACTTCATACGTTCATCTACAGATGGGGATGCAAAGACATGTTTATGAAGACATTGCAAGTAAGCAGTGCTAAAATTCACAGGGCACTGCTGAAGGCTAAGACAGGTACAATAGAAGACCAACGAGGGATGCATGAACTACATAATAGAAGTACCTCCAGTACTGTAGACCTCATTAGAGAACACACTGAAAGCTTCCCTGCAGCTTATAGCCACTACATCAGGAATGATTCAAATAAAAAGTACTTGAATACTAATCTAAATTTAAGTTTAATGTACAGGCTATTTGTTGAGAAAGTTAACCCTTTGGCTTTCAAGGTAACGATCTATCGGTACCCACGGGTCCTGCAAAAACTGTCAGGGTAACGATCCGTCGTTACCCGCCTTTATTATAATTATTTCATTATTTACGCGCCAAATAGAAATTTTTTTTTTGCACGGAATAAGAAGAGTACAGTTTTATCTCACGTTATACTCCGCGTGAACTGCCGGCTAACCGTATTTATTGTTATTCTCGAGGCCTAAAACATGTGCTCACTGGAGTTCCGTGTCTTGTTTACATTGTGGTTGGCGGCAAACTTGCGTTCATTTCTATCCGTTTTCATTCATGATTATATAGTGAAATTAGGCTGTATCGTAGGCAATATATTTATTTTACTTGTTAGTTCATTACTGAAATAGTTTTCTTAGGTAATTAGGTGCATAGTGATAGTGAAGTGTAAGGTATAGTTCATTTAGGTTAGGCCTAGTTATTTATCGCACGTGACATGGCGAAGAGTGTTCATTTAGCAGACGATGATATCACTGAATATCTTGACAATTATTCAAGTAATGGTGATGTTTCTCTGTCCGAATCGGTAATATATTCATTGGTGAGTCTTTTATATTAGATTTAAGAAATATGTGTTTTATGCAAAAATGGCTGACATTTTTCAGTGTTACATCACTTTAAACATTTTAATCTATCCTTGGATGTAATGGACATAGAATCGTGATATTTACCATGATAGTAAACAATAATATAGCCTTCCTACTGACATGAATAACAAACTCGGATTGTGAATACTATTTCCTAGAATTACTTCCAAACTTTCAAAATCTGAAATTTATAACTTTGCTTCTATATTTATTATTTTTTAACATTAAACGCTTTTGGTTTAGGGAAATGACTTACATCCAGTGATACTAAGTGATGTATATTCTATAAGTTTTCCAACTTTCATGTTGATATCTTCATTGGTGTGCCTTCAATGCAATTTTAAAAGAAGTGTATGCATAGTGTGTGCTAAATATGGCTGTCAGTTTTCACACATCCATCAGCTGAGAGCTTGAAAGCGAAAGGGTTAAACAAGAAGGTTGTATTCAGAAGATGCCTTGTCAGTCACTGTATGAGAGAGTCTTCAGGCGTGACTTCAATATAAGCTTCCGTCCCCTTAAAAAGGACACATGCCACACGTGTGATTGTGTGAAAATTCAAATTCAGTCAGCTGAAGGCAGTAATCTTCCTAATGATGTGACACAGTTGAAGGCAAAGCTAGAACTTCCATCACCGTAAAGCAGAACGTGCAAGAGATGCTATAAAGAACGATGAATTGAAGAGCAAATGTGAAGATGGACTCAGTGTGATATCATTCGACATGCAGAAGGTAATGTCTTTACCTCGCTTAACCACGAACGAAGTCTACTACAAAAGACAGGTTTCTTGTTTCAATGTAGGAATCCATGATTTCTGCTCTAATAAAGACACTATGAATCTTTGGAATGAGAGTGCGGCATCCAGAGGTGTACACGAGATAGGATCTTGCATCTTAAAATTCCTGAAGATTCATGGAATTAAAGAAAAGCTAATAGCATGGTCAGACAGCTGTGGTGGTCAGAACAGAAATTTCAAGATGGCTTGTTTCTGGATGTTTGTGGTCCAATCTTCAGAGATAAGTATTGAAGAAGTTATCCACAAGTTTGCTGAACCAGAACATTCTTACCTAACTAACGACAGTGCATTTGGAGATAGAGAGAGAAAGTTTAAGTATCACCCAGAGGTCTATGCTCCATCACAGTGGCGTGACATAATTTCATATGCAAAAGTAAGGAAAAATGCTTTTGAAATATGTGTAATGGAAACAGAAGATTTTAAATGTACTGAAATTCTGCAGCAACATCTTGTTAACCGTAAAAAGAATGATTCAGGTGACGAAGTTGAATGGCTTAAGATCAAAGAAATGAGATTTACGAAAGGAAAGCCTGGCATAATGGATTATAAATACACTCACAACGAGGACTATGAATACTTTTCAGCGAACTTCAATAAAAGACTAAAGGGCAGACCAACAAACCTTGGTGAACTTGATCTTCCAATACTCCACCCAATACTCTGAGTAAAGACAAGCGTAAAGATGTGAAAAGTCTACTGAAATACGTCCCTCCAGTATATCATTCATTTTATGAAAGGATCACAAGTGCTAGTGTACAAAACATCACTACTTTTGAACACGACTGCTCTGACAATACCTGTGAGGAAATTGGAACTGAATCTGCATGAAGTATGCTTTTCAAGGGTATTCATATGCAATTTAATTTGAAAGGGTACTGGTAAATGGATTTTATTTTACCAGGGTATCAGTTGTTGTATTTTGTTAAATTTATTTGTTCATTCATCTTTGTTTGTAATGTCTAAATGTGAATAAAGAATAAATCAAAATACTTTGTATGCCAAAAGGGACCACATCCCAATCGTCTGGAAAAAGTAACGTAATTCAGAATGGAAATGTGCTGCATGGTTCCTGTAAGTATAAAATGAAAAGTATAAGTGTGTAAATTGTCGGTACAAAATATTAGAAACCAGAGTCAACAGCAGATTTTTCAATTTATCTATAACGTTGAGCCTCAATTTCTCAGAATGTTTCTTTTGGCACTTAGTTCGATTTGGCGTATGACCATCCAGCTGTGATGCAGTGTGCGTATAGGAAGCACACTTTGATGAGAACTCCAAAAGACTGTGCTGGGCATGAACATAAGAGTATGCTACATTGCCAGTATTATACAGTAAAACCTCGTTAATTCGAAGTCGTTGGGACTCAAAACTCGGACTTCGAATTACGTGATTTCGAATTAACCGCCAATTCGCAATTCAGAAGTACCAACCCTTGCCGCGTTACAAAATATTCTAAGGCCCGTTACTGCATGCATTTAACCTTGATTCACAGTTTATACCTTTCAAATGCCATGAAAAAAGAACTATTTCCAAAATGTATCCAAGAAGGTGCATTTACAGTATTCAAATAATACACTCGGATATCTCACTGGTAAACATAACCTCACGCAATGAAAAAAAAAAAAAAAATGAAAAAAAAAAAGCACGATTCAAAGACGAGGAGAAATCTATGCTCGCTCCCATGTGCAAGTGCTTTATTAATTGGATTACTATACTGTATGCAATTTAGATGCCTTGTATTTACACAGAAAGTACCCGATGCCCTTAAAATCGAACTTTCCTATGACTCTATCCCTGTACGATTTCCCGCTATGGCACTTCTCTCGTACCGGTACTTCAGAAATGTAAACACTTGCCGCGTCACGAAGTATTCTAAGACCCATTAATACATGCAATCACCTCGATTCACAGTTTAAACCTTTCAAATGCTATGGAAAAAACTATTTCCGAAACAAGGTGCATTTACAATGTTCAAATAATGCACTTGGATAAATCACTGACAAACATAACCTCACGCAACGAAAGAAAAAAAATCGCACAATTCAAAGACGAGGATAAATTATGCCGGTTCCCCTGTGCAAATGCATTATTTTTTGGATTTCTTTACTGTTTGCATTTTTATTATAGATGCTTTGTACTGGCATGGAAAGTGCCGGACGCTCTTAAAACATCTTGTCTTATCGAAGTTTCCTATGACGAAGGAATAAAGTATCTCGCTTCCATGTGCATGGCAACGCACTATGACACCCATCCCTCACACTGTACTATTTCCAGGCTGGCAATTTCTCCTTTAAAACAATAAGACCGTTTGGGCTCGCATTAAAATAAAGCAATGCAGTTTCACCGGCAATGTCAATATTGTTCGGTGCCTACGAATTTATTATATTTGCCACGTTTTTTCGTCCGCTGTCGGCATCGCCAGTGTTCGCGGATTCTGTTTTCCCGCACACTGCATGTTGCGTGATATTACGGCGTTCCTTAAAAGGTTGAACAAACAAGAATTCCGATTTCATTCAACTTAGCAATCATGAAGCGCACTGTTGACCCGCCGAAGTGAGGGTAAGTGCGGAAAGCTACCCCTCCACGTTCCGGAACGCGCGTTCTATTATGACGCGGAGCAGATAAATTTCGAGTTGAAATTACTCTGTAACATACTATTGTTTTAAAATGTAAAGGCAGTTTCGAATTAAAAGTCTGAATTTCGGTAATGGGGCCGACATTGTACTTCGAATTACGAATTATCCGTATTTTGAATTAAACAATTGAAATAACATGCAAAACTGTATCTCATGTTTCCGGGAACGAGAGCTTCTTCGCATTAGGCGGGATTTTGAATTAACCGATTTCGAATTATCGAGGTTCTACTGTAGTGCAATTTACGTTAAAAAATGTAATCAACATTTGATCAGTTGATGCAACCCAACAGGACAACATTGAGATAACTCCTAGAACGGGAGAAATGTACAGTTAGATCCATATACAAACTAACCAGGAAGTCATTTACATTTCATCCACTGAAGAATTACGGATCTGCGATGAAGTATATAATCAGAGATTTCAAACACCACAGCACACCATGTGGATATGCAGACACCAACGTAGATGGACTGGGAGTTGAAGAACGGGCTGAAGGAAGCAACCTGACTTCAGTCCATGTTGTGAAACTTCCACACTCATTCAATAGCAGGGCATGGTGACAAGGTTACAATCCTGGCCTGTGCTTCACAAGCTCCACCAGAGAGGATTGATGCATTAAATCCACAGAAAATCTTGTTCCCAAATCACAGAATCGACCAATCGGCCTTTGAAATTATTTAACTTAGAAAACAACTTATATTCCTTTTAGGAGGACATTATACTTCCAAAAATCAAACTACAAAGATTATACCAGATATCTTGATGCAGCCTTAGAAGACCTGGATGCATCACCTAAAAAAGGAAGAAAACAAAAATCGTCAATGTGCAGGCCATGAAGGCCCTTGGAGGACTAAAGACTCCCACTACTTATAATCTCGGCACTTGGCGAGGTAGGGAGTTTAGTACTACACAGAGCCACCTTTGGCCCCAAGAATTATACTGACACTAGGGTTTGGTGTAGGCCATGTGAACCTCAGGGACATGTACATCTCTGGGAGTAGAAATCACATTTCTTAAATGTTTTGACTTCTTGATGGGGAATCAAACTCATATCCTTCCAAATGAACTCAGTACACCTTTGCCGTCTCTGTCAGGCAGTTCTTAACACTGCAAAATTAAGATAAATATGTTCAGCTACTTAAACATATCTCCTGCAAACACACCCCAAGGGCTGTAGACAAGAGTACTCATCTGAAAGACGCATGATATTAAAACAGTAATGGGCCTATATAGCAAATTATACAATGAAAACACTTTTAGTAATAAGATTATAGAATGTGGAGAAATTTTACTACAATCTACAAGTGAAATGACATGAAAGAAATGGACTGAAACTCTTGAGAAATTGTAAATACATTACCCATAGTAGCAAAATTGCACGAAACTTAATAAAGAAGCTAAACGGTGAATCAAAGCCAATCAGGCATCACAGAATAGTAATTGAAAATCAAATCACACAATCAGCTTCTCTTAAATGGAAAGACAAATGAAAAACTCTTCAAGCCTAAAATATTTCATCAAATACAGACAGAAATAGATATCATTGCTGTCCCATTTTTCTTAAGAGAACTTAACAACAGTCTTTAAAAAACGTCAAAAATGTTAAAGCAGCTGGTCTAGATGACATACGCACAGAACTGAACAAACACTTTGGAAATGTAGTATAACGGTTTTAAGATTATTTTACAACTTTTGAACAACAGAAACATCTCTTAAATTGTGGAGAAAATTGAAAGTTACTGACCTTCTAAAACTAGGGATAAAAACATATATTCCCATCAACTACCAGCCTTTATTCCTCCAATGCCATCTTTTTAAACTCTATGAGAGAATGATACTTGAAAGAATCCAGCCCCTTGTTGAATCTCAGATCAAACAACAAAAAGCTGGTTTTAGGCCAGGCAAATAATATATAAGGCAGGTCCTCACAGAGCACACTGAGGAACACTTCCAGAGGAACAAGTCACTGGTGTCACTCTGAAAGATCTGTCAGCTGCCTATAGCACAATAAACATAAAATTCTGCTGGCCGAGTTGTATAATACTTTCTCAGACTACCACCAAGTACAAATTGTTCATAATTAATGATTTTTATTTCCGTGTTGATGATTTTCTAGTTTAGCTGGAATATTACCAGGATGTCTCACCAATCAACACAATAAACCTACTACTGTATATCATAGAATTATAATTAATTCATTAATTAATAAAGAAGTGAACATACCATTAAAAAAAGGCATAAAGATCAAATCCTTTATTGTGTTTATTGGTGGAACATCCCGGTAATAAAATAAAAACTCATTCAATATTTTAGAACAGAATATTTGATGTCTCCTAATAATAATAATGTCCACCATAAGTCCAACCCCTCATCCACGTCGTGGGGGACGGGCAACGGTACGAAGTAGGGGATAGCCTGTAAGGGTGAGGTACAGCTGGGACCTTGTGTGCCCCAGGACCGCTACAGTAGCTGTGATGGCCTTACAGGAACTCTGAAAAGTAACGGCTAACGGGGCTCTGGTGAAGTCCTTAACGGCAACCGAGGCGGAGAAGGAAACCTTTGGTATGGCAAAGTTGGCGGAGAAGGCAACCCTTCCTCTTGGGGTAAAATAAAGAGGAAAGCCACTGCCTTGTGGTGAAGAGGGATCTTCAAAGGCTAAGGGAGACTATCCCAACAGAAAACAGCAGGCTTGGAGGCGTAGGTGGCAGCCCCACCACCAAGCTCGGGTAATGTGGGCCAATAACTCGCACAACCTTAAATTACCTTATTACAGAAACATCAACAATGAGAAACTGAACTGATCCAAAGATGACGACATTTGGCTTGAAAAGGCTAACGAAAATTGGGCTATGGAATGTGAGGACTCTGTGGGAAAGTGAAAGGCTACGACAAGCAGTGGCATGTATGAGGAGTTATGGCCTGAACATCCTAGGTTTGAGTGAGGTAAGATGGAGTGAGTTTGGGGAATTGGCAACCCACGATGGAGCTACATTTGTATACTCTGGAAGACCCGAGGGCGATGGAGCGAGTTATGGAGGTGTGTGTATATAAATGGATAAGGAGGCCAAGAGGAGCCTTATGGCATGGTACCCAGTTGCAGAAAGGATTATAGTGGCACGTTTTAAGACCAATATTAGAAACATTGTGTTGACAGTACGCTACGCACCTACGGAGTCGGCGGAGGAGGAAGACAAACAGGCGTTCTATGGCCATCTTAATAGAACGGTTAAGAAACAGAAAAGGAAGGATATCATCCTAGTTGGAGGAGATTCGAATGCAAAAGTGGGACAGTACAACGAAGGACTTGAACATATTATGGGAAGGCATGGTTTAGGGGAACGAAATGAGAATGGACAGCTGTTTGTGGACTTCTGTGCAAGCCACGATTTGGTTATTGGTGGTACTATATTTCCACATAAAGACTGCCATAAGGTGACATGGGTATCACCGGATCATAGGACAGAAAACCAGATAGATCATGTGGCTATTGGAATAAGGTGGAAGAGTTCATTGTTGGATGTGAGGAACACGAGAGGTGCGGACATTGGTAGTGATCACCATCTTGTTGTGGCTACCTTTAGAATGAAGATCCAGGCATAAAAGAGAAGGATAGAGGAGATAAGCAAGCGATATGATGTTGGAAAGCTAAGGGATGACAGAAATGTGAAAGCAGCCTTCAGGGTAGAACTAAAGAATCAATTCAAAGCACTCACTGAGGTGGAGGATGAAACTATTGAGGAAAAATGGGCGAAGACTAGATCTGTATTTACTGAAGTAAGTGAAAATATCCTGGGTTTTAAGGACAGGAGGAAAAAAGACTGGATGACTGACCAGACATGGGAAATTATCAGACAAAGGAAAGAGATAAAGAAGTAATGAATGCATGTAAGACACGAGCAAGGAAGGCAGAATTGCAATCCAGATATGCTGCGAAGGATAAGGAAGTAAAGAGAAGTGTGAGGAGAGATCAAAGGAAATGGACAGATGACCTATCTCAACAAGCAGAGGAGGCAGCCAGAAAGGGAAATCTTAGAGAACTCTATACCATCACCAGAGTTCTGGCAAGGAAACAGATGCAGAAAAACCGTCCAGTCAGAAACAAAGATGGTGTCCTCCTAACAAACTCCAAGGATCAACTGAAGCGATGGCAGGAACATTTCTCTGCGGTGTTAAACCACTACTTGGAGAAGCAAGTAGATGCAGAAGAAGAGGAAGAAACCCAGCCTAACCCAAGGATTAAAGTCTGCATTCCAACAGTGGAGGAAATCAAACGGGCATTGAGAGAGTTGCATATTGGTAAGGCAGCAGGTGTTGACAATATTCCAGCAGAAGTCATGAAGGTTGATATGGATACCACTGCCAATATGTTGCAGCCGCTATCTGAGAATATATGGGTTAATGGAGAAATGCCCACAGATTGGAAATGTGGGTTGCTGGTGAAGTTGCCACAGAAGGGCGATACGTCAAACTGTAACAACTGGAGGGGCATTATGCTTCTTTCAATCCCTAGCAAAGTCTTCCCCAGGGTTCTGTTGAACAGAATTAAGGAGTATATCAACTTGAGGCTCCGACAGGAACAGGCAGGCTTTTGATCGAATCGCTCGTGTGTAGACCAAAAAACACCTTGAGGATAATTCTGGAGCAGTGTGCTGAGTGGTCATCTCGCCTCTATGCAGTGTTCATCGATTTTGAAAAAGCTTTTGATTCGATCAACAGAGAAGCTATGTTGAAGGAAGTGAAGCAGTATGGAGTGCCATCACAAATTACCAACCTCATTCAGGAAACATACCGTGATTATACACGCAGAGTCATACATGAGGGCCGTGTATCAGTCTATATCTGTACGTTCAGGAGTACGTCAAGGTTGTATCCTCTCGCCAACCATGTTCCTGGTGGTGATTGATGCGGTAATGCGGAATGTAACGTGAAATGTGAAACGTGATATCCAGTGGGGATTGGCTAATAGGTTAGAAGACCTAGACTTCGCTGATGATGTGTGTCTCCTGTCTGAGGCACATGGTGAAATGCAATCAAAGATTGAAGACTTGGTAAAAGAAGGAAAAAAGGTGGGACTATCGATCAATTCAAAGAAGAACAAGACCCTAAGGATGAACACCAACAGACTAGACCCATTTGTCTTCAGTGATGAACCTATAGAGGATGTGGATAGTTTCACCTACTTGGGCAGTGTAGTTACCAAAGATGGAGGAGCAGTACAGGATGTTTCTCAACGTATACAAAAAGCAAATGGTGCCTTTGTTCGGCTCTATCCGGTAAGGAAGAATAACAAAATATCTACCAGGACCAAACTTCGCAATGTCAAGGCTGTTCTACTATATGGGTCCGAGACCTGGAAAATGACAAAAGTGATTACCTCCAAGTTGCAGACCTTTGTCAACCGCTGTTTAAGGAAGATCCTAAACATCTACTGGCCGGAAGTAATCTCCAATCATGAACTATGGAGAAGGACGGGTGAAACCGAGATGGCCATACAGATAAAGGGGCGGAAATGGAAATGGATAGGGCATACGTTGAGGAAAGAGAATGAAGCCATTGAGAGAGAGGCAAAGGATTGGAACCCGCAGGGTAAAAGGAGGAGAGGAAGGCCCAAACAAACGTGGCGAAGATCTGTACACATGGAGGCAATGGAAGAAGGCAAGACCTGGAGAGAGGTAAAGAGGTTGGCTGGCAACAGGATCAGATGGAGATGCTTTGTTGATGCCGTATGTTCCACAAGGAACAACAGGAATTAAGTCAAGTAAGTCAAATAATAATAATAATAATAATAATAATAATAATAATAATAATAATAATAATAATAATAATAATGTACCAGGAACGCTGGTCCAGCATTAGAGTCCAAACTTAAAATACGCGCCGCACGCCAACAGAGCAGCTGGCAACAGCAAGCACGTTGCGAGTGACATAGGGCGAGTGAAGTAGGAGCCAGCCCCGGCTCGCCAAGGCTAAGTTGAATCATCCATAGAACCTTCCAAACTTTCTATCATAAATAACTCGTAGAGGAATTACAATACGAATATAATAATAACAACAACACTGTATACATCGTTTTAATACCTCCAATACCACCAAGTTTCGTTAAAATACACCTCGGATTAAGGAAGATATTGAAAGAAATGAAACAGCTGCAATCTTCGTGACTTTGGTATAAAAGAGGAGCGAGAATTCAACACGACACAGTCTTATAACACAGTCTAACCAGAACGGTTGGCTGACGAGTTTGTGCCGCGATGTGACAGTACGGAATCGGAATCTACAGCCAACTATATGAAATTACGGTGAGAAGTGATTGAAACATTTCAATAGTCTTGCGAACTTAGAATCTCAAACAGAGCATTAGGATTTGTATTTTCTCCGGTGGTAAATATCTCAAAGTGATTGAAATATTTCTGCTGATAGCGAACTTAGAATATTGAACAATGCCTTAGGACTTGTATTTTTCAAGTGAAATCTGAATGTTAGGAAAACATCAAAACTTCACGTGTGAATTAACTTGTAATTTCATGGAATCTTTAGATGAACCCATGACCAGTAGTGAACGGAACTTATTTTCACTATCAAAGTATTCTAAAGCTAAAGCCTTACCAGTGTTATTATTCAAGTTTGAACATAAACATAACAGTTCATGTGAACGGAACTAATTTCACATGTAAAGTATTACACTTTTTCTACGAAAGCGAAGTAATTGCCATTCATAGTGCCATCACAGTGTTAAATAAATTTTATAAATACATGCAAAGCAATCATCACGTACGTTAAAAAGAATGCGGGTTCGATTCTACTGATATTCGGCCGCATGAATGTTAATTTCTACACAGTATAAAGCATTTTCTTTATGCAAACAACCGTACTCTTGCTGTACAAGATCAAACATTTGCAAAAGTCTAAGAGAAACTCTCAAAAGCCCTGTCTGTCAAATGAACATACCATTTTTAAAAATGCATTAAGACCAAATTGTTCAAAAACTGAAGAGTGAGCATTCCAACTGCATCCAAAACTGGCACAACAAAATCTAAACATGTCCCAGGCAGATCAATTTTTTTTTTTTTTGCTAGTTGCTTTACGTCCCACCGACACCGATAGGTCTTATGGCAACGATGGGACAGGGAAGGGCTAGGAGTGGGAAGGAAGTGGCCGTGGCCTTAATTAAGGTACAGCCCCATCATTTGCCTGGTGTGAAAATGGGAAACCACGGAAAACCATTTTCAGGGCTGCTGACTGTGGGGTTCGAACCCACTATCTCCCGAATACTGGATACTGGCCGCACTTAAGCAACTGCAGCTATCGAGCTCGGTGATCAAAATTTTAAGCAAACAGATTCACGCAAGAACCATTGAGGATATACAGCCAAGAAAGTTGCAGAATGGAGCACATCCTGAAGAAATGAACATGCAGTAAATGGGATGTACACCCCACTGTTCTGATAGCTTTTAAAACTATGAATTCAAGAGGACAAATGTGCGCAAATATTCATTTATAGGATGGGGCGTAAGGGATTGGAATAAATTATCAAGGCAAATGTTTGATAAATTTCCAAGTTCTTTAAAAAACGTTTAAGAAAAAGATGGCTAAACAACTGATAGGGAATCTGCCACTTATGTGACTGCCCTAAATGCAGATCATTGATGACTGACTGACAAATAACAAGGAGAAGCTTGTGTTTCTCAACAGCAGAATATGCTTTTTGAATCTGGAACAGATCCACTCACACAAAGAAACTTGATGACACCCTAAATGAAATGTGCTGCATAATTACCAGCTGCATGAAAGCTACACATCTTTACAAGCTCTAGAGTGCTGCACGTATATCTATCCACCAAGCATCCAAAGATCAGCCCATGAATACATACACTGAAAAATTCAAGTAGACCTTCAATTAAAGGCGTGTTATATTTAGCGCAGAAGATATCTTCAGCAGACCTAGAAGGCTGAAATCGAAAAGAGAATTAAGTATAGACACTCCATCTGGTATCCACTTCTGCACTTGTACAGCTGGACTGGAAGACGTGGAGAATACCCAACCGGCTGAAAACAGGAGTAGCACCAGTGAAAACCAACCTGGCAAGATGGGGGTTTTAAAGACAAAGATGACATTGTATGTGAATGTGGCCAAGTTCAAGACATGAACCACATTTTAACTGCCTTGCCACTCCATTCCAGTGCACCCTTGAAGATTTATGGATGGGAAACAACTCAGTAGTTGAGATAGCCCAACACTGGGCTGAGAGAGACTAAAAGAAATGTCTCAACAATAACTAAAGTTACCATTTTGTTTTTATTGCTGGTTGTATCTGGCAAGGTAACTGTTCATACTGTCATATCGAAATCAACAATAAAATTTGGTAGAAAGGATGAGGGGTCCATAAGAAAGCAATGTACAAAAATTCAGCTGCTATTTCGATTTGTAAGGTCCTGAAATCGATACGGAAATGTGTAATAGAATTGCATGCGTTAGCATATAGCTCGATGTGGACAGCCCTGGTGACCAGCTGAAGCGACCAAATTACCTTGAGCTTTCTGCGCTAGCCAGTTAACACATATCTTCAGCAGACCTAGAAGGTTGAAATCAAAAAGAGAATTAAGTACAGATGGTCCATCTGGTATCCACTTCTGCAGGCATCGAGCTGGAATATAAAATACTAATCAGAGTGGTTTCGTGCGTGAAATGAAAGCGAAAAGGACTATCGTTTGTTGGTGAGAAACATAAAGAAACAGTTGCTCAATCTGTTAGTGCACTCGCCCATTCGTACACAATTATGACTACAATCAGTATGGGCGATACTCTTTTCCCGAAATTATTCATTGTACTACAGGAGGCAACTAGAACATTCTGTCTGAGAGTTTCCGAAGAAATGTTTCATGCCAGAAATATAATTGTAACAGGGAAAATGGGGAAAAGGGAATTAAAGTGTTGGTTTAAAGAATACTTCTTCCCATTTAGTGTTTGCTACTGCTAGATTCCTCGACTACTTATAGTGATAAGAGCTGCCTTGAAGACATACCTCCAGGCAACAGTATAGAAATTCTCCAGATTCCTCCCGGCACTACAGGGAAAATACAGCCCTTGGACAAGTTTTTCTTCTGGTAGTGGAAGGCTTTGTATCGCTGCTCAACAGACATTGTGCCGACTTGTGAAGATTTTCAGTTTGACGTTCATCAGAGAAACAGCATACTGAAAATGCAGTCTTTCATTCATTTTCAATTTTCTTCCCCACGGTTCAACGACACGATTAAATATTCAAGGTTCACAACCAATTATACAATGGAGAGACCTCCCGAGTTCAAAGTGCCTGTGAAATATTGCCTTCAAACAAGTAAAGAAAACTGAAGAACAATGTGGCCTCAAAGTGCATATTTGTTGTGCATGGTGCCAAAAATATTTGTGTTTTTATCATGCGATTAACGCACCTCATTTATGTTTCACATTCGCTCCGTAACAATGAAATGACCTTTGTGTGTAGCAGCCTGCCAGTTCGTTCTCTCTCTATCTAGCACAACTGCAACTCCACTTCGCTGTGCGCCGCGCGAGCCAGCAAGAAGCAAGGGTTGTCCAGTAAGCTGTGTTGTCACACGGATTTTGTATCAAGATTTCGAATCCTTCCAGTTTGAAATGGCAGCTACATTTTTGTACATCGCTATTTTATGGGCCTCCTCATGGTCTCTGGAAAATTTCATTGTCGATTTCGATATGACAGTATGGACAATTCCCTTGTGGGTATGACCAGTCTGATGCAACTATACATGCCATGCTATTCCAAGCTAACCTTTTCACCACTACATAATTAATGTGGGCTACATCCACTCTATAATTCATGTCTTCATTTCCCCTCTCCAATTCTTGCCTCCCTATACTTTGCATACAATTCTTTTTTTTGTTTTCCACCTATTCAATAAATAATTGTTTTTTGTCACTAGAAAATCATTTTACTACAATACTACATTAACAGGGACATGTTTCGCTCGACTTCCGAGCATCCTCAGCCTTTGTAACTTTTCTCAAGGTTAAGACATTATTAACTCTAACTTTACTTATAACGAATTTGTACTTAATTATAATCTTAATATTAATTAGTAAAATACATTAACAGAAAGACATTTGTGAACACAATGAACAGATTAACATTTAAAATAACAGTGTTAAGACTGGAAAAGACATTACTTCTAAGAGAAGTCCAAAACATGGTAATTCCAACAACAATGAAAAGATTTGGCTAAAATTCTCATAAATTTCTTTGTTTTTACTAACTCAATTGTTAATGAGCTATTGTATTGTGTTGCTCAAAATTTGAGCCATAAAGCCTGTTAAAAATCTTAATGTTCTACATCTCGTATTAATTTGATGCTTGCTGCAATAATCTATTGGTTGTGAACGGCTAGGTACATCTTGTTGGTTGTTTCCCCAAACTAGCACAATATAATAGCTCATTAACAATTGAGTGAAACGAAGAAATTTATGAGAATTTTAGCCAAATCTTTTCATTGTTGTTGGGAATTACCATGTTTTGGACATCAGTGTTTAGAGAATTAATGTCTATTCCAATTTTTACACTGTTATTTTAAATGTTAATCTGTTCATTGTGTTCACAAATGTCCTCCTGTTAATGTATTTTACTAATAAATATTAAGTACAAATTAGTTATAAGTAAAGTTAATAATGTTATGTCTTAAACTTGAGAAAAGTTATAAAGGCTGAGGATGCTTGGAAGTCGAGCGAAACATGTCCCTGTTAATGTACTATTGTAGTAAAATGATTTTCTAGTGACAAAAAACAATTATTTATTGAATAGGTGGAAAACAAAAATAAAAATTGTATGCAAACTATAGCAAGTTTCAATATGGGTATAAGCATGAGAATAGTTACATGCTACCTATACTTCCCATCAAAACAAACTGAAAATTTTCTGGGCGTCTCAAGATGTGTATAATTCATCTACTTCATCTTCTAGTCAAATTTA
The DNA here is from genome assembly GCF_040414725.1 of Anabrus simplex. Classification (NCBI taxonomy): domain Eukaryota; kingdom Metazoa; phylum Arthropoda; class Insecta; order Orthoptera; family Tettigoniidae; genus Anabrus; species Anabrus simplex. The sequence goes on from NC_090266.1 coordinate 180,909,806, forward strand.
GCTAAAGCCTTTCCTCTCACCCACTCATCTCGCCTCAAATATTCTTAAAAAATATCATATTTCAAAGTCTCCAGTCTTTTCTGCACAAATTATTACCCACGTTTTAAGCCCATACAATGCCATGGGATAACCAAACATTCTAAATGTCTTCCTACTACATACTATTACACTTCAAATTCTTTCTTTCAGTTTTGTTGAACTGGAAGATTACCCAATACTTAATTTAGTGCTGTAATTGTCACCTATGTCATACATTATTCCACATACATATGCCTTAAAACTAATAATAAATCCCATACTTGGACAAAACATTTATAGTTTTCCCTAAGATTTTCAGATCACTGGCAAACCGATGTAGCAGCTGAAATAGAACATTCTGTACTTTCTCTTAACATACATACATACATACATACATACATACATACATACATACATACATACATACATATACATACATCCACATACATCTTTATAAGCTCTTATGCCTTTCAGGATTCAGTCTGCAAGCCTCCAAATTAATGAAGCACCACCACAATCCTCTATTGTATATGCAAGCTCCACGGCCTCATTTACTTCCATACCTTTTATCTTTAAATCATTAAACACAGACTCTAATCATTATTTTTTTTGCTTTACGTTGCACCAAAACAGATAGGTCTTATGGCGACGATGGGACAGGAAAGGGCTAGGACTGGGAAGGAAGCGGCCATGGCCTTCATTAAGGTGCAGCCCCAGCACTTGCCTGGTGTGAAAATGGGAAACCACGGAAAACATTCTTCAGAGCTGCCGACAGTGGGGTTCGAACCCACTATTTAACGAATACTGGCCGCACTTAAGCGACTACAGCTATCGAGCTCGGAACTCTAATCATTATCACCTTAGTCTCCCCTACTTCTCTTAACCTCCAAGGCCAAGTCCATTATTCTCCTTGATAGCTTACTCTACTCCATTCATTTCGCACAACACCATCATCTAAGCCCATACACACAGCTTCATCCATGAAGTACATTCTTAACTTAGCCTTTATCTCCTTATTCTGAGTAACGCACTGGCATTGTTCACCCTAGCAATCATTCTTGTTACCTTCATATCTGTTACTTGCAATTTACAAATAAGATATCCTGGGTCCACCCGGTTTTCATTCCTGAACATTCCGTCAGAAAACAGATTGATGTTAAGAAAATTTCATCAGAGTACTCACTTCTTTCTCACAAAATACTGGTGGTCACAACGATACAAAGACCTGCCAGTCTGGCATTGAGGTGATCATGAACAGCTTGATGTACATTTCGTGATGCCTCATCCCACGACAAAATGAAGCCCTTACTATCTTCTTGTAATTGTGGCACTAACCACTCTGTCAAAACACCTAAATACACTGTACTGGTAACAATTCCTTCCACAAAGAAAAACAGTCCATTGACCTTTGGCAAAAGAAACTGTACAAAACACATTTACTATGGGTGAGGATTGTGCATGCCCCAAACATGTACATTGTGATGGTTCATTGTGCCAGATGCGTTGAAAGTGCTTTGACTTTGATCATTAAGAAGCAGTTCCTCAGCAAAACCATCGCCCTCTAGTCGCTCTTGAAAATCCACGCAGAACTATACAGGACGATTTAAATCACTGGGTTTCAGTACTTGCAACAGCAGCAGCCGGTATAGTTTGCGTAGAATACATCGGAGAGTTCACCGAGACAACTACAATATAATTCCCAAGTTGTACAACGTACAATTAGGTGACTTTTTAGGGCTCCTAGACATGATTCTCTCACATGCTTGATGGTCTCGGGTGATGGTCCTGGCCGGCCTGTTCAGTTAGCATCACACAGGAATCACAGACAACTGGAATTTCTTGAATCACATATGAATTGTTTTGTTTGTATGTGCTGCAGTGTGATATCTTGCATAAAATTGTTGTACTGTCACAATCAATTCACATTTAGCATATTCTAAGCTGCAGTAAGTGTTCCTATCACTAGTGAATGTCACCACGCTCAGTGTTTTAACTGTAGACTGCCCTCTAGCTGCTAATCTACAAGCATGTTGTGGCACCCATTACGGATGCAAATTTGGAGATGTTATGTATCTGCTCATACAAGCCGTTTTGCTCTGTGTGTGCAGTACAGTAAAACCTTGTTAATTCAAAGTTGTTGGGACGCAAAAATTGGACTTTGAATTACGTGAATTTGAATTAACCGCCAACTCATAATTTTGAAATGCCAACCTTTGCGGTGTCACAAAATGTTCTAAGACCCGTGACTGCATGTAATTAACCTTAATTCACACTATAAACCTTTCAAATGCCATGGAAAAGCACTATTTCCAATATGTATCCAACAAGGTGCATTTACAGTATTCAAATGATGCACTTGCATAACTCGCTGGCAAACATAACCTTGCCGAATGAAAAACAAAAACAAAAAGAGAACATGATTCAAAGATGAGGAGAAATCTATACTGGCCCCCTGTGCAGGTGCTTAATTCATTGGATTACTGTACAGTATGCATTTTAGATGCCTTGTACTTGCACAGAATGAACCCAATGCCCTTGAAACATCGTTTCTTGTCAAACTTTCCTATGACGAGGGGGAGAAAGTCTCTTGCTTCCATCTGCATTACAACACAGTATAGTGACTCTATCCCTGTACAGTAGGACCCGCCACGGCACTTCTCCCGTAATTCAGTAATGCCAACCCTTGCCGCGTCATGAAGTATTCTAAGACCCATTAATGCATGCAATTATTTTGATAATCAGTTTAAACAAGCTTGAAAAAGATGGCTGAGAAACAGAACAACAGAATGCAAAACAGAATACAGGCACTGCAAGAAAGAGTGCTCCAAGGTGGTTCAAGAAGAGGAAAAGAAATGCTGGCAAAAATTCACTGAATCTCTGCAAGAAGATACAACCGGAAATAAAAAGATCTTATTCCAGTGGGTTAAAAAAGAAGAAAAACCCAAGTGAAGGTGCTAACTTCATTAAAAATGAACAGGAGGAAGTGATGACACAGAAGCAGGATATATTGCAGAGGTGGGGAAAATACTTTGAACAGCTTTACAACGTGCAAAATACCTCGCTACCAGGAGAAATCTAAGAACCAGATTTAGTGCAGATGGAAGATAAGGAAACGAGGTGTCCATGGCAGAGACCGAGTGGGCCACTAAAAGAATGAAACGAGGCAAGGCAGCTGGAATTGACGAGGTCACCATAGAAATGATAATAGCAGCAGGAGTAGTTGGTCTACAGTGGTTGTATAGACTCTTCAGAGTGATATGGAGAGAAAAGACTGTTCCAAAAGAGTGGACGAAAGGGGTCATTATACCAATTTTCAAGAAAGGAGACAGGAAGCAATGTGAAAATTACAGAGGAGTGACAATGATACTTCAAACAGCTAAGATCCTTGAAAGAATCTTGGATAGACGAATAAGAGACAGAGTAGAGGGAAAATTGGCAGAAAAGTATGGATTCAGAAGAGGCAGGTCCACATTTGATCCAATATTTACATTGTGTTAAATGTTGGAAAGGTACTGGGAATATGGAAAGGACATGGCAGTAACGTTTCTAGATACTGAAAAGGCATATGACAGTGTCCCAAGGAATTTGATATGGAAAACACTGACAGAGGCACAAATTGGGAATGAAACAATGCAGATTGTATTGGATATTATCAAAATTGCAAAAACTGTGTTAGAACCAAAGTGGGTCAAACTGAATGCTTCAGAGTTGAGACAGGCTTAAAACAGGGAAGTGTATTGTCTCCTTTACTCTTCATTATCATCATGGATAGAATTCTACATATCAAGGAGATGATGATGGGCGAGCAAGTAAAGTCTATGCTCTTTGCTGATTACATTGTAGTTTGGGGAGATAATGAAGAGGAAGTACAGACACAAGCTGATTTATGGAATGAGGAGATAAGAAATTATGGAATGAAGATTAGTACTGTGAAAAGTAAGACTTTGATCATGACAAGAGGTAACAGAAAATCCAGGGGAGTGATAAAAATAGGAAATGAACCTCTTGAAGTGGTGAAAATTTTTTAATATTTGGGCAGCGTGATATCACAAGATGGAAATTTGGATGGAGAAATTGATTTAAGCATACAGCAGTCTGCAAGATTCTACCAGTGTGTGAGACAATGTATGGAACAAAGATGTGCCAATGAAGTGCAAGAAACTTTTATACTCGTCCTATTATAAACCTACACTGACCTATGCTTCAGCAGCCTGGACGTTAACTAAGTGGAACCAAAGTAAGATACAAGCAGCTGAAATGAGGTTCTTGAGAAGCATACAGGAAAAGACAAGACGAGATAGAATAAGAAATGAGGAAATAAGGAGAAGCACGGGAGTGTGTAAACCTCACGAAGAGATTGATATAGCAAAGCTAAAATGGTTTGGACACATGGGGTGGATTTCTAAAACGAGGTTCGGACCACGGCCATGGCTTTAAACCACGTTCCTGTTGCTAAAACGAGGTTTCATTCGCATATTGAAGCCATGGCTCGAAGCCACGGTCTCAGACGACGGCCACGGCTGTGGTAGGTTTAAAACCTCGGCTACGTAGTGTAAAATGGAGGCGCTTGTTCAGCTGCGGGATTACGAACGTCAAATTGATTTAGCAAGAGCGTTCAATCCTAGGATTAGGATACTGAGGGACAGGACTAATCCACTGGAAATGTTCGACGAGAGTCAGTTCAGGAGAAGATTTCGTTTATCGAAAGAATCTACGAGAGATTTAGCTCGTATGCTGGAACCTAACCTCCGCAAAGATACAAGAGGTGCAGGGTTAACTGTTTTAATGCAGCTTCTGATAGCTTTAAGGTAAGAGATTTATAAAAGTACGTTTCATGGTAAAGTACCGGTACGGTACCGAAGTTGTGCGTTACCTCCTTTGGTATTTATAACGATATGCTTACCCTACTTTAGGATTGCAGTTGAATACCTGTCTTTACTTTTTACTTTCAGATTTTATGCTAGTGGATCTTTCCACATAATAACAGGTGACTTTTTTAGAATTCACGAGAGCACTGTTTGCCGTGTGGTCAAAGGCGTTTCAAGAGCGATAGCGATGTTGAAACGACGGTTCATTTATTTTCCGAGAAGAGAACAGCATCCTCAGATTGCTGCTCGTTTCTCAGAGTTATCAAGGTGAGCATAAACAAATCTTCATAGGCCTAAATATGTGTGTGTGCTTCGAAAATCATGCCATGTGTCACATTTGTATCTTGAAATACGTAGCAATTATGCAGTTATTTATATCAATGATTACTCTCTTTCAGATAACCTAAAAAATAGTAATGTTTACAATAATGTATTTACATAATTTTGTTTACAGGAGCAATTTCCCGGGAATTATAGGAGCTATAGATTGCACCCACATTCCAATAGTAGCCCCAAGCCATCAAGAAGCTCAGCGATATTATAACAGGAAGCACTTTTATTCTGTCAATTGCCAGGTTGGTGGATATAATAATTTGAGTTATCAATAACTAAGTTGAGGGGACCTTAGTAAGTTCAAAATGTTTATTATAATTCACTGAATTTCTTTTTAATTTTAGTAGGCTAGTATTGACTTAAGAGGCAAAAAAGTCCACTAAATTTGGCTCAGTTCCAGAAATAAATGTTTTTCTGTAAAGTAGGCCTTAATAACGTGTGACCTCTTATGCATTGTCTGTTTTTCAGTAATCTCTTTGAAACTTTCTTTGTACAAACACAACTAACCGTTCTGCATTACACTTACTTAAATTCATGAAGTCGAATGAGCCTATATTTGAAATAATTATTTTCTTTTTTCTTTTGAATTGAGCCTCTATGAACGGCATGTTAACAACCACTCTCATTTTCAGTGTCCGTGTCTTGTTCATGTGCTGGCTTTGACATTCTTCTAGTATTTCTTGAGCCCGTCGATCAGCGCTTTTTTCCACTCCTCTGGTAAAGGGAGATCTTCTGGGCTCTGTCCCGACCATAAAACCCTGATACCTTTTCACCATCCTTCTGAAACCAACTCTGTCATTGAATTCATCCTCCGTAATGCCCACCTCTCTCATATCTTTCTCACACACTTGGAACCATCTCAACGTAGATGCCTTTGGTTTTAGAAAATTATAGACTTACTTTGTGAGCCAGTCATTATACATACAGAAGATGTGCCCATAGAACATCAATCTTCTCTTTCTAACTGCTGTTGTTATCAGTTCCATCTCACTGTATAGGCCTGCTTCTTTATTGGATTTCAGTCGAACCTGCCTATCAACCTATCTGTTGCCTAAGATCGTCTGTAGTAGCCTGTGTTCTCTTTTAAGTACAGTAGTTGATTGACTATTCTTTTCGATTCATGCACATGGTCTCCGAAGCATATAATCCTTCTGGTCTAACAACCAGCGCTGTCTGTAATGTCTTAAATTGACTAAAAATCTCGGTGAGCATCATCTTATTATAGATGCTTTTAGTCAGTTGGAATTTGTATTCTTTCCTTGTTTGTTGCAAATTTGTTATTACTTTCTACACAGTAACTTAACTGCAAAAATTTAGACTAGTATAGGCCTGGTATAAAGAAGAACCTGTATGTACATTTTTATGCAGATTCAGCTTCAACTTTTGTGCATGGAGCATTTGGAATGATCCTGTTATGGAGAAAAAGCTCTTTTTAGCACAATAAATAATGAAAAATTAAATTTTTAAGCAAATCAACTCCTAAGAACCATATATTTCCTTTTCTCACTCAGTTTCTAGTAGTCTCAGTATCTATTACTTCACCATACTCCCCAGTCCATAACTACATATTAACCACCACCGACTCTAAAAAAATGCATCAACTATTCACGTAATATCTGATAAGAGACCTTTCAGTTCTATTTCCCTTCATACAGAGACTTGTGAAGACCAAAGAAATTACATAACCACAAATGAGTTTAGTAAAATTCCTTCCTCTCCCCTGCTGTTACACTCGCTACATTTTAGATTGTTCATCGAAGGCTATGAAATGTTACAGCGGACAAGCAGCAAGATCTGTACACATGTTTAGAATAACCACCACAATGGTATTTGAATTTTAATTTTTAAAAACTCACTAAGGTTCCCACTCAAATGAAATTTGAAAAAAAACAACTTTGTATTGCTTTTCATGTAAGATATTTGTAGTAATAACTCGACAAAAAATTTTTCAGGTTGTCTGTGATGCTGATATGCACATAACAAATATCGTTGCAAGATGGCCTGGGTCAACTCACGACAGCAGAATTTTCAGGAATTCTGTGATTCATAATGAATTAGAACAAGGCAGATATGATGGTCACCTGATTGGAGATAGTGGATATGCTTGCAAAAAATATCTTTTAACCCCAGTGCTCCAAGAGAGAAATGCTGCTGAGAGGAGGTATAACATTGCTCATCGTCAAGCAAGGAATGTTGTAGAAAGGGTGTTTGGTATCTGGAAGAGAAGATTTCCTTGTCTCCAGTATACCCTTAGGACCAAAATCCCTACAACACAGTTGGTCATCATTGCTACAAGCATACTACACAACTATGCAATCCGTAGGGGAGAACCTGAATTTGAAGATGAAGAGATTCCTAATGAAAACGAAAATCATGTAGGTCTGCCAGATGAAAGAGACAACATGACTGGAGTGAACTGGAGGAATCAAATAATCAACATGCACTTTGCATGATTTCCTTAAAGTGCATTGAAGTAATTTAATCAATGGGTTAAGCAGAAAGCAACATCCAGTTTTCAGTATTATTATTTACTTCTCTTTAATAATGAATCTCTACCATTAGGAAGTATAAGAAAGCAGAACTGGCAGTGATTATTGTTTTAAAAGGAAGTACAACTATACCTCCAATATCTAAAGTTGAATTCTGACAGTTCTTAGAGGGAGGTCCGTTTACTGCCTGCCGGGGCGGGATAAAAGGAATGGCGGGTAAAGTTGCCATGGAGATAAATCTTCTGGCCAGCTCGTCTTGCCTGGAGTTGCCAAACCTCTCACTTCTAAGTTGGATCTTGTCGCAAGCAGTTCAGTGTGAGAGGCATTCCATTTCTGTTTTGTGGCCATTAGTATCTAACTGTATTTCAAATACTAAATACATACAATCTTTGTATTTCAATATATGTTTTGCGTATGATTAAGAACACTGTCAGTGGATTAGGCCTACTGGGGATACCACTTTATAAAAAAACGCGCCAGGTACTCTACCGCTGGGTGGTGTGGAAAAGAGTACACATGATTTTTGGCCCCCCCCCCGTACCCTTTTCCCCTCTAACTCACTTTTTCTTATTTGTTTTATGTCCTATACTTATGCCAATAAGGTGTACAGAGACAAAGTATAGGACAAAGGGCATGTTGAAGGATTTGTCAGGTTATAAGTACCACCCCTGTTAAAGAATAATAATGTCACTGATTTTACGTCCTGTAGCACTTTCAAATACCACCTGACTGAGCCAGGATCGAACCTTTTCTAAGTTGGGATCAGAAGGCCAGCGCTCTACTGTCTGAGCTTATCAGCCTGGTCCCTGTTAAAGACAAGGGAACATGAGACCAAGTCAGTCACAGTATGGCCAGGTAGTCTACAACAGATCACAGTGGTCCGAATGAATGAGGGAACAAGTGAGCTGGAAGCAAGGGGTAAGAGAAAGGAATGCTAGAATGTGGCAACATCGTGAAATGGCACGTGCTGTGTTCCTCCCTCCAGCCCTAGCTGTCAGAATTTATCTTCAGTTATTAAAGGTATAGGCAACTGTGGGAGTTAACTCCCCCTCTAGGAAATGCCCTAGTGCCGGTCTCAAGCCCGGATAAAGGAGAGATGCCTAAAAAGTAGTATGTTTTAACAGACTGGTTTTCTGTCATAAGTGCATCCAGTAGCGTAGCCAGGATCGGCGATGGGGGAGGGTCATAGTTATAAAATGATGATGGAACAAAATGAAGGTGCTTGTGCGTGTGGTGTGCGCATGCATGGCTTGTCATTATAAGGACACTGACAAGTAAATTATGTTCATATTCAGATTTCAGTACTCTAGAAAAAATGTTACGTTAAAATACAGAATAAAAACAAAATGATCAGGGTCAAAAGTTTTACAGCATATGGGAGCCTATGTTCAGTTTACAATCTAATATCCAACTTTCAAAGCTTCTTAGAAAATAGATTAACAGATGTATTGCTTCAACAATTATGTTAATGAAATTTAGTCAGTTTATTTCCTTTTTCTTTTTTAATTTCCACTGCGGGGTTCAAAACCCCACCCCCCTTGGCTATGCCCCTGAGTGCATCAGTTATTGGCTTCGTAACCTTTATGCATCTTGCGCTTATCTGCTTTAAAATTAACTTTACGAAGGGAGGGTAGATCTCGTGAGATGCTCGTTAGTCGGGCTTGCAAAACCTTGCTGGTATTTCTATAATGAGTTTCCATACAGTATTTTAGTTAAGTAGCCTGGGATAAATCCTTACCTCAATCACCAGGCACATCCCCTGCACAGTGCAGGGCCACCAACTCACCCTTCCTTACAACAAACACAGTGATAACACAGGTTATTGCATAGATAAGATTCATTCACAGTTTTGATCACTGTGATCTTACATGCTACAGTAACACAAGACTGATTTACGTCTGCCACATCGACCGTAATTGTGCATTCCATGACATTAAATTATTTTGTTTTTGGAGATGCCTATCATTATTAAGGGCTTTCTGCATGAAATGAGTCAGCTTCGAGCTTGAGTTTAACACGACTTTATCAGCTAAGCTCATGCGCTGGTCACATGTTGATAGCACATTAACAAGCATGTTGAAGCAAGGTCACTTACAACGCACTCTGCTATGTAATGCTGGAGTTTTTTTTTTTTTTTTTTACAAGCCTCCTAATTTATGTACAGAGACTAAATTATATTTCTTTTTGTTGGGAAGATTAGGGCATTAATCAACTCATTTTATCTAGTATAAAATAACAAATTTAAGATGTCATCACTGAAGTTAGGATATGGGAATAGCTCCTCATTAAGCATGCCTGGGTGCAAATGGGATGCACTTAGTAGCATAGCCAGGATCTACTGATTTGGGGGGATACCTACAAAATGAAATACCATAATGAAGGTGCTTGTGCGTGTATGCACGAGTGTCTTTATAAGGACACTGATACAAGTGAATTATGTTGATATACAGATTGCAGTCTAAAATCCAACTTTCAAAGCCTCTTGGAAAACAGATTAAAGAAATCTGTCATTTTTACAATTATGCCTCTTTAAAAGTTCAAAAAAAGCCAACTCATCAAGTCAACTTTTAACTTTGTTATTGCCAGTTTGTTTATTTTGTAAAAAGTGTTTTTTTTGGGGGGGGGGGGTGTAACCCCCACTTGGCTATGCCTTTGGATGCACTCAGTCTCATGAGGATGACTGGAAAGGAGAGGGGAAGGGCAAACTTTCATAGCTCAAATTATCTTAATCTTTAGGCTGAGAAAAAAAAAAAAAAAAATGTAGAGAAATATCTCAGATAAATCCCTCAGCCTAACTAATCTAGTTAGTTCATATGGTTCCTGTGTGTAACAGATCTTTAACTGTAAAGTGACTTATGTGACTCAATCACATTGCTCTACCTCTCTTTTTTTTTTGCTAGGGGCTTTATGTCGCACCGACACAGATAGGTCTTATGGCGACGATGGGATAGGAAAGGCATAGGAGTTGGAAGGAAGCGGCCGTGGCCTTAATTAAGGTACAGCCCCAGCATTTGCCTGGTGTGAAAATGGGAAACCACGGAAAACCATTTTCAGGGCTGCCGATAGTGGGATTCGAACCTACTATCTCCCGGATGCAAGCTCACAGCCTCTCTCTACCTCTTAGCCACGGGCATGTCCTGTACTGGCACTTGTAATTAGATCATGACTACAAGGCACTATTGAACCTATCACCACAGTGGCGTGCAAGGCTGATGCTGGTAATTTCATAACTTGTTGTTGCTTGTTGTTTAAAGGGGCCTAACATCGAAGGTCATCGGCCCAATTTCATAACTAAAAAAAGCCTAAAGAGCTTGAATACTTCAGTAGGTACAGTACTAAATTTATTATTATTTATAAAAATAAAACATGTTTTATGGTAAAATATTATTTATTTTCAACTGATGCTCCAACAACAAACATTTTAATTCCTGGTTCCTCTGCTTCATTTCCTGTGTCCTTTGTTTTATTTCCAAAATTTTCATTTTTTTTTGGTGTTCCAGTCTGGCCATCTCTAGGAGCTCTGTCTGGAGCATCTGGTCATTACACTTTCTCCTAAAAAAGAGAAGCATTGGAAGTTTTAATCAAATTTCGTGCATATTCTACAGGGACATTCTTTTAAGCATGCGGGGGGGATTGTGGCTTGCCCAGTCGCTTGTACTGCAAGCCTTTCTCCCGCCTAGCACTTTGCCGCAATGCGGGCACTTGCCCGGCACTGAGTCAGTGTTTTCTCACAAGATTTCCTGCACTTTATGAAGGGAGTATGTATATACGCACACTTCCATAATGAAAATAACATTGGAACAACACACTGAGCACTAAACACATGAACACTTGACTGAACTGACCCTTACACTGATAAAAAAGCTCTTAGCAGACTGCAAAGAAGGGGAACTTGTGTAGTGCCGAGAAGTACATTACGGCAAAGTGCTTGGCAGGGGACAAGCTCGCAACGCTAGGGACTGGGCGAGTCGCAATACCCTGCAGAACTTGAAATAATGTCATTTCTAAAATAAAAATTAACACTTATTTACATACTTTGATGACCTGGTTGGGGTTTCAAAGGATGGAGTTTCCTGGGGCATCCTTTCTTCTGCCCCCAAACTCTCTTCTTCTCCAGGTCCTTCCTAAAATGAAAGGAAAAGGAGAAAATTAGAATACATTATCCACAACTGTAATGTTGCCGTACCAAAGCAAAGTTGTCTGGGTCTATTGATCATGTAGGTACCTGAAATGCACCAGCATCATCATCTATGGTGTCAGGCAAAGGATCAAACTGGCCACCGAACATCTCCGAGAGGATCTGCTCGGGTTTCCCCAGAGGTGGTTTCGGTGGACCTCCCCCAGTTTGTCTGGCATCCCTTCTCTGCGCGTCGATGTCGCCTTTTGCCTTTATCTTCATTCTTTTCCATAAACCTGTGCACAAAATGAAAATTACAAATTTTTGAAATGTTCAGTAAGATAATTAGTAATTTCATAATTATGTCATCAAATGGGGTCCTAATAATAAAAAACAGAAAACTTTCCTAATGATGAGGTTATAGATACAAAGACCAGGTTTTAATAATTCTATCAGAGTTAGAATTTTATAATAGACTTAAATGGTACTTCCAAGATACCACTTTTGCCAGTAATGTTGCTAATTTACAAATGGAAGTACCTTTGGGTAACACTTTTATACTGTTTTGTGAGTCACAAGTATGGTTCTGAACCTCCTAAAAGTTTTTAATTTCAACAATGTCTTTGTCCATATTAAGCAAGCATTAATTACCTTCTTACAGTAACAGTACAAATTATTTCAGTTCCCTGCACTGGAAGATTGCAGTTGATTCAACTTGCAATAAATTTGAGGGTTTTTTTTCATCATGTCAGTCACTAAATTTTACAGGCCTACTCAAATCTAAAACAGACTAATACATGCCTGTCCACCGATATTTGAAGAGGAAATAAATGCTCAAGCTATTCTACCACTTGTTGTCTGTCACACATGAAACTGCCCAATTAATACTATATTTACTCTATTTTATTGTCTTGAAGATACGTGGAATTTAATTTGTCATCACTACAACTATTATATCAATCACAACATTTAGGCAGCCCTGAGATATTTCTACAGAGTACTTTACAATTCAGAAGTATCATTTCAAATGTCCTCCATCTGCTAGATAAGTAACATAATAATCATAGCTGACAGTGGCACAAATGGACCCTGCCATTTGTTGAATATGCCAATGAAACGTTGCTTCCATAATTCAAGACAGCGAGAAGTTATGACCAACTTAGGCGGTATAAAAAAAACCTAGAACGATGAGGCAATGTTACCAACTAAACAATCATAATTGTAGTCCGGAGGAAGAATGGAAAGGATAGGCATATAAAATTAATAATATCTCACTGTCTTGCATTATGGGAGTGGCGTTTCATAGGACAAATCTTCAGCCAATGGCAGAGTCAATTCGTGCCACTGCCAGCCATGATTAAATATGAATATCAAAGACAAATAACATGTTTAAATAGTTGAGAGGTAGCCATGCAGTAATTACGGATCTGAACATTGTAAAGCACAGATTGCACCACTTCTGATTTAATATGAATAAGAAATAGAGGGCCTAGTGGCTTGTAACGTTAGCTTGATCACAGACCAATGGCTTTGTCACTAGCCGGACCTAACCTATCCAGACCAGTTGCTTTGTCACTAGCCAGACCTAACCTATCCAGACCAATGGTTCTGTCACTAGCCGGACCTAACCTATCCAGACCAATGGTTCTGTCACTAGCCGGACCTAACATATCCAGTCAAATGATTTTCTGACTAGCCATGCCTCTGAAAAGTAACACTTTTAATGGTCCAGGGTAGATGAATGCTGAAAAATTACTTCATACACACACACATAAACAAAGTTTAACGTACATAGGAGAATGGAAGGAAGATTTATACCAAATTTAGCATACCTTATTGGAGAGCATCTAAAGAATAATTTGTTCCCTCGAAAATCAATACTTGCGACATAGCAACCTCTGTACGGAACAACATCCATGTTTAACAATACCTTGTTGATTACCATAGCAACGAAGAATTAATTCATGACCGTAGCAAATAACCACGAATAAATAAAACAGCCCAACTGGTACTAGGATCTAAGTGAAGTTGGTACCAGGAACTAATTATGTTACATCAGTTGGTACCAGTCACCAAGAACTTACTTACATCCCTAATGACAACATTAAACAGCAGTTCCTGCGCTGGTGAGGGTTAAAAGAAGATACATACTTCTGGAAGAATCCCTTCAAATTTAAGCATGAAATTCTCATACACTAAATAGATTGTGTAATATAGGAAGCGGTTTAGCGTTGAGAAGCTAATCAGAATTGTCTGACTAAGACGATGCTAGGTTGTCGAGTAATGACATTGTTCATTTATAAGAGACGTACAAATGTAAGATAATGCACTGAATTATTTTAGGAAATAACTTGCTTGTGGTTAAATTTGGGTTAGTGTTCTTGAGTACCAATCTGAATTATTTTGATGTAGCCTATTATTATACTATGATAAAAATCTGGCAAACCTTTTAGCTGAGGCACATCTTTTGGAGGCTTCCCTGCATTCATTGAATTGAATTCGGCTTGGATTTTCACCCAAGCCTCCTTCTTCTTCGTTACCGTGTCAAGATGGTAACCCATATCCGCTAGAATTGGATAATTTTTGCATATCTCTGCCAACAACTCTCTCTCTCGGCAGTTGAACTTGGCCATCTTCCTGAAAATTAAAACAGTTTTATATATATATTCAGTAAATTAACTGGGATAGGTGGAGAATAAGTATGCTGATCAACAGTCAAACAAAACGTCTAACATTTAGACAAAACTTCCAGGTGAATAAAAAAAGTAAAATGTACCAAAACTAGAATACTAAAAATAAAACGGCGTGAGGTGTTACAGCTACCAGAAAAAATACTTGTCTGCATACTGATTCCCACATTCAGAAGAAAGATATCAATGTTATTACAGTGAGGCATCAAGCAGTATACAGCCATTTGATTAATTTCCAAACAGCTACATATTTTAACAAGCAGTAACACAGTCATACATGGTGATAAACACGATGAAAATACCTGTAAAACACAATTCACCTCACCACTCGTAACCTCATTCTTTCACTTCGTAATACCGCTCAATATATTATTATGAATGATATATATTGAATGCAAAATAAAAGAAATAAACAAAGGAAAGAAGCTCTCTACATAAAGAACTTTCAGAAGACTATATTAAATCATAAAAAGTGTAATATATACTTACGATACTGTAACTTCTATGTGCAATTCTTCTTCAAATGGATATGAGCTTCTTCCAGATACAATACTTGTACAATTTCGACACTCGGCACCAAATTCTTGTCTTGTCTTGCGGATATTTATTTGGGATTCAATAGAGCACCAAATTCCTATAGTACACAAAAGATTATCTGATGGACAAGGACTGCAACACAATTTTCTCTTCGCGAAGCCGCTCTTCGATTGTTTTTTGGCATATTGCACTACGAAAAGTCAATGGTCGTGCCACTCACGGCCCGTTGGAAGACGAAAAGTCGATTCCGCTACAGTGTTGCCGACAGTAATACTTGAAACCACGGCTCAGAACCTCGGCCACGTTCAGACTACGTTTTAGAAATCGGACAGGGACTTAGACCACGGCCGCGGTTTAAAAGCCATGGTTTGAAACCACGGCCTGAACCTCGTTTTAGAAATCCACCCATGGTGAGAGTGCCATGAGAGAGAATACCAAGGAGAACATTCATGGATGCAGTGACTGGAAAGAGGCCTAGGGGACATACTAGAATGAGATGGAGGAGCTCTGCTGTTGACTGTATTGCAAATAGAGGAGTCGATAGCAATAAAGTACTAGAAGAGGAATGGCGGAAAGATCGAGTAAGGTGGAGGGCTTTGGTACACTACCCTACCCAGACAGAATCTGGAAAAGGGAATGGATGACTCAGTTTAAACCTATCAAAAGACATGGAAAGCACTATTTCCCAAATGTATCCAATAAGATACACTTACAGTATTCAAATAATGCACTTGGATAAAACAATGGCAAACATAACCTCACGCAAGGAAAGAAAAAACACACAATTCAAAGACTAGGACAAATTATGCTGGCTCCCCTGTAGAAATGCTTTACTTTTGGATTTCTTTGCATTTTTTAAATACCTTGTACTTGGATGTAAAGTGCCCGACACCTTTATAACATCATGGCTTATAGAACTTTCCTCTGATGAGGGGAGGAAGTCTCTAGCTTCCATGTGCATTGCAACACAGTACAATGACCCCCACCCTTATACGATTTCCCAGCTGGCAATTCTCACCTTTAAAAACGTAAGTCTGCTTGGACTCGGCATTAAACAAAAATGCAGTTTCATCGGCATTGACAACATTATTATTTATAAGTTTCATATTCCGTATTGATTGGATTCAATGTAATAGACAAGAAAAATGTTCCACCGATCAATACATTTATTGTGAATGAATTATTGCACTAGTACCGGTTTCGGCCTATCTTGGCCATCATCAGCTAGCACACAAATTTACAGTCATTAGCCAAAATTACAAAGATGTTACGTTAGAGCATCCGGATGTCTAATGAAAAATGGAAGTAAAATATATTGCAGTATGTTGCGTTAAAATATCTCTGATTAAGTGGTGATGGTTATAATAAACTAAAACCTATTGATTGAGCATGGACATGAGTATATAAACACATTAAAATATATATGCCACATCATAAGACACTAAAAAATATAGCACATTAAACACATTAAAACATGGTATATTTAAAAACGTCTATTAAAATTTGAGTTCATGTTGCGTTGCATTCATTCTTCAATCCTCTTGTAGTTCTTGTGTTGATTAAGTTGTATTAGGTGAATATCGAGAATGTTCTATGGCTGATATACTTTGTATTGGTATGTTATAAGAAATCTTGTCATTAAAATTTGAAAATTGAGTACTGTGC
Source organism: Anabrus simplex (assembly GCF_040414725.1). Classification (NCBI taxonomy): domain Eukaryota; kingdom Metazoa; phylum Arthropoda; class Insecta; order Orthoptera; family Tettigoniidae; genus Anabrus; species Anabrus simplex. Next base: position 180,926,523 of record NC_090266.1, read on the forward strand.
AATTCAACTGTTGATGTAGTCAGGTAAGATTTATATATACAGCACGATAGGGTTTAATTTTAGAGCAGTTGGTGGTGACACCTCTCTCGTCTATGCACGTTATATGGTTGTTATTGTTGTTGCTGTTGTTACGATTTCACTCAAACCTAGCAAATATGAAGCTCACTGCAGACACACCGAAGTGAGTGAAAGTGCGGAAAGTTACAAATGAGCGTTCCGGAAGAAGCATTTTCATGACGCAGAGAAATTTTGAATTTCAATTACTCTGTAACATACTAATTTTTAAAAAATGTAAAGGCAGTTTTGAATTAAAAGTATGAATTTTGGTAACGGAACCGACACTGTTCTTCGAATGACTAATTATCCGTATTTCGAATTACAATTTTAATAACATGCAAAACAGTACCTCACGTTCCTGGGAATGAGGGCTTCTTTGAATTAGGCAAAATTTTGAATTATCGAGGTTCTACTGTAGTTACTGCACCATCATTAATTCAAAGCCCCAGAGGGATAACCCTGCATTACAAGGGTAAATATCCTATATAAACACATATGTTTCATGATAACTCACCTGGATTTGAAATCCGAATGAAAACTTTCTTAACTAGTGCGTGAATCAAGACTGTCTTTTCTTGCCCTTGGCATAAGCAGTTTCCTAACTTTTCGATGAAATTCTTCATTTCGTCAGAGTAGTCTGCAATCAAACTGGACTTCTGTGGCATTGGGAAAGCTGCTAGAGCTTTCACCAAGACTTCGCTAAATGGGTCTACAGAGAAACCACTAGGTGCACAGCGTGGATATTTGGTATAAAAGTCCAAAGTTGAATCCAAATCTGATTTTGTAATATTATATTCACTTAAATAGATCACCAAGGACTTCTCAATCTCCATTTCAGCATCTGAAACACAAAAATAAGCAGAATATGCATAAATAAATAGAATATACATATAATTATAAAATAATAAATTATATCATTATACTGCTTACAAATAAACTGGCCAAACAGAAAAAGTCAACAGGCATAACATTACAGGACATGCCCACTCCAGGGCAGCGATATGCTAGAAATGAAACATTTAATGGGGTCAGGTGGTAAAACTAGTTGTGTAAATGTTATCAGGAGTCATCAATGTACTGTTATGTGGTCATGCGACGGTCAGTCCTGTTATAGCCCCTTCAGTATTCCCTGGAAGGAATGAGTGGGTCAGGCTGGAAAGCTCCTGGCCATCTTGACGGCATCTGATAGCCTTTCGCTTCTATTGTGCTTTATGTCTGGCGTACCCACGGAAATTCTGGAAGGGAAAGCTGGAAGTGAAAGGCAAGATCTGTCAATCAAAATAAGAGAGGGACTGGCTGTTCCAGAAAAACCAGCCAACCAAAGACATGCTGTGGGAAGGGGAGACCTTAACAGCCACTAATTTATTAGTGGACTGTTCTTTTTCAAGTATGTGTGTCTGTACGACGTAAAGCAAATTGTAAAAAAAAAAAAAATCTTCAAGTATAAATGTGTGATCATATGTGTGTGTACTAAATGGTTCATCCTAAATGAAATTAGTTCAATAAAACAGTCTGTTTTATTCATGAAAGTATTGAGCAGTGTTTTCTGCCATAAAGACAAACAAGTCATTAGATGACTCAAAGATGATGGATAACATGCTTGCAGAAGCAGTATTGTTGTCTAGGTAAATTGCTGAATGGCCCTGAGGGATCTTTCAATTATATCCAGATCATCTGCATATCCTAATAGTTATACAGATTTTTAAAAGACATTATCTCCAGTTTGCAGCCCTATTTCTTAAATAACATTCTCGAAAACCATAATATATAGCAGGGACGAGACTGCAATGCCCTTTCACAGCAAGTACTCTATACAGTTTCCCCTCAATCTTATACAACATTTTAAATCATCCACTGTCGTTTTAACGATGCTGATTAATTTATCTGAAATACTTACCTCCCTCATCACCTCATGGAGTTGCTCTCAACAAATGCTATAATATAATAATTGATCATTTTGTGTGGCTATTGCTAGACTGGTGCAACCTTTGTAAGGCAGACCCTCTGAGGAGTGTGGACAGCTGCCATGTATGCAAATGGTAGGTGTTATTGTGGTGGAGGAGAATGTTGTGTGTGGTGTATGAATTGGAGGGATGTTCGGGACAGCATAAACATCCAAACCCCCAAGCCAAAGGAAATTAATTCAAGACTAAAATCCCCGAGCAGGCCAGAATCGAACCTGGGACCCTCTAAACCGAAGGTCACTGCGCTGAACATTCAGCCAACAAGTTGGACAAATAATGCTACTGTATGCAACTCTAAAATCATTGAAGCACTAAGGAGAGTCTATCCCCAATTCAATAATTCTTTCCAGGATTTCCTGTATCTGGTTGACTTTCTATGTCGGAATCCACACGGTAGGTATTTACTTGCCTTTCAACAAATGGTAGGAGGGAGTCAAATGTGATGTTTGAAGAGACCAAGTAGCTTGGATTAAGATGGGTAATACCATGATAGTCAAAACAGATGAACTGGACTTCATACCTGAAAAGAGCACACATTATTTGTTCCAGTCATTCCTCTGGTAATATCCCATTTCATCAAACTAGGAGCTCTGCAGGTATATTGTCCACATCTGGTCACCTTTTTTGAAGTTACTCTAATGCTCTCTTCACTTCATTTAATCCTCCCCAATTTGATATGAATCATCATCATGTCGTCATATCTTGGCTCATCTCCTTGATAGTTCTATGGTTCAAGATGTCATCTAGTTAGGTTCATCACTTATCACTAGAGACCAGATTTTCAGAGTAATCCTCCCCTCACTTTTTTTAACACAAAACTTAAAATAATTAATGACGGTGTTCAAAACCTGTCTTCCACTGACCAAATTACATGATTATGAATTACCCTTTTCCTCCTTTCTTCATCTCTCTTATTTTTGTTATTGTTTTAAAGAATATTGCAAAATTTTAGCCAGTTCCTTCTTTTTATTTCAATAAACCCGTAACTTCCTGAGACAAGAGAAAATGGCTTATGATAAATATCATTCATCTTCTGATTCCCCCAGATTCCTACAGACATCAGAAACCTACCAAAATCAAAGGGGAAATCGTTCATCTTCTGATTTCCCCAGATTCCTACAGACGACAGAAACCTACCAAAATCAAAGGGGAACATTACTTATCCTTACTGTTACTTACAGAAAGCTTGCGTGAAAGAGAGAGAGCTTTTGCGCATGCTTGTCAACCATGTGATAGGCTCTATGGAAATACTGTTCATGAAAGACAGCTGTACTCACAGTTGGACAATTTGTGGCATGTAATTCTTTATGAGATTTATAACTTTATGTAAACTACTTTATGAACAGTTTAAACTTTTTGCTGTGACAGCGAGTGTTAGAAAAATGGTAAAGGTGGCTGCAAGCAGTAGCCAGCTATGGAACGCCGTAAGCTGTTTCAAGGATGATATTATGGAAATTGCCAGAAAGATTATCAGACAGGGTTTCCAGCCAGAAAGTCAAACTAATTTCCCTGATATTTCCCTGACTTCCCTGATCAAAATATTGTATTTCCCCAACAAAAATTTGGCATTTGCACAATTTTTAACAGACTCCTCCACCCCCATTAGCTGTCCAACACAGACCTGTACACAATATTTATTACTCAAATAGGAAACACAACATTTTGAACAGTGAAGTACATACAGTTAAAGAATGATTTGCCAGATAATAATAAATGTTAAACAATTTATTTATACATGAATAATGAAAGTATTACTATTAAAATTACTAAAGAATACACAATGTTGGTAATAATGTAAAAAAAATTCAGCATAACAACAAAATTACACACAATTTTTCTTGGTTTCAAGTAAGAATATTTTATCTTCAATTCTGGCTTCACATGCTTGTGACTGCGTTCTTTAAACCTTTCTTCATGTTCCAACTTTCTTACTTCATCAGTTATTCTTCGTTTCTCAGTTTATTTTCTGTCCTCTTCTTTGACCTTCGGGCGTGTCATCCCCAAGTAACCCTGGTATTTCTTATGAGCACACCTCAGCAATAACAACATTCTATGATTAATTGGCACACATTGACATCCAACGACACACACACACACACACACACACACACACACACACACACACACACACACACACACACACACACACACACACACACACACACACACACACACACACACACACACACACACACACACACACACACACACACACACACACACACACACACACACACACACACACACACACACACACACACACACACACACACACACACACACACACACACACACAAAATCCTGTCAATTGTGTACACTGTTTTATTTACAAATTTTATACACATTATACACACATAATCCTTGCACTAAAAAACTGCCCTCCTGAACAAAACACTGCTAAGAAGAATAAGATTGCAACATTCGCATGTCAACCAACTACCAACACAACAAAGTCACAACATAAGTTCAAACACTTGACTAACGACTTTCACTAGCAACTCTCACTAACAACCCAAGTCAAACTCCCGAGACTGCCTCTTTATATACATTGCCTGTCCAGGCTTCTAGAAAAGTATGACACAACATGCTTTTTGCATAATTTGTAGAGTCACTAATAACCTATTTGCAAACGGATCAAATGTTCTGTAAGTCTCTAGTGAAAAACATACGCTGTTCTGGACTGTTACCCTGTGTTGCACAACATTACATTTACAGGTTATAATAAATAATATACTATTAATTATGTGTTCTTATATTAAATAAACTCATATTAATATACATACAGCAGACATGTCGTGTCATAACCTTACATTTTGTTACGACAACGATTTATACCAAATAAAGTCCGTACATAACTAGGTAAATAATAATAATAATAATAATAATAATAATAATAATAATAATAATAATAATAATAATAATAATAATAATAATCAACCTCGATATTTTCATTATTTACCCATGGGTTAGAGAATTGTTTCCAAGTTATACTAGTCCATTACACTTGCATCAATATCCCCAATATACCTTGAAAAAATTTCAACAGTCTATCACACTCGTCGACATTGCCTTGGTCATAGATTATATCTTTTACTCTTCCTCGATGTCACTGGATGTGCACTCCTCTTGACCGGATCTTATCGTGTCAGGGGTCGGTGTCACCCCCTGCCAGCCTCCTCCTCGGTGGTAGTCGACACGTTCTCCTCCTCATGCCCAGATTGTGCCATATCATCATAAGCCTCTCTTTCAGGTGGACCCGTGGCAGTACGAGGCTTATTCTGTATGAGCAGCAGTTGGATAACTCACCGCAATTGTAATGTGTAGACCTTGACAGGAGGGTTGGTCTTTAGTAAGTAGACCCCATGGCCCAGCAGCTTACCGACCTTGACGGGACCAACCCAATTAGGTGCGAGACCTGCGTGAAACCTCCAATCTTAGTACTGACTGGGTGGTTATGTCGCAGCACTTGTTGGCCTTGTAGGAAGGTCTGAGTCTCTTCGACGTCTTGAGCCTTTGCCTGGGTAAGGGATCACTTCTTGGCCAATGCTTGCTTATCCCAATCCCCGGTGCCGGATAGCTGTCGACCAAGGAAAACTCCGAATAGGTATAGCCAGTGACGAGGTTGATGTGTCGTCGCAGAGCAAAGAGTGACTGCGGTATCTGACGGTCCCACAGTTGATATTCCTTGTCCATTAGGTGGACCCGTAGCATCTTTTCTAGCTTCTAGCTCAGTCGCTCCGTTGGATTGGCCCTTGGGTTGTAAATAGGGATGGTCCAGTGTTCCACACCCCATTCAGTCATCATTTGCTGCAACTTCTTTGATGTGAACTGACTCCCGTTGTCTGACAGAATGCACCGTCAATAGTTCTACTAGATAAAGAAACATACATTCAAAACACAGAAGAATTTTTTAATAGAAATAATTACACGGTAGTTAATAAGGACCCGATAATAAAAAGGCAGCGTAATATCAAGACATTAAAGAAATCTATATTTCTCTTTAACGAACAAGATCTTTTTTTTTTTTGCTATTTGCTTTACGTTGCACCAACACAGATAGGTCTTATGGCGACAATGGGATAGGAAAGGCCTAGGAAGTGGAAGGAAGCGGCCGTGGCCTTAATTAGGAAACAGCCCCGGCGTTTGCCTGGTATGAAAATGGGAAACCACGGAAAACCATCTTCAGAGCTGATGGCAGTGGGGCTCGAACCCACTATCTCCCGATTACTGGATACTGGCCACACTTAAGCAACTGCAGCTATCAAGCTCGGTACGAACAAGATCAACAAAGACTCAAATATGAATCCTAACATCCCTGTAGCAAGAACCCTACCTAAAGTACATAAGAATGACATCCCAATATATCCCATAATTAACTGCCATAATAGTCCAAACTATAAAGCTTCTAAGTATATTCATGGCTTCCTTAAGACACATTACACATTCAATAACAAGCAACCTTTAAAGAATTTTATTGATTTTTTGAGATCCTAAATAAGTTCAGTTTACAACCTAATCACACAATATGCTCCTTTGATGGGATTAACATGTACTCAAATACTCCGACCAGAGACACTGTCAACATCATCTATAACAATATTTGTAAACATAGTGGCCTCAGTAAAATGGAAATCGATGAGTTCATGACACTATTAAATTTTGTTTTAGACAACAACTATTTCACTTTTAATGAGAAAATTTATAAACAGACGGGCTTAGCAGGCCTTTCCAACTCGAGCACTTGGTGCTGGGGCGCACCGGAGCTGCACTCAGCAGCACCGCTCCCCTCCTTCTCCACCTACCCCACACAGTGGTCGGTGCATGTGTACGTAAGATACAGTACATTCATTCTCATTGTGTGTGTGTGTGTGTGTGTGTGTGTGTGTGTGTCATTCTCAGTAGAATCTATTCGATAGAACAGACAGTGGAGCAGTTGGTTTCTTCTTTGTTAAAAATGTTGTTTAATCCTTCATGGGTGCATTCATATTCTGTTCTCAATACCGAAGGGAAAGCTCAATGTTTAATTTGTCATGGCATTATAAGCGTAAAGTCTTCAACCGTTCGATGACACTACCACAATATACATGTTTCCACCTGTGATGACGTTGGTGCAGCAAGAACTGAACAAATTGCTAAGTTAAAATCGGAGTTGCCAAGTTCTTCAGACATGCGTAATAACTTACTCATTAGGAATTATTTTACATGCAATTTAGGAGATTTGTTTTCGTTTTAGGTTTTGTATTATTAAGAACTGTTTAGAATTAGACTTAGATGTGCTGCTAAGAAAACACACCGGGCGAGTTGGTGGCACGGTTAGGGGCGCTCAGCTGTGAGCTTGCATCCGGGGGGATAGTGGGTTTGAACCCCACTGTCGGCAACGCTGAAGATGGTTTTCCGTGGTTTCCCATTTTCAAACCAAGAAAATGCTGGAGCTGTTCCTTAATTACGGCCAAGGCCGCTTCCTTCCCATTGTTAGCCTTTTCCTATCCCATCGTCACCATAAGACCTAGTGCAAAAAAAAAAAAAAAACCCACAAAGATAATTATTTTATCTCCCTGTCCCACAGATACTTGAACCCAACACTTGAGAAGGCGCAGTTCGAGCACGTTATGGGGCTATTGTTGCTCTGAAAATTGCAAAAAGCGGGCGACCATTTACTGATGGTGAATTTGTAAAAGAATGTTTAATAGAGTGCTCGGAAGTACTGGGTCCACGTGCTGTGGCTCACTTTGAGACGATAGCTTGTCAAAACAAACCATCTCTCGTCCTGTACAGGAACTTACGGTTGTCTACTTATGAAAATCTTGGAGACTATCAGACGTCGTTACAGACTTTGCACTCTGAACTCAATACTTGATTCAAAGAAATGAATGATATGGCACCTCAACTTGAAATATTTGTGACCCCATTTTCAGCACGTCTTGAAAAATCACCATCATATTTCCAAACAGAGCTGATAAGACTACAGTGCGACGCAATCCTACAGGACAGGTACTACCACTACAACGGGGGTTTAATATAGTTTTACAAAGGTGTTCAACCACAAGAATGTCCAAAACTTCAAACAGTTGCCTTAAAATTTACGCCAATGTTCGGTACAACGTATGCATGTGAGCAGATGTTTTCAATTCTGAATGTAGATAAATGGAGAGCTAGGATATTCTCTGTCTGATCATAGTCTATTTTTTTTTTTTTTTTTGCTAGGGGCTTTACGTCGCACCGACACAGATAGGTCTTATGGCGACGATGGGATAGGAATGGCCTAGGAGTTGGAAGGAAGCGGCCGTGGCCTTAATTAAGGTAGAGCCCCAGCATTTGCCTGGTGTGAAAATGGGAAACCACGGAAAACCATTTTCAGGGCTGCCGATAGTGGGATTCGAACCTACTATCTCCCGGATGCAAGCTCACAGCCGCGCGCCTCTACGCGCACGGCCAACTCGCCCGGTGATCATAGTCTATTAGCTTCATCTCCGTATTGATTGCTACTACAACATAAAAGTAATTGAGAAGTCTCCACCTTATCAATACATTAATTTATTTACTTTAAAGTAGTAAATTCAGTCAGTACCGGTTTCGATCCCTATGGGATCATCCTCAGCTGACACACAAAGAAATAGTTACAAAAACATCACATATGAAAGATTACACCTTGTAAAACTAGTCCAATTAAATCAGACGTTAAAAGTTGTTTGTTAAAATATTAGTGAGTATATCTTTCGTTAAAATCACCTGCTGTGTGAGGCATATGACCCCACTATGTCTAGACTATTATACATTAAATGGATTTTACATTTGTTTACATTAGTGTTTAGGATATTACACTTAATATAATTGATCCATTTGATTCAAACATTCAGAATTGCTTATTAAAATGATAAATATGTCTATGTTTGGTTTAAAAAGTACATTGGTGATAAGGCATATCGTCACACTGTGCCTATATTATTGAACATGGAATGAAGTTTGCACTTATACACAATAGTAATTGTAAATTTGTTGTAATGTCTTGAAAATATTTGTTATTTGAGGCTTATCACTTCATTGTATCTGATCTATGAAATGTCAATCGGATTACTTACACTTCTTGCATTGATATTTAGGATATTTCACTTTTGTATAACTGGTCCAATTAGAACAAACATGAAATGCTTATTGAAATGGAACTTTCTTGGCTAAAAAATGCTTGTTATATGATATGTGTTACCTCATGCACCTACTGTATTTTATTGTGCATAAAATGAGGTTTACACTTGTTAACATTAGTACTATGAGATTGTTCTCGTCTACAGTACTGTATATACAGGAAAATTTTTTTTGATCTGACATGGCAAGCTGGTTAAAAGTAGATAAAATAGTAAACTAATGGAATAGGTCCAGTTTCTTATTCATACTGTTTGTTTTTACCACTTTGCACTAGTAAATTGGTAAGTGTATGGCATATGTATGCTAAATTAAAGTTTATATTGTTTTTCCATTTTTTACAATTTTCATAAATTGCTTCTAGTGGTCAAGTTATCTTGGTCTATAGATATCATTGAGAGAAGTTGCGTGTGTCGTTGCCGAGTTAAATGGTGACTATTATGAGTTGAATTTCGTTAGAAGTGCCGTGCATCTTGATGAAATTTAACTTATGTAGTTGTTAGCCAATACACGTTTATTGTGATGATAGCGTGGAGGCTTCTTGTATGTTGTAGGGTATTGTATCTGCAAGTAGAAATAATCGGTATAAGAGATGGTGTATTGTGGACTGTGGAAAGTGAGTTGTATGTTATATTACTTACGGTGAGTGTTGACGCTGTGTGCTCTGCGCGGCTGCCTGTCGAGATCTGTTACGTGTTATCCTAGGACTGTAGTTTGCGGCGGCGGAGGGGAGGTTTGGAGGGATGGGTGGAGTGCTGCTGAGGGGAGCGGGGTTGGAGGAGGGGAGATCTTTGAGCGGTTCATTTGTATGTGTGGGTTGTTGTTTGTTAATTCTTTTTAAATAATAATTTGTTAGGAGGGGAATGACTGCATCGAAAAGAATATTGTTTTTGTCTGTGGTTTCATTTAAGTTGAAATTTGGGTTGATGTATTGGTCTAGGCCAGGGATGGCGAACCTATGCCACGCGTGTCACCACGTGACACGCGAACACGATTTCGGTGGCACACCACATGAACATAATAATATTTGATATATACGTCTTGCACTTCACGTGTAAGAAATAAATATCGAAAATCTAAATACTAGTTCCATTCGGACGTGCAATATGGCAACACTGCTACACTGATAGGTCCGAAAGTCAAGCGAGATAGTGTCGTTTTCTGGTGGTTTTGTATACGGGCATCGCAAACATGTTTTCGGTGCCGAAAATAGCAGAAATTTAACAAAGGTGGTGACCGTATTTTTCAAGAACTCTGGCCAAGGAAATTCGGATTGATAAAAAGATGTGTTGCCTGTGTTCGAAAACAATTGTATCCTTCACATTTAATGTAAAGCACGACTTCCAGACTGATCATTCGAATATTTGTTCCATTTCAAATGAAGAAAGAAGAGAGTTCGTTTAACAAAATATCGAACATTGCACAAAACAAACTAATTGAAACAGTTTCTTATTGACGTTCGACACATTAAAGGAATGCCAGCCAGCTGAACTGCTGTCAAGGATAGAATATTAAAAATGAGTGAAGAAGTTTCGGAGCAGTTGAAAGCTAATTTGGATAACTCCCACATGTATGCAGTATGTTTTGATGAAAGCAGAATGTGACCTTACAAAAAAGGATACCTGTTTTTTAATTTTAGATTTCGTTATGGAAATGTGATGAGGGAGAAATTAGTTTAATTGTTGAGCATACAAACTACAACATGGAATGATAATGAAACTAATGGAGGAAGTTAAGTCCATTCGCAATATTAGTACTTTTGAATTTTGTATCTAATAACTATTTTTTTACAATTTGTTTTACGTCGCACCGACATAGATAGGTCTTGTGGCGAAAGTGGGATTGGCGTACAAGTGGGAAGGAAACCGCCGTGGCCATAATTGAAGCACAGCCCCACGGAACATGCAGTCAAATGTATTTACCAGATATATGTATAATAAATAAATAAATGAATCTGTAAATGAATAAATAAATGACATATTATGAAACATAATCGGGAATTTATAAAGGAAGTCCCCGGGGGGGGTTCTAGGTTGTAGACATCCCCTAATAGAAAATAACAAGTGGCACAGTCAACAGATGATAGTAATAAACCAGACTTAAAATGGCACACTAGTTGGAAAAGGTTCGCCATCCCTGGTCTAGGCTGATGTAGAATTCTTCTAGTATACTGAGCAAGGGGCTCTTCGGACTGGTATTGAGGATTTGCATGTCAGTATTGATATTTGTGAATCTGTGTTTTTGGTCACTTGATATGTTGTCCCATGGCTGAAAAGTGTTTATGCTTGATTGCATTTATATGTTCGTTGTATCATATTTGAAAGTTTCTTCCGGTATGCCCTATATAGCTGGCTCTGCAGTCATTGCATTTCAGGCGGTAGACACCCGAGTGGTTGTATTTATTGATATTATTGACTGATTTGGAATTGTATAGTATGTTAGTATTGCTACGTGTGGTTTTGTAGGCTATTTTCAAGCCTTGTTTTTTAAAAATGTTAGTTATGGAGTGTATGTGGTTATTATTGTAGGTAAATAGTGCATAGTCTTTTTTATCTTTTACGGTTCTGGTTAACTTTGTTTTTGATTGGTTTTTTATTTTGTTGATAATTTGGTTTATCATTTCTTTTTTGTATCCGTTCTGTTTGGCTATTTCATGAATTAGGTCCAATTCTTTGTTTAAGTCTTTTTTCGTGAGTGGAATGTTGTATGCTCTGTATATCATGCTATAGTATGCAGCTTTCTTGTGGGTGGGTAGGTGGGTGGAATCTATTTTTACCGTCTTACTAATAAAAAGGCCTTATACAGTTGTTTAACTCTTGTTTAGTTATACAGTGAATAAACCCTGTATAAGCGTTTCACATTTTTCTTACTAATAAACGAGGTATACGCATTGTATTACTATACAGCACGTATACACTCGTTCCAAGGCGTAGGAATCTCTTCCTGCAGTTCACCGGCGTATTTCGCACGTTCACCGCCTTTATGATCGCGTCTGCTGGTTATCTACGAGCAAAACTTTCCGGAAAGTCGCACAGTAGCATGGCATATCGAACAGGCAGTGGCAACACTAAGTGAGACAGCTGAAAATCGGCCTATACTGATATCAACATTTCTTCAGCTTGCTTGTGTAATGAACGCAAAAAGAAGAAATGGAAAAGCTTAAGGAAAGATCAAAAGCTCTTAACTGGGGTAGTACGGAAAACATAAGCAATTGTAACTGAATCGGCGAGTTGAAAAGGGTACACATTCAAATGTCTTACTTTTCAGGAGAAAGGAAAAACTGTTTTGTAGCTAAACTAAATGTTTGATCAAAAAAGTTTCTATTAGGCATTTATACACCATATTTCTGCATATTCGACTACAAAGTATGGAAATCATATTACGTATGGTTTTCAAGTTATGCATTTTTTATCTCGAGGAATATGTCCCCTTTTATAGGTACTCAAATTTGAGAAAGATCTTTGTAGGGGCAGATAACGTATAATAAACTCGCAATATCAAAAGTCTATTAGGCAGTAACACATTATTACACAAAAATACTCCCAACCATCATGTCTTTTATAGTTATTCATTGCCATTCCATCTCTTTAAAGTGTTTTACTTTACGAAGATGTCTAGCGTCCATAACCTCTGAATGGTGTATGTCTTCTATGTTTAAAGTATCGTGAAGATCATCAACGTTATCGTCCATTCTTTCAATGTTAAATGAATAAGTCGAATATTTCACCACGATTATATTACTGTAGACAATAAATACCACGAAAATAAACTGCTCACTCGTTTCTTTCTCCGCTACTCGCTGTTATACAACGCTTATACACGGTTTATTAGTAACAAATTTCACATAAACGGTGTATAAACCTTGTATAAACGTTATACACCATTTATTAGTAAGACGGTTATTGTGTTAGATGTGTGGGTAGGTTTCCTGTATATGTTGTATGTGAAATGGTTGTTGTGTCTAGTTATGGATATATCTAGGTAGTTTATTGTGTTGTTATTTTCAGTTTCCATAGTGAATTTTATGTGAGGGTCTATTTTATTTAGTTGTTCTAGAATTTTACTTTCATTGGTATGCCTATTATCTATTATAAAAAATACATCGTCAACAAATCTACACCAAAATGGAATGTTGTCTAGTTTTTGGATTTCTTGATGTTCTAGGTAGTCTATGTATATTTCAGCCAGTATACCTGAGGATGGTGATCCCATGGGTAATCCTTTTTGGTGGTATATAGTATCATGTTATTTAAAGTAATTATTGTTAATAGCAAAACGTAATAATTTCATTAATTCATCTATTTCTCTAACTTGCTTAGCTTACTATGGTTTTTGAGATTGGATTCAATGATTGTCATGGTTTTTTGTGTAGGTATGTTGGGATACATATTTGTTATGTCATATGATGCTAATTTATGGTGTTGTTCTATTTTTATGCTTTTGGTAATGTTGCAAAATTGAGTTTTTTATGGTTTTATGGTTTTCTTTGCCTCAATAGAATTTACATATACATAGACTACCTAGAACATCAAGAAATCCAAAAACTAGACAACATTCCCTTTTGGTGTAGATTTGTTGACGAAGTATTTTTTATAATAGATAATAGGCATACCAATGAAAGTAAAATTCTAGAACAACTAAATAAAATAGATCCTCACATAAAATTCACTATGGAAACTGAAAATAACAACACAATAAACTACCTAGATATATCCATAACTAGACACAACTACCATTTAACATACAACATATACAGGAAACCTACCCACACATCTAACACAATAAAAATAGATTCCACCCACCCACACACCCACAAGAAAGCCGCATACTATAGCATGATATACAGAGCATACAACATTCCACTCACGAAAAAAGACTTAAACAAAGAATTGAACCTAATTCATGAAATAGCCAAACAGAACGGATACAAAAAAGAAATGATAAACCAAATTATCAACAAAATAAAAAACCAATCAAAAACCAAGTTAACCAGAACCGTAAAAGATAAAAAAGGCTATGCACTATTTACCTACAATAATAACCACATACACTCCATAACTAACATTTTAAAAAAACAAGGCTTGAAAATAGCCTACAAAACCACACGTAGCAATACTAACATACTATACAATTCCAAATCAGTCAATAATATCAATAAATACAACCACAAGCAATTCTGAATGTTTGAATCAAATGGATCAATTATATTAAGTGTAATATCCTAAACACTAATGTAAACAAATGTAAAATCCATTTAATGTATAATAGACTAGACATAGTGGGGTCATATGCCTCACACAGCAGGTGCTTTTAACCAAAGATATACTCACTAATATTTTAACAAACAACTTTTAATGTCTGATTTAATTGGACTAATTTTACAAGGTGTAATCTTTCATATGTGATGTTTTTGTAACTATTTCTTTGTGTGTCAGCCGAGGAGGATCCCATAGGGATCGAAACCGGTACTGACTGAATTCACTACTTTAAAGTAAATAAATTAATGTATTGATAAGGTGGAGACTTCTCAATTATCTTTATGTTTCTCTGTCTGATGCGGACTTGAATTTCTACTGCCAAATCGATTGAACCCATTATTGGTAAATTAGTTGCCACAAAACGATGTCAACAATAGACTTAAACGCTAAATGTACATCAAGGCGAACGCAAAGTATGTACAGAATAAATTGTGTGTTTATGTGTTCACAGAACTGTCATAAATAATATTGTTTTCATAAGCTGCACGCTGACTTGACAACCTGTGGTTCTGCCTCTGCCACTTCTCCTCCTTCCCCTACTACCTCAACGGTGCAACAGCACAGCACCGGGGCTGCTGCCGGGGCCGGTCGGGGCCACCTCTGTTGAAATCGCTTGGGCTTAGCGATGGGTGACCCAATTTTGGGCCTCCTAGCTGATATTTACATGGACACGATTGAACACACAAAAATAAGAACTAATATTAAAGGGATTTGTTTATGGTTGAGATATGTGGATGCTACGTTTGTAATAATTTATAAGAATGTCACCCATAGCAGCGAGGTCTTAGAGAGCTTAACTAATATTAACCCTATTGCAAGCTGTCCACTTCATGGCCGTATCGATGAGTTTAATCAACAAATTAATCTAAAAAGCCACCTAAACGATACTTTATTTCTTTTGCCTTTGGCAAACTTAAAATACATTAACAAACACAGTACATGTTTCGACCACTTAGTGGTCATCTTCAGCTGTATATAAAAAATCTTAGATGATAACATTTAAAAGCAAGCACATTGGATCTTGAAACTATATCCCATGGGAATCCAAAAACTATTGTTCTAGATGCTTTAAATGAAATGGAAGATGGGGGGGGTTTGGGGGTAAGGAGATTTATGTGAATGATACTTAAATTACAGTATCGTTTACAATTGTGTTTAAAAACTTAAATGATGAAAAACATATTTAAAATATTTAAAAGCGTCTATGGTAAAATTCTTTTTGATAACATTAGGTGGCGTGAATAAAAAGTTTGTGTTTGTAATAATCTTCAGGCATGTGCTTGCTTTTAAATGTTATCATCTAAGATTTCTTATATACAGCTGAAGATGACCACTAAGTGGTCGAAACATGTACTGTGTTTGTTAATGTATTTTTAAGTTTGCCAAAGGCAAAAGAAAAAAAGTATCGATTAGGTGGCTTTTTAGATTAATTTGTTGATTAGATTAATTTGTTGAATATTAACCCTAACGTAAATTTCACTAAGGAAGATGAAGACAAAGGCTCCTTAAATTTCTTAGACATAAAGGTCACCCGAACCAATAACACCTTTGATTTTCAGATTCATAGAAAGCCCAGACATTTGTCCGTAAACATAAACAATTCCTCACTACATCCCGATTCTCAGAAACAGGCATCTTTTTATAGTTTGATATACAGAGCGTTAAGAATCCCATTATCCCCTACTAGCTTAAAAACACAATTAAATTACATATGGAACCTTGCTAAAATGAATGTTTGTAAGATCGAAATGGTAAACCGCTTAATTCATAAGATTAAAAAACAAAATATCCACAAATCTTATACCAGACAAACCTAAAAAAACTGAGTACACCACTTTCACATACAGTAGCCCAGTTGTCCACCAAATTGGTAACACTTTCAACAAATATAATATGAACATAGCCTTTGGAACAACCAACACAACACAATATATATGTATTTTTCAATTATAATCACAATAAATATTCCGGCTCAGGGGTCTACTGGTTAACATGTTCCCAGTGTGGAATTTCATATGTTGGACAGACTGGACGAAGCATCTTTATAAGGTACATGGAACATTTCAATGCAGAAAAACAAAATAAATATTCGGCAATGAGCATGCATATGAAGGAAACGGGTCATTGTTTTACTTCAGTAGAAAAGGACCTCACAATAATCAGAAATAAAAACAAAGGCATACTTTTAAATGAATTAGAGAATATCAGTGGCGGCGCGTGGATAAAACATCTGGGGGTTCATTACTTTGAAAAATAACGTGTCCATATTCTTAAATGTTAAATCCATATTTAATGTTACTTGATATTTACATAGATGTAAAATAGTGACATTGTTCGACTAGAATGGTGACTTTCGTTTGAATGCGCACGGCTGTAGCTCGAGGAAGTTACCAGAACGAATAATGAAAGACAGAGAATATAAAGTGTAATTACCTTAAGTTGATCCAGTTTCGTCTAATGTTGAAGACGTTGGTGGCGTTGGTATAACAGCTGTCGTCTGTGTGTACAGGAAATCCATCCTCCTTTCCTTCCTGGCGGCAAATAAGTCCATTACCTTCTCATTAAAATCAACTAATTTATGGGTCATCTCCTTCTCGATGGACAACATAGCGAGAGCAGACAGTCTTTCTTCATCCATTGTACTCCTTAGGAAAGTCTTAGTCCGCTTTAAAGTGGAAAAACACCTTTCTGCTTCAGAAGTAGTCTTGGGGACAGTAATAATTAATATCAAAAGTTTCATCACTTCTCCGAAAGGTTCCCTGAGATTGTTCTCTATCAAAAAAACAAGTAAGTCAGTTGCATTGTTCATTTCTTTAAAATCACTTCTTGAACAAATCACTTGCAGTTCGGTTTTCAGTTTATGTTTGTCAAGAAAAGGATAGGATTGTATAATATATGTAAGATTCTCCTCTGGAAAATTATTTTGGAAGGATGGGAAGAATTGGTGATCAAAGAAGCTGGAGGCCAGTAAGTGGTTAGAGAATTTGAACCTCTCTTTGCTGTGATTTATGAGCACGTCACATACCTCTTGCCACAATGCTCCTCGAGTAGTAACTATTTTCGTATCTTCTTTTCCCTCTGTTGTCTTCTTGTACATTTTCCTCCACAACAATGTTGTCAACATTGTCCCTTACTTTCGAAATTGCCGTTTCAAAGGAGCTTACTGCACTTCGCACTGATACAGGGTTAGCAGAACGCTTTTGTACTTGGTTGTACAGAATGTCCACGTGAGGCATAACCCTGTAAAAGAACTCTAACCAAAAAGTAAACGCTGGCTGTTGTATTTTCAGACGCAGTCCGTGTGCTTGGTTCATAGTAGCTGTTTGTCTGCTCGTGTCTTCAATTTTGTCCAAGCATTCCACTATTGCTTCCTTATGCTCGTGCAATGTAAGAACACATCTTGATTTAAAGTTCCATCTCGTAGCTGAGATTTGCGGAACTCCTCTGCCCACAACCTCATCAAGAACAGCCACTCTCTGAGGCGAATGAGAAAAAAAAAATGCTGGAATCTCCCCAATGGTGGCAAAGAACAATCGCACTTCTTTGCTGTGGCTAGAAACCTGGGCCAGAATTAAATTCAACTGATGGGCGTAACAATGCACAAAGTAAGCAAATGGGTAGTCTTGCCTTACAATTCTTTGTACTCCGGAGTGTCGGCCGCTCATAACATTGGCACCATCGTAACTTTGGGGGACTACTTTTTCTTTTGCTCTCCAACTACTTCAGTGAGGACCCGTTTTATACAATCGGCTAATGAGAAGGCGTCGTTTCCTGTTGGGTTTAAGAAAGTCCAGAACCTTTCAACAGGCTCCCCATTAGTTAATACATATCGAAGTACAATGACTAACTGACACTCTGAAGACACATCAGATGTTTCATCTGCTATTACGGAGACGAAATCTCCAGTAGCTACTTCAGCTAAAATATTCTCGCGACACACTTGCAACATGCATTCCAGAATGTCATTTTGAATGTCCTTCGACGTACCCTTGAAGACTGTAGCACTGTTGAAATGACCCCTAACAACGGTATCCAATGCCGAAGTAAAATGAATGAGTCCTCTGAATGCGCCTGGATGGTATGAATCGAGTGTTTCGTCATGACCTCTGAAAGCAAGTTCAAATTCACCACAAAACTTCACTTCTTCGAGACCACGTACCTATTTTTTCTCACACTATCATTATGTCTCTCAATATTCCTTCTGAAAGCGTTACTTAGCTGCTGCCTAATATCTGTTTTCCCCAGAACTGAAAGATCCAAACATGCACTCTTATGTGTAATAGACGTTTCGTGCTTTTTGATCTTTTGTGTTAAATGGCTGAGATCTGATACTCCTGATTTTTCTCTAATTTGTGTCCTTACCCTTAGCAAAAAGCAAGCACGGTAAAGAGAAAAACCTATTAATGGTATCGCAACCACATAGCCAAGTATTCCTCTCGTAAATCTGTGGTTTAAATGTTCTACAAAAATCCTTACCTCTACTAGTTTGCTTCTGAATAATGTTCATGGTGGGAAGAGGCCTGCCCAGCTGCTTTATTCTGCATTTTTCTTCTAAACCAAGTGTTGGAAAGGTATTCTTTAGAAGAAATCGAACAGTATTCATTTCCAGACTGATGAATACACGACACACGCATCAAGACACCGCCAAACACCATGATAACGAACGTCAGATACAATAGAGCACTTCACTAAACACAGTCTTGAGTAGATATTCGCTACGGTACTGTTCCGGGGGTGGCTGAACTGATGGGTCAGAAATAAATACGGCTTCAAAAACGTGTTAGTCAGCCTGTTGTTATTTATGTTCTTTTATTGACGTATTTTGCTTTTATGAGCACTTCTTACTGATTAAAAGTTTACGATAATTACATTCACATAGGCTACGTACGCCTATTTTATACAAATCGCAGTTACCATAGTATTTTGATTCATTGCGGTTAATTACGTCTAAAACGCAAAATCGTGAAATTAAAATCTCTTCAAAATGTACCATATACAGCAAATTTTAACCGCGCGCTTTGAGACAATACATCGGCTAACTTCGGGCTTGTTCGATGTAGATCGTGTCGAGCGCTGCCAAGAGCTGGTCTAGTCACCAGCGATAGTTTAGCTTTGTTCTCGGCTTACCCCCCTTGCCCCACACGTCCCCGCACCATGCTCACCCTCCTTACGTCCCACCGCCGCGCGCCCACAATCCTGAAATTGAACCTTTTCACAGGTTCCAGAGAGCAATCGAGTGTTGATGTCAAAATTATCGCTCCGAGCGCAAATTTACAGACGTAATTAAAGAAATATGCACTTGATTGACCATTTTACTAAGAGTTATATATTTCTAGGGGGTTCACTGAACCACTGAACATATAGAACGCGCCGCCACTGGAGAATATATATATATTTTCCTGGACAAAACATATAATAAAGATCGAAACCGTAACGATGATACGGAAGTCAAGAGTCCCTTATATACTTTAACGCCTGTTATTAAAAACAGTCAATCCAAATCAGAACAAAGTCCCACGAATATTTAAATCCTTTGAAACAAAAACTCCCCTTATCTTTTCGTATACTAAGCCTGCACTTGCCTCTCCAAACAATCCCCCCCTCCACATTAACATCGACATGTGATGCACCGCCTACCTCCGCTTCCCCTCAACATTCCCCTCCTCCTCTACCGCATTGATACAACGCGAGGTGTAGGAACTCCAGACAGACCAATGCTGCTAATACACTAAGATAGACATTCTTACGGCGAATAAGTAAGTACCCGTTTTACATAACACATAACTCTTGGATATTAAAATACGATTTAAACACGCACCATCATACAAGTGTTTCTTTTTGTTTCATTACAGTATAACCACATCCTTTTCCACGATATTCTATATCTTCTAAAGAGACTACACTTCACGAGACAGTCAAACATACTTGTCAAATACCAGATATACTCGTCTCAATCGCAGCTTCAACCAGCACATCAACATCTTTTTTGCACTGGTTATATTACGATATGTTATGATAATTTATGGATCAACCAACTTAATAAGATATTTTAAAACATTCCTCTTTCCTCCTGGCCAATATTCTTTAGCTCCTGTTTGCAAACTAAAAAAAAAAAAAAATCAACCTCAACGTTTCAACCAATCTAGTCTATTGAAGACTTGTATTGACAATTGCCTCAAGCCTACATAGGCTCGAATTTTCTGACGAAGAAGATCCACTTCAGTGACAGACAAAAGTTGTTTTTAGAATTTTATATGACATGCTTCATGGTGTGGGTTACTGTAGTCACGTCCTTGTTCGTGAACCATGGGCAACGGCTAGTGACCTAGTAAGTGGTCCTAGGTGTCGGGATACCAGTTGCTATGGAATGGGAGTGGGCATCTTGGACATATTCTGAGTTATGACCTTCCTCGTGCACAGGAGGCTAGGGCTATACAATGCACCGGTGGTCATAACCCGTTAGAGAATAGATCCTCACTTAGACTACGTGTAAGTAGGGTACCATCCTGCTTCATGAATTTACTGAGCTCACAACATTTTAAGCAAGCCTCGGAGCTATGGGAGTAACGGAGTCCCACTCCCATTTGGCAGGCGAGGGACTCCTTGAAAACAACTTGGCGAACAAAATGGAATTTGATGGGGAGCTATCAATATTAATGGGGCTTATGGAAGAAAAAATGAAGAACTGGCTGAGTCAGCAAAGAAGATGCATCCGGATGTGCTAGGAGTAAGTGATATTCGGGTAAGGGGAGATAACGAGGAAGAGATAGGAGGTTATAAAGTGTACTTGAAGGGTGTTAGAAAGGAAAGGAAGAAGTATAGGGTAGGGCTGTTTATCAGGAACACCATTGTACGCAACATAGTTTCTGTTAGGCACGTAAATGAGAGAATGATGTGGGTAGATTTGGCAGTTGGAGGAATTAACGCGAGAATTGCCTCAGTGTATTCACCATGTGAGGGTGCAGATGAGGATGAAGTCGACAAGTTTTATGAAGCATTGAGTGACATCATGGTCAGGGTCAACAGCAAGGATAGAATAGTGCTAATGGGCGATTTCAATACGAAAGTTGGAAATAGGACTGAAGGATACGAAAGGGTGATAGGTAAATGTGGGGAAGATATGGAAGCTAACAGGAATGGGAAGCGTTTGCTGGACTTCTGTGCCAGTATGGGTTTAGCAGTTACAAATACATTCTTCAAGCATTAGGCTATACACAGCTACACATAGGAGTCTAGGGGTACCAGATCCATAATAGACTATATCTTAACCGACTTCGATTTCAGGAAATCTGTTAGGAATGTACGAGTTTCCGGGGATTTTTCGACGATACAGACCACTATCTGATTTGTAGTGAACTAAGTATCTCTAGGCCTAGGGTAGAGAAAGTGAAATCTGTCTGCAAATGAATAAGGGTAGAAATAAGTATCTCTAGGCCCAGGGTAAAGAAAGTGAAATCTGTCTGCAAATGAATAAGGGTAGAAAACCTCCAGGACAAGGAAATTAGACAGAAGTACATGGATATGATTAGCGAGAAGTTTCGAACAGTAGACAGTAACCAGGTTCAGGATATAGAAAGTGAATGGGTGGCATACAGGGATGCTGTAGTAGAAACAACAAGGGAATGCCTAGGAACAACTGAGTGCAAAGATGGGAAAGGGCAAACATCTTGGTAGAATGATGACGTGAGAGCAGCTTGTAAACGTAAAAAGAAGGCTTATAAGAAATGGCTCCAAACAAGGGCCGAGGAAAACAGGGATTTGTATGAAGATGAAAGAAACAGAGTGAAAGAAATAGTTGTTGAATCCAAAAAGAAGTCGTGGGAAGATTTTGGTAATAACCTGGAGAGGCTAGGCCAAGCAGCGGGGAAACCTTTCAGGACAGTAATAAAGAATCTTAGGAAGGGAGGGAAAAAGAACAGTGTTTTGAGTAATTCAGGTGAACTCATAATAGATCCCAGGGAATCACCGGAAAGGTGGAAGGAATATTTTGAACATCTTCTCAACGTTAAAGGAAATCTTCCTGGTGGTGTTGCGAACAGCCAAGCTCATGGGGAGGAGGAAAATGATGATGGCGAAATTACGCTTGAGGAAGTGGAAAGGATGGTAAATAAACTCCATTGTCATAAAGCAGCATGAATAGATGAAATTAGACCTGAAATGGTGAAATATAGTGGGAGGGCAGGAATGAAATGGCTTCATAGAGTAGTAAGATTAGCATAGAGTGTTGGTACGGTACCTTCAGATTGGACCAAAGCAGTAATTGCTCCTATCTATGAGCAAGGGAACAGGAAGGATTGCAACAACTATTAAGGTATCTCGTTGATTAGTATACCAGGCAAAGTATTCACTGGCATCTTGGAAAGGAGGGTGTGATCAGTAGTTGAGAGGAAGTTGGATAAAAACCAACGTAGTCTGTCAGGATCAGATTTTCAGTATGCGCCAGATAACTGAGAAATGCTACGAGAGGAATAGGCAGTTGTGTTTATGTTTCGTAGATCTAGAGAAAGCATATGACAGGGTACCGAGGGAAAAGATGTTCGCCATACTGCGGGACTATGGAATTCAAAGTAGATTATTAAAATCAATCGAAGGCATTTATGTTGACAATTGTGCTTCAATGAGAATTGATGGTAAAATGAGTTCTTGGTTTAGGATACTTACAGAGGTTTCTGTTTGTAGTTTACATGGATCATCTGCTGAAAGGTATAAAATGGCAGGGAGGGATTCAGTTTGGTGGAAATGTAGTAAGCAGTCTGGCCTATGCTGACGACTTGGTCTTGATGGCAGATTGTGCCGAAAGCCTACAGCCTTAGCCTTTCGAAGGCTAAATTGATGTCAGTAGGTAAGAAATTTAACAGAACTGAATGTCAGATTGGTGATACAAAGCTAGAACAGGTCAATAATTTCAAGTATTTAGGTTGTGTGTTCTCCCAGGATGGTAATACAGTAAGTGAGATTGAATCAAGGTGTAGTAAAGCTAATGCAGAGAGCTCGCAGTTGCGATCAACGAAGTCAGCTCCCAGACGAAACTATCTTTACATCGGTCTGTTTTCAGACCAACTTTGCTTTACGGGAGCGAAAGCTGGGTGGACTCAGGATATCTTATTCATAAGACATGAAAGTAGCGAGAACGATTGCTGGTACAAACAGGTGGGAACAATGGCAGGAGGGTGCTCGGAATGAGGCGATAAAGGCTATTTTTGGAATGAACTCGATGGATGAAGCTGTACGCATAAACCGGCTTCTGTGGTGGGGTCATGTGGGGCGAATGGAGGAGGATAGGTTGCCTAGGAGAATAATGGACTCTGTTATGGAGGGTAAGAGAAGTAGAGGGAGACCAAGATGATGATGATGTTGGGTAGACTCAGTTTCTAAGGATTTAAAAATGAGAGGTATAGAACTAAATGAGGCCACAGCACTTGTCGTAAATAAACGATTGTGGCGACGCTTAGTAAATTTACAGAGGCTTGCAGACTGAACGCTGAAAGGCATAACAGCCTTTAATGATAATGTATGTATGTATGTATAAATTTTCTTATGGACAATGATTTTAAAATTGTTTACAATGATTTTAACATGTGTTTATATGTCATGTCCCAACATCAGATTTTATAACTACTATTCCTTAGTGTTTTTAACCTTAAGAAATCACAGTTCTATTTTTAAAATTATAAATATCAATTTCCTGTAAATAATGTTTGTTTTAAGATTAAACAAGGCTGGTGATGCCCAATAAAAGAAGGGCGAAACATGTCCCCTTAAAATTTAGAATTTCTATGTTTATTTAACCACATAACGTGGTATTAATTGTATTGAATAGGTGGGGTAAAAGATATACTCCTTTTGTAAACAAAGTGAGATCGCTGTTTTCAATACGGAACAAAAATGAGAGTGATGGTTTGTAAGTCATCTATAACGTATTTCTCGAACTGAAGCCTGTGAGTCTTCACCAATTCCAGCAATTCAGTTTTAACAAGTCCTTTGCCGCATGTTACGTTCTTACTTCTCAGCCATGAAAGTACTTCAGCTTTCTTCCAGGATTTGTTTGGGATATGTTCTAACTTCACAATATGATAAGGAGCGTTGTCTAACACAATAAAACTACCTGGAAATAGCTTTGGTAATATTCTTTCAAAGAACGTTTTAAATACGGCTCCAGTCATTTCATCATGATAGTCTCCAGTTTTATTTAGATTAACACAAGATCATCACACTTCCAATTTGTAACACTATCAGTCGCTTACCCCTCCCGGTTGGAATTTTTAGGCCGGTGCTTCAACCCAAAAGAAGGTGGTATTTTAAATTAATTTATTGGTTTATGGTAGTGCCTCGCCATGCCTTTGATGCTGTATGCCCTTCGTTAATCCACATCTCATCCAAACAGTAAAAAATTTATTGGGCGAGTTGGCCATGTGGTTAGGGGCGTTCAGCTGTTAGTTTGCATCTGGGAGATAGTGGGTTCGAATCCCACTGTCGGTAGCCCTGAAGTTGGTTTTCCGTGGTTTCCCATTTTCACACCAGGCAAATGCTGGGGCTGTACCTTAATTAAGGTGATGGCCGGTACCTTCCCATTCCTAGGCCTTTCCTATCCCATCGTTGCCATAAGACCTATCTATGTCAGTGCGACGTAAAGCAAACAACAACAAAAACAGTAAAATTTTCGCCACTGTTGCCTAAATTCTCTTATCTTGTGGAGATAACGCTTACGCAACAATATAATATCATCTCTGCCCATTACAACGATTTTTCGATTTCTACTGATGAACTCGAAACCTATTTCTTTCAGTAGCATGTGAAGGGAGGATTTTTTTAAAACTGGAAGTTCAGAATCAGAATTTACAGCCGATAACATTGTTAATCATAGGGGGTTCATTGCTTTTAACAAATATGTGCACTTTCCTCCGGATAACAGAACAAAGAAATTCATCGCACTCCACGTCCAAAACAGTTCTAACACGTGGCCTCATTTTACCTGGTGTGGTAACATGGCTGGTAATAGAAAAGTCTTTCCGCGCATCATACATACTCGAAACAGACATACCGGTGAACTCCAATGTTAATTTCACTTCGTTTATCACAGCCAGACCACTTTTCCATGGGGCCTTATGGTTGCCAATAGTCTCGGACATGCAGGGAAATTAATGGCACGGGGAAAATAATAGAGTGAATGCTGCCACCTATTAAGGATTCTCATCTACAGCACTGACATCCTTCATTTGTGTAGATGTGTGCATTCACATGGATAAGAAGTCAATACATACCATCAGAACATCCCTCCTCAGTATTCGGGAGAAGCAGGAATCAGGAATTTTTGTTATTCCATTTCAATACATTCTGGTGAGAAGTCCAGATGAAATACCTATGGACTTCTGTGCATCTTAACTCCTGAAACAGGCTGTGAAACATTGCTGTCTATGCACTCTTAACGCATTAGGAAGCCCGTTACAAGGAATGGGATAAAATTCCTATGTTCATTCTCTAACATTTACTACAATGGAAACTATAATGCAGGATAATAGTCCGCAATGCTGGTGGTCCGAAACAACTAGTGATGGCAGCATGGCTTAAATGGATCAAGAACCCATTTGAAATCAAATATATCCTAACCCTTCTATATTGTAAATGAAGAAAAAAGAACCAGTAAAATGCATTAAATGCACAAACTATAACTGAAGTCACTATTATCCTGAATGCAACATACCAAGTAGGCTATTGAAATATATTTAACTACAACAAGAGAGACAACAGAACACCACCACATTTTAAAAATCATTACATACTTGCCATCGGCGAGACTTCTAAAAAGACATCTAGCAACTCCAACAGACGAGCTATACCAGGATCATTAAGAGAGCTTGGCCTCTGAAAAATAGCCAAAAGGACATCAATAGTGAGCACAGCTTTAAGTCTCTCCTTATGCTGCTGCTTGAACAGTTTGATAATCGACCATCCCAGTAAACTTTCACCAGAAGAACCAAATTTGACAAGTCTGAAACATAAGAGTAATACTATGAGCCAAAGTGAGAACAACACAATATAATGTTTTCCTTATTTCAGAATGAATGAACGAACAGATTAAATAAATAATTAGTCAAATATAAAATGAATGTTTATTTTCCAGTCAAATATCATCGGGTGGGTACAACTGCAATAAAATTCTTGGGAACAAGTAAACACAAACCATGACAAAGAAAGAAAGAAAGAAAGAAAGAAAGAAAGAAAGAATTTTCTTCTCTAGCATATTCCACATTCAATTTCACTTCACAAGCAATTAAACTACCATGCTAAATGCAGGTTAGGACAGGATCCCTCTGAGCCTGAGCATAGCAAGACTGTCTCAGTAAATAAGAAAAGTTCACTACATAACAATGAGGTGTGCATCATATCAGTGATGTTCAGCTAATTTTTACCGTTTTTCACCTGCTAAGCTCTCAATCTTTCCATCTATATATATATATATATATATATATATATATATATATATATATAAAGAGTTCTGTCTGTACATTGCTCAGAATTTAAAAAGCAGCGCATTTCTGTATCAGTCGTGCCCACAGCAACAAGGGTATGCACTTTTTAATTTTCCATAATTTCTATCTGCCTGTATGTATGTACGTGCATCATGAAAAAACGGCTGAAGAGAATTTTTAAAAATCGGTACGTAAAGTCTGAGAATAAGTCTCTACAATCTAGGCCATGAATAATTTTATTCACGCTGAGTGAAATGGTAGTTTAGGGAAAGATCTAAAATTTAATTCTCAAATATTTATGTTATTGGTGGTCCTGATTAGAATAATAACAGTAAGTTATTTATTAAATTGACCACCTAATCAATACAATAAATCATTGTCTTGGATGATTTACATTAATCTTTTAACTAAAAGTGGTACATGTTTCGCCTAGTATGAAGGCATCATCAGCCGTTGTCTTAACCGCGGAATAAAAATAGCACTTGATTAACATATAATAAGATGAAATAAATTTAAAAAATCTTCAAGAGACTTAAACTAAAAATAACTTTAAAAATAACAATGTTGGTTTTAAAATTTTTTTTTACAATGTGAAGAATTACAAAGGTGAAAGTAATAAAATTGACATTAAAAGGCTGCTATTACAAGTAAAATGGACAAAGCAACAGCTTGTGATGAACAAGTAGTAAGATTGCTGTAAAATTAAGTTGAACGATTGGCGGTTATAATTAGACTCTGACGAAAATGATGATGTCATATTTATTCAAAAAGTAATATTGAGAAAATAATGTTGAAGGTTGGTCAAGAGATCACTATATTCCTTTCTAGGAGACAAAAGTCATAGGCATATGGTAGATATGTAGAACACATTGATGAGAAGATAAAAAGTTGTAGAATAAAGGTTGAAGAACAGTGTTAAAATTGGACCTCAGTTTGAAGCAATGTTAAAATGTTGTCAAGAATATGAGTTTATTGACAGTTGAATCTGTAAAAGGAAACCAGAAACAAGGTATTAATTGTGTGAAAAGCATTTTTTAAAAGTTTAACGGAGATCGTGTATACTTACCATTTGACGAGGTGAAGGCAGCTTGTACGTTATGGATTAAGTGTATTGACAACTGTAGACTTCTTTTTGCTAGTTGCTTTATGTCGCACCGACACAGATAGGTCTTATGGCGACGATGGGACGGGTAAGGGCTAGGAGTGGGAAGGAAGCGGCTGTGGCCTTAATTAAGGTACAGCCCCAGCATTTGCCTGGTGTGAAAATGGGAAACCACGGAAAACCATTTTCAGGGCTGCCGACAGTGGGGTTCGAACCTACTATCTCCCGAATACTGGATACTGGCCGCACTTAAGCGACTGCAGCTATCGAGCTCGGTCTGTAGACTTCTTACTACGAGTGTTGTAGCTGTAGGTTTGTGTTGGAGGGGGAACTGTTTGTGGAGGCGTGATTATTGGCTTGTTCGTAGTACTTGGAGGGGAGCTGCAATTGGTGGGAGAGAAGGAGGAGAGTGTATTACTGCACGTGTTGTATCGGTGAGAAGGCATTGGAGGGAGCGATATTAGAGTGGGTGTGGCGATGGGTTTATTGGTTGCATTTGAATTAGAGGTACTAGCTGTGAGGGGAAGGGAGGGGAGTGTATTAGCTGTAGAGGAGGTGGGAATGCTTATTAATTTGAGGTTGAAAATTTTTAAGAATATATTGGTGAGGGGAATTGAATTTTGTAATAGAATTAAAATCTGTTCATATAAGGGGCTTTTTTTTATCAATAATGTCATTTAGGTTCTTATCTTTATTGAAACGTTGGTCGAGGAAAATGAATAAATTTTCATATTGTGTCATAAGTTTACTTTTATTGACTTTTATTGACTCTTGAGAATATGAAGGTCTTGTTCTATTGTAGTGAATTTATGTCCTGTGTCCCTCATGTGGTTGGCCATTGCGGAGAATTTATTGTGTCTTTGAGCATTGTAATGTTCGGCGTATCTGGTGGAGAAGCTGCGGCCAGTTTGGCCAACATAAGAAAAATTGTGATTAGGCCAATTATGTTTGATACCTTTATCTAATAGATTCATCTCTTGGTTAGAGAATGCTGTATTAGATAGGTTAATTGTGGTAGGAATGTTAGTCAAATGGGAAGGGGACACTTTGTTGTTTGTATTTTGGTCAGATGTTTTGTGTTCGTTTTCTTGTAAACAAAGCAATTTATGGTTCAGGGTTTTCTGTTTCCTATCTAATATGTATGATAATTTAAGGTCAGGTCGCCTTCATACTAGGCGAAACATGTACCACTTTTAGTTAATAAATCAATGTAAATCATTCAAGACAATGACTTATTGTATTGATTAGGTGGTCAATGTAATAAATAAATTACTGTTATTATTCTAATCAGATAATACATCAATACAGACCGAAAATGATATTTATTACATGTAATTGGTGGTCCTATTGATAAATACTACATAACTTAAGTTATATACTATTAAATTTCCAATCGTTTAGGTCTTATACATTTTTACCATACCATGATAAGATATACAGTATTCCTGTTGCTAAGTCCGTATCAGCGCAGAGTCACAAGAAAATGGGTAAACAGATTTAAATGAAAATCAGTATGTAAAGTCGGGGAATAAGGAACTACAGCCTATGCTATAAATAATTTTATGAGATGCCCTGATATCACAGAGTCAGAAGGAAACTACATGTGAAGGCCTACAATAAGGAAAGCTAATAAAACTGATCAACAATAACATTACATTGACCATGTTTGTTGTGATGAGCTTTGTGTCTTCCGCTGCTACTCATCTCCGATAGATGGGATTACTGCCGCGTACCGAGTGTAACAGCCTGCTTGAATGTTGACGAGAAGTAGCTGGAGAGTTAGATCTCTGTCTTCTTTAGCATACCATTCCCTGAATCATAAATTTTCTGATACTACTGGTACGTAACACACTGCTTCTCACAGCATTCCAGCAATTCAGTCCCTACTCTGAGGCACTGATTAGAATGAGCAGTGTGCACATTTAACAGAATAAAGGTAAAGGAGTGTTCGTGGCTGTCTGCAGCCTGGTCATTCCAGCACAGGAACTTAGGCCTGTTGTATCGGCAGCGTATTACCGATTACAAGAAATTGGCTTCACTTCCCGTATCAAATCCTATTTACAATGAATCAATAACAGTAAATTTCCACCTTTTTGATACCTATATTTGCATTAAGCAAATCAATTAGTCATATAAAGAACATGTTTCATTCCATTTGGAACATCTTCAGCTGTATTACAACGCTTAGGTGAAATTTTTTTTTTGTTAGTTGTTTTACCTCGCACCGACACAGATAGGTCTTACGGCGACGATGGGACAGGAAAGGGCTAGGAGTGGGAAGGAAGCGGCCGTGGCCTTAATTAAGGTACAGCCGCAGCATTTGCCTGGTGTGAAAATGGGAAACCACGGAAAACCATTTTCAGGACTACCGACAGTGGGGTTCGAACCTACTATCTCCCGAATACTGGATACTGGCCGCACTTAAGCGACTGCAGCTATCGAGCTCGGTTTAGGTGAAATTACAAAGTATTTATCTTATTAAGAACATCTTAATAAGTACCTTGTTTTACTTAAAATCTATGTGAATTTAAAAAATTGAAATAAATTAAAATGAATGTGGAAATGTGAATGGTTGAATGGGGTGGTGAAATGGGAGGGAAATGGAGTTACTTATTTTAGCCTATTTTAAAACTATATCTATTCACTGGAACAGATGCTATAAAAAATGTTTTTGTTTCTAACACTTTTCAATATGATATATGATATTCTGCTTGTCTACTAATAAAATGTTTTTGAAAAATAATTTTCCTTTGTCACTATTTTCTTCATTTGCTCCTTTCAAGGCAAATGATGTTTGTTTTAATTTTATAAAAGTGTGTCTTGAATTCAATTAATTCAGGATCCCTGAAGCTGATTACTGTCTTACTATGATTAAAAGAGCTTCCCCGAAATCTTGTTGACAAAATCTACTGTGTCCTTGGAGGAGCGACAGCTGATGCAGCCTTCCAATCCTCTATT
Organism: Anabrus simplex; assembly: GCF_040414725.1. NCBI lineage: Eukaryota > Metazoa > Arthropoda > Insecta > Orthoptera > Tettigoniidae > Anabrus > Anabrus simplex. Next base: position 180,957,472 of record NC_090266.1, read on the forward strand.
TGCAACTAGTGCTGTGGCCTCATTTAGTTCTATACCTCTTATCTTTAAATCGTTAGAAACTGAGTCTAACCATTGTCGTCTTGGTCTCTCTCTACTCCTCTAACCCTCCATAACAGAGTCCATTATTCTCCTCACATGACCCCAACACCAAAGCCGGTTTATGCGTACAGCTTCATCCATCGAGTTCGTTCCTAACTTAGCCTTTAACTCCTCATTCCGAGTAATCTACTGCCATTGTTCCAAGACGGAAGGCTGCATCAGCCGTCGCTCCTCCAAGGACACAGTAGGTTTTGTCAACAAGATTTCGGGGAAGCTCTTTTAATAATAGAAAGACAGCAATCAGCTTCAGGGATCCTGAATTAATTAAATTCAAACAACATTTGCCTTGGAAGGAGCAAATGAAGAGAAGAGTGACAAAGAAAATAATTTTTTTAAACATTTTATTAGTAGACAAGCAGAATATTGTATGAGGTACAATATTCAATAGAAAAAGAGATGAAGAACACTCCAAATACTTAAGAGGTGACAATAAAAATCTGATTACTGAAGATAAGAGCAAAGAGACTTGGGAGGACTTACTTTGATGAATTGCTGAATGTGAATTGCACGCAGCCTACACAAAAGAACAGTACTATCACATACAAGTCTGCCTCTGACAACGGGTTAGACTTAACATGGAGTGATGTAGAATATGCCTGGAAATACATCAAAACTGGAAAATCAGCTGGTGCTGATGAAATTAATGGAGAAATGATCAAGGCTATGGGCATTTCTGAAAAACATTGGATCTACAGACTCTTTCGTAAGATCTGGAAAGAAGGGGACATACCAGTTGATTGGAAAACAGGCATCATAATTCCAATTTTCAAGAAAGGAGATAGATTTGTTTGCTATTTGTTTTTTTTGTTTTGCTATTGGCTTTACGTCGCACCGACACAGATAGGTCTTATGGCGACGATGGGACAGGAAAGAGCTAGGACTGGGAAGGAAGCGGCCGTGGCCTTAATTAAGGTAGAGCCCCAGCATTTGCCTGGTGTGAAAATGGGAAACCACGGAAAACCATCTTCAGGGCTGCCGACATTGGGGTTCGAACCCACTATCTCCCGGATGCGAACTCATAGCTGTGCGCCCCTAACCGCATGGCCAACTCATCCGGTAAAAGGAGATAGAGGCATCACTTTAACATCTGAAGTTGGTAATCTTTATGAATGAATTATAGAGCGTAAAATCAGACCCCTTATTGAAGAGAACCTCTTAGAAGAGCAGTATGGATTCAGGAAGGGGAGATCAATAACTGATTTAATCCTTACCGTCCGTCAGTTAATGGAAAATACTACGAACACAACCAAGATTTGTGGTTAGCCTTTCTGGATATCAAGAAAGCATGTGATGCTGTGAACAGAGAGAAGATGTGGGAAACATTGAAGAAAAGTGGAATACAGGATGACATGATACACGGGATCAAGAATTTGTATGAGGATACCCGCAGTAAAGTCTAAACACCTGAAGGAATGACTTAAACATTTTATATAAAATATGGGTTAAGGTGTTTTGTCTCCTGTTCTTTTCATCACTGTGATGAACGAGATTCAGAGAAAAGTTCACCAAACCACTGGAGGTAGAAAATGAAAGTTTATCTTGTTCGCTGACGACATATGCTTGTGGGGAGACTCTAAAGAAGACCTTCAAGAACAAATAAACTCCTAGACAGTAGCTGCTAAAGAATATGGGCTCATCTTCAGCCAAGAGAAAAGTGAGGTTAAGGTCATCAAAAGATGCGGGCAACCAGTGGGACACAATGAAATGGAGGGGAAATCATTACAGATGAACCATCAATTCAAATATCTTGGAAGTGTAATCTCCGATACTGGTTCTATAGACAAGGAAACTTCCCACAGAATTCAGACAGGTAGCAACTTCTACAAAACAGTTAAAGACATACTATGGAACAAGAAAATACAAACAAAATATAAGAGAGTCATATACGAAACCTATTACGTACCAATCCTGACCTATGGTTGTGAAACATGGACCATGAGAAATAAAGCTGTTAGTAGAATCCAGGCAGCAGAAATGAGATTTGACCGTAGCATGATCGGTACAACACGGAGGGACAGATTCTGTTACAATTAGGAGTGTATATGGAATCAAACTTGTTTTAATAGTCAGCAATTCATGAAAGAGCAATCCATATGACGTAGTAGTCGATAAAGATTCACTGACAGGCTATCCAAAGAGACAAGGGCTGGGACCAATGAGAGGTCAGTGGAAGGAATAAGAAGAATAATAAAGTTTAATCAAAACTATGTATTATTTCCACTTGAAAGATAACCTAAATCATCACAACTTAGCATTCCGTAACATGATACATTTATGAAACAATAATTCCGAATAACATATTTACAAGAAATCCCTAGACCATTTACAAAATGTTGCATCAAATTAAACAATTCAAAAGGACATAGCGAACTGCAAGTCTCGGCGTAACGAAATAAATGAACACAGTTTCCAAAAATGAACCAATAGAGAAGGCAGTAGGAAGGGGGGGAGGGAAGAGAGTATGGGATCACAACGGTGGGAGTCGTCTAAACACTTTGAGATGAAGAGTACAAGATCAGTTCATATTAAAGGTTGTTGGGTGCAGGCCTCGTGTTCAATCATCCAAAAACTCTTGAGTGTATTAATTAATTGAAGGTCATATTTTGTTAGAAAGAAACACTCACTAAAAACCGGCCATAGAAACCAAAGTAAGTTTAAGGTGCTGGCTGCCAAAATCCATTAGATAAACAATGGTGATAATAAGAAAGCACTCTGTTGCTCAACCAATGCAGTAGGAAAATAAATGGAGTTTACCAGCAGAATACTGGGAACCCCTTGGACGACTCTCCAACCTTACTCGGTATCAGCGCTGAACTGAAAACCGAACGATTGGGGGACGGATTTATACCACCACAGAAAGTTCGAGAAGAAAGCACACGACATCGAGAAACATCAGTCAGTGACGCAGCGGGTGACGTAATCCAGTTGTAGGTTAGTATGCATTGAGCTGTTCAGCAGGACGGGCGCAAGGCGTGACGGCGGCGAATGTACAAGGCCGGTTACATGAGTGTTGATGGCAGTGAGTAGAGCAAGACAAGTAGAGTTCGTGATGACGACAGCCGTAATTAGGTGAGTGGCCGTTACATATTCCCCCGACAGCTAGGAATCCGAAGGATTCCGGGAGCAAAGAGCCAATGCAGATCCGACGAATGGCGACGGTCGAAGAGGAGGTAGGAGAAGAAGGGCTGGAACAAAAGCAGACTCGGCAAGAATCAGAACTTAGATAAACGATTAGTAAAAGGTTAAAGGAGGGGGGGTGGGGGGTCAGAGAGAAAAAAAAAAAAAAAAATACAATAAACAAACATGAATATGGTCTAGGGGGAAAAATCCCATTTACTTGCTTTTTTTTTAAAAAAAAAACAAAGAGGGAAACTTTCCCCATTTTTATGTTGGATGGGAGAGTCCAGTTGACCCGGGTGGGGTTGGAGCGCCACTGGGTAGAGCAAAAGAGAAATTACTGAAAATACTGCTTCAACTGCGAAACATGGGCCTTTGTAATAATAGAAGGATCATTCGCATCCTGTAATAAAACAGAAACAGGGGTGGAGAATAGAATGATCGAAAAAGGGCCTGTCCAACAGGGACAATGTTTAGCGGATATATGATCAATAACAGAACTTTGAGGATGGTTCTTTAACAGCACTTTATCTAAAATTTTAAATTTTGAGGGACGATGCCCACGGTTGTGAACCCGTCGATGGACCTCCTGTGCCTGATGCAATTTAGTTAATGCCTTTTTCCACTCGGCCTGAGAAACTTGATTAGGCAAAGAAAAGAGCAAAGAAGGTAAATCCTATGTTAAATCTAGAGGAGTTTGCAAATCTCTGCCCAAAAATAATTTTGCCGGAGAAAAAGAGGTGGAGTTATTTACGGTAGAATTAAGTGCTAGTGCAAAAGCAGGTAATTCAGAATCCCAATGGCACTGATCTTCAGAATGGAAGATGGACAACAAAACCTTCAAATTTCTATGATATTGTTCAACGATGTTACCTCTACTACAGTGGTAACACCAAACAAGGCACAAACACAGTTAAAAGGGGAAGGTAAGAGCACAATACACAATATAAGAAAACACTACACACTCGGAAAAACAGTAGCTGACGTTACGCGGATCTCCAACAAAACATGTACATAAATATCAGTAGGGTCAACTAGTGAACAATAAACCGGGAAGGTGAAAATGCTGGGAACCTACCAAAGGCATGGACATGGCTTAGCTAGCGGATTCCGAAAATAAATCGCCGTGATCCTTGGATTTAAAAAAAATATTATTTACAAAATAATTTTACAAATACATTGCAAATACAATTCCAAGTTATGAGCTATAAGTTCAGTGATATACATAGCTTATTTCGTAGCAGTGTAAATTCAAGTTTCAAATCAACTATACATTTAGTTACCAATGCAGTTGTACAATGCAATTTACAGTGATGTGAAAAGGGTTATCCAAAATCTAGCGTACCTAAAGTGATACAGAACTACCGGAGGCAAACCCCAAGGGAAATAATATTAAACTACAATTTACATATTTTAGTGAAACCAGAAATGGAATGCCTCGGAAACGAACAGGTTAGCCCAGCTGAAAAACTGATCTGGTGAATCTAGGCGAGGTTAGGGCAGACTCCTGTATGAAAAGCAAATCGGAACATTACGGAAATTTTGGCAGGAACGGAATTCAAGAGTGCTTACCCGAGAAGAGTGCCATCCCGGAAACCGGGGGGACGTCAACCAGATAGGCTGCTCGCAGACAGATAGACCAAGACCGACAGAATTCAAGATACAGAATTAATTCGAACACTGCCTCGCTCACTATATATAGGAATTTCCGGCCTTGGAGGCCAATCAGCGTGCACGAGTTCCCTATCGCCACCTAGACTCACCAATCACAACCTTACTTTCGATTGCGAACTTTGACTAACATTCTAGAATACGCCCGATCGCGAATGTCGTATTTCCAGAACAGTCAGAAATATTTTCTAGAATACACTACAAACAAAGTAACACACCCTGTACAAAAGTTATGAAACTTTCTGGATCTTTCCAGGAACTATAGAACAGAATTCTACTATTTACAAATGCCTATGTTACAATATTATACAGTATAGGTTAGGTCAATAAAAATAAAACATCATATCGTATTTTACAAATAAAGTCTTCAAAAAAAATACATTCCACTCGCACTACATAGTTCACTTGTAACAACGAGGTTGGCTTGGGGGTGGTAGGGTGAAGTAAAGACCTTTTTAATACCATTGACAAAGCAAAAGTTACTAGATCGGGAAGTAAAAACAGTAGCATTATCAGAAACTAGGTACTTAGTTAAACCAATAATAGGGAAAATTTGGTCATTCAAAAGCCGGATGATAGTTTGAGCAGAAAGTGTAGGGAACGGGCGCAAAATTAAAAATTTAGAAAAACCATCAAGAAGAGTGAAGATGTATGTATTGCCTTGAGAGGACTTAGTGATAGGTCCGACAACATCAATATAATATCTCTCCGCAGGATAAGTAGAAGGTGTGGCAGAATGAGGTTTGTACTTCTGACATAATGTACAAGATTTGACCCAATCAAAGACATCCCTGCGCATATTGGCCAAAAGAACTGAGATGCTAACCGAGAATAAGTTTTGGCACGCCCAAAGTGTCCCCCCTGTAGGAGACCCATGATAATACTGAAAGAGCATAGAGCATAAAAGGGAAGGAACGACAACTGTAGGGATGGATTTAGGAGTTGGCTTAAAAACCAGTAAATCATTATGAATACGAAAAGGTCCATCATAGTTAGCAGCAGAAAGAGAAGTCTTAATGTCTTTACAATAAGAATCAGTAGATTGATGTTGATGACAGGAATGAAAAGATAATGGAAAATCAATGAGAGAGGAGATAGTGTTAACTTCATAAGAGGGAAGTGGATCCAAGGTTAAAGACGACAGCTGGTCAAAGAGACGAGAAAGAGCATCAGCAACTGAGTTTTTATAGCCAGAGACAAATTTAATAGAAAACTTAAAACGAGAAAGGCGGAGCAGCCATCGGCCAGTTCTGCCGATTTTAGGGGCATTATTCAGTAACCAGGATAGGGCCTGATTATCAGTTTGAACAAGAAATTGGCGATGGTCGAGGTATTCCTAAAAATGCTCAATAGTAAGGATTAGCACTAATGTGTCCCTTTCATAAATAGAATACCTACTTTCAGTAGGCAAAAGCAAGCAGCTAAAATAAGCAATAGGAAGGAGCTTACCGTCTTGGTTTTTATTTAAGACTCCTCCAACAGCAACATCGGAGGCGTCCGTAGAAACTTCAAAAGGTAAGTCAAAATCAGGTATTTGAAGAATAGGAGCCCTGGTTAAAGCAGATTTGAGAGAAAGGAATGCAGTTTGCTGCTGTTCTCCCCAGTGAAATTTCATATGTTTCCGTTTAAGCAAGGTAAGTGGCTCAGATATGTGGGAATAGTGGGGAATAAATTTACTATAAAAGCCAACCATACCTAAAAATGTTCGAAACTGTTTCAGATTTTTAGGTGGAGTAATACGATCAATTGCAGAAACACGATCAGGGTGAACAGAAATACCGTTACCTGAAAGAATATGCCCCAAAAACTTGATAGAAGTCTGAGCTAAAACAATTTTGGAAGGATTTACGGTAAGATTAACAGACCATAAACGAGAGAGTACTTCACGAAGTTGTTTAATGTGAGTATCAAAGTCAGGACTATAAATCAAAAGGTCATCTACATATGGAAATAGATACTGATATTTTATGTCGGCAAAAAGACGGTCAACAAATCTTTGCACGATTTGTGAACCTAGATTTAATCCGAAAGGTACTTTTGAAAACTGATACAGACCCCTGGGTGTAATAAAAGCAGTATACTTAGAGCTGCTATCATCTAAGGGTAGTTGATTGTACGCAGAATTGAAATCCAAGAGGGAAAAATATTGTGCATTGGTAAAATGCTGAAAAGCAGTTTGAACTTTAGGCATTGGGTAAGCACCGTAGAGAATCATGGAATTGATTTTTCGATAGTCGACTATAAATCTAAAGGACCCGTCAAGTTTATCAACAATAAACGCGGGAGAGGCATAATCAGAAGTGGAGAGTACAATAGTGTTATCAGCAAGTATTTTGTTGACAAGTTGATTAAGGATTTTCATTCTAAGTGGGTTCAAGTGATACGGGGGAGAGTGAACAGGAGTGGTGTCGGTGAGATCAATATGAGCGTGGAAATTAGTAACAGTTCCTAGTTTAGTGATTACATCAGAAAACTCAATTAACAAATTATCAAGTTGATCAGACTGAGAACGATTACAATACACATAATCCTGGCGAACAGAAGGAAGATGTGAAAGAGGGAAATCTGAATAATTTACTAATGGAATCCTAATGTCCAAAAAATTAAAACGAATAGAGGAATTACGAGAATCAAGTACCAAACCAGTGTGACGAAAAAAATCATATCCCAGAATTAGTGGATATGATAAGTTTTCTACAACATTAAAAGAGTAGTGCCAAGAAAAATGTTGAATTTTTAAGTTAAGCATGATCTGGCCAAGGGTCTGAAGTACATTATTTGATGCTGAAGTACAAAGAAGTGAAGACGGAGAAAGTTGAAGATGAGAAAAGGTATTCTGAAGAGATTGAAAAAGTTCTCGACTAATTAAAGAAATAGTCGAACCAGAATCTAAAAGTGCAATAGTAGGAATATAGTGAAGCAAGACCACAATATGAGACATCCTGGGTAATGGGCAAAAAGTATGAGAACCATATTCTACACTCGTAGTACGAGGGCTAATAAAACAACAGGGAGGCAGCTGAGTAGAAGAGGTTTTATGGTGAAAAGATTGTATTTGATTACGCAGATTTGTCCCTTGAGCTCGTCCACTGACTACGGACGGGGATTGTAGGCGTTTCCCGGAATAGGAAAAGCACAATTTTTAGCTATATGCCCCATACCTTTACAGCAGTAACAAATAACAGATTTACTAACTGTAGCAGGATGAGGCATTGGTAATGATATTGTTGCCGGGGGAGAGGTAGCGGAGGGAGGCAAGATGGATGGTGGTACATGAGCATAGTAGGAAATATTGGCATATGAATAAGTCGTATGAGCTTGTGCTGTGGTATACAATTGTAGCAAGGAGGTAGGAGGGGAATGAACATGAAGAAGCTGTCGAAAAGAAGGCACAGCATAAAATGTAACAACTGATATCAATTCGGATGGGTCATAAGAGATGTTAAGGACATCACTAAAGGTAAGAATGGAATCTAAATAGTCGTGTATAGGTTCGTCAGAACGTTGATGACTGCAAACAAATTCCAAACTTAATTTGTGATGTACTTCATAAGGTATGAAATAATTATGAAGACAAGTTCGAAATTGAGCCCAGTCCTGAAAATGTGCCATATTTTCAAGCCAAAAATTAGTTAAATATCCAATAGTTTTAGAGGTTAATAAGCTAATGAGCTGAGAAAATAGGGCAAGTTGAGCTTTTAGGAATTTACAAACAGGAAATAACCAAATAGTTAAATTTCGATGATCTGTATCCGTTAAGGTAGGCACTTGTGTTAATAATTGTTTAATAATTTCGAGGTGAGTGAGTAAGTGGATTTGAAGAAATAGACGAAGTGAATGGCCTAGAAGGTTCAGGATGTAAATGATGAGTGGTAGTTAAAAGTTTTGGTTTCAAGTCTTGGTCAAGTAGATATGGAGTGTTAGAATGCGGAGACGAAAAAATAGTGAATGAAGGGTCTAAGGATGAAGCATCATCAAAAGAAATTAAATCTGCACAAGGTGGATTAGGTAGAGACCGAAAAGCTGGGGGTGAAGATGAATAGTCATCAGAAGAATATAGTGGAAAATTATCAGAAAAGGTTGCCATGTTCAGAAAAAAAAGAACGGCTTTATAGCAAGAAGAACGAAATAAGATCAATGATTAAATAGCAGAGGAATCGAAAAACGATAGAAAAAGAATAATAGAAAGTCAACATTAAATAAACTGGACAAGGTAATCTGCTACCATTCTGTTACAAATTAGGAGTGTATATGGAATCAAACTTGTTTTAATAGTCAGCAATTCATGAAACAGCAATCCATATGACGTAGTAGTCGATAAAGATTCATTGACAGGCTATCCAAAGAGAGAAGGGCTGGGACCAATGAGAGGTCAGTGGAAGGAATAAGAAGAATAATAAAGTTTAATCAAAACTATATATTCTTTCCACTTGAAAGATAACCTAAATCATCACAACTTAGCATTCTGTAACATGATACATTTATGAAACAGTAATTCCGAATAACATATTTACAAGAAATCGCTAGACTATTTACAAAATGTTGTATCAAATTAAACAATTCAAAAGGACATAGCGAACTGCAAGTCTCGGCGTAACGAAATAAATGAACATAGTTTCCAAAAATGAACCAATAGAGAAGGCAGTAGGAAGGGGGGGGGGGGGGGGGAGAGAGAGTACGGGATCACAATGGTGGGAGTCGCCTAAACACTTTGAGATGAAGAGTACAAGATCAGTTCATATTAAAGGTTGTTGGGTGCAGGCCTCGTGTTCAATCATCCAAAAACTCTTGAGTCTATTAATTAATTGGAGGTCATATTTTGTTAGAAAGAAACACTCACTAAAAACCGGCCATAGAAACCAAAGTTTAAGGCGCTGGCTGCCAAAATCCATTAGATAAACAATGGTGATAATAATAAAGCACTCTGTTGCTCACCCAATGCAGTAGGAAAATAAACGGAGTTTCCCAGCAGAATACTGGGAACCCCCTGGACGACCCTCCAACCTCACTCGGTATCAGCGCTGGACTGACGACCGAACGATTGGGGGACGGATTTATACCACCACAGAAAGTTCAAGAAGAAAGCACACGACATCGAGAAACATCAGACAGTGACGCAGCGGATGACGTAATCCAGTTGTAGGTTAGTATGCAGTGAGCTGTTCAGCAGGACGGGCGCAAGGCGAGACGGCGGCGAATGTACAAGGCCGGTTACATGAGTGTTGATGGCAGTGAGTAGAGCAAGACAAGTAGAGTTCGTGATGATGACAGCCGTAATTAGGTGAGTGGCCGTTACAATTACGTAATGAAGAAATCCACAAGCAGGCTCAAGTTGTAAGACTGCAGGACAGAATAACAGTGCAGCGATAGGGATGGTATGGACATATGCAACACATGGGAGATAACAGATTATCGAAACAAAAGTATGATCTAAAACTTGAAGACAAAAGACCAAAAGGGCGACCAAGACTCAGGTACAAGGACATGGTGAAAATTGACATTCAACAGCAAGGACATACTTTGGAAAGCATCGAAGAAAGAGAAAAGTTCAGAGACCGGAACTGGTGGAGAAGCCCTGTTTGCCGACCCATCGCTTGGAGCGACGTGGGATATGGATGTATGTAAGCAGAAAATCATATATCATAGTGAAAAATGCTGGAAACAAAAACATTTTTATAACATCTGTTCCAATGAATAGATATAGTTTCAAAATAGGCTAAAATAAGAAAATCCATTTCCCTCCCATTTTAGCACCCCATTCAACCATCCACATTCATTTTAAATAATTTCAATTTTTTAAATTCACATAGATTTTAAGTAAAACAAGGTACGTATTAGGATATTCTTAGTAAGATAAATACTTTGTAATTTCACCTAAGCGTTATAATACAGCTGAAGATGTTCCAAATGGAATGAAACATGTACTCTTTATTACTGATTGATTTTCTTAATGCAAATATAAGTATAAAAAAGGTGGAAATTTATTGTTATTGATTCAATGTAAAGTGTAGTACTGTTTGTTAAAAGTGAGAAAATGTGCAGTTTATCATATGATCAAGTATCCTGTATGATAACATTGCTTTTAATCACTACATTCCTACTGACGTCATTGTAATAACCTATGTTGACTTCAGTTGAGAAAACTACAAAGAGAATTCCATAGCAAAGCACGGGTACATCAGCTAGTATAGTAATAAAGCAGGCGTCAAACATCTTCACTGGAAAATCACATTAACGAAGTTGTAAATAAAGGTCACATACCTCTTGATATGGTTAGGAGGATATTTAGGGGTTGTAGCGAGGATGTGATGGAGAGGGTATATAAGTATCTGTTAAGACCTTCATTAGAGTAGAGTTCCAGCGTATAGGACCAACACCAGGATTACTTGAAGTTTAACTTTACCATAGTGGTTTGATTTTGTATTGGTCCATACTGACTACAATATCTACTCCACTAAATTCAATTTTCGTATTTGAAATCAGCCTTGTCAATATTTAAAGTTACTTTTTATTATCATATAATACACCGCACATGTTTTGAGGATCTTAGTGTCCTCTTCATAAGCGGTTTACTCAAACTACCAAATAGGCCTATCTCTTGGACCTATTTACTTTTAATTAAACACCTATCACGTTCGTAACAAGTCCTTTTATAACCTGTACATACATACATAATCATTATAGACCGATATGCCTTTCAGCGTTCAGTCTGCAAGCCTCTGTGAATTTACTAAACGTCACCACAATCCTCTATTTCAACTAGTGCTGTGGCCTCAATTAGTTCTATACCTCTTATCTTTAAATCATTAGAAACTGAGTCTGACCAATGTCGTCTTGGTCTCCCTCTATTCCTCTTACCCTCTATAACAGAGTCCATTATTCTCCTAGGTAAACTATCTTCATCCACCGAAGCCGGTTTAAGCATACAGCTTAATCCATCGAGGTCATTTCCTAACTTAGCCTTTATCTCCTCATTTTGAGTACCCTCCTGCCATTGTTCCCACCTGTTTGTACCAGCAATCATTCTCGCTAATTTCATGTCTGTTACTTCTAACTTATGAATAAGATATCCTGAGTCAACCCCAGCTTTCGCTCCCATAAAGCAAAGTTGGTCTGAAAACAGACCGATGTAAAGATAGTTTCGTCCGGGAGCTGACTTCCTTCTTACAAAAGGAACTGTTGTTTGCAACTGCGAGCTCACTGCATTAGCTTTACCACAGCTTGATTCAATCTCACTTACTATATTACCATCCTGGAAGAACACACAACCTAAATACGTAAAAATTTTCTACCTGTTCCAGCTTTGTATCACCAATGTGACATTCAATTCTCTTGAATTACTTACCTACTGACATCAATTTAGTCTTCGAGACGCTAATTTTCATTGAAATTAATAAACTTAATTGTTTGTTCGTATTGAACTAGGATTACAACGTTTTATTAAAAGTTTTTGGGTCCACCTTATTCAATACCTTACAATTTTCTTTTGTAGATGTAATTACAACATATTATGTTTCAATCAGTACTAGTCTCGACGCTATACTGCATCATCATCAGCTGAACAGAGGTTTTTAGAAAAATTGGCAATCACGTAAGTTTATCAACAAACTTCATCACATTTAAAATCATATTAATAACAATGAAACTGTGTTAAAAAATATACTATCTATTTATCCATCCTTATTTTTCAACAAGTAGAAGACTTGCGGGTCTTAAGCAACAAACTATTAGGAACATCCACAAACTGGTTTGCTCAAATATAATATAAAGTATATTCAAAGTAGACAACAGAATATAAAATGGAAATAGTCTTGAAAACTATTTGTGCTTAATTGATCGCACTTCGTAAAACATTACGTAGTATCGTAGTAAAAATAAGTTTCATAAAATCGACAGTGTCCCTTTGACAGTGTTGTTCAATGAAGCAATCCTAATGAGGTGGAAACGAACACAAAGTCCTTTAAGATATTATAAAGAACAACGTTTACCAGTTCAATGCGGATTTTATTTGATTTTCTTATTGCGTTTTTTAAAAAGTACATGATCCGGTCAATAGTGCGGTGTTTCGTATTATGCGTAATAGCTTTGCTAGTTGCTTCTTACGTCCACGCCCTCCAGAGCCCCACCATATTGCCACTCTCCATTTGCTCGTCCCACTTGCCCCTACTCCCCCTCTTCAATCACAACCCACCTTGAGCACTTGAACTCTAACACAGCACTGCTTGCTGTGCTTCATTGCGCTTTGATAGTCAGCGACCTTTTGAGGTGAGTTACGTACAAGCAATTTATGCTATAGGACACAACCTTATATCTTGCCTTTTCGATGAAGTGATAATTATAGCATAGCCTATCTAAATTATTTACAGGTCCGCATTGAACTGGGAAACATTGTTCTTGATAATATCTTAAAGAACTTTGTGTTCGTTTCCACCTCACTGGGATTGCGTCATTGAACAACACTGTCAAAGGGACACTGTAGATTTCAAGGAACTTATTTTTACTACGATACTACGTGATGTTTACGAAGTGCGATCAATTAAGCACAAATAGTTTTCAAGACTATTTCTATTTTATATTCTGTTGTTCTACTTTGAATTCACTTTATATTTGAGCAAACCGGTTTGCATATGTTTTCATTAGTTTGTTGTATAAGACCCGCAAGTCTTCGACTAGTTGAAAAATACGGATGGATAAAAAGACAGTATAAATTTTAACACAGGTTCATTGTTATTAATATGATTTTCAATGTAATGAGGTTGATAAACCTATAAGACTGCGAATTTTTCTAAAAACCTCTGTTCAGCTGACGATGACGCAGTATAGCGTCGAAACTAATACTGAATGAAACATAGCATGTTGTAATTATATCTACAGAAGAAAATTGTAAGGTATTGAATAAGGTCGACCCCAAAACTCTTAATAAAACGTTCTAATTTTCATACCATACTCATTGCACCTATTTTCAAGTTCCAAGATATTAGACTGCAGACTATCAGCACAATCTGCCATTAAGACCAAGTCGTCAGCATAGGCCAGACTGTTTACTGCTTTTCCACCTAACTGAATCCCTCCCTTCCATTTAATACCTTTCAGCAGATGATCTATGTAAACTACGGACAGCAAAGGTGAAAGATTACAGCCTTGTCTAACCCCTATATGTACCCTGAAACAAGAACTCATTCTACCATCAGTTCATACTGAAGCCCAATTGTCAATTTGATTGATTTTAATAATCTACCTTTAATTCCATAGTTGTCCAGTATGGCGAACAATTTTTCCCTCGGTACCGTGTCATATGCTTTCTCTAGGTCTACGAAACAAACACAACCATCTATTCCTCTCGTAACATTTTTTAATTACCTGGCGCATACTGAAAATCTGATCTTGACAGCCCCTCTGTGGTCTGAACCCACACTAGTTTTCATCCAACTTCCTCTCAACCACTGATCGCACCCTCACTTCCAAGATGCCAGTTAATATTTTGCCTGGTATACTAAACAATGATATATGTCTATAACTGTTACAATCCTTCCTATTCCCTTGCTTATAGATATGTGCAATTACTGCTTTTGTCCAATCTGAAGGTACCTTACCAACACTCCATGCTAATCTTACTACTCTATGAAGCCATTTCATCCCTGCCTTCCCACTATACTTCACCATTTCAGGTCTAATTTCATCTATTCCTGCTACTTTCTGACAATGGAGTATATTTACCATCCTTTCCACTTCCTCAAGCGTAATTTCACCAACATCATTTTCTTCCTCGCCATGAGCTTGGTTGTTCACGACACGACCATGAAGATTTCCTTTTACGGTGAGAAAATTTTCAAAGTATTCCCTCCACCTGTCCAGAAAGGTTTACTTGCTGCTTGACCTAGCCTTTCCAGGTTATTACCAAAATCTTACCAAGACTTCTTTTTGGATTCAACAAATACTTGTTTTGCTCTGTTTCTTTCATCTACATACAATTCCCTGTCTGCATCGGCCTTGTTTGGAGCCATTTCTGATAAGCCTTCCTTTTACATTTACAAGCTGCTCTCACTTCATCATTCCACCAAGATGTTCGCTTTTTCCCGTCTTTACACACAGTCATTCCTAGGCATGCCCTTGCTGTTTTTACTACAGCACCCCTGTATGCCACCCATTCTCTTTCAATATCCTGAACCTGCTTACTGTCCACTGTTCGAAACTTCTAACTAATATCCATGTTTTCCTCGTCATGGAGATTTTCGACCCTTATTTATTTACAGAGAGATTTCACTTTCTCTACCCTACACCTTGAGATACCTAGTTCACTACAGATCAGATAGTGGTCTGTATCATCGAAAAATCCCAAAAAAACCCTACATTCCTAACAGACTTCCTGAATACAAAGTCGGTTCAGATCATTATGGATCTGGTATCCCTAGCCTCCCATGTGTAGCAGTGAATAGCCTTATGCTTGAAAAATGTATTCGTAACTGCTAAAACCATACTAGCACATAATTCCAGCAAACGCTTCCCATTCCCATTAGCTTCCTTATCTTCTCCACATTTACCAATCACCCTTTCGTACCTTTCAGTTCTATTTCCAGCTCTAGCATTGAAATTGCCCATTAGCACTATCCTATCCTTGCTGTTCACCCTGACTACGATGTAACTCAATGCTTCATAAAACTTGTCAACTTCATCCTCATCTGCACCCTCACATGGTGAATACACTGAGACAATTCTCAGCAAAATTTTTCCAACTGCCAAATCTACCCACATCATTTGCTCATTTATGTGCCTAACAAACTATGTGTGCAATAGTATTCCTGATAAACAGTCCTACCCCATACTCTGCCCTTCTCTTTTTAATACCCGTGAAGTACACTTTATAATCTTCTATCTCCTCCTCGTTATCTCCCCTTACGTGAATATCACTTACTCCTAGTACATCCAGATGCATCCTCTTTGCTGACTCAGCTAGTTCTACTTTCTTTCTTTCGTAAACCCCATTAATATTGATAGATCCCCATCAAATTCCATTTCGTTCACCAAGTTGTTTCCAAGGAGCCCCTTGCCTGTCAAATGAGAGTGGGACTCCATTACTCTCATAGGTCCGAGGCTCGCTTAAAATGTTCTGAGCTTGGTGAATTCATGAAGCAGGATGTTACCCTACTTGCACATAGTCCATGTGAGGATCTCTCCTCTAATGGGTTAGGGAAACCGGTGGATTGTTTAGTCCTAGCCGCCTGAGCACAAGGAGGGCCACGACTCAAAATATGGGCGAGATGCCCACTCCCATTCCATAGCAACTGGTATCCCGACTCTCAGAATTACTTACTAGGCCACTCAGCTGTTGCCCATGGTTCACGAACTAGGACGTGACTACAGTAACCCACACCATGAACCTGTACAACATATTAAATTCTAAACGTCTCCTAATGGATATGTGTGTCATAAAAAACTCAAAACTACACTCGTCTATAAATGTCAGCCTTTTCTATTACCTACAAATAATAACCAATTTATTTAAATCAGCACCTCTTAAAAATTACTGAAACCTTCCAACTCAAGAGTTTATGTCTGCTAAATGTTGCGGCACCTTCCATGCATGTAGTAAGGATGTAAGGGAGAGGGTATGTAAGTCTCTCATAAGACCCAAATTGGAATACAGTTCAAGTGTACACCTATTTACGGCATTAATCAACGATCTGCTGATTGAAATTCGAAGTGAGTGCTGATTGTTTGCGGACGACTGGATAATATACAGAAAAATATAGAATGCTGGCGGTAACAGGTTATTACAAGCTGAATAAGAACACTCCATAAGTGGGCACTCGATAACAAAATGAAAATGAATTCTCGAAAATGCAGTATCATAATAATAGGTAAGAAACATATGCAAGGGGACTTTCAATACTGTCTTGGATCAGATGCTCCTGCAGAGAATGACTCATGCACGTACCTAGGAATCCACGTAAAGGCAGATCTAAAATGGGACACCCATATAGGGATTGTAACTTCTAAAGCATACAAATCTTTACACTTTGTGATGAGGGTGCTAAAGGGTAGCAGTTCCCAGACAAACGCGTAGGGCTATATATCACTCATTAGGCCCGTCCCGGAATATGGAGCAGCCGTACGGAATTCATACAAGGCCACACTAGATATACAGGCTGTGCTGTTCCCTCACCACCTGAAATGCCACATCACCAGCGTGGATGGCACAAGAGAGCGAGTGCCTTGCCTCATGCCCTTTCATTTCCTGTCAGCAAACTTCGTTGTCTGCGTGTTGTTCCTTCAATCAATTCATCCTGTTCTTAATGTGCGTGTGTTGGGTATTCAGCCCAATGGCTGGTTTGAACCTCCACAGTTCCACCAACAGCTGTCATAGATAGCCTAGACGTCACTGAAGAGGCATACTAGGGAAATGAGGAGTGAGGTAGTTCACCATTGCTTTCCTCACCGAGCCAGAAGCTGCTTTTATATCAGTCTGCCAAGCCCACTGAAATGCATGCACCAACCGACCCTATGAGTGACATTTTCACACCATTCATAACAGGGACTGGCTGCATAAGGAATGGTATTACTAGCATCACACATATCTCTGTCACTTTCATACTGTCAAAGCCAAGGATGAGGATGGGACTGAGACAGGTCAATGAAAGTAACAAATTTATTCTAGCCCATACCAGAAGACATAGTGCAGTGTAAACACCATATCTTGCCAGCAAAGGCTCTTCTTAATGTAGTTAATTATTTCTATATTTAGTGATGTGATATATAGTTAAATTCAAGTGTGAATTACATGACAGTGATGCCATCTACTTGTAGCGTCCCAAGTTGTAAAATTAACTATGATCCTAGAAATCCAGTCAGTGTATTTTTTGTTTCTTAAACATACATACATTATCATTATAAACTGTTATGCCTTTCAGCGTTCAGTCTGCAAGCCTCTGAATTTACTAAATATCGCCACAATCCTCGATTTGCAACTAGTGTTGTGGCCTCATTTAGTTCTATACCTCTTATCTTTAAATCATTAGAAACTGAGTCTAACCATCATCGTCTTCGTCTACCTCTACTTCTCTTACCCTCCATAACAGAGTCCATTATTCTCCTAGGTAACCTATCCTCCTCCATTCGCCTCACATGACCCCACCACCGAAACCGGTTTATGCGTACAGCTTCATCCATCGAGTTCATTCCTAAATTAGCCTTTATCTCCTCATTCCAAGTACCCTCCTGCCACTGTTCCCACCAGTTTGTACCAGCAATCATTCTTGCTATTTCCATGTCTGTTACTTCTACTTCAAGATCTCACTAAATCTCAAGGCTTAGAGCTATCCACAGGAGTAATAATACAGGTACTGGTTCATCAAAGGTATGCATCAAGCATTTTGATGAAAGGTACATAGTCCAGGAAGATTCGATGACACGGTCTGATGGTTTTGTGCTAACTGAAATGTGATTGATTAATATTAACTAATGAATGCATAGCCACAAATTTTGAAAATTTTCTGGCATATCTATCGGAAGTTTTGCCTCAAGAAAGAAAAGATCCCAAAGAAAGGCAGAAGGAAATAGGAGAACGCATTCAGAATTCCAAGAAAGAAGAGGAAGTACTAGACAACATTAATGGCTTCCAAGAAAAAAAACAAGGAATTTTGCAGTAAAGTATGCATCTGAAATGGAAAAATGTGTATGCGAAAGTAAGCAATAACCAGCTAAGTTTATTTACAGTGAATACAACAGAAAAACTGATTCCAAAAATCGCAATATCTTCGATAATTAACCCTGTCTTGACTTTCACTATTGTTAAAGACGATTTAGTGATAAATGATAACTTACAGTACATATATTTAAAGTATGTAGATCTTCTAAAGTGTGCAAATGGTCTTAGTTCAAACAATTATGTAACTTTATATTTCAACAGGGCGTCCCGTTAAGGGTCCGGAAGAGGAGTAAATTAGCAACTTTGAGTAACTTGATAGATGATATTAAGGATGAGACTGATAACCAGAATGTTTGTGACAAATTAAGTTTCTACGAAGAACAAAATTAACTTATCCATGTCAAAAACTATCAGATACTGTTCTACAACATTGAATTGGTTTGCAACAATATACACTATGTGATCAAAAGTATCCGGACACCTGGCTGAACATCATGTACAAGTTCGTGGTGCCCTCCATCGGTAACGCTGGAATTCAATATGGTGTTGGCCCACCCTTACACTTGATGACATCTTCCACTCTTGCAGGCATACGTTTAATCAGGTGCTGGAAGGTTGCTTGGGGAAAGGCAGCCCATTCATCACGGAGCGCTGCACTGAGGAGAGGTAGCGATGTTGGTCGGTGAGACCTGGCACGAAGTCAGCGTTCCAAAACATCCCAAAGGAGTTCTATAGGATTCAGGTCGGGAACAGGTGCTCGATCGTGTTGAAAGATGCAATCGTCATCCCCGAAATGCTCTTCAACAGTGGGAAGCAAGAAGGTGCTTAAAACATCAATGTAGGCCTATGCTGTAATAGTGCCACGCAAAAGAACAAGGGGTGCAAGCCCCCTCCATGAAAAGCACGATCACACCATTACACCACCTCCTCCGAATTTTACTGTTGGCACTACACACACTGGCAGATAATGTCCACCAGGCATTCGCCATACACCCTGCCATCGGATCGCCACATTGTGCACTGTGATTCGTCACTCAACACAACGTTTTTCCACTGTTCAATCGTCCAATGTTTACGCTCCTTACACCAAGCGAGGCGTCGTTTTGGATTGACCTGCGTGATGTGTGGCTTATGGACAGCCGCTCGACCATGAAATCCAAGTTTTCTCACCTCTCGCTGAACTGTCGTACTACTTGGAGTGGATCCTGATGCTGTTTGGAATTCCTGTGTGATGGTCTGGATAGATGCCTGCTTATTACACTTGACGACCCTCTTCAACTGTTGGTGGTCTCTGTCAGTCAACAGACGAGGTCGGCCTGTACCCTTTCGTGCTGTACGTGTCCCTTCACTATCACATCAGAAACAGTGGACCTAGGGATGTTTAGGAGTGTGGAAATCTTGTGTACAGACTTCCGACACAAGTGACACCCAATCACCTGACCACGTTCGTAGTCCGTGAGTTCCGCGGAGCGCCTCATTCTGCTCTCTCACAATGTCGAATGACTACTGAGGTCGTTGCTATGGAGTTTTTTTTTTTTTTTTTGCTAGGGGCTTTACGTCGCACCGACACAGGTAGGTCTTATGGCGACAATGGGATAGGAAAGGCCTAGGAGTTGGAAGGAAGCGGCCGTGGCCTTAATTAAGGTACAGCCCCAGCATTTGCCTGGTGTGAAAATGGGAAACCACGGAAAACCATTTTCAGGGCTGCCGATAGTGGGATTCGAACCTACTATCTCCCGGATGCTTGCTATGGAGTACCTGGCAGTAGGTGGCAGGACAATGCACCTAAGATGAAAAACGTATGTTTTTGGGGGTGTCCAGATACTTTTGATTACATAGTGTATTTCTCCTTTTGTGCTGCATACAAAAGTATCATATGCTCAAAACTGTTAACTATACCATATCTTTGATATTTGAAAACTTTACTTCTAAGACAGGCTGTGGAAGCTCTGGAATAGATGTATCTCACCTAAATTATTTAAAGAAGAGAAGTATATGCACTGGGTGAACACAAGACATTGTAATTTGCTTTTGGATGAAATTTATGTTAGGACTGAAGAAACATACAAATGGGGTAAGCTTGAAGGTTTAGCTGTACAACCCTCCAATGAATATTTACTAAACGTAGCTACTACTATACAGATTTTTATTGTATCGTCTTTACTTTCAAACAATACAGATGTAGGTTTATTTCCTTGCAAAGATTTAACAGCAGATCAGTTATTTGTACTTATTTTACAGGACTTGAAGGTGTCTACTGAACTGAGCTATAAGTTTTTCAGTTTCATTTGAGATAACAACAGCATTAATAGGTGAATGTTTACGAACTTATGTGGTGGAAATTTATCTTCTATGTTCATTAATCCCTACGACAATACTCAAAATATTCCTGTCCTGTTTGACTGGGCAAGTGTATTAAGAATAACTGGTTTTATCAGACTGATAGTAAACAGACATTTTTATCTCCCATATTTTACAAATCATAATGCCACACTTACTGCCAGTGTGTCCAATTTAAAAATGCTGCAACAAAGTGAACAACACACTGTAATTACAGTAAATTAGCAGCTGCTCTTGATTTAAAAAAATATATTGTTCCTGACTTCCTTGGAAAAGGCAGATTGTGAACTTATGTGCCAGGGCTTTTGATTTTAAAAATGTAGTTGCTTTCAAACAATGTAAGCTAGAATGTAGCGACTTCAATGTCGAGGGTACTATTTGTTTTATTAGAAGTTATAATGAAATGGTGGAAAATAATGAATGTAAATCATGCATTTAAAGGTGGCAGATTTAATGACAATTACTGCCGCCTGGTGACATCTGTGGATCATGATAATTATTCATTTTTGAGAAACCTATTGTTATGGCTAGAGAAACAGAATTATGGTGCAGTTTCAGGAGAAGGTGTAAAGTCAAGGAAAAGAAACTGTAAACTCACATCAGATACTCGGTTAGTTTTGACTCATACTGTTAGTACTGTACTAGAAATAGCTGAGAATTTATTAACTGTGTTAAATTTCAAACACGTGTTGCTAGGTAAATTTCAGACAGATGATTTGGAGGCTAGGTTCGGACAGTATCGCTGAACAAGTGGAGCTTGTTATAATATTTCAGCTGCGCAAGTGATTGAATCGGAGAAAAAGCTCAAAACCATTGGTATTATTAAGGTACTTTCTGCTAAATATTCTGATGTAGAAATAAAAGACTATAGTGTAAATGGAGAAGAAATCAACTGTGATGAAAATGTTGAAACTTGTGATATGTTCATGAACTTGATAATGTACATATAAGCGGCAATGATATAGTCGGCACTACGTACATAGGAGGCTATGTGTGTCAAATTACAGAAGTACATTAAGTGCAAAGGATGTATTTAATGTTTTTGTATTAATTATAATACAACCAGTTCTTAGCTCTGATGCTCTTTCCTGTTATTGTAAGGTCATAGACAGAGGAAGCCTGAAATATACATCAGCTGTTGTGATAAATACTTTAGTTACTGGTTTAAAGATGTTCAAAGTTATGATTAGCAAATGATTCAAATATTTATTCTTAAATTGTAAATGTCAGAGACCAGTAGTAGTATCTGTGATGTTCAATGTCCTTGATAGTTTGGACTTTGATGTATGTCAATCATGTGGCAAGGATTTAAATACGTTTAAAAGACAGTGTATGTTTACATTGTGTAATATCTTACTGAAGAATTCTAGTACGTTAATAAGCCACGGCCGCTTCCTTCCAACTCCTAGCCCTTTCCTATCCCATCGTCGCCATAAGACCTATCTGCGTCGGTGCGACGTAAAGGCACTAGCAAAAAAAAAAAAAAAAGAAAAAAAAAGAAAACAAAGAAAGCCATAAAAAAGAGAAAATTGGACAAGCCTACTAATAAGGAATAAATGAAGAAGAGTTTGTGTTTTACATCCTACAGTTAATAAATAATCTTCTCCAAATGCAAGATTGTTTATTTTTATCCTTTTTCTGTATAACTAACAGTTAAAACAGAAAAAATAAAAATATTTACAGTTAATCACAGCATTGTTCAACCTATGGACCAAGGAGTGATTTACACCTTTAAATCTCACTACAGGCATTTACTGATCATGATTCTCTCTAGAAGAATCTAAGAGGAGTTGATTATACACTGTATCAGCTTAAGCAGAAATTTTGAACTTTGTGTTATAGGTAACCAAGCTATGTTGATATGACTGCAAGATTGATTGTTGGAATTGTGCAGACTGAATATGAAGTTTTAGAAATTCTTCTAGAGTTGTAAGTAGACACTGCACGTGGTGACATGAATGGGTGGAACTCTCAGTTCATTGTGGAACTTCATGTTATTGGTCCGTATTGAACTGAGATTACATATAAATAATGAACATTTAAAAAAAATTTCCACCTACTCAATACATGGTTTTATTTACACTCTGTGTATTTACATTACATGGGTTGCTTGGGACTAGTTTCAACCCTACTTGGGGTTTCATCAGCCATATTAAAACAATACACACACATTTGACGAAATACTAAAACATGTTTCTAATGAGCAGTAAAAACACTATGTAACAAATATACAAGGTGAACTTTAATAAAACCGACAAACTGTCCTGACTGGAAATGGAGGAAAAAATGTCCTATGAACATGTGTCCGGAAATGCATCGTTGCGACGGTAGATGACACTGACGAATGAAATTTTCTCTGACTACCTCCAGGTGTTTTTTCTGTTGCAGATAGTGTGATTGAAGCAGCGTACTGTCGGAAGCAGAATGGTCCAGTATTCATTTCAGGAACAAGCCAAGATTGTGTTTGTGTACGGCCAAGCCAACAGAAACGGTCGAGAGGCAGCACGGCTATACCAAAACAAGTACCTTAACAGACACCAACCACATCACACAAAGTTTTAAGCCCTTTCTGGGCGTTTTTGTGATCATGAGTCCTTTCAGACAGACGAACGTGCAGGGAGGCAACGGACTGTGCGTACACCAGATCTGGAGGAACAGGTTTTACAGGTCATTGAAACGAACCCTAGTACAAGCTCCAGGCAAGTGGCCCGCCAACATGGTGTAAACCAGACTACGATTATGTGTATCCTGCATGACAACCGCTATTATCCCGGTCACCTGCAACGAGTGCAAGGATTACCAGCTGGGGATTTCCCTCTACGGGAAGGAATTTGTGGATGGTTTTTGCACCAGGCCATCACAGTTAATTTGATTTCTATCATCAGTCCTCTTTACCGATGAAGCAACCTTTACCAGAAATGGCATCGTCAATCTGAATAATCTTCATCTGTGGGCTACAGAAAATCCCTGAGGAATGGTTGAAGCGTCTCACCAGCATCGGTTCAGCATCAATGTTTGGGCACGGATTCTTGGCGTCCACATACTTGGACCAGTTATTATTCCACAACTCCTCAACGGAGGAACTTACCTGAACTTTCCGCAGAATACTCTGCCTGGACTGCTTGAGAATGCGCCTTTGGCAATAAGACAGGTTATGTGGTTTCTGAATGATGGAGCACCACCCAACTTCCACATTACAGTTCATCAACACCTCAACAACACCTTCCCCAGACGCTTGATAGGATGCGGAGGACCTGTTGCATGGCCTCCTACATCACCTGGAATTTTTCCGCTGGGGACATCTGAAAAGCGTTGTGCATGCTGAACCAGTTCCTATTGTAAAGACCCTTCAACAGTGTGTTCACGGCGCCTGTGATGCCATTCGGCGAGAGGCCGGAACGTGCGAAAGACTGAGGCAATCCATGATACGACATCTGAACGCATGCATTGCAGCCCATGGAGGCCACTTTGAACATCTGCTGTGACGTGGATGCAATTCAGCTATGTACTGCGTTCTGGGGCTATTTGTTGTCATTGCACGCGCAACGTCCATTTCTGGACACTTGTTCGTAGGACAATTTTTTCCTCAATTTCCAATCAGGAAGCAGTTCCTGCAGTTTGTCGGTTTTATTAAAGTTCATCCTGTATAATTAACACTATGATGTGTGGTTAAATTAGGTGAAGTGCTATGCTGCTAAAAATGTTGCATACGAAAGTGAAATATTATATGAACCAATAGGTGAACCATATATAATACAAATACACAAATACGTTTAAAAGTCTAGGTATAGAAGTACAAATGAGATGCTCTATGTTATGGATCAACTTGAGTCGAATTTTTTAGACACATGGTGTTTCAGATAGAATTCAGTAGGTCCTGGCAATACATTACGGCTGTGGACTGAGTGCTATGGTACTAAGAATGAACACAATATAACGTGAGACTTGTAGTAAAAGTATACAAGTATGTAAAAATGTTTGAGTAACAAATATGTACATGATTCTCTCTAGAAGAATCTAAGAGGAGTTGATTATACACTGTATCAGCTTAAGCAGAAATTTTGAACTTTGTGTATTAGGTAATGTACTGGGAACGCCGCTACGGAAGAGAAGTTCGAAGTACGTTTGTTGAACTTCGCGCGAGGCAGGAGATAGGCAGCCCGCCGAACTCAATGACGTACTCAGCGAGTGACGTAGCACCTCGAGTGAGCTCTACATGATCACATATGGTCATGTCCCAGCCCATCTGCAAAAGTCTATTTCGCGTTAAAATACTGCTATTTTGAAACTGCCATCCTGAAGACCATTATAATAGATGCAACCTGTCAAATTCTTAGGAAAATCCACCATGTACTTTAGGAGATATAGGGGTAGATAATATCCATGCTCTAGATACTTCCCCACAATCCGGTATAAAAGGAGGGCGATCCAGACTACAAATTCAGTATGTCACTCCACCGTCGCTGTAGCACGGGTGACGGGAGGAGCGCTACGAGTGCGGACTGAACCTATAGTTGGATAAGTCTTTGAAATTCGAGTGTTGGAACTTTGTTATTTTCTTCAAGTGCCGCGTTAGGACTTGTGCTCCGGTGACTATTGAAGGAACTTAGAATAGATGCGAGTGTCGTGACTTCTGCAAGTATCACGGTTGAACTTGTATTTTCGTGGACTGATTTCAGGAACATAGAAATTCTCCGAGTGCGTAAGTTGGAATTGTGTTCTACAACAAAGCTGTGGCAACGTAAAGTTTCGTGTGAATGGTATGATTTTTTCCAAGTACCACAATGAACTTATGTTCCATGACAAACTGTGGAATTTAGGGTATTTTCAAACATTGCGTTTGATTGTGAAAACATGAAATACTTTCCGAGTACTGCATCAGGACTTGTATGTAGACTCGTGTCAACATAGTAGACTGTGACAACTCAGAGTACACATGCCATGTTCCGAGGGAACATAGAACTTTTTTTTTTTTTTGCTAGGGGCTTTACGTCGCACTGACACATAGGTCTTATGGCGACGATGGGATAGGAAAGACCTAGGAGTTGGAAGGAAGCGGCCGTGGCCTTAATTAAGGTACAGCCCCAGCATTTGCCTGGTGTGAAAATGGGAAACCACGGAAAACATAGAACTTTCCAGTGTTATAAGTGAACTCACAATTTATGGAGTTAGACTTTTCCAAGTACCATTTTTCTTTAATGATTATTTACTTTGCTTATCGGCAGAACAAGACATTTTCCGAGTACTATTTCATTTACTAAGCTTATTGCAAATGTGCCAGTGTGTTCCGAACCTTCATAAACTGTGCATTGAGAACTGTAGTGACTATAATTGGTAACTCTACAGAACATTCTAGTTTACCATGCCTGTGCTGGTGAGCTCACGTCATGAACTCGACATTTTACACATTAATTCGACCAATACAAGGTCAAATATTTAGTTCAATCATCCTGTTTTTCAAGTGACGATTTAGGAACGTTTTCGATTCAATGATTTAGTAACACTTACCATATTTCATTGTACGAGTAGATACAATAATTTAAAGGTCATATCTATTTAACAGTGCCACAAATAAATGGAGTGCCGTACGGGGAACTTGCATGTGAATCACGTCTCAAAGATCGAACCCCGGAACGTGTGCGTCTGGAGAATCGAGAACTCTTAATTCCAGAACTTCTCATCCAGGCGGGCGTGGTTCCTACCCACGCCGTATCCAGCACCATCCCAGGGTCCGGAGTTACCAGCCGGCCACGACACTTCAATTCTACTGTATGAAGGTGATATTAACTTGTCTTCAATGATCAATAAATTCAAATTATTTAAAAATCTCTAAGTTTGATGAACTATACCCCTCCCTGTACCAACTCCAATGTTTTTAAGCCACATCCTAAGATATAGTCCATGCTCATCAAATTAGTGTCAAGCGCCTCAAAGATAATCATTTTTTCCTGGTACAGTAACCAAGCTATACTGAGATGACTGCAAGATTGATTGTTGGAATTGTGCAGACTGAATATGAAGTTTTAGAAATCCTTCTAGAGTTGTAAGTAGACACTGCGCGTGGTGATACGAATGGGTGGAACTTTCAGTTCATAGCGGAACAAGTGGGACCTATTAAAATGACAAAAAGCCAGTAAAAATGTGAAGTACGCGGAAAGAAGAATAGATAACAACGAAGCGAATGGACACTCACCTTGTGCAGCAGTGTGTGCAGCTTAGCTGATAGTGTGCAACTGGTGTAAAGATGTTAGTGGCGAAAGGAGATATATGGGAGGGGAGGAAGGTGAGGGGCAGGCGCATGCAGGTTGGGCAGAAAGGTAGTGGCTTGGGAGGGGTTGGGGGGAAGAGAGGGACGGAAGGAGGGGGGAATTTAAGGCAAGCTTGAAGGCCATGTGTGAGGCTGTGTGGATGTCATTTTTACACAAGTGCTCCACTGACAAAACGCCACAGTACGCTCTCTGCCCCTAAAGGTCCAGACTCTTGGTGTAAGTACCAGCGATCCCAAATTACTGGGGAACCGTACAGCCATAAACACTCTCTCCCCTATGCAGTAATGGAAGTCATGAAACCTATTTATAGGGACCTGAGCAAACCTGAACTCCTGAAGAAATGCTTGCACGGAAAGACTCAAAACCCCAATGAAAGTCTCAATAACTGCATCTGGGAGAGAGTTCCAAAATCTGTTTTTGTGGGTCAGTAGGTACTGGATATCGGAGTAAAGAATGCTGTAATTACTTTCAATAACGGACCTTTACTAGGACACTGGTGTTACGGGAAATGGGTTTCAATCCTGGAAGAAAATGACAGGCGAGTCTTCAACGCATTGACAAGGAGCGCATATTATTTGCAAATAAAGCAGCTGAAGTAGGAACAAAAGAAGCGAGGACCAAATGAAGACAAGAAAAATGTGGAAAAGAAGTGGAGGATGATGAATATGGCCCCGGAAAGTTTTAGAGTGCTAGGTATATATTTATAAATTTTGACTGAATCTTTAACCTTAATTTTCTCAAGATTTAAATTTTTTGACCTTTTGTACCTTTTTCTCAGGAACCACATGCCCGATCAAGTTGAAATTTTCCGAAGTTATAGATGCTTACAAACCAAAAGCTACAAAGCAAAATATAAGTAATCGAAAAAAATGAAAAAATTAAAAAAGAACTAAAAGGTTAAAAGTTATGGACAAAATCAAAAATTCATAAAATCGAAACCAAATGTCTGACAACAATAACTTTGCTTCACAAGCTGTATCAATAACATTAGATTAAGAATTATAGATTTCACCCAATTATCTATTTTAACACCAGAGAAAAAGGTACCAAAATACAAGTACTCTTCTAAAATTTTCAGAATTTTCAAATGTTCATTATTTTTCAAATATGTTTTCAATTTCTATAATTCTCTATCAAAACACTGCCATGGATGTTGTTAACTTGTAAAAATCTCAAGTTTCTAGTTGTCATGGTTTTCTAATAAGTAATAACAAAGCTTTCATTAAACAGTTGCATTTTTGGCTAATCTACACTACCCGGTTCCCTTAAGAACAAGATATGGAAGTTCTTCAAACAGCAAATAAGGGACCCCATCATGAATATTATCGAAAGTTGTTACATTAACTGTGATCAATACCTCAACCCCAATTATAATTTAAACAAAATTTACAAGAAACCCAATTTCCTTTTCGACCATTTAATCAATTAGCTTAAAAATACCAAACTATCGAAAAACTTTGATTTTCCAAGTAATCCGTAATACACACTCCCGTCAATTACACCCACTACCCCATCCATCCACCCCGCCTTAGTTCCATTCCCCCGCCTCCTTTACCGCTGCCTACCTTAGCTATCACACACACACATCGTCCGGCTCCATCTGTGTAATAAACACGTTCAACATGCTGTTCAAGATGAATCAATCATCATTTAATGATTCTAGTAACTTACATACACTGCCTCCAACGTCTAACTTGAATAATTTCTTCTTCAGGTTTAAATTGAAGCAGGAATTCATCTCTATTTATATCACGATCATATATGATCAAATTAAACTTCCCTGGAACCACCTAATATCAAGTGAATAAGTGTAGCCCATATAGACAGCATAAAACAGCACAAATTCATTTACCCTGGATGTACAAAGACTGGACTATATAACAAACTGCTGGAATTTTAAGAACTTTATATTACAGCAATCAACTGTAACATAATTTTAACGTATCTCATATATTATTACAGTAATGTATTTTATAATGTGTTAAAATGTGTTTTAAATGTTTTAGGCATATGTATATAATTGTTTAATTTGTACCTAAGGCTGATGATGGCACATAGATGCCAAAACTAGTACCATTTGACATGTGATTGAATCACAATAAAATGTCATTGTATTGAATACGTGGACCTTGAAAGAATTTTAATTTACTGTAATCCCACTTCAATACGGAACCCAATGAAATTCATAACTATAAGTATCCCTTAAGAAGTCATTGAACTTTTAAGGTGGGATCTCTTTCGATTATAGGAAAGGAGCTATTTGTGAAAAAGTTTTTCGTTTTATTAATATAATCTTTTTATCCATAATCACTGTTGTATTGCCTTTATCGGCTTCGGTTACGATAAGTTCATTGTCTTTGATTTTCTTTTCTTGAGAATGTATACGTGTTTTTGTTCAGCTATTATTTCCCTGTTTTTGAAATCATTTGTGGCATTGGTTAAACTGGAGAGGATGTTGTGTTCAGTTTCCTTTTAACATCGGTTCTTTTTTTTTTTCCTAGGGGCTTTACGTCACACCGACACAGATAGGTCTTATGGCGACGATGGGATAGGAAAGGCCTAGGAGTTGGTAGGAAGCGGCCGTGGCCTTAATTACATGGAAAACCATCTTCAGGGCTGCCGATAGTGGGATTCGAACCTACTATCTCCCGGATGCAAGCTCACAGCCGCGCGCCTCTACGCGCACGGCCAACTCGCCTGGTAACATCGGTTCTAACTACATTTTATGTTAACTTCCGGCATTCTGCTGATGGCAAGCTCTGATTCTGTAATCATAGTAGTGGCTATGTTGAGAATGTTCAAATTGGGCCAGGTGTGTCTGGGTCCTTTGGCTAAAGTTGAGTGATCATCCTCACTTAAGGGTGCATTTGATAGATTTACGACAGCTGGGTGAAACTGCTTACAATCGTCCATGTCTCTGTTAAAGTTTCTAGTTTGATTGTTGTGTAGTTTGGAGTTTTATAACCTGTTAAGTTTTTTCTCCAAATTTGATTGTTTCTTAGCTAGTTCATAGAATAATTTATTTTCTACATGGTGATAGAAAAGTGTCCATTGTGCATTTGAAAGTAGTTTAGTCGCTGCAAGGTGAGCATCGTATAATTTATGATTTAAAAAAGATTTTTTCCTATATAAGGATCTAAATTTTTCCCTTAATCATATTTTGTTGGTTTTGTTTTGAGTTTTGATGGTTTAGTGTGAGATCCGATGTTTCTTTTTATTGCTTTTTAGAAAATTAGTTGTCAAGTCTAGTGATATACAAATACACCAGTTGCACACTACCAGCTAAACTGCACACACCACCACGCAAGGTGGGCGTCCATTCCCTTCGTTGTTATCTATTCTTCTTTCCGCGTACTTTATGTTTTTACTGGCTTTTTCTCATTTTAATAGGCCCCACTTGTTCCGCTATGAACTGAGAGTTCCACCCATTCATATCACCACGCGCAGTGTCTACTTACAACTCCAGAATAATTTCTAAAACTTCATATTCAGTCTGCACAATTCCAACAATCAATCTTGCAGTCATATAAACATAGCTTGGTTACCTAATACACAAAATTCAAAATTTCTGCTTAAGCCGATACAGTGTATAATCAACTCCTCTTAGATTCTTCTAGAGAGAATCATGTACATATTTGTTACTCAAACATTTTTACATACTTGTATACTTTTACTATAAGTCTCACGTTATATTGTGTTCATTCTTAGTACCATAGCACTCAGTCCACAACCGTAATGTATTGCCAGGACCTACTGAATTCTATCTGAAACACCATATGTCTAAAAACTTCGACTCGGGTCGATCCATAACATAGAGCATCTCATTTGTATTTCTATACCCAGACTTTTAAACGTATTTGTGTACTTGTATTATATATGGCTCACCTATTGTCACACGTAATATTTCACTTTCATATGCAACATTTTTAGCAGCATAAAACTTCGCCTAATTCAACCACACATCATAGTGTTAATTATATATTAGTTTCATAGTGTTTTTACTGCTCATTAGAAACATGTTTTAGGATTTCATCAAATATTTGTGTATTGTTTTAATATGGCTGATGATGACCCCAAGTAGGGTTGAAACTAGTCCCAAGCAACCCATGTAATGTAAATACATGCAGTATAAATAAAACTATGTATTGAATAGGTGGAAAAAAAATTTATGTTTATAATTTACAGGCATTTACTGATGAAGTCACTGATCAACAATGTTGAAACAGGTGACAACACCTACTCCCTTGCACGCTCAGTTTCCATACTGGATGCTGTCAACTGGAGCAGTTTGGCTACGAAGTAGATCAAACCTCAAACAGTCATAAAGTGTTTTGCAAAAGCAGGATATGCAGAAAATGATGACATCGGCACACCTAAGGAAGTGACTAAAAATGCTGAACTGATATCAATGCTGAGCCAACAACAGAATTTCGGATGTAATGTAGACGAATACATTTGCAGCGACGACAGCTTGCTAATCACTACAGTTTTTAGTCTGCTGTACAGGTTCTTAAGTTCCGCCGTAGAGAGAATGAAGAAGATGATAATCCGAGGGATGAAGACCAGGAAGGAGGAGGAGGAAAGACAAAGTCAGGAGAAATACGCACTCATGAACAAGCTATTGAGTGTGTAAAGGACATAATGAAATTTCCTGTCAAGTCTAATTCACTGTGACTTCTTGAGCTACTGTACAGAGCTAAAGACTGCATTGAGAAAGACATGACATCAAGGAAGGTGAAACAGGTTTCTTTGTTAGACATGTGGAAGGAGGAATAATTTGACAAATAAAGTATTGTGTGTAATGTGTTATATGTATACTGTAGTTTGTTTATTAAACATGTGAAATTGTGTTATACAGTATGTGTTACAGAATATGAATACTCTAGTTTGTCTATTAAACATGTGGAATAAGGCAGAAATTGTCCAGTTTTCATTGCGTACAGTACATATGTTGAGTGTGTTATAGTGCAGGCCAATGCAAGAATAATAAAAACCTACTGTACATTAAGATATTGTGTTGCTGAGATTTGCATCACTAAAGCTAGACTAATGGATCAGGGGTAAGTAATATGTGAATCTTTTTGTATAATTTTATTCAATGCGGAAACTTGTCTAATTCGGAAAAGAAACTCGGACCCTCATGATTCCACTTTGAGCAAGTTTTACTGTATCTATTAAATTACTTAATTCTATTCCTTCTCTACAATACTTCTACAGTTCAACACTAACCTTTTTATGTCCTCCCTGGTTGACTTCCGGATTCCTGTACACTTATCACCGCTCCCTACACCACCCCGTTCCCCTCTATGTAACTCCTTATAAACCTTCTAAACAAATTTCTTAACTTATACCCACCACTGCAGTTTAAGTGAAGGCCATCTGAGCACAGATCCCTATATTCTCCCTACCCATTAGGATCTAGAAATCTGTTAGGCATGTGCAGGATTTTGGGGGACTTTTTGATGATACAGACCACTAACTGATCTGTAGTGAACTAAGTAACTAGGCCTGGGACAGAGAAAGTGAAATGTGTCTGCGGACAAGTAAGGGTAGAAAATCTCCAGGACGAGGATATTAGAAGTACATGGACACGATTAGCGAAAAATTCATGACATTCAGTAAGCAGGTTCAGGATAAAGAATTAGAATGGTTGGCATGCACGGATGCTGCAGTACAAACAGCAAGGGAATGTCTAGGAAAACTGTGAGTAAAGATGTGATAAAAGCAAATGTTTGGCATAATGATGAAGTGAGAACAGCTTGTAAATGTAAAAATAAGGCGAATCAGATATGGCTCCAAACAAGGACTGATGCAGACAGGGAATTGTACAGAGATGAAAGAAACAGAGCGAAATAAATATTGTTGGATCCAGAAAGATGATGGGAAAATTTTGGTAAAAACCTGGAAAAGCCAGGTCAAGCAGCAGGGAAACCTTTCTGGACAGTAATGAAGAACCTTAGGAAGGGAGGGGAAAAAGTAAATTAATAACATTTTGGGTAATTCAGGTGAACTCATAATAGTGTAGATCCAAGGGAATCACTTGACAGTTGGAAGGAATATTTTGAAAATCTTCACAACATAAAAGAAAATCTTCCTGGTGACAACATGAACAACCAAGCTCATGGGGAGGAGGACAATGATGTTGGTGAAATTACACTTGATGAAGTGGAAAGGATGGTAAATAAACTCCATTGTCATAAAACAGCAGGAATAGATTAAATTAGAACCGAAATGGTGAAGTATAGTGGGAAGGCAGGGATGAAATGGCTTCATAGGGTAATATGATTAGCATGGAGTGTTGGTAAAATACCTTTCAATTGGGCTTATTTATAAGCAAGGGAACAGAAAGTATTTTTTTTTTTTTTTTTTTTTTTTGCTAGGGGCTTTACGTCGCACCGACACAGATAGGTCTTATGGCGACGAACAGGAAGTATTGCCACAACTGTTGAGGTATCTCATTGGTCAATATACCAGGCAAAGTGTTCACTGGCATCTTGGAAGGGAGGGTGCGATCAGTGATTGAGCGGAAGTTGGATGACAACCAGTATGGTTTCAGACAACAGTGGGGCTGTCAGGATCAGATTTTCAGTATGTGCCAGGTAACTGAAAAATGCTAGAAGAGGAATAGACAGTTTAGTTTATCCTTCATTGATCCAGAGAAAGCATGTGACAGAGTACAGGGGGAAAAAATGCGGTTCAGGGTATATTATTAAGATCAATCAAAGGCATGTATGTTGACAATTGGGCTGCAGGGAGAAGTGATGGCAGAATGAGTTCTTGGTTAAGGTACTTAGAGGGGTTAGACAAGGCTGTAAACTTTCATCATTGTTGTTCATAGTTTACATGGATCATTTACTGAAGGTTATAAAGTGGCAGGGAAGGATTCAGTTACATCAAAATGTAGTAAGCAGTCTGATCTATGCTGACGACTTTGTCTTAATGGCAGATTGTGCTGAAAGCCTGCACTCCAATATCTTGGAACTAGAAAATAGGGGCAACGAGTATGGTATGAAAATTAGCCTTTCCAAGACTATTGATGTCGGTAGGTAAGGAATCCAATTCAATGTCAGAATGCGGATACAAATCTGGAACAGGTAGATAATTTCAAGTATTTAGGATGTGTGTTCTCCCAGGATGGTAGTATAGTGTCATTGAATCGAGGTGTAGTAAAGCTAATGCAGTGAGCTTGCAGTTGCGATCAACAGTATTCCTTAAGAAGAAAGTCAGCTCCTGGACAAAACCATCTTTGTATCTGTCTGTTTGCAGACCAACTCTTCTTTATGGGAGTGAAGGCTGGGTGGACTCGGGATATCTTATTCGTAAGTAAGAAGTAACAGACATGAAAGTAGCAAGAATGATTGCTGGTACAAACAGGTGGGAACAATGGTAGCACGGTACTAGGAACAAAGAGATCAAAGCTAAGTTAAGAATGAACTGGATGGATGAAGCCGTATGCATAAAATGGCTTTGGTGGTGGGGTCATATGAGGCAAATAGAGGAGGATATGTTACCTAGGAAAATAATGGACTCTGTTATGGAGGGTAAGGGAAGTAGAGGAAGATCAAGACGACAATGGTTAAACTCAGTTTCTAACGACTTAAAGATAAGAGGTATAGAACCACACAATGCCAGAGAGCTAGTTACAAATAAAGGATTGTGGCATTGTTTAAAAATTTTTTTTAGAGACTTGCAGACTGAATGCTGAAAGGCATAAACGGTCTATAATGAAGATGTACATATGCCACAGAATATTTGAATCATGGGCAAACAAAGTAAAAGAAAACAAAGACATTGCTACTATGGGAGAAAGGAGAGTGTACTAGGATTTTAAATACCATGCTCTCTGATAATAAATGGCCACCAAGGGTTGTACAAATGCTGGAATGACCATAATAAAATTTTCCGACAGAGGAATTACTGGGCTATTCTTTTACAAATAAAACAAAACAAACAAGTTATTGATTCAAAATCAATAAATTTCAGTCTTATCTCCTCTCAACTAGCCTCAAAACGAGGGAATGTTATATAGGCTACCTACTCTAAGGATTACCAACAATTATGCAGCAAGTTTGTTTTAATATCTATCCACCGTCATATGCATTCTTCCTACCTAATCCAACGAAGCTGGGCGACCCTGTACAAAACTAAAGGAAGTCAACATTCATAGCAAAGGAACAAACCTAACTAGTGGCTCCCAGTTCCCAGTCCGTTACTCAAACCTCTAAATCAATTACAATCCCTGAATTATACACTCATGTCAAGCATAAATGTCAGAAGAAAGGACACAGAAAATATTATATCAAAAGACACACAAATGAATGATACAGCAAACTATCAATTATGAAATTCAATACATGGCATACCTAATGGCCAACAGCACGACATTAGCACTGTCGCTAAATTTTTTTGGGCGTCCACTGATTAATTCCTCCTCAACCAAAGCTATCTTCATTTCTATAGGTATATCATTGGCTAGTATTTCTTTGATATACTGCTCCATTGTTCTGAAACAATACAATACTTGAATTCATCAAGTGAACGAAAAATGTATTATTTATTTATTATTTACGTTCATTTGCAGATAAGTCAAGGATCACAGCCCTGTCTTACACTTAACCACCTTCAATAGCAACATTTAAAACTGTAAAAATAAAATTAAAACAGTAATTCTACAAAAAAAGTAAAAACTAGGGACAGATATTAAATACCGTTGAAACAAGACAATTCAATCAAAATTAAATGCTTAATACTGCACATATAATGTTATCTAAATGCCAGCACCAAGCAGTCAAGTGAAATGAATTTATAATAATATTCTCCTAACTGATAGCAGGAAATTTAAACCACTAAAGACAGTTACGTATTTTACAGATTAATTCCCAAACACCACAATGAAAGTATAAACAATTAAGGTCAGTTGAATGTAGCAAAGGCTTTTCAGTCTGTCAAACACATAGCAAATACAATGTAAATTAAAACACTAAAAGCATATCTGTAAAACACACACTAACATTTAACATTTAACAAATTAAGGTCAGGTATCAAATTAGTTAGGCATTAAGAGTGACAATACAAAGAATAAAAAAAGCATTATAATAATAATAATGACTGAAATGCATAATAGATAGAAGAAAAAAAACACACTCTCACTACTCAGTTGTATGTGCCCAGGGAAAACTTTCAGCAGACAGATTTGAAGATATGAGAGGAAGTAAAGTGACAAATGTCCATTGGGAGTGTATTCCAGTTTTGATAAAGTGACTAGAAAAGAATAATAATGGGAATTCGTTCAACTTCGTGGAATTTAAAGTAGGGAACAAGTACGGGTACTAATTTTGTAGAATGAGGACAGAAAATGAAATTTTAAGTACGAGGGTTCATCCTAACTAGTTGATAAACAAGTGTCATTAGATGAAAATTCCTTAGTTAATTTATATGTAGCCATCTCAATATTTTGAAATGTGTGTAACGTTAGCACAGCCACTTCAGCATTTAGATTAACTGGTACCATATCACAAAAGTCTAAAATTGGGAATGGGAGTGCTTGGATTAATTTTAATTTACAGATAAGAGGAAAAGCACTCTTGTGACATTTCAGGGGATATACTGTAGAGCTGCATGAACCTTTCTACATACATTAGTTACATGTTCATACCAGGTCAGATTCTCATTGATGGAGATTCCAAGATCAGTTACATACTTAAGGTACAGTACAGCAATGCCATTAATGCTGATTAGAGGACGATTGATATTGCTTATTATGTGTAATAATTTACAGTTGATTATGATCATACCTTGTGTTTTATAAGGATCTGGAATTAAGTGGTTGTTTTTAAAGTAGGCAGTAAGCCTTTCTATATCTGCATTAATATGCTGGACTGTTTCATATAAATTGTTCATAGTGGTGTGATTGTATACCTACAGATTGTCAGCATATAAATGGTAGTTACAATACTGAAGTGTAGACAGAATGCCATTAACATGCAAGACGAACTTACAACTTCATATTAGATTTTTGTTAATTTTAATCCATAATAAATTTAAAGCAATACAAATTTCTATAAAACACTGATCCAACACAAGTGGGAAAAATACTGGAAAGGATACTAGAGAGGGGAATGTGAAGAAAGAAGAAGAGTTGCAAAAGGAAAAGTATGGCTTTAAAAGTGCACCATCTGCAATGGACCCAATCTTCAGCATGAGGTAAGTCCTGGAAAAGAATTGGGAATAACGGAAAAGATCTGGTAGTGTCATTCATAGATCTAACACAGGCATACGATAGTTTTCTGAGGGAGAAGGTTTGAGAAAACCATGGTCAAAAAAGATACTGGGTACACGAACTGTAGAAACAATGCAAGCAGTGTACAACTGTGTTAGGAGCATAGACTCCAGTTGGAAAGATGGAATGGTTTACAAATGGAACTGGACTAAGGCGGGAGTGTGCTGCTACCTCTTTCGTTTCTAAGAGTACATTTATGCTGCAGCTTTGCAGCTGGCACATCACCAAGCCTCGTTGCACGATGTTAGGCTATGATGAAACAAACCAATGGATCTCAATCGGTAGTTTTACGAAGGGGGGATCAAATATAAACAGGATTTTATTTTTTATTAAAATTCATTTACTGAAAAACACAAGGCAATTACAATTTATTTTTTCACATAGTTTCCTGCTTTGGAAATGCATTTGTCCCAGCGTATGGGCAGCTTTTTGATACCCTCATCGTAAAAAGAACAGGGTCGTGTCACCAGCCAGTTGCGCATGAAGTCTTCCACGCTTCAAATCATTGCCTTCCTAGAGCTTCTTTAAGCATTCCGAACAAATAGAAATTGCAGGGCGATAAGTTCGGGCTGTAAGGAGGATGATCAAGTATAGTCCAGTGCATTTCCTGTAGCTTGGAGACAGAGCTGCAGTATGGGGCTGCACATTGTCATGGAGGAGGATGACCTCTCGTCTCAGTTGGTCTCGTCTTTTGCAACGACATGCAACCCTTGCCTTGTTCAACAGCCCGCAGTAGTAAGCAGCATCGATTGTGCGTCACTCATGCAAAAAAAATCAATCAGCAAAATGGCTCGCCGATCGAAAAAATTGTTGCAAGAACCTTGCCAGTTGACAGTCGGGTCTTGAGTTTCACTGGTGCTGCCTCCCCTTTCCTCCGCCACTCTTTACTGGTTTGATTGGATTCAGGAGTGTAGTGGTGGACCCATGTTTCGTCGCAGATGACGATCCGACTCAAAAATGCACCACCTTCTTCTGCAAACCCTGCTGTAAGTCTCTGACAGACCTCCAAACATCTCAACTTCAGACTTTCGGTCAAAAGGCGAGGGATCCATCTGGAACATACTTTATGGAACTGTAGGTCATTTGTGATGATTGCTTGACAGCTCCCATAACTGAATCAGACTTGTTCTGCAATTCCTGATACTCTTGCCCCTTGATCGTCGTCAACGATGTCTTTAACCGCATTAATGTTTCCGTCTGTAATGCTGGTCTGAATACGGCGATCGTGTTGCTGATTCTCCACACGTTCTCGTCTGTCCTTGATGCCAGGCAAACACACGCGTCCTTGACAATATTTGATCACCGAACTGTGCAGTCAATATCTGGCAAATTTCTACCGCTGTATCTCCTTCACGAGCAAGAAATTTTATACGTTGAGCAGTGGAGGGGTGCACCTGTTGCTCTGACATCATGAGCATTACTGACGAATTGGCAGGAAATATCTAACAGCACACTCTCCCCACTCCTAACGGTCCCGCCTAAGCATAGCAGAAAAGCGGGACCAGTCCTACCAATTGTTGATGTTCAGGAACAAAAATCCTGTTTATATTTGATTGACCTTCGTACCCTGAAGCCCAGATTACCACTAAGCTGCTGGCTGCTCTTCTCAGTCAGCTATTTCTTCAGCCATACCATCATCATTAAGCTACAGGAAGAGAGCTTGAGCTATCGATCCAGTAGGTAGTGAACCAGTGGAGCTTAAAAGAGAAAAGTTGTGAAAAGAAAGACACTCTCAATCGGCCAAAAAAGAAGATGAAGACATTGCATTTTTTTTACCTCCCTTCTCCCTGAGGTGAGGCACAAGACTCCTTTGAATAAAACTAGGTTTAGGATAGAAGTGCAGAAACTTGTTATGGAGAAAGCGTATGGCAGCATTATGTATCGTATGACACAGGTCATATTAATCCACCTGTTGGAGTGGATATGATGGCCCATTAGAACCTCATCAGTCTGTGATATCACCACTACAATAGTTATATCCCGGTAGCCACTTGGAGCCAGGAGCCAATCTGGTCAGCTTTCACAATCAGCTGATAGAGCCCAGGGCTCCGCCTCCACTCCACTATCGTAACTCTTTATTATAGGAACCTTGATTTATGGAAAATTGATTCGTTATTAACGATTATAAGATAAAGTTGCCTATGTTTCTACTCCTATTATTTCTTGGCGGGCTTTCACCATTTCTTGAATTCTTCTCAAAATGATTGATTATTCAAACTCTGAGATTCATAGTCATCATCACGGTAATTATAACTGTTGTAATGGAAAGGTTTTACTTGCGTCGTCAGATGTAACTCGATCCGAGTATATATAACTTCTTCCTGCACACATTGACCAGTTCAACTCAGATTATGGATGTGTTTGCGATGACTAAACAGACCAATCCTGGCATAAAATCAAATCACACTGAATGGATGCAGGAGTGCGGGGTTGTAATTGATGCAGTTTTCTTGATTGTCGCTTGGCCTCTTGATGTCTGTGGTGTTCTCTTTCAAACAAGTTGACAGCGGTGGATGCAGTGTTCTGCCACAGTGAACAGTCCACAGCACATTCTTCCCATGTCTGTATATTTATACCAGTTGTCTTCATGATGTGTTTCAGCTGGTCCTTAAAATGCGTAAGAGGGGCTCTACGAGCTCTACTGCCGAAGCAAAGTTCACCATAAAGCATTTGGCGGGGAAGTCTAGTATCACCTATGCAGTGAACATGGCTTAACCATCTCAGTTGATGAGAGATGATTGTTGCCTCAAAGTTATTCAGCTGCGCTTTGTCGAGAACTGCCGTAATGGTCACACAGTCCTCCCACTTAACATTCAGGATGCATCTCATTTTCTGTTGGTGGAAGCGCTCAAGATTTTTGATATCACGGCAATAGAGAGTCCAAGTTTCACAGCCATACAGCAGCGTGGAAATGACTACAGCTT
Source organism: Anabrus simplex (assembly GCF_040414725.1). Taxonomy (NCBI): domain Eukaryota; kingdom Metazoa; phylum Arthropoda; class Insecta; order Orthoptera; family Tettigoniidae; genus Anabrus; species Anabrus simplex. The sequence goes on from NC_090266.1 coordinate 180,997,816, forward strand.
TGTACACCATGAGTTTAGTAAGCAGTTTTAGGTCGTTATTCATGAAGACTCTGTGCATTAACCGTCCGAATGCTGCATGAGCAGCCCCAATTCTTTTATCAACGTCTTGTTTGCAGGTACATCATTTTTTTTTTTTTTTTTTGCTAGGGGCTTTACGTCGCACCGACACAGATAGGTCTTATGGCGACGAAAGGTACATCATTTAGACAAGATGCTTCCAAGATATGAAAAGTGATCAACATGTTCCAGTGTTGTGTCTAAGATGGAGACATATTGTGTACAGAATAGTCTCCATCATTCTCATCTACCCAGTACCATTCTGGAAGTTACAGTGTGTTTCACAATTTTGTAGTGGATTACAAATTATATATACAGGAAAGAATAAATTGAGGAGGTAGATGCAATATCAGCGTAAGTCTACTACGCTGTTATTGCATGAATACAGTTTTCGAATTCCCCGGTCCCTTCACTACAACCCAGTCCAGGTCTTAGTTCGCTAGGGTGCCGTTAGAGGTCAGGAGCTCACTAAAACCGGTATCATGTGCTATGCTGTTATTGCATGAGGCATGCTTCACGAGCAGCACGTTCAGTTGCCGCCAGTTCTCTGGCTGGAGAAGATGTGAGCGAGTGGAAGAGAAGGTTTTGTGGCTGGTGCCGAAATTTCTATTGATGTCACTTTTGATACATCAGTAGGAAGTGATTCAGAAATATTTGATGGTACTGCCTGTTTAGACAACAGTTTTAAACCCAGGTGCAAGGGAACAAAATGGATGAAAGATCCTGATTCATGGAAAATAAATATTGTAAAGCATGCAAGAAACAGTGGCAGAAGTTACATTTCTCTCACAAGTGGAAAGAAAATCAGAAAGAAGAAATTTAGGAAAGTGGAGAAATGTTGCAGGAAAAGGTAAGTTCTTCTTTACAAGATCGGTTGGTTTTAGTCTACCTAGCATTAATAAACATAATGAATCAGAATGTTCTTTCATTTTATTAATGTAGTGGTGTTGTGAAGGAGGGTTGTTCTTACATTTTACATTGTTTTCAGGTGTTTTGAAACTGTAACGTATGAAGATCAGCTTTAGGTCATTTTGGGAGGCTGGTGACAAGTTACTTCAGGATGTAGCTTTGCTGGGTTATATGAAAAAGAAAGAAAAAGACTTTCAAAATCATAACCGATCCAAAAAGAGAGATAATATATGGATAATATATGAGGGGAATTCCTCAAGGCAGTATTATCGGACCTTTATGTTTTCTTATATATATAAATGATATGAATAAAGGAGTGGAATCGGAGGTAAGGCTTTTTGCGGATTATGTTATTCTCTATACAGTGATAAATAAGTTACAAGATTGTGAGCAACTGCAACGCGACCTTGAAAATGTTGTGAGATGGACAGCAGGCAATGGTATGTTGATAAACGGGGTTAAAAGTCAGGTTGTGAGTTTCACAAATAGGAAAAGTCCTCTCAGTTTTAATTACTGCGTTGATGGGGTGAAAGTTCCTTTTGGGGATCATTGTAAGTATCTAAGTGTTAATATAAGGAAAGATCTTCATTGGGGTAATCACATAAATGGGATTGTAAATAAAGGGTACAGATCTCTGCACATGGTTATGAGGGTGTTTAGGGGTTGTAGTAAGGATGTAAAGGAGAGTGCATATAAGTCTCTGGTAAGACCCCAACTAGAGTATGGTTCCAGTGTACGGGACCCTCACCAGGATTAACTGATTCAAGAACTGGAAAAAATCCAAAGAAAAGCAGCTCGATTTGTTCTGGGTGATTTCCGACAAAAGTGTAGCGTTACAGAAATGTTGCATTGTTTGGGTTGGGAAGAATTGAGAGAAAGAAGAAGAGCTGCTCGACTAAGTGGTATGTGATTGAAATAATAACATTAAGTTATTTATCTGACCACCTAATCAATACAAAATCGTCTTGGATGATTTACATAAATTTGTTAACTAATAGTGGTACATGTTTCGCCTTCCCTGAAGGCATCATCAGCCATAGTCTTAACCTTAAATTAAAAATAAGCGTCTAAATAATATGTAGTAATGAAATGAATTTTAAAATCTTGAAGAGATTTGAAGTAAAATAACATTAAAAATAACAATGATGGTTTGAAAATACAATGTGATGAGACACAATAAAACAACAGATTGTTATACAACAAGTAATAAGATTGCATAAAAGTAAAGTTGATAGTCTGGCGGTTATAATTAGACGATGGCGAAAAATCTTATATAATCAAAGTAAAGAAGAGAGAATAAAAGTCAAAGTTAGTCGAGAGATCTGAAGTTAATCATGATCTTGAAGATATTCTAGTTGAAAAAGCATATAAAAGTGGAATCATTTGACGGTGACAAAGATAGCTTGTAACGTTATGAGTTAGAGTTTGAGAGTTTGAGATGGTCCATAGTGATCCTATTTGAAACTGTTCTTCAACTTCTATTCACCAACTTCATATCCTCAACGTGTTCTACAACTTCACCATATGCATCTGACTTTCGTCTTTTATCTTCAAGATCATGATTAACTTCGGATCTCTCGACTAACTTTGACTTTTATTCTCTCTTCTTTACTTTGATTATATACGATTTTTCGCCATCGTCTAATTATAACCGCCAGACTATCAACTTTACTTTTATGCAATCTTACTACTTGTATAACAATCTGTTGTTTTATCCATTGCACTTATTTTAGCAGCCTTCTAATGTTAATTTTGTTAATACTTCCACTATTGTTTCTCATCACATTGTATTTTCAAACCATCATTGTTATTTTTAATGTTATTTTACTTCAAATCTCTTCAAGATTTTTTTTTTTTTGCTAGGGGCTTTACGTCGCACCGACACAGATAGGTCTTATGGCGACGATCTTCAAGATTTTAAAATTCATTTCATTACTACATGTTATTTAGACGCTTATTTTTAATTTAAGGTTAAGACTATGGCTGATGATGCCTTCAGGGAAGGCGAAACATGTACCACTATTAGTTAACAAATTTATGTAAATCATCCAAGACGATTTTGTATTGATTAGGTGGTCAAATAAATAACTTAACGTTATTATTTCAATCAAATATCATCAATACGGACCAAAAATGATATTTATTACATGTAATAAGTGGTATGTTCCGAGCTGTCAGCGGAGAGATGGCGTGGAATGACATTAGTAGACGAATAAGTTTGAATGGCGTTTATAAAAGTAGGAAAGATCACAATATGAAGATAAAGTTGGAATTCAAGAGGACAAACTGGGGCAAATATTCATTTATAGGAAGGGGAGTTAGGGATTGGAATAACTTACCAAGGGAGATGTTCAATAAATTTCCAATTTCTTTGAAATCATTTAGGAAAAGGCTAGGAAAGCAACAGATAGGGAATCTGCCACCTGGGTGACTGCCCTAAATGCAGATCGGTATTGATTGATTGATTGAGTTACTGTATAAAAGTGAAACATGATGAGATGCCTGTTTGTAGACAATTTCTGCTTTCTGTATTCCAAACATCAGAAATACAACTGAGGACTGTGCAACAACCCTTAAGAACAGGTAAGTATAATATGGTATGTAAAAATATTATGGATGTGCTTGTCATAGTTACTGTTTGAATAAGGGATGATTAATGGTCAATTTCATAGGTGCTGTTCTGGAAGATCGCAGAGGAAAACACAACAACCGACCGAATAAAATTGCAGATAATGTCTGGCAGCTTGTGGAAGAAAACTGGGGACTGATTCCTCATCAGAAAGCTCACTACAGCACGGCAAAAACAAACAGGAAGTACTTTGAGAACCCTGAATTAAACGTTGTGAAATTATATACAGCTTTCAAGCAGTATCATTATAAGGTGAGTAAACCTCTGAAAGTAGGGTATAGTGCATATCACAAGTACTTCAGGGAAAATTCTGAATATTCATTCCAACAACCAAAGACAGATACGTGTGATTACTGTGCAGAATGTAAGGTATCTCTCAAAGCAAACCCTGATCATGATTGCAAAAATCATTATACCTTTACCATAAAAAGCGAGTTGCAGCATACAATACATTATGATGATGATGCTTGTTGTTTAAAGGGGCCTAACATCGAGGTCATCAGCCACTAATGGTACGAAATGAGACGAAATGTTATGACAAATTAAAAGTCCAAAATCCTCCAATGACCAGAATTCAAAGCACGAGGACGAAGAATGAATGGATGGATATGAATTTAAAATGATCAGTAAACCGACCCACAGTGCCTCACATGCACAGAAGCTGGCACAAAACAATAGTTATTACTGACCAAGGGAATTCCACACATTATGGTACTATTCACAGGAAGTGTAATGCGCACATGTAACACAGACCTATGTTGTTTCGCACATTGCGGCGCTATTCACACGCAACGCAAACCTATGGCACTCCTCACATAAGTTGACTAACCACAGGGACTCGGCTATCCGTGGTATTCCTCACATAGTGGGAACTAAGTATAGGCAAGGCAGAACCATGGTGTCGCTCAAATATGGGTATGAATCACAGGTACTGTAAGACCCACATCCTGATTCTCACACAGTCGCTACTAATCACAAACCTATTGCGCACCTAACATAGTGGTACTACGCGCAAGTAAATGCGACCCATGGTGTTCCTTGCGTGATGTACTAATTACAAGTAATCGCATGGTTCTAATTTGATCGTCCCTAGGTCGCCCCTTTTAGTCGCCTCTTACGACAGGCAGGGGATACCGCAGGTGTATTCTACATGTGCGCCCCCCACCCGCAGGGGGCACAATAGATTAAAGAGAGCTACTGAATAGTGTAAAAAATGAGGACAGCGATATTCTCGTGGTTGAATTTGACTATGCTCAAAATCTGCCTTTACCTCAGCTTTAATTGTTTAATATGCATTGTCACAATGACGGTAGTAGTGCTTTCTAATGCTTTCTGGAGTGACTCAAAAAAGAACTCCAATTAAGTGTGCTCTTTCGTAAAAGACTTTTTAACAAGAAAACTACAGGAAATGCCCATCGAAAGGAAAATTGTGCTCTTGTCTGACTCATGCTGTGGTCAAAATAAGAATAATGCTATGGTAAATGTTCAGTGCTTGGTTGTCGAAAGAGCTGAAAGATGAGATTGAACATATTGAACATAACAAAAAATACATTTGTTTATTTACAATAACCTGCACTGGTCAAATGCCCTCTAACACTTCATTTATTTTCTCTGGTGATTGGTTCATGTATGGAAGAGGAAAAAGTCATTGACACCTAGGATGAGGCCGAGATTTTGTTACCCAGCATTGCAGAAGAAAAAACGTGAAGCGGTCATGGAAGTTTAAAAGGCCGCGGTGCATACTGTCCGCCCGGCAAGAAGAAAAAAGGTAGTTTAGTACTTGTAACCTATCTTTGCACATCCAGACCAATCTTTGTCATGAGAACAGTGACCCCTTTGGGGCCACACGCCCTTCGAGAGGCTCTTTTCTATAGCCGCGGCACATACTGTCCGAACGGCAAGAAAAAATGTATAGCCATATCAAACCAACAGTTGGGAGCATTGTCGTTCCTCTCGGCACTCCCTCTCAGCGCTACTAGTGTGACAGCCAACGCGCGTGTGTTTTGCCATACACCAGTATTAATCAGGGAGTTAGGAAAACATGATCGTCCACTATAGATGAACAAAAGTGGCGGTGTATCCCACCTTAGTTCTCCAAAATGTCTAAACTTACTAAAATTAAGAATAAATTCCTAAAAGAACAAAAAATTGTCAACTAAGAAAGGTTTTTATTTAATAGTCAACCTTTTTCGTTCTTTATTGTGTGAAGGTCTGAGAGAGCTTTGTTACAGTGCTCTCCTTTCATTTACCACACAGATCAAAGCTCCCACGCGGTACGGAGAAGAAAAGGGTTCGGAGAAGATAAAAATAAGATGCGAGAGATCATAACATAGCACAGAGTAACATCTCTGGACCAAGGAAATAAAATTCAAACCCAAAGAGAATCACAGACATGTGCATAGCCTGAATATAAGAAAAGAAAATGGCGGCCTCGTGGGCAAGCAAAAGGCCGTGATAGAAACCAAAGCAAAATAAACATCACCGTGCCGGCAACAAACATGAGGCACAGAAACAAGATTAAAATACAAAATGAGCTGACTGATATGTCATCCTTTCTCCCCTTTCACTCACCAACACACACCCAAACATTCAGACATTGCCGGTATTGGCAAACAATCTGAGCAGTTGCTCCAGTTAATAAGTTGAACACAATCTCATATAGTATGACTCTCATGGTCACAAACAAAGGTCTCACATATGTCAGATAGCGTGCACGGCGCAGACAATTTGCAGTAGGATAATAGAGACCCAGTGGTCTCGCACAAACCCATCAGCTCACGCACTCCGTACGACACGAATGGATCCCCGCGTCAACATGCAGGGTATACATTCATTGGTGGCAAAATACTTCACAATGTAGTGCACGTAAATAAAATCAATCAGAGACCCAACTAGCACCATAACTCAATCACAATAAAGACAACTACCATGCAGCTCATTCATGGAGCAGAGCAGAAGAACGCATATCAATCGGCCATCATTAGAAGAGGCGAATGGTACAATTTAACAGTAGAAAGAATATAAATACAAGGATTACCATACCTGTAATATCAATAAGCAAAGTAACAAGAAGGATGGTAGTACGGGTCGAGTTTAAATCTGTTAACAACCCATTTACGGCATAAAAACGCCACTCCAATCTGCGTGGGGTCCACGTTTATATTCCACACACATAACAATGCAAAGACGTTACAGCTATTAAATGACCTCTTCTTTTCTTGCCGTAAGCCCCGAGATTAAAGGAGGAATTGAGAAAGTGTAAAGTTATCGTCCGATGTCATGACACGTTCAAACTTACGAGCCTCATTAGAACTTTTCCTTCTGCAGTGGTTGGTAACAAAATCTCTGTCTCTTATTGATGGGAATGACGTCTTAGGGCCGGTTCTACCACCTACTGGTAAAGTAGCGCGTAACTTGCCCTCCGCGTAAAAGCACGTTTCCGTTTGACCATTCCCAGGTAGCGTTATCGACAGCATAAATCGTAGTTACCCGGCGCGTAATTTATCGGCCACTTCGAGGGCCCGATAAGACTTTACCTGCCCAGCAAGTTTTGAGAGTTGAACATTATTAGCTGTACTTCTGGGGACATTAGCATAGTATACTGAAAAAAAGCGTGATACTGTAACAGTGATCGATATTGTATTGCAGAATTTTGAACATTAATGCTTCCCTTGAGTTGCAACGGTAACACCAGCCTCTCGCATCGGCAGCATAGGGAACACATTTTATACGTCAAGCTTTCATAAGGAAACTTTAAAAGGATGAAAAATCAAAATCGATTTGGAAGTCATTTCAAATGGGCTTTAATTTTCTACTTTTTCAGTTTTCAGACACAAGGTATAGTTTATTGCATGTATTCTAATTATCGTAGGCATTCTCGTAGCGTAATGGCTAACACACTTGCTTCGTAAGACGAGGTGTGCAGGTTCGAGCCTTTATTATGACAAATTTTTTTAATTTCCATTACTAGTGTTGTGTTGTTCATCTGTATGCCTCTTTTCACAAGTTCTTTTGTTAATATATTTCATTGAAATGTTTAATCACAATATTATGTCTACCAGGAAATTGCTTTATGTGTGTGCTACTTATAGAAAGTGATGATATGATTAATAGCATATAGGACTGTCACCCAGGTAGCAGATTCCCTATCAGTTGTTTACATAGTCTTCTTGTAAATGATTTCGAAGAAATTGGAAACTATTCCATTCCCGAATTCCTCTTCCTGTGAACGGATATTTACCCTGATTAGTTCTTTGCATTTACAGTATCTTCCAACTTTATCTTCATAAAGTTAAACATTAGAATGAAATGCATTATCAATAAATGGAAGCATGTGGAACTAAACGAGGTCTCAGAGCTAGTTGCAAATACAGGATCCTGGAGATACTTAATCAATCCACAGAAGCCTGCAGATAGAATGCTCAAAGGCAATAAGTCCGTAAGGAAGATGCATGTGTGTGTGTATACGTATATGGAAGCGCGTAAAAGAGAGTTAAGAACAACGGCAGGAACGAAAATAAATTTTTATATGTAAATTAGAAATACAATGAAAACCTGTGTACCTCCTATTATGGAGCGAGCGACTTCACCAATCTACTACGCGAATACTTTTCAAAAACGCTGCCATATATGACAGGTTATAACTGGCGTAAGAAAATGCAATCTCGAGATTTTAATCCCAATTAGGTATTGATATTGAAGCTCATAGATTAAAATCACGAAGGCTTGACATATATAGTTGTCCATAACTCCCCTTATTAAGCTTTTTGGTGATAATCACCAGATGCAAGCACAGGAAAATAAGACAATCGAAATGAGTTTCATACACCTGACGATAGATAGCACCGCACTCGAAAGGGAGAAGTCGCTGAAAATCAGTTTAGCCAACTTCGTATATCGGTGCCTAGCTCCGGGTAGCTACCTAGCGCTTGCGCGGAGTTGGTTGCACGCAAGCCAAAGTACCAGCCGATTTACACCCCCAGGGCCCTGTTTCATAAAACCAAATACAGTAGAGACAATACATGACACTGAGCGAGATATCGAGGGACAGCTATTGGAGCACACTCTAGCGGATAGACCTGAACGGTACTGATTCTGTCATAAGAGCACGTGTATTCTTGTGTGAAGTTTTTGGTGTTAATTATGCGTTTTCAGTGAGTTGACATAATTAAATAGTAGCGTGTGCCATTCCTTGATATCTCCTATCAACATGAGGGGAAAGGTATGTGCTGTGTTTGGCCAAATACTTTAATATTAAAGTATTTGGTTTGGCTGCAGTAATTACGAAGTAGAGAAAAATGCGCGCTCGTTCTTCAGGTTCCCTCGTGACAAGAACATGTAAGTAATACTGTGTTTGCATGTATATTCTTCCAGTGACAGAGATTTTTATAGTACTTCATAATCTTCTGACCTGCTCGACCCATGTTTTAACGGGCTTAAAATATAATACGCATATTTTATTGTACAGTGCAGCAGTTAACCTTCAATAGCGATGTGTTGTTGTAGGTGTGATCTATGGGTTTTGAAATGTCACAGAAGCGATTTGGATAAAGTGTACAAGAAAGAAGGGACGTTACGCTTGTATAAGAATTATAAGATCTGTTCAGATCATTTCCAGGCCAGCGACTTTAAAAATCCTCGACTGTACAGCCAAGGGTATGTTACATTTTTACTCTAATTGTACGTAATTATTCCTCAAAGCATCACTATCGACAACATTTTCAAACTTTTCTTTCTTTTATCCCTCTTCTCAGATTAAAGCCGGGATTTTATAGATTTTCTTTCTGTTAGTAGGCTTCATGTTAAGAGGAAAATTGTCCAGCTATTAAATGTTAATTCATTGCATCATATGTGTAAGGAATGTGCCGATATTTTTATTGACAAATGTCTTAATGTGATGATACAATGTTTTTAAATGAGGAAAAAAGACAAATCCAACCGTAAGATTTCAGACAGGTATGCTAAAGCTAAAAAAGTAATGCATAAATGAAAGATCAAGCCATTTCACAGCAGTCCATTTCACACCTTGTTTATATGTCTAATTTCAGTCTTTGAATAATAACCTTTTAAATAATTCTTCATTCATTTATCCAGAATTGCTTTAGCGACTTCGAAGTTAATATCTCATTACCACTTTCTTTCTAGACGTAATTTATTTACCCATTTCCGTATATACATTTCCATTGATATTTGAATTTAGCGCGATTTGTTCAGGTCAAGTCACTAGGAGCGCCACCGTCGAATTGTCTCCCATTTTAGCAAGGCGAAATCCGTAAGTGTCGTGTATTGTCTCTACTGTATTTGATAAAACTAACTAATAATATTAGAACTCATAAAAATAATTATTAGTTAACCAAATTCTGTTTCATAAAGATTTACACATGACTAATAAAATATCTTCACCAATAATATTAGTTCATTAGTCAGCTGATACAAATGGAGGTTAGAATCGGTCCGTTGCATATGTTCTTGGTTTGGGTTTGTTCCTAGCAGTAGGCTAATGCTTGACTACAACCGACTATTAATCCACATGTTCAAAACGCTCACTTGATATTTTCGTTGTTGTGACTTCAATACATATGAAAATGGATAAAAGAAGTGAAAATAATGTGAGAGAAGAAAATTTCTTTGCGGAAAGTGATTGAGTTAAAGCGTCAACTATTCACAGCCCTTTGCACACTATCTCTCTCCTTGTTCCTTTTACTTTTTTATTTCATGTGCTCTTAAAAATCTCTGTTAAGATGGACTAGCAAAATCTTTGTTTACTACCCCTGTTGGTGGGAGCGGTAGAATAACAGCCATGGTATTCCCTGCCTGTCGTAAGAGGCGACTAAAAGGGTTCCCAGGGCTCTCAACTTGGGAGCGTGTGTTGGCGAACATGGGGCACTGAGACGAGTCCTGCCATTGCTTCAACTTACTTCTGCCAGGCTCATTTTTGTCTACCCTTCTGACCTCCCTTGTTCAACTCGTTATTTTCCGACCCAGACAGTATTAGGTTGCGAGGCCGAGAGAGTCTTTCATTTTCACGCCCTTCGTGGCCCTTCTCTTTCTTTAGCCGATACCTTCATTTTTCAAACTGTCGGATCTTTTCCATTTTTCTATCTGATTAGCGTTGTTATAGATGATGGTTGCCTAGTTGTAGCCAACTTCCTCTTAAAACAATAATCATTACCAGTATCATCTTGGTTTACTGGTGATATAAGCCAAGATTTTAAAAGATACTTGGAATGTCCGAGCAGAACTGCACTAGAGAAACAATGATACTGTGTATCACTACCAACCGGTGGAGTGCAATGCGAAGCTACTATTTTAAGGTTATGCTTCATTCCTTGCAGTGGGACGTTCCATTACCTACAAATCCTATCAGGCAAATACTCAAAAGTTATGTGATCTAACCTAAATCTCCCATTGTACCGGTATTTGTATGTTTGTTACATGTCATTACAGGATGTTTTTGACATCACATTTATTGAACGGTGAAGACCTACACTCGTTCCTTATCAGTATTTGAATCAGAGTCGACCATTTCAGTGATCTTCATGATTTTATGCCAAAGTATTAAAATACCGCTCACTTTGGTTTCACTAATAATATGAATTATGGGTCAAAATACGCTCATGGAAATATTCCTAATAATATAAGTAACTTTTATTAGTCATGTTGTCTTTGAAACAATTTACTAATATTATTAGGAACATCTACTAATAATTTTGACTCGTAAACTAATAACTAATATTATTAACTAATAATTTTATGAAACATAATACTAATATTATTAGTTAATATTATTGGTTCCTTACTAATAATATTAGTGAAAGATGTTTTATGAAACAGGGCCCAGGTAGTTGCCAGCCACTTTACCAGCAGATGGTAGAACCGGCCCTTAGTTAATACTTTATTAACGGTAATACCATTTTACATAACAGTAGAGAAGAATAAACAAAACAATACACACTAGAAAGAAAGTTCAATGAAGTATAAGTAGAAAAATATGTACAGATATATACACAGGTTATATTACAAGTAATCACAGGAAAGTAATAGTCAAATTTTGAGATTATGTAAGTGATTTCTCAATTTTGACAATGAGCAGTTAAATATATCAATATCCAGTTTCAATTTTTGCAAGGAGTTGTGGACAATTCACCAAGAAATGAAGCAATTTAAAAATGAAGAGTGTATCCAATAATTCACGGTGTTGTAACAGACTATACATATTTAAGGACTGTTGTAAGGATGTATAATCAACATTATCATATCAGAATCCTGCTCTAAATGAATATAAACGAAGAAATTTATGTTGTACTGAATCTAATCTATGGATAGAGGTCTGATGAGAAGGGTTCCAAACAGGTGTACAGTATTCTAGTATAGGGCGTACCATAGACACATACAGCAATCGATAGGTAGCTAAGTTTGAAAATTCTCTAGAATATCTAGTAATGCAACCCAATCTTTGAAATGCTTTCTTACAAATATTTTCAATATGTTCATTAAACGATAGGTTATAACTGAATAAAACACCAAGGTCATTAACTTGTGAAACAGGAGTTAGAATGTTGTTATTACTAAATTTGTACTGAAATGATATTTTCTTCTTGTTTAAAAAAAACGATATTATTTTACTTTTCTCATGATTAAGTTTCAACCTATTTTGAATGCAATACTTTTCCAGATGATGTAAATCTTCTTGAATCAAGTGGACAATTAATTTGCATAAATTTTTTTGCATCGTCAGCAAACAAAAGCAATTCAGAATTCTTAAGTATATTTTTAATGTCATTTATGTAGAGTAAAAAGTAAGGGCGCAAGGTGAGACCCTTGAGGAACTTCACTGGTAACAATAATAGGTGCAGAAAAATGATTCCTTATTTTAACAATCTGCAGGCGATTTTTAAGATATGATTCAAACCATGAGAGGAGAGGCCCATTAATTCCGTTGTTAGTTTTTGCAGCAAGATAATCATGGTCGACAGTGTCAAAAGCTTTTGAGAAGTCTGTATAAATGCAGTCCACTTGGGAGTGGTTCTCTATTGCATCCAAGAGGAACTGATAGAATAAAAAGATTGCTACAGGTTGACCGTCCTGAAAAGAATCCATGTTGCTCATCAATGATGATGTTTCTAAAGAGAGGTGTGATTTTGTCAAGAATTATTGAGTCAAAAATTTTGGAAATATGAGAAGAAATTATAACTGGTCTATATTGTTTTATGTCAGTTTTATCACCATTTTCGAAAACTGGACTAACAAATCCTTTCTTGCATTCCACTGGAAAAACGCCTTGGTTTAATGATATGTTGAACAGATAAAAGAGTGCTTCACATAAAATAAATGAGCAGTACTTGAGCAGGTACGTTGAAACACTATCAGGTCCGACAGTTTTCTTTAATTCCAGAGATATCCGTTTGTTGTAAATTTCTGCCTTACTAATGTTTATAACTGATAGATTGACAGAGAAAGGATAATCATATGACATACTACTACTATTCTGATAAGAAGAATAAATGGATGAAAAGTGGTTAGCAAAAAGACTGACAATATTTTCTCCAGTATCGGCTGTAACTTCATTAAGATGCATTGTTGAAGGAATATTACTACATGACCTTTTAGAACTTAGATATTGCCAGAATTTCTGTGGATTGGAAGTAATACTTCGTTCACAGTTGGAGACATACATTGTATAGCAAGATTTAGATTAAGACTTGCATTCATTTCTTAATTTTGAGAAATGCTGATAATCACTACTGAGACCTGTATCACTTGTGTGCTTTCTTCTTTTCAATAATCAGGGACTTCAATTTATGATTAAACCACTTTGGGAATTTGGGAGTCTTAAAATTCCATATAGGGATGTAAAGTTCCATGCCATAACGTAGTACTGAATAGAAGATTTCTACTGCTTTATCAATTGATACATTTTGAAATATCTCCTCCCAGCTGAAATGTGACAGATAATAAGTTAGTCCATTATAGTCACCATTTAAAAAGTAAAAAAAAAACTATCAGCAGGCAAGGAATTGTATAGCTCATTTATGGGTAAAGAAATCTCTAATGCTGGGTGGTGTCTATCGAGGGGGAGAATGCTTTCATTACTAGATTTTACTTCAATGGCACTGGAGTTACTGAAAACCAAATCAAGAAAGTGATTTAGAAAATTTGGCATAGCATTAAACTGATTTAAACAGAGATAAGAAAAAGTGTCTATAACTAAACTGGACTGCATAGTGTGGTTACCTACTGACATAAGGCCAGAAGATGTTTCTTCATTTACTATCCAATTAAGATGTGGTAGATTGTAGTCACCAACAATGAGCAATAAATGGTTGTCAAGATTTGACATAATTTTTTCAACAGCACTGCAATGTTCGAAATATTTTTGGACAGGAGACTTGGGTGGAATGTATACAGCACCAATGATTAATTTTGTGGTGTTAAAAGTCAGGGACACAACTGTTCAACTATGTTAATGCACGGTAAAAGAGTAGGTTTAAACCTCTTGTTAATACAGATCATTACTCCTCCATGGGATGCCTTCGTACTCGTTAAAGAAGACCTATCATATCTGAAAATTGAATACATTTTGAGTCCGAGTTCCACATCACAAATTTCATCACTTAAGTTTGTTTCAGTTAATACCATGAAGTCATAGTCAGCTAAACATGAATAATTTTAAGTTCAGTTAGTTTGCTTCGAAGTCCATTTACATTTTGATAGTATCCTCTAAAGTGTTCAACTAACCTTGCTGCTTTCTTAGTATCTTGGATGTCATTTTCCACAATAGGCCTACTAGTAGATATTTTTGTTTCTACAGGTTCATTGATTTTAGTGATCTGATAAGAATCTAACCTAGTCTGTGTACCTTGCACATTAACACTATTCCCCAATACAGTTTTAAAAGAACCTAACCTATATAGACTACCATGAGTTCTAAAGAACCTAACCTATATAGACTACCATGAGTAGTATAATACCATTCCTCGATTCTAGCATGACAGACAGGCCTATATCGGTCACTTTATCTAGTTTTTTAGAGGAATGGGATCAGGTACACATTCCACATCTTGAATTGAATTAGCAAACTCTATTATACTATTTACAACATACCTTTTTCCCAACCTATTTAGGTGCAGACCATGACAGGTATAAAATCTTCTTCCCAAATTACTTATATCTACATATTTTACATTCTTGAAGTACCAACATATTTTCAAAAGTTCTTCATTAACCTTGTTTACCTCCTTGTTAACACAAGACCATGTCGGGAGATCATGTCTGTGAGGAACAGAAAATACCACAGCATTGGTGTGATGTAACTCCTGTAGTCTCGATCTGAGGGAAGAGATCATTCCTCTTGCATTATTTCTTCCCACGTCATTAGTCCCTGCTAAATAAACTGCAACCCCCGTAGCTCCCAGATTTTCACAGTATTTTCGACTTTCAGAGGTTATGTCATTAAAATTTGCACCAGGCTTAATCACAGCAGAAACATCATGCTTACTGTTTCCAATTAGTTCTGTAGCAATATTCCTCCCCTGACTATCGGCAAAAAGTCTTATCTTCACAGATTTCCGCGAGGTTTTGCAAATTGGTTTTACAAGATTCTTATTACTTAATCTTAATCTTTGATATCTTGGCCAATGACCATGATCCGTGGCAGAAGCAGTGGATAATGGCGCCTGGACCATTACATCGCACCTCCAGAATCATTTCTTCTAGGTAAGAATAGCAACACAGAAACTAATGTGTTCATTATGCTTGCCAGGCATCAACCCACCCCCGCCCATATTAATATATTTACATTTATAACCTAAAGTAATGGTC
This sequence comes from Anabrus simplex, assembly GCF_040414725.1. Lineage (NCBI taxonomy): Eukaryota > Metazoa > Arthropoda > Insecta > Orthoptera > Tettigoniidae > Anabrus > Anabrus simplex. Next base: position 181,013,231 of record NC_090266.1, read on the forward strand.
CAGGAGCCATCACCCATTGCTTCTGCCATGGATCACGGGCATTGGCTGAGATATTGAAGATTAAGGAGTCATTACCACCGATGAAGAGACAGATTTTGTTACCAACTACTGCAGAGGAAAATGTCCTAAAGAGACAGCAGTAGGGATCGAACCCACCATCTCTCGAATGCAAACTCTCAGCCGCACGACCCTAACCGCACGGCAAATTCACTATGCCAAAGTAGTAAGGGTAGGCTATAACTTTACATCCCGCAGCCCAACGTTCATAACATTATAAGGAAGTGAAAATAATGCAAATCTTACTTGGAATTCCTTTTTGAGGAGAGATGTGTTCATTGCGATGTCTAGGAACCCACTCCCAAAAGTATATTTACTTTTATAACCTAATAAAGAGCAGCAGCCGCCATTGTCCATGGCTAAAGTAGCTTCTTGCATTCTCATTAGTCAACGCGAACGGTATGCTTGTAACCGTCCAAACCAATGGTCTTGTCCAGATCCTGTCCTAACCGTCCGCACGGCAGGAACTAGTCCAGACCAATCGTGTTTCCACACAAAACTAGGGGCCTAGGGCCGCTTCGCGGCTCCTAACAGTCCAGACCAATGGTCTTGTCCACGGCAAGAATCCTAACTGTCCAGACCAATGGTCTTGTCCACGGCAAGAATCCTAATTGTCCAGACCAATAGTCTTGTCCACGGCAAGAATCCTAACCGTCAAGACCAATCGTGTTCCCACGCGAAATTAGGGGCCTAGGGCCACTTCGTGGCTTCTAAACGTCCAGACCAATGGTCTTGTCCACGGCAAGAATCCTAACCATCCAGACCAATGGTCTTGTCCACGGCAAGAATCCTAACCGTCCAGACCAATAGTCTTGTCCATGGCAAGAATCCTAACCGTCCAGACCAATCGTGTTTCCTCACAAAACTAGGGGCCTAGGGCCGCTCCGTGGCTTCTAACCGTCCAGACCAATGGTCTTGTCCAGATCCTATCCTAACCGTCCGCACAGCAAGAACCAGTCCGGACCAATCGTGTAACAATAATCACCACCACCAGCTATGGAAGCACCTCACTCATTAGTTCCTCAGTACAGAGGTAGGCAGCTTTGAGCACCGTTCCTTCCGAGAAAGCCGCGAGCGTGTAAACAAACAACAGTCGTTCCGCGCGCAGCTGAATGTAGCGAGTACTGGGCTGCAAGAAGTAAAGCAAATACAGTAGAGACAATACGCGACACTCAGCGAGATTTGGATGATTTACATAAATTACATGTAATATTACATGTAAACTCAGCGAGATATCGAGGGACAGCTATTAGAGCTCTCTCTAGCGGGTAGACCTGAGAACTACTGATTGTGTCATAAGAGCACGTGTATTTGTGTGTGAAGTTTTTAGTGTTATTTATGCGTTTTCAGTGAGTTGACATAATTAAATAGTAGCGTGTGTCATTCCTTGATATCTCCTCTCAACATGAGAGGAAAGGTATGTGCTGCGTTTGGCTGCAGTACTATGAAGTAGAGAAGAATGCGCGGTCTTTCTTTCGCTACCCTCGTGACAAGAAAATGTAAGTAATATTGTGTTTGCATATATATTCTTACAGTGACAAGGATACTTTTATAGTACTTCATAATCTTCTGACCTGCTCGACCCATGTTTTAACGGGCTTAAAATATAATACGCATATTTTATTGTATAGTGCAGCAGTTAACCTTCAATACCGATGTGTTGTTGTAGGTGTGATCTATGGGTTTTGAAATGTCACAGAAGCGATTTGGATAAAGTGTACAAGAAAGAAGGGACGTTACGCTTGTATAAGAATTATAAGATCTGTTCAGATCATTTCCAGGCCAGCGACTTTAAAAATCCTCGACTATACTGCCAAGGATATGTTACATTGTTACTCTAATTGTACGTAAATATTCCTCAAAGCATCACTATCGACAACATTTTCATACTTTTCTTTCTTTTATACCTCTTCTCAGATTAAAGCCGGGTTTTTATAGATTTTCTTTCTGTTAGTAGGCTTCATGTTAAGAGGAAAATTGTCCAGCTTTTAAATGTTAATTCATTGCATCATGTGTGTAAGGAATGTGCCGATATTTTTATTGACAAATCTTAACATGATGATACAATGTTTTTAAATGAGAAAAAAGACAAATCTAACCGTAAAAGTTCAGGCAGGAATGCTAAAGCAAAAAAGTAATGCATAGGCTAAATGAATGATCAAGCCATTTCACAGCAGTCCATTTCACATCTTGTTTATATGTATAATTTCAGTCTTTAAATAATAACCTTTCAAATAATTCTTCATTCGTTTATCCAGAATTGCTTTAGCAACTTCGAAGTTAATATCTCAATAATACTTTCTTTCTAGACGTAATTTATTTATCCATTTTCGTATATGCATTTCCATTGATATTTGAATTCAGCGCGACTTTTCAGGTCAAGTCACTAGGAGCGCTACCGTCGAATTGTCTCCCATTTTAACAAGGCTAAATCCGTAAGTGTCGCGTATTGTCTCTACTGTATTTGAGTAAAGCAATGATGTAGTAAGTGGGACATAAAACAAATAACATCATTATTCAATTGGTAATCCGATTAAATTGTAGAATGAGCACCAGAAGATATTTCGGAATAAGAGAATATACACAAACACAGCGTAAAATTTAAAAGAAAATTGTACAAACCTTTCCTTGTATTATACCACATCAGAAACTAATTATCTCCTCCATCGAACGCAGATTGTGCTTTATAATTTAATGCAAACACTCTTATAAAATATATACACTCTCATTAAAAGGGAATACACTTCCACACATGACAAAAGTCTGTCTGAGAATTCAACACCATACTCGAAAGATACCGATCAAAGGTATCTAGTATTTGTTTCTTTCATATCGATGAAACTATCATGCGAGCCTGAACACATAATAAGTGCAAAAAATCTACAACTTGCTAAAAGATTTTTTAATATGTCTAAAACTTTATATGGATAATTATCAGCAACATTTACACGAATCATGCTGTCCACCAACAATGTCACGTTAACAAAAACATAGAATAACCGGCGACAGAAACAATTACCATGACCTGTCGCAGTCAGGTTCATGAATGATTAAACAAGTCTTGTCAAATTATCTCCCCAGTTGCGTGCTTTACTGATCACAACAAGAAGATGCCTTATAAACATTATCCCGCCATCCGACAGACCACTCCGAAATGTACATTCTGTACTCATAATAGGTAAGAAACAATATATAACCTGAAAGCAGTTGGCTAACAAACAGAAAATACAGTGCAATGTCAATATAAAATATTAGCCAATTAGAGGAACAGATATTTCCAAATGTAATGCAGGCTTCCACTTCTTTATTACGATCAATCGCAATGATCAAGTATTATTACCACAAACTATCCGAGACCACATATACGGAGCACCTTGCCATGACTAGACGAGTTTAAATTCCGTACGACTATGAGAATACTTTCCTTTAACACCAAGTATCACGGAAGTAAAGAGAAGGCTGTTAGAGAACAAACTACATTCGGACTAGTTAACTGCGGAATGCTATAAAGTGTACTTACTTAGTTAAATTATTTGATACTACTGTAAAATACGTTTTACGGCTACATAATACTAAACAAATTCATGCATATCAGAACGTCGACTTCTAAAATAGTAGACCAACAGAAATGTCTCGTGCAAATGGGATAGCGGGTAGCATAAAAGCGAAACTAATAAACAAAAACCCAACAAAAATATCACAACAAAAAATATGGATCAAAAATGAAAATAAAACATCTACCTACAATCCATGAACTACAGTAAGCCTATAAATTACTGCACCTCTGCACCCAATTGGAAAGAGAGCAAGTGGTATTTATGCGGCCCCTTGGGCGAGTTTTTTAATGTGCTAAAGTTTCAGTTTATGTTTTTCGTAGATACCAAAAACCTCGCTAAAGAGAACTTAGTTGTAATTTACTCGTACGTAGAATGGAGATAAAACCACTCTGAATTACTCGTAATTTTCCCCTTGATATTTTGTTCCTTTTACTGGGCTGTACGACAGTCCTAAGATGAATTAGCATTCCCAACTTAAAACCAGGTAAGTATGAAGCTACCTCTATTCGTTTCTTGGAGTTACAGCCTCAGTCTTCCACGAAAAGTGGAAGACCTGATGCATTTCGAAATAGGTAAAATATATAAATATATTTCTGAAGTTTAATGATAAAATTTGATGCATGAAATTTCCTTTTCAAATAACTATCTATAATTATCCCTAGGTATGAAACATGTATTGATTTCCGTAAAGTATAACAGTTACACATTTCAATATTTTTGCTAGTTGGTGTGCGGAGTTTAAGGGTAAGGTAGTCTGAGAGCTGAATTGTTTTATTATGCGAGAAGCAGAGGAATTTCGTTTTATTTTCATTTAAAGTGGTTGTTTAGCCATTTTTGAAATATGACTAGGATTTCTTGAGCTCTGTTGAAGGTGTCCTCCCAAATTACACCCGTGACTGTGACTACCGTGTCATCAGCATATGAGTTAAATTTTGCATTACAGTTTAGCTCACACAGAACAGAAAAAGAATTCGTCCTAACACTGTTCCTTGGGGTAGTCCGATTTCTACTTGAGCACTTTTACTTAGAATATATTTTATCCTTGCTTTTGTATTCTGTTAGAAAGAAAGCTTTTAATTGGATTTTGAGGAATTCCACGAATGCCTACTTTTTCAAGTTTTCTAACGAGTATATTGCGGTCTACGGTATCAAATGCCTTTGTAAAATCCAAAAATATAGAAATAGTCCTTTTGGAGCTATCAATGGTTTTAGACAAATAATCAGTTAAGGAGAATGGATCTGGAAATTGTCCTTTCATTCTTCTTCTTCTTCTTCTTCTTCTTCTTCTTCTTCTTTTATGACCACATAGGATCACTTTAGTCAGTCCGTCGTTCAGGTCTCCTTGAAGGGATTGTTCGGGCTTTGCAGTCCTCCCAGTACTTCTTCAGACACTCTGATCTTCGTGCCCTTTCGTCAGTTGAAAATGTGCCTGTTGTTGGTTTGCTTTGTGTAAGGATAAAGCGGAGGTTTGTATTCTTGAGTTTTGTATTCAATTTTATCTTATTTGTGGTGTCTTCTGTTGTAAGGCCTATTTCCTTCAGATCCTCTCTTACTTCTCTGATCCATTTACATCCTGTTGTGGTATTTTTTGAGACGAGATTGTGTTGTACTAGTTGTTTCAGAAGTCTCGAATCCTGCATCCTCATGATGTGTCCAAAGAATCCCAGTCTCCTCTTACGCATAGTATCTGTAATGGGTTCTAGCTCTTTGTACACGACTTTGTTAGGTATTAATCGCCACTGTCCATCTTTCTGGTATTTTTTGTTGATGCAGGTTCTTCCAATACTCCTTTCAATTTTCTGAAGTCTGTCAGTCTTTGACTGTTTATTCAGGTAAAAGAGTGTTTCTGCTGCATATGTAGCTTCCGGTTTTATAACTGTGTTGTAGTGTTTTATTTTTGTATTTATTGATAGACATTTCTTTTTGTAGATATCCCATGTTAATTTTTGTGCTTTAGCTAATCTATTTGTTCTTACTTGGATTGAGATTTTTTCATTTAAGTTATGTGTTATTACTTCTCCAAGATATTTAAACTGAGTTACTATTTTGATTTTATTACCATTTATGGTGACTTCTTTTAGCTGTGTTGGTTTTTGGGGCATAATTTCTGTTTTTTCAAATGATATTTTGAGGCCAATTTTATTTGCAATGTTTTGAAGTTCTGATATCTGGGTTTTTGCTTCTTTTATGTCCAGTGCTAGTAAAGCAAAACCCAGGCAATTTGTTTTGATTTTTCGGCCAATCTTTATTTTGGGGGGACATTTTCTAAACCATTCCCTCATTACCATTTCTAGAGCACAGTTAAATAATAGTGGTGAGAGCCCATCTCCCTACCGTATTCCAGTTTTCATTTCAAATGTCTCTGATGTTTCACCCCTTAAACTTCACTTTTGATTTGGTATTGGTGAGAGTCAATTTTATCATGTTTATTAATTTGGGGTGTAGTCCAAGGTGTCTTAAAATTTTAAACAGAAAGATTAAAAATATATTGCAGAGGCTGTAGAATATGTGAACTAATTGTTTTAAGTGTTTTACTTGAGATATTGTCTTAGCCATTGGCTGAATTATCTTCTAGTGTAGCTATGTGACTCATAAATTCTGTTTCAGTTATGGGAATAAAAATGATTGATTGTGGTTGAGGTATTACATGAATGTCATCTGTACATGTGTCATTAGGTTCTTTGCTGGTGTTCATTATTTTGTCAGCAAGTTCTAAACCTATACCACTGAAATAATCTACAAATTTGTCTGCAATGATAGTTGGTTGGGTTGTTTCTTGTGAGTCTGTAAGATTTATGCTGTCTATATCTTAATTTATATTCCCCTTTCTACATGTTATATCATTTACGCTCTTCCATAGGATTTTAGAATTGTTTGAGCTTGACATAATTTTATAGGAATAGTACTTCTCTTTTGCTACTTTAATGAGCCTGTTTATCCAGTTTCGGTATATTTTATGTTTCTTAATAGTGTTTGTGATCTCGACATTATTTTAGGATCTCATCTTTTGTTTTACAATTGTCTGCTGTAATTTGTCCCTGATTCTAATGGAAGTTAGGATTCCAGTTGTGATCCATGATGTTATCTTTCTTAGTTTTGATCTTACATGTCCTGTGTTATTGGAGTGTACAGAGATATGTTGAGTTAATAGCCGCATAAAACTACGGGCCGCTTTGTGGACATCATGTTCATTCAGGACAGATTACCAATTCTCCTTTTTAAGGCTTTATTTAAAGCCTCATAATTTATTCTGGCATTGTTCAGTATTTTTCCTTCCATTTGTGGTATATGGTGTTTCTGGGATTGTTTTTGTATGAAAAAAATAGGACAGTTACCTGTGATACTAGTATGTAGAACATATGACTCAAAATTGTGATTTCTATGGGATTTAACATGTATGTGATCTATACATGTTCTAGATTTTGGTGTTATCCTTGTATCAGAGTTGATATATGAAATGGAACCATTAGCACTTAAGGTGTTTATGTTTTCATTTTTAATTTTTTGAGCGTAGTGACCAGTTGGTTTTAAAATGTCTATGTTAATATCTCCTATTATTTTATAATGTGTGGCTGCAGGTAGCTGTTGAAGTGTATTTCCTAGTTCTTCTATGAATATCTTTGTGCTTATGGAGGGTGATCTGTACATAGCAAGTATCAAGTAGCTTTCTTTATTATATTTTATGTTGAGTAGGCTACCATTGGCTGCCTTTAGGGTTTTCACTGTAGATATTGCAACATTTTGTATGAAGATTACATGTGTGTATACATTTAAACTATCATGTGTAGAATTTTGTGGGGCTATGAACTACTCATTATATCCTAAAACAGAGAAGGGTATATCCCTAATGTGTTGGGTTTCAGATAGTATTATAATACCCATCTGGTTTATGGTCTAGTTGATTTAACATAACTAGCATGCTTTCAAAATTTGTTATCATGCCACTTATATTCAGGTGCATAATTCTCATTCTTGCAGTATAGTGGATTAATTTGCTCAAGTCTTGAGGGGTGTTTACAATACCTGTGGTGATATCATCTTGTAAGGAAACCCCTAACTCATGATCCGGTTTCATATCCATAGCCCATTACTATTTGTAATTGCTTGGTGCAGACTTCGAGAGAGAACTTCAATGTAAGTATATTTATGAATCACTTGGCTCAGGTATACATGCCCTAACTAGAATCCTCAGTCTCTCTGTTTCGTAGGAGCTGCTGGTAAGTCAGCTGCAGTCTTGATTTGCAGTATGGGGCTGTCCTCATTTTTCCTCATGAAGATTTTCCCGTTCTTGGTCCAAGCGAATTTGTAGCTCATGGAGTGTTTCGGACTTCTGGCTAGCCAATATAGATTTTGGTTCTGTTTTCTTAGGTGTTTATTTAAATATACAGATGTGTCACCACTAACTTCATTATAAGCACAGAAACGTTTCCCATGGTTTATTTTTTGTCCATGATCATGTTTTTTTTTGTTTTACGCGAACAGAATTTCGCAATTATGAGAGGAATCTTCTTCCTTCCGTCCTTATCTGTAGCCGCTGGGAGTCGATGGCAATATTCAATGTCCCGGTCATGTTGTATTCCCACTCCAACTGCACCTGCAACTTGAGTTACTATGTCATACACATTCTCATCCTTAGAGAGTGATACGCCGGAAATTCTAAATTATAATTCTTAGAATACTGCTCAAGATCATTGCTTTGATCCTTCAAATGATTATTTTGTTCTTTGAGAGCACTATTTTCAGCCTTGCTGTTGTACACTTCGCTGGTTAAATGATCTATTCACTTTTTAAGTTCACTGTTTTGCTGTAGCAGTTCATAAAATTTTCTGGACTGTAACTCCAGTGAGCTGAAGACTACTTTCATGATTTGCTGCATGTTGTTCACAGCTTCACATAGGCTTGTACTGTCCGCTTTGAGCTTATTCTGCTGAAAAGTGTATGAATGCGGTTTAGACGAAGCAGGGTTATGCTTGCATTGTTTACAATGCCACAAAATTTCCCCCGGATTTGACAGCATTGCCTTAGAAACAGCATTAGAAACACGCGCACAGTTTAAATGGAACGCTTCACTACACTTCCCGTCAAACTGTACATAATTTTCGTTCTCCTTGAGCGACACTTTGCAGGAACTCCACATAAAATTGCTGGTATTGGCCGCCAAAATGTTAAGAAAGGTTTCGCCGGTCAACAACAAATGTTCACGAAAGAGATCGAGGAAAATGTAGATGAAGTCTGTGCTAGTTATAAAGTTGCACATTTATTAGTCGCAAAAGGGAAACCATTTTATGACGGAGATTTTGTGAAGAACTGTAATAATTATACCGGCAAGACTGACCACAAGTATAAAATTAGAAGGAATTTTAGCAGAAGCGATTGGGGTACATTTTCATTCATTGGGAAGGGCGTGAAGGAGTGGAACAGTTTACCAGGGGTAGTGTTTGATCCTTTTCCAAAATCTGTACAGATATTCAAGAAGAGAATAAACAGCAACAGAGAAAATAATGAAACCTTAAAGGGCATTCGACCATTGCAGGTTATTGTAAATAAAATATGTGTGTGAACTCTGAAAAGTGGTGGCAAAATGGGCTCTGGTTAAGACGCAGCAGGTCGTTATGCTACTTAGGTTCCAGAATGGGGAAAAAATATATATAGGTAAATAAATGCAATGTAAATTTTAATCTTACACCAGTTGTATGGTATCATTTGAAGTAATTCCACATACTGTATATCAGTTGGCTATATTTGTAAGTAGTACAGGAGATATTATTAGTAGAATTTTGTAAACAATATAAATTTATTAAGGTTGAGCTGTGAGTTTAATAGAAAAATTGTTAGCGTAAATTGTATAACATTGTATTATAGGAAAATTTTCTTCTCTTGTTAATTTAATATTTAGTGCATGACAATAATGTATTTTAGTGTACCATTTGCCACCGAGGTAGACACCTCATTTGCAAATAAAGAGGTTCTGATTTTTTTGATATTGATATATAATTCCCAAAACTCGTTGTATAATTGAAGAAATTACAAATAAAACCTTTCGTTTCTCGATAATTTAGCGAAAAGTATAACATTGCAACAGTAGAAAGCCCAGTGCCGGCGATTCCATACTTAATATTTCTTCGTAAGGAAAAGCGTAGAGAATATTTACATCATTTTTATGTGAACCAGTAAGGTAAAACCAATTGGCTGGATGGAAGTTATCTTTTTATTAAAATATGTTGCTAGTAATGCTTATTACAATGGCGGATAAAATATCCGAACACCATGAAATAAGGAATGTAGAATAAGGACATTTTGGCAATATATTTGCAGAGTTATCATATTTAATTTATTATAGGTACAAAACTGGAGGTTATTATCCATCCGAGAAAAGCCATCGCAAATGTGCCATGCTGATCCGTTAATAACCGGCGTAAGGGCCTGACTTTTTCAATGCAAGCATGCAAACGTGCGTGCATTGTGTCGTAAAGGTGCTGGATGTCAGCTTGTTGGTTGGAGTTCCATGCCTGTTACACTTGGTTGGTCAATACAGGAACGGATATTGCCATTTGTGGATGACGCTGGAATTGACGTTCAATGATGTGGAATACGTGCTCTATTTGGGACAGATCGGGGATCGATAAGACCAAGACAACTTTTCGACACCTTGTAGATCTCGTTGGGTCACAAAGTGGCATGGGGACTGCATTACCCTGCTGGAAAATATCCTTGGAATGCTGTTCATGAATGGCTACACAACAGGTCCAATCACCAGACGGATGTACACATCTGCAGTCTGGGTGCGTGGGATAACCATGAGAATGCTCTTGCTGCCATAGGAAATTGGACCCCTGACCAGAACTCCCGGTGTAGGTCCAGTGTATCGTCACCGGAGAGAGGTGGAAAGCGTACGCTCACCTGGCCTTCTTTTAACCAACACATTGCCCTCACTGGCACCAAGGCAGAACCAACTTTCATCGGAGAACACAACGGACCTCCAGTCTATCCCCCAATTAGCACTCACTTGAAACCAATGTAGTCGCAGACGGCGATGGTTTGGTGTAAGAGGAATGCACGCGGCAGGACGTCTGACTCGGGGATGTCCTTCAAGTAACAGATTTCGAATTGTGCGTTGCGTTATTGTGGTGCAAACTGGCGCTCGAAATGTTGCTGCAGACTCAGTCCGCTGCGACACATCCATACGCCGAAGGCGGCTGTCCTCCCTCTGGTTGGGGCCATGGGACCGTCCGATTCACGCTATTCGTGCGAGTGTAACTCTCATGACGACAGCTGCCAGCACGCATTCACAGTGGAGACATTTCTGCCAAGTCGTTCTGCAATAGCCCGGACGGAAAATCCACCTTCATGTAACCCCCTTTTACGGACTCGTTCAACCGCAATTATCTGTTGATACTGGCAACTTCTTCATCGTACAGGCATTCTAGACCCACACGAATTCACTCCGTCCAATCTTACAGGTAAGTAATGCTCTCCCACAGTACAGCGCCTATTTCAAGCAAACCTGATGTGCAAAGTCATGAAGCCGCTACAAGCACCACGCTAATACGAATTATGGAAAATTTAAATCGACGTCATATTTCCGGTGTATATACACGCCTACCAACGTTCGTTAATCTAGCACAACACCTTCACGGTGTTTGGATATTTTTTGCCAGTGCATTCTGTAATGAACAAACTGTTTGCAGTAAGGAGAGTTATGACAATTAAAGTAACCTGAGTAGTGCAATTGTGAAACAAGAACGATCGCAAAGTTATTTAGGTTCGTTTGTTTAGCTTACGTGCTACGGAAGTGTCCGCAATGATACCTAGCTGGATCAACAATTGAAAACTGATGTGGTGCGTCACAATGAAATAGTCAAGAAGAACAGAAAAATGAAAGCGGCTAATCGACCCAAATTTCTTCTTATCCGCGCAAGAATTGCCGTTCAAAAACACGACGAAAATGAAGGATCGTTCAATAAAGATAATTATGTAGAACTTTGAAATTTATTGAGTAGCTATAACGCTGTTCTTTGAGAAAAGCTAGACTCGTCTAAAACTTTTCGGGGCACATCGATCAGGATTCAAAAGACCTGATCGCTGCTATCAGTAGCGTGTTGATGGAAACCATAAGAAATGAAATTTTAAGTCTCAAGATGTAGCTATTATTATAAATGAAACTTTCGATATTAGCAACAAATCACAACTGTCCACTATCCTCAGACATCACAGGTACAGGAAACATTTATTTATTTCGTTGACATGGGTGGAAATAGGCCCGCTAATGTTTTACTTCATCCATGTAATGGATATCAGGGGAAAATGTGTTGCCCTGATATACGACAGTGATGCAGTGATGGCACGTGAACTAAACGGACTAAAAAGCAAAGTTCAATACAGGTAATCTACAGCTCCCTTTGTTCACTGTTTGAGCCACGTTCTAAATCTAGAATTATCTCAGTCAGTTAGGTGTACGAAGGAATGCCATATGTTTATCCGACCTTTCAATGGACAAAGTAGCTTCTTCTCTGAGGGCCTGTACTACGACAACCAGATAAAATTGCGGTTAAATTTATGCGGCGGTTTGCTCATTTATCCGGAAGTTCGGTTGAAAGCGCGTACTGCGACTTTCGTTTATGCGCATACGGGGAGAATATTCTATAATTTAGCTATGCCGAATTTGGAGAGGCAGTTAACACTCTTATCTGGGACTTTGTTCCTCTCGAGTACGCTTCTGTAAGAATTATGATGGCTGCATATCAAGATGAATGAAGCTATAAGGAAATAGTTGTTACAATGCATTTTAAATTGATATTTTCAAAATAATTCGAATCGCACGAACATCCTCTCAGTGTAAATGGAATGCTTCACTTTAAGCTATATTTTGCATTCTAGATACACTTTCCAGTACATCTACTATGTTACGACTTATCTCACCTTATAATGAGAGCGATGGGCGATGTGTACATGTTTTAGAGCTAAAATCACATTATCATAATATAACAATATTACTTTCAAATCCACATTCAAATGCACTACCTTTCAATGCAAGATCCATTTAATTTTTTTTTAATCCATCACTTACTTGATCATAAGCTGCACATTGACCTGACATTCACTCTAATAAGAGTTTTAGAAAATTACCACTCTTAACAAATAATCTTACGACGGCGGTATACAAACAGATAACAAAACCAAGTCGACTATAACGTGTGTTATCGATTACAGGACAGATTCCTCTGAAAAGACTAAAACACCGCCAAATTCTTTGAGTTTCAAGAACATAACTATTACTACACAAGTAACAATATTTACAATTGGAATAATAGGGTATCTAATCCTAGTTTATAGTCCAATTTTCAAAGCTTCATATACTATTCTTAAGATCTATATAAATTCAAAAATTCTACCTTAAAAATTTACATTTCAACTTATTAAAATTTACTAACTCCTACACTAAAAATATTTAATCTAACCATACGTATAACCGCGGCGGCTGGCACGACTTTAGCCGGCGACATATTATATTACTAATTTCAAGTCAAATTGATAAATAATATTAAATAATGCAACTATATCTTACTATTTAGGCTTATAAATATATAATCATAAAAATCCACATATAAAACATATGAAAAGGAAACAATTAAGCAAGAATAAAACTTTCTAAATCCATTATTAACAATAGATCAAATAATAATAATACTAATGATAACGTCACATAAGTATTAATATATAATATAATGAACCCGTTTTGAGTATTTCCTGGCGTTGAATTTTCATCGTATTTTTCGCCCCTATACAATGAAAAATATTCACTTATCTATAAAGTAACACACGGGACACATTTACTAAATACTAATAATTTTACTTTTATAAAAGACTTATAGCCGCCAGCGGCCGCACTCCAACCTCGCCAAACACGTAATAAATATTTAATTAGAATAATAATCATAGTACATATATTTTTTATGTATATTTCTTGAAATATATACTTAAATAGGTGATTTTATATAAATGCATATTTAAAATAAATACTTTAATTTATTACCAAAATTAAATAGATAATGAATATAGGTTATTATATACTTATACCTATATCTAAAGTGTATATTATATAAACATTTATTAATATATAAATCTCTAATTCATATATATGTAGATATATAACCCCTATAATGCTAGAAATATCTGTAAGATCCTGTTTTTCTCTCTCAAGTATATTTGTAATTAACATTATCGGGGGTTTGTATATCAATAAGTTATTATTAATTAATGTACCTTTTCTATATGTAATTAATATTATATAAATGTATATATATATAACTATTGTAACTGACCAAAATTTCTTGCTAAAAATTATCAACTATTCCAAAAATAATCTTAAATAAAGCCTTTATTTAAAAAGTTTAAATTTCAGATAATTTCAAAATTGTTACTAATCTTTATCAACTAAATGTATTTTAATTATTTTTTCATTAACCTCAAATTTTCCAAAAATCGTTGATTACCAAAAATGCAAAATAATGTGCACTTTTTCGAAAAATATTTCCCCAAGAAAATTTCCTCCTTTTTAACTAATTATTGTAACAAAAATAGCCACCCTGCACCAATCCTTACTATTCATACGTTTACGTTTTTAACAATGAAAACCTGATAAAAAGATTACTGTGATAGAGTAAATCATGTAATTATTTACCTTCATTATATGTAATAGATTTAAACTATTTCCTAAAGTATCAAAAACTTTCGTGCTACATACACCTAGATATACTTATAGACTTCAACAAAAAGGTAAGCTAAATATAAGCTAATGAGTTCATACCCCGTAAATAGGAGTGTCCTCCTTTTTAATCTTCACTATTCCTGCTAAGTTTTTGTTCACTACAACTTTAATTTTAGGTACACTTATAGCCACTACATTAACTTCGTGATTAGGGGTATGAATAGGATTAGAAATTAATCTCCTATCCTTTATTCCCTTAATAACTGATACAAAAAATCTTATATCAACAGAAGCTTCCCTAAAATACTTCTTAGTCCAAGCTTTAACTTCCGCTGCACTACTTTTCTCTACTATTTTAATGTTTGCATTCTCTAATAACCCTTTTTATATAAATACCGAAATCTTTTCAACTCTAATATGTTCAGCATTGTTACTAGAAATGGGGGCCGCCCCCTTCCATTTTTGGTTTCCAGAAACAATAGAAGGTTTAAGATGAAAAAACTGCTTTCTTTTAATAGCCTGACAAAAAGTTGCCCCTCTAATACTATTAGCATACATTATTGAAATCAACATTTTCATTAGAATAATTAGCCTCACCTCAGTGCTAATCGGGTCTTTAGGTGGGTTAAACCAAAGATCCCTACGAAAACTAATAGCTTATTCTTCTATTAATCATATTGGTTGAATAATTGCCGCCATAGTAGTAGGAGAAAACCTATGGGAATTATATTTCATTATTTATTCATTCCTCACCTTATCTATCATTTTAATATTTAATTTGCATCGCATTTACCTTATTAATCAAAACTTCTTAACAATAACTAATAATCAAATTACAAAATCTTGCTTATTCCTCCTTCAACATTCTCTTGGTGGATTACCACCCTTCCTAGGATTCCTACCTAAATGATTAATTATTCAAACCTTAGTTGACTAAATTATCAATTAATCGTAACCATTATAGTAGTCATAACCCTTGTGACATTGTTTTATTACCTTCGATTAATATTTCTTGCATTCCTGCTCTCCTATACTGAATCAAAATTAACCTTAGTTGGTTCTTTCAATCGTACCTTTTTTCCTCTTCTATTAACCTTTACCGGAATTTCAATATTAGGATTACCCTTTAGCTCCGTCGTCTGTTTTATGCTTTAAGGCTTTAAGTTAACGAAAGTAATAGCCTTCAAAGCTATAAATAACGCCTTTAATAGTTTACCTACTCCCTTAGAATTGCAGTCTAATGTCATTATTGACTTAGGCCTGGTAGGGGAGAAAAATTCTCCTAAATAAATTTACAGTTTACCACCTATAATCTCAGCCACTCTACCGCAACAATGACTTTTTTCAACCAATCATAAGGATATTGGAACATTATATTTCATTTTTGGTGCTTGAGCAGGAATGGTAGGTACAGCTCTCAGCTCATTAATCCGTGCAGAATTGGGACAGCCAGGTTATTTGATTGGTGATGACCAAATTTATAACGTAATTGTCACCGCCCACGCATTTGTAATAATTTTCTTTATGGTAATGCCTATTATAATTGGAGGTTTTGAAATAGATTAGTCCCACTAATACTTGGAGCTCCCGATATAGCTTTCCCTCGAATAAACAACATAAGTTTTTGATTACTTCCTCCTTCACTTACACAGTTACTTAGAAGTAGTCTAGTGGAAAGCGGTGCAGGTACTGGTTGAACAGTTTACCCCCTTTCTCTTCAGGAATCGCTCACGCTGGTGCTTCTGTTGATTTAGCAATTTTCTCTCTTCACTTAGCAGGGGTATCATCAATTCTAGGAGCCGTTAATTTTATTACCACAACTATTAATATACGAGCCCCTGGAATATCACTAGATCAAACACCTATATTTGTATGAGCTATAGCTATTACTGCTCTTCTCCTCCTCCTCTCTTTACCTGTATTAGCAGGTGCTATTACTATACTACTCACTGACCGAAACTTAAATACCTCATTCTTTGATCCTGCCGGTGGGGGTGACCCTATTCTTTATCAACACCTCTTTTGATTTTTTGGGCATCCTGAAGTTTATCTTCTAATTCTCCCAGGATTTGGTATGGTCTCTCACATTATTAGCCAAGAAAGAAGAAAAAAGGGAGCTTTCGGTACTTTAGGAATAATTTATGCGATAATAGTAATTTGTCTTCTCGGATTTGTTGTATGAGCACACCATATATTCACTGTAGGAGTAGACGTGGATACACGAGCCTACTTTACATCCGCCACTATAATCATTGCTGTTCCTACAGGAATTAAAATTTTTAGTCGATTATCTACACTCAATTAACTTATAGTCCAGCTTTACTTTGAGTATTAGGATTTGTCTTCCTCTTCACTATCGGTGGATTAACAGGAGTTGTATTAGCCAATTCCTCAATTGATATTATTTTACACGACACATATTATGTTGTTGCCCATTTCCACTACGTTTTATCTATAGGAGCAGTATTTGCAATTATAACTGGATTCATTCAATGATATCCATTATTTACAGGGTTAACATTAAACCCTAAATGATTAAAAATTCAATTTACAACTATATTTGTAGGAGTAAATTTAACATTCTTTCCCCAACACTTCTTAGGATTAGCTGGTATATCACTTCGATATTCTGATTATCCAGACAGTTATACATCTTGAAATGTTGTTTCAAGTCTAGGGTCAACTATCTCTTTTATTGGGATTATCTTCCTTATTTTCATTATTTGAGAAAGTATAATCTCAAATCGAACTGTATTATTTCCTATAAACATGGTAAGCTCATTAGAATGATATCAATCCTATCCTCCTGCTGAACATTCATATTCCGAGCTACCTATATTAATTAAGTTCTAATATGGCAGAATAGTGCGGTAGATTTAAGCTCTACATATAAAGTTTATCCTTTTATTAGAATATGGCAACCTGATCGAATTTTAATCTACAAAATAGTGCCTCTCATTTCATAGAAGAATTAATTTTCTTCCATGATCATACACTTTTTATTTTATTAATAATTACTGTTCTAGTAGCTTATATCATAGGAAGTTTATTGCTTAATAAATTCACACAACGTTACTTACTCGAAGGACAAACAATTGAAGTAATCTGAACAATTCTCCCTGCAATTACACTTATTTTCATTGCTCTACCATCACTCCGACTTCTCTATCTACTTGATGAATCAATAGACTCTCTTATTACAGTAAAAACTGTGGCCCATCAGTGATATTGAAATTATGAATATATAGACTTTACTACTCCTTATGAATTTGACTCATATATACTTCCTTACAACGAAACACCTATAAACGGTTTTCCGTTACTAGACGTAGATAATCGAACTGTACTTCCAATAAATACACCTGTTCGAGTTTTAGTTACCGCCGCTGACGTCCTCCATTCTTGAACAGACCCAGCCTTGGGAGTAAAGGTTGATGCTACTCCAGGTCGATTAAATCATACAAGTTTTTTTATAAACCGACCTGGGTTATTTTATGGTCAATGTTCAGAAATATGCGGGGCCAACCATAGTTTTATACCTATTGTAATTGAAAGAATTAATATTAACTCATTTATTAAATTAATCAATTGCATGATAAATTCATCATCACATGACTGAAAGTAAGTACAGGTCTCTTAAACCATTTAATAGTAATTAACACCTACTTCTGATGAAGAAATTAGTTAATTCATAACATTAGTATGTCATACTAAAATAATTAAAAACTTTAATATTTATTTATTCCTCAAATAATACCTATAAATTGATTAATTTTATTCTTTATATTTTCATCCACCCTTATCTTATTCGCTATTATAAATTATTACATGTTCTTATACAATATCCCTTCACCAACAAATAAAACCTCATTAACTTCAAATTCCATAAACTGAAAATGATAAATAATCTCTTCTCAATTTCTGATCCTACATCTAGTATTATAAAATTATCTCTCAATTGAATAAGAACATTCCTTGGACTTTTAATATTACCCATCATTTACTGATTAATTCCATCAAGTCTCACTGTTACTTGGTTTTCAATTACAAATACCCTTCATAGTGAGTTTAAAACTTTAATTGGGCCAACTAGTCATAATGGGAGAACTTCCATCTTTATTTCATTATTCTCACTCATTTTATTTAATAATTTTCTAGGGTTATTTCCTTATATTTTCAAAAGTTCTAGTCATTTAGTATTGACACTCGCATTAGCACTACCTTTATGATTATCTTTCATATTATATGGATGAAACAATCATACAACCCATTCGCCCATATAGTCCCTCAGGGAACTCCTCCAGTTCTTATACCCTTTATAGTTTGTATTGAAACTATTAGAAACATCATTCGCCCAGGAACATTAGCTGTTCGTCTAGCTGCTAATATAATTGCAGGTCATCTTCTTTTAACTCTTTTAGGGTATACTGGACCTTCCTTGGTTCTCTCTACACTCTCTATTCTACTTATTGCTCAAATACTTTTAATAACATTAGAATCAGCCGTAGCTATTATTCAATCATATGTTTTTCCTATTTTAGCCACCCTTTATTCTAGAGAAGTCAATTATGGTAACACATTCAAATCATCCTTATCATTTAGTTAACCCAAGACCTCTAACTGGTGCCATTGGAGCTATAGCAACTACTATAGGAATAATTAAGTGATTCCATCAATATGATAATTCCCTTTTATTTTTAGGATTAGCTTTAATTACTCTAACTATAATTCAATGATGACGTGATATTACGCGAGAAAGTACATACCAAGGCCTCCCTACTCTACCAGTAAGTAAGGGATTACGATGAGGTATAATTGTATTTATTATTTCTGAAGTATTTTTCTTTATCTCCTCCTTCTGAGCTTTTTTTCATAGAAGTCTTTCACCCAGTATTGAATTAGGAAGACTTTGACCCCCTCTAGGTATTCAACCTTTTAATCCTCTCCAAATCCCCTTCTTAATACTACCATTCTCCTTGCTTCAGGAGTAACTGTTACCTGAGCACACCACGGCCTAAAAGAAGGAAACTATAGTCAAGCTACACAAAGATTATTTTTCACAATCTTAATAGGTATTTACTTTACTATTCTTCAAGCCTATGAATATATTGAAGCCCCTTTTACCATTAGTGATGCGGTATATGGATCAACTTTCCTTGTAGCAACAGGATTCCATGGGTTACATGTAATTATTGGAACGACATTCCTATTAATATGCTTATTGCGACATTTAATATGCAATTTCTCAATAAATCATCACTTTGGATTTGAAGCCGCCGCATGATATTGACACTTTGTCGACGTAGTATGATTATTCTTATATATTTCTATCTACTGATGGGGAAGGTAATTTATTATATATTTAGTATATAAGTACATTTGACTTCCAATCAAAAACGTCATAACTTTGGTGTCAGTCCTCTCTAAAGAAACCATTAATGATCGAGAAAAGGCTTCCCCCTTTGGTGTGGATTCGATCCTAAAAGTTCAGCCCGACTTCCCTTCTCCTTACGATTCTTCCTAATTGCTGTAACTTTCCTTATTTTTGATGTAGAAATTGCTTTGCTTCTTCCTATTATCATTATTATAAGCTGATCAAATGTCCTATCATGGTCAATTATTAGTACAATATTTTTATTAATTCTATTATTAGGATGATATCACGAATGAAACCAAGGAGCCTTAGAATGAGCATATCAGGGTTGTAGTTAACTATAACATTTGATTTGCACACAAAAAGTATTGTTTTCTCAATCTACCTTAAATAAGAAGCGATAAATTGCAATCAGTTTCGACCTGATCTTTTTTTTGCTAGTTGCTTTACGTCGCACCGACACAGGTAGGTCTTATTGCGACGATTGGCCAGGAAAGGGCTAGGAGTGGGAAGGAAGCGGCCGTGGCCTTAATTAAGGTACAGCCCCAGCATTTGCCTGGTGTGAAAATGGGAAACAACGGAAAACCATTTTCAGCGCTGCCGACAGTGGGGTTCGAACCTACTATCTCCCGAATACTGGATACTGACCGCACTTAAGCGACTGCAGCTATCAAGCTCGGTTGACCTGATCTTAGATGATTACATCCTTATTTACCTTAATTGAAAACAAAGTAGAGGTATATTATTGTTAATAATATTATTGAAATTTATTTCCAATTAAAGAAATGAGTTGATCAAATTAAAGTTGCTAACTTTTTATTTTAATGGTTTAATTCCATTAACATTTCTCCGTTTTTATAGTTTAAATAAAACAATATGTTTTCATTGTATAAATAATATATCAGTATATTTATAAATACTGAAAAGTCAAAAAACTTCCCCAACATCTTCAGTGTTGTTCTCTACATAAGCTATTCAAGTACAAAATCAACATAATCAGTATAATCATCCACAAGACAAAACTTATTAAATAAATGTTAATTCTATTATTCTGTCAATTTTGAATTACCCGAGAATATTGGACAGATTGATTATAAATTATCTGACCACCTCAATCCTCACTTCAACCTTGATTTATAGTTTTAAAAATTTGCTTCCCTAAAAATAAAGGCAGGTAGCTTACCCCCATAAGTTCTAATAAAAAGTATAAATCATATTGATCCTAAAAAATTAGATGCCATAAATGTCTTTAGTGATAATAAATTATAAGACAAAGAAAACTTAGAAACCTTGTATCCAAATCAACCCCCTAATACTCTTACAATCAGTGCTAACAATTTTACAGTGGCCGGTAAGGAAATTATAGAAGGTGATGGAAACATAACTCAACTTAATATACACCCCCACCCCCAAAATAGCTATCATAACCAACACTAGTGTTCTTTTTAATATATTTCACCCTTCATCATTTAATGGGTGAAATGATGTAGAATTAAATTCACCTGTCATCGAATAATATACTAATCATACAGAATAGCATACAGTCAAACCTGTATAGAAAAAAATAAAAATATATTAATATAAGATAATCCAACAATCTCTAAAATTAAATCCTTGGAATAAAAACCAGCTAAAAAGGTATACCACAAAGTGCAAGATTAGAAATATTAAAACAAACCGTCGTTAGTGGTATTTGATTACAAATTTTTCCTATGAACCGAATATCTTGAGAATCCTTTATGTTATGAATAAATGAACCAGCACATATGAATAAAAGGGCCTTAAATAATGCATGTGTTAAAAGATGAAAGAAAGCTAATTTAGGAAAACCTATAGCTAAAATTCTTATTATCAAACCTAACTGTCTTCAAGTTGATAAAGCAATAATCTTTTTAAAACCAAATTCAAAGTTAGCTCCCAGACCCGCTATAAATATAGTAAGGCCAGCTATAAGTAGTAAAAACTTAGACAATCAAGTATCCACAAATGTTCTTAAACATGGCGCCGGCCGGTCGTGTTGCTCCTCAAGCTGTTGAGAATTTTCAGAAATGTAATAGTTTAATGGAAATTAGTGAGTGCATAGAATTTAACGACGGGAAGAAGAAGGTGTCACATACCAGTAGAAGTGTGGATCAGGTCATAGGCCAAAGGGAAAATAATTCGCGAAATGTTTGTGTATGTGACGCACTCATCGTGCATGCGGAAGCGGGAAAGTGTGTTGACTGTGTCAATTTATTATCCGAATTGGCCTCAAGGGATGAAATTATTCGAATGTTAAGGGAAGACATTGAAAGTATTAAACGTAATAGACTTAGTTTAAATGGTGTGACTGATGTGCAAACTGAGACATGGTCGGAAGTAAGTACGAGGAGTTGCAACGGTAGGCCTAAAACTAATCATGATCGGGGCGTAGGCCTAGGTATTGAATTAAGATATAAGTTCCAGGTCCTTGAATCAATTACCTCTAGTGAAGAAGAATGTGTAAAGATTAATAACCTTTCAGCCATTACAAGGAAGCCTGCACTGGGGTTGAAGAAGAAAGAATGTAAGGTAGTTGTGTACGTGGATAGCCATGGTCGGGGTATTGCTGTCGAACTTGGTGATATGCTACCGGAGACTGAAGTTGCAGGTTTTGTCAAGCCAGGTGCTTTGTTCAAAGAGTTTCTTCAGTCAGATATGGAAGAAATGGGAACACTTAATGAGAATGACTACGTGGTTATTATGGCAGGGACGAATGATATTGCTAGAAATGAAGCATCAAATGTGATTTCTGGGGTGAAGAAAGCACTATGCAAATTAAAGACCACCAACGTAATATTATGTAATATTCCACGTCGACATGATTTAATTGAATGGTCTTGTGAAAATAAGTTAGTTGATGATACACACAGGCGGCTACAGAAAATTGTCAAATGCTTTCAAAATACAGAAATAATTGATATGAGCAATATGGATCGAGGATATTTCACAAATCATGGCATGCATCTTTGCAGAAGAGAAAAAAGCAGCTATGTAATATGATAAGAAAGAAAATACAACAGACTCCAGGAACAACTATCATGAATAATGCCATACCACTGCTGTTCGATAAAGATGAGGAAGTTGCAGAACATTTGCAGGTAATGAAAGTAAGAAGAGTTGAGGAAGTAGTTGAGGTGAGTGAAATTGAATCAAGGTGCAGTAAAGCTAGTGCAGTGACCTCGCAGTTGCGATCAACAGTATTCTGTTAAAAGAGAGTCAGCTCCACGACGAAACTATCTTTACATCGGTCTGTTTTCAGACCAACTTTGCTTTACGGGAGCGAAACTGGGTGGACTCAGGATATCCTATTCATAAGTTAGAAGTGACAGACATGAAAGTAACGAGAATTATTGCTGGTACGAACAGGCGGGAACAATGAAAGGAGAGTACTGGGAATGAGAAGATAAGGGCTAAGTTAGGAATGAAATGAAGTGTCGTATGGCTTTTAGTGGCGGAAGTGTTCGAGTACATGTTCGGCTCGCCTGGTGCAGGTCTTTTGGTTTCACCCCCGTAGGCGACCTGCGCATCCGCGGATGAAATGATGATGAAGACGACACATACACCCTGCCCCAGTGCCGGCGGAATTAACATATGAAGGTTAAAGTTCCCGACCCAGCCGCGAATCGAACCCGAGGTGTCTGTGACCATTTAGCCATGGAGCCGGACAGTTAGGAATTAACTCGATGGATAAGCTGTACGCGTAAACCGGCTTCGGTGGCGGGGTCGTGTGAGATGAATTGAGGAAGATAGCTTTCCTAAGAGAACAATGGGCTCCGTTGAGACGTAGGGGGAGACAAAGAAGACGATGGTTACATTCAGTTTCAAACGATTTGAAGATAAGTGTTATGGAACTAAATGAGGCCACAGCACTAGTTGCAAATAGAGGATTTTGGCTACGTTTAGTATATTCACAGAGGCTTGCAGACTGAAAGCTGAAAGTCATAACGGTCTATAATGCGGTATCTATGTATGTATGTATGTATGTATGCATGTATGTATCAATCAAATCAATCAATCAATCAATACTGCTCTGCATTTAGTATAGTCGCCTAGATGGCAGATTCCCAATCTGTTGTTTTCCTAGCAATTTCTTAAATGATTTCGAAGAAATTTTATATTTATTGAACATCTCCGTTGGTAAGTTATTCCAATCCGTAACTGGCCTTCCTATAAACGAATATTTGCCCCAATTGGTCCTCTTGAATTCTAACTTTATCTTCATATTATGATCATTCCCACTTTTAAAGACAGCACCCAAATATATTCCTCTACTGATGTCATTCCATACCACATTTCCGTTGACAGCTCGGAATATACCACTTAGTCGACCAGCTCGTCTTTCTTCCCCCAAGTCTTCTCAGCCCAAAATTTTCAACATTTGTTACGCTACTCCTATGTCGGAAATCATCCAGAACATATCTAGCTCCTTTTCTTTCGATGTTTCCAGTTCATGAATCAAGTAATCCTGGTGAGGGTCCATTCACTGGAACTATACTGTAGTTGGGGTCCTACCAGAGACGTATATACCCTCTCCTTTACATCCTTAGTACCACCCCTAAACACACTCATAACCATGTGAAAAGATCTGTACCCGTTATGTACCATCCCATTTATGTAATTACCCCAATGAAGATCTTTCCTTATCTTAACACCTAGGTACTTACAGTGATCCCCATAAGGAACTTTCACCATATCAACGCAGTAATGAAAACTGAGAGGACTTTTCCTATTTGTGTAACTCACAACCTGACTTTTAACCCCGTTTATCATCATACCGTTCCTACTGTCCATCTCACAACATTATCAAACTGATGTGGCAGTTGCTCACATCTTGCAACTTATTTATTACTCTATACATAATAACATTATCCGCAAAAGCCCTATATCTTATTCCACATATTTACTCACATCATATAAATAAGCATAGAAGTCCAATAATACTGCCTTGAGGAATTCCCCTCTTAATTATTACAGGGTGAGGTACAGCTTCGCCTATTCTAATTATCTGAGATCTATTTTCTAGAAATATAGCAACCCATTCAGTCACTCTTTTGTCTAGTCCAATTGCATTTTTTTTTGCCAGTAGTGTCCAATGATCCACCCTATCAAATGCTTTAGACAGGTCAATCGCGACATAGTCCATTTGACCTTCTGAATCCACGAAATCTGCTATATCTTGTTGTATGTATGTATGTATGTATGTATGTATGTATGTATGTATGTATGTATGTATGTGTGTATGTATGTATGTATGTATGTATGTATGTATGTATGTAAGTATGTATGTATGTATGTATGTATGTATGTACGTATGTATGTATGTATGTATGTATGTATGTATGTATGTATCACGATTTTCTATTTTCACCCAGTATGTGTACATAAGGCCGTATTGTGGTCACATTTATCGGGCTTGCACAACCCTCTGAAAACGACTAAATGTGTACGGAATTGGGATATATACCTTGTGACTTACTTGAAATCAACCATCTGTTTTCTATTATAACATCCACACCGACGCGTTTCATCAATACACACAGCTCTATATATCTTCCTCTGAGAACCATGTGAACTTGCTGCGGTCGGTTGGCTTGCGTATCCAATGTCAACATTGTTTAGCATTACCAGGACAGTTCATTTTGTTAACATAATCGTTTCGGGTGTACTTTACTTTCATTTGTCCACCACAACACGTTATGTTCCATGCGAATTAATGTATTGAGGAATTTCGCACACTAATTTGTTTTTAAAACATTCGAAGTTATATTATAAATTTATAATTTTAACAATTTTATCATCTATATAACGAAGTGAAATATAGGGGGAAACATTATGTAACTATGTGAATAGGGCGTATTTTTGGAAAGTACTATATAATTCCAGTTTTTACCACAGAGCGGAAACTCAAATCCCTGTTTCGACCAGTCAAAGGAAAACCACCATTTGAAACACCGGACGTGTATGAAGTTCCATGTTGTTGTGGTTGATCATATATTGGCATGACAAAAATTCACGTTAGCAACAGGGAGAAAGAACACACCAGGTCGGAAAAGAATGTCACTCTTTCATCTTCCGCGGAGAATGCTATAAGGCAGTTTGCCATAGTAGAACATTTCTACAGTACGCGGATAGAGCTGGGCCATGGCCGGACTACACTGGCTGGGCCCAAATAACATCAACAGGGAAGACGGCTTCAAGTTATCAAATACATGGATACCTGTACTACAGATGTACATTCATAACACCATAATGCCACAGCGGGACGCACTCAAGAAACTGTCGACAGAGAGTGGTGTAGTAGTAGTAGTAGTAGTAGTAGTAGTAGTAGTAAACATTTATTTTTCTCCCGATCTTACAGTTTACACAAGCTAATCGATGTTAACGGAGAAAAATAACAATCCTCAATTGGAAGAAAGGAAAAAATGCAAAACTACGACAATTACAGCGAGGACAAAAACCAGGAAACCTAGATGCCATATATAAAACATTGTTAAGAGTACAATGATATCCCCCATTGGTGGGCATAACAGCATGAAATATGAACACAAGGGAAAGTTAGTCCACTGGCCTCTCTGCCACCTGAATTTAAAAATAAAATTAAAATTAAAGGGGCAATTAAAAATAAAATTAAAAGGGCAATTAAAATAAATTTAAAAGGGCAAAATACGGCAACCCCATGTTAAAACCACCTCACATCCTGGATACGTGATAGAATGTGTCACCCTCCTGAACTAGCATCTATTGCATATCCTAGTAAGTCTCTCTGTAGTGGCGCATGCAATCACCTCTCCTCCCCCATTCCTGCTACTAGTCAGCAGCTAGGAATTTCGACCACTCCACTGTGCTGATTCAGTACATTGCTTGTGTCTTGACATGCCACTACACTATCTTCCTTCTCTTGGTACAACTGAGACTTCGGCTTTAAGGCTACTGGACATCTGTTTCTGGTTTTAGACAAAAACCTACACAAATTCATAGCACTTTTCCACTCCAACTGATGTTTGTTAAACATCCGTCTCTCTTCCAGCATTCCTTTACACTCTGTCAGCAAATTAAAGTATTTCCTTTCTTCACCACAAAATACGCACAACGAATTTACTTTTAAATTAGTCCAACATTTGTTAACATATACACCTAACAACCACAAGATTAACCCCTTTTCACCCCCTACTTACATTTGCCACTCTCAGATTTAGCATCTGATTTACACTCAGAAACATTTTTAGGGTAGCCTTCTCCCGGCATTCGGCCACCAATTCTTGTTCAGCAATATATCTCGCCCTCTTAATCACGTGTTTCCAATGCGTGCCCTTTCTCCCGCCCTATTTAACGTTATAAAACTCGCCCAACCCCAGTCTATCTAAGGTGATCTTCACATTGTCCACCCAGTGGTCACCATAATTATCCTCTATTTGAATTTGGTAGGCCGACTGTAGGATCCGGCCCCCTACCCCTTCTCTTAACCTACACCAGTAACCAAGAACACTTTTTAAAATATCGATCTTAATATACTCCTTACACTGCATCTTCACACCTGCATTCGCTATGCACAAGGGTAGGCCTGTCACAATCTTGCAGAACCTCCTCTCTACCTGCTCTAATATCACACACTCTTTTTCTACTCCCCAAAACCCGAAGCATATAGCATTTTAGCCTTAACCACCTCGTTGAATACCATACTTTGTATAGCATAGTTTGTTCCCTAAATTTATTTTCCAATATCCTATTTACTGAGAGTGCTGCTTGGGCTTTCCATTTAACACGCCTAATCTGCTCCATCCAACTACCATTTCTACTCAGCATCACTCCCAGGTAGGTACTCAATCTCTTCCACCACCTCAATCTCTTCCCCGTTTATTGCCCACTTTACTCCCGGTTTCTTTTTATTCCCTTTCCTTTATACCATCACCTTAGACTTCTTACTGTTGATCTTAAATGACCATTTCTCCGCAAAACTCCCTACTTTATTCAAACTTTTTTGCAAACCCCCAGCTGTTAACGACAGCAACAACACATCATCGGCAAAGATTAATCCTGGAAGTTCTTGTTTGCCTAGTACTGGGTAAGCCCATTTTCTCTCTACATGGCCATCTAGACAGAGAGTGGTGAATCAGTAACTTCCCTCCCAAACTCCACAGCACAGCGCGACGATCCTTCAGTAGTTAGTAGTGATGGACTAGCAACAGAATCGACTAGAAACGATTAATGTGCACTTAGAATCGGTGAACTCGACTCCAGACTCGAGTCCAAGCATACTAGTGTCACTATCTTTGGACATTGTACTGGAGTGCACGGCATTCAGGTTCACTCACATAACATTCTTTTGGTGTGGATTGCAATATGTTTTCTGCTGATGATTGATTTTGTCGAGACACCGGCCGTCAACAATTTGGTTGTTATGATTATTATTGTCATCATAGGCATTAAAATTTGTGACTTACTAACAGACTGTCAACTTGAAAGACAGACGAGTAAGACCGAAGGTGAGCGTGGGATGGGAGAGTTTCCCTTCTGTGTCCCCCACCACTTCTGGCGCCAATAATGGCAGCGTTCTACTATTATTATTATTATTATTATTATTATTATTATTATTATTATTATTATTATTATTATTATTATTATTATTATTATTATTATTATTATTATTATTATTATTATTATTATTATTATTATTATTATTATTATTGATTCGTTGTGCCCAACTGTGGAGCGCGTTTGAACTTATTTTACACAATGTTTCTACTTCTTTTCTTCCCAATATCTCTTCATTTTTTCACTGTGTTCCTTTCTGCGTGTTTCTGTCCAGCCTGTATTTTTTCTTGTTGGTTTCTCTGCAAATTTTTGCTTGTTTACTAAGCCTCTAAATTTCATTCTATCTTGAATGGTTTCGTCCTCAATACCCATTTCTTGTAGATCTTAATGACTTTCTGCTAAACAATTGTTGCGGATTTTCAGAGTTACAGCTAGATTTAGAATTTTCTTTGTCAGCTTGTTGTTATCCATTCTGTATAGGTGTCCGTAGAATTTTAGTCGTCTCTTTATTATGGTATCTGTGATTTTTTCTGTGAATTGAAAAAATTCGTGTGGTTTCTTTTTCATCCAAATTCCATTTTCGAAATTTGGTCCTAGGATTTTTCTGAGAATTTTCCTCTCTTGTTTCTCAATGCATTTCATTTGTGACCTGCCGCCAATGATCAGTGTTTCAGATGCATAAAGTGCCTCTGGTTTGATGACTGTATTGTAGTGTGGTAATTTTGCATTTTTTGACATACATCTTTTGTTGTATATGTTTCATGTGATTTTGTAAGCCCTTTGCTGTTTAGCAGTTCTTTCTTTGTTAGCTTCCTGATTTAACCCTGCTGGTTGAATAATTTCACCTAGATACTTGAATTTGTCTACTTGGAAAATTATTCCATATTTGGTGATTAATGGTTGACTGTCGAATCTTGATTTAGTTCCTTCCAAAAACTGCGTCTCTTCAAATGAAATTTGAAGTCCGATTTTTGCGGCTATTTCATGCAATTCTTCTATGGAGAGGATTGCTTCTTGTCTGTTGTTCGAAAGGATCGCAAGGTCATCTGCGAAAGCTAAGCAATCAAAGGTGAATTTTGTCTTTAAGAAGTCTGCCAATGTTTATACCTTTAGTTTCTTTTCTCTATTCAAGAATCACTTTTTCCAAAACTAAATTGAATAGTAGTGGGGATAGTCCATCTCCCTGTCGGACACCAGTTCTAATTTCGAAGGGTTCAGAAATTTCTCCCAAGAACTTAACTTTTGATGTTGTGTTTGTCGGAATTTGTTTAATCAATTCCCTCGTTTCCCTGTCGACTTGAAATTCCTCTAGTATGTTGAACAGGGTCTGCTGATCTATGGAATCATACGCTTTTTTGAAGTCAACAAAGGTGATTACTATTTGTTTGGTTTTGCGAATCTGTAGTACGGTTTTTAGGTTTAGGATTTGTTCTGCGCAGGATCTCCCTTTTCTGAATCCAGCCTGATAATCTCAGATCAGGTGGTCTGTTTGTTTCTCTAATCTATTAAGAATAGCTTTAGAGAAGAATTTATACACGAGTGAGAGGAGAGAAATTCCTCTGTAGTTATTAGTATGTGATTTGTCTCCTTTCTTGTGAAGTGGGTGAATCAAGGCACATATCCAATCCTCCGGAATTTCTTCAGAAAACCAGATGTCCTGTAAGATTTTTTGAATACTCTGGGCCAGTTTGTCTCCACCAATTTTCAACATTTCAGCGATTATTCTATCTTCTCCTGGTGCTTTGTTGTCTTTAAAATCTCTGATTATTCGTTTGACTTCTTGTAATGTGGGGGGTTCTGAATCTGGATTAGGTGTTAGTTTTTCATAGATGAACTGTTCTTTCGGAGATTCACAGTTTAAAAGGTCCATGAAATGGTTTGCTAGGAGTTCACAATTTTCCTTATTACTTGTTTCCAAAGTCCCATCTGTACGTTTGAAACGGATACTAGGTGCCTGGTAATTGTATAATTCTTCTCTGAATGTTCTGTAGAAGTTCCGTGTATTGTTTTTCTTGAAGTCTTCTTCGATTTCTGCCAGTCTGTTTTGATCATATTTTCGTTTTCTTTTTTCAGTTCTGATGATTTTTGAGGTTTGCCTCTGTGTTTTGAAGAATTCATCACGATTTTGAACAGTTTTATGCGAACTCCAGTTTAGCCAGGACCTAATTCTGACTTCTATGGGCTTGTCACAGGTGTCATTCCATCACCTGTGTTTGCGTTTCCTTGGGGGGTTGCTGATTGTTTGTGAAGCTTTCAAGAGTGTGTCCTTGAGTTCTAGCCAGTTTGAAGGAGCATCGTTAGAGATATTCGCAAGGAAATTTCCTGAGTTCTGTCTGAGAAATTCAGGGTCGATTCTTGGGTATCTGATTGTTTCGGTTTTCTTCCTGTTGGTTTGAAACTTTACTTTAACAAGAGATGGATGGTGGTCGGAGTCAATAATTACCTTTTTAACTTTAACGTTCATAATTTCTTTTTTTTTCGAAGTAGCCACATGGTCTTGTTGAAATTCTCCTAAATGCATGTTCGAGGATCTCCATGTCATTTACTTTTGTGGAAGTGCCAGGAAATGGGTTGACATCAATTTCAGATCGAAATTCTCGCAGAAGCCAATTAAACGTTCTCCATTTTATTGGTTTTTTTGAGCAGGGTAAAGGCCTACAGTGGTCCTAAATTTCTTCTCTTTGCCAATGTGTGCATTGAACTCCCCTAGCAGAATTTTGACATGATGTTTTGGAATTTTGGCCGTAGTTTCTTCTAGTAATTCCCAGAAGTCATCTACCTTCTGTGGGTCTTTTTGATTGTAATTTTTTGTAGGTGCATGTGCATTGATTAGTGTTTAAGCTTTGTTTCCTGATTTGATTGTCATTAGCGAAATACTTTCAGAAGGAGATGTAAAGTATGATACCGAATTTGTTATATTTTTTCTCACTGCAAATCCAGTGCCAAATTGTAAATTTTTTTGGGGTGGAGGGTAGCTGGTTAACCTTTATAAATTCTATAGTTTCCTGATTCAAAATTATTTTCATCACTGTACGTAGTTTCTTGGAGTGCCAGAATTTGGATGTTGAGTTGGTCTAATGTGTCTGTTAAGTGCTTCAACTTTCCAATTTTGCGAAGCGTGTTGATGTTGAAAGTGACAATAAAATGTTTTTCCTTTGGGTGAAAAGATTTGGGGAGCTCCGATACATTCCCGTATGATGTTCTCGGTCCCCCAGAATCCGATGACCGAGAAAACCTAGTATGAATAGTAGGGCCTGGGATAGTAGTATCATTAACTGACGTTGCCATCATGCTAGTAATTTGTAGATAATGGGGAGATTGTTCTTTGTCTAAGGTATTGAGCATCAGAGGTTGCCTCAAGATGTGTGCCAGTTTTTGGTCCGCGAGAGGTATTTTATTTCCCTCAAGTACTCCGGACAAGACCGGCGAGCCCCACGATCAGCCACATGGAACGCGCCCGATAGGGGAACAGGCAAAAAAACCCACGGGATTATTATTATTATTATTATTATTATTATTATTATTATTATTATTATTATTATTATTATTATTATTATTATTATTATTATTATTATTATTATTATTATACCTGGTATTACTGTGCGGCCTGGAAGTAGCTAACAGGGAAGTATTGGTAAATTTAAAATATTTTTCCAGCGACTTCCACGTAGGAAAACGTGTAATAATTGTGCGAAATAATGACAATGTTACCGCCAGAGAAATGTATTGCAAAGACACATGTGTAGGGCTTTCAAAAACATATATGTGCTGTAGTATCGCTTATTGATATTGTATGCACGCAGTCTCGATAATTAACAAGTAAATCCCATCTAATTCCTATTTGATAAAATCAGATTAAAATTCACTGGCCAGTGGCTAAATAGGGTGCTCCCATTACCACCGGTAATTGTATATTTTATCAGAAAACTAAAGCAGTATGGCAAGGGGGATTCTGAGCCATCTCGTTAGCATTTTTGTGCTCAGTCATCACCCGAGGTCATTGTCCCCGGCTAAATTCACTGACACCATGACATCATCACCACGTGACTAGCCACGTACTATTTTTTGTAAAAAGCCACGTGCTTTTGACAGCTGTCAAGATGGCAGCTATCACCTTGTTAGACTCTAGCCTCACTTTTTGGACAAGAGAACGCCGCTAACCTCACTGCTGCCATACTGACAGGTCCTAACCGTATTTTTGTAAACAAGTGAACGTGGCAAACTTAACTGCTGCCATCTTAACCACGTGGGCAAGGAATTTTAACAGCTGTCAAGGTGACAGCTGCCATCTTGACAGGTCCTAACCACAAACACTCCTTTGGCGCGGATTTTGAACAAGTGAACGTAGCTAACCTCACTGCTACCATCTTGACAGGATCTAACCTCCCTGCTGCCATCTTAACCACGTCGGGCGCGGAATTTAAACAGCTGTCAAGATGACAGATGCCAACTTGACAGGTCCTAACCACGTGAACGTTTTTGGTGTGGATTTTGAACAAGTGAACGTAGCTAACGTCACTGCTACAATTACTGTCGCAGACGCGTTATTACACGTGGAAAAGATGATCGCGGGCAAGTAGATTTAGTAGAAATGATTCCATATGCCTCTAGCAATAAGCGGTATAAGTATCTACTTACAATCATCGATGTGTTCTCTAAATTTGGTTTTGCGCATCGTGTGCGTTCTAAGACAGCAGCTCAAGTCAAAGACACATTTAAACATACTGTTGAACAATCGAAACGCTGCCCAAGGCTTTTTAAAGGTAAAGAGTTTTACAAGAAGGATTTTCCTTCTTGCCTCAAGTTACTTGGCATTCATCACTACTCTACATTCGGCAATCTCAATGGAAGTGTTGTAGAACGCTTTAATCGTTCACTTAAAACAATGATGTGGCGAGAATTTACAGCACAAAGTTCATATCGTTGGATTGAACCGCTACCTATACTCGTGTCTATCTGCAACGATACACCTCATCGCGCTATCGGGACAAACCATGTCTTGTTAGGAAGAATACGATTAAACTACGCTTAGATGCTATTGATATTGTAATCAAAACGGCTGATCCATGCCGATATTGCTTTAAAAAGGTGATTACGTTCGCATCAGCAAACACATGTCTATCTTTGCAAAAGGATACACGCCTAACTGGAGCACAGAAAATTTTCAAATCAGGAGTGTTAAGCATACTAATCCAGTTACATATTTACTTCGCGATCTCAGACGACAGCCTATTGAAGGAGGATTCTACATAGAAGAACTGAAGAAAACCAAATATCCTAATCACTATTTAATCGAACGTGTTATTCGTCGTTGTGGAAATGATCTATTTGTTAAATGGCTTTTTTTAAATAACAACTTTAATTCATAGATTAATAAAGCGGATGTACTTTAAAAGTTGTGTCTTTTATTCTCAAACCTATACCGCTCCTTTGTTCAGTGTCATAAGACAGGATTAACCCTTTCACTCCGGTCGAGAGAGAGCAGTGCCGTTCACCCGGTGGACTGCTGTAACAGTCGTGCTGGAGCCGTGTCTCATAGCCTGTCCACTGCTGTAAAAGTCGCGTGTCTTTCGTCTGTTTTCCATTTCCCTACGATAGACTGCTGTGGAATTTCGGCCTTGGAGGTCTCTCGTTGTTATCTTGGGAATCTATAATAGTTACGGCTGTGATCACTAGATGACAGGAGTAAACATTTCGAGGACGAAAGCAATGTGTCCGGTATGCTACTTACTTCGCGCCTAGTTGCTCCCCTGTGCTGACGTGCTTGTGCTTCTTGACTTAGCTTTCAATCGCTTTAAAACTGTGAAAGGCCTGATGACGGAGGAAAGATATACTGCGGAGGAATATCTTGCCCTCATACGGGGTAGTGACTTTGAAGAAGATGACGACGAGAGTGTTTTATTATCTGATTCTGGTGGCGGAACGACTTTAATCACACCTTCTACGTCAGGCAAGTTTTCTACTCCAGTTACTGATGATTCAACTGAAGATGAAGATAGTGAGGATGAATATCAGGTGCTTGAACCACCGAGCAGAAAATTAAATAGGAAAAAGTAGAACCTGAATCTGAAGAAACGTTTGTTCGACGCAGCTAATTCCGGATTTAATAGTTTAGTGGACAATGGAAGCATGTTAAGTTTCTTTCAGCTGTTTTAAACACACGTACATTATCTCTTCTGTGCGAGAAGGATGAAAAGTGCTAAATCTATATTAACATGCATTTCACCGAATATGCATTACAAATAAAATACTTTTAAACTCTGCCTGTCCTCTCCTCACGTCACGAGATGACTGCAGATGGGAGAGCAGAGCGAGACAAGTATCCCGTATAGCGGGCTTGTGAGCTACTCACTGCTCGCGTCCAGAAATTCAAGCAACCAAACTCGCTATGTCGCAGTGAAAGGGTTAAACATGCAAGTCAACATTGTTACTACTTGATAATTTAGGACATGTTGTAGGGTAGGATTAATATTTTTAAAAATATAAAAAACTGAGCTCGATAGCTGCAGTCGCGTAAGTGCGGCCAGTATCCAGTATTCGGGTGATAGTCGGTTCGAACCCCACTGTCGGCAACCCTGAAGATGGTTTTCCGTAGTTTCCCATTTTCACACCAGGCAAATGCTGGGGCTGTACCTTAAGTAAGGCCACAGCCGCTTCCTTCCCACTCCTAGCCCTCCCCTGTCCCATCGTCACCATAAGACCTATATGTGTCGGTGCGACGTAAAGCAACTAGCAATATTAAAAAATAAAACAGCATCTGCAAATATGTTTTACAATTCGTATTTATTTTTAGAATATATGCATTATTTTAAGTAAATCTGTTCTGTCCGTTCTTTTGTTGATTAGTTTACTGCCTTCGCTGTTTAATACCACTGCGTAGTAACAGTTATTCTTTCATTCCACCGGCAACGACAAGTGCTGCTATCTTCTCAGCAACTAATGCTCTAGGTGACGACACAGGCTGCATAGCTTTACGATACACATTTTTATTTTTATCATCTACCGGTCTTAGTTCAGGTTTGTTTTGACGATAAGCAATGTGATGCTCTTTGCAGGCCGCATCTAACATACTAATACCAATACTAATACTAATACGTGCCAAGCGGACGTCAAGTCTACTTCCAGGGCCAGGAAGATGAAGCTCAAAGGGAAGAAGATCAATCACCTTATTCATAAGTCCATGCTACGCATGCTTCTGTTTTGCTTGTCTCCATTTGTTAGTCATCGCTGCTCCTGTTGTATCGAAGTCTTCCCATATTTGATCTTCCTTCTCCCGTCTGTTCCGCAGAACAGTCTTCACTGCAGGTGACGTTTGTAACAAGTGGCTTACAGTTAGACCTTCCAAAAAAATGTTTCTTTGCTATAACATGAAATAGTCGAGATGGCGTGTATTTTGATAAAACCATAGTTCTCTTCAAGAATCTGGCCATACTGGCATTAATCGAACCCTCCCTTGAGGTCTGAGGATTGTAGTTGGTCTTTGTCCGAGCCTGGACAAGAATGAGTGGAGTACCGCGATTCCAGGCATCACTCGCGCACATCACTACCGGTTAGTGGGGTAGGCCGTGGGTAGTACAGTCATGACTTCCACGTTCCTTCGAAGAATTTATTTGCTCACTGTCGGAGGCAGAACTTCACATGCCTTGATGAAGGTCAATGCAATTTGGCGGAAAGCTCGGCTTTGATAAATATATATATAGAATGTTAGGGGTATACGTGCAGATATTTCTTGTAGCAATAGTGAACGATGTGACGAACCACTATCTATCAAACTTTTAGTAAACCTCGGAAGTTATTTTCGAGAGCAAAGGGATACGATGATTTTAGCATAGGTAGTATGCCTTGTACTTGAGAATGAATAGCTTTTCTTTGATAAGAGGCAAGTCACGCGCCATCCGTGCCAAAATGGTTTCTGTTTATGTTTGAGAGCAAATGAACTAGAGTAACAGCTGAACTCTACCTATGCGGTGCCATGAGATGTTACGTAATATACTTACCAAACATGTTTTATGTTTAAGAGCAACTGAACTAGGATAAAAGCTGAGGGCGTCTACTAGTGTATGCCATGTTACTTTACATTCTCGCCAGACTGGTTTTGTTGTTGTTCGTTTCCGTCTTAGGGATTCAGACAACCCTTGTCATCGGTTTCGGATATTGGAGATGTATCGAAATTTCAGCGTCAATACTGGTTCAGTTGCTGTTACGTCCTTTAGGTGATCGGGATATCTGTGGCCATCAGCCCCTTGGTCTAGTGCGTATGGAAATGATCTGAAAACCTGTGTCGGTGCGGGACCTGTACGAGCGTGTGATATACACTGACTGGCAGAGCAAATGCAACACCAAGAAGGAGTGGTCAGAACTTTATGCCAATTGCAGGGTAGACTGACGTCACTGAGGTATGCTCATGATGTGAAATGCGCCGCTATGCTGCGCACGTAGCGAACGATAAATGGGACACGGCGTTGGCGAATGGCCCACTTCGTACCGTGATTTCTCAGCCGACAGTCATTGTAGAACGTGTTGTCGTGTGCCACAGGACACGTGTATAGCTAAGAATGCCAGGCCGCCGTCAACGGAGGCATTTCCAGCAGACAGACGACTTTACGAGGGGTATGGTGATCGGGCTGAGAAGTGCAGGTTGGTCGCTTCGTCAAATCGCAGCCGATACCCTTAGGGATGTGTCCACGGTGCAGCGCCTGTGGCGAAGATGGTTGGCGCAGGGACATGTGGCACGTGCGAGGGGTCCAGGCGCAGCCCGAGTGACGTCAGCACGCGAGGATCGGCGCATCCGCCGCCAAGCGGTGGCAGCCCCGCACGCCACGTCAACCGCCATTCTTCAGCATGTGCAAGACACCCTGGCTGTTCCAATATCGACCAGAACAATTTCCCGTCGATTGGTTGAAGGAGGCCTGCACTCCCGGCGTCCGCTCAGAAGACTACCATTGACTCCACAGCATAGACGTGCACGCCTGGCATGGTGCCGGGCTAGAGCGACTTGGATGAGGGAATGGCGGAACGTCGTGTTCTCCGATGAGTCACGCTTCTGTTCTGTCAGTGATAGTCACCGCAGACGAGTGTGGCGTCGGCGTGGAGAAAGGTCAAATCCGGCAGTAACTGTGGAGCGCCCTACCGCTAGACAACGCGGCATCATGGTTTGGGGCGCTATTGCGTATGATTCCACGTCACCTCTAGTGCGTATTCAAGGCACCTTAAATGCCCACCGCTACGTGCAGCATGTGCTGCGGCCGGTGGCACTCCCGTACCTTCAGGGGCTGCCCAATGCTCTGTTTCAGCAGGATAATGCCCGCCCACACACTGCTCGCATCTCCCAACAGGCTCTACGAGGTGTACAGATGCTTCCGTGGCCAGCGTACTCTACGGATCTCTCACCAATCGAACACGTGTGGGATCTCATTGGACGCCGTTTGCAAACTCTGCCCCAGCCTCGTACGGACGACCAACTGTGGCAAATGGTTGACAGAGAATGGAGAACCATCCCTCAGGACACCATCCGCACTCTTATTGACCCTGTACCTCGACGTGTTTCTACGTGCATCGCCGCTCGCGGTGGTCCTACATCCTACTGAGTCGATGCCGTGCGCATTGTGTAACCTGCATATCGGTTTGAAATAAACATCAATTATTCGTCCGTGCCATCTGTTTTTTCCCCAACTTTCATCCCTTTCGTACCACTCCTTCTTGGTGTTGCATTTGCTGTGTCAGTCAGTGTATTTATTGGCTGGGATAGGCGCGCTTGGACGTGAAATACGGTACGATGCCCGTTGTGCATTGCGTAAAGGTAGGAGAAAGAAGGCAGTTCGTTAGGCAAACGAAAGCATGCAGGGAAAGGATATCCAAATGTGTAGCATCGGAATTGAATTATCGAAGCACATCGAACCTTTAGTTTCAAAAGTATAATGGACATGTTATACAACTAAATACATTAAACGTACCAACATTTCGTGGCCGGGCTGAGCGGCTCAGAGGGTTGAGACGCCTGCCTTTTGACTCCAACTTCGCAGGTTCGAACCTGGCCCAGTCCGGTGTTATTTGAAGGTGCTCAAATACTATTCGTCAGCCTCGTGTCGGTAGATTCACTGGTACATAAAAAGAACTCCTGCGGAACTAAATTCGGGCACCTCAGCGTCTCAGAAAACCGTAAAAGTAGTTAGTGGGGCGTAAATCATTTAACATTATTATTATTATTATTATTATTATTATTATTATTATTATTATTATTATTATTATTATTATTATTATTATTATTATGAGATCATTAAGAGCTGAAATACGTGGAAGAGAATAGTAAAGTATGCGTGGTTTAGGAGGAAACAAGTTGAAATGTACGTCACGTGAGGCAACATCGGGCTCAGTATTTAAATACAGATTACTATGCGTAAGACGAGAACCAGGTAAATCTCGTGGGGATGAGTCAGCTATAACCTCGTATTGTCTATAAACATCAAACATACACATCAACAAATCTGAGAAACCTAAACATGGTTACACTTGAGAGACTTGTAGCTATTAACCTGAACGCCAGGCCGACGGTCGTTTTCATGAATAAAAGATGAGTTATCAAATTATACACAATTCACAGATCTCGAACGTATCTAAGAAGATTCCGCCACAACTACATCCTATATTTTCTTATGATGGAGCTAATAACAAATCGTAGCAGATTACGCTACTGCGTGTTATGATGATGTCGGTAGAATATACACAGACTGACAGAGCAAATGCAACACCAAGAAGGAGTGGTCAGAACTTTATGCCAATTGCAGGGTAGACTGACGTCACTGAGGTATGCTCATGATGTGAAATGCGCCGCTGTGCTGCGCACGTAGCGAACGATAAATGGGACACGGCGTTGGCGAATGGCCCACTTCGTACCGTGATTTCTCAGCCGACAGTCATTGTAGAACGTGTTGTCGTGTGCCAAAGGACACGTGTATAGCTAAGAATGCCAGGCCGCCGTCAACGGAGGCATTTCCAGCAGACAGGCGACTTTACGAGGGGTATGGTGTTCGGGCTGAGAAGGGCAGGTTGGTCGCTTCGTCAAATCGCAGCCGATACCCATAGGGATGTGTCCACGGTGCAGCACCTGTGGCGAAGATGGTTGGCGCAGGGACATGTGGCACGTGCCAGGGGTCCAGGCGCAGCCCGAGTGACGTCAGCACGCGAGGATCGGCGCATCCGCCGCCAAGCGGTGGCAGCCCCGCACGCCACGTCAACCGCCATTCTTCAGCATGTGCAAGACACCCTGGCTGTTCCAATATCGACCAGAACAATTTCCCGTCGATTGGTTGAAGGCCTGCACTCCCGGCGTCCGCTCAGAAGACTACCATTGACTCCACAGCATAGACGTGCACGCCTGGCATGGTGCCGGGCTAGAGCGACTTGGATGAGGGAATGGCGGAACGTCGTGTTCTCCGATGAGTCACGCTTCTGTTCTGTCAGTGATAGTCACCGCAGACGAGTGTGGCGTCGGCGTGGAGAAAGGTCAAATCTGGCAGTAACTGTGGAGCGCCCTACCGCTAGACAACGCGGCATCATAGTTTGGGGCGCTATTGCGTATGATTCCACGTCACCTCTAGTGCGTATTCAAGGCACGTTAAATGCCCACCGCTACGTGCAGCATGTGCTGCGGCCGGTGGCACTCCCGTACCTTCAGGGGCTGCCCAATGCTCTGTTTCAGCAGGATAATGCCCGCCCACACACTGCTCGCATCTCCCAACAGGCTCTACGAGGTGTACAGATGCTTCCGTGGCCGGCGTACTCTCCGGATCTCTCACCAATCGAACACGTGTGGGATCTCATTGGACGCTGTTTGCAAACTCTGCCCCAGCCTCGTACGGACGACCAACTGTGGCAAATGGTTGACAGAGAATGGAGAACCATCCCTCAGGACACCATCCGCACTCTTATTGACTCTGTACCTCGACGTGTTTCTGCGTGCATCGCCGCTCGCGGTGGTCCTACATCCTACTGAGTCGATGCCGTGCGCATTGTGTAACCTGCATATCGGTTTGAAATTAACATCAATTATTCGTCCGTGCCGTCGGTTTTTTCCCCAACTTTCATCCCTTTCGAACCACTCCTCCTTGGTGTTGCATTTGCTCTGTCAGTCAGTGTACCTGTTAAGGCATAAGGCTCCAGTAGAAGAAGAAGGTAACGGGAA
The DNA here is from genome assembly GCF_040414725.1 of Anabrus simplex. Lineage (NCBI taxonomy): Eukaryota > Metazoa > Arthropoda > Insecta > Orthoptera > Tettigoniidae > Anabrus > Anabrus simplex. Next base: position 181,053,661 of record NC_090266.1, read on the forward strand.
CCAAATAGTCAAGCAGTACAGAGCCGAACAAGGCTCACATTAGTGACACAGACATAAGAGTGACGTGGTAGTAGGAACTACAGTCGTAATACTAGTAATACTCTGATGTAGAAAAGAATGAATTATCACACAGTAAGGGCACCATAATTCCAGGTGGACGGTAACAAGTCTATCTCGAATTGAAAAGCACGGATTTACGAACGTACACGAAAACGCCTGTTCACAAGAAAAATTTACCTATGTTAAACATTACAGTACAACATTTTAGAGAATAAAAAAACATACAGATTGCCTTACACTAAAAGAAATTTTAAACTGTCTTATTTAAATTAAAAAACACTCTAAGCAACCTACTTAAGTTAAATGTTAACTTATAGTTCCTATTTCAGTAGTGGTGAACATAAAACTAGCATTTTATTGAATTTTATTTGAATTTTTTTAAGTGATAATGATGATGATGATGATGATTTCTGTTTTAGGGTCATCGGCTCTTTAAAACGCAAATTGTCTTCTGTTTAAATCGTAGTGATTAAGAAACAAAATTTAAACTGCCAAAACACACGCCATGAACCCAAAGCACGTGCAGGGTAGGATTGATGAACTACCGAACTGGGTTCAAGGTCAATATCTAGCGTTTAACCAAGCACGTCTTCCGTGTGTTGTGTTCAGCTTTCGCCACGTACAAGGCACTCGCGCACTGAAATCCTCGTTTTATAATTTTTGTTACTGGTACATCAATTTCTCTGCTCGGATTTATGAGGAAATCGAACTATCGAGACTCAAAATACTATATCGGTTCTCTACTGTACTCCCAAATCATTACACTGCAGAAATGGCGTAACATCTGACATACCAAAGTAAAACTCTTAGTAATTGTTCAAAGTGATCACCCTGGGCTTCCCTGCAGGCTTCACTTCTCCGAATCCAGTTGCGACGCATTCGAGCCCAGACACCAGCGTTATTTAGAATATTCTCTGCTGCTTAAAAAATAGGTTCACAGAGGTCATCCCAAGTGGATACTTCAGTTAGATATACTTTGTTTCTCATGTCCCCCAGACATAAAAAATCCATTGGAATAAGGTCTGGAGATCTGGCTGGCCAATTGACATTTCCACATCGTCCTGTCCACCGTTGAGGAAATGTCTGCACCATCGTGTAAAATCCACGTGGTTCTGCATAGTCGAAGCGACACGTCTTCTGAAAGCTCCAGTAACGTACTGTATCTACAGGAGCAAGGTAACATTATTAAAAAGATGATAAGTCTACGTAACCGACCTCGTACTACACCCATCCAGGTACTCATTCAGAACCGGTGCTGGGAATTGCCTTGTCCTTCTGAATGAGGATATTCCACAGCCCATGAGTGGGGTATAGTGGGTTCGAACCACTCCGTCGGCAGCCCTAAAGATGCGTTTACATGGTTTGCCATATTCACACCAGGGAAATGCTGAGGCTGTACCTTAATTAAAGCCAAGGTTGCTTCTTGCCGATCCTAGCCCTTTTCTGTCCCGTCGTCGGCGAAAGACCTATCTGTGTCATGACGACCTACATCAACTTGTAATAAATGGTTATCAGCTGGTGAAAGACACTGCACCCGCTAAATGTGGTCAGGATGCACTCGCTCTTCATGCAGTGTCCTACGTATGGTCCAAGTTGGTACACCAAGGGCACGTGTTATACAAGCGTACAGTGCCCGGGATGTCCAGCTCCATGGCTAAATGTTTAGCGTGCTGGCCTTTGGTCACAGGGGTCCCGGATTCGATTCCGTGTGGGGTTGGGAACTTTAACCATAATTGGTTAATTTTGCTCGCACGGGGACTGGGTATATGTGTCGTCTTGATAATAATTTCATCCTCATCACGACTCGCAGGTCGCCTACGGGAGTCAAATCAAAAGACCTGCATCTGGTGATCCGAACTTGTCCTCGGACATTACCGGCACTAAAAGCCATACGCCATTTCATTTCAGTGCCCGGGATCATCGTTTACTATTGTCAGGATGTCTTCTTCCGCGTTTGGGGTTACACGTAGCCGTTCAGGCCGTCGCTTTTCATGGCGTGATGTAACTCAACCTGTATCGCGAATACGCTGCAGTACAGCAAGTATCTTTGCTGGATTCGGCACCCGTCGGTTGGGAAGACTTCCCCGATATTTTCATGCAGCGCGACCCGTATTCTGTTCTGCCTCACGATACACTAGCAGCATATCATGGTTTTCGTGGTTTCCATACACTGGCATTATTCAAATACTACTTCTACCACTAACTTCTACCACTACTATTACTACTATTACGAAGTAACTCGCGTACTAGTACGGACGATAATTCTCCTCTCTGACAACTGTTATTCAGGTGATGGTCAGGCAGGCAGCTCATACCTGTAATCCGGTTTCATGTAAGGGCGGGAAACCGCCTAACCACATCCCCGTCGCTAGGAACCGGCACGTGACACGCCTATTGCTTTCGTCGAACTGCTTACATTGAATATTCTCCCTCAGTGTGATGTCATTATCATGGATTTTTGGGAGACCAATTCGCCGTATGCGGAAAACCCCTGGACTTCATTTCTTAATTTTTTAATAATGTACAATATAGCTCAAACACAAAACTTATAGGATGTCCGGTTAGTCTGCTAGGCAAAAGCGTGTTAATGTGTACGTAAATCAATTTTCTTACGTCAATGAAAGAATGCATGCGATAGGATGTCCAAATGAGTAGTATCGGAAATGAGTTGTCAAAGCTCATCGAACGTTTTCCTTCATACCAATAAGGGACATGTCTTAAAATACATAAATTATACGTACCTGCCTTCCGTGCTTCCAAACGAAAAGAACATTTTTAATGGTACATTAAAGCATTCTAGCTTACTGCTGCTTTTGCAGTGCCTATTAAACGTACCAAAATAAACGTTACAAGGCTGAGTGGCTCAGGAACTTTATAGGCTCGATCCTGGTTCAGTCCGGTGGTATTTGAAGGTGCTCAAATACGCCCACTCCTGATCGGTAGGTTTACAGGCACATTAAAGAATATCCGTGGGCAAAATTCCGACACCGCGCGTCTTCATTGGGATGCAAACACCATTATTACTATTATTACTATTATTATTATTATTATTATTATTATTATTATTATTATTATTATTATTATTATTATTATTATTATTATTATTAATGTGTTAGTCTATTATTACTAACTATTATGAAGATAAATATTAATTGCCCCACTCAAACTTCGTAGCTCGTAATCTGTCAGAAAACACCAAAGAAAGTAGTGAACTCTCAAATAGTCCGAATTATTATTAATCTTATAATTTCGGAGATGTCTTCGAAATTACTGAAACATGTACTTATAAATTGCTTTACGTCGCACCGACACAAATATGTCTTACGGTGACGATGGGAGAGGTAAGTATATAAGTGGGAAGGAAGTGTTCGAGGCCTTAATAAAGGTACAGTCCCAGCATTTACCAGGTGTGAAAATGGGGGAAATAACGGAAAACCATATTCCAGGCTGCCGACAGTGGAGTTCGAAACCCACTCTCTCCAGAATGCAAGCTCAGAGCTGCGCGTCCCTAACCGAATGACTAACTTACTCTAAGCTCTAATGCCGGGATGAATAGCTCGGACTATAGATCGCTGGTCTTCAGATCCCACCTTGGCAGGTTCGATGGAGACTGAGTTCGGTGGTATTTGAAGGTGCTCAAATACGCTAGTCTCGTGTCTGTAGATTTACTTGCATAAAAAAACTGCGGTACAAAATGCTGGCACCTCGTCGTCTCCGAAAACCGTGAAAATTAGTTAGTGGAACGTAAAGACATTATTATTATTATTATTATTATTATTATTATTATTATTATTATTATTATTATTATTATTATTATTATTATTATTATTATTATTATTATTATTATTATTATTAGTAGTAGTAGTAGTAGTAGTAGTAGTATCATTATTATTAGGAAAGATCTAATTAAACGGGTCAGTTACAGCCATCATTTTACCTATCGGCACTTACTGTCCAGTAATAAGCATTCTATTACAAATACGCTGCGGCAATTCCCCAGTAGCTCTTTTTCCTTCGAGCAATGTTGACGCATGGATGCAACTACGGTTTTTTAAAATTTGTCTCATTAATAACAATTTCAGTGAATACTTATAGCCTTTTCTTACAGTGTCCACCGTTTTCATTGACCTGAAAATGTTATGAATAAGCATAGACATCTCGTATTGTCTATTGTCAGAAATTCATCGTAGACTGTCGCACTAACGATACAGAAATTTTGCGCCAATTTTTCATTTACTTATTAACAATTTCCTTTCATTTTTTCAGCTTGGATCACTGAGTAAAGCCATTGAAGTCTTATAAATCACACACAACTACACAACACTTGATTCGCATGTATGTGCTGGTACGGATCTTCGACGGCACTACAAGGATTCTGTGAACTTTTCAAACAGATTACCCTAGACCGGTTTTCGATTACAGCAAGTGGCCTGGCTTGTGAGTCAACCTCCCCTACTTGCCAAGCCTTTAGGAGAAGTGCACAACAACATATGTTAGCTTGCAATAAGAACTGGTTCAACAATCCCTATACTCTGCTACTGTACTTCCACTACACGAGGACAGAATGATATAACCGGCGTATCCTGCTACAGCTGTTCAGAATACTTCAGGTCCTGAAAATTTGACTCAGTTATGGGAAAACTTGTAGGACAAGGTAAAAAGTACATAGCATATGTTGTGAGATGTATTTTTCTTTGCCGACTTGCAAAATATCTGCATGTAAACCCCTAACACTATGTATATATAGTGGCTTTAATCCAGTTACACGTTTATTTCTTTATGTTAATACAATGTGCCAAGAAAACCTACGTTCATTAACCTGTTGTTCTCTATTACATCTCAGATGTCCATCTATTCTAGCTGAATATTTGTGATTCTAGTTTAATTATATGCGATGGGTAGATTTTCGTAATGAGTTTTCATACGTGCAACAGATATTTTCCCTATCATGTTAAATTATTGCCATTGGGTATACTATGAACCAGCTATTTTCGTGTTAGCCATTGCAAGCAGTCCGCCTACTTCGGCCGTCATGATTTCTCATTATGATCTGAGTAGAGGCGGAAAACTATAGATAGTGCTATCGATAGTTATCGATATCCACCACTATCGTCTGACATCGATAGTCAGTTGCCTATTATCGATAATCAACGATAGTTTTTTCCTTATTGGCTTATTTTTCGCGCTAACAGAAATTGTACAGAAATTGTTTGAAGTTAACTGGTGAGAAGTTTGTTCCAATTCATAGGTGTGCATTTAAGTATCTCTGTGTACCTGCGACTTAAGTGCGGACATTTTGGAAGGTGGGATTCTCCCTTATCAGAGATTGTATGTAAGTGAGAGAAGATAAGGAACATTTTAGGTCAAAGGCTTCATGAAAGCAACTGTAAAATCTGCTGCCATCTGTTGAGAATGCAGTAAAACTATTTTCCAAAAATATTACAATACCCGAGAAAATGTCTGGCGATCGCAAAATGTACACTGCAGCTGGGCGAGAATTTCTAGGGCGGTCACGTTATGGGCAAGCGCGTGCAGCCAGAGAATGTCTCGGACGTGCCACTGAAGAGATTTATGAGTGATTCCGATTTGAATTTTTGAAATTACATGGCTTGAAATAGTTGTAGGCTACTTTCTACTGATTTTTTGTGAATTGTGTTCAATAAATGTTCTATTCTTAGGCATAATGATATAATTCGTTTCACTTTTTGTAAACTATCGATTACTATCGATAGCAGAGCTCATAATAACGGAAAATATCGATGGCGATTACTATCGATAGTTCACCGCCTCTACATCTTGAATATAGGAGTCGGTAACGGCTCTCACAGTTCGCTTCGAACAGTGGTAGTGTGCGGTTCTACATTCCTATTTTTGTCGTGTGCGACAAGTACAGTAGTCCATAGTGCAAGCCTTACGGTATATGTATGGCTCTTTTCGATAGTGGGGGTGGCGGTACTAACCGTTCACCGGACATGGACGTTTCCAGTAATATTGATCATGAAGAAACAGTGCGGTCAACCAATACTGATATCCTCACATCAACTCTCGGTGGTGAACAACCTTCATCCAATATACAGTCTGACAAGACCGTTATACCCAATCCGATTTACTACTATTCAGGACATCGCGGTCCGTATGTAATCTACGTGGAGACAGCTGATGAGAAAACACTGGAAATATGCATCCCATGGCGCTTGGTAGGATCTTCTACCATAATAAAATTGTCGCTATAATATCTATCAAAGCGAAACGTGGAAAGCGCATTCAAATTCTATTTGACTCAGCTGACAATACTAACATTTTTCTAACACACCCCATTTTGACTTCTCATCAACTTAAAGCTTTCATTCCAGAGTCCAGCTTGTTTCGCATTGGATTGATTCGGGGAGTCGGTAAGAAGTTAACTGAGGAGGACTTTATCAAGTACATTGAATCACCCGTTCCTACAGTTAAAGCCCGACGGCACAGCAGACATGTGTCAGTTGATAGGAAAGCTACCTTTGTACCTACGGGAACGATAAAATTAACCTGCAAATGCCAAACATTACCAGAATTTGTTACTATTTTCCACGTAATGCTAGAGGTTCAGGCATTCATTTTTCGCCCTATTATCTGTGGGAAGTGTCAACGCTATGGGCATACAGCCAAAAACTGCAGAATAAAATACCCAAGATGCGGTAACTGCTCTAAGACTCATGAAACTTACACAAGTTCTGATTTTATATATATTAATATATATCTATTAAATTACTTAATTCTATTCCTTTACTTACAATACTTCTACAGTTCGACACTAACAATTTTATGTCATCCCTACTTGATTTCCAGTTCCCTGTTCTCTTATCACTGCTCCCTAGGCCATCCCGTTTCCCTGAATGTACCTCCGTATTGCCCTTCCAAACAAATTTCCTAACTCATACGTACCACTGCGGTATAAATGAAGGCCGTATGAGCGCAGATCCCTATCTCCTACCCCCCCATTAGGATCTAGAAATTTCACTCCCAGTTTCCCACATACCCACTTCATAGTCTCATTTAAATCCCCAATCACCCTCCAGTCCGTATACCTCCTACACAGTATACCACTAATAACAGTCTCGCTTTCTTAAACTTCACCGGTGCTGCATTTACCAGATCTCACACATCTCCAACTATGTTGGTACTTATATCAGCTTGCCTTACGTTGTTGGTCCCAACGTGAAACACTACCACCTTCTCCTTCCCCTCCTCCCCCTCTTCTACTTTCCTCAACATCTGCCTCAACCTAATTCCTGGAAAACATTCTACCCTGGTTCCTTTTCCTCCACACACTTTCCCCACGTGTCTAACGATGGAATCCCCCATTACCAGAGCCTCAACCCTACCCACCTCATTTGATCCTCTCCCCTCCTGGTCAGCCCTATCTTTCCTGATAGCTGCAGAAGCTACTTCCTCCTCCCTTTTCTCCTTCCCATCACCCTGTTCCACCTGTCTTTTCCTATCCTCTACTCTACATTTGCCTTTCCTACCTTTTTCCTTCCTCCTACTTCCACACATCACACCAACAGTTCCCTGTCCCTCATCCTCCCTCTGTTGTTCTACCTGGAGTGACTCGTACCGATTTCGCACAGACACCTGTCCTGAATTCTGATCCTGAATAGAGCCCTTAGCCTGCAATCTCATTCCCCTTATAACATTAGACCACCTGTCTTCTTCAACTCCCCCCTTTCCTTCCCCTCCCTCTTGTACACCTACTGTAACCTGTACATTGTTTGAGGGAGTCCTATCTTCCTTCCTCTCTTCTGTGAGAATCCCAATTATCACCCTCAAACTTTCCAATCCTCCCTCATACCCCTCAATGCCTCGCCACACCCACAGTTCATACACTCGCGCTCCTTAGCCATTCTTTACGGAAAAAGTGAAATTAAAAATAAAATAACTTATTTGCAAAAAATAAATGAACGGAGGAATATATTGTCTGGGATAGTACTCAAAATCACACAACAATAAGGTAATTAATGTACGACTACAATACAATACTACTTAGTCGTGCTCTATTTTTATCCTATAACTCCTAACAGGATAAACACTGCTGTTAATTACTGAATATCGAAAGTAACATACACAAGAAATACACAATTCCAAACTGCAATTATGCCTATCCTAATTACAACAACAGTATTTTTGTATGAGTTTCTACGGGTACCTCTACTACACCAGTACTACACAAATATTTTACGATAATAAAATAAGCACACTAAATTCTAATAGGATATTACTCGTACACTACTGTACAGTACACTACAGTAATTTTTAAACTACTTTCAGACGTATCCTATTTACGATACCGGTACCGTATGCCACTACTAAGCACAACAGAAATGAAATTTGCAAGAACTACTGTACTCAAAGATTACCAACGAAGCTAAATGCTTAGACAAATTATTATTAGTATTACGGTCTAATACACACTAAGAAGGCACACGAATATAGCAGGCAAGATACGGCACTATCTATACTGCAATACTATCTATACTGTATCTATACTGCAATGTATCTACACTACACTACACTCCGTTTAGTTAAATGCTTAGATAGCGAAAGGATTGCCGTACACGAAGAAAAACACGAATATAATTGGCAAGATACTATCTAATATATTATTTCTTATCTTCACTACAATTCTACTGAAATGTGATTATGTGATTATTATAGCTGGTGGATTACTATTACTTTCCCTACTCCACGGGACGGAGAATAATAGTGTCCTTAATTAGGCTTACTGAAAAATACTACGTTGTCTACAATAATTTCTGAAGTATTTCTATCAAAACTACTCCTACTACTTCAGGGACTTGAACTGCAATTACTGGGATATATGAACTTTATTATTATTAGCTAACCGCTCATAAATACTGAAAGATCGAGGGAGCGAAATATAAATTACGGATTCTTTAACTACCTACTCAGAATACAAGGTCAGCTGATTTTTATTTATATTTACTTGACTACACTACTCCCTTTGTTCACGACTGTAGCCAACAATGCAATATTTGAATATGAGGAGCGACAATAATCAATAACAGTACAACGACTGTTAACTATTACCGTGTAATCTCTTGAACTACTTTTTAAATGGAAGTTTACAGGCGTATTGTGTTTTTAATGTAGTAAATTATTACCTTCGCGATAGTTTGGACGGATATCTATACGAAATACCGGAAAAATTTCGGCTGAAGTCACGGTACTATTCCTTATGATAATCTGCCTTTGTAAGTATTATGCCAACGAACCTACAGATATTCACAAATATTTTTAAAGTTAATATTATTACCTAAAGTATTTCCTAAACCTAAATTCGAAACAAGGTACACCTAGCTAGCACACTTAACCTAGAAAACGTAATTTACTGAAGACCAACCGAATTACTTGTTATAAAATTTAAATAAATATCACTACTCCCAATTTCTACCAACAAGCACTAAACACCACTATATAAATAGCACTAAATGAATCACAAATACAAAAAATTAAGCTATTTCACTAGGTTTTAACTACTTAATCACTACAATAATGCAAGAGCTCTCTCAACAGCCAACCGTTCTCAAGCGCATCCAACAATGCCACTGTCATTTTATTCCGCTTGGGGTCTTAGGTAGCTGAAGAAGAGCTCGGTGGCATAGCTCGTTAGGTTCCTCGTCAATGCATAATGCAAATGTATACTTATGAGGTATTTTACGCAGGCCACAGTGGACTGGGTAGTCAAGATCTCTGACTGATACATTTCTCTCATGATTCTTTTTTACTTTCTCTGAATGCAGTTTAAGTTTCTTATTATATGACAGGAAATCATTAATTAACCAACTGAGGAGTTCATCTTCAGGACTAAAAGATGCTCTTTTTTGCTAGTGGCTTTACATCGCACCGACACATATAGATATTATGGCGACGATGAGATAGGAAAGGAGTTGAGTTGAGTTGAGTTGGAAGGAAGGGGCCATGGCCTTAATTAAGGTACAGTCCCAGCATTTGCCTGACGTCAAAACGGGAAACCACGAAAAACCATCTTCAGGGCTGCCGACATTGGGATTCGAACCCACTATCTCCCGGATGCAAGCTCACAGCCGCGCGCCCCTTACCGTTCGACCAACTCGCCCGGTTAAAAGATGCTCGTTTGTTCTCGTTCCTGAATATGTCCCATGTGAGGTGTTGCAGACGTTATGCGCATTGAACAATTTAATAAAACGTTCCATAAAACAAATGGCTTATTTTAAACTGTATTTGATGCTCTCGGGACAAAACCACCTCCATACTTTTCAAACCAGAGGTTGCTTCAGGGGAAGATACAATATTTTTAGCTCTTGCTACATTCATTTTCGTGAAATTTGTTGGGCAAATTATTTTCCTCGTTGGTTTCCTAATTTAAGATTTCTGAGTTTGAAGATGCTTCTCAAATGATTGCCGGTCACGGTAGCATACTTTTAAAAAAGTCCAGTGACAAATTTTGGGATCGCCCGATTCTTATGACGTAACTCGGATCAAAACTTAGGAGCAGAGGCCTACTTCGATCAGCTTGAATTCGTGTATCATGCGTAATACTTCCTCTGTATAATGTTTCGAACATTGAACATTCACTGGAAATTGTGAAACGAAATTCCACTACTTCTAATTTCTCGTGAATAAACCATGACTGGAACTGCGAATGCTTAACATCAGACAAATACGTAATACATTCACAACCAACTCATTTAATGAACACGTTTAAAGGCGCGAGCCTGGTAGACAGTGGGCAAGAAAGCGATCCTAGCAGCCCGGCATTGAACTTCAGTGGAACCACTTCCATAGCGTTTTACGGGCTCTATTTCCAGGCCTTGTATTATAAAGGCCGGTCTCCACTGGTTAACATTTAACAACAACATGTTAAATGTTAAATGTTAACTGGTGAGACTATCAACGTGTTCAATGTTTAAATGTTGAATACTGTTTCATTTACCATTGTGTCCACACTTAATAAACATGTTAAACTTGACTTTATTTGTTTACGTATAGGCCCTAAGTAGTTCATCATATCAATTTGTGGTAATACATTTAGTTGGTGTCTGTTATTTTCAAATAAGGACAATGGACTCAGATGAAGAGGATTTCGCCCTTTGTTATTGCCACTGTTGCTTCTTGTTATGACTTAGAAATGCAGTTTTATTAGACACATTTCCTCCCCTCATCCTGCTCATTGCTTCAAAAGCAAACCACTTTGAAGTATAAATTTCGTCCGCTCCCGCACCCGACTTCTGATTTTTTGTAATACTCGACTCTACTGGAGCGGAGGGACGCTAGATTTTTTAATGCACTCGCGGAAACAATTATAGATAATATAGAGTTCCTGGAAACTGTCGGCTTTCTTCGTTTTATCTCTGTATTCCTTTGATGAGGCATCCCGTAAACAAGGCCTTTCTATTATATCATTAATTAAGTCCAAAGTAATCTTCCTCCACTCCATTTCTGACTGTCAATTTTAGTATGGTGCAGAGAGAACGACATACGTGCCCGTACCGGTACTGTATTTGTAGCTTATAACAAAGAGAATGAGTGTTGCGGAGTGTTGTAACTATAGTCCTACTTCACGAGAAGCACGTCGTTTGCGTCCTTTGGCTATCTGTTGACATGGAAACGGCAAAGATTTTGCCGAAGCTGTGCCAACATCTCACGAACAACGACTTGACTTGACATGTTTTCCACTTGGAGTGGTAAACACGCCAACATGTTAAAAGTGTTAACCTCAACATTCTGAGTTAACATGCAAAGTCAATTGGAAGACACAATCACAATATACATGTCAATTGTAACATGTTAAATTTAACATGTTGGTGTTAAATTTTAATCAGTGGAGACTGGCCTTATCGTAGGCAACGGCTTAAACCAACGAGCTAGAATAACATAGAGGGGCTGTATACCTGACATCAGCGCTCCCTGCTTGAAGCAAGTTGATAAGGGGCAGCCATGTTAACGGTTGTCAAAACAAAGCGAATTGGCGCGAGAGCATATGTTGAGGTGACAGGGAGATCGTGCATGCCAATTTAATTCCCTAAGTTTTAAGAAGTGAAAAGATAGATTCTCGCTTTCAAGACTGCCAGCCGCAAGCTCAGCGTATGGTTGTACTAATCGGAGTAATAAAACCAAGGATATATCGTACTTTAAGTAAGTATTACTGAATTATAGCCGAGATTCCTTTTTGTAATTTCTGTTTGTAATTAAATCCATTTTATTGTTTACTTAGCGAAAGTACGGATAGCCACGGTAATTATTTGTCGAATTTTGTTTCAGATTTCGTTTAAAGAACAAGGAATTAACTGAACAATGCGTTGTGAGGGCGAAAAGAGGTAAATGGTATCCCACTCAATTCAGTTGCTTATGCTCTGTACATTTCCAGCCCTATTTAATTTTCATTCACATTTACAAATAAAGGAAATGGAACGTAACCACAAAAAATCACTTATTTCTTTCAAACGTACACCAAGTATGATAAATACATCATTTTACTGCTATTTTTGAAATGTATACAGCCTTTATTGTAGATGTCTGTTGCCTTGGTTTTTAAAACTATGCCACACTTCATAATAGACAGCTTTCAAGCTAGTAATCCCAGTATGATATGGTAATGGGAGAAACGTGATATCCCCCCTATATTATAATAAATAATTACACTAAACGGTTATTGTGGTAAAGTATTCAATGGCCGCCTCTGTGGTGCCCTGGTTAGCGTGAGCAGCTGCCACTCCTGGAAGCCGGGGTTCGATTCCCAGCTCCGCCACGAAATTTGAAAAGGGGCACGAGGGCTGTAACGGGATTCTATCAGCCTGGGTAGGTCAACTGAGTAGAAGTGGGTTCGACTCCCACCTCAGCCATCCTAAGTGATTTTCCGTGGTTTCCCACTTCTCCTCCTGGCAAATGCCGGGATGGTACCTAACTTAAGGCCACTCCCCCCACAAGGCCCCTGTTCAGCATAGCAGGTGCTGCCCTCCTTCACAGTTGTATCCCCGGCCCAATGTCTCACGCTCCAGAACACTGTCCTTGAGGTAGTAGAGGTGGGATTCGTCGCTGAGTCCGTGGGAAAAACCAACCCGGGAGGGTAAACTGATTAAGAAAGGAACACAGTACTCATGAGGATGCAATAATTTTAAAAATATTAACAGAATGAGGTTTTAACCTACTATAGGTCCCTAGATTTTAAGGTTTCCTGTCATAAATATTTATGTCCATCGTTTTTATTCTAATTTACGCTTAACCACAACAGCCAAGCAGGGTAACGCTCTTGTTCCGATTTCGAGGCCTATTCGTATGTCACTGTGCGATGATTTCGAACTACCCTACAATCAACTGATTGTGATGTTTGCCTCGTGCCGCAATATGATGAAGTGGCGGTATTCGCTTTCATGCTTCAAGCTTTCGGCAGCGGACTTTAATTCTCCCACAGCGATTCTAAAATGAGCATTTTCTACACTTTTCGTCATTTAAAGGCCATGCCGCCTTGCTTGTGTGACAACAGGAAACATGGTCGGAGGAGCTATATCAGATGAATGGCGAGTTGCTATAGTAGCCCCTGTGTATAAAGGAAAGGGTGATAGACATAAAGCTGAAAATTACAGGCCAGTAAGTTTGACATGCATTGTATGTATGCTTTGGGAAGGCATTCTTTCTGATTATATTAGACATGTTTGTGAAATTAATAACTGGTTCGATAGAAGGCAATTCGGTTTTAGGAAAGGTTATTCCACTGAAGCTCAACTTGTAGGATTCCAGCAAGATATAGCAGATATCTTGGATTCTGGAGGTCAAATGGACTGTATCGCGATTGACATGTCTAAAGCATTTGATAGGGTGGATCATGGGAGACTACTGGAAAAAATGAGTGCAATTGGACTAGACAAAAGAGTGACTGAATGGGTTATTATATTTCTAGAAAATAGATCTCAAAGAATTAGAGTAGGTGAAGCTTTATCTGACCCTGTAATAATTAAGAGGGGAATTCCTCAAGGCAGTATTATCGGACCTTTATGTTTTCTTATATATATAAATGATATGTGTAAAAGAGTGGAATCGGAGGTAAGGCTTTTTGCGGATGATGTTATTCTCTATAGAGTGATAAATAAGTTACAAGATTGTGAGCAACTACAACGTGACCTCGAAAATGTTGTGAGATGGACAGTAGGCAATGGTATGTTGATAAACGGGGTTAAAAGTCAGGTTGTGAGTTTCACAAATAGGAAAAGTCCTCTCAGTTTTAATTACTGCGTTGATGGGGTGAAAGTTCCTTTTGGGGATTATTGTAAGTATCTAGGTGTTAATATAAGGAAAGATCTTCATTGGGGTAATCACATAAATGGGATTGTAAATAAAGGGTACAGATCTCTGCACATGGTTATGAGGGTGTTTAGGGGTTGTAGTAAGGATGTAAAGGAGAGTGCATATAAGTCTCTGGTAAGACCCCAACTAGAGTATGGTTCCAGTGTATGGGACCCTCACCAGGTTACCTGATTCAAGAACTGGAAAAAATCCAAAGAAAAGCAGCTCGATTTGTTCTGGGTGATTCCCGACAAAAGAGTAGCGTTACAAAAATGTTGCAATGTTTGGGTTGGGAAGAATTGAGAGAAAGAAGAAGAGTTGCTCGACTAATCAATCAATCAATCAATACTGATCTGCATTTAGGGCAGTCGCCCAGGTGGCAGATTCCCTATCTGTTGCTTTCCTAGCCTTTTCCGAAATGATTTCAAAGAAATTGGAAATCTATTGAACATCTCCCTTGGTAAGTTATTCCAATCCCTAACTCCCCTTCCTATAAATGAATATTTGCCCCAGTTTGTCCTCTTGAATTCCAACTTTATCTTCATATTGTGATCTTTCCTACTATTATAGACGCCATTCAAACCTATTCGTCTACTAATGTCAATCCACGCGATCTCTCCGCTGACAGCTCGGAACATACCACTTAGTCGAGCAGCTCTTCTTCTTTCTCTCAATTCTTCCCAACCCAAACATTGCAACATTTTTGTAACGCTACTCTTTTGTCGGAAATCACCCAGAACAAATCGAGCTGCTTTTCTTTGGATTTTTTCCATTTCTTGAATCAGGTAATCCTGGTGAGGGTCCCATACACTGGAACCATACTCTAGTTGGGGTCTTACCAGAGACTTATATGCACTCTCCTTTACATCCTTACTACAACCCCTAAACACCCTCATAACCATGTGCAGAGATCGGTACCCTTTATTTACAATCCCATTTATGTGATTACCCCAGTGAAGATCTTTCCTTATATTAACACCTAGATACTTACAATGATCCCCAAAAGGAACTTTCACCCCATCAACGCAGTAATTAAAACTGAGAAGACTTTTCCTATTTGTGAAACTCACAACCTGACTTTTAGCCCCGTTTATCAACATACCATTGCCTGCTGTCCATCTCACAATATTTTCGAGGTTACGTTGCAGTTGCTCACAATCTGGTAACTTATTTATCTCTCTATAGAGAATAACATCATCCGCAAAAAGCCTTACCTCCGATTCCACTCCTTTACTCAAATCATTTATATATATATATATATATGAAAACATAAAGGTCCGATAACACTGCCCTGAGGAACTCCCCTCTCAACTATTACAGGGTCAGACAAAGCTTCACCTACTCTAACTCTCTGAGATCTATTTTCTAGAAATATAGCAACCCATTCAGTCACTCTTTTGTCTAGTCCAATTGCACTCATTTTTGCCAGTAGTCTCCCATGATCCACCCTATCAAGTGGTATGTTCCGAGCTGTCAGCGGAGAGATGGCGTGGAATGACATTATTAGACGAATAAGTTTGAATGGCGTTTATAAAAGTAGGAAAGATCACAATATGAAGATAAAGTTGGAATTCAAGAGGACAAACTGGGGAAAATATTCATTTATAGGAAGGGGAGTTGGAGATTGGAATAACTTACCAAGGGAGATGTTCAATAAAATTCCAATTTCTTTGAAATCATTTAGGAAAAGGCTAGGAAAGCAACAGATAGGGAATCTGCCACCTGGGCGACTGCCCTAAATGCAGATCAGTATTGATTGATTGATTGATTGATCGTTCTATTAGGTTCACCCAGGCAGCGCTTCCGCCTCTCCATGTTATTCTAGCTCGTTGGCTTAAACACTCTGCTCGTAATGAATGGCGAAATGAATGGAGAAGGACTGCACAAGTCAAAGGTTCCTTTTATTATCAACTACAAACCACTATCCCGGTGAAGCCATGGTATATGAGAGGATCATATTCCAGAAGACATATTACAAACATTATTAGGTTACGTTTTTATCATACCCTCACGCCTCAATATAAATTTCGGTTCTATTTAACGCAGGAGCCAACCTGCCTGTGTGGTTCTCGAGATGGAGATGCAAATCGCCTACTTTTTCAGTGTCCCTTATATGTGACTCCTCGTAGAAAGCTTATTAGTAGTCTAAAGCGACTTAAGCAGGTTTTTCCAACCAGTGTTTTTTGTTTGCTATGCAATCCTTCTGCTGAGATCATCAGAGTCATCAATACGTTTTTGGATGAAGCAAATATTGTGTTATAAAGTTCTATGTAGTGTGTGGTGGAGATCGTATTCATACGCTTCTAATTTCATCGGGGCTGATTGATCATATTTGTGGAGTATTCAGTGAGAGTGATATAGTGGAATACAGTAGAGTGTGTGCCTTTCAAAGAAGCGGCTTTTAATGGTTTGAAGTGTTCATTTGTACCATTGTTATTCAGCAAGTAAGGAATTATAGAGTGTTATAGTGGAATACAGTGGTGTGTATCCCTTTCAAAACACAAAAACGGCTTTTCATTGATTGAAGTGTTCAGTTGTACCAGTGTTATTCAGCAAGTAAGGGATTATAGACTGGGTGAAATATCTGCGATAAAAGCCCATAAAGCATCACCACCACCACCATCGCCCTCTACTATGACTGCGCTAATAGCGTAGTCATAGTAGGGGGCGATGCCGCCACCAACAACAACAATCACTGTGACCAACTGACGAATTTTCATTCCTTAAACTATCTGGGGACTATTAGCGTCGTTGTGTTACTGAATATGTCGAGTTCCACACGTGTTGCTGCATTATTGTTGCTTGTCCCAAATATCAAGAAGAAGAAGATTGTTGATTGTCAGATGTGGTGTGGTTATATGACATTATTTATCAACAAGTGGAGGGTAATCGGGCGGTAGTTTGGGCTTACGTTGAGTGGATTGTTTACGAAAGGTATGTGCATGCTGCTGCTAGCTTTACACTTATTGCTTTAGATGTCATGTATACGGTTCGGTTAGCCCGTCTTCTTACGTGAATTGTATTCTTCTCGTATTTGTTTCAAATTACAAATTTCGGTAGGAAAGATTCATTTCAAAATTTAACTCTGTTTTATTGTATCGGAGGTGGTGCGCAATGTAAACTGATTTCAGGATGACGATATTGGAAGAGAAACGCCTTTCTCGACCTTCCCTTATAGTGTACCATATGCATTATGCAGTATGCTCTCTTGTTGAGTTTAGGGTAAATGTATGAAATCTTAGAAATTCACGATCTCTAGGATGGACGCTTATTTGGAGAAATGCCTTTTCCATGTCTACAATCACTGCAATATCATTTTCTCTGAACTTCAGTAATGAACTAGGAATCAGCTGTATAAGGTTAGGTCCTTTCTCAATACGATCATTTAGAGACGGGGCGTTCCTCTACTTCACAGAGGCGTCAAAAACGGGTCTTATCTTGGTGGTGCATTCCCTTTCAAGACAGGTCAATATGCTAAATAGTGTCCGCCATTCGCTACATGTTCTTCGGGTATCCTTTCATTAATTCTTTGCTCCATCAGTCTCGCAAGACGCCATCGTACCCCTCATAATGTCGTTTATCTTGTAGTTTCCTGGTGACTGTCACCAATCTGCACTGAGCTATTTCGCTGTTATCCGGAAGAGGTGGATGTTGTTCCCTCCAAGATAGTACCTGTTGTCTTCATTCAGTCTCACAGTCTCAAGGAAATTATTCTTAACTCGTTCATTTTTTTCGATAGTAGATTCCTTTTCTGCAGGATCAATAATTCCAAGAATTTCTAAGTCCCAGACCTATGAAATTTTTGTTTGTTTTGAAAACATCGATGTCACCAACAGTGACGCTGCATCCTTCTAGGTTTATTACTTATAATTTTTCCCGTTAGTGTCCACACTAGAACAGTCTCAACTAGAACTAGACCACATTTTAGTGATGTGTCCTCCCAGTAAGCAATTCACCTGTGACATTTGCTCCCAGTAGAATCTGTATGGGTCCTCGGTCTTGTACATCTGTTAAACAAATCTTCAGATCCTTTATCTCATCACTCCAAGTACCATTCCTAACATATGGGATGTCTTCGCAAATTATTTCTTGGAATAGTTTCCCTCTAATCTCCTTTAACTTATATTATAACTGTCATGCTTTGCCTTTTGGGCACATACTCTCCCAAACAAAGAGTGTATTAGAGTTTCCTTTCCGATTGACTGGTACCCCATTTGTTCAGCTTCGCCACGCACAATGTAAGATTTAGTAGACCCAGTATCAATGATTGCTTGCACTGTTTTTTGTGTACCCTTTCCCATAACAACAACTGCCAGGGTTTGTTAATATACCTCAGGAGAACAAGAGACGTTAGTGTCACCATAAGACTTATCTGTGTCAGTGTGGTGTAAAGTAGCTTGTAACAAGAGACATTAGCCATAGTCTTATCTACACGAGTGGCATCCTCACTAATCGACATTCTTTCTCCCTCAAAATTATTGTTGGGAACACTTTCTTTGTCTTTGTTATCAAGTTTATAACACATTTTCCCACCACAAACAATACATCTGATAATGAATTTACAATCTTTACTTTGATGACCTCTCTGTAAACAATTAAAACAACAGTGCTTGTTACTCAGGATTTTCCTTCTTTCCTCTAGAGTCATTTGTTGAGCTTTAATGCATTCTGAACTTGCATGAGGTTTGAGACAAAACAAACACTCCTGTCTTTTAGAAATATCAGTAGACAACAAAGGAGAAGCGGTGGGGACATTTGGTTCAGAGGCTTCACTTGGTTCTTTGCCTCCCTTAATCTTGTGCCCTTGGGACGTACTAATGTTGAACCCTTTCATTCCTAATGAAGTCAGTCAGTCAATACTGATCTGCATTTAGGGCAGTCACCCAGATGGCAGATTCCCTATCTGTTGTTTTCCTAGCCTTTTCTTAAATGATTTCAAAGAAATTGGAAATTTATTAAACATCTCCCTTGGTAAGTTATTCCAGTCCCTAACTCCCCTTCCTATTAAATGAATATTTGCCCCAATTTGTCCTCTTGAATTCCAACTTTATTTTCATATTGTGATCTTTCCTACTTTTAAAGACGCCACTCAAACTTATTCATCTACTAGTGTCATTCCATGCCATCTTTCCGCTGACAGCTCGGAACATACCACTTATGATACAAATTCTTATAATTTTTGTTAAGTACCACCTATTCAATACAATAATGACGTAATAAAAACGTACATATTTATTAAGTTGTTAATATGGTACATGTTTCGCTCCTTTTTGGTGAGCATCATCAGCCAGTTATCATTTACTTAAGGTTATATAAGATCGTGAAACTATTCTATTGGATTAAATTATGCTTGTAATCCTGATTGACAAATCTTATAATATTTTACAAGTCATTTAACAATAATAATAAAATGTTCATAACATAGGCAATTATCAACTGTAAAAAAATTGTTAATATAGTTAACGAAGTTTCAACGACAGTCACCTGAATACTGGATACTGGCCGCATTTAATCGATTGCAACTATCGAGCTCATTGGATTTTCTGTATTCTTCTTCACCAGCAGACAGATTTCACATTCTCTATCCTACGCCTAGAGATACTTAATTCACTACTGTGTCATTGAAAACACGCACATGCGTAACATTTCCTGAATTCAAAGTCGTTTTTGATATAGTCTATTATGGATCTGGTGCCCCCACCCTCCCATGTGTAGCGGTAAATAGCCTTATTGTTGAATAATGTATTGGTAACTGCTAACAGAGATGTCCAGTAAATGCTTCACATTCCTTTTAGCTTCCATATCTTCCTCACATTTATCCATCACCTTGCATCCTTCAGTTTTTTTCCATCTTTCGTTTGGAATCATCCATTAGCACTATGTCTTCCTTGCTGTTGACGCTGATTATGACGTTCATGAAGCTTGTCAACTTCATCCTCACCTGTAGCCTTACATTGTGACTACTCAGTATATGGTGGTAATTGGAAAAGGACTGACAAGAAGGTCCATCAATGAATTCTCGTCCTAATTCCTCCAGCTGCGATATGTGCCAATATAGTTTGTTCCTTTATGTGCCTGCCAGAAACTACGTTGCGTGCAATTCTATTCCTGATGAACAGTCCTACCGTGCACTCTCCTCTTCCCTTTTTAACATCTGTTAAGAACACTTTGTAACCTCCTATCTCTTCCTTGTTTTCTCCACTTACCCAAGTATCATTATCTCGTAACACATCCAGATGCATCTTCTTTGCTGACTCAGGTAGTTCTACTTTCTTTCTTCCATAACTTACTTAATTCCTGTTGTTCCTAGTGGTACATAGGGCATCAACAAAGCATCTCCATCTCGTCCTGTTGACAGCCAGCCTCTTTACCTCACTCCAGGTCTTGCCTTCTTCCATCGCTTCCATGTGAACAGATCTTTGCCATGTCTGCTTCGGTTGCCCTCCCTTCCTTTTACCCTGTGGGTTCCAGTCCAGCGCCTCTCTCTTAGTTGCTTCATTCCCCTTCCTCACTGTTTGCCTGATCCATCTCCATTTCTGCTGCTTTATCTGTTTGGCCAGCTCATTTTCTCCTGTCCTACTCCAGAGTTCATGGTTGGAGGTTACTTCCGGCCTTTGCTAACAGCAGTTAACAAAGGTCTGCAACTTGGATGTAATTACTCCAGTCACTTTCCAAGTCTTGGACCCATATAATAGAACAGACTTGCCATTACTTCGGAAGATGCGGAGTTTGGTTCTGATAGATATTCTCTTGTTCTTCCACACCAGATAAAGCCGAACAAAGGCACCATTTGCTTTTTGAATGCGCTGCGAGACATCTTGTGCATTTCCCCCATCTTTGGCAACTACACTGCCCAAGTAGGTGAAGCTATCCACATCCTCAATAGATTCACCATTGAAGACAAATGGGTCTGATTTGTTGGTGTTAATCCTTAGGGCCTTGGACTTCTTTGAGTTGATCATTAGTCCCACCTTTTTCTCTTCGTGTAACAAATCTTTGAGCTTTGCTTGCATTTCCCCAAGAGAGACAAATCATAAAATTCCAGATCTTCAAGTTTATTGATACCACATTTCACATTTCGAGTCACGCTCCACATTACCGCGTCAATCACAACCCAGAACATAGTTTTATTTCTATTTGCTTTACGTCGCACTGACACAGATAGGTCTTATTGCAACGTGGGACAGGAAAGGCCTAGGAATGGGAAGCAAGTGGCTGTGGCCTTAATTAAGGTACAGCCCTAGCATTTGCCTGGTGTGAAAATGGAAAACCATCTTCAGGGGTGCCGACAGTGGGGTTCGAATGCACTATCTCCCAGATGCAAGCTCACAGCTGCGCGCTCCTAACCACATGGCCAACTCGCCCGGTCAGGACATAGTTGGCGACAGGCTTGATGAACTCCTGAACGTACAGATATGGGCTCAGATATACGCCCCCCATGAATGACTCTACATGTGTAATCACGGTACGTTTCCCAAATGAGATCTCGACAATTTGTGCTGGCACTCCATAACTCTTCACTTCCTTCCGCATGGCTTCTCTGTTGATCGAGTCAAAAGCTTTCTCAAAGTCAACGAACACTGCGTAGAGGCGACATGACCATTTGGCACACTGCTCCAGAATTATCCTCAAGGTGTTTATTTGGTCGATGCATGAGCGATTTGGATGAAAGCCTGCCTGTTCTCGTCGGAGCCTTAAGTTGACATACTCTTTAATTCTGTTCAGAAGAATCCTGGTGAAGACTTTGCTAAGGATTGAGAGAAGCATGATGCCCCTCCAGTTGTTACAATTAGACGTATCCCCCTTTTTCGGCAACTTCACCAACAACCCACATTTCCAGTTTGCTGGCATTTCTCCAGTAACCCATACCTTCTCAAATAGAGGCTGCAGTATATTGGCAGTGGAGTCCATATCAATCTTCATGACTTCTGATGGAATGTTGTCAAACTCCAGCACCGAGCTCGATAGCTGCAGTCGCTTAAGTGTGGCCAGTATCCAGTATTCGGGAGATAGTGGGTTCGAACCCCACTGTCGGCAGCCCTGAAGATGGTTTTCCATTTTCACGCCAAGCAAATGCTGGGGCTGTGCCTTAATTGAGGCCACGGACGCTTCCTTCTCACTCCTAGCCCTTTCCTGTCCCATCGTCGCCGTAAGAACATTCTGTGTCATTGCGATGTAAAGCAGCTTGTTGTCAAACACCAGCTGCCTTACCGATATGCAACTCTCTCAATGCCTTCTTGATTTCTTCTTCTGTTGGAATGCAGGTTTTAATTCTTGGGTCAGGCTGAATTTCTTCTTCTTCTTCCACCACATCTGACTGGTCTTCTATGGAGCGGTTTAGAACTGCAGAAAAATGTTCCTGCCATCGTTTGAGTTGATCCTCCGGGTTACTTAAGAGGGTTCCACTTTGGTTCTTGACTGGACAGTTTTTCTGCATCTGCTTCCTTGCCAGAATTCTGGTGATGGTATAGAGTTCTTTGAGATTTCACCTGTTGGCTGCCTTTTCTGCCTGTTGAGACAGGTCATCCATCCAGTTCCTTTGATTCCTCCTCAAACTTGTCTTTACTTCCCTATCCTCTGCAGCATATTTTGATTGCAGTTCTGCCTTTCTTGCTCTTGCCTTATGTGTTTATTGCCTTTTATCTCTCTCCTCTCTCTAATGATTTCCCATGTCTGTTCGGTCATCCAGTCTTTTTTCCTCCTATTCTTAAAACCCAGGATATTTTCACTTACTTCCATAAAGGCAGATTTAATCTTCACCCATTTTTCCTCAATAGTTTCATCCTCACCCTCAGTGAGTGTCTGAAATCGATTCTTTAGTTCTATCTTGAAGACATCCTTCACCTTACTGTCATCCTTTAGCTTTCCAACATCATACTGCTTCCTTATCTGTTCTGCCGTCCGTTTCTGTGCCTGGATCTTCATCCTAAAGGTAGCTACAACAAGATGATGATCGCTACCGATGTCTGCACCTTTCTTATTCCTCACATCGGAGAGTGAACGCCTCCACCTTCGTCCAGTTGCCACATGATGTATTTGTTTCGCTGTCAAGTGGTCCGGTGATACCCAGGTTAATTTATGGCAGTCTTTATGTGGAAATACCGTACCACCAATAACCAGATCATGGTTGGCACAGAAGTCCACAAAGAGCTGTCCATTCTCATTTTGTTCTCCTAGGCCATGCCTTCCCATGATGTGCTCAAGTCCTTCATTGTCCAGGCCCACTTTTGCATTCAAATCTCCTCCAACTATAATAATATCCTTCCTCTTCTGTTTCTTAATCGTGCTATTTAGATGCATATAAAATGCCTCTTTGTCTTCTTCCTGTGTTGTCTCAGTGGGTGCATAGCACACTATTATCACAACATTTCTGATATTGGTCTTGAAATGTGCCACAATTATCCTTGCCGACACTGGATACCACTCTACAAGGCTGCTCTTTGCCTCCTTGTCCATCAATATGCCCACATCTTCACAACTCACTCCATCGCCTCAGGTCTTCAAGAATATATAAATGTAATTCCATCATGGGTGGTCAATTCCCCAAACTCACTCCATCTCACCTCACTTAATCCTAAGATGTTCAGGCCATAACTGTCCATACATGCCACTGTCTGTCGTGTCCGATTCGTTGGCTGAATGGTCAGCGTACTGGCCTTCGGTTCAGAGAGTCCCGGGTTCAATTCCCGGCCGGGTCGGGGATTTTAACCTTCATCGGTTAATTCCAGTGGCCCGGGGACTGGGTGTTTGTGCTGTCCCCAACATCCCTGCAACTCAGACACCACACAACACTATCCTCCACAACAATAACACGCAGTTACCTACACATGGCAGATGCCGCCCACCCTCATCAGAGGGTCTGCCTTACAAGGGCTGCACTCGGCTAGAAATAACCACACGAAAAAAACCTGTCTGTCGTAGTCTTCCACTTTCCCGCAGAATTCTCACATTCTGTAACCCAATTTTTGTTATCTTTTTAGAGCCAAAAGTCGTCATGTTTTTAGATCAGTCCGGTTTCTCTTTGTTGATTTTCTGTAATGGTCTAATTTAAGGTTGTGCGAGTTATTGGCCCACAGCACCCGAGCCTGGTGGTGGGGCTGGCTCCTGAAGCCTCCAAGCATGCTGTTTTCTGTTGGGGTTGTCTCCTTTAGCCTTTGAAGAAACCTCTTTACCTCAAGGCAGTGGTTTCTCTCTTCATATAACCCCAAGAGGGAGGGTTGCCTCCTCCGCAAACTTTGCCATATCAAAGGTCTCCTCCTCTGCCTCAGCTCAACCATACCAACGTTGAGAATTTCCACCCATCATCATCTCTGCAACTTTCCCTTTTTTTACAAATTGGGCCAACTATAAACATCTGGTGAACTTCTTGTCAACGCAATCTTGCCGAATAAATCTAAAATAACCTACGAAATGTTGACCAATAAATATCACTGACATACGCATGCCAACGTCAAGTAACTTTTGTCAAGCAATTGGAATGTTTTTCCTTCATATTTTTTATACTAAGCTGTATATTTTGACTTATATCTTTTTACCATATATTTAGCAGTTATTTGACCTACATTTCAAACTTTGACTACGGCTTTAAGCCAACAACTGTCTTTTATAGTCACATGACGCCTTCATTTTTAAATGTACCTCTTATGAATCTACCA
Organism: Anabrus simplex; assembly: GCF_040414725.1. Taxonomy (NCBI): domain Eukaryota; kingdom Metazoa; phylum Arthropoda; class Insecta; order Orthoptera; family Tettigoniidae; genus Anabrus; species Anabrus simplex. Next base: position 181,078,695 of record NC_090266.1, read on the forward strand.
GTTTTTATGTATCAATTGTTTGTATGATATATTCTCATTGAACTGATTTCATATGCCTTCCACTATGTATTAGACATCTATTAATGACTACGGCTTTAAGCCGTACAATCTTACGACGTCCTAATTAACAAAGAACTACATATGTGTTTATCATTTTATTAGATCTATAGTTATTTCATTGAACATTTTATATGTACTACCTTTGAATCCACTAGTTTTTAGTATCATTTGAATGTAATGTATATTCTCATAGAACTGATATTTTATGCCTTCCACTATCTATTAGACATCTATTAACGACTACGGCTTGAAGCCACCTTCTCTTACTATAGTAGAATCAAACAAGCCCTATTCAACAAAGAACTACATATGTTTTTATCAATATATTTGATTTTTAGTTACTTCATGAACATGTTTATAACTAACGTAAATCTTACCTCTCTTATAATCATCAAACACATTTTTGAATATCTTTAACCAGATGCCTGGTAAAATAATAAGGTTTTTGATAATGACTGAAGATGCCTCACAGTGAGAGGCGAAACATGTCTCATCTGAATAATGTTTTAAAGTAAATGCCATGGCTGATGATGACCTAGACTAAGGTCGAAACCGGTCCCATTTAAATAGAAACGTGATTGCTACGTTTCTTTCCTTTGAGTATTGAATAGGTTGAACCTCCTTTCCAGTTATTTAATTTTTAACATCAATAATTTCAATACGGAACAATGAAATTTTTATCTTTAAACGCTACTCTTTTGTCGGAAATCACCCAGAACAAATCGAGCTGCTTTTCTTTGGATTTTTTCCAGTTCTTGAATCAGGTAATCCTGGTGAGGGTCCCATACACTGGAACCATACTCTAGTTGGGGTCTTACCAGAGACTTATATGCACTCTCCTTTACATCCTTACTACAACCCCTAAACACCCTCATAACCATGTGCAGAGATCGGTACCCTTTATTTACAATCCCATTTATGTGATTACCCCAGTGAAGATCTTTCCTTATATTAACACCTAGATACTTACAATGATCCCCAAAAGGAACTTTCATCCCATCAACGCAGTAATTAAAACTGAGAGGACTTTTCCTATTTGTGAAACTCACAACCTGACTTTTAACCCCGTTTATCAACATACCATTGCCTGCTGTCCATCTCACAACATTTTCGAGGTCACGTTGCAGTTGCTCACAATCTTGTAACTTATTTATCACTCTATAGAGAATAACATCATCCGCAAAAAGCCTTACCTCTGATTCCACTCCTTTACTCATATCATTTATATATATAAGAAAACATAAAGGTCCAATAACACTGCCCTGAGGAACTCCCCTCTCAACTATTACAGGGTCAGACAAAGCTTCACCTACTCTAACTCTCTGAGATCTATTTTCTAGAAATATAGCAACCCATTCAGTCACTCTTTTTTCTAGTCCAATTGCACTCATTTTTGCCAGTAGTCTCCCATGATCCACCCTATCAAATGCTTTAGACATGTCAATCGCGATACAGTCCATTTGACCTCCAGAATCCAAGATATCTGCTATATCTTGCTGGAATCCTACAAGTTGAGCTTCAGTGGAATAACCTTTCCTAAAACCGAATTGCCTTCTATCGAACCAGTTATTAATTTCACAAACATGTCTAATATAATCAGAAAGAATGCCTTCCCAAAGCTTACATACAATGCATGTCAAACTTACTGGCCTGTAATTTTCAGCTTTATGTCTATCACCCTTTCCTTTACACACAGGGGCTACTATAGCAACTCTCCATTCATCTGGTATAGCTCCTTCGGCCAAACAATAATCAAATAAGTACTTCAGATATGGTACTATATCCCAACCCATTGTCTTTAGTATATCCCCAGAAATCTGATCAATTCCAGCCGCTTTTCTAGTTTTCAACTTTTGTATCTTATTGTAAATGTCATTGTTATCATACGTAAATTTTATTACTTCTTTGGCCTTAGTCTCTTCCTCTATCTCGACATTATCCTTGTAACCAACAATCTTTACATACTGCTGACTGAATACTTCTGCCTTTTGAAGATCCTCACATACACACTCCCCTTGTTCATTAATTATTCCTGGAATGTCCTCCTTGGAACCTGTTTCTGCCTTAAAATACCTATACATACCCTTCCATTTTTCACTAAAATTTGTATGACTGCCAATTATGCTTGCCATCATGTTATCCTTAGCTGCCTTCTTTGCTAGATTCAATTTTCTAGTAAGTTCCTTCAATTTCTCCTTACTTCCACAGCCATTTCTAACTATATTTCTTTCCAGTCTGCACCTCCTTCTTAGTCTCTTTATTTCTCTATTATAATAAGGTGGGTCTTTACCATTCCTTACCACCCTTAAAGGTACAAACCTGTTTTCACATTCCTCAACAATTTCTTTAAACCCATCCCAGAGTCTGTTTACATTTTTATTTACCGTTTTCCACCAATCATAGTTACTTTTTAGAAACTGCCTCATACCTGCTTTATCAGCCATATGGTACACATTTCACATTTATTTTTAACTACCACAAAAACAGCTTCATGATCACTAATACCATCTATTACTTCAGTTTCCCTATAGAGCTCATCTGGTTTTATCAGCACCACATCCAAAATATTTTTCCCTCTGGTTGGTTCCATCACTTTCTGAATCAGCTGTCCTTCCCATATTAACTTATTAACTTATTTGCCATTTGTTGGTCATGCTTCCTGTCGTTCGCATTTCCTTCCCAATTGACATCTGGCAAATTCAGATCTCCCGCTACAATCACATTTCTTTCCATGTTGTTTCCCACATAGCTGACTATCCTATCAAATAATTCCGAATCCGCATCAGTGCTACCCTTTCCCGATCTGTACACTCCAAATATATCAAGTTGCCTATTATCTTTTATTATCTTTAGAAATGAGCCTTACACCTAGAATTTCATGTGTCTCATCTTTAACTTTTTCGTAGCTTACAAATTCTTCTTTCACCAGAATGAAAACTCCCCTCCCACCTTTCCTATCCTATCTCTACGATACACACTCCAGTGCCGTGAGAAAATTTCTGCATCCATTATATCATTTCTCAGCCATGATTCAACTCCTATTACAATATCTGGTAAATATATATCTATTAAATTACTTAATTCTATTCCTTTCTTTACAATACTTCTACAGTTCAACACTAACAATTTTATGTCATCCCTACTTGATTTCCAGTTCCCTGTTCCCTTATCACCGCTCCCTAGGCCATCCCGTTTCCCTGAATGTACCTCCCTATTACCCTTCCAAACAAATTTCCTAACTTATACGTACCACTGGGGTTTAAATGAAGGCCATCCAAGCGCAGATCCCTTTCTCCTACCCGCCCATTAGGATCTAGAAATTTCAATCCCAGTTTCCCACATACCCACTCCATAGTCTCATTTAAATCCCCAATCACCCTCCAGTCAGTATCCCTCCTACACAGTATTCCACTAATAACAATCTCCGCTTTCTTAAACTTCCTACGTCAACCGTACGCTAATTTGAATATTCATTGTTGTTATTAAGTACATACTGGCAGCGGCTGGTGAGATAGGAACTGATCCACTGGATTGCACTCGCGGAGAAATTAAAACCGTTTAATTTGGATATGTCTCTGTCAACAGTATCGAATGCTAGAACTGTCAGTTTTTTGTTGTAAGTCATTGGTCACGTGTGTTAATGCACCGCAAGTGCTGTGTCTCAGTCTCAAGGTCGGTCAAATACCGTATTTTCAGAGGCCTGTAAGCCACTCCCAGCAGAATTTTGCTCTAAACAGTGTTATCTGTACAAAAAAAAACTCCGGTTTATGTTCATACTGTGGAGGTGAATGGCTAATTACTTGAGGGTTGAGGTCTCTAGCAACATAAGCAGCCACCCCTCCCCCCCCTTGCCTTTATCCTCACAGTCATTTCATAGAAGAAAGTACCAGTCCATGTCAATTTACCAGATGTCGGTTGGGAAGGAAATGCGAACGACAGGAAACATGACCAACAAATGGCAATTAAGTTAATATGGGAAGGACAGCTGATTCAGAAAGTGATGGAACCAAATACTGTCAAATACAGTAGAGATAATACGCGACACTTACGGATTTCGCCTTGCTAAAATGGAAGACAATTCGACGGTGGCGCTCCTAGTGACTTGACCTGAACAGATCGCGCTAAATTCAAAATCATTGGAAATGTATATACGGAAGTGGATAAATAAATTAGTCTAGAAAGAAAGTGTTATCGAGATATTGTGGATAAATGAATGAAGAATTATTTAAAAGGTTATTATTCAAAGACTGAAATTAGACACATAAACAAGATATGAAATGGGCTGCTGTGAAATGGCTTGATCTTTCATTTATGCATTACTTTTTTAGCTTTAGCATACCTGCCTGAACTTTTATGGTTGGATTTGTCTTTTTTCTCATTTAAAAAACATTTTATCATCACATTAAGACACTTGTCAATAAAAATATCAACACATTCCTTACACACATGATGCAATGAATTAACAATTAAAATCTGGACGATTTTCCTCTTAATATGAGGCCTACTAACAGAAAGAAAATCTATAAAATCCCGGCTTTAATCTGAGAAGAGGGATAAAAGAAAGAAAAGTGTGAAAATGTTGTCGATAGTGATGCTTTAAGAAATATTTACGTACAATTAGAGCAAAAATGTAACATACCCTTGGCTGTTTAGTCGAGGATTTCTAAAGTCTGGAAATGATCTGAACAGATCTTATAATTCTTATATAAGCGTAACGTCCCTTCTTTCTTCTACACCTTATCCAAATCGCTTCTGTGACATTCCAAAACCCACAGATCACACCTACAACAACACATCGGTATTGAAAGTTAACTGCTGCACTATAGAATAAAATATGTGTATTACATTTTATGCCAGTTAAAATATGAGTCGAGCAGGTCAGAAGATTATGAAGTACTATAAACATCTCTGTCACTGGAAGAATATATATGCAAACACAATATTACTTACATGCTCTTGTCACGAGGGAACCTGAAGAACGAGCGCACATTTTTCTCTACTTCGTAATTACTGCAGCCAAACACAGCACATACATTTCCCCTCATGTTGAGAGGAGATATCAAGGAATGACACACGCTACTATTTAATTACGTCAACTCACTGAAAACGCATAAATAACACCACAAACATCACACAAAAATACACGTGCTCTTATGAGAAAATCAGTACTGTTCAGGTCTATCCGCTAGAGTGAGCTCCAATAGCTGTCCCTCGATATCTCCCGCTCAGTGTCGTGTATTATCTCTACTGTATTTGATGGAAACAACTAGAGGGGGAAAAAAAACGTGGATGTGGTGCTGGTAAAACCAGATGAGCTCTATAGGGAAACTGAAGTAATAGATGGTATTAGTGATCATGAAGCTGTTTTTGTCGTAGTTAAAAATAAATGTGATAGAAAGGAATGTCTTAAAAGTAGGACTATTAGGCAGTACCATATGGCTGATAAAGCAGGCACGAGGCAGTTTCTAAAAAGTAACTATGACAAGTGGATAACGGTAAATAAAAACGTAAACAGACTCTGGGATGGGTTTAAAGCAATTGTTGAGGAATATATGAAAACAGGTTTGTACCATTAAAGGTGGTAAGGAATGGTAAAGACCCACTTTATTATAATAGAGAAATAAGGAGATTAAGAAGGAAGTGCAGATTGGAAAGAAATAGAGTTAGAAATGGCTGTGGAAGTAAGGGGAAATTGAATTTAGCAAAGAAGGCAGCTAAGGATAACATGATGGCAAGCATAATTAGCAGTCATACAAATTTTAATGAAAAATGGAAGGGTATGTATAGGTATTTTAAGGCAGAAACAGGTTCCAAGAAGGACATTCAGGGGATAATTAATGAACAAGTGGAGTGTGTATGTGAGGATCTTCAAAAGGCAGAAGTATTCAGTCAGCAGTTTGTAAAGATTGTTGGTTACAAGGATAATGTCCAGATAGAGGAGGAGACTAATGCTAAAGATGTATTAAAATTTACATATGATAATGCTATTTACAATAAGATACAAAAATTGAAAACTAGAAAAGTGGCTGGAATTGATAAGATTTCTGGGGATATACTAAAGACAATGGGTTGATAGTACCATATCTGAAATATTTATTTGATTATTGTTTGCTTGAAGGAGCTATACCAAATGAATGGAGAGTTGCTATAATAGCCCCTGTGTATAAAGGAAAGGGTGATAGACATAAAGCTGAAAATTACAGGCCAGTAACTTTGACATGCGTTGCATGTAAGCATTGGGAAGACATTCTTTCTGATTATATTAGACATGTTTGTGAAAATAATAACTGGTTCGATAGAAGGCAGTTTGGTTTTAGGAAATGTTATTCCACTGAAGCTCAACTTGTAGGATTCCAGCAAGATATAGCAGATATCTTGGATTCAGGAGGTCAAATGGACTGTATCGCGATTGATCTGTCTAAAGCATTTGATAGGGTGGATCGTGGGAGACTACTGGCAAAAATGTGCGCAATTGGACTAGACAAAAGTGTGACTGAATGGGTTGCTATATTTCTAGAAAATTGATCTCCAGTATTCGGGAGATAGTAGGTTCGAACCACACTGTCGGCAGCCCCGAAAATGGTTTTCCGTGGTTTCCCATTTTCACACCAGGCAAATGCTGGGGCTGTACCTTAATTAAGGCCATGGCCGCTTCCTTCCCACTCCTAGCCCTTCCCTGTCCCATCGTCGCCATAAGACCTATATGTGTCGGTGCGACGTAAAGCAACTTGCAAAAAAAAAAATAAAAGAAAGTTGATCTCAGTGAATTGGAGTAGGCGAAGCTTTATCTGACCCTGTAATAATTAAGAGGGGATTCCTCAACGGAGTATTATTTATTTATTTTATTTTATGCCTTTGTATGTGGCGAAGTTAGGGCTCACGGCCCTCTCTTACACTTAACCACTAAGTATAGTACATAATCACATACTTTGGTAAAATAATATTAACAGTCCCTAGGAGCTACCTAAATTTATGGAATAATATTATAACAGATTATAATTATTTTTAATGATTAATATTATCTAGCCTATCTACATCACCTAAAAATAGTTCTAAATTACGCTTGCACTCATACACACTAACATTCATACAAGCTGGTCACGTATTTAAGAGGAAATCTCGACAAGACCGTTTAAATGAGACTGTTGAAGTGCTATTACATATACTGACAGAGAGTGTGTTCCATAGCCTTGTCCCGGACACTTGGAAAGAGTGGCTGTATACAGATGAATGATTAACCGGTATCATAAGGGTAGAAGTCGCTCTGGTGTTATGTCCATGGATAGATGAGAGGAAGTTAAAATGTGAGGATAGGTATTCAGGTGTAGATTCGTTAGTTGATCAATTTTCAGTCGGGATAGCTTCTCATAATAAGGGGAAATATGTGTCCTAAAGTTCAAAGAAAATATAAATCGTATGCAAGAGTTCATTGCCCTTTGAAGTTTCATAGTTTGTTCTGCAGTTGCATCGGTTAATACTACATCACAGTAATAAATTATTGGAAAAATGAGAGTTTGAATAAGTTTTATTTTCATGCTGTGTGGAAGAATGGATTGTTTCATTTTTGGGGGGTGGAGAGATGCATATTCTTTTCTGCAGACACTTGTTATATGGTCATTCCAGTTTAATGTGTCATTCATGACAACGCCTAGGTTTTTTACAGACTTCTGAAAAGGTATAGCTTCACCACAGAGCATGAGGTTAGGCTGTTGTATGATGTTTAGCGTATTTAAAAGTCTAGATTGTCCTATTATAATTGCTTGCGTTTTCTTCAGGTTAATTAATAGGCAGTTCTCTTAAGCATACAAGCTAATTGAATTTAAAGTCGAGTTCATATGGTGGATTGCTTTGTCAATGACGGGGACCTTAAAGTGTGAGTATATCTGAAGATCGTCAGCATAAAGATGATAGTTGCAGTCGTTCAGATGAGCAGAAATGTCATTAATATAGATTAATAATAAAAGAGGTCCAAGGATAGACCCTTGGGGAACGCCAGATATCTTAGTCCTCCGTTCTGTAGTCTTCATGTTTGATACAACTCACTGTTGTCTGTTTTTGAGGTATGAGCCCAAGAGCTGAATAGCAGAATGAGCCATGTGAAGTTTTTGTAACTTGGCTAACAATATGTCTATATTTATAGTGTCAAACGCACTGCTAAAGTCTAGAAGGATAAGTATAGTCAGTTTTCGTTCATCCATAGTCTGTCTAATGTCATGCGTGATTTTGATTAGTGTAGTTGCAGTACTGTGTCCTTTCTTAAAACCAGACTGTAAGGGATCAAGTACAGAATGTTTTTCCAAGTATTTAACAATTTGTTTATGCATTATCTTCTCCAGAACCTTAGAAAGTGCTGTGAGGATGCAGACAGGTTGGTAGTCAGACGTATTGCTTGCAGGAGATTTTTGGGACAGGCACAATGAGTGCATCTTTCCATTTAATTGGGATTTTGCCTGAAGTGAGACAGGTAATAAGTAAATGTGTAAAACTGGGCAATATTATGTTGATTATGTAAGTCACGAATAAAATGGGAATTTCATCAGCTCCTGTTGCGTGAAATTTTATTGAATTAACTTCCCTTCTTACTTCGTGCTCTGTAACTGTATCAAATTCAAATACAAGACGGACTGAGGATTGTTGCCTTAATATATTGTCAATGGTCTTTTGTACTGTGGTTGTGTCAGGAGTGAGACGTTCCGTGGAGAAATATGTATTCAACTCATCAAGGGACACCTCGGAATCAGTATGCTTCGAAAGTGGTTTGCCAATACCCAGTGACCGAAGTTGTCGCCATGTGGAACCAGTGTTAATGTTTTTGTTTAAATGCTGGAAATAATTAAATTTCTCATTACGAATTACAAGCTTAATTCGGTTTTGAAGAACACGGTACTGCTCATGTACGTCAGCTAGTTGAGTCTGCTTATAGCGTCGGTGTAGTGCGTCTTGTTCTTTCATCATAGTCTTAACATCAGCAGTCAGCCAAGGACAGGGTGGACGTGTTACTCTCACAGAACGCTTTGGTGCATGTTTGTTGTACAATTCATGTAAATGGGAATTAAATATTTCCACTTTCTCCTCAATGTCACTCTTCATCATTATGTCATACCAGGGGCAGAGTTGTGCATCTTGTCGCAGTTGTATTAAATTCATCCTTTTAAAATCTCTAAACGGTACATATTTCGGTCGGTACTTCGGCACGCGAAGAGAGTATGCTAAGTATATGAGGTCATGTTTAGATATGTCAGGAACAGAGGCTTGACCGTGGTGAAGGATTTTTTGAGGGTTATTTGTTATTACTAGGTGTAAGAATGTATCAGTGGAAATACTGGAAGTATGGACGTGGTGGGTGGGTTTAAGGGGTAATATAGTCATGTCACAGGATTTAAAAATATTTTGTAGTCATAAGGCGTCGTTGTTGAGAGTTAATAAATTGGTGTTAAAATCTCCAAAAAGTATCACGTGCTCGTATGATGGTATCAGTCTAAGTAAGCTGTCTTCTAAGTCATGGAAGTCTCGCACCGTGTCAGGAGGCATATATACTACACCTACAAGTACTTTTACAGAATTGACAAGCACCTCTACAAACATATATTCAGGAGCTGTTTTTACAGCAGGAGTAGACGTGTGAACAACTTTACTCTTGAGCATTGATTTACAATATAGGGCAACCCCACCACCTCGTCTGTTCGTCCGATCATGCGTGTGAATATCATAACCCGATATGTAACCATGCTTGAGGGAATCGAACTACGGAGCCAACTCTCGCTTACAGCAGCGATATGAATTGGACTGTCTTCAAATATCATCTTCAGTTCATCGAGGTGAGCAACGATGGATTTCTTCTTTCTTGCTAGGGGCTTTACGTCGCACCGACACAGATAGGTCTTATGGCGACGATGGGATAGGAACGGCCTAGGAGTTGGAAGGAAGCGGCCGTGGCCTTAATTAAGGTACAGCCCCAGCATTTGCCTGGTGTGAAAATGGGAAACAACGGAAAACCATCTTCAGGGCTGCCGATAGTGGGATTCGAACCTACTATCTCCCGGATGCAAGCTCACAGCCGCGCGCCTCTACGCGCACGGCCAACTCGCCCGGTCAACGATGGATTGGCTGTTGACATACGCACACAACAGGGCTCGATTAAATGGCATCAGTTCCTTCTCTAACATGGTATGGGTAGAATAGGAAGGAGAAAGTGTTGGGGAACGGTCAGAGGCAGGCTGTGTCCTTCCAGACATATGTTCCGGTGAAAGGGCTGTGAAGGGAGAGTGAGGGGGGTCTGTCTTACAGAGCATTGCTGAGGGGTGAGGGAGGGAGCGAGGAGGGGGACTTTCAGTAGCACTTCTCAACTCAAGCATGCTAAAGAAATGTAAAACATCATCAATCAATACTGATCTGCATTTAGGGCAGTCACCCAGGTGGCAGATTCCTTATCTGTTGCTTTCCTAGCCTTTTCCAAAATGATTTCAAAGAAATTGGAAATTTATTGAACATCTCCCTTGGTAAGTTATTCCAATCCCTAACTCCCCTTCCTATAAATGAATATTTGCCCCAGTTTGTCCTCTTGAATTCCAACTTTATCTTCATATTGTGATCTTTCCTACTTTTATAAACGCCATTCAAATTTATTCGTCTACTTATGTCATTCCACGCCATCTCTCCACTGACAGCTCGGAACATACCACTTAGTCGAGCAGCTCTTCTTCTTTCTCTCAATTCTTCCCAACCCAAACATTGCAACATTTTTGTAACGCTACTCTTTTGTCGGAAATCACTCAGAACAAATCGAGCTGCTTTTCTTTGGATTTTTTCCAGTTCTTGAATCAGGTAATCCTGGTGAGGGTCCCATACACTGGAACCATACTCTAGTTGGGGTCTTACCAGAGACTTATATGCACTCTCCTTTACATCCTTACTACAACCCCTAAACACCCTCATAACCATGTGCAGAGATCGGTACCCTTTATTTACAATCCCATTTATGTGATTACCCCAGTGAAGATCTTTCCTTATATTAACACCTAGATACTTACAATGATCCCCAAAAGGAACTTTCACCCCATCAACGCAGTAATTAAAACTGAGAGGACTTTACCTATTTGTGAAACTCACAACCTGACTTTTAGGCCCGTTTATCAACATACCATTGCCTGCTGTCCATCTCACAACATTTTCGAGGTCACGTTGCAGTTGCTCACAATCTTGTAACTTATTTATCACTCTATAGAGAATAACATCATCCGCAAAAAGCCTTACCTCCGATTCCACTCCTTTATTCATATCATTTATATATATGCAGCTTACCTTAATTTTCTCGTACATACAGTGGACAGCTGATTAACACAAACACACACACACATTCACAACTATGCACTAAATTAAAAATAAATAAACTACACAGAATGCACATTGTTCATATGTTGCTTTCACCATATTGCCTGATTAATGATTACAATTAATTAAAGTCTATCAGGTTCCACCTTTTCAATACTAATACAATGTTGTTGGATGATATTTACAACATTATTTATTACAGTACATGTTTCGGTGCTCTATTATGTCAATAAATATTCTGTTGTATGTAAATATGTATATGTGTGAGTTAAGTATGACAATATATTGTTTAATATTTAGATCGCCAAGTTTTTTTCACACTTTCTAAATCAGCTGATGATGGTGACATAATGATTAATGATTGTAATTCCGCGAATGAGTTCACTTGGAATTTCTTGCCGGATACGTGAATGATTATCCTTCCATCTTGGCTGTATGTGTTGCGCAGTCCAAAAGTGTCTCGTGCCTTATTCAAGATGTCCTTTCTCAGCCTAGTAAGGGATTCAGTTATAAGTAGTATGCAGCCTTTCAGCTGTCGCTTAGCACGCCAAACTTGATCCCGCTGGTGGTAGCAGAGGAATTTTATTATGATAGGCCGATTACCCTCGGTCACTACGTCCGCAGTCGATCTACGTTGGAGTCCCAGTCAATGACAGCGATCGATGGAGTCCATGGACAGTTCGATTTTCAGGTTATCACGGAAAGTTTCAATGACCTTTCCATAGATGTCCTCATTAGGCGTCTCACTCACTCCATGCAGAAGGAGACAATTACGCCTACTGTACTGTTCCGCTTCGTCACTCCGAGCCTCCTGAATTTCCAGTCGTTTCTGGACATCTGCGACATTGTCTTTCAGAACAGAGAGTTCAGCACGGAGGGAATTTCGAAAAGTTTGGAAGTCCGCTTGGAGCACAGTTAAAACATCGCTGGGGTTGGTAGCACTGCCAGTGGGAACAGACATGGCTTCCTCCAGGCGGGCTTGGAATTGAGCCATTTGCTTTCTGAAGCCTGTAATTCTTTCCTTCACTTCTTTGAGGGTCATAGTTGCACACATGAATTACACTCACTCGTGATTACGACTTGCTAGTTGTCTTGCGATTTAGGCAGGTGAGTTGCGGAGCACACTTACACGCGTCTAGCTCTCAGCACCATTTATGTTTTCTTATATATATAAACCATATGAGCAAACAAGTGGAATCAAAGGAAAGGCTTTTTGCAGGTGATGTTATTCTGTATAGAGTAATAAATAAGTTACAAGATTGTGAGCAACTGCAACGTGACCTCGATAATGTTGTGAGAGGGACAGCAGGCAATGGTATGATGATAAAAGGGGTTAAAAGTCAGGTTGTGAGTTTCACATATAGGAAAAGTCCTCTCAGTTTTAATTACTGCGTTGATGGGGTGAAAGTTCCTTTTGGGGATCATTGTAAGCATCTAGGTGTTAATATAAGGAAAGATCTTCATTGGGGTAATCACATAAATGGGATTGTAAATAAAGGGTACAGATCTCTGCACATGGTTATGAGGGTGTTTAGGGGTTGTAGTAAGGGTGTAAAGAGAGGGCATATAAGTTTGGTAAGACCCCAACTAGAGTATGGTTCCAGTGTATGGGACCCTCACCAGGATTATTTGATTCAAGAACTGGAAAAAATCCAAAGAAAAGCAGCTCAATTTGTTCTGGGTGATTTTCAACAAAAGAGTAGCGTTACAAAAATGTTGCGATGTTTGGGCTGGGAAGAATTGGGAGAAAGAAGATGAGCTGCTTGACTAAGTGGTATGTGATATAGATGTTGATTCCCATAAGGAATCAGAAATATTTGTTCCGAATGAGTAAATTTATAATACCAATATAAATGGTCCGTTATTGGACATTACAAATTTTCCAGCTAATTCATTCCTGGTGCCAGCGTTTCGTCCCCGTGTGCTAGGCTAGGCTCATCAGTTGGTACCTAGCACACCTACCAAGACGCATGGCTAGTGCATACCGTGTAGGCTAATTGTAGCCACCGGCAGTGCCAATGCACTATGAGAGTCTTTGTCTCACTACCAAAAATTGATGCCTGCTTGGCCATCAGATGATATAGATGTTGATTCCCATAGTGAATCAGAAATATTTGTTTCGAATGAGTAAATTTATAATACATTTATAGATGGTCCATTATTGGACATTATAAATTTTCCACCTAACTCATTCCTGGTTACCAGCGTTTCGCCCCAGTGTACTAAGTTGGGCTCATCAGTTGGTAAATAGCACACCTACCTGGACGCATGGCTAGTGCATACCGTGGAGGCCACTGCGTAGGCTACTTGGAATCAACATCTTTATCATCTGATGACCAGGCAGGCATCAATTTTTGAAAATGAGACAAAGCCTCTCATAGTGTATTGGCATTGCCGGTGGCTCCAAGCAGCCTATGCAATGGCCTCCACGGTATGCACTAGCCATGCGTCTTGGTAGGTGTGCTAGGTATCAACTGATGAGCCCAGCCTAGCACACGGGGGCGAAACGCTGGCAACCAGGAATGAGTTAGCAGGAAAATTTATAATGTTCAATAACGGACCATTTATATTGGTATTAAGTGGTATGTTCCGAGCTGTCAGTGGAGAGATGGCGTGGAATGACTTTAGTAGACTAATAAGTTCGAGTGGTGTCTTTAAAAGTAGGAAAGATCACAATATGAAGATAAAGTTGGAATTCAAGAGGACAAATTGGGGCAAATATTCATTTATAGGAAGGGGATTTAGGGATTGGAATAACTTACCAAGAGAGATGTTCAATAAATATCCTATTTCTTTGAAATCTTTTAAGAAAAGCCGAGGAAAACAACAGATACGGAATCTGCCACCTCGGCGACTGCCCTAAATGCAGTTCAGTATTGATTGATTGATTGAACAGCTGAGCTGGAGCATTTGCTGGTCAACCATGTTTCAGACATAAGAATTGCATGGTGGTAAAACCGGGAAAGAACAAGGAGTAATTCCCAGTTTTACGGGAATGAAAGATAAAGGATCAGCAGTCAACAACAACATTTATTATAATCTTTCAGAAAAAAACAACAATAAATTATTTGAATAATTTGATCCATGATTAAATACGAAATTCAAGTGACGTACACCTAGCCTTGAGCCGAACTGACCACCGGCCGTGCACTTGATAGTGATTATAAATTGAAACTGAGAAAATTCAGAATTATCTGAATATTGCATTAAATGTGAAAGGCTGGCGCAAGCCAAACCAGTATTGAAACTTTACATAGTAGTAAATGAATATTCAAAAACATCAAATGACGAAGCTAAATAGAAACACATGGGTTGCTTTAACAATAGATTGAAAAAGACACAAAATTTAATAACGAACTTGAGGCAGACTTGCAACATTAAATTCTCCACCGGGGAGATAAAATTAAAAATAATGAAGACATTGAGCTGAAAGATTAATAGTCCAACACTGCAGTGTAAAATACAAATCCTTTTAGGTAAACCAGCTCAGTAGAAAATGTCATCTTCTAGATCAGACATGCCGACAAACGTAGATTAAAAGTGTCCATAAAAGTAAAGCAGAATGCTAACTCCAGGCTGACATTAGTGAATTTTAATAAAATAGAATTGCTGAACAGGCCAGCTGGTGCGAAGTAGAAGGTACTCGGCTTGACATAGTTTTGTTTATACAGGAGGGCAAGCCCGTGTCAACGGCCCCAAGCAGGGCGAAGTGATTACATGTCATGAGAAATGCCGCTTCCAAACACGCGGCGAGGCTTGCAGGCTGGGTGTGTAGTCCCCATGGACGTTGCTGCGAATTGACAGTTCTAGCGGGCTGCCCGAAGCAAAGTGAGGAGCCAAGTCCTCGCGCCGAGTCCTCAAGTCGAGCCTTGGAACGGAGTCCAGTGCAGAGCAGAGTGGAGAGGAGCATGTTGAGTAGCAGTCCTTAAGAAGCACTGCAGAATATTCCAGATTCAACAGGAAGTAGTGCTGCAAGACTAACAGTAGTAATTACTAAAAAGTACGCGAGGAACCTTATCATAAAATACAAAATAATGAAAAAAGATAAGTCCAGAAAGAATATTCATAATTTCCACACAATTAATAATATAATAAAGGCAAGGGAAAAAGCAGAAATAACCAATGAAAAAATAGAAAGACACAGAAGAACACATTCTCGGTACCAGAAGGAGACAAGTTACCGGTGACGCAAGCAGTCATGTGAAGGTAATGTGACCAATCAACAGGCGGCGTAAAAATGACGTAGGATAGCGAAGCGAAAGGAAGAAATAAGCAAACAGTGATCGTATGACCTGTAACATGAGTGCACGCCAAGGGGAACTTGTTATAAATCAACGAAAAATAACTAAATGTAACATAATTAAAGGTAAGCGCAACATCAAACTTTAATTCAAACAAGTAGAAAAGTACCGAAAATAGTGAGAATTGCCAATAAATCATACGTTCATGGGCGCATGAACCACATGGAACTGGCGCGAAGAAAACAGGTCATGCATTTCATCCATGCACATTTGGGATAGCAAAGACTGCACATTACAGTGACAAACATTAAGATCTCTTCGAAATTTTTGCATAGAGTAGTGCGTTTGATACGGTAAATATAGGCATACTATTATCCACGCTCCAGTCTGCATATCAGCCCAATAGCCCTAAATTTTTTTAAGTCGTTCCTTACAAACCGTCACCAGTGCGTAGTGGTAAACAATCAAAGATGCCAATGGGCCGTGAAATCATCCAGTGTCCCTCAAGGGTCTGTTCTAGGGCCCCTATTGTTTGTCTTGCGTATTAATGACATATCCTCCACACTTCAGTATTGTAGCTACAACTTATATGCTGATGATCTGCAGATATACAAACACACCACTGTAAACAATTTACAGGAAACAGTTCAGCATATTAATTCAGATATTGAAAGGTTTACTGCCTATTCTAAAAGCAACCACTTAATCCTAAATCCTCATAAATCACAAAGTATTATTTAGGAAACTCTAAATTATCACATGTATTAAGAAATGTCAATACTCCTCAAATCATCATCAGTGACATTGCTGTACTGAACCTTAAAAATGTAACTAATGTAACTAATCAATGAGAATCGGACCTGGAATGAACACGTAAGTAATGTATGTTGAAAGGTTCGTGCAGCTCTGTATCCCCTGAAACATCACAAGAATGATTTTCCTCAAAATCTTAAATTAAAATTAATCCAGCACTCCTATTCCCAATTTTAAACTTCTGTGATGTGGTACTAGTCAATCTAAATGCTGAACAAGCTTTGAGACTTCAACGAGCACAAATCTCTTGCATATGATATGCCTTCCACCTGCGACATGACGCTCCTGTTGCACCATATTTCAAAACATTGGAATGGCTGTGCATAAATGAACGAAGGAATTTTCACCTAATGACTCTTCTTTACCAAGTACTCTCGATGAACACTCCTACTTACCAATCTTCTAATTTTCATTTCCTTTGCTCATTCCATGAAATTAGTACCTGTTCTGGTTCCCTACTTGAAATTCCACTAAATCAAACAAATTCCTACAATCGTTCCTTTTTAGTTACTGCATCGAGACTCGGGGAAAACACTCCCAGAGGACATTTGGCACGTTACTTCCTCTCAAAAATTCAAATCCACCTACCGAAGGTTTTTCCTGGTATCATATAACTGAGTTGTGTGAGTCATTGTATGTTGTGTGAATGTTTTAAAAAAATCTATTATGCAGTTCAAGTATTATTATTATTATTATTATTATTATTATTATTATTATTATTATTATTATATTTCCTCTTAATATTACTGTTGTCACACTAATTGCCGTACTGATTTGTAACTTAATCTTAGTTTTTCTGTCCGTAGTATTATTTCTTTGTAGACTTATTGTATATTACCTTTTTTTTTTTTTTTACATGTTTAAATTTTATTGTTTAAAGTGGTTAAGTATAAGAGAGGGTCATGAGCTATAACTTCACCACAAATGTAAGTCAGGAATAAATAAATAAATAAATAAATAAGATAGTAGCAGCTGAAAGAGGACCCAGGTTCACTCTAGCAGCTATGTGTGTGAAGGGAGCGATTAACAGAACAGTGGGGTAAGGGGGTGGAGGTAAAAGAATGCACTTAGGCCTGCAGTCGCCAGAAGTATGTCCTTGTTGTGCTAAAAGGTATGCCAACTTCGGAAAAGAAAAGTGAAACTAAACAGAACTAACGAGAGGACTACGGTTAAATACAGTTCAAACAATACTGATTACTGTAGAAATAAAAGATTATGCGAAGCTAATAACAATGACAGAATACGCTACAGACAAATTATACAAGGTAAAACACACGAATGAGTCTAATTTTAAATTAGAGGGTTCTAACTAGCGATGTTATACTTGGAAAACAGATACCTGATGAATGCGGGAGAGAGAGAGTGAGATAGGAGAAAGAAAATGTGGAAGTTAACTATAGTGTGTAGCAGGGAGCACATTGCATCCGTCCCGCTCGGTTCAGCTCAGTTTCTCGCGTATCAGTTCGCATCACTTCGTCTGCTGCACATACCTTCCGTCTCTTTCGGAAGCTGTCAGTGAACCCGGCTTGGAAGAGCGCCTGCAGTAATGTCGAGCTCTTTGTCCGAAGACAGAGAAATTATAGACTACGAAGAAGAAAAGAGAAGGTTTTGTATACATGAAATACATTTTAAAAGGGAACACTGTGATGAATATTACCTTCACTTTCCGGACTTGCTACTTGATGAGTACAACTTCTTGAAATATTTCGGAATATTACTCTCTCAAATTTTTGAGTTGCTAAGCGTTCTACCTCAAAAAAAAAAAAAAAAAAAAAAAAAATTCAGAAAACCAGTTTCACCTTTTGAGCGACTAGCAGTAACAGTGAAGTAACTGTTGATTCCCTTTCATATTTTATTTAACAATACTACACGGTCAAAGTAATTAGAATTGTATAATACTACAAGTCAGTGTACAGTCTGTCATATTCCGTCACTAGAGCAGTTATTTTAGATTTAAGTTCAATTTGTAGCAGAGGACTAAAATATATCACTGTTTATTCCACGGTTTCATAAAACTTTTTGTCGGCAATCCGCGGGCTTTCTATCCACTTTTGCATATTTGTCAGTTAAAAAATTGCCCATCTCCTTGGCCACAGAGGTAAGTCTCTTTCTTTGCATAGAAACCGTGGACAGAGTTGCTGCATCATTATCACTTCTTGTCGATTGACTTGATCTTCTCCTTGCCATATCAGGATGTCATTTTACAATTTCAGTCAGCAGTTCTTCATTGATCATACTCATTGAACTCAAATAAAACACTTCGCCAGAGGCTCGCAAGGTCCGTCTTCCGTCAACTTTGCTTGTGAGGGCAAGCTCGATTGAACGGATGGTGGGGGAGAAATGCTGAAGCGTGCGGAACTGAAGCAGTAGGCGGCTGGACATTTGATTATACGTGAACCAAATATCCAAGGTCAACTGAACTGAACGGAACGGAAGCAGTGTGCTCCCTGCTTATTCCTACTATGAAAGCAAGGGAAGACACTATTTTCGGTACTCACATTAAAAGCACATGTAGTTCTGTATTGATGGGTAGTGATGTTTGCAGATTACAATCTAGGAATGTAGGGCCCACCATCTGCCAACTTAATTATGACATCCCCGTGATCAGTCCAAGTGTTCCTCAGTCCATGAACAGTGATGGCTGCCTTCAAAATTGCTAGGCGAGTTGCAGTCAAGTCTTCCCCTATCGTGGTAGGTATTCCTTTTAGTTGGTGCTTCCGTGCAAAAACCTCTTGCCTGGAGCGGAAGGACGTGAACTTCACAATGGTGGGTCGAGGTTTTCCAGGCACCTTTGGCCCTACTCTGTGGCTCCTGTCAATGTCAGTTTTGGTTACCTTGGCCTCCAGTTTATTGCTGAGGCTCACAACAATGTCGTCTGTGCTTTCAGCAATATCAAACAGATGTAAACTTGACCTCCTTTGGTACTGTTCCAGGGAGTCGCACTTCGCCTCAACTCCTTCTTTGAGATGTTTTATTTCTTTTCCGCGGCACTCGAGTTTTTTTGTTTAGTTCATTCACCAATTCGGCTTTGAACTGGGGACTACGCTCAAGTTATTTCACCACAATTTCCATCACCTGTCTCGCCACTGCACTTACAATAATGTCCACAAAGCGTTCAGAGAGCACGGCCTCATCCGGTGCCTTTCTTACCGCCTGTTCGATTTGGTTGGCACCACTACTGGCACTACCGCTGTTAGCTTTATTAGGATGACTACCCATTTTTAATATAATCTATAACAAACAAACCGACGCACCTGGAAGGCGTTGTCCGATTGTAAGGAATTCCGTATGCGAAGACATTCAGACCGAACATGCAAATGATTAAAGTTTCGTGTCCAAAGAATGAATAGCGGGAGCTCTCGCACATCCGAACTGCGCATGTATCAGTTGTATAAGGCACGATTCTGAAACGTATATGCTACTCTTACTCGATTCTTTACTTTCCATTTCGTTCTACCATTTATTGTAGCTATACTCACAGTAGCTGTTGCATTCGACTGTGCTATCTTAACGTCGGCTGTAAGAATGCCACGCTGAAGAATTCGTGCTCATTACGAGCAGATGTCAGGGTTTGAAATGGGTCGTGCGATCAGATTGAAAGAAGCTGGTTGGTCGAATCGAGATGTCGCTGGACATTTGGGTCGAAGTGATGCGGCGATCAGATGATGCTGGCAAGTGTGTGTCAGCAACAGCAGGCATCAGCGTCAGGTCGGCAGTGGTCGACCGAGGGCCACAACAGCACGGACAGACAGAGCGATTGTCAGAACAGTTGTCACAGCTTTGGAGTTGTCGTTATCAACAATCCAGCGTGTGACCTGCACACATGTGTCCACCGTAACCATCAACAGACGCCTGAGCGAGAGGAATTTTCGCTCGTGCTGCCCGTTACGCCGCTTACCACTCACGCCTGTTCACCGTCAAGCCAGATTACAGTGGTGCCGCGCTCGAGCAACGTGGAAATGCGCTGACAGGGGATGTATAGTCTGTAGTGACGAGTCTCGTTTCCAGCGGTGCCCTGACGACAACCGCAGACATGTTTGGAGACGTCCAGGCCAGCGTGGGGATCCTGCCTTGACTATTGCACAGCCCAACAACAGGGGTGATGGTCTGGTGTGCCATCTCCTTTGATAGCCAGACCCCTCTGGTAGTCATTCCTGGCACACTGACAGCACAGCGGTATGTTGATAACGTCTACGGCCAGTTGTGTTACCGTTCCTTCAGCGACATCCAAGACTTACTTTCCGACAGGAAAATGCCCGGGCGCACACGGCACGTGTTGCTATGAACTGTCTTCAAGCTTGCCCTATTCTTCCTTAGCCAGCTCGGTCGCCGGATCTCTCTCCCATAGAGCACATTTGGGACGTCATGGGAAGGCGATTGCGAACATCCCGGAATTTCTCCGATTTAGCCCAACAGTTGGAGACCATTTGGCACGAAATTCCGCAGGACACCATCCGGGAACTTTATCAGTCTATGTCACGTCGAGTGACAGCTTGCATCCAGGCCAGGGGTGGAGCAAGACCTTATTGACGTCGTCACTGTGTAACGCTCTAACTCTGCAATAAATTATTTGATTGTTCTGCACATTTGATCGTTTGTTTTTCTATGTCTGTTCCTCACATCCACCGATTTTTATCGCCATCGGACAATTCCTTCCTCGTTGCGTTTTTTTTGTTATACAGTGTATTATTCTGATATAAACAATGATATAGATTTACAACTGGTCTCAACTTGAACCCTGCCACAAGTTCCACAGATCAGCACTTTTCCACACCACGCATTGCTTCTGTTCACCTACGAAATTTGCTTCAACGGAGAGCCGATTTACTTGCGTGCTTCCATTGCAGAGACTTTAGTATAGGACCATAGGTCCAAGGCTTGCTTAAAATATTCTGAGCTTGGTAAATTCTGTAAAGTAGGATGCTACCCTGCTTAAACAGTGACAGTGGGAATCTCTCCTCTAACGCGTTAGGGACCTATGGTGAAATGTATAGCCCTAGCTGCCTAAGTGGAAGGAAGTCCATGACTCAAAATATGTCCAAGATGATGCAATATTATACATGAAAAATTATTTCATGTTTAAATCAGTATTTCAATACATGGAGTGCAAATTTACTTTCACCCAAGCCTGTAAGAATGTTTTATTGGTCTAGTAATTTATGTCATGGCTGCTTAGGAAAAGCAAGGATATTCTGAGAGATGGAAATGAGACTTGAATCTAATTATACTCATGCTCCTGGTTTCTGGCTAACATCGCTGAATGGAAGCGAAAGCTGAATAACTCTGGGCATCTTATTCAGTGGTAGGAGGGAAACATGCACATAAGTTGTAAGACTGATCATTAGTTAAGAAGGAAGCCATATTTTCGAGTTTGATTTGGTTAATATAACTTTAAATCTTTTCAGTCTTGCAAACAATCAACTTTATTGTCCGTATCGATGTATAACATAAATGAATACTTCACCAATAATTGTTCCACGTAATTGATACAATATATTTTGTCATAAGCAAATTCGTAAATTAGTAGTACGTATTTCGTTTAATCTTTAAACATCATCATCCAAAAGTATGTTCAGGTGAAAATCTTAAAAGAAAAGAAAAAAAGTATAAAGACATAGTCTTCATATATGCTCTTAAAACATTGTCTAGTACTTAAAAACATTGAATATGTAATGAAGGGGAGGGGGGTGTAAGGCAGGGGTGACTATATCCACTGAAAGTTTTGTTCCTTAAAAATTAAATGTAACAATATGTCCGATTTGCTGTTTACCTGGAAATTTGCCAGTAGAACCTAAAAAAAGGCTGAAAATTATGTCAAGTTCACATATAACAACCCTAATGTCTATGCAGTGACAAACTTGTTCAAACCCCTGCGGGTGGGGGACGCACATGTAAAATACACCCGCGGTATCCCCTATCTGTCGTAAGAGGTAACTAAAAGGGGCGACCTAGGAGCAGATATAGATTGCGGTTTGGTATAATGTGTTGGACCTCCTGTGGATGGGAGAGGCTGAATACATCCACCTGAATCCCTGCCTGTCTTAGAAGGTGACTAAAAGGGTCATGTGGCCATGGTCCCCTCTATTTTTTATTGTTTTTCCGAGGGTCAGTTGTAGACCATTTCAAATTGTTGATGTGCGTGTTGCTCGGAGATGGACCTCCTACGTGTGCGACTACGCTCGAAAGCCCGTATCAGCAACCAGCCAGGAAGTGGCGGGTGGGAGTGTCATTTACCTGGGCAGTAGTACCCGCCTGACAACACATGTCCCCGCACTGCCAAATGCCAGAAGGACATATTCTTATTAATTATTTTTATCTGTTTTTAACTATATGTAGTGCTCTGTACACGCTATGGGATACATGCTATTGCGGGTGACTGGAGGAAGGGAGTCCTAGTACTTATTGCCTCGGTCTTTCCGTATTAGGCATCGTCAAACATCGGACCCCGGACAGTACCGGTTATGCCCAGGTGGGTATTGCCTTGACTGCTAGGTTCGGCTACAGAGATCCCTGATCGGAGTGGGTGGCATTTCGGGCATGGCGCCGAAACAACTTTCGCCTGCCTGCTCGGGTAGTTCGCTACCCAAGTCTTTAACTTTTGATTCCCTAAGGGGGGCAACTCTTTGGGAACAAGCGCAGCGTATTAGTCTGGGTTCCAGCTTCCCTAGGTTCCTGGTTGCTACCAGAACCGATGGGCAGGATTTCAAGCTGGTTAAATCGATTCCTTTTAGTTGTCACATCGAAGGTGTATACGGTGAACTTGAGGATCTGAAGAAGATGCGCAGTAGTCGTTTGTTCTAAAGACGAGCACTGCGCTCCAAGCAGATAGGTTGCTTAAGTGCGACCACTTTGGCGAAATCCCCGTCAGAGTGGAAGAGCACAAAACCTGGAATCTGGTTTGTAGAGTTATTTTCCATCGTGATCTCGTTCTGAACACTGACGATGAATTGATGGAAGACATAAAGCACCGTGGTGTGACCCACGTCCGGCGTATCACACGCGAACCCAACGGTGAAGACGTTGCCACGGGTGCGTTTATAGTCTCCTTCAAATTGTCAGTGTTGCCAGAGAAAGTCAAGGTAACAAGCTATCGTTGCGATGTGAGGCCGTACATCCCGCCCCTATGCAATGCTATCAATGCCAGAGATTCGGACACATGGTATCTCATTGTTCGAATCAGTCTGTGTGTGGTACATGTTGAAAAGTAGCTCACGACGCGGAGGAGTTCACAACTCTGTACAAGTGCAGTAACTGCTCTGGTCTTCATTCTCCTCGAGATTGGAACTGTCCGACCTATCTGAGTGAGAAGAAGATCCAGGAGATCAAGACGCTGGACGGTCTTTCCTACCAGGAAGCGCGCCGTAAGTTTAAATCTCTGAATGCACCGGCCAAGACAATAGACTTCAGCATGATAGCTCAGTCTCTCCCAGGTTCCTCATTTTCTATTGGAACACCTTTCCAGAAGATCGCTGCGCCCAAGTCGGCAGTTGCTCCTGCGAGCAACGCTGCAAAGAGAACGAGCTCGAAGGCGGGACCATCCCGGCTTTCGACCACCAATAAGCCTGTTCCGACTAAGAAACTTACGCCGGCACAGAAGGGAAAGAAGACGTCTCCTTCCCTTACGAGGTCGGCGAAAGGCGCTTCTAAGCCGGCGGAGGCGGCATCATCGACCAGGGCTGGGAAATAGCCTCCCAGCCCGTCTAATCGACGGCGGGGAAGAAGAGCGCCCTTACCAGGCGTTCTTCAACCTCTCCTACAAATGGGGCCTCACACCCTCCACCCAGAGGGTCCGATTCTGCGCCAGCAGGTTTTCCTTATGGAAAACCGGCGAGCTCTCCCCTCGTAGGAAGAAACCCTGCCCCCAGACTACGTCGAAGAAATTCAAGGCCTGCATCACCTCGTCAGGGGTGCACATGGAGCATTTATCTCCATCTTCGGATGGGAATGTGAGTGTAGGTTAGGTAGCATTACGCTGCTTCTAACGTCAACTTCAGAAGTCTACACCCACACTATGGCACTGTTACAGTGGAATTGTAACGGTTATGACAGGCATCTTGCTGAGCTACGTAAGCTCATTAGTGAGTATGCAGCGAGTATAGTATGTATTCAGGAGACGAACTTCAGACCAGGTCATCATACGGTCTTGAGAAATTTCAGATTATACTCGACTGAACGATGTTATGCCCACCGGGCATCTGGTGGCATGGGTATTTTTGTCCGTTCTGATACTTATAGTGAAGAGGTTCCTCTAAGGACCCCACTGGAAGTAATTGTGGTGAGGGTACCGCTGCCTGTCATAGCAACAGTGTGTAACGTTTAATTTCCGCCAGGCCAGCTTCTTAACATAAATGATGTCACTGATCTTATACATCAGTTTCTACCTCCCTTATCTTGTTGGGCGATTTTAACGGCCATCACCCCATATGGGGCTCTGAGACGCCTTGCCCCCGGGGACGAGAGCTGCATTTATGTATGTATGTATGTATGTATGTACTTTGAACACAAGGGAACCAACTCACTTTAGATTACGTTACGGCACATATTCTCGGATAGACGTAAGTCTATGCAGGCGAACGTTGGTTCCGCTGTTTCGGTAGAATACACACGGTGATCTCCGTGACAGTGACTATTTTCCCATCATCCTTACTTTGTCGAAACAAAAATCCGTCGAGGCTGCCCCTCGATGGATTCTTAAACGTGCTGATTTGCCAAAGTAGACATCACTAGCTGTTTTTAACGACGATGTCAGGCGGAACGTCGGCGAGGAAATAACATCACCCAAGTTATTCTTGCTGCTGCTGAGGCGTCCATTCCGTTCTTCTCGGGGACTCCTCGCCGAAAACTTGTTCCTTGGTGGAAAGAAGAAATAGCAGCAGCTATCATGAAACACCGTCGTGCTCATAAACGTTACCGTAGACAGCCTACTGTGGTCAATTGGTAACATTTAAACAACTCCGCGCTAAGGCGCGAGTTCTTATTCGCCAAAGTAAGAAAACTTCGTGGGAGAGATATGTGTCATCACTGACGTCACATACTCCATCATCTCAAGTGTGGACTAAGCTTCGACGTATTTCGGGTATCCAAGAACCGTCTTCTGTACCGGGAATTTCCATTGCAAGCAATGTCGTCACTGATCCACTCTCGATTGCTAACCATTGCTAGCCATTTCGCGGATGTGTCTGGCTCCGAGAATTACCATCCTGATTTCCACGCTCTGCAGCGGGAGGCAGAACGTCATCACCTCAGTTTTGCCACTCAAGCTTCAGAGGACTATAACGTGCCCTTTATGGAGTGGGAACTCTGCAGCGCTTTGCAAGGACACGTCTCGTGGGTCAGACAATATCCATAACCAGGTGTTGAAACACCTTAGTGAGGAGTGTGGAGGCGATATGATACACTATAGTTGTGAGTTGTCGGAGATGGATAGAGGGTGATTTTCCGTTTCAGTGGCGAGAGGGTATAATTATTCCAGTCCTCAAGCATGACAAAGATCCTAAGTATGCAGGAAGTTAGAGACCGATTTGTCTTAAAAACTGCCTTTGTAAGCTATTTGAGAGAATGGTAAATCGCCGACTTGTGTGGTGTCTGGAGAAACAAGGACTCTTGTCCGTGTATCAGTGTGGTTTTGGAGCCACTCGCTCGACCACTGACCACTTGGTACGCCTGGAGAACTCTATCCAGGATGCATTTCTCCGCAAACAGCATTTGGTAGCTGTTTTCTTTGACTTAGTTAAGGCTTTTGACACCACCTGGCGATATGGTATACATTCAATCCTGCATCAATGGAGATTCCAGTGTCACTTGCCGGTATTTATTGCGAATTTCTTGTCCTTCCGTCTATTCCGTGTTCTAGTATGGAGGACATATTCGCAATACCACGTTCAGGAATATGGAGTCCCACAGGGATCGGTTCGTAGTGTCACTTTTCGCGATTGCCATAAATGGTATTGTTGCTGCTGCTGCTGGTTCAGCAGTAATACCGTCGCTATATGTGGACGATTTTGCTCTGCACTATAGCTCGCGTAATATGGCATTTGCAGAGCGACAATTACAGCAATCCAATAGGATAGTGGAGCAGTGGACCTTCGAATATGGCTTTCGGTTTTCCACCAAGAAGACCTGTGTTGTCCACTTTTGTCGCCAATGTTCTCTTCACCCTCCTCCTGAACTTTTTTTAAAGGAAATGTAGCTATTCCTGTAATTGACACTTACCGATTTCTTGGGCTCCTTTTCGATAGCAAATTATCGTGGGAGCCACATGTGCGGCAGTTAAAAGTGCATTGCACTAAGATGCTGAATATCATGAAGTTCCTTAGCACTAATTAGGGGGCTGACTGCACGGTGCTCCTACGATTCTATAGGGCACGTAATTTTATCACGGCTAGACTACGGCAGTGCAGCATATGGCTCCGCAAGACCAAGCATCGTGAAACTGAGCAGCATCCACCATAGCCGGGTTAGGTTGGCAACGGGAGCTTTTCGTACAAGCCCCATTGCTAGCGTGCTCGCTGAATCTGGTATTCTGCCTTTACACCTGAGACGCCAGCAAATGCTTCTATCGTATGCTGCAAATTTGCGACAGATACCACTTCACCCAAGCTATCTTTGCGTATTCAACAATGGAAACAGTCGGCTGTACGCTACTTGTCCTCAAGCAACGCGGCCGGTTGGAATACGCTTGGATAGCAGTCACGGATTGTTTCACGTACCTTCGGTTCCCTGCCTTGCCAGTCAACCAAGTGGGTTACCTCCGTGGCAGAAGTCCGATAGATTAGTCCTTCCTAGTAGACTGACTGATCCCTCGGTGAAGCTAGTGGGGTTCTCTTTCTGTCGTCCTTAGAATTCTGGAAGGCTCTCTATAATCATCTTCGGATCTAGGTGTCCTGTGTTGCCGGTTAGGTTTGAGGGGTTTGGAGGTGTGGTGATCGGTCCTGTTCGAGTTAATCTATCTTCTACCGCGTGAAGGATGCTCTCATGCTGGTGGGTTGTGCCTCAGTCAGTAGCTTCCTTTTCACAGAGATCTTCATACCCTTCGAAATTAAACCTAGTGGGGATTAAATTTTGTATTATGTTCACGAATCATGATGTGTGGAGTTGAAAAATGCAGTGTTTATTTTCTGTATTTTCCCATATTTTGGAGTTTAACACGTATGTTTCACATTTTAGTCATTAAAATCAGTATAGACCATATTTTGGCTGAAACATGTTAAATTTAAACTGTGTGTCAGATAATTTTGTAACTCAGTAAATCCCATTAATCACCAGTGTGCCAGTGGTTTCCTGATTATTTTGTAACTTGGACATTCCCTTTCATTGCTTCATACTTTCATCTAGTTCACTTAGCAATCATTCACTGTCACAGGTGAACAATGTTGGGGAAGTGGAAAATGTTTATTGAAATCTTTATTTGTAAAGTGTGGTAGTATGTTTTATTTGTAATGACCTAACCTGTACTGTGTAATATTTGTAACATATGGTATTTGTAAATAGTAGATTGCAGTTCTGTATTAATGGAAGTATCCAGAAATGTTACATGAATTTTTAAGCAGGGTGTGTTCTGTTTTGTTGGTTATGTCTTCTAGAATATATTTTCTAACTATTCTGGAAATGGAAGATTCGCGAACGTGCGTATTCGAGAAGCTTAGTTTAAAGTTCGCGACTGTAGTAGGAATTGTGATTGGTGAACCTAGGTGGGCATAGGCGGACTCATGCATTCTGATTGGCTGCTCCAAGGTCAGGGTTTACCTATATATAGAGAGCGAGGCAGCGTTCGTGATAATTCGGTCTGGTCTTGCCTTGTCTTGTCCTGATCTGCCTTAGCCTGTGTTGGTCTGTCTGATGTTTAACGTCGTGTGCGACGCCTCGGTAACCGGATGGGCTACCTTCGGGTAAGCACTCTTGAATTTCGCTCTGGCTAAAATTTCCGTAATATTCGGTTGCTATTTCGTATAGGAGTCTGCCCTAGCCTAACCTAGATTCGCCAAATTAATTATTTATGACGCCTTAGCTTTTCAGCTGTGCTTGCCTGTTTGATTTCGAGGCATTCCCATTCCTTGTTTCACTAAATATGTAGATTGTAGTATAATATATTTACCTTGCGGTTTGCCTGTGGTAGTTCAGTGTCACTTGATGTATGCTAGAGTTTTGGAGAGTACGTTTACTTCACTGTAAATTGCATTGTACAACTGGATTTGTAACTAGATGTATAGTTGGTTTGAAATATTTTGAACTTGTACGAAGATATTATCAAAGAACCTCTTGAGTTATGTGTATCAGAGAGAATATAGTTCGTTAGTTGCAAGTTGGCGGATTTTGTTCGGAATGTATTTGTAAAATCCTTTTGTAAATAACATTTTTCAAATTTAAGGATCACGGTTGATTTATTTCGGAAACCGCAACCTAAGCCATGTCCATGCCCTCGGTAGGTCGTAGTTCCTTCCACCTTCCTGGTTTATTGTCAACTCTACTGATATTTACGTATTATGTTGGCGGAGATCCACGTAGTCCAGCTGATGTTTCGCTGTGTGTGTAGTGGTTTTCTGATATTGTGTAGTTGCTCTTACTTCCCCCCCCCCTTATTGTGTTTAGTGCTTTGTTTTGTGTAACCACTGTAGAAAAGGTTACATTTGGTAGCAGAGGCAAGCGCTAGGTTGCGGACGAAGAAAAGTGAACCGTTATCATACCTAACTTAAACCCCGTAAAAGTTGTGATTCGTGTATCGCTTGAAATCTTGTTTCTACCTGTCAGGATGGCTCGCGCTGTTCCTAATCCTTTCGATTTCAGAAAAGCTGAACTCGATTATGAACTTCGTGTCCGAAAAATTAATTCAACAGGCAATGTGAGAGATAACACTAGCCTGTTGAAACAGTTGCTTGCGAGTTGGCCGTGCGGTTAGGATCGCGCAGCTGTGAGCTCGCATCCGGGAGATAGTGGGTTCGAACCCCACTGTCGGCAGCCCTGAAAACGGTTTTCCGTGGTTTCCCATTTTCACACCAGGCAAATGCTGGGGCTGTACCTTAATTAAGGCCACGGCCGCTTCCTTCCCATTCCTAGGCCCTTCCTATCCCACCGTCGCCATAAGACCTATCTGTGTCGGTGCGACGAAAGGCAAGTAGCAAAAAAAAACCAGTCGCTTAACCTACCTACGACCATACCTGAGTTAACAGCAGACGAGTTGCGTGAGTCTTTGGCCGTGATTGACGATAGGTTACCTGAATTTAACGCCATTCTTGTGTCCTTTGGTGTTTCTAAGCCTTCGCATGGCCAATTAGCACGGGTTAAGGGGCAGTTACTACATAATCTCGACAGAATTAAGGATTTGTTGTCTCTCAATTTGCCGGAAGTTGAGCGGCAGAAATGCCAAGCCTTACTAGAACAGTTTTCCAGAATTTTCGACAGAATCAGTGGTTTGCTTGAAGGGAATAAGTTAAATAACACAGTTTCTGAAATTCAAGTGTCTATCCCATCTGAAATGAGTGAAAGTGTTAATTCTGGTGATGCATCTGTTGCTGCTCAAGTGTGCAATCTGACACCTAGGGCTGGTGTTAGGCCTGTTCAGGAGTCTGAGGTGAATAATGCTACCCTGGGATCTTCTGTTTCATTGTCTGGTACTAGGACACCTGTAAGTCATTCTAATGATATATCTCTTTCGCATGTTGGTACCCGTACAAGTTTTTCAATGCTACCTGCTAATTCTGTTGTGGCTCGGTGTATGCCCTCTATTGTTAATCAACCCGTTTCTGATGCAAGGTTGCAAAACCACCCTCATTTCTTAGCGCCACCGGTATCAAGTTGCATAACCTCTACACAACCGATTAATGCCCAAGTGGTCTCTCAGATTAGTGAGAACATTTCTCAAATGAGGTTGTCTGCGCCCGTAACGTTGCAGGATAACTTTAGTCCTAACCTATCCTGTACTCTGTCCTTTTCACAAGGGCACCCGAATCAAAGGTACGAGGCCTCGGTAAACCTCTGGACTATTTTAAGCCTTCCCAAGCACCCCCTACACCTGTTTTCCCCAGATTTTCTCCAATCTGCCTCACCCGTTGACCACTGTGTTTAAGGGAGTCTCTAAATTTTCAGCTAACTCCATTGATGAAGTTGTTTCTTTCGCTTCCTAACTGAGTTCAATGATCAGGCAATAGTGTATAATCTCAGTAACGACAACGTATTTCAAATTCTATACCCGCATGTCTCTGGGGCTCTTTCTGAGCATATTGTCAGGGCCATTTTCGAAAGATGGTCAGTAGATCAATTTCATGCCCATGTGCTTGAATACTTCATGCCTGCTCGTGCCTTGTCTGCATTAGTGCAGAAGCACTATTTCAGAGTACAACATCTCAACGAGTCATTATCTGAGTATGTTCAAGATATTAAGCTTCAAGCTAAGATTTTCCGGCTCCACTATGCAGAGGCCCAGATGGTTGCCAACATATTTGAAGGTCTCGCCCCGAACTATAGATCATATCTGGCTCTTTCACCCCGACCAGCAACGCTCGCCCAGTTGGAAGCCGTTACAGTGTCTGCTGAGGGCATTCGATATGCTGACCAGTTACGCCTTGCATTAGCCCCACCTCCTATAAGCATGACCTCTCCTTAGGATTCTAAAACCACCCTGTCACCTGCTTCCAACTCGCGCGTTCCTCGTTCGTGCTTCAGTTGTGGCTCCACGGCTCATTTAAAGCGGGATTGTCCCAAGGCTTGGGCATTAGGCAATGCGAAACCTGCCATGGGTAGAGGCTCTTCCACCAATACTTCTTGCCGTAACTGTGGATCAACTAGGCATTTCTCTAGGCAGTGCCCACGTAACATTTCTGGCTCTGGACCCCCAGGCCATAGTAGTGCTAGATGACTAACCGCCAGTTCTGATGGTAAATCCCAAAGCATGTCTTCTTGTCTTGTCGATCATGACTGTACCTTGGTTGATATACTTAATTCTGACGCTAATGATTGCTCCCAGTCTGACTCTGGTGTTCATTTCGTGCAATCTTATAGGATTTCTGCCATACCTTCTTGTAAACTACCATATTTATGCATAGATGTAAATGATGAACCTGTCTGTGCGTTACTAGACTCTGGGAGTAGTGTCAGCTTGATGAGTGAGACCTGGTACGATTCTATGAAAACTGTTTGCAAGTTACCTAGATTAGAACCCGTGTCCTTAACGTGCCATACTGCTAATTCTAATTCGTTGAACATTGTAGGATCACTAGAGGTCAAGATTAGAGCCCGTGATTTCACCTGGAAAATGCCAGTACTAGTGGCAAAAGATTTATCCTGCCAATTCATATTGGGTGCCAATTTTATTGTTAAAACAGGCATGATTTTGGACCTCCAGTTCAACAGATTCCATTTTAAATTTTGTGCAAGAACCTTTGAGCTGTGTGATCGCTCCGCTATTCTGCCTTGTCACGTTAACGCTGTTCCTGAAGATTCTGATTACCCCCCAAGGCTTTTGATTTTAATCATTTACCCGAAGAGCAGGCCAATCAATTTAGGAAACTGCGATAAGTTCCCTGATGTCTTCACCGACAGGTTAGGTGTCACCAATGTATTAGAATTCAAAATTGAAGTCACGGATAACATACCTGTTCGCTTTCCTCCGTACCGGTTGTCACCTCCCAAAATGAAACCCCTGAAGGCTATCATTGATCAAATGCTCGCTGACGGAGTGATACGCCTGACCAAGTTAGCCTATTCTCCCATGTTTCTGGTCCATAACCGCAAGGTGGATATCGGCCTGAAGTTGACTATCGGATGTTGAACCGTAAGGTAGTCCTCCAATCTGTCCCCCTTCCTGATTTGCACCATTGTTTTTCTTGGTTCGCTAATGCAAAAATTTTCCTCAGCTTCGATTTAAATCAGGCCTATTACCAGATACCTCTTGCCGAAGAATCGAAGCATCTCACAGCATTTGCGACCGATTGGAACCTATGTGAATTTGAGTGCGTCCCTTTTGGTTTGGCGACTGGAGCGGCTGTCCTTACACGGTTACTAGATTGTGTCTTATCGGACATCAAGTTCAAGTTCGTTTATAATTACCTTGATGATCTCGTAATTTTTAGTGAAACCTTCGAGGAAACCTACTCCATCTCAACGAAGTGCTTGAAAGACTGCGTAAAGCAGGTTTAACCCTCAAGACATCCAAGGTTTCCTTCGCACAACTCCAGATGTCCTTCTTAGGACATATTGTGTCGGGGAGGGGTGTCGCAATCGATCAGTCCCGTACTGCCGCCATCCAGAATTTTCCCCCTCCAAAGGACGTCAAGGCTGTAGCCAGATTTATTGGCATGGTTAATTTCTTTCGCAAATTCATTCCCAATTTTGCTGAACGTGCAGCCCCATTAAATGCTTTGAGAATAATAATAATAATAATAATAATGTTATTTGCTTTACGTCACACCAACTACTTTTACGGTCTTCGGAGACGCCGAGGTGCCGGAATTTAGTCCCGCAGGAGTTCTTTTACATGCCAGTAAATCTACCGAAACGAGGCTGTCGTATTTGAGCACCTTCAAATACCACCGGACTGAGCCAGGATCGAACCTGCCAAGTTGGGGTTAGAAGGCCAGCGCCTTAACCGTCTGAGCCACTCAGCCCAAACATAGCTTTGAGAAGAAAGGTTGCCAAATTTGTGTGGGGTGATGCCCAACATGAAGCCTTCATGGACTTGAAATCTGCCTTATGTAACGCTCCTGTACTGGCTATGCCAGACTTTTCTATACGCTTCATCCTTCAGACGGACGCCTCTTCTTCAGGCATATCCGGTGTTCTTCTTCAGGAATTTCAATAAGGGCGTCGTCCTAATTTTTATGCTTCACATGCCCTGAATCCTGCTGAGCGAAATTATTCCATTTATGAGTTGGAAGCCTTAGCTGTTGTGTTCTCGTTAGAACGCTTCAGAATGTACCTGGAACATCTTCCTTTCGATCTGGAAACTGATAATCAGGCGTTGAGTTGGGTACTGGCCAAGCCGCCAAGGACCGGTCATCTAGCACGTTGGGCAGTGCGCATTTCAGCCTTCCAATTTGAGGCCCGCCACATTCGTGGCACGGAAAACGTTGTGGCTGATGGCCTCAGCAGGATGTTCTATCCAGGCAGCTCTGACCCTCAATCAGAGTCAGCAGACTCATCTCCCGAAAGGGTATCGGCTTTTGTCAATGTAGTTCTCACTGACTCTCCCTTCCTTTTCAAGGATATAACCAAACATCAAGAGGACGATGCTGAGTTAAAAGCTGTTATTGACAGGATTAAATCTGGTGAGCATGTTAAGCCCTACATTCGTAAGAATGGTGTCCTTTGTTGTCCTGCTCTTGGTCGCAGAGACCCCAAAATTGTAGTCCCAACTAACCTGGTCCCGGCTGTCTTCAAATATTTTCATGAATCCCCAGTGGGCGGTCATCTGGGCGTTTTCGAAACAAGAGAGAAGATTCGTAACCACTTCATTTGGAAATCCATGGATAGTGAGATCCATAACCTTGTCAAGTCCTGTAAGATTTGTAACATCAGTAAACCCGCCCCGAATACTTTTCTGGGTCTCTTGTCTTCTGAGCAAGCTTCTCGACCAATGGAAAGATTGTTCATAGACTATATCGGGCCCTTCCCGAGATCTTGGAATGGTCATCGTTTCATACTTGTGTGTGTTGACGCCTTTTCGCGTTTTAAGTGGCTATTCCCCACTCGGATGGCTAACGCCAACACCACCATCTCGTGCTTGAAACAGATATTTGCCTCATTTGGACCCTCTCAATTTTTGGTAAGTGATAACGCAAGAGCCTTTACTTCTGCCCAGTTCCGGAATTTCTGTTTTGATCTATCCATTGCTGATGTAACCACTACCCCGTATTACCCGAAGCCAAATTATGCTGAGAGAGTGAATCGTAACCTGCGATCTGCCCTCATCGCTTATCACTCCTCGGACCACTCCAAGTGGGATTCCTCACTAAATTGGTTGTCGTTTGCATTTAACACTGCTGTCCATGAGCGCCACAAGCAATCCCCTGCTTCGTTAATGTTGGCTTTTACCCCAAATTCTCCTCTATCTAACCTATGGTCAATTAATGATCTTCTGCCCGACGATGCCAGCCCAGAAAAGATCCGAGCTAATTGGCACCGTGCACGAAAGAACTTAAAGGTTTATTACGCTAAGGTGCAGCGTAATTACAACCACGGGCGAAGACTGCACGAGCTCTCTGTGGGTGACCAGGTTTTTATTAAAACACCCCGTCAGTAGTGCTGCGGACCATGTTATCAGTAAGTTGGCCCCCAGATTTCGAGGTCCCTGCACCATCTTAAAGTTCCTTACCCTGGTGACATTATTGGTGAGCGATCCCGAAAGGAAAAGGATCAGCAGAGTCCACCTCTCCCAGATCAAGGTACCTTAAGTCTGGTAGGGAAGGGTAAATACCATTGTTGGTGACCATGTAGATTGAGTTATAAGATAATGATAAGTTTATTGTAAAGTATTTATAAGGTTTTAATTATAAGGTAATAATAAGTTTTGTTTTAAGTTGTTATAATTGTGTAGGTAAATACTATAAGTATCCTCTAGTGTAATAGATTTAGTATTATAAGTTAGGTAGGTTTTAGTTTAGGGTCACACTTTGGAATTTATTCCCCTTACTTTCAGGTTTAGGGTAAACTCCTATAGTTTCCTTCCACCCCACCATAATCTTGTCATATGAATTATAGATAGCAGTGCTTACCCCGGGGCTAGTGCCTTAAAATCCCTGGTGTGCAAGGGAGAGTCCCTACAGCATACTCATTAAGCCATCCATTGGGTGATTCTACGCAAGATCTTTGAACCCAGCAGCATGCTTTCATTAAGTATTCCCCTGTCTGCTGCAGTTTGTTTATGTTACAGTGGCTGCAGTGACCAGCTTCTTCTGATGGCAACCTGAAGTGCCAAGTTGGGAGGC
Source organism: Anabrus simplex (assembly GCF_040414725.1). NCBI lineage: Eukaryota > Metazoa > Arthropoda > Insecta > Orthoptera > Tettigoniidae > Anabrus > Anabrus simplex. The sequence goes on from NC_090266.1 coordinate 181,114,057, forward strand.
ACACTCTGTGCCTTGGGCGCTACCATGCCGCACCACGATCCTGTGAAGAACGTCCTAGTGGAGGCAGTCGGACTGGACGGTGTCTCACCCATCTGGTTATCTGGTGCAAGATACCACTGGACTGCAATTACATAGCTACCTGGGTCGGACTGAAGTTTAATGGAGGCTGGCGGCAAACGGCCGTGTCGGCAGCCGCATCATCAGCGAGAACCTGTGGCCTAGCTGTGCTGTGACTGGTGTGGAAAAGTGGTGCAAAATACTTAGTCCATAATCTCGCCTATAAGGAGGCTTTGAACACTGTTTAGCAACAAAGTGAGAAGTTTCTGGATGACTAACCTTTGGCAGAAAGAAAGTGTGTACATCCTTTGGTGGACAGAGTACAAATGGTCTAAACAACTGTGAAAGGGTCAGAAGGCATTTTGAAGTGTAGTGTGACTATCCATGTGGATTTTTATGTGATATATATTGAATAGGTGGATCTATGAACACCTTTATTATTTTTGAAAATTATTGGTGAATCGTAAAATCTTGGCTACTAAAAGGACCTTGATGTAAGGACAGTTTGTTTTGATTGCTTAGAAAGTCTTCTTCAAGAAATCGTGTGTGTTAGAGTAATGTATCATTACTATCTGTAGCCTACTGTGTGAGAACGTTTTATCGCTTTCTCCCCAGTGAAACTATGTTAATGTTCGAGCGTGGCTCGACTTTCGGGTGAACAACATAGGGGAAGTGGAAAATGTTTATTGAAGACTTTATTTGTAAAGTGTGGTAGTATGTTTTATTTGTAATGACCTAACCTGTACTGTGTAATATTTGTAACATATGGTATTTGTAAATAGTAGATTGCAGTTTTGTATTAATGGAAGTATCCAGAAATGTTACATGAATTTTTGAGCAGGGTGTATTGTATTTTGTTGGTTATTTCTTCTAGAATATATTTTCTAACTATTCTGGAAATGGAAGATTCGCGAACGTGCGTATTCGAGACGCTTAGTTAAAGTTCGCGACTGTAGTAGGAATTGTGATTGGTAAACCTAGGTGGGCATAGGCGGACTCATGCATTCTGATTGGCTGCTCCAAGGCCAGGGTTTACCTATATATAGAGAGCGAGGCAGCGTTCGTGATAATTCGGTCTGGTCTTGTCTTGTCTTGTCCTGGTCTGCCTTAGTCTGTGTTGGTCTGTCTGATGTTTAACGTCGTGTGCGACGCCTCGCTAACGGGATGAGCCACCTTCGGGTAAGCACTCTTGAATTTCGCTCCGGCTAAAATTTCCGTAATGTTCGGTTGCTATTTCGTATAGGAGTCTGCCCTAGCCTAACCTAGATTTCCCAAATTAATTATTTATGACGCCTTAGCTTTTCAGCTGTGCTTGCCTGTTTGTTTTCGAGGCATTCCCATTCCTTGTTTCACTAAATATGTAGATTGTAGTATAATATATTTACCTTGCGGTTTGCCTGTGGTAGTTCAGTGTCACTTGATGTATGCTAGAGTTTTGGAGAGTACGTTTACTTCACTGTAAATTGCATTGTACAACTGGATTTGTAACTAGATGTATAGTTGGTTTGAAATATTTTGAACTTGTACGAAGATATTATCAAAGAACCTCTTAAGTTATGTGTATCAGAGAAAATATAGTTCGTAAGTTGCAAGTTGGCGGATTTTGTTCGGAATGTATTTGTAAAATCCTTTTGTAAATAACATTTTTCAAATTTAAGGATCACGGTTGATTTATTTCGGAAACCGCAACCTAAGCCATGTCCATGCCCTCGGTAGGTCGTAGTTCCTTCCACCTTCCTGGTTTATTGTCAACTCTACTGATATTTACGTATTATGTTGTTGTTGGCGGAGATCCGCGTAGTTCAGCTGATGTTTCGCTGAGTGTGTAGTGGTTTTCTGATACTGTGTAGTTGCTCTTACTTCCCCCCCCCCCCCCCCCCTTATTGTGTTTAGTGCTTTGTTTTGTGTAACCACTGTAGTAAAGGTTACGGTACATTCACAGTTTGAATTAGCAGTGAGACGGATCGTGCTGTTCTTGTATGTACCACTATGTCTACGTGTACAGTGTGTTCCGTTGTATATTGATATTCATTCAAGATGTACAATGGCTAAAGTAGCACAGCGAACCAGTTTAAAATTTAAAAGTTATGTATCAGAATTTAAATGATGATTGTCAGCTGTCGGTAAGATATTATTTTGTAATTTGTGTCAGTGTACAGTGACATCTACTTACAGGTCTCTGGTGCAACAATTCATTTCAACCGGTAAACATGAGGCTAACAAACAACGAAATTTCAAGCCGGGACAATTGACACAACCTACAACTTCGGGTAGAACGTCGGAGTTCAACACCAATCTCTGGCATGCTCTCATCTCTGCTGACATCCCTCTCTTCAAACTGAATAATTGGTGGCTCAGGGAATTCTTTGGGAAATATACGAAACAAACTATCCCAGATGAGTCAGCATTCAGAAAAACCTATTGTTCAGCCATATACGATGAAACAGTTCAGAAGATTAGACAAGAAATTAAAGACTGTCCAATTTGGGTTTCCATTGACAACAGTCAGGCTACTTGGCAACGTAATCATTGGTTTGTTAAGTGAAGATTACTGTAAGCGGATTCTTTTACAGTGTGATATTCTAGAAACGTGCACTAACAAAACCATAGCAAAACCGTTCAGTGCAGCTTTGGTTTTGTGGTCACAGAGCGTTAAGAATGATAAAGTGTTACTTTTTATCAGCGATGCGTCATCTTATATGATAAAAGCTGGAGAAGCATTACCTGTTGTATATCCTAAGATGACTCATTTAAATTGTGTAGCACATGCCTTTCATCATGTGGCAGAAGTACTAAGAGGCAATTACCCCGAAGTAGATTTGTTAATTTCCTCAAAGCCCACAGAAGAGTTCATCTTTTGAAGGAACTGTACCCAGAAATTCCATTGCTGTCTAAGCCAATTTCAGCTGGGTGGGATATGTGGCTGCAAGCGGTTGAATATTATGCTGAATATATACTTTCTATTAAGAATGTAATGCATTCTGTGGCCTCAAAGATTCAGCCTCAATTGAAGCTGCGAAAACAGACAACTGTGAGGAATGACTTAAGTTACATTCAGCATAATTTTTCATCAATCAAAAGATCACTCAAAAGGCTCCAAAATTCTCATCTGTCACTTCCTGAAAGTTACAAAATTGTGAATAATACTATGGAACAACTGGATGTTGGTAGAGGTAAAGTTACAAATGTATCAAAAATGAAGATGACACTGTTCATTCAAAGAACCCTGAATATGAAGAAATAGGAAGATTACTGCAGTGCTGTATGGAGATTTAAGTGTGGAGTTAACAATAGACTTTCACCCAGTAGACATTGTGAAGTTCAAACATGCCTTCATTACCTCTTCTGATGTTGACGCTTTTCCGGTCAATTTAAATCTGTCCTCCGACAATAGTTAATGATTCACTTTCCAGCACTTAAAGGAAAGATTTTGTGATCAATTCTTTTGGTAACATAGAATGAAAGATTGTGTGTTCTTCAAAGTTCATATTAAAATGAGAAGTGCAACGTTATGTTTCATTTAGGCATACTTTGTTTAGCTTCATTGAACTTCACTGTTAGATGGAAATGATCATTGTTTGTAATTTTAAGTCCATATTTCAATAAAAATAACTAAATATGAAAATCCACAGCCTGATTCCAGTCATTCGACCGGGTCAGGAATGGAATTAATGAAGCCCCATCTAGCAGCGAGGACAGGAATTGTGCCGGCTGCCGAAGCCTGTTGCACTCCACTGGGGCAATGATTAATGCATGACAGATGAAATTAAATGATATTGGAGAGTGTTGCTGGAATGAAACATGACAGGGAAAACCCTGTCCCGCCTCTGCTTTGCCCAGCACAAATCTCACATGAGTGACCGGGATTTGAACCACCGAACCCAGCGTTGAGAGGCCGGCGCGCTGCCGCCTCAGCCACGGAGGCTCAGAAATAACTAAATATATATGTACATATTTCATTAATCATTGGTACATTATTACATGTGTTCCCTATTAATAAATATCCAGTCGATGGCTTAAAATCCAGTTAACCCCTGAATAATCAATTACTTCGAAACAGAAATCTTGCCGATTCATAACCTATTCCTCCACTCAAAATGATGACAAGACTAACAAGACAACAAAACAAAATACATATTTATATATTGAAGACCTGGGCGATGCCCCTACCAGTTTGTGGAACTTGAATCTCTACAAAAAGAATTTGCTCATCCATACAACATATTTACAAAAACCAAGCGAGTTGTCTGTGCGGAAAGGGGCGTGCAGCTGTGATCTTGCATTTGGGAGATAGTGGGTTCAAACGCCACTGCTGACAGCCCTGAAGATGGTTTTCCATGGTTTCCCATTTTCACACCAGCCACGGTACCCTAAATAAGGCCATGGCCACTTCCTTCTCACGCTTAGCCCTTTCCTATCCCATCATCGCTATAAGACCTCTCTACGTCAGTGCGACGAAAAGCCAATTGAAAAAAAATTACAGAAATCTTGACGACCCTGCCCTGGCGTTGAATGTGAGATACCTCCGGATCCATCACACTCACACTCATGTGCGTGCATGGTAAAATCTGACTGCATGTTTGCCCTTATAAATTTCCTCATTACTTCACTGTGTTTGATATAGAACATTTTACTTTGATTTATTCCCATTACATTGACTTTACACCCTGATATGTACAAAACATCTCCACAACAAGAAGATAAATTAGCAAAGTAAGCAAGTATAAGTAATCAATTGAAAATGAAGCTAACCCACTTGGTTTAAAGAGAAATTACAAACTAAATGACCTCAAGCACTAGTCATTATTTACTTCACAATATTTACAATGAATTTAAGAAAAGATTCTACATTTTAATAAAAATCTAGTCAATCATCCTATTAAATCAAGTACTCATCTTTGTATTTGGCCACTCCACCACCGGCCAGACTACCCCATGGTTTTAGTGACTAGCCATCACTATGGTAGTATTTGCACTTAAGATGAAGGAATGCCATTCCTGCTCCATGTCTGCCAGTTTAATCTGCAACAGTCATTCCGATAACTTCCTTCTTGAAGGTTTTGCCAGCTCACATAAACACCTAACCAGTTATTCATACAGCTGATTCTACACTCTGGTTATACTGTAACACTGTTACACTGTAAACACTTATGCTCTTCAATCTGCCAAGCAGATGGTAAAATTAGTTCAGTGGTTACCTCATTCTTATCATCTGGCCCAGTGACCTAATTTCTTTCTGCTCCCCGAAACAAATTTCTTGTTTATATAATGCAAGTTTGCTTCTCAGATTCCTGTCACTGACATATCCCACGAACCTGCTACGCAGGCGTAGCAGGGGGAGAGGTGATACTCCCACGTGGCGCGTCCCAGGTGGCGGATAGGGGGGTCCTAACCGGCTCTGCCGGTGGACTTGAGGGAAATAAAATACCTCTCGCGGACCAAACACACTACCCCCTGCGGGTGGGGGACGCACATGTAGAATACACTCGTGGTATCCCCTGCCTGTCGTAAGAGACGACTAAAAGGGGCGACCAAGGGCTGACTGAATTAGAACCATGAAACTAATTTTGAATCGTACCATCACGTGGGGAACACCATGGGTTGCCTGTACTTGCGAGTAGTACCACTATATTAGGTATGAAATAAGTTTGTGATTAGTAGCAGCTGGAGGGGGTTCTCCTGTGGGTTTCCAGTACCCGTGCGTCGTACCCATGTGAGCAACACCGTGGGTCTGGGCGTAGCCTGTGAGTTGTACCACTATATGAGCGACACCGTGGGTCTGCGTTGCCTGTGATTGGTACCCACTCTGTGAGGAACACCACGGGATGTGTGGTTAGTACACCTAGGTGAGGAACCTTATCGGTCTGCGTTGGCTATGAGTGGCGCCATTGTGTGAGAAACACCATAGGTCTGCGTTCCCTGTACGAAGTGCAAACCTTGTGAGTAGTACCTTCTTGTGTTGAACACTGTGAGTCTTCGCTACTTTTGATTAGTACCCCGACATGACAAATACCATGGTTCTTCTTTACTCGCGACATGTACCATTCTGTGGGGCCTTAGATGTGGATTTTGCACCCCTTTAAACATCAAGCATCCTTGTGCTTTATAAGTGGTCCCTTGGTCAGTAATACGATTATTTTCGATCTTATTTTAGTCTGATCCACTGTTTTTTGTTTGTTTGTTTGGTTGCTTTTTGTTGGGTTCATGTCCATCAAATCATTCTTCATGACAATTTTTATTTTATTTTGGTCAGTGGATGTATTTGACCTTTTTGTTATTTCATTTCGTACCATTAGGGGCCGATGACCTCGATGTTAGGCCCCTTTAAACAACAAACATCATCATCATCATCACTGACATATCAGATTACTAGCGCGATTTAAACTGAATGTGTCACGGAATTTCTATGATTAAAAGGTTCCACTCTTCTTGTAAAAATGTATTTGAATTGTTAATATCTTTCCTCTCCTCACTACTGGATAAGCAAGCTTCAAACTGTTCATTCATAACTGACTATCTGGTCTCTTCCTAACAAAGATGTTACATGTGACGTAATCGCTGAATAGTCATAGTTCTTCCTCTCAGAATTAAATTCACAACACCCGAGTTAAATGTTCTAGTTCCTGTGTCTAACCAATGCTTACTAATGCAAAGACCAAAGTCTTTCTTCAAGCCTCCACAGAATTAAGACACTTGATATAAGACATTAAGACCTAAAGACACAAAAGACCTCTCTTGCTTTGTGTTAAGAGCTTTTATTAATTCACATACTCTCATCATTTCATGCTTGATTGGGGCACCAAGTCTGACCTGGTCTAGTTATTCTTAAACATGAGTGTGAAGCAATCTCTCAATTAGTTTGATTTAGCACATCTCTCCTGTAGTACAGCCATTAGTATGTCCATTTTCGTCTTTGGTTTCTTGCTTCAAATATAACTTTGGCGAGGTCGCTCTGTCCTGAACAGTGGCTCCCAAACCTTTCTATCATAACAGAAATACACTTGCCTAATCCTCTCTCTAGACAGCCGGCGCCGTTGGTAACCTGTCAACTTGCCACATATGTCGCAGAATGAAATATAGAATTATGAGGGCTATTTTTTCTTTCTTTCTTTCTTTCTTTCTTTCTTTCTTTGTTATGCCCATTCAAAGAGCGCATTTGAACTTGTTTGTTGGCCTGATGGTTTTCGCCTTTTTATCCTCCCAAAATCTTTTCATGAATTCACTTTGTTACATCTTGCGTTCTGTGGACCAATTCCTACCAGTTTTCTTTTCAGGTTTCTCCACAAATTTGTGCTTGGCTACTATTGTACTAAAGGCTCCATGTTCTTTTAGGATTACAAGATATTAGTATCATTCCATATTGACGGTTTTCACTTTACAAAAGGAAAGTTTCTATTACATCCTCATGTTCAATACATGTATCCATTTTTTGATGTAGTGATTTGTAATCAAACGTGTTTCGGCTCATTTTGAGCCATCTTCTGTGAAGGAAAATATTGAAAGCTACATGAATTGATGTCAAAAGAGTATCATTAAAACCAGTGAGAATGAATAAAAAAACAAGTGAATCATGATGAATCTAAAAAATATGAGGTTGTGGCAAGGTTGAAAACCTTTCAGTCTAAAAGTTGTGTATGCCACTGTAAGACAAAATCACAAATTAAAATTTAAAAACACTCTGTCTTAATGAGTCCCATGTTCATGTAGTCTACATAAACATAGACCAATTTAGGAACCCCTCTCACAATTTAAATGAGATTAACGAAAAAAAAAAAAAGAACACTTTACTCAAAACATTCATTTCCTTTATTTGCCAACAATTTTATAATAAGAACGAACCCTGCTTCAGGCTCTCCAACTCAACACCACCCCTCCCTCTACCTTCCCCCACCCACTTAATAACTCCCTACCTCACTCCCTCCACTCCATCCAACCATACAAACACAGCTGGGTCAGCTACAAACACGACTAGTGGGAGCGAGATATCCAAACTAACAATGTCAGACCGTTCGGGAGGGCAGTTATTTAATTAATAAGCCACAAGTTTCTTTTCATTTTATCTCTTGTCTGGCTGATGCTTTTCACATACATTCCTTTACCTTCTTTCCATTACAGATTGGACTTTACATAATATTGACGGTTTCCACTATTTTGAGTCACATAACGCTGTACCTGGCCTTTGCTCTCTCTTATACTACGTCCACTAACTTCTGTTGCCCTCTAGACTACATGAAAATGTGACTCATTGAAGATAGACTGTTCTTACATTTTAATTTGTGATTTCGTCCTTGTTTTAAAGTGGGATACAAAACTTTTAGGCTGACAAGAAACCCTCACAAGCGTGAGGTTGCAGGTGCCATGTCTGGTATGGGGCAATTGAAAGTGTAGTAGTAACAATTTAGACATAAAACACTATTAGCTGCTAGTGACGCACCATGTGCATAGGAGGGCAACAGGAAACTTTAAATAACAAAGATGTGATTCTTCTAGAACCTGATCAGTGTAATACATATTTTATCAATGTACATGAAAGCACATGTGATCAGGATAATAGCATTTCATCAGATGGGGATACAAGTAAACACAATTTCTTAGACTGGTTGCATAACTTTGATCTTCCCTCGAATGTATTGAATAAATATTTTAGGTGGGTGGAAGTAAATCTACAAACAGTCAGAAGTATTGTTATAAATTTGAATTCATCTAGTACCCAAGACATTTATGGTCTCTCCAACAATACAATCAAAGCAGTTATTGACATGATATTAATGCCATTGACATTTTTAATAAACTTAATGCTTAGACAAGGTGTTTTTCCTGAGTGTTTAAAGATGTCTGAAGTGATACCTATCTTTAAAAAGGAGGATAGAATGTGCCCATCAAATTACCGCCCTATAACAATAGTACCCATTCTGAGCAAAATTATTGAATCCTGTATATTTATACAACTCGACGAGTACTTTTTCAAAAATAATTTGCTTTACAACAAACAGTTTGGATTTAGAAAGGGTCATTCAACTATAAAAGCAGTTGAATATGTCATCAAAGACATATTAAATAATTTTGAGAATAAAACAGTCACAGGTGCTACATTAATTGACCTGATAAAAGCTTTTGATTGTGTCTCGCATGAAATCTTAATTCATAAGCTCAGTTATTATGGAGTAAGGGGTCATGAATGGAAATTAATGGCATCCTATCTTCATCAAAGGAAACAGATGGTGGTAATAAGTGATAAAAAAATCTGGTACGGAAATGGTTAAAGCAGGTGTCCCACAAGGGTCTGTTTTGGGACTTTCCCTGTTTTTGGTCTATATCAATGACCTAGCATGTAATGTTCCCTGCACATCAGTTCTATATGCTGATGATACAACTTTCCTAAATAGTAATGTTGATATCACAACACTACAAAACCAAGTCAACACATCTGTTAAAATAGCTGAAAACTGGTTTCATCACAATAAATTAACTATTAATATCACTAAAACAGAAAATATCCTATTTACTTTGGACCACACTGTAAATAGTGGCTGCTGTAATTCTGTTAAATTATTAGGCCTATATGTAGATACAAGACTTACCTGGGAAATACATACATCAAAACTCTGTAAGAGATTAACCAGGATGTGGTATCTGGTGCGGAAACTGAAAACCTGCATCAGTCGGGATATGCTACTTGCATCCTATCATGCTTTCTTTCACCCTCATATACTGTATGGGATCAGGTTATGGGGCAATTGTCCTACATCAAATAATGTACAGTATTTATTTGGCAGAAAAAGGCAGTCTGTCTAATTGCTGGATTAGAATTTAGAGACTCCTGTAAAAATTTCCTTTGTGAGCCTAAAAATTATGACAGTTCCCTATTTATATATTCTTACAAATATTATGCATGTGAAAGAGAATCTTTCCGAATTTGAAGAAAGATCTACAGTTCACATGCACGGCATAAGATACAAGAATGATCTGGATACTCCTCATTCGAGGCTTAGTAAAAGCACAAACAGCCACTGTTATCAACAGCTTAAGATGTACAATAAGCTTCGACTACCAATTTGAACATTAGACAATAGTGCATTTAACAGGGTACTGTCACAATTTTTAAGGAAAAAGGCATTTTTATAATGTAGAAGAGTATCTAGAATGTGGTATTTCAAAAACTGACCTAATATAGGTAGCTAAAATTTTTCTAATGACTCAGGCATAATGGGTGAGATATTGTCTATAGATTATTTTTAATAATACTGACAATAACTAGTGTATATTTCCTGTACTTGATGGTGGAAGCAAGAAACTAACTATCCAAACTATCTAAGCAAATGAGTGTCCAGGTAGTGCAGACATCAACCTTCTATGGAATGTATACGTTACATTTCACAAAATGGACTTCATCGACGTTCACAAAATGTTCCAAACAAACCTCTAACTTGCACCATGAGCACGGAATGAAAAGTAACGCGCCACAGTGATCGCAAACATTACCACCAGGAAGATCAAGGCGAATGCCTTGGAAGTTATAAATCGTTCAGGAGGATCAGCCTGGTATCCACTCTTACAGAATGCATAGATAATCATATATAATGTGGTGACGAGTATTGATCGAAAGTGATGGCATGCAACCGAATGCGAATCAATCTGTCGCGAAGTTTATTGTGGAACTGGCTATCGTTCCTGGCGTAGCTGCAGATGATGCGATAGTATATTTTGTAGACACAAAAGAAACAGACATCCATAGGTTGAATTTGTTCCATGGTTCCAGGTGGTAGAAATTGCAATGTCACTTTCCAGGAGGGATGATTTTTTCTAACACAGTATATGTTTTTATAGGTGGACCAGGTGTCTAGCAACAGCAAGTTATTTTCACAGCTATTTGCCAAAAGCTGTGTTCATAGCTTAGCTGTAGTTTTGGCAAGCCCATTTTCCCCACTCTTTCTTGCTGTAACGTTAAACATTCCCTAACGCCCTTGCTGGGTCCATGATATGCAATAAAATTGTTGGAGGCAGACAACCTCCAACTTCTCGGAGCACAATAAATAACTTCCCAGCCAATTTGCTATCCAGAATAACAGTAGGCATAATTGTATATGCATGCGTTAGGGCATTCACATTCATTGGTCGTGCTATAACTCTCTTGAGTACCTCTAACTGCCTTTTATATGCATTTTCTCGTCAAATCCTGATTGCATTTCAATACGGAACAAAAATTAAAATCATAGCTTATAAATCCAGATTGGTCGGTGTTGAAAACTAATTCCGCACTAAACGATGGGATAAGGTTGTTTACCTCATCTAAAAATGCTCGAGCCGATTCTGCAGTTTGCTGTGCATGTAGCCTCCTTTTTTTTTGGAATCTCGTTATTTTGTGTTGTCCAATGCTGTAGCTCTGTTTGAAGATGCGCAACCATCCACTACATCTCTTGAAGTCATTGCACCGAGCTCGATAGCTGCAGTCGCTTAAGTGCGGCCAGTATCCAGTAATTGGGAGATAGTGGGTTCGAGCCCCACTGTCGGCAGCCCTGAAGATGGTTTTCCGTGGTTTCCCATTTTCACACCAGGCAAATGCTGGGGCTGTACCTTAAATTAAGGCCACGGCCGCTTCCTTCCACTTCCTTCCACTTCCTAGGCCTCTCCTATCCCATCGTCGCCATAAGACATATCTGTGTCGGTGCGACGTAAAGCAAGTAGCAAAAAAAAAAAAAAAGAAGTCATTGCAACCTATGTCCTGCGCAGTTTGATGCCCATAACATAGTAGGTCACTATCTTGAACATTTTATAACTTGTCTCGAACATCCCCATCGCACAAACAACAATCTTTTTAAAAGGTTCACCTTATCCTCCCTTGAAGTACCATATTTTTTCTTAAGTACCACATGGTCATATTTCTGCAGACTTATTTGAAATCTGTTAGTAATAGTTTTTTACTATGTTGTGGATGGTAATTCATGTACATAATTGTGTCTTGTACCCGCTTACTGGACAACGATTATACTTTACTATGCTTCACTGGAGCCGGGAGTTGTGTCTCCGACATGGATGATGAACTACATGCTTCGACATCAATTTCTATATCACTTCCACCCATTTCGTCATCACGCAATCCGCATGTACCATGTCCACATAGTCGAGAATATACGACGCTATACATTCCACTGACTCATCTGGCAAAAACACTAATATAATATCTGCCACTTCCTTCTCACTCTGCGAAATGTTTCACGTTCTTTTCTGATGGAATGTCAACGTCCACAACTGTTCTGTAGATGTAAGGCAATGTTTGTGTTGTTTATGTTTGCCATTGCACTGGTTTATGTCAGTACTATGAGCAGTACAGCACTGTTGTAATGTAGGTGTCGACTGTGCCGTTTAACTGCGTCTTGTAGCCTCACACTCTATTCACTTTTGGAATACCTACACTTCCACCCCCTCTTTCCATTAGCACCCAATACTGTGCATGCGGTGCAGACGATAATTGGGCCTTCGAACGCATTCAATACCATTGGCCGTTCGCGACCTCACACTCGTAACGGTTCCTTGTGAGAGGTTTTCAACCTTGCCAGAACCTCATATTGTTTTAGATTCATCATGTCTCACTTTGTTTTTATATTTTTTTTGGTTTTAATGATACTCTTTCAACATCAGTTCATGTAGCTGGTAATAATTTTTTTTCTGAAGATGGCTTAGAATGAGCCGAAACATGTTTGATTAAAAATCACTCCATCAAACGATGGATACACATACTGAGCAGGAGGAAGTAATAAAAACTTTTCTTTTGTAAATCTTCTATGATGTTGTCTGTGATAGTCATTTCTTGGAGGTCTGCCTTAGTTTCTTCTAGCCAGTTTATTTTGACCTTTGAGTTGATTACTTTAACCCTCCAAGTGCTGATCGTTTCACTCTTAAGTGCTGAGCATTTTAAGGCAGCATGCAGATACAATTTTTAAAAATTATAATAAATACAAATTTGTAACTACATACGGCATATTATATATCAGTTTGTTCAGGAAGAATTAGAGAATAAGATAATTATATGTTTTACTTACAAGTATCCAGTAATAGTATAATGGATGATTAGTCATATATTTTAAAAAAATCAGAAGATATTCCAAGTGTTGAGGTTGGTCACAAGCACTACATTATCTGAAATTAAATTCCAAGATATACAAAATGTGCCAAATTTCATTACAAGCACAACGATATATAATAAATAGAAACTTCATTGAATAATAAAACGTCACAGGTAAAAAGACTCGGAGAGAGTCTGTTGTCGTGGGTCATTAGGTCTAGATGTGCCTGGTAGGGTTAGCACGTTTGGATTGTCTACATCACTACGTGACACATCACTATAGTCATGGGTACATAAATTAGGGTCATATTCTTCCCCACTTCCAGAAGAAAAGTTGTCTAATGATAAATCATCAGGAAAATCTTCTACATTACCAATGTTGTCTTCACTTTCATCACTCCCAAGCTCCTCCAATACTTCTCTAATTGCACTTGAACTGCTTAGTTCACTCATGTTTATATTATAATAATCACCAAACTAAAATAAACCATTTAAAATATAAATCAGGCACACAATTATTACAAATTGGCTAGCAAACAATAATCTTCAAACGCTCAAAGCAACTGGACAGTTTAAGTAGACGTAAACAAAGACCAGTTCACAGCTGACAAGATTGCCGCTTACTGCTTTCCTTTCCCAACCAAAGACCAACTTGCACTGCCTACCAGATAGAGAATTTCATTTCGCATCGAGAATATTCGAAAAATTGATTGTTATACCGATTTTACGAATCTTCTCACTGCGAGATGATAGCATTTGAGCTGGGATCCTAATCGTCTCGTAGCGAGACGATAGCACTTGGAGGGTTAAATAATGTTTTGGTGAGTCTGTTGCTGTCCATTCTATAGATATGGCCATAGAATTTGAGGCGTCTCTTGCGTACAGCATCAGTGAACCTGTCAGTTAATGAGTAGAGGTCCACTGTTCTTCTCCTAATCCATATTCCATTTTCTCTCGTGGGACCATAAATTTTCTAGAAAATTTTCCGTTCTTACTTTTCAATTTCCATAATTTTAGAGTGACTTCCAAGGGATATCTGAAGCATATAAATCTTCCTGCAAAACAACTTTCATGTAATGTCATAATTTTGCATTACACAATATGACTTTCTTGTTATAGTAATTCCACGTTAGTCTGTATGCCTTATGGAGTTTAGTGGCTCTTTCTGTGTAGGCCCTACTGTCTAGTCTCGATGGTAGTATGATTTCTCCAAGGTATTTGAAAGAGAACACCTGTGAAATTGTGCTATTTTCCATCTCTTGCAGAGTTTCTTTTTAATATGTTGATGTAGATTTAGATGTACTGGTTTTTTTCTTATGATGTCTGGTGGCCTGCCTTTGATGCTGTATTGTGTAATCTCTGGTGCATCTGGTTTCATCTCTGGTCTTAGTAATGATTGCTACATCATGAGAAAAGGCTAAACATTTCACCTTATCTTGGCTTCCCAAATTTCCGATGCTCACACCTTTTCGAGTTTATTAACTTAACCATAGTGGTTTGAAATACCAGCAACATGTCATTGGCGTAATCTCTGAATTGGAAGGTTTTAATAAACATTTTGAGAGACGCTAATTATTTACAAATTGATTATATTTTTAGGTAATAGACAAGGATGACATTTTAAGAAAACTGTAAATAGAATAGTGTTATTTTAGTGTTCTATTATAACATTTATGATATATTTTATTTATGACATATTAGGTATCAAGTAAGAGATGTTTAGAACTTTGGTGTTTGGTGTTTAATAATAGTAAAGAGGTTCAGGAGATATTTGGAAGAGGACAGTAAGGCCCTCAAAACATGTAAAGTGGTATTAGGTGATAATAAATAATTAATTAAATAACTCTTTAAGTATTGCCAAGGCTGATTTTAAAATATAAAATGTATATTAATTGGAGTCGAGCTCACACCTTTGACTCCCCTTTCCCATTCTCTAATAACTTTGTCTAGAACTAAGGGGAGAAGCCGTCACCTTGAAGGATGCCCATACATATTTCATAGGGATCAGAAATTTCCCCAAGGAATTACACTTTAGAAGTCGTATTCGTGAGAGTTTGCCGGATTAGTTCTCTGGTCTTCCTGTCCATTCTGAGTTCTTCTAGTGTGTCAAAAACAGTCTGTCACCGAGCTCGATAGCTGCAGTCGCTTAAGTGCGGCCAGTATCCAGTATTCGGGAGATAGTAGGTTCGAACCCCACTGTCGGCAGCCCTGAAAATGGTTTTCCGTGGTTTCCCATTTTCACGAACATGTCCTTGGACACTCCCGGCACTAAAAGCCATACGCCATTTCATTTATTACCAGGCAGATGCTGGGGCTGTACCTTAATTAAGGCCACGGCCACTTCCTTCCCACTCCTAGCCCTTTCCTGTCCTATCGTCGCCGTAAGACCTATCTGTGTCGGTGCGACATAAAACAACTAGCAAAAAAAAGAGAAAGAAAACAGTCTGTCCGTCCACAGAATCATACGCCTTCTTAAAGTCCACAAAAGTGCCCATCGTGCTGGTACCTTGGCGGATCCTTAATATAGTTTTCAAATTCGATATTTGTTCAGCACATGATCGACCTTTACTGAAACCTGCTTTGCATTCACCGATCAGGTGATCTGTCTGATTTTCTAAATGGTTTAACAGAGCTTTAGAAAAAATTTTGTATGTGATCGGTAGTGGGGATATGCCTCTGTAGTTCTTTGGATCCGCCTTGCTGCCTTTTTTTGTGCAATGGGTGTATTAATGTGCACAACCAATCCTGCGGGATCGTTTCACTTTCCAGTTTTCTACTATGATTGCATGAATTCTGCTTACGAGGCCATCTCCTAGTTTCCACATCTCCACTGTGATGCCATCCTCTCGAGGGGCTTTATTATTTTTAAGCGATTGGATGATCTTTGCTGTTTCCAGTATTGTCGAGGGTTGTGAATCAGGGTTCAGCATGGGCTTTCTTAAGTTCAGTCTTTCTTTTGGAGGATCACAGTTGAGGAGGTCTCGGACGTAGTCAGCTAGAATTGTGCAGTTTTCTTTGCTGTTCATTTCTAATGTTCCATTTGCTCGATGGAAACACAGAGATGGCAATTGAAAACTGGATTAATTCTCACGGAAGGTCTTGTAGAAATTCCTAGTGTTGTTTTTTAGGACTTCTTGCTTCATTTTTATGATTCTGTTTTTGTCATAACGTCCATTTCTCCTGGCGAATTATTTTTGAGGTAATTTTCTGCACGTTTAAGAAGGCTTCCCATTTTTCACTTGTTTGGTCTCCATTCCACTGATGCCACGCTTTCATCCGATCATCAATGGCTTTATCACAGGTCGTGTTCCACCATCTATGTTTTAGTTTCCTCGGACGCTGTCCTAACTTCAGGGCTGATGTCTGTTGTTTGTTGTCTGATGTTTTACGTAGGTCTGGCTAGCCCTTGGGATCCTCCTCTTATATGTCTTGTAAAAAGGTGCTGATGTTCTCTATAAGGCATTCTGGGTCAACTTTTAGATATTTGTTGTGTTTAGGTCTGGATTGGTTGGGTTGGAATCTCACTTTGATTTGTGATAGTGGTCCGAGTTGACAATTCCCTTCCGTACTCTGACATTTTGTATCTGGCACATATTTGTTCTGGAGAATGCAATGTGATCAATCTGGAATTCCCCTAATAACGGCTTCGGTGATTTCCATGATTCCTTTCTGTGCGGAGGTCTCACAAAATACATAGACATGAGTTTCAAAGCGAAAGTTTTACAAAAGTCTATAAGGTGTTCTCTGCTCTTATTCGTCCTCCGAAGTGCCGGGTGACGGCCTACTATCCTTTTTTGTTTCCTCTCTCTGCCATTCTTACGTGAAGTTTTGGAATCTTACTAGTGGTTTCTTTTTAAGAGTTCCCATAAGGCTTCAACTTTCTGTGTGTTTTTTTGGTTTTTATTGTTTGTGGGAGCATGGGCATTGACCAGGGAGTAAGCTTTGTTGCTCGATTGCACAGTAAGTACTGAGATTCTTGCAGATGGGGGTGAAAAGTTAAGTACTGAATTGATGATTGTTTTTCGTAACGCTAAGGCTGTCTCTAGTTTTGGCAGGTTCCCGTGGATTCTTATGTCAGGTTTACATTTAAATATCCTGTACTCTTCAGAGTCAAAATGGTTTTCATCTTGGAAGTACATTTCCTGAAGTGCGGTTATTTAAATGTTAAACTTGTCCAGTGTGTCCGTGAGCTGTTTAAGCTTACCTGTTTTCAGCAGGGCGTTGTCGTTAATTGTACCTAAGAAGGTCCTTTTCTTGGGAGAAGAGATTTTGAGAAGCTCCGACCCTTCTCTGCTCCCGATCCCCCAGAATCCAATGATTGGGAGAAATCAGACTGGGTGTGTCTGGAGCTGGTGGTAGTTGCTGTGATAATATGTTGTCCATCGTGCCAATGTTGCAAGTTGAAGATACAGTAGAGTCTTGCTCAGCCAACCTTCGCTTATCTGACATTCCATATTATCTGACACTGGTAGACTTAATTTGAACTTCTCGTGGAGACTAAATTCTGGGACACCCGGTGTGGAGGATGCGACCGTGGGACAAGCACTGGCTGGGTGCTGATGTTATAATTTTCATATCCCCTGTGAATATGTTGAGTAAACAGAAGAAAGTGATTGTTTCTATGGAAGACAAGTTGAGTGTGTTAAAGAGACTGGACAAAGGGGAGGTTATGTCGCGCATTCCTATCTACAAAATGTCACTGTAAATTTTGTCACTTATGGAACATAATAATTGCTTTTACTTAAATGAAGTGAAAAATCTGCGGTAAATTAAGAAATACCGTCATTATTAGAGAAATATGAATACATACTTAAGGCCTGTAGACAGGTCTCCTTTATGTTGTATTCCACTGCTGGTGCCGTCTTTTGTTAATTTCTTCAGGTTCAGGGCTAGCACCGAGGAATGGGAGTGCTATGTCTCTGGATTCTCATTATCCTTGTCCATATGACTAGAGCGGCCAGTTCAAACAGCAAAATGGAGGTCAACAGCATTCACAGTGTTATTTCATTCTTCAGTGAGGCAAATGACCATGTTATAGTGATGTGGCTGGAACCCTACGGAAAAACAACTAAGGACGCATTCAACAACTTGGTGCTGCACATTACAGAGAAATATTGTAAGTGCCACAAAAATGATTTTTGTTGAAAGAAAAATAGCATTGATCCCTGGACCAATAAATATTTGTTATTTTTGTTCGAATGAAAATAGCATGATCCCTGGACCAGTAAATCACTAGTCCAAAGAATTCTTCTTATGTACATTGGCCATAGCTTTTTGTCGCCTATTAAATCTTGCATATTGCGATACAATTCAGGAAATGATGTCATTGACAACTGAAGCAAAGAACTTCAGTGAACACAGACATCACACACAAAATTGTTGAAAGTGTAAGACAAACAAAAGACATAAGTGTGTTACTGTGAGCGTAGCACCAAAAGTACTTGTAAAGTAGTAAAGTAGGTATACATAATAATCTCAAAAATAAAATATTTCTTAATTTACTGCAGATTTTAGACTTCAGCCATGTAAAAGCAATTATTATGTTCCATTTGTGACAAATTTTACAGTGACATTTCGTAGATAGGAATGCACGACGTACCCCAAAGGGGAAACTCCTCAAAAAGTGGGTTCAGATTATGGTGTTGGATTTGTTGCAGTTGGAGAGTGGAAAGAAAAAGGGGGGGGGGGGGGGAGGAAGAAATTGGAAAGTGGTGCTCTACCAGAGCAACAAGTGATGCACTGAAAATTAGAAAAACAATGAAAAAATATGAGTACAAAAAAGTAAGTGGAGCACTATTCCTTTGGTTCGCTCAAAATCAGGAAAAGTGCCTGCCAATATCTGGCCCCATTCTGCAAGGAAAGGCAGTGTATTTCCAGAAGGAGTTTAATGAAGGGGACCCTAATTTTACTGCCAGTGCTCGGTGGCTTGATAGGTGGAAAACATGGTACGTCATTAGGCAGCTTAATATCTGTGGAGAAAAACTGTCAGCTAAATCCGATGAGGTTGTGAAATTTAAAAAGGATTTTCAAGAAATAATTCTTGCTGAAGGATTAACTGGTGATCAGACTTTTATTTGTAATGAGATTAGGCTAAATTTCAAGATGCTGCCATCAAAAACTATCGCAGCCCAAGCCGAGACGTCTGCACCTGGCTAGAAGCATAGTAAGGAAAGAGTTAATGTTCTTGCCTGTAGTAATGTTACTGGGAACTTAAAAGCAAAATTGCTTATGATCAGTAAAGCAAAGAAGCCTAGGGCATTTAAAAACATTCTGTTAATGCTCTTCCAGTCCATTACACGAATCAGAAGGCTGCTTGGATGTCTGCTGACATTTTTCTGAAGACTGGCTTTTTACACGGTTTGTTCCAGATGTAGAAAAATTTCTAGCTTCAAACAATATCCCTAAAAAAACTCTTCTTCTACTAGACAGTGCTCCATCACACCAAAATGAAGAGCAACTTAGAAGTGGTGACATCAAAGTCATGTTCCTTCCTCCTAACATGACGTCATTTTGCCAGCCAGTGAACCAAGGTGTGCTGGAAACATTGAAGAGGAAATATCAGTGGAAACTCCTTTCATCCCTGATAGAGGAAATTGACAATGGCATTGACATGATAGAAAAGTTAAAACGAATCGACATGAAAGACGTGGCATACTGGTTAGCGCAATCTTGGGAAGAAGTTGAAACGACAACGTTAGCAAAGTCTTGGAATACATTGTTGAATGAGGTTGAACATCGAGAGGAGGTTGTACAAGAAGACATGGAAAACATTGTTCCGTTACTGAATTGCATTTCTGGCTGTGAGGATGCTACTACGACTCAAGATGTAAGTGGTGTGCCCAAGATCAGCTGTTTGAACTAACTGACCCTGATGTTATTGATTTTGTGAATATTATAATCTGTCAGTTTCATGATACTTGGTATTCACAATTACAAAGAATGGGGACTTCGAGGGCCCTGGGACCGCTACGGTAGCTGTGAAGGCCCTTCAGGAACTCTGAAAAGTGGTGGGAAAAGGGGCTCTGGTTAAGACGCAGCAGCAGCAGGTCGTTATGCTACTTAGGTTCCAGAATGGGTAAAAAAAAAAAAAAAAAAAAAAAAGTAAATAAATGCAATGTAAAGTTTAATCTTATACCAGTTGTATCGTATCATTTGAAGTAATTCCACATACTGTATATCAGTTGACTATATTTGTAAGTAGTACAGGAGATATTATAAGTAGAATTTTGTAAACAATGTGTTTAATAGAAAAAATTGTTAGCGTAAATTGTATAATATTGTATTATAGGAAAATTTTCTTCTCTTGTTAATTTAATATTTAGTGCTTGACAATAATGTATTTTAGTGTACCATTTGCCACTGAGGTAGACACCTCATTTGCAAATAAAGATATTTTGATTTGATTTGATTTGATTTGATTTTGAATGGGTACCTTCCACCTAATCATTATTATATCTTGTTACTATACAGTACCGGTTTCAACCCTCACAGAGGTCATCTTCAGCTGCTCATAAGATCTAAAGTTAACATGTAATTTTAAAACATTACTAAATCTAATGAAGAATGTCATATGAGTGATGATATTAAAATATACAGTGATAATAAATGTCCTCTGGTTTTAAAAAACAAGCGTCGATGTTTATGTGACATATATATCCCCCACGGCACTTAACGCCCTTGAAAGGGCTTTGGCCTGCCCAGCGACCGCTGCTCAGCCCGAAGGCCTGCAGATTACGAGGGGCCGTGTGGTCAGCACGACCCATCCTCTTGGCCGTTATTCTGGGCTTTTGAGACCGGG
The DNA here is from genome assembly GCF_040414725.1 of Anabrus simplex. Taxonomy (NCBI): domain Eukaryota; kingdom Metazoa; phylum Arthropoda; class Insecta; order Orthoptera; family Tettigoniidae; genus Anabrus; species Anabrus simplex. The sequence continues at coordinate 181,134,975 of NC_090266.1, forward strand.
GCCACAATCTCACAGTCAGATAGCTCCTCAATTCTAATCACGCAGGCTGAGTGGACCTCAAACCAGCCCTCAGGTCGAGAGAAAAATCCCTGACCTGGCCGGGAATCATACCTGGGGCCTCAGGGCAAGAGGCCGGCACGCTATCCCTACACCACGGGGCCGGCGGTGACATATATATGCTACTTAAAATTCTGGTGTAATGTTCGTGAGTAACACATAATTTGTATGAATTAACACCAACATTTGTTATGAAATACAACAAACATAGGAAAACCACCCAGACACAAAATACACAGAGAAAGACTACTAAAATTTCGTTAAAAGATGAAATAAAATTTCTCTACAGAAAAAAAAATACTTTTCCTCAACACACAACTTTATGAAACACATTTAAGAGCATCACAAGATCTATCACGAAGCTATTGGGATAACTTCCAAATAATCACCCAAGAAAAATTAGTAGACATAGCAATCCAGAAACAAAATACATTAGACAAGAAATAAAACGCACTTAGATAGTCACACAATCAAAACACACAAGATAATTCTTCCAATGAAAATGACTCTCATAAACCTAACAAAGCAGATAAACACATATTTTACCCACCTACAAAAACTTAACAAACAGACTTTAATGAAATAGAAGCTGATATATTGAGTAGAAGACCCAAACACAACTGGGGGAATACTTCAACCTTTCAAAACATCACGACCATCATCACGGAAACTGAAAACGCCCTAAACTAAATTCCGCATGACCTACGTGACGGAAGTCCGATATGAAATAAAGAAAAAACTGCCACAATACATCGATAGGATTAACAATAATAACAATAGCAGAAATACCATTAATATTGCACAAATAAAGAACTGAAAGACAAAATCGAGCAAAATAATTTAATAATGACGAAAGCAGATAAAGGCAACACTGCTGTCATAATAGACAAAAATGAATACATAACCACAACCGAACAGTGTTTTCTAGGTATTCCCTTTCAAATTAAACATAAAGACCCCACCCAATATTTTAAAAAATCTGAAAATGTTATTAAAGAATATTCACTTTCTTTTAAATCAACAAGAAATCACAAAATTAGCTATAATGAACCCTAAACTACCGACCGCAGAAGCTTTCCCAAAAATTCATAAAGAAAATGTACCTATGAGACCAATCATAAATTATAAATTTAGTCCAACTTACAAATTGTCACAGTTTATTCAAGCATTCCTTAAAATACATTTTTAGGCAAGAAAACAATACGGAACTCTATAGAATTTTGCAACATTACAAAAAAACTACAAATCAAACAGTACCCTAGTCTAGCATCGTACGATATAACGAACATGTATCCTAACACACCTACTCACAAAGCATCCTAGAAATAGAAGAGTTTATGATTTTACTTGAATTCACCATCAACAATAATTATTTCAAATTCCATAACACCATTTACCAACAACAAGGCCTTCCCATGGGATCCCCAGCATCAGGTATACTAGCAGAAATCTACATTGCTGTGTCGGAGCGACGTAAAGCCCCTAGCAAAAAAAAAAAAAAAAAATTCTACGTTGATCATTTAGAGTACCAAGAAGTTAGCAAAATTGAGAACATCTTTTTCTGGTGTAGATTTGTAGATGACATTTTTGTTATTATAGACAATAGATTCACCAATGAGATAAATATATTAGAAAAACTAAATAAAATAGAACCACACATAAAATTCACAGTAGAAAAAGAAAATGACCACACTTTGAATTATTTAGATATATCTGTCACTAGACACCAAGATCGCTTGACATATCAAATATATAGGAAACCCACACAAACCTCCAATGCAATAACAATAGATTCTATCCACCCTAATGTCCACAAAAAAACAGCTTATCACAGTATGATATACAGAGTGTTCAATATACCTCTATCTCAGGAAGAACCGAAAAAGGAATTAAACACAATTTACGAAATAGCCAATCTAAACGGATTTAATAGAGAAATTGTCAATAAAATCATTCAGAAGATAAAATATCAACCCAAATCAAAACTAACCAGAGCTAACGACTCTGAGAAGGATTACATACTTTTCTCCTTCAGTAATACCCACGGTCATTCCATAACTAATGTTTTTTAAAAACGTAATCTAAAAATAGCATATAAAACCACACATAGCAGTGCCAACATTTTACACTATGCCAAATCTGTTAATGATAATAATAGATACAGTTGTTCAGGAATGTATCGAATGAAATGTGACAATTGTGAGGCTGTGACGTACTGGAAGAAATTTCCTTATCCGTTACAATGAACATATCAATGCCTTAAAACATAATCACTTTTCATCTATAACAACATAACAAGGATTATAAGCACAATTTTACACATATTGAAAACAACATAGCGATTCTAAGTATGATCCCCAAGGGCCCTCTACTAACTGTAGAATTTTACATTAGTATGGATCAATATGCTAACTCAAATTTTAACTTAAGTGAAATTACAGATGGAGTTAATATCATCTTTAATACAGTTATCACCGAGCTCGATAGCTGCAGTTGCTTAAGTGCAGCCAGTATCCAGTATTCGGGAGATAGTTTGTTCGAACCCCACTGTCGGCAGCCCTGAATATGGTTTTCCGTGGTTTCCCATTTTCACACCAGGCAAATGCTGGGACTGTACCTTAATTAAGGCCACGGCTGCTTCCTTCCCACGCCTAGCCCTTTCCTGTACCATCGTCGCCATAAGCCGTATCTGTGTCGGTGCGACGTAAAACAACTTGTTAATTAAAATACAGTTATCCAGTTTTTAAAAAACACCTACTTAAAAATAATTAAAGAAACAGAATCTGATACACATCATGGAACCTCCAGAAGACACGCCCCACTCTACCTCACCTTCCCCAATCATTACCCGTCTTGCCCCTCCACTTCCCCTCTCCATAACCACAAGTCCAGCCCTAGACGTACACGGAGCAGTGCACGACGTGCTCCCTAACAGTACACATCGACTAGTCAACAGCACTATGTAAGTAAACACCCATCAATCCATACGTTCAGTAGATATTCTAATTGGCAAAATTCTTATACTTCGTTTCTTTTCTGTTCTTGCAGATTACTAGCATGTCCAACAACACAACTACAAAGAGGGAGCATCTGCACCTATTTAATATCATATAACGAGATTAGTATTAAAGAAACTAATAACAAAATATTTCGATGTAAATCATGAACATCACAACTGTATGAATGCACAAGATGAACAGTTCACATCATTGAATATTCTGAAATGCTTGGTACAAACATACCCATGAACCTATGCAATGATTTACCAACATTAATTAAACTCCAAAGTGTACCTCAAAAATACTTCGAACATTTTAACTTATAGAAATTGTATTTTAACAAATTATGTGTTACGAATACTACACTAAAATTTTAAATAGCATATATATATATATAATACCAATATAAATGGTCCGTTATTGGACGTTATAAATTTTCCAGCTGACTCATTCCTGGTTGCCAGCGTTTCGCTCTCATGTGCTAGGTTGGGCTCATCAGTTGGTACCTAGCACACCTACCAAGATGCTGGCTAGTGCATATCGTGGAGGCCACTGTGTAGGCTACTTGGAGCCACTGGCAGTGCCAATGCACTATGAGAGACTTTGTCTCTTTACCAAAAATTGATGCCTGCTTGGCTATCAGATGATATAGATGTTGATTCTCATAGGGAATCTGAAATATTTGTCCCGAATGAGTAAATTTGTAATACCAATTTAAATGGTCCATTATTGGACATTATAAATTTTCCAGCTAACTCATTCCTGGGTGCCAGAGTTTCGCCCTCGTGTGCTAGGTTGGGCTCATCAGTTGGTACCAGCACACCTACCAAGACGCTGGCTGTTGCATATCGTGGAGGGCACTGCGTAGGCTACTTGGAGCCACCGGCAGTGCCAATGCAGTATGAGAGACTTTGTCTCTTTACCAAAAATTGAAGCCTGCTGGGCTATCAGATGATATAGATGTTGATTCCCATAGGGAATCTGAAATATTTGTCCCGAATGAGTAAATTTATAATACCAATTAAATGGTCTGTTATTGGACATTATAAATTTTCCAGCTAACTCACTCCTGGTTGCCAGCGTTTTGCCCTCGTGTGCTAGATTGGGCTCATCAGTTGGTACCTAGCACACCTACCAAGACGCTGGCTAGTGCATACTGGAAAATTTATAATGTCCAATAACGGACCATTTATATTGGTGTTATAACTTTGCTCATTCGGGACAAATATTTCAGATTCCCTATGGGAATCAACATCTACGGATCATAGCATATGTATGTCGCACAAACATCGACGCTTGTTTCTTAAAACCAGAGGACACGTAATATCAATGTATATTTTAATATCATCACTCATATGACATTCTTCATTCGATTTAGCAATGTTTTTAAATTAGATTTTAAGTTAACATTAGATCTTATGATCAGCTGAAGATCTCTGTGAAGGTCAAAACCGGTACTGTATAGTAACAAGATATAATAAAGTATTGAGTAGGTGGAAGGTACCCATTGTTTGTAATTGTGAAATTTGTGAATATTAACGAAAATGAGGATGATGAAGAAGTGAAAGGCATTCCAGAACAAAAGGAGAAAACGATGACTCACAGTGAAGTATTAAGTGCATTGGAAATGGCATTAACCTACATTGAGCAACAGCCGGAAGCAAGCGCAACGGAGGTGTTGATTTTTTCGTTGATGGCGGGATCTCGCAGCAAGAAGACGTGAATCAGCAGGCAAGCAGACATTGTTGACAAGTTTCTTTTTGTAAGACATTTGGAATGTTTCCGTTCAATACTGCATGTACTTACTATACATTTGTATTACTAATTCAATAGTACCGTAAAACATGCCATTGTTTTAGTGATACAGTATAGCCTTCCTGTTTGTTTTAGTTAATTTTCGAAGTTAATCTGTATTATCTGACATTTTCGGTGATCCGGCGTACTCCAGCTCCCGTTTAGGCCGGATAATCAAGACTCTACTGTACATGCAGGAGCGATCATAATGATATGATTACAAGATTACAACTCGATTGTTAAGATTGAGAGGTGCCTCTTTGTGTCTTCTGGCTAAATTTTTTTTTTTTTTTTACGGTTGACCAAATACGTAGTCAAAACCAACCCCCCTCCTTTACCCGGGCTTGGGACTGACAACAGGAACCACTGAACTACTCAGTCCATCCAGTGACTGCTGCAGGTGGAGTTTTAATATTCTGCTATATTAATTGTCATCAGAACTGATTAAGGGTTAGTATGTATGTATGTATGTATGTATGTATGTATGTACCTTTCATGTTTACCTTTAAAATTGAATAATTACTGAGTTCAGAACATTGATAGGAGGTAAAGGAACTTTTCCATGTGTAGCTTATATATATATATATGTGTGTGTGTGTGTGTGTGTGTGTGGGTGTGTGTAGCATACTTATCATGATCCTTGATATTGTTATTAATTTCCTTTCCAGGAAGAAGATAAAGTGATTTTTTTATGTTGCCATCCTGAGATTGGAGCAACTGTAGATCAATATGAGAAGAACTCATGCAGGTATTAATTATTTATTTATCAGAAAGAGAGAGGAAGAATGTGTTTTTTTCTTCCCCTGTGCAGGACAGGATGTTCTGTTCTGGAAAGAATTATTGTTCACACTATCGTTGCAAAGTAATATACTGCCCTCAAAAAAAAAAAAAAAAAAAAAAAAGTATAACCCGTGATATTTTAAGAATAATCACAGTTTTAGTTAGCAAAATGTATTTTTATTTTAAAACATCATTACAGAATAAAAAAGGGTCGGCTTAACCAAACAAGTTTCTTTATAAATCGATCTGGACTATTTGATGGTCAATGTTCAGAAGTTTGTGGTGCTAACCGGAGATTCATGCCTATTGTAATTGAATGACACATCCCACTCTGAAGAGTCTAGTGTCAGACCTAAGACGAAACGCTGGTTAATAGAGCAAACGCCTGAAAAGCCTTACATCTGATATGTTATTGTAATTGAGACGGTCAACATCAACTCATTTATTAAATGAACTAATAATGCCATAAATTCATCATCAGACGACGGAAAGTAAGTACTGGTCTCTTAAACCATTTTATAGTAATTAACACCTATTTCTGATCAATAAATTAGTTAATAAATAACGATATCATTGTACAGACATGTATCATCTCCACAACCATAGGGACAATGTCATCCTCATTTTGATATTCCTATATTTTACTCTTAGTCTTCTTAGGGGGAATACTCGTGCTCTTTACTTACATCACTAGCTTAGCATCCAATGAATTATTTTATGCTTCCATAAAGAATCTTGTAATTATTCTGCTATCAGTTACTCTGATCTTAGCAATTGCCTCTATCACAGATCCATACTTTTGAAATCCAAAGGCAGCAATGCTCAGTACATTTTGATTTAAGAAGTACAGCTTTTTAAATTAAAAGAAGCAGAATCTGACGGATTTTCTGATTCTATGATTTTGACCATATTTGGTCTAATTGGTCCGTATTGACTGCTACAAAAATATTCTTTTTTATGGGTCCGCCTTGTCAATACAAGTATAAACATTAAAGGATACACCTTGTCACTACATACTGTACCAGGAAAAGTTTTTGGGGAATGGGCATGAGTAGGACCTCAGGGAGTGGAACTTGGTTTTGGAGCCGATACAGAGTAGGATAGACTCACAGAGCGAATAATAGATGGTTAAAATTTTTTTTTTTGACAATTTATTAATTCTTCGCCCTGCAATATGATTATTGGACTCAAATCTGGCATTGAAATTAAAAGTTTGAACGTAATCTTCCTGAATTCTGTTCATGAAAATTAAATGAATATCACTGATTCCAAAGTCTTTCATTTGTGAGAAGACTAGGTATTAGATTTCCACCTAAAGTCTTTCTAAATATGAGCACACACTTGTAATTGCAAATTGACATGAGAAATTAAATTTCTATTAAAAGTTTTCAGTTTTTCAGTTTGTAAACCTTGATGTATAGCACACTTGAAAAGCCTAAAGTCTTTCTATGAGATATGAAAATTAAATTTGAAAATTAAATTAATCACTTCTGAGAATGAGAACTCTGAAATATTTGTTCACACGCGGCACTGAAGTTTTCACTGTTCAAAATTAATAAGAAAATTTTAGTCAGTTTGTTACTACTCACTTAATGAAAGAAATGTTGTTACAAATGTTGAAGGATGGACGTCTGGAATGTTCCGTGGAGAATCAGGGTCGGCGATGTTCCCTTAACACACCATGTTGACGTCCCCCGATGAGGTGATGACGGCTGGAACTGGATCGTGTAGAATTGCAGCTCGTTAAGGTGATTTTTCGCACACGAAAAATTCACTTAGTGCGAGTAGTTATCACTGACACTGTCATTTACTGTTGAACACAGTTTATGGTGTAATTGAACTTTAAGACGTTAAATGAATAATCACAGCCCTTCCTGTATGAAATACTATTTAAAGTCGTTACTGAAACGTCCATAATTACACAGTTCACACTTGAAAAAGGCAAATCATAGTCAATAATCACAGTCTTTTAACATGGACATTAAGTCACTAAGGATTATTTTCTGATTATCTTGTTATTATAACGTCATATTACCTCAGAAAAAGTTCTTAGTATTCACCCAGGTTACTACTGTAAGTCGTATATTAATATGGCGTGAATAAAGAAATACAGTTCAATACTCGAAGAGAAATGAGTTCTGGTAATTCTACACATTAGTTTCTGTAGAAGTTCAATATCATATGAAGTAAACTAGTCTACACGTAATGATATATTCTGTGAACGTTAAATATTTGGTATTTGCCCTTCAATAAGTTCACTCGTATTATATTCTCAAATGTCTTTAGAATTAGACTGTAGTCGCGACGCGATGTACTAAATACAGTGCAACGTCTTTTATAATTTTGTTGGCGATATAACTTTGTGTTCCGGAAACGCGACGGCAAGTACTTTCACCGTGACTGCGCGGACATACTGTACGAGGGTCGATCTCTTCTCTGTCTCACTCACACACATCTGTGTACTCGTCCTTGTACTGCGCTGCTCTGCTTGTTAGCCTTGACATATATATGCCGGCGCTGGGAGGGGTGGTTTCTCTTGGCCATGTGACCGTGAGTGTATAATTTTCTTAGACTTTAAATTATTATAACTCAACAACCATGGGATGCATTAATTCGAAATTCACAGGGATTAACTTTTATGACGTCCGCTACAATTCAGCATTTGTCCCGTTGAAATTGGTTAAGGCGTTGAAAAGCTTGCAAAAAGAAAATTCTTTTCGAGAAATATCTCTAGGGGAGGTGAGCTTCGAGCGACAGGTGACGTCACTTGACTTCGCCTAGTGCACTCGTGAAGTCTGGCACATGCTGGAACACACCTTTATTTAAATGTTCGTACGTCGGACGGATATTTTATGCTGGAATAACGTTTCTTTTGATTGATATGGGCCAGGACATAGGCTTTCCTGGTACAATACATATTCAAGGGTTATGAACTTCATGTTATTCATCAAGGGACATATCACTCATCAGTTTTAACAAACCATTTTATGCACAAACGGACATACCTGAAATATTTTCGTAGAGTATTAATATTAAGGCAACTGTTTAAGGACAAGCAAGAATGTAAAACTTAGGATTATCTGGTCTAGGAAACTAAGAATAACGGTCGAGAGGATTTGTTGTGTTGACCACACGACACCCCATAATCTGCAGGCTATCAGGCTGAGCAGCAGTTGCTTGGTAGGCAATGGCCCTTCGGGGCTGTTGCGCCATGAGGTTTGGTAATCATTTTGTAGTTGAAGGGTTTTAGACAAGCTAAGTGAATTTTATAACTTTGGCTGATGAAGAGAATGGTCAGTTTAAAGATATTAACATTAAGAGTTCCACCTTTATATTACATACAAAAGTTTTTATCCTAAATGTGAAGGTATAGGTACATGTTTTGTTCATTTTGGGGACATCCTCAGCCTAGCAAAGAACAAAAGTCAAATAGTAAAATCAGAATTTAAAAAAAGGTTGTTACATACATGTCTACAGCAAATCAAATTCACATGGTCTGAGTGTGTCATTTGGCAACAAAGTGGTGACTTGCAATCCACTTGAAACATCTCATCATTCAATCAATCAATCAATCAATCAATCAATCAATCAATACTGATCCTGCATTTAGGGCAGTCGCCCAGGTGGCAGATTCCCTATCTGTTGTTTTCCTAGCCTTTTCTTAAATGATTTCAAAGAAATTGGAAATTTATTGAACATCTCCCTTGGTAAGTTATTCCAATCCCCAACTCCCCTTCCTATAAATGAATACTTGCCCCAATTTGTCCTCTTGAATTCCAACTTTATCTTCATATTGTGATCTTTCCTACTTTTAAAGACGCCACTCAAACTTAATCGTCAACTTATGCCATTCCATGCCATCTCTCCGCTGACAGCTTGGAACATACCACATAGTCAAGCAGCTCATCTTCTTTCTACCAATTCTTCCCAGTCCACAATTTGCAACATTTTTGTAACGCTACTATTTTGCCGGAAATCGCCCAGAACAAATCAAGGTGCTTTTCTTTGGATTTTTTTTTCCAGTAATCCTGGTGAGGGTCCCATACACTGGAACCATACTCTAGTTGGGGTCTTACCAGAGACTTATACGCCCTCTCCTTTATATCCTTACTACAACTCCTAAACACCCGCATAACCATGTGCAGAGATCCGTACCCTTTATTTACAATCCCATTTATGTGATTACCCCAATGAAGATCTTTCCTTATATTAACACCTAGATATTTACAATGATCCCCAAAAGGAACTTTCACCCCATTAATGCAGTAATTAAAACTGAGAGGACTTTTCCTATTTGTGAAATTCACAACCTGGCTTTTAACCCCGTTCATCAATATACTATTACCTGCTGTCCATCTCACAACATTATCGAGGTCATTTTGCAGTTGCTCACAATCTTGTAACTTATTTATTACTCTATACACAATAACATCATCTGCAAAAAGCCTTACCACTGATTTCACTTCTTTACTCATATCATTTTATATATAAGAAAACATAAAGGTCCAGTAATACTGCCTTGAGGAATTCCCCTCTTAATTATTACAGGGTCGGATAAAGCTTTGCCTACTCTAATTTTCTGAGATCTGTTTTCTAGAAATACAGCAACCCACTCAGTTACTCTTTTGTCTAGTCCAGTTGCACTCATTTTTGCCAGTAGTCTCCCATGATCCACCCTATCAAATGCTTTAGACAGGTCAATTGCGATACAGTCCATTTGACCTCCTGAATCCAAGATACCTGCCATATCTTGCTGGAATCCTACAAGTTGAGCTTCAGTGGAATAACCTTTCCTAAAACTGAACTGCCTTCTATCGAACCAGTTATTAAATTTGCAAACACATCTAAGATAATCAGACAGAATGCCTTCCCAAAGCTTACATGCAACACATGTCAAACTTACTGGCCTGTAATTTTCAGCTTTATGTCTATCACCTTTCCTTTATACACAGGGGGTACTATAGCAACTCTCCATTCCTTTGGTATAGCTCCTTCAACCAAACAATAATCATATAAGTACTTCAGATATGGTACTATATCCCAACCCATTGTCTTTAGTATATCTCCAGAAATCTTATCAATTCCAGCCGCTTTTCTAGTTTTCAATTTTTGTATATTGTAAATGTCATTTTTATTATATGTAAATTTTAATACTTCTTTAGCATTAGTCTCCTCCTCTATCTGGACATGAAAGAATCTTACATTTCCGGACACACAGGTTAAGATATAAAAGTCATGACTAGTAGTTCAGTCTTGGTTCTATGCTGCTATTCATAAAAAGTGTTCTATTGATGGGTTAATGGATTACAAACACATCATCATTGAGCAAGTATAGAATCTTAGGTTTGTTCACATACAGGTTAAAGAGAAAAAATCATGACAAGCAGTTCTTGGTTCTATACTGCTAATCATAAAATGTGTTACATTAGTGGCTTAATGGATAATAAACATTGTGTGGTAAAATTAGGCTGTTAACACGGGGGAACTTTTCATGTGGTGCCGTTATAAGTTGAAAAGCCGGGATTGGGTCATATTGTTTCAATGGTGGAGTAATCTAGAAGGAAAATAGGTTATTGAGAAATTGTGTAAACAAACAACATCGAATGGTAAAAAGGCTATAAGGCACCTCGATGAGTACTTACCAGAGACTTATATGCTCTCTCCTTTACATCCTTACTATAACGACTAAATACCATCATTATCATGTGCAGGGATCTGTACCCTTTATTTACAGTCCCACACTAGAGTATGATTCCAGTGTATGGGACCCTCACCAGGATTACTGGATTCAAGAACTGGAAAAAGTCCAAAGAAAAGCAGGTCGCTTTGTGCTGGGTGAAAAAGGAGTAGCGTTTCAAAAATGTTGCAAAGTTTGGGCTGGGAAGACTTCGGCGAAAGGAGATGAGCTACTCGGCTAAGTGGTATGTGTGGTACAAATTATTATAATTTTATTAAATACCACCTTTTCAGTACATAATAAACTAATGAGGACTTACATCCTTATTAAATTGTTAACATGGTGCATGTTTCACCCCTTTTTGTGAGCATCATCAGTCAATTAACATTTACCCAAGGTTTAATAAGATCGTGAACATATTCTATTGAGCCAGAATATGCTTTGTAATCATGAGTGACAAATCTTATAATATTTTACAGATCATGCAACAAAAAAGTTACGTCTTAAGTTAAAACACATTTGTCTAAAATCTTAGTATTTACATTGTCCTTTAAACTTATGGGTGAAACTCATCTGTTGAACATCTTTTTAAACCATGTTAAAAACCATTTGAGATCTGGCTAATTGATTCAGTATTTCTTGACTTGTGTGATTTTCCTTGAACCTTCGTTGTATAGCCTATATTAACAATTTTATGAAGTTAATAATTGCCTATATTATGAACCATTGTCTTATTCTCAATTCATAATATAGGCAAGAGAAAGCCCATGGAGAAGCGCAACCCAGAAAAGTGCGGAAATGCCGTGTAGACCTCCGCAACAAATGAATAGAGATCAGTCGGTTGGAAAATGGGAACAGCCACGAAAGGATCATGACTGAACTGGTTCAATATTGGTACACGCTAAAGAGCGAGACAGGATATTCAAATTTCTCGTAGATACAGGGGCTGATATCAGCCCATTTCAGGAGAAAAGTGTACCAAAAAGAGAGATTTACTATTGTAAACCGATAGTGGAGCTCTCGGGTGTGACAGGATGGACGTCACACACCAGGGGTTGAATTATACTGCATGTAGGGGATTCTTCCCCCAAATTCCATGTTGTCGGAGAGACCTTCTGCAGAAAAGCATAATCAATTACTGAGATGGGTAAGTGGGAGATCTTCGGTCGAAGATTCCCAATGGGCTTAAGTGTTCGGGAAGTGTGTCAGATAATTGTTGCCAACAGCGGTGATTTGAGTGCAGTAGAGGGTACCATAGATTTCAAAATGATAAGATAATGCAGAGGAAAGGAGGAGATCACTTCTGTCTAACAGGTCAAACATAAAAGAAGCTGTTAGTCTGCTGTTGAACTTGTTAAAGGCAAATCGGGTGTTCACGCTGCCTTATCATGCCGAAATTTTCATCGTTGCAAGGTAAATTACATGGCTATGCTCGCGAATTCGGTTCGGATACACTTTCTACTGATAGAGCTATACTCTTTTGCAGAATCTGTGAAAAATCTATTAATCACGAAAAAAGTACTTTATAACTCAACATTTCGCAACAACGAAACATAAGTCTAGGTTAAATATTGTTGTCCCTATGATCAATTTAAAATCAGCAGCAGTTAAAACATCCAGTGGGCAATCTCAGTTTTCTCTGGATCTATGTAAAGCTTTCTTGGACTCCGGAATTCCGTTCTGGAAACTGGAAAATCAATCCCTCAGGACGTTTCTGCAGAAGTACACTAAAGAAAATGTTCCCTCAGAATCCACATTAGGAAAAGCGTATTTGAATATCTCCTTTGAAGAGACCCTACAGAGGATTCGAAGCAGAGTTGCAGAAAAGATGATCTGGATCTCCATTGATGCAACTACGGATGCAGTGGGACGTTACATGGCCAACATCATCATTGGAACTATGGAAGCAAAGCAAACTGACCTATCATCAGTATTTCTTTTGACGACAGAAGAGATGGAGAGAACAAATGGTTCCACAGTGGCACAGTTGTTCACAAATTCATTAATGTTACTCTGGGCGGATGGAATACAGCATGATGATGTCCTACTTTTTGTCACAGATGCGGCACCTTACATGAAAAAAAGCAGCTACAGCCTTGAAAGTTCTCTTTCCTAAAATGCTCCACCTCACATGTCTAGCCCATGGACTGCACAGAATTGCTGAAGAGATAAGAAGTTTGTATCCTCACGTGGATAAGTTAGTTTCGAATACCAAGAAAATCTTCCTAAAATCACCCTCCCGAATCCAGGTTTTCAAGGACGTGGCACCAGAGCTCCCTTTACCTCCACAGCCACTTCTCACCAGATGGGGAACCTGGATCTCAGCAGTCATATATTACAGCAACAATTTGGACAAGATACGTGAGGTACTTCATGCCGTATCAGTAGATGAAGTTGCTTCAGTTCGTGAGGTAAAAAAGTTGTTGGACCATGAAGAGCTCAGCAGTGATCTGGCATTTATAACAGCACATTATAGTGTGATACCGGAAGCAATCTTGAAGTTGGAGAAAAGAGATGATTCGCTGGTATCATCTATGGCGATCTTCAAAGATGCAGTAAATCAACTGCTGCAAGCACCAGGACAAAAAGGAAGCAGTGTAAGTGAAAAGTGTAAACGTGTTCTGCGTGCTAATGTGGACATTGAAAAAATGAAGAACATTCGTGATGTTCTGAAAGTTGAAAATTCTGTTTTAACTGGCATATGTCCTTCCGAAATAGCTTGTTTCAAATTTGCGCCATTCACTGCAGTGGAAGTAGAACGTTCCTTTTCCATGATGAAAAACATTCTTTCTGACAAACGTCTGTCTATGACAGTTGATACTTTGAAAAAGCACCTTGTTGTTGCTTGTAACCAAGGAAAGTGAGAGTAAGTACGCTAATTATGTGATAAATTGATATTAAAGAAATGAAAGAGTATTTAAAATACATATATTCATTAATAATGAGTGAGATTTCTCTTTGCTTTCACTCCTAATAAATGCCTATTTTAATTACAGTACTGCCTATTTTCAGTATTTCAAGTACCTTTTTGCCTGCCTATTTTAACCAAAAATAAATGCCTAACTTCAGGGCTCTGATCATCATTATAGACCGTTATGCCTTTCAGCGTTCAGTCTGCAAGCCTCTGTGAATTTACTAAATGTCACCACAATCCTCTATTGGCAACTAGTGCTGTGGCCTCATTTAGTTCTATACCTGTTATCTTTAAATCGTTAGAAACTGAGTCTAACCATCATCGTCTTGGCCTCCCACTACTTCTCTTACCCTCCATAACTGAGTCCATTATTCTCCTAGGTAACCTATCCTCCTCCATTCGCCTCACATGACCTACCACCAAAGATGGTTTATGCGTACAACTTCATCCATCAAGTTCATTCATAACTCAACCTTTATTTCCTCATTCCAAATACCCTCCTGCTATCGTTTCCACCTGTTTGTACCAGTAATCATTCTCGCTACTTTCATGTCTGTTACTTCTAATTTATGAATAAGATATCCTGACTCCACCCAGCTTTCGCTCCCGTAAAGCAAAATTGGTCTGAAAACAGACTGATGTAAAGATAATTTGGTCCGGGACCTGACTTCTTTCTTACAGAATACTGTTGATCGCAACTGCGAGCTCACTGCATTAGTTTTACTGCACCTTGATTCAATCTCACTTACTATATTACCATTCCGGGAGAACACACATCCTAAATACTTGAAATTATCTACCTGTTGCAGCTTTGTATCACCAATAAAAATTGTAATAAGCAGGTCAACTCTCTATGTAGTAAAATGGAACAAATAAACAGTAGTAACAAAAATAGTAATAAAGGAATGGAAGAAGTCATTGATAGCTGTAGGAAGGAAAAGATTGATATTAATAACAAAAATAGTAATAAATGAGTGGAAGAAATAATTGGCAGTAATAACAAAAATTTGAATGTGATCAGTAATAAAATAGATGGGTTGAGTGAATCACTAAATTGTAAAATAGATATTAAGTAATTAGGGGTAACTGATCAAATATCTAAGCTAGGAAATAAGTTAAATAAAGAATGTGTTTACATAAGAGGTGAACCGTAGTTGAGCCGGAGCGATCTTCGTACTCAGATTGAGGAAGTCAAGGGAACATGTACAGAGAATAGAAAAAATATCACACAGTTAAGTAATACGATTTCTAGTAATCGGGAAGAAATTCATGAAATCATAGAGAAAAGATTAGACAAGATTCATAATGAAGTTGTGCAAGATACGAGGGAATGTGTCAGTAGAGTTGAACAGGTGGAAAGAAAGCTTGGGCGGGTCAGTGAACTAACTTTGTCACAGAAGGTGACAGAGAAAAAGGAAAAAATCACAGGAAGAATTTAGAATAATAATTAAAGAGAATGCTGAGAGTAGCAGAAGAAACAGTTTTGAATTGTCAGAGAGAACTACTAATATAAATGGTCCATTATTGGACATCATAAATTTTCCAGCTAACTCATTCCTGGTTGCCAGCGTTTCGCCCCAGTGTGCTAAGTTGGGCTCACTGGAGCGAAACACTGGCAACGAGAAATGAGTTAGCTGGAAAATTTATAATGTCCAATAGCGGACCATTTATATTGGTATTTACTCATTCGGGACAAATATTTCAGGTTCCCTATGGGAATCAACATCTATATCAAGAGAGTACTACGGCAGGAAATTAGAGAAGGTCAGACTACAAGAGAAATAGTTGTAACGAGTGGTTTATACAATAGGGACCAAGATTTGCTTAAGTTTTCTGGAAAACAGTTTAATCCTATGGAATTTGTAAAACTAGTTGAGAAAAAATTTGCAAGTAAGTTGAGGGATAATATTATCGAATGGGAATGCATGTTGGAGATCTTGTCTAATGCCTTCATCGGTGAAAGTAAAACATGGTTTCAAGTGTACAGTAATAATATGTCTAATTTAGGAGAATTTAAAGAGAAGGTCATTGACAAGTTTTGGGATGAAAATGTACAAGGTCGTGAAGGAGATCGTATTATGTTTGGTAAATATAGACAACAGGAGGGAGTGCCTATAGCTGAATATTTTTTGGCACACATGCTCACATGGAAGAATCTTAACAGTATTGGGGCAAAAGTCGATATCGTAAGGATTATGTTAAAACATTATTCTGATAGGATTAGGAAAGCTGCCTGTGTGCAAAAAGTCAGTACTACGAAAGAAATGGAGGTATTATTAGATAGTTTTGAGGCTCTGAATAGTAGCGTAGGTGGTAATCGACCACAAAGTAGAACAATAGAGAGAGGGGGAAACAGGTCAGATAATTATCAAAGGAGGGGTAATAATTATGATCAGCAGAGGATTAATAGAAATTTCAATAGTGATAGGGATCAGCAGAGTTACTAGAGACCATCTGAAAATGGAAGGCATGAACATGTGAATTATGTGAGAAATTCTGGACAGAATAGTCAGAGAGATAATAATAGGCCTAATACGAATGATATTCAGGAGTCATCATCGAGCCAGAGCACTTTAAACTCTCAGCGGACTGGATAAGTGGGTCATGTGGGCAGTCCGAAGGTATAAGTTGTCAGAAACAGGTATATAATGGAGATAATTGTGTAGTGAAAGTAGATTTAAGAGAACAACATGATTGTGACCTAAGTAATGATAATACTATAATCTATCAGCTTCGTTGTCTGTATTGATAATTTGAGCACACAAGTATGAAGGATGAGTTTTCCACCTAATCAATACTTTATTCTACAAAGTGTTTGGAATTATTTACATTTTTAAAAAACATTACCGGTTTAGACCTGTAAATAGGTCATCATCAGCTGTTGGTGAACCTGCTTAATAGCACACAATCCATTTAGCAGGCACTCTCTATCAGTTATTCTAATTTCTACTTCCGTTTTCTTTCTCAGATTTCTGAATTTACCTGAGCGTAAATGCAAGTATGAAGAGGGGAGCTGTATTAACCTACTTTCTTTAACTTCAATATATCATACATAGCATGATATGCCTCAACAAAGATCCTGAAAACTAGCATGTATCAGCAACGACATAGACTAAGAATGAACATAGTACCTGTTAAACAAGTTATATAACCTCAATCTTCTGAACGCAACGTTCCCCACAAAATGGTGGCCCAACAATGCTCCTTGATTCTATCTATACAACAGTTGGACATAATGTTGGCATACTACATAGATATTTGAACTTGACACCAAAACCTCAGTGACCCTTTATTCTCTAAGAACTGTAACCTATTTTTAACCTCTCAGCTATACAATTTTTGGAATATGTGGCATTCCTGGGACTCCAGCAAGCCAGAGCCCTCCATTGTACCATATGTATATATGTAGGTGGATCAAAAGGTTAGTTGCACTAACGCGCCGCAGCAGCGCACTGTGTGTCGCAAACGTGGGCACAGCGGAGAAAGGGACAGACACTGCCCACACATCTGTTAGGTAGGTTGCTGTGGTGTCTTGTTTAGTATTGTGTGAATAGCGGCCAAATGCAATGGCGCGTCAACTGGACGTTCACTCCAAATATCAGGTGCATGTGACGGTCCAATTCCTATGGGCCAAAAGGAAGAATTACACGGACATTCATCGTGAAATTAGTGCTGTGTACGGGGAGCGGTCCATTTTCCGGCAAGGTATCGTAAAGTGGTGTCAGCAATTCGAAGCCGAACGCACGGATATCACGGACAACAATCGCAAAGGCAGGCCCGCAACGTCCAGGACCCGTGCAAAGGTCAACAGTGTGAATACGATCATTAGACAGAACCGGCGCATTAAACTGAGAGAAATCGCGACGCAGCTGAATATGTCGTATGGCAGTGTGTTCGTCCATTGTTCACGAGGACCTTGGATATCGTAAGCTGTGTGAAAGATGGGTCCCACGTCTCCTCACCGATGAGCACAAGGTACAACTTTTCCAATCCTCCTTGGCATTTTTGCAACGCTATGCCGCAGACAGCAACGGGTTTCTGCGGCGAATCGTCACAGGCGACGAAACGTGGGTCCACCACTTCACCCCCGAAATGAAGAGAACATCAATGGAATGGGTGCACCCCTCATCACCACAACGGAAGAAGACCAAGGTTCAACCTTCAGCCGGTAAGGTTATGTTGATAGTGTTCTTTGACATGGAGGGTTTGCTGCACGTGGAATTCATGCCGAAAGGAACAACAACCAACGCGGCGTCTTATTGTCAAACGTTGCACCGGTTGCGTAAAGCGATTAAAGAGAAGCGGCGGGGGAAATTGAGCGCCGGTGTGATTTTGTTGCACGATAATGCAACACCTCACAAGGCCCGCCAAACGAGAGAACTGCTGCAGTGTTTCAAGTGGAAGGTCTGGCAATATCCACCCTACAGTCCCGACCTAGCGCCATGCGACTTTCATCTGTTCGGTAAGCTAAAAACGGAGCTCAGTGGTCGACGTTTCCAGACCGATGAAGAGGTGGAGGCCGCTGTCTCCGAGTGGTCGCAGAACGCTGGAGGAACTTTCTATGCATCCGGCATCAACAAGTTGGTTGTGCGTTCGCAGAAATGTTTGGAGTCTCTTGGAAACTATGTGGAAAAGTGACGTTACAGTGTATGTCGTTATAGTCGTGTTGCTGTTGTATAGGTAGTGTAATAAATGGCCATAACTGGGAATTGCAACTTATTTTTTGATCTGCCCTCATATATTGTTTGACAAGGTTCGCATACTGCATAGATATTTGAATGGGATTCCAACAAGTCAAAGCCCTTTAATTGTACCATATGTATATATCTTAACATTAGTATTATATTAGAATAAGGCATTCTTTTTTAATTAATTTTTAGTAATTTTTTAATATGTACAGTCGCTATTAAGCATGTTCACCAACAGCTGATGACGACCTATTTACAGGTCGAAACTGGTACTGTTTTTTAATGTAAATAATTCTAAACATTTTATAGAATAAAGTATTGATTAGGTGAAAAACTCATCCTTCATACTTGTATGTTGTATGTAATGATAAGTCAAATGTTTTAAGTAATGATGTTGTCATAGATAATAAATTGATTAATAGTGGTATTAATTTAGCTATAAGGAGTGATCTGTTAAGTGATGTAAGTACTTATAATACTGAGGATATAAGCAGTGAGGTAGTGACTCCGACGACAGAGATTATGATATGGAGAAGGGAAGTGAAAGTATTATTAGATTCTGGTAGTAAAAGGTTATGTATTAGCTCCAAGCTTTATGAAGAAGTTCTGAAAGAAAGAATATAACGGAAATTCCTGTAAGGCAAACCGTCATTATAACAGCTGTTGGTAGTAAGTCACAGAGGGTCAGTAAAACAATAGCGGTACCAATCACGATGCCTTGTGTATTCGGTTATTTAAGGAACTGACTGCTTACAAATCATGGAGCTAGATTAGACTTTGATTTAGGTAGTGTTTGTTTGTCCTGGGGGAAAACTAGCAAAGAAGTATATGTAAATTATGAGGGTCTGAGGTAGGTGTTGCTCACGTGTGTTCTATTAAAGATATACGAGAGGTGAGTGAAGGTGTTCCTGGTGAGAGGAAATATTTTGGCGTGTCTCACGTGTCCATACGACAGGATCCGAGGGATAGTCTGTATGAGGCAGTAGCAAGAAGTAATTTGAGTGAATTACAGGAAGAGCAATTGTGTTCAATGTTAGTTGAGCATCGGGACATATTCAGTGATAAGCCAGGAAGACCACACGTATATGAACACAAATTTGTGGTACATGACCATTGATAATTTGTGGGACCTAAGTACCCCATTCCACTTAAATATGCTAGTGCCGTCGAAGAACAAATAAACATTATGCTCGAATACAGAATAATTGAACCATCTTGTAGCCACAGTATTTATCCTTTAATTGTTGTTGCCGAGAAGGATGGGTCTGTAAGGTTATGTATTGATGTCAGGCTGATGAATCAGAGAATTGAGGCAGATTAACAGAGGCCTGAAACAGTGAAGAACTCATTCAGCGTTTTGAAGGAAAAACATGGTTTGCCATCGTGGATTTGTCTTCTTCATTTTAGCAAATTCTCCTCAGAAAAGAGGACAGACCTCTCACAGCCTCTGCATATAAGAACTTTTTGTATCAATTTTCCAGGACCCCATTTGGGACAAAGACATCGCCACAGTGTTGATTCGTGCTGTGTCTAGAGTTTTAGGTCGGGATACAGGGGATTTTGTTACGATTATATTGATCACGTGGTTGTAGCATCTCACACTTCTGAGGAAGACGTGGAACATTTGGACATAGTTTTACAGAAATTTTTTTTTTTTTCTAGGGCCTTAACGTCGCGCCGACACAGATAGGTCTTATGGCGGCGATGGGATAGGAAAGGCCTAGGAGTTGGAAGGAAGCGGCCGTGGCCTTAAGTAAGGTACTGCCCCAGCATTTGCCTGGTGTGAAAATGGGAAACCACGGAAAACCATTTTCAGGGCTGCCGATAGTGGGATTCGAACCTTCTATCTCCCGGATGCAAGCTTACAGCCGTGCACCTCTACGCGCACGGCCAACTCGCCTGGTGAGTTACAGAAAATTAGAGAGGTGGGTTTCACAGTAAAACTGGATAAGTCTACATTTTGCACACAATAGATTACATTTTTGGGGCACACTGTATCTACACAGGGGTAAAACGAGAACGCACAAGATTAGAGAAGATTAAGAGCACAAGTACTCCACGTATGTTGAACAGTTAAAATCATTTTTAGGGGTATGTAATTATTTTAGACATTTCGTTATTCAATATGCAGCATTGTTAGAGCCATTTAGAGGATTATTGAAAGGCGGAGCTAAATGGAAGGGGCAGTTGAACATGATGAGGCATTTCTTAGGCTGAACAAAGGTTTTAATGATGCCGTTATGTTAAAATACCCTATGCCTGATCGCGAGTTCATACTCATGACCGATGCATGGGAAAAGGGTATTTCCGGATGTTTGTGCCAGAGGGATAATGAAGGAAATTTGGGTATTATTTCCTTGGCGAGTCAGGGACTCAGCTTGACAGAAAGAGGTATACCATTACGGAAATTGAGTTCTTAGCCATTATTTATTCATTAAGTACGTTTAGGATGTATGTATTAGGAAATAAGTTTGAGATATGGACAGAGTTTACAAGTTTTAGAATGACAAGATGGATTTTGGCTATCAGTGAATATGACTTTATGATTTGATATATTAAGGGTAAAGATAATGTCTTGGCCGATTTCCTCAGTAGGAATCTGTCAGGTAATACTGAGTCCAGGTATGTAGAGATAAGAGAAAGAATACTGGTATGTGTGGGGATTGTAACGGATAATATGATAGAACGGGATCGATTATGTCATCTCATGTTGGAACATGCGAGGGAGAATGAGATGTATGCTATCCTGACATTGCTAAGAGATAAGGAGGCAGATGATGTGTTGAAGGAAGGTAAACATGAGTACAAACTAAGTAGTGGTTTCCTGTCAAGGAAGTGTCATTCTGGACAATTTAAAGTTTGTATACCAAAGTCAATACAGGAAGATATGCTTTGGTATTACCACAAAGAACTCGGTCATTTTGGGGCAAAAAAGGTTCTTTATGCTATTCAAGGGAATTTTGTGTGGAAGAATATGGGAAGGAGTATTAGTAAATTACTTGCGACTTGTGATCTATGTCAGTGCAGTAAGCATCCTAACAGGACGTTAGAGGGGCTACGGCAGGCCGCCATTGTAGACAAGCCAGGTCAGCTTATATGCGTAGATCTGTTCGGCAACTATTAAAATCTCGATATGGATACTGTATGTGTTCGTTTTGATTGATGCCTTCAGCATATGTCAAAATGTATCCCCTGAGAAAAGCTACTGGAAGGGTTTGCCTGAAGAAGGTTATTGACAGATATATTCTTGAGTTTGGATGTCCACTCAGAATATTATCAGATCACAAGGTAATATGGTCGAGCGGGTCATGAGAGAGATACGGGGGATATTTAGAGCCTACGTACACAATAAGCACATTTCGTGGTTTTCACGACTAGGTGATGTAGAACGATGGTGTAATACTACGTTACACGAGTCTACGGGAACGCCTTACGAAATTCATTATGGTAGGAAGCCAACCAATCAAATTGCAAGTATGTTAGGTTTAGAGTTGGGAGAGGGAGTATCTAAGGATTATTATATCCAGCCGGCCAGGGAAAATTTAATCAGAGCAGGAAATAAATACATTTGCCAGCAGAAAAGGGCAAAATTGGATGAATTCAGTTTGGGTGACAAGGTGCTATTCAGAGATCCATTTCCATCATCTGCAGATGCGGGAAATATGTCTAAATTCCTTCATTTGTATCAGGGGTATTTCACGATTGTGAACCATATTGGGAAGTGTGCATATTCCTTAAAAGATCAGGAAGGGAATATTGTCAGTACTTATAACATCAGAAATTTAAAGAAGTACGTCACGTGGGATTTACTGAGATATTACTAAGATAATTGTTATTTTTGTAAGAAGCTGGCATAAAAAACTAACTTCTGTGATTTTGCGTGTGAATCAAGTGTGTTGGTGCACTGAACTCCAGTACATGGAAAAATAAGTGCTATATTGTTGTGAATTGTATGATAAGGAGAGAACAGGACACTTAAGAGTTATCTATGATGACAATGTGTGAGAAAAGTTCTCATATAAGTGATATTTTATCAAATGTATTGATGTGTTTAAAAAAAAATTGTTGTATACTCATTTAAAAGTGTTTATGTCAGTGTTATATATATATTATGTTGTTCATAAATCAATCGATTCTTTGTTCTTCGATTTATTTATGAGAGGTGAATTGTAACGGTTCAAATCCCGTTACAAGCATTCATTTGTATTCTTCTTCTTCTTGATATTATTATTTTATCTGTGTTGTTATTATTATTATTATTATTATTATTATTATTATTATTATTGTTGTTGTTATTTGAGTCATCAGCCCGTAGACTGCTTTGATGCAGCTCTCCATGTCACCCTATCCTGTGCTAAACTTTTCATTTTGTCATAACTATTGCATCATACATCTGCTCTAATCTGCTTGTCATATACCTTTGTCTACCCCTACCATCCGTACCGCCTACACTTCCTTCAAAAACCAACTGAACAAGTCCTGGATGTCTTAAGATGTGTCCTATCATTCTATCTCTTCCACTCGTCAAATTTAGCCAATTCAATCTGCTCTCACCGATTCGATTCAGTATCTCTTCATTCGTGATTCGATCTATCCATCTCACCTTCAGCATTCTTCTGCAATACCACATTTCAAAAGCTTTTCTCTTTCTTTCCGAGCTACAAAGGGCACTAGGAAAGTTTTGCAATGTGAGTGAATGCTTTAGACTTTTTCAAAATAATTTCCACCACACTCAATACACTTCTCCATACGTTGAAACCAGTCACTGAACCAACTCTGCCACTTTTCTTTGGTTATATTTTCACACTCTTGATCCCATGCTTCTAGAAGCTCCTCGTTGGATGCAAAATGCCGCCCTTTCAGCTTCATCTTCACTTCTGGAAAGTGCCAAGTCACATGGGGCAAGATCAGGACTGTATGGAGGGTGATCAAGCACAGTCAACCCTGATCTGGCAAGAAAATCCATTGTTACATTAGCACGATGTGCTGGAGCATTGCCGTGATGCAAGAGCCAAGTGTTGAGCCGTGACTTTGGATGGAGCTGCTTGAGAGCCTGGATGACCTGAGGCAGACAAGTCTCACTGTACCACTTCGCAGTTCTAGCACAACTCGAGTAAGGATGCCCCGTTTAGTGAGGAATACTGCAATCATCCTTTTCTTCACTGACCTTGACTTTCGCATAGTCACAGGAGTACCCTCATCTTCAAACAGCCACACCTTGTTCTAGGATTTTGTTGGGACATCGTAATAATAAAGCCAATTTTCGTCACCTGTAACGATGCTATTGATGTTATGCGAAGTCCCATTTTCAAACTATTTTAGCATTTTTCGGCACCATTTCACTCAATGTGCCCTATGTTCCTCTGAAAGTGAATGGGGCACCCAAAGGGAACAAACCATCCTAACATGGAGATGGTCATGTAGAATTGAATGAATAGCTGGTGCAGAGATGTGGAGGGTCTCTTCTACCTTTTTCGTACACCAGTCCAACGATTCATCAGATAGCAAACCCACTGAAAATAGGGGTTATACAAATAGCCTTCAAAACACACAACACCAATAAAAACGTATTCTTCAATCATAACATAGTAAACTCCAACAAAAACAAATATCAAGGTTCCCAGAATATACAGACTATCATGCACACAGTGTAATTTTTCATATGTTGGCCAAACTGGCCGCAGCTTTCTTACTAGATACAGGGAACACGTTAACGCTTTAAAGCGTAATAAATACTCCACTGAGTTGGCCGTGCGCGTAGAGGCGCGCGGCTGTGAGCTTGCATCCGGGAGATAGTAGGTTCGAATCCCACTATCGGCAGCCCTGAAAATGGTTTTCCGTGGTTTCCCATTTTCACACCAGGCAAATGCTGGGGCTGTACCTTAATTAAGGCCACGGCCGCTTCCTTCCAACTCCTAGGCCTTTCCTATCCCATTGTCGCCATAAGACCTATCTGTGTCGGCGCGACGTAAAGCCCATAGCAAAAAAAAAAAAAAAACAACTCTGCAATGAGTAACCATATGAAAGAAACCGGCCATCAATATACCTCAATAGACAAAGACCTCAAAATAATCAAAAGGATTGAAAAAGGGAAGCTAATGATGGAGTTCGAAAATATATATATTTATTTGGATCAATATTTTAATAAGGAAATAAACCTGAATGACGCGGTCGATACAAAAAGTCCGTTAATAGATCAATTGCCAATATTACTACAAACTTTCAAATCAGATAATAGAAAATTCTTTAAGACATTTAATCTGAAAACTCCCAGCGTATAAAGATTCTTCTTCATACAACACGCCAAGGTCCAACGCCCCGCCTACTGTTTCCTCCCCTACCCCCACCTTGACAACAGATAAGGACTCCTCACCACATGATACACCAATCTCTAACGCTCCGCCAAATATTTCTTTCCCTAAGTCCCCTACCCGCCCTTCACAACAGTTTTTCCATACGTATAACACAAGGAGTAGAACCACAACAGATAACAGTCACCGTAATGTAACAAATACCACGAAGTTTTGTAGTAGCAGTCAAAGGGGTAAGTGAATACAAACCATTAGATCACTGTAAAAGTACAATAACACACAACATTATTCACAAAAATTTCCTTTGTTACAGACGCACCATCATTGAAATATTGTGAAAGTAACAAATCAACACCTCAAGATTTTGGATTGACGTCCCTTTTGACTAAACCCTCATAAATACAAATTACTACCAAAGGAAAATCTGATCGTCAAAACAAGACTAATTCGATGAAACTACCTAATTCAGCATTTTACTGTTCAAATCTAATAAATTACAGTAGCAAGCCTCAAAATTAATACCTGAAGCAGAATTCCAACATATCCAAGATTTTAATCTTCAGACACCAATAAGTTTTAACAAAAATTACGACTCAAATTTTAACATAGAAGTCAAATTATAATGGTTTTTAAAATACTAGAACTTTGGGAAAACAATTTCAGCCAAATTTTCAACAATTTGAAGATACTCTGTTTTGGACATCAGTGTCTTTAGAATTAACGGATATTCCAATTTTAGTATAGTCATTCATATTGTTAAACTATTTGTGTGTTCACAAATGCCTGTGTTTATGTATTTTATTACTTAGTTTTAGAATTATAATTAAGCACAAATTTGTCAAAGCAAATCTAAAATGACAGGTCTTAACCTTGAGATGATTACATAGGCTGAGGATGCTTCAAATCAAGCGAAACATGTCCCTATAAAATAGTGTTGTAGCATTATGATTTTCTAAAACAACATAAAACCAATTGTATTGAAAAGGTGGAATAAAAAAATATCACTATATTGTAAGCATATCTCTTATACCTGCCGATATGAGAAGCTTATTTCCAAAAGGTACCAAATCCAAAAAAGTATTTTTTTTACAGGAGAGAAGAAAAATGCTCAGAGTGTAAAATTTCAACTGAAAATTCATTTGAGCACTTTTATTATGTTCAGATAGAATAAATGCATTGTTATACAAATTATTTCTGTTGAAGCTTTTGCAGTTCAGGAAATATTCAAAGAAAATGATGGATTTGGTACTTTGTGGGCCTGAAACACTAAATACCTTCACCTGAAAGACATAAATTTCACTGCTGTCATCAGAATCTTCGATAAAACTGACTGTATTTAGTTATACAATAATTAGATTTAAGGTATTTACAGTGAAGGCACAGATTATTTAAATAATATTAAATAAAATTGAACAAAACAATGAAAATAATGCAAAGAACCAGTACTGAACTTAAGGAATTATGATTGTAGTTTGTGTAAAGAACTTGAATATAGTAAATAACTTGTGAACTAGACAATGGATAATATTATCCAGTGCACTGACACCACTATCACTTCTAGCTTTATATTTAATCGTCATTTTCTTTAAAACACGCATAAATTTTGTCTTTTGATTAGGCCTATGCCTTTCTGGTGATACAACATCAATGTACAAAGCAATTTTTTTTTTTTTTTTAGAAACAGCATCTTTATTCTCCCAGGCACCATCAAACACTACTATTTCTTGTTCTGTTGAATCACGGGCTCTACAAATCACACCAATATTGTTGAAACAAGCAATTTTTGGTTTAACACTCGCTTTACTCTCGTACTTTTGCACTTTAGTACACGTCTTCTTCCATTTACCTGGAGCAAATACCCTCTTAATTGCTTTATTTACTTCTTCAGGGGTATCACAGTACTCACCTGAGATATCTGATTCCATAGTTTTGAAAAACAAAAGCACACAGTAACAAAACCAACTTCGTAAGAAAACTGTCACTTCACGTCATGCAAACATAGCGCGGCCATTTTGCTGCTGTTCACATAACCCAGAAATGGCCTCTCATTGGCTGCATGGATACGGTACGTATTGGCACATTCAGGCCACAGGATTTGGTACTTATTGGTATTAAGCAAGATTTTTAATGCCCTGTTTGATATGGATTTAGGTCGGTTTGGCTATTTCTTTTTCTTTCGTACGATGGAGCTACATACCAATGTACGTTTCTATTATAATCTCAATTTCGATTTTTTTGGATTTGGTACCTTTTGGAAATAAGCTTCACATATGTCAACCACCTTCCTTGCTGCAACATTTTCCTCACAGCTTCAGCGTTTTCCTCAGTCACTGATTCAGGCGGTCGCCCAGAACGAGGATCGTCTTCAACCCCAAAATTTCCCCTCTGGAACTCTTTGTACCAGCGGAAAATTGTTGTCCGATGTGGACGGTCTTTCCCCAGCACAGGAGTCATTTCCTCCAGGCACTGGTCAACAGTTAATCCATGAGCAAAATTGTAGCGGATAATTGCGCGATATTCGCCTTTAGACAACACTGACCCCTTTACTTGCTTTCAATCCCACTGCTTGGTAACAATGGGTGTGAAGGTTGTACCTTGCTGTCTTCTAGACCTGTTTTCACCCCTCACCATAACAGGGGTGTCCAGCCAACCGTTTTTGCGTATTGCAAGAATTTCCTAGTGCCCTTTGTAGTTAACGTCCATGTTTCACTTCGATACAGTGCCACGCTCCAGATGAAAATCTTCAGAAACATCTTTCTAATTCCTATATCAATGTTTGAAGTGAGCAAATTTCTTTTCTTAAGAAAGCTCTTCCTTGCTTGTGCTAGTCTGCATTTTATGTCCTCCTTAATTCTGCCATCGTTAATTATTTTACTACCCAAGTAACAATATTCATCTACTTCCTTTAAGACCTCCTGCCATCTTTCTGCTTTGTCTTCTTTCCCTAGAAGTGGCTTTCCATCTGAGCTCTTAATATTCATACAACTAGATTTTCTTTCTCCAAAGGTTTCCTTGATTTTCCTGTATGCAGCATCTACCTTTCTCAGGACCATACAGCCTTCGATATCCTTGCACTTCTCCTTCAGCAATTCTTCCTTAGCTACCTTGCACTTTCTATCCACTTCATTCTTTAATCGCCTGTATTCTTTTCTGCCCTCTTCATTTCTAGCATTCTTGTATTTTTGTCGTTCATCAATCAGGTCTAGTATCTCCTGAGTTATCCATTGATTCTTAGTTGATCTTTTCTTCCTTCCTAACATTTCTTCAGCAGCCCTACTGACTTCCATTTTTCATGACTATCCACTCTTCCTCTATTATGTTTCCTTCAACTTTTTCATTTAATCCTTGTGCAACATGTTCCCTGAAACAATCCCTCGCACTCTTTTCTTTCAACTTGTCCAGATCCCATCTCCTTGCATTCCTTAATTTCTTCAATTTCTTCAACTTCAGATCGCATTTCATGAACAACAAGTTGTGGTCAGAGTCCTCGTCTGCTCCTGGGAAAGTTTTGCCATCCCACACCTGGTTTCTGAATCTCTGCCTAATCATAATGAAGTCTATTTGATACCTTCCAGTGTCTCCAGGTCTTGTCCACATACACAGCCATCGTTTGTGGTATTTGAACCAAGTATTGGCAAGGACTAAATTATGATCAGTGCAGAATTCAACCAGCCGTCGTCCTCTTTTGTTCCTTTGTCCCAATGTGAATTCTCCTACTGTATTACCTTCTCTTCCTTGGCCTACCACTGCATTCCAGTCTCCCATCACAATTAGATTCTCATCATCTTTTACATATTGTATTAAATCTTCTATCTCTTCATATATTCTTTTGATTTCCTCATCATCTGCTGAACTATTAGGCATATAAACCTGCACTATTGTGCCGGGCATTGGTTTGGTGTCTATCTTGACAAAAATAATTCATTCACTATGCTGGTCTTAGTAGCTTACCCGCTGCCCTATTTTCTTATTCATTATTAAACCAACTCCTGCATTTCCGGTTTGATTTTGTGTTGATAATTTGGTAGTTGCCTGACCAAATATCCTGTTCTTCTTGCCAACGTACTTCACTTATACCAACTACATGTAACTTTAGTCTACTTCTAACATTCCACGCTCCGACACGCAGAATGTCAGTATCCATCTTCCTGTTGATCGCCACCTCTTGTGTAGTCACCACCCGGAGATCCGAATGGAGGACTAGTTTACCTCTGGAATATTTTACCTGCGAGGAAGCCATCATCAGTATATCATTCATACAGAAAGAGCTGCATGTCGTCGGGAGTTAGTTACAGCTGTATTTTCCCGTTGCTTTCAGCTGTGTATCAACACAGCTAAGCCATGTTGAGTATTATTACCAGGCCATATCAGTCAATCATCGAGACTGCCACCCTTGCAACTTCCGAAAGGCTGCTACTCCCCTTTCGTTGAACCATTTGTTAGTCTAGTCTCAACAGATACCCATCCGATATGGTTGCACCTGCGGCTCGGCTATCTGCTTCCTACTATGGCAAAGTCACATGTTTTGCAGGGGAGGATTATTATTATTATTATTATTATTATTATTATTATTATTATTATTATTATTAGATTCAATTCTATAGTCTAATTTTGCTATGTATTAATTAATTATTGCTTGCTTTATTGTATTTAATTTATTGTGTATATATTTGTGTATATACAGTATTGGCATCAAAATAATGCAAATCAATCAATCAATACTGATCTGCATTTAGGGCAGTCACCCAGGTGGCAGATTCCTTATCTGTTGCTTTCCTAGCCCTTTCCTAAATGATTTCAAAGAAATTGGAAATTTATTGAACATCTCCCTTGGTAAGTTACTCCAATCCCTAACTCCCCTTCCTATAAATGAATATTTGCCCCAGTTTGTCCTCTTGAATTCCAACTTTATCTTCATATTGTGATCTTTCCTACTTTTATAAACGCCATTCAAACTTATTTGTCTACTAATGTCATTCCACGCCATCTCTCCACTGACAGCTCGGAACATACCACTTATTGAAATAATAACATTAAGTTATTTATTAGACCACCTAATCAATACAAAATCGTCTTGGATGATTTACATAAATTTGTTAGCTAATAGTGGGACATGTTTCGCCTTCTCTGAAGGCATCATCAGCCATAGTCTTAACCTTAAATTAAAAATAAGCGTCTAAATAACATGTAGTGATGAAATGAATTTTAAAATCTTGAAGAGATTTGAAGTAAAATAACATTAAAAATAACAATGATGGTTTGAAAATACAATGTGATGAGATACAATAGTGGAAGTATTAACAAAATTAACCTTAGAAGGCTGCTAAAATAAGTACAATGGAATAAAACAACAGATTGTTATACAACAAGTAGTAAGATTGCATAAAAGTAAAGTTGATAGTAATGGCGGTTATAATTAGACGATGGCGAAAAATCTTATGTAATCAAAGTAAAGAGGAGAGAGTAAAAGTCAAAGTTAGTCGAGAGATCCGAAGTTCATTATGATCTTGAAGATAAAGGATGAAAGTCAGATGCATATGGTGAAGTTGTAGAACACGTTGAGGATATGAAGTTGGTGAATAGAAGTTGAAGAACAGTTTCAAATAGGATCACTATGGACCATCTCAAAATTTGAAGTGATGTTCAAATGTTGTAAATTGTGAGTTTGTAGATATTCTAGTTGAAAAAGCATATACAAGTGGAATCTGTAAATGGAAGCAAGAAACGTAGAGTTAATTGTGTGAAAAGATATTTGAAAAATCTTGAAGTAGAATCGTATGCACTTACCACTTGACGGTGACAAAGATAGCTTGTAATATTATGAGTAAGAAGTATTTGCAACAGTAGACTTCTTGCTACGTGTGTTATAACTGAAGTTTTGTGTTGGAGGGGGATCTGTTTGCGTTGACGTAACTATTAGAGGGGGGCTGCTATTGGTGGGAGGGAAGGAAGAGAGTGTATTACTGCGCGTGTTGTAACGGTGTAAGGCTATTGGAGGGAGCGATGTTCCGGTGGGTGTGGCTATGGGTTTATTGGTTGTATTTGAATTAGAGGTACTAGCGGTGGGGGGAAGGGAGGGGGGTATATTAGCTGTAGGGGAGGTGGGAACTCTAATTGATGTGAGGTTGAAGATTTTTAAGAATTTGTTGGTGAGGGAAGTTGATTCTCGTAATAAAATAAGAATCTGTTCATACAAGGGGCTTTTTTTATCAATAGTGTCATTTAGATTTTTATCTTTATTAAAATGTTGGTCGAGGAAAATAAATAAGTTTTCATATTCTGTCATGAGTTTGCTTTTATCAACTCTTTTTGATAAAAGCAAACTCATGACAGAATATGAAAACTTATTTATTTTCCTCGACCAACATTTTAATAAAGATAAAAATCTAAATGACACTATTGATAAAAAAAGCCCCTTGTATGAACAGATTCTTATTTTATTACGAGAATCAACTTCCCTCACCAACAAATTCTTAAAAATCTTCAACCTCACATCAATTAGAGTTCCCACCTCCCCTACAGCTAATATACCCCCCTCCCTTCCCCCCACCGCTAGTACCTCTAAT
Source organism: Anabrus simplex (assembly GCF_040414725.1). Lineage (NCBI taxonomy): Eukaryota > Metazoa > Arthropoda > Insecta > Orthoptera > Tettigoniidae > Anabrus > Anabrus simplex. The sequence continues at coordinate 181,166,761 of NC_090266.1, forward strand.
TCAAATACAACCAATAAACCCATAGCCACACCCACCGGAACATCGCTCCCTCCAATAGCCTTACACCGTTACAACACGCGCAGTAATACACTCTCTTCCTTCCCTCCCACCAATAGCAGCCCCCCTCTAATAGTTACGTCAACGCAAACAGATCCCCCTCCAACACAAAACTTCAGTTATAACACACGTAGCAAGAAGTCTACTGTTGCAAATACTTCTTACTCATAATATTACAAGCTATCTTTGTCACCGTCAAGTGGTAAGTGCATACGATTCTACTTCAAGATTTTTCAAATATCTTTTCACACAATTAACTCTACGTTTCTTGCTTCCATTTACAGATTCCACTTGTATATGCTTTTTCAACTAGAATATCTACAAACTCACAATTTACAACATTTGAACATCACTTCAAATTTTGAGATGGTCCATAGTGATCCTATTTGAAACTGTTCTTCAACTTCTATTCACCAACTTCATATCCTCAACGTGTTCTACAACTTCACCATATGCATCTGACTTTCATCCTTTATCTTCAAGATCATAATGAACTTCGGATCTCTCGACTAACTTTGACTTTTACTCTCTCCTCTTTACTTTGATTACATAAGATTTTTCGCCATCGTCTAATTATAACCGCCATTACTATCAACTTTACTTTTATGCAATCTTACTACTTGTTGTATAACAATCTGTTGTTTTATTCCATTGTACTTATTTTAGCAGCCTTCTAAGGTTAATTTTGTTAATACTTCCACTATTGTATCTCATCACATTGTATTTTCAAACCATCATTGTTATTTTTAATGTTATTTTACTTCAAATCTCTTCAAGATTTTAAAATTCATTTCATCACTACATGTTATTTAGACGCTTATTTTTAATTTAAGGTTAAGACTATGGCTGATGATGCCTTCAGAGAAGGCGAAACATGTCCCACTATTAGCTAACAAATTTATGTAAATCATCCAAGACGATTTTGTATTGATTAGGTGGTCTAATAAATAACTTAATGTTATTATTTCAATCTACATCATCAATACGGACCAAAAATGATATTTATTACATACCACTTAGTCGAGCAGCTCTTCTTTTTTCTCTCAATTCTTCCCAACCCAAACATTGCAACATTTTTGTAACGCTACTCTTTTGACGGAAATCACCCAGAACAAATCGAGCTGCTTTTCTTTGGATTTTTTCCAGTTCTTGAATCAGGTAATCCTGGTGAGGGTCCCATACACTGGAACCATACTCTAGTTGGGGTCTTACCAGAGACTTATATGCCCTCTCCTTTACAACTTTACTACAACCCCTAAGCACCCTCATAACCATGTGCAGAGATCTGTACCCTTTATTTAGAATCCCATTTATGTGATTACCCCAATGAAGATCTTTCCTTATATTAACACCTAGATACTTACAATGATCCCTAAAAGGAACTTTCACCCCATCAACGCAGTAATTAAAACTGAGAGGACTTTTCCTATTTGTGAAACTCACAACCTGACTTTTAACCCCGTTTATCAACATACCATTGCCTGCTGTCCATCTCACAACATTATCGAAGTCATGTTGCAGTTGGTCACAATCTTGTAACTTATTTATCATTGTATAGAGAATAACATCATCTGCAAAAAGCCTTACCTCCGATTCCACTCCTTTACTCATATCATTTATATATATATAAGAAAACATAAAGGTCTGATAATACTGCCTTGAGGAATTCCCCTCTTAATTATTACAGGGTCAGATAAAGCTTCACCTACTCTAATTCTCTGAGATCTATTTTCTAGAAATATAGCAACCCATTCAGTCACTCTTTTGTCTAGTCCAATTGCACTCATTTTTCCGGTAGTCTCCCATGATCCACCCTATCGAATGCTTTATACAGGTCAATCGCAATACAGTCCATTTGACCTCAAGAATCCAAGATATCTGCTATATATTGCTGGAATCCTACAAGTTGAGCTTCAGTGGAATAACCTTTCCTAAAACAGAATTGCCTTCTATCGAACCAGTTATTAATTTCACAAACATATCTAATATAATCAGAAAGAATGCCTTCCCAAAGCTTACATACAATGCATGTCAAACCTACTGGCCTGTAATTTTCAGCTTTATGTCTATCACCCTTTCCTTTATACACAGGGGCTACTATAGCAACTCTCCATTCATCTGGTATAGCTCCTCCGACCAAACAATAATCAAATAAGTACTTCAGATATGGTACTATATCCCAACTCATTGTCTTTAGTATATCCCCAGAAATCTGATCAATTCCAGCCGCTTTTCTAGTTTTCAACTTTTGTATCTTATTGTAAATGTCATTGTTATCATATGTAAATTTTATTACTTCTTTGGCCTTAGTCTCTTCCTCTATCTCGATATTATCCTTGTAACCAACAATCTTTACATACTGCTGACTGAATACTTCTGCCTTTTGAAGATCCTCACATACACACTCCCCTTGTTCATTAATTATTCCTGGAATGTCCTTCTTGGAACCTGTTTCTGCCCTAAAATACCTATACATACCCTTCCATTTTTCACTAAAATTCGTATGACTGCCAATTATTCTTGCCTTCATGTTATCCTTAGCTGCCTTCTTTGCTAGATTCAATTTTCTAGTAAGTTCCTTCAATTTCTCCGTACTTCCACAGCCATTTCTAACTCTATTTCTTTCCAGTCTGCACCTCCTTCTTAGTCTCTTTATTTCTCTATTATAATAAGGTGGGTCTTTACCATTTCTTACCACCCTTAATGGTACAAACCTGTTTTTCGCATTCCTCAACAATTTCTTTAAACCCATCCCAGAGTCTGTTTACATTTTTAATTACCGTTTTCCACCGATTATAATTACTTTTTAGAAACTGCCTCATGCCTGCTTTATCAGCCATATGGTACTGCCTAACAGTCCTACCTTTAAGACCTTCCTTTCTATCACATTTATTTGTAACTACCACGAAAACAGCTTCATGATCACTAATATCATCTATTACTTCAGTTTCCCTATAGAGCTCACCTGGTTTTATCAGCACGACATCCAGGATATTTTTCCCTCTGGTTGGTTCCATCACTTTCTGAATCAGCTGTCCTTCCCATATTAACTTATTTGCCATTTGTTGGTCATGCTTCCTGTCGTTCGCATTTCCTTCCCAATTGACATCTGGCAAATTCAGATCTCCCGCTACAATCACATTTCTTTCCATGTCGTTTCCCACATAGCTGACTATCCTATCAAATAATTCCGAATCCGCATCAGTGCTACCCTTTCCCGATCTGTACACTCCAAATATATCAAGTTGCCTATTATCTTTAGAAATGAGCCTTACACCTAGAATTTCATGTGTTTCATCTTGTTAACTTTTTCGTAGCTTACAAATTCTTCTTTCACCAGAATGAACAGTCCCCCTCCCACCCTTCCTATCCTATCTCTACGATACACACTCCAGTGCCGTGAGAAAATTTCTGCACCCATTATATCATTTCTCAGCCATGATTCAACTCCTATTACAATATCTGGTAAATATGTATCTATTAAATTACTTAATTCTATTCCTTTCTTTACAATACTCCTACAGTTCAACACTAACAATTTTATGTCATCCCTACTTGATTTCCAGTTCCCTGTTCCCTTATCATCGCTCCCTAGGCCATCCCGTTTCCCTGAAGGTACCTCCCTATTACCCTTCCAAACAAATTTCCTAACTTATACGTACCACTGCGGTTTAAATGAAGGCCATCTGAGCGCAGATCCCTATCTCCTACCCATCCATTAGGATCGAGAAATTTCACTCCCAGTTTCCCACATACCCACTCCATAGTCTCATATAAATCAATCAATCAATCAATCAATCAATACTGATCTGCATTTAGGGCAGTCGCCCAGGTGGCAGATTCCCTATCTGTTGCTTTCCTAGCCTTTTCCTAAATGATTTCAAAGAAATTGGAAATTTATTGAACATCTCCCTTGGTAAGTTATTCCAATCCCTAACTCCCCTTCCTATAAATGAATATTTGCCCCAGTTTGTCCTCTTGAATTCCAACTTTATCTTCATATCGTGATCTTTCCTACTTTTATAAACGCCATTCAAACCTATTCGTCTACTTATGTCATTCCACGCCATCTCTCCGCTGACAGCTCGGAACATACCACTTAGTCGAGCAGCTCTTCTTCTTTCTCTCAATTCTTCCCAACCCAAACATTGCAACATTTTTGTAACGCTACTCTTTTGTCGGAAATCACCCAGAACAAATCGAGCTGCTTTTCTTTGGATTTTTTCCAGTTCTTGAATCAGATAATCCTGGTGCGGGTCCCATACACTGGAACCATACTCTAGTTGGGGACTTACCAGAGACTTATATGCACTCTCCTTTACATCCTTACTACAACCCCTAAACACCCTCATAACCATGTATAGAGATCGGTACCCTTTATTTACAATCCCATTTATGTGATTACCCCAGTGAAGATCTTTCCTTATATTAACACCTAGATAATTACAATGATCCCCAAAAGGAACTTTCACCCCATCAACGCAGTAATTAAAACTGAGAGGACTTTTCCTATTTGTGAAACTCACAACCTGACTTTTAGCCCCGTTTATCAACATACCATTGCCTGCTGTCCATCTCACAACATTTTCGAGGTCACGTTGCAGTTGGTAACAATCTTGTAACTTATTTATCACTCTATAGAGAATAACATCATCCACAAAAATCCTTACCTCCGATTCCACTCCTTTACTCATATCATTTATATATATAAGAAAACATAAAGGTCCGATAACACTGCCCTGAGGAACTCCCCTCTCAACTATTACAGGGTCAGACAAAGCTTCACCTACTCTAACTCTCTGAGATCTATTTTCTAGAAATATAGCAACCCATTCAGTCACTCTTTTGTCTAGTCCAATTGCACTCATTTTGGCCACTAGTCTCCCATGATCCACCCTATCAAATGCTTTAGACATGTCAATCGCGATACAGTCCATTTGACCTCCAGAACCCAAGATATCTGCTATAATATCTTGCTGGAATCCTACAAGTTGAGCTTCAGTGGAATAACCTTTCCTAAAACCGAATTGCCTTCTATCGAACCAGTTATTAATTTCACAAACATGTCTAATATAATCAGAAAGAATGCCTTCCCAAAGCTTACATACAATGCATGTCAAACTTACTGGCCTGTAATTTTCAGCTTTATGTCTATCACCCTTTCCTTTATACACAGGGGCTACTATAGCAACTCTCCATTCATCTGGTATAGCTCCTTCGACCAAACAATAATCAAATAAGTACTTCGGATATGGTACTACATTCGAACCCATTGTCTTTAGTATATCCCCAGAAATCTGATCAATTCCAGCCGCTTTTCTAGTTTTCAACTTTTGTATCTTATTGTAAATGTCATTGTTATCATATGTAAATGTTATTACTTCTTTGGCCTTAGTCTCTTCCTCTATCTCGATATTATCCTTGTAACCAACAATCTTTACATACTGCTGACTGAATACTTCTGCCTTTTGAAGATCCTCACATACACACTCCCCTTGGTCATTAATTATTCTTGGAATGTCCTTCTTGGAACCTGTTTCTGCCTTAAAATACCTATACATACCCTTCCATTTTTCACTAAAATTTGTATGACTGCCAATTATGCTTGCCATCATGTTATCCTTAGCTGCCTTCTTTGCTAGATTCAATTTTCTAGTAAGTTCCTTCAATTTCTCCGTACTTCCACAGCCATTTCTAACGCTATTTCTTTCCACTCTGCACCTCCTTTTTAGTCTCTTTATTTCTCTATTATAATAAGGTGGGTCTTTACCATACCTTACCACCTTTAAAGGTACAAACCTGTTTTCGCATTCCTCAACAATTTCTTTAAACCCATCCCAGAGTCTGTTTACATTTTTATTTACCATTTTCCATCGATCATAGTTACATTTTAGAAACTGCCTCATGCCTGCTTTATCAGCCATATGGTACTGCCTAACAGTCCTACTTTTAAGACCTTCCTTTCTATCACATTTATTTTTAACTACCACAAAAACAGCTTCATGATCACTAATACCATCTATTACTTCAGTTTCCCTATAGAGCTCATCTGGTTTTATCAGCACGACATCCAGGATATTTTTCCCTCTGGTTGGTTCCATCACTTTCTGAATCAGCTGTCCTTCCCATATTAACTTATTTGCCATTTGTTGGTCATGCTTCCTGTCGTTCGCATTTCCTTCCCAATTTACATCTGGCAAATTCAGATCTCCCGCTACAATCACATTTCTTTCCTTGTCGTTTCCCACATAGCTGACTATCCGATCAAATAATTCCGAATCCACGTCAGTGCTACCCTTTCGTGATCTGTACACTCCAAATATATCACGTTGCCTATTATCTTTAGAAATGAGCCTTACACCTAGAATTTCATGCGTCTCATCTTTAACTTATTCGTAGCTTACAAATTCTTCTTTCACCAGAATGAACACTCCCCCTCCCACCATTCCTATCCTATCTCTACGATACACACTCCAGTGCCGTGAGAAAATTTCTGCATCCATTATATCATTTCTCAGCCATGATTCAACTCCTATTACAATATCTGGTAAATATATATCTATTAAATTATTTAATTCTATTCCTTTCTTTACAGTACTTCTACAGTTCAACACTAACAATTTTATGTCATCCCTACTTGATTTCCAGTTCCCTGTTCCCTTATCACCGCTCCCTAGGCCATCCCGTTTCCCTGAATGTACCTCCCTATTACCCTTCCAAACAAATTTCCTAACTTATACGTACCACTGCGGTTTAAATGAAGGCCATCCGATCGCAGATCCCTATCTCCTACCCACCCATTAGGATCTAGAAATTTCACTCCCAGTTTCCCACATACCCACTCCATAGTCTCATTTCAATCCCCAATCACCCTCCAGTCAGTATCCCTCCTACACAGTATTCCACTAATAACAATCTCCGCTTTCTTAAACTTCACCCGTGCTGCATTTACCAGATCCCACACGTCTCCAACTATGTTGGTACTTATATCAGCTTGCCTTACGTTGTTGGTACCAACGTGAAACACTACCACCTTCTCCTTCCCCTCCTCCCTCTCTTCAACTTTCCTCAACATCTGCCTCAACCTAATTCCTGGATAACATTCTACCCTGGTTCCCTTTCCTCCACACACTTCCCCCACGTGTCTAACGATGGAATCCCCCATGACCAGACCCTCCAGTCAGTATCCCTCCTACACAGTATTCCACTAATAACAATCTCCGCTTTCTTAAACTTCACCCGTGCTGCATTTACCAGATCCCACACATCTCCAACTATGTTGGTACTTATATCAGCTTGCCTTACGTTGTTGGTACCAACGTGAAACACTACCACCTTCTCCTTCCCCTCCTCCCACTCTTCTACTTTCCTCAACATCTGCCTCAACCTAATTCCTGGATGACACTCTACCCTGGGACCCTTTCCTCCACACACTTTCCCCATGTGTCTAACAATGGAATCCCCCATGACCAGAACCTCAACCCTACCCACCTCATTTGATCCTCTCCCTTCCTGGTCAGCCCTATCTTTCCTGATGGCTGCAGAAGCTACTTCCTCCTCCCTTTTCTCCTTCCCATGACCCTGTTCCACCTGTCTTTTCCTATCCTCTACTCTGCATTTTCCTTTCCTACCTTTTCCCTTCCTTCTACTTCCACACATCTCAGCAACAGTTCCCTGTCCCTCATCTTCCCTCTGTTGTTCTACCTGGAGTGACTCGTACCGATTTCGCACAGACACCTGTCCTGAATTCTGATCCTGAATAGAGCCCTTAGCCTGCAATCTCCTTCCTCTTAGAACATTAGACCACCTGTCTTCTACAACTCCTCCCTTTCCTTCGCCTCCCTCTTGTACACCTACTGTAACCGGTACATTGTTTGAGGGAGTCCTATCTTCCTTCCTGTCTTCTGTGAGAATCCTAATTATCTCCCTCAAACTTTCCAACTCCTTCCTCATAGCCCTCAATGCCTCGCCACACCCACAGTAAGTACACTCGCGCTCCGTAGCCATTCTTTACAGCGGGGAAAATGAAATTAAAAATAAAATAACTTATTTGCAAAAAATAAATGAATGGAGGGATATATTGTCTGGGATTGTACACAACAATAAGGTAATTAATATACGACTACACTACAATATTACTTAGTCGTGCTCTATTTTTTTTATCCTACAACCCCTGACAGGATAAAAACTGCTGTTAATTACTGAATATCGAAAGTAATAGCCTACACAGGAACTTCACAATTCCAAACTGCAATTAAGCCTATTCTAATTACAACAACGGTATTTTAGTAAGAGTTTCTATGGATACCTCTACTATACCAGTACTACACAAGTATTTTACAATAATAAAATAATCACACTAAATTCTAATAGGATATTACTCGTATACTACTGTACAGTACACTACAGTAATTTTAAACTACTTTCAGACGTATCCTAATTACGATACCGGTACCGTACCGTATGTCACTAAACTAAGCACAACAGAAATGAAATTTGCAAGAACTACTGTACTCAAAGATTACCAACAAAGCTAAATGCTTAGGCAAATTATTATTAGTATTACGGTCTAATAGATACACACGAATATAGCAGGCAAGATACGGCACTATCTAAATGTACTGTATCTATACTACGTCGTTAGACACGTGGGGAAAGTATGTGGAGGAAAGGGAACCTGGGTAGAATGTTATCCAGGAATTAGGTTGAGGCAGATGTTGAGGAAAGTAGAAGAGAGGGAGGAGGGGAAGGAACAGGTGATAGTGTTTCACGTTGGTACCAACAACATAAGGCAACCTGATATAAGTACCAACATAGTTGGAGATGTGTGGGATCTGGTAAATGCAGCACGGGTGAAGTTTAAGAAAGCGGAGATTGTTATTAGTGGAATACTGTGTAGGAGGGATACTGACTGGAGGGTGATTGGGGATTTAAATGAGACTATGGAGTGGGTATGTGAGAAACTGGGAGTGAAATTTCTCGATCCTAATGGATGGGTAGGAGATAGGGATCTGCGCTCAGATGGTTTTCATTTAAACCGCAGTGGTACGTATAAGTTAGGAAATTTGTTTGGAAGGGTAATAGGGAGGTACATTCAGGGAAACGGGATGGCCTAGGGAGCGGTGATAAGGGAACAGGGAACTGGAAATCAAGTAGGGATGACATAAAATTGTTAGTGTTGAACTGTAGAAGTATTGTAAAGAAAGGAATAGAATTAAATAATTTAATAGATATATATTTACCAGATATTGTAATAGGAGTTGAATCATGGCTGAGAAATGATATAATGGATGCAGAAATTTTCTCACGGCACTGGAGTGTGTATCGTAGAGATAGGATAGGAATGGTGGGAGGGGGAGTGTTCATTCTGGTGAAAGAAGAATTTGTAAGCTACGAATAAGTTAAAGATGAGACGCATGAAATTCTAGGTGTAAGGCTCATTTCTAAAGATAATAGGCAACGTGATATATTTGGAGTGTACAGATCACGAAAGGGTAGCACTGACGTGGATTCGGAATTATTTGATAGGATAGTCAGCTATGTGGGAAACGACAAGGAAAGAAATGTGATTGTAGCGGGAGATCTGAATTTGCCAGATGTAAATTGGGAAGGAAATGCGAACGACAGGAAGCATGACCAACAAATGGCAAATAAGTTAATATGGGAAGGACAGCTGATTCAGAAAGTGATGGAACCAACCAGAGGGAAAAATATCCTGGATGTCGTGCTGATAAAACCAGATGAGCTCTATAGGGAAACTGAAGTAATAGATGGTATTAGTGATCATGAAGCTGTTTTTGTGGTAGTTAAAAATAAATGTGATAGAAAGGAAGGTCTTAAAAGTAGGACTGTTAGGCAGTACCATATGGCTGATAAAGCAGGCATGAGGCAGTTTCTAAAATGTAACTATGATCGATGGAAAATGGTAAATAAAAATGTAAACAGACTCTGGGATGGGTTTAAAGAAATTGTTGAGGAATGCGAAAACAGGTTTGTACCTTTAAAGGTGGTAAGGTATGGTAAAGACCCACCTTATTATAATAGAGAAATAAAGAGACTAAAAAGGAGGTGCAGAGTGGAAAGAAATAGCGTTAGAAATGGCTGTGGAAGTACGGAGAAATTGAAGGAACTTACTAGAAAATTGAATCTAGCAAAGAAGGCAGCTAAGGATAACATGATGGCAAGCATAATTGGCAGTCATACAAATTTTAGTGAAAAATGGAAGGGTATGTATAGGTATTTTAAGGCAGAAACAGGTTCCAAGAAGGACATTCCAAGAATAATTAATGACCAAGGGGAGTGTGTATGTGAGGATCTTCAAAAGGCAGAAGTATTCAGTCAGCAGTATGTAAAGATTGTTGGTTACAAGGATAATGTCGAGATAGAGGAAGAGACTAAGGCCAAAGAAGTAATAACATTTACATATGATAACAATGACATTTACAATAAAATACAAAAGTTGAAAACTAGAAAAGCGGCTGGAATTGATCAGATTTCTGGGGATATACTAAAGACAATGGGTTGGAATGTAGTACCATATCTGAAGTACTTATTTGATTATTGTTTGGTCGAAGGAGCTATACCAGATGAATGGAGAGTTGCTATAGTAGCCCCTGTGTATAAAGGAAAGGGTGATAGACATAAAGCTGAAAATTACAGGCCAGTAAGTTTGACATGCATTGTATGTAAGCTTTGGGAAGGCATTCTTTCTGATTATATTAGACATGTTTGTGAAATTAATAACTGGTTCGATAGAAGGCAGTTCGGTTTTAGGAAAGGTTATTCCACTGAAGCTCAACTTGTAGGATTCCAGCAAGATATAGCAGATATCTTGGATTCTGGAGGTCAAATGGACTGTATCGCGATTGACATGTCTAAAGCATTTGATAGGGTGGATCATGGGAGACTACTGGCAAAAATGAGTGCAATTGGACTAGACAAAAGAGTGACTGAATGGGTTGTTATATTTCTAGAAAATAGATCTCAGAGAGTTAGAGTAGGTGAAGCTTTGTCTGACCCTGTAATAGTTGAGAGGGGAGTTCCTCAGGGCAGTATTATCGGACCTTTATGTTTTCTTATATATAAATGATATGAGTAAAGGAGTGGAATCGGAGGTAAGGCTTTTTGTGGATGATGTTATTCTCTAGAGAGTGATAAATAAGTTACAAGATTGTGAGCAACTGCAACGTGACCTCAAAAATGTTGTGAGATGGACATCAGGCAATGGTATGTTGATAAACGGGGTTAAAAGTCAGGTTGTGAGTTTCACAAATAGGAAAAGTCCTCTCAGTTTTAATTACTGCGTTGATGGGGTGAAAGTTCCTTTTGGGGATCATTGTAAGTATCTAGGTGTTAATATAAGGAAAGATCTTCATTGGGGTAATCACATAAATGGGATTGTAAATAAAGGGTACCGATCTCTGCACATGGTTATGAGGGTGTTTAGGGGTTGTAGTAAGGATGTAAAGGAGAGTGCATATAAGTCTCTGGTAAGACCCCAACTAGAGTATGGTTCCAGTGTATGGGACCCTCACGAGGATTACCTGATTCAAGAACTGGAAAAAATCCAAAGGAAAGCAGCTCGATTTTTCTGGGTGATTTCCGACAAAAGAGTAGCGTCACAAAAATGTTGCAATGTTTGGGTTGGGAAGAATTGAGAGAAAGAAGACGAGCTGCTCGACTAAGTGGTATGTTACATGTTATAAACCTCATTTTAGGTCCGTATTGAAAATTTAACAGTTCAACAATGATAAAGGTGTTTTAATTTATTCCACCTATTCAATACTTATATTATCACGTATAGTTGTTACATAATTAAATTCTTAGTTACATGGGACATGTTTCGCCCTCAATTAAGGGCATCTTCAGCCTAAATACAATAATAAAAAATACAACTAAATTAAAAGTGGACGTTAAATACAATCATCAAAAATACAACTAAAATAAAAAGTGGAAGTTAAAAGTTTAGTCTGTTCTTAAAATTCAGAACAATAAAATTGTGAAAAATGATAAAATAAAAAGATGCTAATGGAAAACTGTCTTATGATTAAACTATAATCTTGTCAGAGACTAAAACTTCTATTAAAATTCGAATTAAAACAGTTCATATAAAATATTGGAAAATCAAAGTGGTAGTAATAAAAAGCCAACGACATGAGGGCGTGTACACAAGCATAAACTTGATTGTCATGAATACAATCTTTTCAAGGCCGTTGATGAAATTCGTAGTAAGTAAGGCAGAAGCATCTATAGAGCCAACAGACGGGCAGCAACCAACTCAACAGTAGTTAAGAAATAACAACTTCCACTTACATAAAACTTATTTCTGCATCTGTTGACATTTTCTGGCAAGGATTCAGCCATTTTATTACCTACCGGTGCTAACGGCCTCTTACAATTTTTCAATAGATGCTTCTGCCTTACTTACTACGAATTTTCATCAACGGCCTTGAAAAGATTGTATTCATGACAATCAAGTTTATGCTTGTGTACACGCCCTCATGTCGTTGGCTTTTTATTACTACCACTTTGATTTTCCAATATTTTATATGAACTGTTTTAATTCGAATTTTAATAGAAGTTTTAGTCTCTGACAAGATTATAGTTTAATCATAAGACAGTTTTCCATTAGCATCTTTTTATTTTATCATTTTTCACAATTTTATTGTTCTGAATTTTAAGAACAGACTAAACTTTTAACTTCCACTTTTTATTTTAGTTGTATTTTTGATGATTGTATTTAACGTCCACTTTTAATTTAGTTGTATTTTTTATTATTGTATTTAGGCTGAAGATGCCCTTAATTGAGGGCGAAACATGTCCCATGTAACTAAGAATTTAATTATGTAACAACTATACGTGATAATATAAGTATTGAATAGGTGGAATAAATTAAAACACCTTTATCATTGTTGAACTAAGTGGTATGTTCCGAGCTGTCAGCGGAGAGATGACGTGGAATGACATTAGTAGACGAATAAGTTTGAATGGCGTTTATAAAAGTAGGAAAGATCACAATATGAAGATAAAGTTGGAATTCAAGAGGACAAACTGGGGCAAATATTCATTTATAGGAAGGGGAGTTAGGGATTGGAATAACTTACCAAGGGAGATGTTCAATACATTTCCAATTTCTTTGAAATCATTTCGGAAAAGGCTAGGAAAGCAACAGATAGGGAATCTGCCACCTGGGCGACTGCCCAAAATGCAGATCAGTATTGATTGATTGATTGATTGATTGAATGTATCTACATTACACTACACTGCGTTTGGTTAAATGCTTAAGTATCGAAAGGATTGCCGTACATGAAGAAAAACACGAATATAACTGGCAAGATACTATCTAATATATTATACCTTATCTTCACTACAATTCTACTGAAATGTGGTTATGTGATTATTACAGCTGGTGGATTACTATTATTTTCCCTAGTCCACGGGACGGAGAATAAAAGTGTCCTTAATTAGGCCTACTGAATAATACGAGGTTGTCTACAGTAATTTCTCAAATATTTTTATCAAAACTACTACTACTATTCCAGGGACTTGAACTGCAATTACTGGGATATATGAACTTTATTATTATTAGCTAACCGCTCATAAGTACTGAAAGATCGAGGGAGCGAAATATAAATTACGGATACTTTAACTACCTACTCAGAAGTACAATGAATGGAATACAAGGTCAGCTGATTTTTATTTATATTTAGTTGACTACACTACACCCTTTGTTCACGACTGTAGCCAACAATGCAATATCTGAATATGAGGAGCGACAATAATCAATAACAATACAACGACTGTTAACTATTACCGTGTAATCTCTTTAACTTCTTTTTAAATGGAAGTTTACAGGCGTATCGTGTTTTTTAATGTAGTAAATTATTACCTTCGCGATAGTTTGTACGGATATCTATACAAAATACCGGAGAAGTTGCTGCAGAAGTTACGGTACTATTCCTTATGATAATCTGCCTTTGTAAGTATAACCAACGAACCTACAGATATTTACAAATATTTTTAAAGTTAATATTATTACCTAAAGTATTTCCTAAACCTAAATTCGAAACAAGGTACACCTAGCTAGCCTACTTAACCTAGAAAATGTAATTTACTGAAGACCAACTGAATTACTTGTTACAAAATTTAAATAAATATCACTACTCCCAATTTCTACCAACAAGCACTAAACACCGCTATATAAACAGCACTAAATGAATCAGATATACACAAAATTTAGCTATTTCAATAGGTTTTCACTACTTTATCACTACAATCATGCAAGAGCTCTCTCAACAGCCAACCGTTCTCAAGCGCATCCAACAATCAAAATCAAAGTCAGACTAACTGCCTAATATGAGATATGGATATGTTTTGTGAAACCTTTTGACATAGTAACATGTGGTGCAACACTGTTACAGTAACTGTCGAGTCATCGCTCTGTCATTGTATGCATTTAGCGATGAGATCATATTCGATCAGTCAGTACTGATCTGCATTTAGGGCAGTCGCCCAGGTGGCAGATTCCCTATCTGTTGTTTTCCTAGCCTTTTCTTAAATGATTTCAAAGAAATTAGAAATATATTGAACATCTCCCTTGGTAAGTTATTCCAATCCCTAACTCTCCTTCCTGTAAATGTTTATTTGCCCCAAATTGTCCTCTTAAATTCCAACTTTATCTGCATATTGTGGTCTTTCCTACTTTTAAAGACGTCACTCAAACTTATTCGTCTACTAATGTCATTCCACGCCATCTCTTCGCTGACAGCTCGTAACATACCACTTACAAGATATTTGAATCTTAAGGTCAAAATAGGTAATTTAGCAAAAGATATAGCTTATTTAAAACAATGTTTTTAGGGAACAATATAACATCAAAAATAAGATTGTATGCAGATGACATAATTGTTTATAGGGAAATAAATGACATTGAGGATTGTTCGGAACTACAAAGGGACCTTAAAAGTATCCATCAATGGTTTGAAGAAAATAATATGAAGGTTAATGGAGGCAAATCAACTGTTACAACATTTACAAACGGGAGCTTTAAAACTGAATTTAAATATACTTTGGATGAGCTAGTTATCCCAAAAGATGGCAATTGCAAATACTCAGGTGTGAGATTTGAAAGTAACTTGCACTGGAAGGGTCATGTTGATGACATTGTTGGGAAAGCATACAGATCGTTACATGTCATAATGAGGCTACTTAAAGGATGCAATAAAGAATTAAAAGAAAAAAGTTACTTAAGTATGGTTCGTCCATTATTGGAATATGCAAACAGTGTTTGTGATCCTCACCAAGAATACCTAATAAAAGAAATAGATAGTGTGCAGAGGAAAGCAGCAAGATTTGTAACAGGGGATTTCAGGAGGAAGGGTAGTGTATCAGAAATGTTAAAGGAACTTGGGTGGGATACTTTAAGTAAGAGAAGGGAGAAAACTAGACTTATAGGATTATATAGAGCCCATACAAGAGAAGAAGCATGGGGAGATATCCGTGAGAGACTTCAGTTGGAAAATAATTATATCAGCAGGACAGACCACAAATATAAAATTAGAAGGAATTTTAGCAGAAGTGATTGGGGTAAATTTTCATTCATTGGGAAGGGTGTGAAGGAGTGGAACAGTTTACCAGGGATAGTGTTTCATCCTTTTCCAAAATCTGTACAGATATTCAAGAAGAGAATAAATAGCAACAAGGAAAATAAATGAGCCTAACACCTAGAATTTCATGTTTCTCATCCTTATGTATGAATGGAGAATGTCATTGTTTCATTCGTGAGCGGTGTTTTTATTTTAGTCCTACTATAAATTATGCTTATTCATTAGTTTGATTGATGGACTTCTTCAACTGTTGATAACAATTTTGATGTATGGCCAGAGGTAGTTGTGTGCAGCTGTGGTCAAATAGTGCCAGAAGTATTGGATCTAGTATTTTTTTTTTTTTTTGGTAAGTATCAAATGCAGAATGGTGGGTCTTTCCTGGTCTATAGTTGCTGATATGTGTCTGTAAGAAATGAAGGTAGAATTAAGAATTTATGATCTGAAGAATGCTTGTTTGTGTGTGTGTTTCCAGTAGAATACTTACTATTGCTGCTGTGGTTGAGATGTGCTAGCTTTGACTGCCTGGCGTGTACTGTATCGTGTTCTTTTGGTGCTAGTGTCCGCTGTTGCAAGGGGAATGGAGGGGTGGTTGGGGAGAGTTGTCATAGAAGTAGGGGTGGAGTTGGGCGTATCAGTTATCTGTGCAATGGCGTGTGTTGAACATTGTTTGTTGATTAATTTAAGATAATAGTTTTTTAAAGTGGGGATGGCTTTGTTGAATATGGTGTTGGTTTTTTCTGTGATTTTGTTTATAATGTAATTAGGATTGGTATGTTGATCTAGTGATATGTATAATTCTTCTGTTATATTGAGTAAGGGGCCTTTTGGGTGTATATTAAGTATTTTCATGTCATTTTCAATGTTCGTAAAATTGTGTTTATATTCGTCAATGTGTTGGCCTATTGCAGAGAAGTGATTATGTTTTACGGCATTGATGTGTTCATTATATCTGATTGCAAAATTCCTACCGGTACGTCCTATGTAACTTATTTCGCAGTTGTTGCATTTAATACGGTATATTTGTGAGTGGTGGTATTTATTAGTATTATTGATTGTCTTGGTATTATGTAAGATATTAGTGCTATTGTGTGATGTCTTGAAAGCTATTTTTAAGTTGTGTTTTTTGAATATATTAGTTAGTGGATATATATGCGTATTATTGAAAGTAAATAGTGCGTAGACTTTTTTAGATTTGTCTATTTTCGTTAATCTAGTTTTTGGTTGAGATTTGATTTTTTGATTGATAGTGTTGATCATTTCTTTCTTGTAACTGTTATTTTTAGCTATCTTGTGGATTAATCGTATTTCTTCATTAAAATCAGTTTTTGATAATGGTATGTTGAAGGCTCTGTGGATCATACTGTAATACGCTGCTTTTCTATGAGTATTGGGGTGGATGGAGTCTGTTTTGATTGTGTTCATTGTATGTGTAGGTTTCCAGTATATTTTGAATGATAAGTGGTTTTCGTGCCTGGTTATAGTCAGATCAAGGTAATTCAATTTCTGGTTGTTTTCAGTTTCTTTTGTGAATTTTACGTTCGGGTCTATTGTGTTTAATTCTTCCAGTAGGAAGTTTTCGTTAGTATGTCTATTGTCGATGACGACAAATATGTCATTACATAAAATGAACTTCATCATATCTTTAAAAATGATATGTAAATAATTAGATAATAAAGAATCTTGGTATTGTAAAGGTGGAACATTTGACTCAACCTTCAAAGTAGAAAAATATGTCGTCGACAAATCTACACCAGAAGAATATGCCGTCTGTTTTGTTAATGAAAGTTTGTTCTAGGTAATCTATGTATATTTCAGCTAATATACCGGAAGCAGGTGATCCCATTGGAAGGCTTTGTTGTTGGTAAATTGTGCCGTGAAATTTGAAATAGTTATTGTTAATGGCAAATTCTAGTAATTTGATGAATTCTTCAATTTCTAGGTTGCTTAATTTACTATGATTTTTGAGATTGGATTGAATAATTTCTATGGTTTTTTGGTAGGAATGCTAGGGTACATATTGGTTATGTTGAATGAGGCAATGGTATGGTATTGTTCTATTTGCATTTCCTTGGTTTTATTGCAAAAATCTATTGAATTTTGTACGGTTTTGTTGGCTTGAAAAAAGTAATGTTTCTTAAGGAATTTTTGGATGAATTGTGAGAGTTTGTATGTTGGGCTTGCTCTGTAATTTATTATAGGTCTCATCGGTATGTTGTCTTTGTGTATTTTCGGATAAGCTTTAGCAGTTGGTAGTTGGGGGGGGGGAGGGCTCATAGTCGTGAGTTTCGTAGATTCTGTTTCTGTAAGTAAAAATTGTGTGTTCTTAAGTAGAGTTTTAGATTCCTTTGTATACTATTGGTTGGGTCTTTACGTATGATTCGGAAGGTATTGTCTTTAAAACATTTTTTAGTTTTTGTTATATATTCGTCTTTGTCTATGATGACTGTGGTATTACCTTTATCTGCTTTCGTTATGATAAGGTTGTTTTGTGTGATTTTATTTTAAAGTTTATTTATATGGGCTTTGTTTGCAATGTTATTGTTTGGGTTGTTATCACTGATTTTGTGTATATATTGTGGTAGCTTTTATATATCATGTCTAACTTCTTCACGTAGGTCGTGTGGAACCTTCTGTACGGCTTGTTCAGTTTCTGTGACGGTAGTTATGATGTTCTGAAATGCTGATATGTTGCCCCAATTGTGTTTTGGTCCCTTACTCAATACTGTATATCAGTTTCTGCTTCGTTAAATGGAACATTCGTAAGGTTTTTCACTGGTGAATGGAAAGTATGTTCAACATTTTTGTTTGGGTGGGTTGGAGTATTCGTGTTCATGGTTGAAATTGCTGGTTTCGTTTTGAGTGACTGTTTTAGGGTCTCTAATTTCTTCTTTAAGGTGTTCTGTTTTTTTTATAGGTAAGATTTCTATTTTTTCTTTTGTGGTGCATTGGAAGCGATCCCAGTAGCTGTAAGGAAACTCTTGGGGGATGCTTTCAAGTGTAGTTGGTATAGTTCATTGTTCAAGTGTTGTTTTTTGCGATAGAAGAATTTTATTTCTGTTTTTAGCCAAATTCTATTAGTCTTTTTTAGTGTGTCACGTGTTTGGGTAGTGGATCTGTGTTTGTTGTTATATTTGCTAAGAAATTTAGGAGTTAAATCATTGGCAAGGCATTCTTTCAGAAATGCAATGTTTTGGTTGCATTCATTAGTTTGATCTTAATGTTCTGGTATTTGTATGTGTTTCATTTAGCTTGGTTGGCTGTTATATCTTGATGTATCAGTTTCATTTTCTGTATTGACAGTTATCGTATTTTATAGACAAGAAAGTTTCCACCTTTTCAATACAAATTTATTTATATAAAAATTCAATCTACAGTACCGGTTTCGACCTTTTTACATACGGTCTGGCCATACATCAAACTTGTTATCAACAGTTGAAGAAGTCCATCAATCAAACTAATGAATAAGCATAATTTATACTAGGACTAAAATAATAACACCGCTCACAAATGAAACACGGCCATTCTCCATTCATACTGGAAAAACAAGAACATTCGACTGATGCAAGACGCCAAACTCAACTTAACAAAGTGTTCCTATTTATTGTAACAGATTTTAACATGAACTGTATATTTTAACATACCATTCAACATGTACCACATATTTTAAAATGAGAATATACCTGCATATTTAATAATTCACCTAGACGATTTTTAGGCCTAAGATTCACCCACAGTTATTTTAGATTGTATATATAGTCAGTTTTAACTTTAAGTATGCCCAGTTAGAACGTAAGACATACTCCATATCATGACTTTTATAATGGACAAGGCAAATCAATAAAAACTTGACTTATGTGAAGGTAATAGTGTACAGCTGAGGATGACTGTATGTAAAAAGGTCGAAACCGGTACTGTAGATTGAATTTATATATAAATAAATTTGTATTGAAAAGGTGGAAACTTTCTTGTCTATAACATACGAAGTTGCACTTATCCGGGTTGATTGGATATGGATGTTGCTTGATGGATGAAGAAGTGCTGCATGCAATAGTGTGCATTGCAGTGGTAGTCCGTCCTATTTTATTTGTGATGAATTCTGGAAAGTCCTTTAAGGCACACCTCAGCTCCTCTTGTTCACGTGAAGATGCGTTAGCTGGATATTTCCTAGGTCTACGTCGACTTCCGCATGCTTGCGAGTCCGGAGATTTCCATCTTGACAGGCGACCCTCAGACGTCTGTCTTTTCCCAAAAAGACTTCATGAGCTGCATAGTCTTGGATCATGTTGTATTCTACAAGAAAGTCTTGACCTAATATGATGTCGGGTGTTAGGTTCTGAATCACTGCAACGTTAGTTACAATAGGCAAATCCATGCATTTAGCGGTTAGGTTAGTCTGTCCTTGGATGGAATAGGTTACCCCGTCTGCTTTTCCCACTACCCTTCCGAGATAGTGAGACTTCATAGGCGGTAGTAATCTGGCAACAATCCCATTTACAAACAAATGGCTTTCTTGGCTGTCGAGTATGGCTGAATATTTTTCGTCGCCTATCAAGATGATAGCTTGGTGAGGTTGGCCTGTTCTGCTCACAATCTGACCAGTCCATCTCCTACTTGACCAGAGTTGCTTGTCTGTCGGTTCTTGAGGCGTATTCCTGTTCCCGGTCCCATCCCCCCTGATTCCAGAATGGGCCAGACCTAGTTTTTCGCTGCCAAGGTTGGGCATTTGTTCTTCAGGTGTCCCGTTCTTCCACACTGGTAGTATTTCTTAACAGAGTTGGTCTCTTCCGTGGCTTTGCTCTTGTGTTCCTCTTCCAACTGGGCGATGATTCTGTGCAGATCATCAAAGGATCTCGGTTGTGATACTTTCACTAGGGGTCGAATCTTATCGTGGAGTAGCTCTATGATGTCTGGTAAGATCTCCTTCTCGCTTCCTTCCAGGTGCAGCCTTTTGAAGAGCTGTTACTTCTGGAGGACAAACACGCTAGTTCTCATGCCGGTGGGTTGTACGTCAGTCAGTAGCTTCCTTTTCACAGAGCTCTTCACCCCTTCAGAATTAAACCTTGCAAGGAATTTCCTCTTGAAGGCTGTCCAGTATTAAGTTTAAGCCCTTGAAGTTATTCTACCCAGTAGCGGCTTGCACCTTTAACCACGGTGTGATGAGTTGAACGATGATGTCCTCTGGTAGATTAGTCCTTCCTAGGAGACTGACCAATCCCTCGATGAAGCTAGTTGGGTTCTCTTCCAGTCATCCGTGGAATTCCGGAAGGCTCTCTATGATCACCTTCGGGTCTAGGTTTCCTGTGTTGCCAGTTAGATTTGAGGGGGGATGAAGGTGTGGTGATTGGTCCTGTGTGAGTTAATCTGTATTCTACTGCATGAAGGATGCTCTTTCTCACCTCCTGCACATCTCCCTTGATGGTCGAAATCTGGTTTTCTAACCTGCCTTCAACGGCAGAAATATGGCTCCCAAAATTTCCCTTAATGGTAGAAATTCTCCCCTCAACCTGTTGTTTTATGCCGGAAACCTGGGTTTCCACCTCCTCTTTGAGGTTCGTGATGTCCCCTTCTAGTTGGATTACCCTACTATCTATCTGCTCAACCTGACCCAGTTTTGACGTGATGTCCGATATCTGCTATGTTAATTGATTGATGATGTCTCTAATTTGAGATGAAATTTTATTATCTACGGTTGAAATTTTCAATTCTAGGCACTGTCCTACTTTTTTAAACCTGCGTACACACTTGTGATATTTGTCTAGTTAAAACTCAATTATTTGAGAAATTTTGTCTGAATGTTTGTCGCTTACTTTCGAAATTTGTTCTGACATCTTTTCTTAGGGCAGAATTGACATCTGAAAGTTTGTCATTCTATTTCATTAAGGTGGAATTAACTCTTGAATCAACGTCTTGAGATTTTTGTAATTTACTTTCGAAATTTTGTTTGTTATGTTGGACTTGGCTCATGTATCAAGGTCCGAGATTTTGTTATTGAGTGCCTGCATCATGCTCAGTAATTTGGAAAACTGTTTTGTTATATGTACATCTTCTTCTGATGACGAGTCATGTGTTTCGTCCATATCGATAAAAAGCTTTTCCCATAACCGAGTCTTCAGTAATTTCTTCTTGCCGTTCATCAGAAAATTTCTCTTTGCGAGTTCATCTTTCAGTTGTGTTACAGACATATCTTCCAGTATCATTTGCATTTTGTTCTGATACACTTACACTCGTATTCCAAAATTTGTTCTTCAATCCTGTCACGGTCCCCAATGATGTATCCACAAAGACGCACACAAAATGCAGTCAATTGTGTCCACTTGTTTTATTTACAAGTTATTTACATATTTCACACATATGCACTAATGAACTGCCATCATAACAAACATTTGACTGCTACAGTATCATGTCACAGCCAACTATCAACATAACCAAATTCACATGCTTGACTTCAAACACCCGGCTAACATGACTCCCACACAAGTCTCATTAAAACAGCTCATCTCTGCCCTCAAGACTTCCTCTATATATGTTGCCTGGCCAGGCTTGTAGAAGAATATGACACAACATGTTTCCTCGAAAATTTGAGAGTCTCCAATGGCCTATTTACAATGTAAGGAATTTTCTACACAAATCTAGTTGCACATTGCATTGTTCTGGACTTATTACAATGTGTTGCACAATGTTACATTGGATTATACGTCATATATACAGGTAATAATAAATTATATATTATTAATTACATGTTCTTACATTAAACAAACTCATATTAATACATATACACAGCAGATGTTTCATGACATAACCTCACAAATAATATGATCATGATTATACCACAAAGTCTGGACATAACTACGTAAATAATAATAATAATAATAATAATAATAATAATAATAATAATAATAATAATAATAATAATAATAATGGTAATAATAATGGATGTAAACAACTTCATAGCCACACCTCACAATAATAATAATAATAATAATAATAATAATAATAATAATAATAATAATAATAATAATCATCATCAATACTTCCATTATTTACCCATGGGTTAGAGAATATTGTTTGCAAGTTATATTAATCTATTATACTAGAATCAATAGCTAGATTTACTTTTACTGTGAGCATATTGAAAAGAACCTGGAAGTTTTTGGCATCCTTTTTCTATTCACTGCAGTTCTACAGACTACCGGGCGAGTTGGCCGTGCGCGTAGAGGCGCACAGCTGTGAGCTTGCATCCGGGAGATAGTAGGTTCGAATCCCACTATCGGCAGCCCTGAAAATGGTTTTCCGTGGTTTCCCATTTTCACACCAGGCAAATGCTGGGGCTGTACCTTAATTAAGGCCACGGCCGCTTCCTTCCAACTCCTAGGCCTTTCCTATCCCATCGTCGCCATAAGACCTAACTGTGTCGGTGCGACGTAAAGCCCCTAGCAAAAGAAAAAAAAAGTAAAGAAAAGAAAAAGTTCTACAGACTATGAGGTACGCTACCAGTTTGCTTCTGACACCACTTATGTACCAGTTTATCCCACTTCTGATGCCATTTGTAACTAACACTAATTGCTGATACAACTACACAGGCACAAAACCACGCCACCGGGCGAGTTGGCCGTGCGCGTAGAGGCGCACGGCTGTGAGCTTGCATCCGGGATATAGTAGGTTCGAATCCCACTATCGGCAGCCATGAAAATGGTTTTCCGTGGTTTCCCAGTTTCACACCAGGCAAATGCTGGGGCTGTACCTTAATTAAGGCCACGGCCGCTTCCTTCCAATTCCTAGACCTTTCCTATCCCATCGTCGCCATAAGACCTATCTGTGTCGGTGCGACGTAAAGCCCCTAGCAAAAAAAAAACAACCAAAAACACGCTAGTTCATGCTCTCTCTTTGTTCTCACTGTACAGTCAGATTAGTTGTTCACCAGTTCACTACATTTGGAACAGTCACACTACATACTCTTCCACAGCCGCCACTTATTATTTAAATCAGTTCCACAATTATTATTCTCGCTGTTGCTATCATAGCAACTCAGTTCACAGCCCATGCACAACAGTCTCACAGTTCCGTATCACGCGCACTGTCTGTTCACTCCGAATAGTCTGTCCTTTGCCGATCCCACTTTGAACTCTACCATGCTGCGCCAGGCACAGGGCTTACTCACAGGAGCCAAACACGAGACTTCAATCCTCAGCAACACACAGACAGAACAGTCGCTCAGTTCTGTGGACGAATACTCACGGAAACTGATAAACAGGCTGCTTCCTCAAATCGGGCTGACCGAGCTCGATAGCTGCAGTCGCTCAAGTGCGGCCAGTATCCAGTAATCGGGAGATAGTGGGTTCGAGCCCCACTGTCGGCAGCCCTGAAGATGGTTTTCCGTGGTTTCCCATTTTCACACCAGGCAAATGCCGGGGCTGTACATTAATTAAGGCCACGGCCGCTTCCTTCCACTTCCTAGACCTTTCCTATCCCATCGTCGCCATAAGACATATCTGTGTCGGTACGACGTTAAGAAAAATGGCAAATCGGGCTGAACCTCAACTCGAACTGTCGCTATCCACAGCGGCAGCAATCAGTCTCTGACTGGACTGACTGCACTCCGCACATGCCCAAACCTGCCTGGCCTGCCTTTAAATAGGGAGTCCAGTGGTTCTGGAACAGTCTGAAAGCTGGATATTCTGAGAAACTTCCCGGGTCCCAGTTGCCTTGATGTTTCAGGTAATCGCCAGAAGTTCCTAAGGAGACACCAGAGGGAGGCTGGCACATCCCATTAAAAGTCCCTCTTTCCTGAAGTGGACTTGCAGGGAATGGCCAAAAGCCCAGCTGTGACGTCGCTTTCTTGTGGGCGGAGCCAGACAAACTTGCTCCACTTGACACTTCCACAATAATAATAATTACGGAAAGTCGGATGACATCTAAAATTTTCGGAACTGGGGGATAACTTGTGAAGAATGTTGACTAAAAATACTTTCAAACTTTGGTATGTTTTAGAATTATTAACAACAATTTTAGATACAATCAACCAGAATTTCAGCATTGATTTGGGATAAGAAATACATTACTTTGCTCAGCAAGGAACAAACATTTTTCCACTTTTGAAAACAAATTCTCTCATAACCAACATCACACTTCTTAAAACAATTACTTTAAGCATAAATTCGAAATTATCAAGCAATAGGAAAGAGCCAGGAAGATGCAGTGTCTACATAATAGCAAATGAAGGGATTGTTAAAAAGAAGTTGTACAACATTAAATCTACAAGTAATGACTTGCAGTGACATCTAGTGGCCAGCACTAGTACCTTATGCTGGGAGGAGGCAAGCCTTCCCACAACCAGTCACAGTATTCAATAAGTAAATAATGACATCCAGATGTAATACAATTAAAACATACGGAGTAAGTGTAATTAACAGAGTAAGTTAAGCGTGAGGAATTTTCAATAATAATAATAATAATGATAATAATAATAATAATAATAATAATAATAATAATAATAATAATAATAATGATGAGCAATAGTCGGAACCCATTCCAAAATGTATACGCTCCATAAAGAATTAGAATTTTCTTCAAAAGTACCAAATGAAGGATTCTATGTTAACATAGGACTAGATAGATGGCACAGAATCTCCAAGAATATTTATCAACGTAGTGGGTTGGATCTTGAAAGAAAAACCCAATTTTGAATTGCTTGACAACAGGTAGGCCCAAAATTTTACTTAACAATGACAAGTCCATCAATTAAGCAAAGACATAATCTAATTGAGAGGTTGCCGTCCTAGAGGCACACTTTCCAAGGAACATGTTCGCAAAATTCATGACGTAAACTTCCTCACATTTTAATTTTACATTACACTTATATGAATATCACTTTAACGGGGCGAGTTGTCTGGCCCCGCGGTGTAGGGGGCAATGCGTCCACCTGTCACCCGGAGGCCCCGGGTTAGATTCCCGGCCAGGTCAGGGGTTTTTAATTGTGAATAATTAATATCCCTGGCTTGAGGACTGGGTGTTTGTCATCCTTAACATTCCTTTCCTCACATTCAACACTTTACACTTTTGCCATTACAATTACACGGCGGGTCATATCATGTGGTGCAAGAAGATCTACAGAGGTCGACACCATGAACAAATATCATTAAAAAAAAAAAAGGATGAGTTGCCGTGCAGTTAGGGCGTGCAGCTATGAGCTGGCATCTGGGAGACAGTGAGTTCGGACCCCACTGTCGGCAGCCCTCTAGATGGTTTTCCATGGTGTCCCATTTTCACACTAGGCAAATGCTGTGGCTGTACCTTAATTACCGGGCGAGTTGGCCGTGCGGTTAGGAGCGCGCAGCTGTGAGCTCGCATCCGGGAGATAGTGGGTTCGAACCCCACTGTCGGCAGCACTGAAGATGGTTTTCCGTGGTTTCCCATTTTCACACCTTTATTAAGGCCATGACCGCTTCCTTCCCATTCCTAGGCCTTTCCTGTCCCATCGTTGCCATAAGACCTATCTGTGTCGGTGCGACATAAAGCAAATAGCGGGGTATACCTTAATTAAAGTTACGGCCGCTTCCTTCCCATTCCTAGTCCTTTCCCATCCTGTCGTCACCATAACAGCTATCTGAATATGACTTTACCTAAGTCTCATAGTATCATTTTATGTCTTACAAAATTCAGAAAATTTAATTTCAAAAGTGATTCTTTGAAAGAAAATGCACTAAGCGTAAGTACACATGCAAACTTGAAGGGATATGTGATAGCTTTGAAGCCCTTTCCAATTTTTTAATTTTTTTTTTAATACACCTTTGGAAGAAGAAACTTAACACATTCACGACCATCATCTGAGCAAGCTATTTAAAGGGCTGGCCCAGCTATTCCACCTGTTAGTGGCAGAGCAAACAACAACGAATTCTTTTCACAATAAGTTCTAAACTAAACAAGATATAGAAACAAAATTTTCCACATACCTTAATAAAGTCCTCTAGTATCTCTGTAGGGTGTAGTAGGTAATGTCACACTTTCCTGGGTGAATGGAACACCACACTTTCCACAAAAATAGCATGTTTCACTAATAATTTTATTTTTGAGGCACACTTTGTGCCTTCTTGAGGGGAACTTGACCTTATTTGATGGTGGAAACTTCAAGAGAATATGCTCTTTTCTCTTCCCATCTAACCTAAATGGTGATCCTTGGTCGGTGCCCTTTTTGGCGGCAAAATCGCGGGACGTTGACTTGGAGCTGATGAAGTAGATGGAGCTGAGATGTCAGAGAGAGATGACTGTACTTGTATGTCGGGTTCACTTTTCCCCCCATTTGAGAATTCCCTTATGTTCCTTTAGATCTTTTGGTACACCCCAATTTGACCGTATTGTTCCACATACAGCAGTGTTCTGTTCCCGTAATGTTTCGCGAGTTCAACGCTATTGTAATAATTGTCCATATAGACTGTACACCCGTGGGCAAGATAATTTTCAAGCATCTGAAAAACTGTGCTTTGTAAATTCGCATCACTTACATCATTTATATTATTCCTACACGCCATGGTTACAATTCAGAACGCGATTATACACATGCTTGTGCAATTACAAACCAACTACGCAGCTAGTTGGGTCAGCGCTAGACTACCTTCAGAAACAAAACAAAAGAAGCGCATTGGGAGGGAAATTCGCCGTGGCCATGTGGTTTCTGGTGAGTACAAGCATTCATAAGGGTATTACCTTCATCTCTCTCGCACATATTTGTGACCAAAATAGATCCCAGCTGCATAGGAATGGCTCCAGTTCAAGGTTGCGCTTATCCGGGCTAACACGGATACGGTCCACAGCATGGTCACGCGCTATAGGCAATAACTCGGATACGGGCGTGAATGTGTTAAGGTCCACATGGTTTGCTGAATTTGAATTCCTGTGCATCATTGAACTATCGCACATTTACAAATTTTCAGGATACCAAATTCAGATCTAAGTGAAAGTAGACTATCTCACATATGCAAAAAGCAAGTCTGTTAAGATTGAGGGTATTCAGGATATCACAGACTGGTTACAATGGCTCAGGATATCACAGACAGGTGACAATGGCAGTTGCAGAGTAGACTTTGGCCTACAATTGGCTATGGCTGGTCTGTGGTCCAATAGCTCTGCACTCTGACGGACAACCAGGCAGAGGACAGGTGGCCACGGTTCTACCGTGGCTCTACGCATCTGCATTTGGGAGACGGAGGGGGTTTGGTCACCACCGCCGACTGTCCTGAGAATGGTTCTCCTGCACTATGGCGGATGCTGGGCAGTTCTGGTATAAGCCACGGCTGCCAAACCCCTCACATCTTATCCGAACATCTCCTTCATTGTAACAAAGCTCCTGGCCTGAGAGAGGCTGTTACCCTCTAAAAGGCCCGCCGTACCCCTTCCGTTAGTATAAAGCAGGATGGCAGAACTTTGTTCCTAAAAGATAGTAAACCTCCTGTGGAGGACTTCTGTCAGTTTCTAATTCCCACACGAAGCATTCGGTGATGAACCATTTTATGAGTATTTTATTTCCCTTACATACGAGACAGTTTAAAAAAAAGAGCCAATCACAGGCATGCTGACATCAGAGAATGTTCTGGGCTATTCATGATATCCCAAAACGTAGACAAGTCAGGTGATGGAAGGTGTGGCATACACAAAGCCGAAAAGTTAACGTGCACAAGTATCTTGAGGACAGTTCAACAATGACTCGCACACAGTTGGTTCAAATAGTAGTACAGGAGAGCAGAACAGAGTTACTTGCACATATTAATGACAAATTCAGACGTTGAAGGCATGTGATGGCTTGAAACTGTGCATTCAGCAAGAGATGAGGTAAGTGCCTGTTATAATTGCGCAAAAATAAAGAAGTTTGTAGAACACATTGGTCAGGACAAGCAAGGAGAACCTGGAGCCTATCAGTGGGTGGTCACTAACATGGCAGTCTAATTTTTAACTCCTCACAACAAAGTTGAGGACATAACAGGAAGGTTTATTATGGTTTTTAGACACAGTGGATCCTTGGAAATACTAAATGCAGTTCTTGGTGAAACATTACAAGTTTCATACCCCACTGGATCATGGCCTTTGCGCCAGAAGCCTTCTCTTAATAATGTGATGCCAGCTGTGGAAGCCTAAGTTGAAATACTAGTTGGTATGTACCATCAGGAGAGCAGTTTAGACAGCCAACAAAGTTGGCCATGCAGATTGGGTTGCTTAGCTTTGAGCTTGTACTCCGTGATAAATCTATGCCCAGAAATGCCAATGGAAAATTGAGAAATTGCCAATGGGAATGAAGTACTTGAATTTGTAGAATTATTCAAAGGCATTGAAGGCTGTGCACAATTACAAAAAGAAGACTTATTTGAGTGGTTGAATTTGGAGAAAGATGATCCTGGATATCAGCTCTTGTTGGATGACAAAATTGTTGCCCAATGTTCCCCAATATTCAGAACAGCACAGTAAGCTCGACGGTGATGATTACATGAAAAAGAAAGCTGGGATCAGTCAGACAGACGCAACATCAATGTTTGAAGAGCTGCGAAGATCTATGAAATATAAATGGGATTTTTGTTTCTGAACATCAACAGTTGGTAGGACTGGCCCTGCGCTTCTGCTATGCTTAAGCAGAACCGTTAGGAGTGGGGAGAGCGTGCTGTAAGACATTTCCCACCGTTTTGTCAGTAACGCTCATGATGTTGGAGCAACAGTTGCACTCCTCCACTGCGCAGTGCATAATTAAAAAATTTCTTGCTCATGAAGGAGTTACAGTGGCGGACATTTGCCAGAGATTGACTGCACAGTTCGGTGATCAAACATTGTCAAGAACGCGTGTGTTTTCCTGGCATAAAAAGTTCAAGGAAGAACGAGAACATGCGGAAAATGAGCAACACGATCGTCGTCCTCGGACCTGCATTACAGTCGAAAACCTTTGTCCGGTTAAAGACATCATTGACGACGATCGACAGGCAACAGTATCAGAACTTGCCGAACAAGTCAGAATCAGTTATGGGAGCTGTCAAGCAATCATCACAAATGACATACAGTTCTGTAAAGTGTGTTCCAGAAGGGTCCCTCGCCTTTTGACCGAAAATCTGAAGTTGAGACATTTGGAGGTGTGTCAGAGGCCTACAGTAAGGTTTGCAGGAGAAGGTGATGCATTTTTGAGTCGGATCATACCTGCAATGAAATATGGGTCCACCACTACACTCCTGAATCCAAACAAGCCATTAAGGATTGGCGGAGGAAAGGGGGGGGGGGGGGGGGCAGCACCAGTGAAAGCCAAGTCTTGCAGCTGGCACGGTTCTTGCAAACCGTTTTTCTCGATCGGCGAGGCATTTTGCTGATTTTTTTTTTTTTGCATGAGCAACACACAGCCAATGCTGCTTACTGCTGTGAACTGTTGAACAAGGCGAGGGTTGCATATCGCCGCAAAAGACGAGACCAACTGATTAGACAGGTCATTCTTCTCCATGACAATGCGCGGCCCCATACTGCAGCTCTAACTGCCTCCAAGGTACAGGAAATGCACTGGGCTACACTTGATCATCCTCCTTACAACCCGGACTTATCGCCTTGTGATTTCCATTTGTTCGGACTGCTTAAAGAAGCTCTAGGAGGGCAACGATTTGAAGATGACAAGAGTGTTTAAGATTTCATGTGCGACTGTTTGGTGACACGACCCTGTTCTTTTTAGTGACGAGGGCATCAAAAAGCTGCCCATACACTAGGACAAATGAATTTCCAAAGCAGGAAACTATGTGGAAAAATAAATTGTAATTGCCTTGTGTTTTTCAATAAATCAATTTAAATAAAAAATAAAATCCTGTTTAAATTTGACCCCCCCCCCCTCTATTTTCATATTGGGAATATCAGAACCTCTGCAGAACCTCTAACATTGAAACTGCTTTGTACCGAGCTCGATAGCTGCAGTCACTTAAGTGCGGCCAGTATCCAGTATTCGGGAGATAGTGGGTTCGAACCCCACTGTCGGCAGCCCTGAAGATGGTTTTCTGTGGTTTTCCCATTTTCACACCAGGCAGATGCTGGGGCTGTACCCTAATTAAGGCAACGGCCGCTTCCTTTCTATTCCTAGGCCTTTCCTATCCCATCGTCGCCATAAGACTTATCTGTGTTGGTGCGACGTAAAACAAATAGCAAAAAAACCTACTATGTGATCAAGGCAGCCTATAAACAAACTTCAAAGCGTGAATTTTAGAACTTATTATTGAAAATGGTGTACTGTTTTTATTATGTTATTGGTTTTACGTGTCTCTAACTACATTTAGTTGTTTTCGGGGACACCAAGGTGCCGGAATTTTATGCGCAGGAGTTCTTTTATGTGCTAGTAAATCTACCGGCAAGAGGCTGACATATTTAATCCCCTTGAAATACCACCGGACCGAGTCAGGATCGAACCTACCAAGTTGGGCTCAGAAGTCCAGCGCTCTACCATTTGAGCTACTCAGCCCGGCTGTTTTTTATTGTTTAATATGTTCACTGTGTTTTTCATGTACAGTTTATATTTAACATACAGTACACTGTCCCCTCTTCCGGGGTCGCTCAGCCGGTTAACACCAGGTACCTCAGCATGGTATGTTCATGTGACTGACCTTACTTTATTGGGACATTTAATTAAAACTTGATAAAAGGGGATTGAGCCTGGGAAAGCTCATGACAAAATTAAATGAAAAATTACAAACAAGTGGTGGGCTTTATCAAATAGCTTAATATGATAATAGTGGAAACTCCAGCGAGAAACTGGCGACACCGCTTCTGCGTGCCATCTAGCGGTTCGAGAGGCTAACTACTCTTGCTACTGCTGTCAACTGTGTACGCCACAAGTGAATTATTTGTACTTCAGATAGTTTTGTGCTTGTTATGTATCACGATTTTGGAAATGGCAGGAAGAGGAGTTATTTGTGCTGTGTATGGGTGTTTTCATTACAGAAGACAAAGTGATCGCAAGCCGTTTTACAGATTTCCTAACAACAAAGTGCTGTGAGTATAGCACTTTCTTTAAAATACTTAAACAATGACTCAGGGCATATGAAAAAGGTGGATGAAATTTGTGATTGTCTAAAACAACTCAAAGTTTTGAATAACCGCAAAGGCAACACTCTTTGTATTCAGGGTTGGATAGACAATATTTCTGCACTGAAACTATTGTGGTCTGAATTATATAGTGATTATGGTTTTCATTATTTGCTAACAAGGAGGCTCACACAGAACTGCATTGAAAACATTTTTTCCATCATCAGAGCAAGAGGAGGTAAAAATGTAACTCCAGATGCAATAAAATTTCGCAGTGCCATAAGGAGTGTTATGATAAATCAATTGATCTGTGCTTCTGATGACAGCAATTGTGAATCTGATATTGCAGACTTTCTACTGACTCCTAATGATGTGATAAAGTGCAAGTTTGATGCTAATGTCACTCGACAGTGTGAGTTAAGTGATCAGGTAACTGATTATGACTATGATATAATACAGGAAAAATGCAGACAATTATGTCATGGGCTGGGTATGTAGCAAATTTCTCCATGCTGAGTGTAGGAATGTATTGTCATCTTATGATAATGATAGCCGCCTCTGTGGTGTAGTGGTTAGCGTGATTAGCTGCCACCCCCGGAGGTCCGGGTTCGATTCCCGGCACTGCCACGAAATTTGAAAAGTGGTACGAGGGCTGGAACGGGGTCCACTCAGCCTCGGGAGGTCAACTGAGTAGAGGTGGGTTCGATTCTCACCTCAGCCATCCTCGAAGTGGTTTTCCGTGGTTTCCCACTTCACCTCCAGGCGAATGCCGGGATGGTACCTAACTTAAGGCCACGGCCGCTTCCTTCCCTCATCCTTGCCTATCCCTTCCAATCTTCCCATCCCCCTACAAGGCCCCTGTTCACCATAGCAGGTGAGGCCGCCTGGGCGAGATACTGGTCATACTCCCCAGTTGTATCCCCCGACCACGAGTCTGAAGCTCCAGGACACTGTCCTTGAGGGAAAAACCGAACCTGGAGGGTAAACAGATGATGATGATGATGATGATAATGATTATAGATGCTAAAATATCAAGAACATTTGAAGTTTCTTTTTAGTTTTTGTTAGAAAGCAAAGATGGGATTAGAAGAAAATTAAATGACAGGTTTTTGTCATTGAATGAATGTAGTGTAGGCTTATGTAACAGCTGTGTAAAATTACTGACTGACAAGTATTTCAAAGGCATATAAAGGCATATGTGAAAATAACCTATGATTCAACAGTGAAAAATATTGCCTGTAAAAATAACAAGTTTAAAAAGATATTGCATGTGTGATTTGCTCTTGAAGACTGTTGGCCCTACTAGTAGTCATAACATGACGATCTAATGCTTTAATTTGATAATACATTTGTTTTATTCTTATCACTGGTTCATTCAGATCAACATCCACCTTTTTCCTTCCCTATATTATGTTACAAGAACGACGCAAACGTCTTAAAATCAGTATTTCGTTGGGTTGGAAGTCGAAATGTGTAGTGTTTGAATGGCGCGTTATGTTAGTGTTCCCTGCGAGCCGCTAGATGGCAGCACTACGTGCTGTCGCCGCTGCTCTGCGTGCTAAGTGAGAAGAGTTTCCACTATTATCATATTAAGCTATTTGGCTTTATTAACACAACAATAAAATAAACATCATTCTTCTTGCAGTTATTTGACTGAAAATCTTACAGAATCATATCTTCTTGTCTGCTTACCACGTTGTCGTTATGAAACAACTGAAAGTTAATCAGAAAATAACTTCAATTAGTGGTATTACTGGAATTATTTTCACACCAAATATCTGTCCTGTCCTTACATAATTTTCTAACTAACAGATTCAAATCTGCTTAATTCTCCACCATATGGTTCTCATGCTCAAAATCATTGTCAAATAATTAAAATAATTAATTATTCCTCTGGCGATATTATTATCTCTCACAATGCAATTCAAATTCATAATTGTATTATATTTATTGAGCATGTGGTCTAGAATATGCCTATCAATCAATCAATCAATCAATCAATCAATCAATCAATCAATCAATCAATCAGTTCTGATCTGCATTTAGGGCAGTCGCCCAGGTGGCAGATTCCCTATCTGTTGTATTCCTAGCCTTTTCTTAAATGATTGCAAAGAAATTGGAAATTTATTGAACCGTAAGAATAGTTAGTGAGGCGTAAAACCATTATTGTTATTATTAGTAGTAGTATTAAATTAGTCTAGTATAAGGTTCAGTTGATGTCCCGCGGTTTTAGGAGAAACGAGAGTATCAGACTCTGCCCTCAAGAAGAGTTCAGAAGGATTCAGTAAATCTAAAGACACGAGTCTCTTCCATTTAAAAAACATTCAAATAGCAATCTACTGCATCAGTATTTGATCCCACAACCTTCAGCATAGAAGCTGAGTGGCTAATCGACTAATCAACTGTGCTACTCTAACAAGGAAACATCGGCAATGGTTAAATCGCCGATTGCGATGAAACTTGGAAAACACATTGAGGTACACATAAAAATGATGTCGGCATCAATTTTGGGCGCCAACATTCATTAGGGCGTTAACTACGGGGCCTAAAAGTTACGACATTACAAATTCCGCGCGATCAGCGATGAATACCTGCTGGCCAATGCTAAGCCTGCACACTGCATGCTTGGAGACACGCCTCTACACCTCCTCCCCTCCCGCTCCAATTGGTTCGCCACCGCACGTTTCCCTTCACCCCTCGCCAGCCCGTTTTCTTAGCTGTCGAAGAGAACCGGTGCTACACTTCGGGTAATATATCAGCCTTCCTCGTATCTCTCCTTTGTAATTTCCACATTGTATTGGTCAGTTTACGTTTTCTGAAATGTTTATGAAAACGTTTGCATCTGGCGAGTTGGCCGTGCGGTTAGAGGCGCACGATTGTGAGCTTGCATCCGGGAGATTATGGGTTCGAATCCCACTGTCGGCAGCCCTCAAGATGGTTTTGTGTGGTTTCCCATTTTCACACCAGGCAAATGCTGGGGTTGTACCGTAATTAAGGCCACGGTCGCTTCCTTCCAACTCCTAGGCCATTCCTATCCCATCGTCGCCATAAAACCTATCTGTGTCAGTGCGACGTAAAGCAATTAGCAAAAAAAAAAAGTATGGTGCCTGTTGTTAATTGTGTTTTGTTTCGGTTTTCTTTTCACTATTTTTTAATGTTTCGAATAGACCAAAGATTGCTTTTGTTTACTATCAGTTACTGGCGGGGAGTTTGCCCGATGTAATGTATATGGAGTCATTTATTGTGTTGCCGTGTAATTGTTTGTTGTTCTACCAGTTCGTACAATAGCCATTTAACTTTTTGCGTATATAACTGCCATTATACCCAGAAGACTGTAGTGTGATACTTTAATATCGGTACTTGTTGAATACATAGACCTTCGTTAGCTATAACGCAAAAGTACCGGTACAGTAAGCCCGCTGTCACACAGGGCATCGAACGATCAAGAGCGACCAACTGGCATCGAGTACTAACGACTAAATTCATTTACCTTGTCACACTGCTCATCGATCGAGAGGGATCGACTGCACGGAAACAGCTGATACTCCCGCCCAGTACCGTACAGGCTACAGATGTATTCATATTCACGAGAGAAAATGAATGTGTTGTGAAAGCGATAATTCGGGTGGAAATATGATTCTAACCTATGAATATATTAGGAGAAAGGAAAGAACCAGACGATTGCAGTGGTCAAGGTAAAGAGCCATGGAGAATTCCACCAAAGTGTGCCTTCGTTGTGGAATGACGAAGAAAAATTCAGGAACTAGTACCGAATGCCCATCAATAATTACGGTATAAGGAATTAGAGGAAAAAATGAAGTCAATAATAAACATCAGGCAAACAAATTACAGGAAAAGTATAAGTTCTGAGGAAAGGCTGACACTATCATTAAATTCAATATTCACAACGTCAAAAGTGATGTTCACTTTCGAAACAACTAGGTACTGTATGTCCGTGGCAAAATATATCAAATAAAAGATTAGTGGCAGGTACATTTCTTTGCATTCTGCAGGATTCTAATAAAGTATTGATAAAAAGGACTGAAAACTGTTATGTACATCAATTTGAATTCATAATTTGAAGGTGCTACCATCAACAGTGGAAATATATTTATTTAGGCCTACAGGTTTCTGGACATTGGTGACTCGTACAGATTTAGGATTGCTCACAATACATCAGTGGATTTGTTCCTATTATATGTGATGCCATTCATAGAGCACTACAGCCAGAATTCTTGACAGGGTGAAAATTCCAACAAAAGCCTCACAACAGTGGCTCATTGTACTTCAAATATAAGACTAATACCATTTATGCTTATTTGTTTTAATGATGCTGGATCTTGGGGCATAATTACTGTCTTTTCAAATGATATTTTGAGGTGTTTATTAGATGGAGGTTAACAGCTTTTTTTTTTTCATACCGCTTGGTGGGATCCCACCTACCAAAATAATAGACATATCAAGAAATGCTTCCAGTCAAAATTTACATTACCTAATGTAGAAATAGTGTGTCAAGTTTCATTACAATCCTGTAAATAATTTTGAAAGAAAGAAAAATGCACATATGCTCTGAATATTGTGAAAATGATAAAAGCAATGGAGTTCCTTACACTGTTTCTCTCCCTCATGATCCTCTGCAAATCTCTTGTCGCCTCTCCTCTTCTTTGTTATTGTGCCATGTTCAAAATAGTATCATATTGCTCTCATGACAAGCATGTTGCTGAATTTCTGTAGGCCTACTGTGTTTTGTGCAAAGAATCCAGGTCCATTACCAAACTTTGCAAGAATGACAATCCTGTCTTAATTTATATCATTGAAGACTACAGCAGCTTCAAAAGCAGCTAATTTTACCAAATGGCTGTGAAGAAAGGTTGTCTATGGACATCTCTTCCAAAGTAAATTCTCTTTAGGGTTCTGTGTATTCACATATGTGTACATTTCTTGAGGAGTTCAGGTGAGGCTAGTGCTCTGTACACTAGCTTAATAACTATAGGAAAAGCTTCTGGAATATTGTTCTAATAAGTACGTTGGCAGTGTAATAGACTGATACTTGTCACAACTACATGTAAATTACACACAAGGTCTTGTTTATTACCCTCATCACTAAGCATAAAGTACTGTCTCCCCAAACTTTGCACTGGCAAGCTGATCTAATTGCTCACTTGGCAATAATAAGCCAATTAATATAAATCCTGCACTTCCATCCAAGTTACTGGTAAACTCCTTGGTACAGAGTAACAACTTTTTCCTCAAAGGTCTGGTAGGACTCTCTTTCTTACCTCAATGTTGATTTTGCCTTTCTGTGTATTGTTCATATGTAACTTCTTTACTGATATGAACATGACCAAGCCTATCTATCCATCCTGAAATACTTTCCTTATGAATCAGTTCAAGGAAAATGAAAACTTTGCCTTCAATTTCACCAAAAATGAGAACCAACCACTGCAAAAAATAATAGGTGCTAATAACAAGCACCTTGCCTTCTATTTTTAGAAGTGAAGAGTATGCCTTTCTAACAACTAAATAGACTACTATTGCCGTCTACAGTAAAATGTTATTTAGGCCTGTTGCTCAGGTGGTAAATGATTTAAATTTGCTATATCTTACATTGCCTGTCAAAACTGTTTGTAAATACCAATTATATAAATTAATGTTTGACAGAGTAGCGTGTATGGGCTTTGTAAGATCTTGGATTGACTTACAGGGTAATTAATCTACTCAACCTTTTATTACAAGCATGTAACTGTCATATGAATATATTATTTATAAATAATGTACATATTCTGCCATCATATCCCCTTAATATCACATCACACAAAATACAGTTTTTTATGTTGTAGATTAAAATCTACAAAACGTTGGTAGAAACATCTGTCAAAATAGTTACAAATGAATTTTTCATCTTTGTTTTTCATTGTTTATATGGATCTACAGCACAAGAAATAAAATAATCAGTCTACCTTGATGCCCTCTGTAGGCCTATATGTTATTAATAAATTATAAGTACAGTAACAGACATGAAAGTAGTGATCGCTGGTGCAGACAGGTACAATGGCAGGAGAGTACTTGGAATGAGGAGATAAAGGCTACCTAAGTTACAAAGTTATAAGGTGGCAGGGAGGGATTCTGTCAGGTATAACTGTAGTAAGAATTTTGTCCTATGCAAACAACTCGGTCTATTGAAACTGTGCAATCTAATATTAATGGATCTACAGCACAAGAAATAAAATAATCAGTCTACCTTGATGCCCTCTGTAGGCCTGAATGTTATTAATAAATTATAAGTACGGTAACAGATATGAAAGTAGTGATTGCTGGTGCAGACAGGTACAATGGCAGGAGAGTACTTGGAATGAGGAGATAAAATAGAACTGAATGTCAGGTTGAGAATACAAAACTGGAACAGGTAGATAATTTAAAATAGGTATTTAGTATGTGTATTCTCCCAGGATGGCAGTATAGTAAGCAACATTGAATATAGATGCAGTAAACCCAATGCAATGAGTTTGCAGTTGTGATCAACAGCATTCTGTAAGAAGGCAGTCAGCTCCTGGACAAAACTACTCATGTCTTTACACTGGTCTGGTTTCAGACCACCTGTGTTGTACAAACCTAGTGCAATGAGTTTGCAGTTGTGATCAACAGTATACCGTAAGAAGGAAGTCAGCTCTTGGACAGAATTATCAATACGCTGGTCTGGTTACAGACAACCTGTGCTGTACAACTGCTTACTACATACACACAGAAAGGACCTACTACATGTATTTCAAAATACTCCTTTCCTTGTAAACCATACATGTTCTACCACATAAAATATACAAATTAAGATGTTGTAATAATGCTCATAATTAATAAAAATTGGAGTTAAGGTTCTTTCCCATCAGGTGCTAATACACACAACTCACTGAGGATTCCAATAAATATTGATAGATAAGTATAACAAAAACTGATTTAATTTAAAAAGTAGAACATTTCTCAAGAACATAAATTTTATTAGATTCTTTCTTGGTCTAACAATGTATACAACAGTTTCTGAATTTTAACTTTGAAAACCCTTCGACCTAGTACACTCATTCTTTCCATGTCATCATGAAGACACTAAAAATAACATCGATTATATTTTCTTTTCAGTTTTCAGCATCTTTTCTAAATATTCACTCAACACATCACTGTCACTTTCACATTTCTGTTCCTTTTAACTGCTGGCGGAGCTGTTTGTAGAAGCAGAAGCCACTGGACTGGAAGTTGAAGTCCCTTCAGTAATTTCTGAACTGTAGGAGTTAAACCCCTCCAACACAAATTATTTCTGCTTCCTCCTCCTCTATTTCAGCTTGGTGAAAAGGCTCTCATACACCAGGTGTCACTTCCGTACATGTGTTTGTTATAGAACTGAAAAAAATGAACAACATATTAATGCAATTCTTCTAAATTGGAGCTACATTTTAGTCTGGACACAAGCCTTCTGTTTAAGAAATTGTTACTTTCAATAATTTAGTAAGATGATTGTTAGGTTAGATTATATTATATTATATTACTTTCAGTTATATCTGATAAATTAATGAACAGATGGGTGGAACTTATGGCCTACAGACTGAATCTTCCCCTCACTCTTTCACAACTAGAACACTGGTCTGTAATGTAGGCCTACTTTTAAAAATAAATATTACAGAATTGTACCTTCTTCCAGCAATGAAGAGTTCCAGAAAGTTGAGGGCATTGAAGTAGACCCATTTTATGTTTTCTGTACAGCAGAACCTGGGAGGAGAGGGAGGATGTTATCTCTCCAAGTTCGATATCCAGCCTTCAGAATTTGCCATGTTTTGGCACAACTTTTTCCTGAAACAATGAATCAGAATATTGTGACAAAGAAAATATACATGTAGTAGGCCTACTTATGGCATAGGCCTACACTTATTTGTCATTAAAGCAAACAATGGTATTCATTCCATTAGGTACGAGATGGAGGTTAGGAAAGCACTGCTTATGTTTTCCAAACATTTCTTCAATTAAGTTACAAGAATGATAATTACTACTTCTCCTAGTGTAACTCTTTTTACCAATCTATTCCGTATAATATATTTTATCAATAAATAATCTAAGATAACACTATTCATAAGATAATCGTAATAAATCTAATAATTACTTACCAGTTTTTGTCCCAATTCTCCACACTATAGAATACCATACAAAATTCACGGTCTCCCTATTACTATATCCAGGGAATCTAGGATTATACACCACTTTGTTTTCATACACTAAAGCAAATTAATGTTTCGATTTCATCAACAGATGACTATGTTGCGTCCGCCATTATCGAACGACTGCGACTGAAAAACGGACACGTTTGTTTTTACAAACCAGTCGATCTTCATCGCTCGTAGTTGATCGCTGACAATCGATGCTGGTGCCACTGCCCTCTGTAGGTTTGTTTTCTTAGTCGGTCGATCGCAGTCGTTCGATCGAGCCTGTGTGACAGCCCCCTAAGACTACATGCCTGCCTGTGATTACTGTATATCTACTGCATATATAAATGCACATCTTTTTTTAATTTTTCAAGGCTTTTCTTATTACGTCAAACTTTACTACATTCCATGTCATACTCATATCAAAGTTGCCTATGCATTAAATTTATTTATATTCGACAACCATTGCTGCAATTGAAATGTGTTGTGCCTGCCACTGCAAAACATAAATAAATCGTTCAGTACAAGCACAAATAAAAACATTCTACCTGTAGGCCTATTCCTTATACCAGAGTACGCAATACGGATAATACCAGTAGTTTCAAACTCAGAGTTTATAATGTTGTTGTCGTCCGCGATGTCGTTTCGTTATGACACAACTGATAGCGTACACAAAATGGGTGGGGGTGGGGGGGAAGGGGACATAAAAAGAAGATCTGGACCTATAACCAGGTTTTGATATCCCGAGGTATCGAATGTCATTACATTCAATGAGATCCTCTACCCGGGCATATAATTTCTTTACATAAAAAGGTATTTAACGTTGTTTAAAGGTGGAAGATTTATTTAGTGGTGGGCAATTTAATTTAATTCATTCCATATGTATGTCAAATCTAAAGGACACTACCGACAGCTTTAAGGCGTTTTAGAAGTAAATAATAATTTAAGCGTAGGTAGGACCCAGTACCCCATCCCACGTTTGACCACACCCGGTGGTACTTAACTCGGAGTTGTACCCACGAATGTGACAACTCACCGGAATTAGCAGGAATGAAAATATGACATTTGAATAAAATACGGGTATATTAGTGTGGGTTATTTATTATCATTACGTGTGAAACGGAACGTTATTTAAAGGATTTCAATAATTATAGTACGAAAAGAAGCAAAGTATAGAGCTGGTCCCGTTGAACAGCTAAGCAGCCGGCAAGCACGGGGAGAAGGTAAACGTGCGGCTGCGAACCAATTGGAGCGGGAGGGGAGGAGGTGCAGAGGCGTGTCTCCAAGCACGCTGTGTGCTGGCTTAGCATTGGCCAGCAGATATTCATCGCTGATCACGCGGAATTTGAAATGTCGCAACTTTTAGGCCCCGTAGTTAACGCCCTAATGAATGTTGGCACTCAAAATTGATGCAGACATCGTTTTTACGTGTACCTCAATGTGTTTTCCAAGTTTCATTGCGATCGGCGACTTGACCATTGTCGATGTTCCCTTGTAAGACAAACGCTTAGTGGTAACAGCAACACAAAATGATCTAGAGCAAACTGAGGACTCAGTTCAGTTGGTAGACTACCACATCTCCAAATGGATCACATGAATTTATCTCGTTATTTACCTCTGTCGTATTGAGTTCTTTGGTTTTGAGGTCATCACTGATAGCTGGAAGTTTTTTAAACATCGTGTTATGCTATAGCGTCGTTCTGCAAGTAATGACGTGGTTCTCAAAACTTTCCAAAGGGAAGCAAGATCCTCTTTGAAGTATTTATAACTTGTGAGCGACTTCCGGCCAACAGCGTAGCCATGTTGTAACACTGGATTCCATAAGATTGGCGAAGTTGAGCAACAAAGGGTACGGCAGCCACTTGGATGAGTAGCCTACGTACCGTTGTCTAGAAAGAGAGAGGGTGCGTATCTGGAACAACTAGGGCCATTTCATTCAGAAACAGCATGTTATTTTCTCGGATTGGAGCTAGAAACTTAACTGTTCATATTTACTTAAAACAAGCCTGTTTGAAAATGATACTCTTCTGATGCCAGTAGCAAAAGAGCATGTTTGTCTCGTATGGAAATAGCTGAGAATATACCTGAAACAGGTTTCACCGGTGTGCACTGAAACAAAACGAAAATATATATATTTAGCTTTCATATCATATGAACACGCACCAGCCCTTCAAATTGTGGTTTCAGGCCTATATA
The DNA here is from genome assembly GCF_040414725.1 of Anabrus simplex. NCBI lineage: Eukaryota > Metazoa > Arthropoda > Insecta > Orthoptera > Tettigoniidae > Anabrus > Anabrus simplex. The sequence goes on from NC_090266.1 coordinate 181,208,822, forward strand.
GGAAGTATGAATGCAGCATACGAGTGCTAAAGCATATTAAAATCAAAAGGAGGTCTTCCACGCACGATAAAGGAGTATGAATATGGAGCAATATTGGAACTCACGTGTCCTATTCCGTCCTGTCTACCAGGGAGAAGAAGAAGCTCATAATTTTACGTGACTAAAAACCCAAAACCAAACCCCATGGCGCAACAGCCCCGAAGGGCCATGGCCTACCAAGCGACCGCTGCTCAGCCCAAAGGCCTGCAGATTACGAGGTGTCGTGTGGTCAGCACGGCGAATCCTCTCGGCCGTTATTCATCGCTTTTGAGACCGGAGCCGCCATCTCGCCATCAGATAGCTCCTCAATTGTAATCACTTAGGCTGAGTGGCCCTTGAACCAGCCCTCAGATGCAGGTAAAAATCCCTTGACCTGGCTGGGAATAGAACCCAGTGACTCTGGTAAGAGGCAGGCACGCTACCCCTACACCGCAAGGCCAACAATTTTACGTGACTAGACACCATATTTATAGACACAGGGCCTCCAGTGTTACGAGGAATCCGAACCATAGGGACATAACTTTTCACTTAAAATATCAGACATGAACTGGATGGAATTCGAACCAGAGCCGCCTTCGTAGGAAGCCAGCGAATATACCACTCAGCTATCACGTCCGTCTTACCAAGAGAAAGGACTTGGATGAAACTAATGAGTTAACTTGAAATTCCGGTCATGTACAGAATGTAGAAGAGAGTTAGGGAATTCACCCCTTATCTGCATTTCATTCTCTCTCGATGAAGGAAGCAGGTTCAATAGAAGACCTAATCTATGAAGAACTTTAGTTTCTTTGACATCAGTTATACTTGTGTAGGATGATGTAACCCCAAATCATCTAGCGCTGCCATTTCAAGCACAGTTCATTATAAACTTCAATTACTCGCAATGAATTTCGTAAAAAAGAATAAGACACTATTCTAGCACAAAAGATGGCATCTCGTTGTGCGTATTCTTGTGTTTGTGTTTTGGGTAATATGTTTATGTACTTGTTTTATTGCCTGACAGCTGGGAGTTGGCTAGCCTTGCCAGCAGCCTGTCCGCCACTGTTATACTTTTAGAATGATTAAAATATAATGAAAGCGGGAGCACAGTGTCATTCAACACTTAACATAATCCACGACGTTCAGTTAAATTATACTTCCGCTTCTGCAGTCCCTTTCACCGTCCAATTGCTTCGATTACGAACGTTGTAGGTCACAAAGTGATGACAATCACTTAATTGTCTCGTTTCATTTTCTAGAAAATGAAAGATGATTGATACAAATGATCATCGTACAGTAGAAAACAGATGTCCACACCGACATTGTTTTGAAAAGCTGTTCAAGCCTATCACGTGCCACAGACCTATCTATTCGTCTCTTTGTTGCTGCATTCAGCTCACGGAGAAATTTTTACCAAAGTAATTCTCTCATAAAGAAGGGCGACATTAGCAACCCTATATTAATAGAATGAATATAAAAATAAATGCCAAACCAGTGGTAAAAAATTATAATATTCAGGGAAATGGGAGAAGGTTCCAGCTACCGCCAGGATGGGTAGAGGAGGGGGAACCAAGTATTAATAGGCAAAGGACGGGCATAGAACAAGATGATGCAGGAATTGGGAGAGAGCTGCTATCTTAGTCATCTGTCATGATGCCAACACACGCGACATCTCGCCTATTCGGGCATTTGAACTCCCAGTGGCAAAATGATTCCACCAGTGTACATCAGGAATACATAATTTGATGGCAACGAACTATTTTAAACTACGGTCTTTATATGGTAGGTTCAGATCGCCCAACCAGATATGGGATCGTCACGATCTCTTACACAGAATGAATGAATGAATGAATGAATGACCTTCATTAGTGATTATATGTTTTCCACAAAGAGAATCTAGATCCTACCTGTTTTACATTTTAATCTCCTTGGGAAAAATCACAAAATTAGTTCTTGATTTATTTTTCAATAATTACCACCAATAACTAATCAAAAGTATGTACCAGCGAAGTCAGTTCAGAATAAATCTCCCAACAATGCCTTGTTTGTAATTCACCACTGATTCAAAATGTTGAGTGTATTCTTAGCAAACAGCGCTTCCCGTCCCCAGTTCCCTGTAGTTTGGATTCCGAGTTCATCATAATTTTCTAATCGACGAGAAGAACCCGACTGACCTCTCGCACCATAAATGAACTTTGAAATTCAGAGGTTCTACTTTATGCTTCTGAGGTTAGACCACAATATTCAGAGTAGATTTTACACAGATTTACAACTCTCACTCCGGAGAAAAATCTGAGATAGTACCTCACTAAGATTTTTGGGTACTTTTATCCACTTTAGACTTTGAATAATTCCAGTCACACATATTAGAAGCAACACCTATAAAGGATATCCGACTTATTCAACATAATGAGTACACTAATCTGACGGTCGTCTTTCCTGTTTTCCTTAGCAGCAAAAACAACTACGTTGCACGTAATCATTGAACAAGTTGTGGATTTGTCTCTTCATGAATAAGAAGACTTATCATTCACTAGTCAGTCCTTCTTGAATGAACTGGATAAACGTCATTGTGCACCATTAGGTCCACATTACAGCTCTTTGTATTTCTTCAAGTCTATGCGCTGTCCAGGCTACTTAGACCAAAAGCCAAACAAAGTTCATTGTTGATTTTTTTTTCTTTTTTTGCTATTTGCTTTATATCGCACCGACACAGATAGGTCTTAGCGACGATGGGATAGGAAAGGCCTAGGAATGGGAAGGAAACGGCCGTGGCCTTAAGGTACAGCATTTGCCTGGTGTGAAAACGGGAAACCACGGAAAACCATCTTCAGGGCTTAACAAGTTATGAATCTCATCATAAAACCGTGTTGGATTTCAGAATAAGAAGTTATTATATTAATAAAACCACCTTTCCAATACACAATAGTCCTTTATATTTAGGATAAAACCATTAATAGAAATTACAAGTAGGACATGTTTCGCTCAATCTTAGTGAGCATCATCAGCTAAAGATAACTTAATCCATGGTGGGTAAGGGCCCTGATCCCGGTATATATAACGAGAAAACGTCTAATATTGCATTAATAAAATACAAATTTTAACAATTTAAAAATAATAAGATTATATTATGTCTATTAAAATTGATCTTTAAAATTGGTTAAAATGTAAGTGGAATGAATGACTTAAAAATGTTACTATAATATGTAGTGATTAACTGTTCATATAAAACAATGACCATAGTTATCTTTGCTCAATGGCATTAGACTGTTTGTGATTAAAAACAGTTATTCACATAAGTCAATCAATCAATCAATCAATACTGATCTGCATTTAGGGCAGTCGCCCAGGTGGCAGATTCCCTATCTGTTGCTTTCCTAGCCTTTTCCGAAATGATTTCAAAGAAATTGGAAATTTATTGAACATCTCCCTTGGTAAGTTATTCCAATCCCTAACTCCCCTTCCTATAAATGAATATTTGCCCCAGTTTGTCCTCTTGAATTCCAACTTTATCTTCATATTGTGATCTTTCCTACTTTTATAGACGCCATTCAAACCTATTCGTCTACTAATGTCATTCCACGCCATCTCTCCGCTGACAGCTCGGAACATACCACTTAGTCGAGCAGCTCTTCTTTTTTCTCTCAATTCTTCCCAACCCAAACATTGCAACATTTTTGTAACGCTACTCTTTTGTCGGAAATCACCCAGAACAAATCGAGCTGCTTTTCTTTGGATTTTTTCCAGTTCTTGAATCAGGTAATCCTGGTGAGGGTCCCATACACTGGAACCATACTCTAGTTGGGGTCTTACCAGAGACTTATATGCACTCTCCTTTACATCCTTACTACAACCCCTAAACACCCTCATAACCATGTGCAGAGATCGGTACCCTTTATTTACAATCCCATTTATGTGATTACCCCAGTGAAGATCTTTCCTTATATTAACACCTAGATACTTACAATGATCCCCAAAAGGAACTTTCACCCCATCAACGCAGTAATTAAAACTGAGAGGACTTTTCCTATTTGTAAAACTCACAACCTGACTTTTAGCCCCATTTATCAACATACCATTGCCTGCTGTCCATCTCACAATATTTTCGAGGTCACGTTGCAGTTGCTCACAATCTTGTAACTTATTTATCACTCTATAGAGAATAACATCATCCGCAAAAAGCCTTACCTCCGATTCCACTCCTTTACTCATATCATTTATATATATAAGAAAACATAAAGGTCCGATAACACTGCCCTGAGGAACTCCCCTCTCAACTATTACAGGGTCAGACAAAGCTTCACCTACTCTAACTCTCTGAGATCTATTTTCTAGAAATATAACAACCCATTCAGTCACTCTTTTGTCTAGTCCAATTGCACTCATTTTTGCCAGTAGTCTCCCATGATCCACCCTATCAAATGCTTTAGACATGTCAATCGCGATACAGTCCATTTGACCTCCAGAATCCAAGATATCTGCTATATCTTGCTGGAATCCTACAAGTTGAGCTTCAGTGGAATAACCTTTCCTAAAACCGAATTGCCTTCTATCGAACCAGTTATTAATTTCACAAACATGTCTAATATAATCAGAAAGAATGCCTTCCCAAAGCTTACATACAATGCATGTCAAACTTACTGGCCTGTAATTTTCAGCTTTATGTCTATCACCCTTTCCTTTATACACAGGGGCTACTATAGCAACTCTCCATTCATCTGGTATAGCTCCTTCGGCCAAACAATAATCAAATAAGTACTTCAGATATGGTACTATATCCCAACCCATTGTCTTTAGTATATCCCCAGAAATCTGATCAATTCCAGCCGCTTTTCTAGTTTTCAACTTTTGTATCTTATTGTAAATGGCATTGTTATCATACGTAAATTTTATTACTTCTTTGGCCTTAGTCTCTTCCTCTATCTCGACATTATCCTTGTAACCAACAATCTTTACATACTGCTGACTGAATACTTCTGCCTTTTGAAGATCCTCACATACACACTCCCCTTGTTCATTAATTATTCCTGGAATGTCCTTCTTGGAACCTGTTTCTGCCTTAAAATACCTATACATACCCTTCCATTTTTCACTAAAATTTGTATGACTGCCAATTATGCTTGCCATCATGTTATCCTTAGCTGCCTTCTTTGCTAGATTCAATTTTCTAGTAAGTTCCTTCAATTTCTCCGTACTTCCACAGCCATTTTTAACGCTATTTCTTTCCACTCTGCACCTCCTTTTTAGTCTCTTTATTTCTCTATTATAATAAGGTGGGTCTTTACCATACCTTACCACCTTTAAAGGTACAAACCTGTTTTCGCATTCCTCAACAATTTCTTTAAACCCATCCCAGAGTCTGTTTACATTTTTATTTACCATTTTCCATTGATCATAGTTACATTTTAGAAACTGCCTCATGCCTGCTTTATCAGCCATATGGTACTGCCTAACAGTCTTACTTTTAAGACCTTCCTTTCTATCACATTTATTTTTAACTACCAGAAAAACAGCTTCATGATCACTAATACCATCTATTACTTCAGTTTCCCTATAGAGCTCATCTGGTTTTATCAGCACGACATCCAGGATATTTTTCCCTCTGGTTGGTTCCATCACTTTCTGAATCAGCTGTCCTTCCCATATTAACTTATTTGCCATTTGTTGGTCATGCTTCCTGTCGTTCGCATTTCCTTCCCAATTGACATCTGGCAAATTCAGATCTCCCGCTACAATCACATTTCTTTCCATGTCGTTTCCCACATAGCTGACTATCCTATCAAATAATTCCGAATCCGCATCAATGCTACCCTTTCCCGATCTGTACACTCCAAATATATCAAGTTGCCTATTATCTTTAGAAATGAGCCTTACACCTAGAATTTCATGTGTCTCATCTTTAACTTTTTCGTAGCTTACGAATTCTTCTTTCACCAGAATGAAAACTCCCCCTCCCACCTTTCCTATCCTATTTCTACGATACACACTCCAGTGCCGTGAGAAAATTTCTGCATCCATTATATCATTTCTCAGCCATGATTCAACTCCTATTACAATATCTGGTAAATATATATCTATTAAATTACTTAATTCTATTCCTTTCTTTACAATACTTCTACAGTTCAACACTAACAATTTTATGTCATCCCTACTTGATTTCCAGTTCCCTGTTCCCTTATCACCGCTCCCTAGGCCATCCCGTTTCCCTGAATGTACCTCCCTATTACCCTTCCAAACAAATTTCCTAACTTATACGTACCACTGCGGTTTAAATGAAGGCCATCCGAGCGCAGATCCCTTTCTCCTACCCATCCATTAGGATCTAGAAATTTCACTCCCAGTTTCCCACATACCCACTCCATAGTCTAATTTCAATCCCCAATCACCCTCCAGTCAGTATCCCTCCTACACAGTATTCCACTAATAACAATCTCCGCTTTCTTAAACTTCACCCGTGCTGCATTTACCAGATCCCACACATCTCCAACTATGTTGGTACTTATATCAGCTTGCCTTACGTTGTTGGTACCAACGTGAAACACTACCACCTTCTCCTTCCCCTCCTCCCTCTCTTCTACTTTCCTCAACATCTGCCTCAACCTAATTCCTGGATAACATTCTACCCTGGTTCCCTTTCCTCCACACACTTTCCCCACGTGTCTAACGATGGAATCCCCCATGACCAGAGCCTCAACCCTACCCACCTCATTTGATCCCCTCCCCTCCTGGTCAGCCCTATCTTTCCTGATAGCTGCAGAAGCTACTTCCTCCTACCTTTTCTCCTTCCCATGACCCTGTTCCACCTGTCTTTTCCTATCATCTACTCTACATTTCCCTTTCCTACCTTTTCCCTTTCTCCTACTTCCACGCATCTCAGCAACGGTTCCCTGTCCCTCATCTTCCCTCTGTTGTTCTACCTGGAGTGACTCGTACCGATTTCGCACTGACACCTGTCCTGAATTCTGATCCTGAATAGACCCCTTGGCCTGCAATCTCCTTCCCCTTAGAACATTAGACCACCTGTCTTCTACAACTCCTCCCTCTCCTTCCCCTCCCTCTTGTACACCTACTGTAACCTGTACATTGTTTGAGGGAGTCCTATCTTCCTTCCCGTCTTCTGTGAGAATCCTAATTATCTCCCTCAAACTTTCCAACTCCTCCCTCATACCCCTCAATGCCTCACCACACCCACAATAAGTACACTCGCGCTCCTTAGCCATTCTTTATGGGGGGAAAATTTTAAATTAAAAAAATAAAATATCTTATTTGCAAAAAAAATTAATGAACAGAGGGATATATTGTCTGGGATAGTACACAACAATAAGGTAATTAATATACGACTACACTACAATACTACTTAGTTGTGCTCTATTATTATTTTTTTTTAAATTTTTTTTAATCCTACAACCCCTAACAGGATAAAAGCTGCTGTTAATTACTGAATATCGAAAGTAATACACAAGAACTACACAATTCCAAACTGCAATTAAGCCTATCCTAATTTCAACAATATTTTAGTAAGAGTTTCTACGGATACCTCTACCACACCAGTACTACACAAATATTTTACAATAATAAAATAAGCACACTAAATTCTAATAGGATATTACTCGTATACTACTGTACAGTACACTACAGTAATTTTTAAACTACTTTCAGACGTATCGTAATTACGATACCGGTACCGTACCGTATGTCACTACTAAGCACAACAGAAATGAAATTTGCAAGAACTACTGTACTCAAAGATTACCAACGAAGCTAAATGGTTAGACAAATTATTATTAGTATTACGGTCTAATAGATATACACGAAAGATAACACACGAATATAGCACGCAAGATACGGCACTATCTAAATGTACTGTATCTATACTACAATGTATCTACACTACACTACACTGCGTTTGGTTAAAAGCTTAAGTATCAAAAGGATTGCCGTACACGAAGAAAAAAAACACGAATATAACTGGCAAGATACTATCTAATATATTATACCTTATCTTCACTACAATTCTACTGAAATGTGGTTATGTGATTATTACAGCTGGTGGATTACTATTATTTTCCCTACTCCACGGGACGGAGAAAAAAAATGTCCTAAATTAGGCCTACTGAAAAATACGAGGTTGTCTACAATAATTTCTCAAATATTTCTATCAAAACTACTACTACTACTACTACTCCAGGGACTTGAACTGCAATTACTGGGATATATGAACTTTATTATTATTAGCTAACCGCTCATAAATACTGAAAGATCGAGGGAGCGAAATATAAATTACGGATACTAACTACCTACTCAGAAGTACAAATGAATGGAATACAAGGTCAGCTGATTTTTATTTATATTTACTTGACTACACTACAGCCTTTGTTTACGACTGTAGCCAACAATGCAATATTTGAATATGAGGAGCGACAATAATCAATAACAATACGACTGTTAACTATTACCGTGTAATCTCTTTAACTTCTTTTTAAATGGAAGTTTACAGGCGTATCGTGTCTTTTAATGTAGTAAATTATTACCTTCGCGATAGTTTGAACGTATATCTATACGAAATACTGGAAAAGTTGCTGCAGAAGTTACGGTACTATTCCTTATGATAATCTGCCTTTGTAAGTACAACCAACGAATCTACAGATATTTACAAATATTTTTAAAGTTAATATTGTTACCTAAAGTATTACCTAAACCTAAATTCGAAACAAGGTGCACCTAGCTAGCCTACTTAACCTAGAAAACGTAATTTACTGAAGACCAACTGAATTACTTGTTACAAAATTTAAATAATTATTACTACTCCCAATTTCTACCAACAAGCACTAAACACCACTATATAAACAGCACTAAATGAATCAGATATACACAAAATTAAGCTATTTCACTAGGTTTTCAGGGTGAGCTCTTGTAATGAACTATGATGTTGTTTCATAAAATAAACATAATGAGGAATGCTAAAATCACATATATTGCTGAAAAACGAACTGCTGATGAATAAAACGTCGTCTGGATCGGCGTAACCTTATGGGACTCCCTCGCATTGTGTTTCAAACATTGTTTATGTAGTAGTGTGTTAATATTGGGCTTCAAATGGAGAACTACTGATCTCGTAGGTGAAAAAACATAAATCGGGTGTATCAAGTAAAAAAGAAGAGAAAGGAAGAACAGTATGTGTGTCAGTTGCTGGAATTTAAAGGCTGTACTACTGTAAGGAAATAATTGAAGGTGCTTACCCGTGTAAAACTAACACCACATTTTAGAATTTTGCACACCAGAATTCATACAATAGATTCTTAGTGAATTAACGTATGTCTTCTGTAGATAATAAAGATACACTATGTTTCATGAATATTTTCCTTGCTCACACAGGCTTGTAGAATTGCTTATAATATGACGGGTTACATTTTAAAGCGTTGGACGGTCTGAGTTCAGTCTTGAGAAAGTTTGATACTGCCGCCGATTCCCTTGTGCTTGCAAGCCAAATATAACTTGCTGTCCGCTGCTCCTCGCTCTCATAGAATACTGCTCCGTGCAAAATTTTGAAGTAGTGGAGATTCAATGTAGTTGAGATTCAGAATAGCAGAGTAAAATAATGTTATTATTAAGAAATACGTCCGACTCGTTGGCTGAATGGTCAGCGTACTGGCCTTCGGTTCATAGGGTCCCGGGTTCGATTCCCGGCCGGTTCGGGGATTTCTGAATGGTCAGCGTACTGGCCTTCGGTTCATAGGGTCCCGGGTTCGATTCCCGGCCGGTTCGGGGATTTTAACCTTCATTGGTTAATTCCAGTGGCCCGGGGACTGGGTGTTTGTGCTGTCCCCAACATCCCTGCAACTCACACACCACAATAACACGCAGTTACCTACACATGGCAGATGCCACCCACCCTCATCGGAGGGTCTGCCTTACAAGGGCTGCACTCGGCTAGAAATAGCCACACAAAATTAAAAATTAAGAAATAGTTCACAATTGGGAAATATCCTGGTGGCAGTGGTCACTTACGCTACAGTAGTGTGATAATAAGATAAAGCTAATGCATAATTACCCAGCAGCAGCAGCTACAACAACAACAACAACAAAAGCAACATAAGTACAACAAGCAATTCCATGGAAAGAAAATATTACAAGAAATACTACTAGTTTAACATTCCAAATCCAGCATCATCATATAAAATTTCATACACAACTTAAGTATTTCCAAGTGCTTAACACTACGGCTTACAACACTATAGGTTGAGCTTTATATTACAATGATAATAAAGTAAAGTTAGAAACATTGGTAATTACCCAACAAGTACAACAACATGAGTACAACAAGCAATTCCATGGAAAGAGAATACTGCAAGAAATACTACTAGTTTAACATTCTAAATCAAGCAGAAAATCACAAATTCACTATCTGTAATTCACAACTTTCACTTTACACTACACTAGCACTAATAATCCTCATAAATGACTTGATACCAGTAGGGAATCTATCAAAGACTGCTGCAGGTAATTTATTCCAATCCCTTATGGTCCTCTTTATGAAGGAAAACTTGCCGTCATCCGCATGCTGGTTTCTGGCCCTAATTTTATACTTGTGATCATTTTTCGATAAGTGCGAGGGAGGTTCCAACCTATTCCTAGTACTACTCCAGAGGCAGCCCTTCCTGTATAGCTCTTATAAAGACCATACAGGCAAGCTCTAGTTCTTCTAGATTCAAGACTTTTCCAATTAATGTTATCCCTTCTATTCCCGGTTACGAAACACATCGCTCTTCTTTGAATTTTTTCTAGAGTATTTATTAAACCTACTCTGTACGGATCCCAGCACGCAGATCCATATTCGAGAATTAGTCTTACTAAACATTTATAAGCTTTACATTTGGCACCAGAATTAGCTTTCTTGAGATTCTGCATAATAAAATGTAACGATCTTCAGGATTTCTTAACTACATTTCCACCTGCTCTGACCAGTTTAAGCCTTTTCTAATAGTAACACCTAAGTACTTACAACTATAACTTCAACAACACTTTCCCCTCCAAGTTCGTAATCCCTCTTTCATGTCATTCTTTTTTTTTTTCGAAACACAATTTCTTGCTTTTTCCACTGTGGATTTTCATTCGATTTTCACGCGCCCATTTTTCAAATGTATTTAAATCCTGCTGAAGCAATAGTTCGTTCTCCTCTGTCTTTATCTCCCGGTATATGATGCAGTCATCGACAAAGAGGCACACTTCCAATTTTATCGAATCATGCATGTCATTCATGAAAAGTATAAAAAGAATTGCCCCAATAATGCTACCCTGAGCCATTATAAGCTATAAATTTCATTTTTGTTCCATACTGAAGTGCAATTGTAAGAATAAATTGCCTTTTCAATACAATATATCAAGTTAACGATATTACATAACACTTGGGACTAGTTTCAGCCACTTAGTGGCCATCTTCAACCAAATAAAAATTAAACAGATTATGTGATAACTAAAACATATGTATAACAGACAAAGACAATCTTGCAGAAATAATTATAACATTAAACTACATATAATAACCAAATTTATGGTTATGATCTTCTTGTCATGATATGATGTCTTAAAGTTCACTTAGGACCTCAGGCAAAGAAGTAAATATGGAAATGATAGCCAGAATTAGGAATGAATAAATGTACAGAAAAGAAAAGAAATTTAAAATGAGAAATGTTATTTATGAGACTCGCCTCTGTCTGATGTAAAACGAGCACTGACATGCTGGAAGAAGCAGGCAGGCTATATAAGAAAGGAGTGGGTAGGGAGCAAGCACTGACTTGTTGTAGGAAGCAGGCAATGTAAACAGAGGAGTAGATAGGGAGATGAAGGGTAGGGGAGGGGAAGGGGAAGGAGTGGAGAAGGAGAGAAGGGATGTCTAAGGTTGTGCTGAAGGATGTGGAAAGAAAGACTGCTGCTGAGAGGGCAATTTAAAGAGATTACAGAAGAAAGAATTATTTTTATCTGAGACGTGATTACTAAAGATAGGAATTAAAAGGTTAAATAAAATGTTTAATTTCTCTGAAATTTCATTTAGATTGAAGTTAGGATTGAAAAACTGTTCCAGATGGATAAAACAATTTTCCGTAATATTTTTGTATAACTTTGAGAATTTTCATGTCTTGGTTGATATTAGTGAACTTATGGTTAGTGTTACGGAGTTATCCGTGGTAGTTAGAGGTGAAAGAAGGTGCGGGCGGGAATAGGTCTCAACTACAGAATTAAAGTTAATTTAAGACTTTAACAAAGGTTATTTTTTCTTTTCCTAAATCAACAAATGACAACAAATAACAAGGGTGTAACAGGTACCAAGTAGCAGATCAACAATTTAAGAATTTACAGATTACAGTCGTTACAATATTTGGGCTTCGAGCCCCAAGTTTAATTCCTGAGCTCTCAGCTCACAACCACCATAGCTGAAGGGCAGAAAAACCCTAAGTACGAGGAGCACTTGCTCCTAATTACAATGTTAAGAGGAAAAGAGCAGACGCGCTCTCAATTTTACAAGCCTATCAAAGGCTCCAACAAACTTCATTCCTAACTGCCCTTAAGGCACACATACAGTGAAACAGGGGTATCTTGTACCCAACCTACAGGGCCTTCACATGAAGAAAACAAACTCTGGGTTAATTAAATGGCCCAAAAAAACCAAATTGACTGGAGGCGTAGCTTGCACTCCTACATGAAACTTCTTAAAACCTAGGTGGCACTCGGCCAGTTATACAGGGGCTAATCCCATACTAGGGAGGTGACTCGTATAAGAATAATTTATTACACTAAGAAGAGAAGAAAATCGGGTATGAAAACGTAGTCACCTCAAAACAACATGAGTGGGAGCTCGAGAGGGTTAAGCACTCTCTATCCCAAATTGCGGTTAATTTACATGAATATAGTAAGGTTTACATTAAAAAGGATTCGAACCTTCCCCCGCGGGTTAAAACTGCTGAGCTAGCAAGAAATAAAGATGTTAACAGGCCATTACCTTGTTGATGAACTGCTGCCCGAAGAAAGAGGCGCTTCCCGCCCCCTGCTACATAATCACACACTAAGAGAGATGTTACTGAAGTGGCCCGGAGACAAGAAAATCAGCAGTTTTTATACCCTCGTGGAAAATTCAAGACCTTTCAAGAATGAATAGACACACCCCTTCAACTTTATTGGTAGACTAGGAATTACACATGGAAACCTGAGGAAGAAAGCTATGATTGGAGGAAAATTAATTACAGAAATTACTGGTTGGTTAAATTCAAAACTGGCGAAAAGAGAAGGGTTATACTGCCAACCCAAAAAATGAATGAAAGAATTTTAACAAAGAACAAACTTATGAATACCAAATTTCTTCAAAAAACAGTTCCTTCACTTCGCACTAGGGTGCATAATTATAGTTCTTAGGCAGTGACATCTAGAAGAGGACGTCCACACTTCTTGCTTGATAGTAAACAAAAACACGTCGGAATAGACACAGTTCAGAAAATTTCAAAATTACACCATTTACCGTAGTGACATCTTTTAAGAAATAGTAGAATTAGTTCAGTTTTCAAGGTTCCAAACTTCTCCTGTAGAGGAGTTTAAATTGGCGCAATATTTGAACTAGCGGCGTGGAGGTGTACTGCCCGGTACAGTTAGTATCACCCATGTGCTGTCCCATGGCCAAAAATCTGTTATATTTTAGGTTGTTAACATGCTCTAAGTATCTTGTATGGAAGCTTCTACCTGTTTGACCAACATAAGATGTGTTACAATTATTACAAATGAGTCTATAAACACCTGACTTGCTATGATTATTAATAGACTTGATATTGTGTAAAATATCCGTGTTTCCGTTACAAGTTTTGAAGGGTATCTTGACATCTTGCTGGTGATTTGGTAGATTTACAGTATTTATTATTAAACATAAAAGTAGTTAAAAAATTGTTGTGAGATTTTTCTTTTGTTAAGGTGGTTGAAGGTTGGTGTTTATGTTTATTAATATTTTTCTCTATAAAGGAGCTGTTGTAGCCATTACATTTAACTATACTGCGAATGGTGTTTAAATCATTTTTAGGTTCTTTTTTAGACAGCTCATTTTCTATAATCAAAAGAGACCCTCCACTAAAAATTCAGCATCAACTTAAACAAACACTAAAAAATGCATCATGTCTATTAACAGACAAAAAATAAAGAAATCTATATATATAAAATAACTTGGACTGACCGACCGACCGACCAACCGACCCACCCACCTACCCACCCACCCAAAACTACTGGACATAAAGAAATGACATTTTGGGGATACATTCATATTAACGTGTAGGTGCTTGCTAAGGGAGGATATTTGGATATTCTGTCCCTAAGGAGGTGAAAAGAGGGGTGAATTTTTAAATTGAGGATATCTATATCTCAAAAACTTAAAAGTTTACAGGTGTAAAAGCTGGTATTTGGAATCTCCTTTAAAAATAAAGAAACACGTATTTTTTTGTTTTCGAGAAATCCCATTAAGGGGTGTAAAAAATGGGGGAAAAGTGGTTGAACACCTTTTATGAGGAGACTTATATCTCAAAAACTGGAGATGTTACAGACATGAAAATTGAAATTTGGAATCTCCTTTGAAAATAAAGAAACACGTATTTTTGTGTTTTTGGATAATCTGATGAATAGGGGGTGAACAGGAGTGACAAACGGGGTGAATTTTTAAAAAGACTATATCTGCAAATTATCTCAGACATGTAACATATTACAGATTTGAAAACTGGAATTTTGGAATTACCTGTAAAAGTTAAGAAACATAAATGTGTTTTTTCGGAAATTCCACTTAAGGCAAACTGAAAAAGGGGTGAATTTTTAAAATTAGGGTATCTACAATATATCTCAAAAACTTACCATGTTGCAGACTTGAAAATTGGTATTGGGAATCTCCTTTAAAAATAAGGAAACACTTTTTTTTTTGCTTTTTGCGAAGTCACGGAGGGGGGGGGGGTTGAAGGAATTGAAAAATTAGCTGAATTATTTATATGGGAATATATATACCAAAATATCTAAAGATGTTACAAACGTGAAAACTGGTATTTGGAATCTCCTTTAAAGTAAAGAAACACGCATTTTGGTGGGGGAATCAAGTTGGTGGTGGTGGGGGGTATGAAAACGAAGATGAATTCCTTTTACGGGGATACATATATCTCAAAAACTGAAGATGTTACAGTTGTGATAATTGGTTTTTGGAAGCTCTTTTAAAGAAACGGGTACTGTTTGTTTTTGGAAAATTCACCTGAGTGGGGAGTGTGAAAGGAAGTTAAAAAAATTGAATTCCTTTTCTGGAGAAAATTATATCTCAGAACTGAAGGTTACAGACATGGAAATTGGTATTTGGAATCTCCTTTAAAAATAAAGAAACACACATTTTTAGGGTGGGGGGAAACCAACTTAATGGGCGGGGGTGGAGTGAAAAAAGAGTTGAATTCTTTTCATGAGGATACTTATATCTCAAAAACTGAAGATATTACAGTCGTAATAAATGGTATTTGGAAGCTCCTTTATAAAAAAAGAAAGAATTTTTTAGTTTTCAGAAAATTCACATAAGGGGGGAGGGTGAAAAGAAGTGAAAAAGTTTAATTCTATTTATGGAGAAACTTATATCTCAAAAACTTAAGGTTACACATGTGAAAATTTGTATTTGGAATCACCTTAAAAAATAAAGAAATACGCATTTTTGCAGAGTGGGAATCAACATAACGGGCTGGGGTAAAAAAGGAGTTGAATTCTTTTTATGAAGATACTTATATCTAAAAAACTGAAAATGTTAGAAGCATTCACATTTGTATATGGAATCTGCTTTCAAAGTAAGGATACGCGTGTTCTTTTGTCTTCGGAAAATCCACTTAAAAGGGGTGAATGAATTGAAAAGATAGTTGTTTTCTTTGTGTGAGGATAATTTTAACTCAAAAACTAAATATGTTAAAGATGTGAAAATTGATATTTGGAATCTCCTTTAGAAATAAAGGAACACACACTATTGGGGAGGGGGGAATCAACTTAATGGGTAGGAAGGGGGGGTTGGAAAAGGAGTTGAATTACTTTCATGTTTATACTTATATCTCAAAAACTGAAGATGTTACAGGCGTGAAAATTAGTATTTGGTATCTCCTTTAAAAATGAAGAAACACGAATTTGCTTTTTTATGAAAATCAACGTAAGGGGTGTGGGGTTGAAAAAGTAAATATGGATTTTTAATATGTTTATGAGGATACTTTATCTTAAAAACTGAAGCTGTTAATTTCCTTTCAGAATACAGAAATACTTTTTTTTGTTTTTGGGAAGTCCACTAAAGGCACAAGTGGGGTGGAAATACATGACGAAGAAGAAGAAGAAGAAGAAGAAGAAGAAGAAGAAGAAGAAGAAGAAGAAGAAGAAGAAGAAGAAGAAGAAGAAGAAGAAGAAGAAGAAGAAGAATTTTAATTATTCTTATGAGTATACATTGACTCAAGAACTGAAGGTGTTACGGAAGTACAGGCATGAAAACTGGTATTTGGAATCTCCTTTAAAAATGAAACACGTATTTTTTTTTTTTTGGAAAATCCAGTTAAGGGGCTGAAAAATATTGGAAAAGCGGGTGAATTTTTAAAATGAGTACCGGTATATCTACATTATATGTCAAAAATTTAACATGTTAGAGACAAGAAACTTGGAACTTGGAAAGTCCTTTAAATACAGGAACCTGTACCTTTTTGTCTTCGGAGGAGGCATTTAACAGGGGGTGAAAAGAAGTGAAAAATAGTTGAATTATTTTTTATGTGGTTACTTATATCTTAGAAACTGAAGATGTTACAGATGTGAAAATTGGTATTTGGAATCTCTTTAAAAATAAAGACACATGTATTTTTGTTTTCGGGAAATAAGTGGTGAGGGTGGGGAAGGTCTGATCAAGGGGTTGAATTTTTTTATGGGGATACTTAAGTATATTTCAGAAACGGAAGATTATACAGATGTGGGAATTGGCATTTGGAATCTGCTTTAAAAATAAAGAAACATGTATTTATTTATTCGACTTGAGAAAAGACTTTCTCACATGTACAGTTCTATGTCGCATGGTCATCTTAGCCCCAAAAGGTAATACCACAAACACGCTTTACAAAGAATTTCTGGGGTAAATGAGACTCAACTTTTGGGTGAGTTTTTATACTTTAGGAATTTTCAGATAATGTCTTAGTACAATGCCGAGGAACGATCACTTTGATCAGTTAAGAAATCCACGTGTGCGAACCCGCGGGTAATTGCTAGTTAATTAATATGAATCCAGGCCTGCCAACTGCCAAACCTGTTCCTATCTGGCCCATCATTAATTACATACCCAGTCCTTTATACAAAATTTCACAGTTCATCCAACATTTCCTCAAAAGAAATTACCATTTTTTTAAAATCTGGGAATTCCATTAAGAACACTAATGAATTGATTGAATAACTAAATCATGTTACTATTCAACCCAACTATTCTCTCCATACCTTCGATATTGTTAACATGTACCCAAGTAACCCAACTTACTGGCCTGTAAAGCTGACAATCACAGGCCAGTAAGTTTGACATACATTGCATGTAAGCTTTGGCAAGGCTTTCTTTCTGATTATATTAGACAATTTGTGAAATTTTGTAACTGGTTCGATAGAAGACAGTTCGGTTTTAGGAAAGGTTATTCCACTGAAGCTCAACTTGTAGGATTCCAGCAAGATATAGCAGATATCTTGTATTCAGGAGGTCAGATGGACTGTATTATGATTGATTCGTCTAAAGCATTTGATAGGATGGATCATGGGAGACTACTGGCAAAAATGAGTGCAATTGGACTAGACAAAAGAGTGACTGCATGGGTTGCTATATTTCTAGAAAATAGATCTCAGAGAATTAGAGTAGGTGAAGCTTTATCTGACCCTGTAATAATTAAGAGGGGAATTCCTCAGGGCATTATTACTACCCTTTATGTTTTCTTATATATATAAATGATATGAATAAAGTAGTTGAATCAGAGGTATGGCTTTTTGCAGATGATGTTATTCTGTATAGAGTAATAAATACGTGACAAGATTGTGACCAACTGCAACATGACTTCGATAATGTTGTGAGATGACAGCAGGCAATGGTATGTTGATAAACTGGGTTAAAAGTCGGGTTGTGAGTTTCACAAATAGGAAAAGTCCTCTCAGTTTTAATTACTGCGTTGATGGGGTGAAAGTTCCTTTTGGGGATCATTGTATGTATCAAGGTGTTAATATAAAGGAAGATCTTCATTGGGGTAATCACATAAATGGGATTGTAAATAAAGGGTACAGATCTCTGCATATGGTTATGAGGGTGTTTAGAGGTTGTAGTAAGGATGTAAAGGGGAGGGCATATAAGTCGCTGGTAAGACCCCAACTAGAGTATGGTGCCAGTGTATGATACCCTCACCAGTATTACCTGATTCAAGAACTGGAAAAAAAAATCCAAAGGAAAGCAGCTCGATTTGTTCTGGGTGATTTCTGACAAAAGAGTAGCATTACAAAAATATTGCAAAGTTTGGGCTGGGAAGAATTGGGAGAAAGAAGACGAGCTGCTCGACTAAGTGGTATGTTTCGAGCTGTCAGCGGAGAGATGGCGTAGAATGACATTAGTAGAAGGATAAATTTGAGTGGCGTCTTTAAAAGTAGGAAAGATCACAATATGAAGATAAAGTTGGAATTCAAGAGGACAAATTGGGGCAAATATTCATTTATGGGAAGGGGAGTTAGGGATTGGAATAACTTACCAAGGGAGACGTTCAATAAATTTCCAGTTTCTTTGAAATCATATAACACTAGAACCGCCAGAGCAGTCAAAATGACCGCTACGCATTTTCCAAACTGAATTTTGACTACAGTTTTTATTGTGCGATATTGAGCTGCAGGGACTTTTCCTGATTAGTTGTCAGAAAAATCCATATTAAATATAATTAATTTTGCATCGATGAACTTTCCAAGTTCCAAGTTTCTTGTCTCTAACATGTTAAATTCTTGACATATAATGTAGATATACCGGTACTCATTTCAAAAATTCACCCGCTTTTCCAATACTTTTCAGCCCCTTAACTGGATTTTCTAAAAACAAAAATACGTGTTTCATTTTTAAAGAAGATTCCAAATTATTAGTAACAGGTATACCTACTACAGCCAGAGCAGTCATTTTGACCGCTGTATTAATTATCATAATAAAATGTATAATAACACATACCTCTCATAGAGATATAATCATCTACTTTTAATTATCCTATCAACAACGGTAATGTTCAAAAACACAACAATGTAACTCGGATATATTGCGAATTGTACGAGTTATATTTCCGCTGCCTCTAGGGTAGTGTTATCATTCGTCAGCTTGTTACAGGACAGTAAACATGTCTCATAAACTATCTGTTGCTGAGTCTGTTGTATGACATTCCTGAAGATATGTCTGATGTAGAAAGTGGCCCACCGGGCGAGTTGGCCGTGCGATTAGGGTCATGCAGCTGTGAGCTTGTATCCGGGAGATAGTGGATTCGAACCCCACTGTCGGCCGCCCTGATGATGGTTTTCCGTGGTTTCCCATTTTCACACCGGGGATATGCTGGTACTGAACCTAAATTAAGGCCACGACCGCTTCCTTCCCACTCCCAGGCCTTTCCTGTTGCATCGTCACCATAAAACCTATCTGTGTCAGTGCGATGTAAAGCAAATAGCAAAAGTATGTGGCCCTGATATAAAGGACCTAAAAAGAGAAAATGCATACGAAGACTACTATCAGTCAAGTGATAACTTGAAAAGCAGTGATTCAGATCACGGTGAAAACCGGATTGTTCAGGCTGAAGGTAAATTGATATTAGTGTTATAACCAACAGCATAACAAGTTTGGTGAAATTCCTTGATTTATACCGTATTACAATTACAATGATCCATCATATAGGCTGAGTACTGACGAGTTTTCAATTTTTCTATTACAGCCATAGAAACAGTAACCCATAAAGCATGGTATCATAGAGGACGCGACAACCAAGGTAAAAGCCTCCCATTGCCAGATAATGCACCATTAGCTACTGATGGCATCAGGGAGTGAAATGTAGCAGACTGGGAAGATGACACCTGTGGTTGGATTGTTCACCATACCCCCTTGAAAAAAAATCCAGGACTTACTCCATATTCAAAGCAGCATGTTTGTGATGATAGTGTAACGAGTGCGTGGCATCTTTTTATTGCTAATTACCGGGCGAGTAGGCCCTGCGGTTAGGGGCGCACTGCTGTGAGCTTGCATCCGGGAGACAGTGGGTTCGAATCCCACTGTTGATAGCTCTGAAGATGGTTTTCCATGGTTTCTCATTTTCACACCAGGCAAATGCTGGGGCTGTACCTTAATTACGGCCACGGCCGCTTCCTTCCAACTCCTAGGCCTTACCTATCCCATCGTTACCATAAGACCTATCTGTGTCGGTGCGACGTAAAGCCACTAGGAAAAAAAGGAATAATAAAAAATTATTGCTAATTAAATACTGAAACTCATAAAGCAATAGACAGAAACAGAAGTAAAATGATAACAATGAGTAACCGTGTGTACCAAGAACGAAAATATAATAATTTCAATAGCGGTCAAAATGATCACATCTGCGGTTCTATGTATATAATATATTCCAGCGGTTCTAGTGTTAAGAAAAGTCCAGAAAAACAACAGATAGGGAATCTGCCACCTGGGCGACTGCCCTTTGATTGATTGATTGATTGATTGATTGATTGATTGATTGATTGATTGATTGATTGATCCCGATTTCAAAAATTTGTCAAATTATTCACTACATTTTAAATAAATACAGTGGTCTGAGTCCTAGAAATTCAAGATTTAACCTCTATTTTAAAAATGGTTTTGAAAAAAAAAATGATTTCACATTTGAGAATACTATTTATCAGCAAAATGGGTTAGCTATGGGATCGCCAGCATCAGGCATGCTAGCTGAAATCTATCTGGATCCTTTAGAACACAACAAAATTAATAATAACATCTTTAGTAATCTATTTTTTGGAAAAGATGTGTGGATGGCACATTGTGATCATGAACAAAAGTGCAATGGACGCCATCACCACTCTATCCAACCTTAATCACATTGACCCACATATCAAGTTTACACTAGAATCAGAGAACGATAACAAACTCAATTATTTAGATCTAACGATCATCAGACAACCTGGTTCATTGAGCTATAAGATTTTTAGAAAACCAACACAAACCGCTGACACAATCCATCAAGATTCCATACACCCACATGCCTATAAATGTGCAGCATACCATAGTATGGTACACCACACTTTTAGCAACCCGCTGTCTAAAAAAGAACTAAAAATGAATTAAACACCATTCACAGTATAGCTAAATTTAATGGCTACAACAGCTCCTTTATAGAGAAAATCATTAATAAACATAAACACCAACCTTCAACCACCTTAACAAAAGAAAAAACTCACAACAATTTTTTATCTACTTATACGTTTAATAATAAATACTGTAAATCTACCAAATCACCAGCAAGATATCAAAATAGCCTTCAAAACTTGTAACAGAAACACAGATATTTTATACAATATCAATTCTATTAATAATCATAGCAAGTCAGGTGTTTATAGACTCATTTGTAATAATTGTAACACATCTTATGTTTGTCAAACAGGTAGGAGCTCCCATACAAGATACTTAGAGCATGTTATAACAGATTTTCGGCCATGGGACAGCACATGGGTGATACTAACCATAAGTTCACTAATGTCAACCAAGACATGAAAATTCTCAAAAGTTATACAAAAAGGCCCCCTGCTCAGTATTATGGAAAATTGTTTTATCCATCTGGAACAGTTTTTCGATCCTAACTTCAATCTAAATGAAATTTCAGAAAAATTAAACATTTTATTTAACCTTTTAATTCCTATCTTTAGTAATCATGTCTCAGATAAAAAGAATTCTTTCTTTTATAATCTCTTTAAATTGCCCTCTCAGCAGCAGTCTTTCTTTCCACATCCTTCAGTCCCACTTTAGACACCACTTCCCCTCCCCTCCCTTTCCTCTTCCTATCTACTCCTTTGTTTACATTGCCTGCTTCCTACAACAAGTCAGTGCTTGTTCCCTACCCACTTCTTTGTTACATGGCCTGCCTGCTTCTTCCAGAAAGTCAGTGCTTGTTTTACATCAGACAAAATAACTTTTCTCCTTTATAATTTCTTTCCTTTTCTGTATGTTTATTCATTCCTAATTCTGGCTATCATTTCCACATTTACTTCTTTGCCTGTGGTCCTAAGTGAACTTTAAGGCATATCACGACAAGGAGATCACAATCATAAATTTTGTTATTATATGTACTTTAATGTTATAATTATTCTTTGTCTGTTATACATATGTTTTAGTTATCACATAATCTGTTTCATTTTTATTTGGCTG
This sequence comes from Anabrus simplex, assembly GCF_040414725.1. NCBI lineage: Eukaryota > Metazoa > Arthropoda > Insecta > Orthoptera > Tettigoniidae > Anabrus > Anabrus simplex. Next base: position 181,231,284 of record NC_090266.1, read on the forward strand.
AAGATGGGCACTAAGTGGCTGAAACTAGTCCCAAGTCTTATGTAATATCATTACTTGATATATTGTATTGAAAAGGTCAATTGTCAATTTAGTCTTTTAATTACCCTGAGCCACACCAGACATAACGTTTATTGGAGAAGATAGCGTTTCTCCCATGCGCACCCTCTGAGTTCTTCTATTGAGGAGTTCTCGTATCCATTTCACAATTCTGATGTCTATGTCCTTATGCGCTAACTTGTTAACGAGGATGTCATGTGGCAAAAGATAAAATGCCTTAGCAAAATCAATTACTACTGCATCAATCCTTGACCCATTGTCGAGGTTAAGAGTCCCGTTTTTACCTCCAATAATCTACTATTAATTGGTCCATTTGTTTGCATACAATTGATGTTAAACTTACTGGTCTGTGGTTATTCAAGTTGCTCTTGTCAGCCCCTTTGTGAATAGGAACTGCGATGGCCGATTTCCAATCTTCTGGAACCTTCGTATTGTTCAGTGATATATTAAAGGTTCTTACTAAATATGGTAGGATCGCTTCACCTCCAGGTTTAAGTGCCTCTCCGGAAAGAGAATCTGGCCCACAATATTTCTTTTTCCTCAGTTTAGAAAGGCCTTTACACAATAATGAAGCTTTAATTTGGAAATCATAATTAGTTTTTTGGAAAATTGTCCCTGAATAACTGTGCCGCCAGATTAAAAACCGTTCTGTAGTGCTTATTTAATGTTTCTGCTTTATCTACATCTGTTATTGCCAATAAATCTCCTCCCATACAAAGAGAAGGAATTGACTTGTTCTCTCCCTTGAATCTTTGTATATTTAAATTTCGATTTCGATTTTCATTTAGGATATTGTCAAGATATTTCTCTTCAGTCACTTTCTTTTCTGCTAGTGAAAGCTTCACCAAACTTCTGTACTCCGTTTTGCACACATCATTATTATTTCTTGTGTTGAACGCTCTCCTAGTCTTATGTTTGAGCTTCCTAATAGTCGCGGTGTAGTACGGCGGATCTGAATTTTCCCAAATTATCTTTTTGGGGATGAATTTATTCAGTCCAGTATTTAAAATGGTTATGAAATTCTCCCACATGTCGCCCATCCCCTTGGTCTTCTTTAACCAATTAATATAGCACAACCTCAAATAGTTTTGAAAACCTATGGAGTCTCCCCTCGCATAGCACCAAATAGTCTTAGAAATTCCCACATGCCTCATGTTACAAGTTTCTCAAGAGAAATTGAGTACCACTGCACTGTGGTCACTAATCCCCTGAATTACGTCACAAGATATAACTTTGTCATCCAGTCTGACTAGAAAAATATCTAAAAGTGCTTGTTTACGTGTGTTCTTTGTAACGACGTGGGAAAAGCTAATTTTTCACACTAATAAGTTTACTACTTCCTGCGTTAGGCTCCCCATAGTTGACTCAGCCCAGTTTACTGATGGTAGGTTTAGATCCCCTGCAATTTTAGTTCTTTTCCCGTAGCTTATATTTGCATATGTCAATTCTGAAAGACAGGTGATTGTGTTTAAACTTCATTTTGGCGGGCGATTAGCTCGAATAATGACTATATTTTGTTTATTGGGTGCATTATTTACCTCCACCCCAATTATTTCGCATTCATCTGAACCCATTTTAACGCACTACTTAGCTCTGACCTAACACAAATGAAAATTCCTCCTCCTTTTGACCCTCTATCCCGTCTAGGGCCGATGACCTTCGATGTTAGGCCCCTTAAAACAACAAGCAAGCTATCCCGTTTAAATGTTAGATTTTTACCTGAATATTTCTGAATTATACATAAACTGAACGGCATGAAAAACGCAACACTTCAATTTTCGTTCATTTCGAAACTGAAATTTAAATTTATGACACTTTTATGACTCTAATCCACTATCTTATGATAGAATATTGTGGTACGGTCCCATCTAAATGTCCAACACTGAAAAGAAAAGATGATTATAAACAAATTGAACAAATTAAGCCAGAGATGCACATTTCAAGGAAATATTGAGTAAGCTTATAAAAGTAATGCACTTCTGTTTTGATGTTATACACTTCACAGATCTCAGAGACATCTTGGGGACCTCTGTTCGCATCTTCAAAAGGGTGTATTGCCACCTCATGCACCAATGAGGGCATTCAGCCTTTCAGGCATGCTCCTGATTAAATGTGGTAATGTCCTGTTGAGGAATCATCTCTCATTCTTCCAGGAGGGCGTTCCGTAAGTCCTGTCAGGTTTCTGGATAGTGCTGACGGGCTCTTCTCCCCAGCTGGTCCCAAACGTGCTCAGTAGGATTCAAATCAGGGCTTCGAGCAGGCCAAGCCATAGCACGAATCCCTGTTTCATCCAAGAACTCTTGCACAATTCTTGCAACATGTGGGCGTGCATTGTTGTGCATTAGTGTAAAATCATCACCAATAAATAGAGCAAAAGGCACAACATGCTCCAGAAGGATTTCCTTCGCATATCGATGTGCGGTAAGGCTCCCATTCTCCATGAAGACCAAATCTGTCCTTGCAGCTGTATTATTCCTGCCCACACCATCACAGAACCACTCCGAAAAGGCATCCTGAATGAGAATGTGCAAGGGGAATACCTTTACCCTGGCCTTCTCCAGATGCTCTCTCTTCCATGAGGTGTTCGGATGTCAAATTACAGCTCATCGGTGAACAACACTTGATACCGTTGTTGTACTGTCCAGTCAAGATGTTCCCTTGCGAAACGTAGCCAAGCTGTGTGATGCTCTCTGGTGAGTTCCGGACCTGTAGCAGGTCTTTTGGACTTAAGATTGGTTTCTTTCAGTCTTCTTCAAACAGTTCTCTCACTAACAATGACCCCTCGAACGTGGTGGAATCCATTTCATGCTTCCATGGCGGTGGTGTGACGGTTGCGGAGAACTTGAATTTGTAAGAAGCGGTCATGTCTCTGCGATGTTGCTCTTCTCAGGCCTAATCCTGGTCTCCTTGCAAAGCCTCCAATTTCCCTGTACCTTCGTACGGTTCTGGAAATTGTGGAAGGTGTAGTCCTCAACACTTCTGCAATGTAATGCATGCTACGACCATCTTCTAGCAAAGCAACCACTTTTGCAGCTTGTTCAGGGCTTAACGGCATATTTACTCCAGAAAGCTGATTAAGACAATCACAGAAGGATCCTACAAACATGTGTGATTGAAAGGGGAACAATTAAAGGCACAACAATATGTGCTACAAGAGCGGGAAAATATTACTGGCTCACATCCAGCGATGTGTTTTCCAGGTTGCATCATGGGAATAAACAGTTGAGGCTAGTGCAATAAACAATCAACAATTAATTGTTTTGCTCACAACGCAACGCCAATAATATACCCTGTCTTAAGAAACTGGTTGAAGTGCTTCACTTTGATTAAATAGATAATTACACAATAATTACACATTATTTATTGGGTGTTGCTTTTTTTGTGCCGCTCAGTGTATTATCCGATAACCAACTTTCTGTTCCCACAATTATATCAGGGTCACTCGCAGCAACTAAGTTTTTGAATTTTGCGATTTTATTACCAATACTTTCGCACTTTACCTGCAACAATCTAAGGAATTTACATGATCCAGTAACACTGCCTGTTGGCTTATAATTATGCCCGAATAGTCATTGGTTCATCATAACATCGGCAGAGAGTTTCACAAAATTTTATTTCACTTAGGAAGTTATGCCGATCCTCGCTTCTCCCTGGGCAATGCCACGTCGTATTCAGCCTTGGCTGGCACTCGCTGGTGATAATTGGAAGAACAAAACCTCTCTTTTGTCAACTCGTACAGCTTGCTCGCTCTGTTTCTTGGTGAGGGAGGACTACTACAGCTGATCCCCTCGCTGTATTGAATGTAAATCATAATACCAGTACGAGTACTCCCTAATTAAATTTTATTCCTTTCCTTGAAAATAGGACTAATTTGGACAGGTACAGTACATAGTAATTCTCCCAGTCTAGAAAGTCAAGAATAATGGCCAGAATTTTGTGCCGCAGGAGTTTTTTTATGTGCCAGTAAATCTTTTGGCAAGAGGCTGACATATTTAAGCACCTTTAGATACCACCTAGCCAACGGTCATAGCCATGTTGAAACACCGGATCCTGTGAGATCTCAGAAGTTAAGCAACATTGGGCGTGGTCAAGATTTGGATGGGTTGCCATGCGCTGTTAGTGGGGGGTAAGGGAATGGAGGAGCAGAAAGGAACTGGCCACCCTACCGCACGTAAACTCCGGCTCAGGCATACCTCTGCGCAAGTTCGGACCTGCCTTCGGGCAGAATACACCCTTACCTTACCTTAGATACCACCGGACTGAGCCAGGATGGAACCTGCCAAGTTGGGCTCAGAAGTCCAGCACTCTTTTGTCTGAGCTACTCAGTCTGACTGTCTTTTATTGTTTAATATGTCATATTTACTTTATTTTTCATGTACATTACATATTTAATATACAATATACATAGTAATTCTCCCAGTTTAAAAAAGCTAAGAATAACGGCCGAGAGGATTTGTCATAGTGACCACAAACACAGTCATCATAATCTGCAGGCCTTCATGCTGAGCAGCGGTCGCTTGCTAGGCCAAAGGCCCTTCGGGGCTGTTGTACCATGGGGTTTGGTTTATACATAGTAATTCTGCGCTATCCAAAATTTAGTCTAGATCTAATCTAAAACAAGCACATTCCCATCAGATTTTAATAAACAAGTTTGTAGTGTGTTTTAATCATTTCCTTTTATCTTTTATATATTGCATGTGTAAGTAATAGTTAATCCATACAGAAACCCACCAGCATTCAGTATTCTTTCTCATTTCTTCTATTTGAATAGGCTGATGACTGTTTGTATTGTCCTTTATAGAACTAATGTACACTATAATTTTACTTTTCTGACTCGTAGTGGGTTCTGTTTTGTTCCTTAGAATATTCAGGCATAATGTTAGTCATTTTCTAGTGTTCAGATCAACAGTCTGAAATAATGACCTTCCTCCCTTGTGCTTTTGTGTCAGTTTATCAAAATCACTTTCTCATTATTCTTTCTTTCTTTCATTCTAATCTTATTTTGGTGTAGGGACTATGTAAATCATTGTACTGACAGACGTTCTTGTTTGTTTCTCAGCACAATATTATGGACATCAGCCAAACCTGTACAGTGCTGGGAATGAGTTGGAAGAAGAGAATGAGAAAATGACAGATGAACTGAAGGAAAAAATAAATGTTCTTAAATCGGTAAGGAGCCAGCATGTATAGTTTTTTTTTTTTTTTTTTTTTTTTTTTTTTTTTTTTTTTGTTAGGTTATTGTTGAAAGATTTTTGTCATTTGTGGGTAATATTTGAACTGCTCATATCAGAATGCATATTGTTAAGTATTAAAAGTAGTAGCTGCCATGTGATGTTAAGTACTTAGGCCTATATGACATCTTGCTGGAACTCTGTTAACTGCTACAGCTATTAAAAAGAGTCTAGCATCTCCCATGTAAATCTTGTCAGTGATCTCTTGTATGGCACTGTTTTATATATATATATATAATCATCTTTCTGTCTTTACTTTTTTAATATTAACCTGATACTAGGTTTTTACACCACATGGGACAAATAATAGTCTATGTGGGAGAATGGATTGGTGGATTTTCATGAAACTTTACATTAAGTATAAAATAAGGGCAAGTAGGATCTTAGCTATAATTAGTTCAAAACAATTAATTTGCAGGAAGCTTCAGAGGGGGGCCTTAACCCATTAACGCCTGAATTATTTTTTTCTAAATTTTTATTTGTTTTTTTACATTATTTTGACTCTAAGTAACACAAACACACTGAAAAAGAAATTTTTAATGTTATTCATCACTCAGTTTTGAAAATATTTGCCGTTACCATATGGCAACGCTAGGCGCTTCTACTACCTACTTATATTGGGTATCACTTTGATTAAAAATTTACACTCTGAATCATCAGCAGGCTACTATTCTACATTATGATTATTATTAAATGTAATACTACTAAAATTCAATAACAATTAGAACTTCACATTTGATATATTACACACATCACTTCTTTCTGTGTTTGTAAAACCACACGGTCTAGCCAGTATGAAAAGGAACAAAACAGTCGATGCACAGTCCCACTCCACACTTCAAGCACATTGTCCTCACACTGGATTTACAGTTTTGATTAGCGCACCTTTTCCTCTTCTTTCCTTCTGTGTGCTGGACAAGGTGGTCAGTTTTATCAAGTCTTACAGAATCTGATATGCGGCCGCTAAGAGAGGTCCGTGAAACTGCTGGTCTTCCAGCTCCTTTTGGTACATTCTGGTATCTCTGGAGATAGATTGTAGCTATTTCCCTTTTGAAATCCAGCTGAGAAATTTTTTGTGTTTTCCCTTTATTGTATAAAATCCAGCTGTTTTGAACAGCCACATCTAGCATCCATGTGAACAAAGGCCAGTACCATTTTTTGCCTCGTATCCCAGTGCGATAGCAGCCAACATTCTGATCCATCTGGTCAGTGCCTCCCATAAAGGTGTTGTATTTGGCGACCAGCCTTGGCCTTGGAATCATTACAGTTCGCTTCTGCTGCTGTGAGTATCTCTTTACTTGACCGACTTCTTGTGCACCACATGAAGAAGAGATCATTGTTACCACGGAGTTATCCATCCACCGGACATAAAGCAGTCCATCATTCTTCTCTAATGCTGTCTCATAAGTCCCACGATCTTTTTTGGAAAATATTTGCTTGTTTTCCAGAGGACATCCTTTAGGAATTCGATTTTCTCGAACAGTACCAATGGCAGAATAGCCACAATACTTGAGAAATGAGAAAAGTCGTGCACTAGAAAATAAGTTGTCCATGAAGAAGGTGTAGCTTAGTTCTCTTTTCTCATCTGGAACTTCCTCAAGCAGAACAAGTAGGGGACTTGCAGCCCTACCAAATAACTTGTCATAGTCAGCATTAGATTTTAGTCCTTTACCCTGGTACAACTCAAAATTCACTAAATATCCGTCCTTGGTGTTCAGGCTTCAGATCTTGTATCCAAATCTAATGGGCTTACCACGAATGAATTGTTTGCACCCATGGCGGCCAAATATTTCACCATACATTCATCAAATGATAGATGTTCCTCGGGTATGAAATTATCAATACATCTCTTCTTTAACTTTTCCATTATAGGCCTTATTTTCCAGCCCTTTTAATCATTAGAGTAAATTCTAGAGTTGTCTGCAAAGTGCAGAAACCTACAGATTTGAAGAAATCGGTCTTTTCTCATTGACCGAGAAACTGCCAGGTTCTTCAAGTCATCATTCGAATCCCAGAAGTGCCTTTTAGAAGGCATGTTATTGTAGCCACTAACATATAGAATGGCAATAAAGCAGCGTATTTCTTCTGCTGTTATCTTTGGGTCCAGATAATTCAAAAATAATGCATAGCGTCTGGTTTCCTCCACTAAATGTTCTATGAATTCTTCGTCTATAAACAATTCAAAAATTTCAATTACTGACAAGTGTTCATATCTTGAATAATCTGGAAGGGGGAATGCAGTAGGGTTTTCAATGTCAAAATCAGCTCCTTTCTCCCATCGCGTGTCGGATGTTTCCCTCTCAGCGACCCATTTGATAACATTTTCAGATATTGGGGTAGATATAATTTCACGTGAAGCTGCCCCGAGTGTGGGTGGCTGTACCGATGGGCTGTACTCGTTTTCGTCCACACCTATTCTTTCTTCGTTGGATAACTTTATTTCAGCGTTAGCCAGTAATTGACGAGACGTCAGGTTGTCAGCTAATCCACCTTCATCCTCATTTCCAGAATCCTCATCTGTGTCTATATTTGGTATTGGTGGTTCAATAAACACATCACAGTCAATATCATCATTGTAAATGATGTCCAGTGCTTCAGCAAGTGAAAACCCGCTCCTAAAACACTAAAGCAAAATATACCTTTTACTGAGTATAAACGCCTAGCGTTACCATATGGTAAACTTGAAATTCGGAAGCCATAACTTCCACATGTTTTGAGTAAAATCATTTGTTATGGTCATAGAATGTATATTACACTATACAAATAAGTATAACATCAAAAAATAATCCATGTAATAATTATAAGTTTATAAAAATGCACTTACTCCAAGCGGATGTCCATTTTTGCTGCACATTCAGCGATAGCAATTTTTGAACTGTCTGTATGTTATTATTGTAACAAACACGTCAATGAGCGCTACATTGTCGTAAGCGCGGTTCCCTTATAGAGCGATAAGCAGTGGTACCAATCCTCCAGCACAACTGTTGAAAGTACAGTAACAGCTTTAATAATGTATTACATGTGTTACCATATGGTAACGCTAGGCGTTAATGGGTTAAGCACAAAACTCTGTATAACACTTTTACGGTTGGTTTACAGGAAAGTTGCTAAAGATAAAACATTTAGAATATTATATACAGACTTCTTTGTTATGTACCTCGTACTAACAAAGCAAAAAATAAGGAAAATTCCAGTGTTGGTCATGTGGAAGTTGAAGCTTTGTGCACCTGTCTGTAGTCTTGATTTTTATACAAGAAAGAAGAGATCAAATCAAGAGCAGCAATAATAAAAAAAATGAACTGAAATGAAAGTGCAAAGAGCCAATAGCTAGCAAAGTAGCCAACTTCACGACAAGCCACCTACATAACAAATAGGGAATTTAATTCCATGCATCCACTCTTTGATTTTTAAAATGTCAAATTGTATTGGCAATAGTTTTGGATTTCTTAATGGTCTTTTTGTGTACAGGAATTTTAATTTTAATTCGACTAGCTGATGAAGGGAATGTATATAGATTCTCGAAACATGTACTACACTTATGTAAATAAATATAAATAATTAATATTTAGTATTGACTAGGCAGATCACCACCTACATATTTGTTGTGATCAAGTCAATACGGATCAAATACCGGCAAGTATGGTCAAGATTATTAAAAGCCACTGACATTACAATAATAACCCAGCCGTCCATCAGATCGCAAATACTTTAAAGAAGCACAATATTAATATAGCCTTCAGGACAGTTAACACCAATCAAAACATATTTTTTAACCGCAACAAAGTCAATTACAATAGCAATCATTATTCAAGGTCTGACATATATAAACTAACATGTACACAATGTGATTTTTCTTATATAGGTCAAACTGGACAGAGCTTTCACACAAGATATTTGGAACATTATGACACTCAAAAATACAACAAGTACTCAGTGATGAGCCAACATATGAGAGAAACGAGTCATCACTTTACATCCATAGAGAAATATGTTACCATCATAGAAGCATAGGTAAAGGGAAATTAATGAACGAACTGGAAAATCTACACATCTTTTTGGTCCAGGCCTATAATAAAAATAAAAATCTTAACGATGTCAGTGAAATTAAAAATCCTTTTTACGAATTAACACCTAAATTAATTAATATCATGAATTCAAATCAGAACAAAATCCCTCATTCATTTAAATCTCCACACTCAAATGGCATCCTCCATGCCAAATGTTAAGCCCGCCCATACTGCTTCTAGAAACTCCCCTCCAGCAATAGCACATACGCCCATAGACCAGCCTACCCCTACTCTCCCTCGATGCCCTGCCCCTCCATTACCGCACCGATATAACACCAGGAGTAGAAATGTTAGTAAGACAGGCACTGCCGGGACAGACAGGTCCACCTAGTATGAATTGAACAAGTAAGTCATTTTACAGTTATCAGGTGTTAGTTTAATACGTTTTGTCACAATGTGTGCTCTAAATTGGCAATTAAAATTTCTTTTTTTACTTCATTACAGATAATCTTAAGATCCCTCCCAAAGGTCAAGCAACACATCAATGGGAATGATATTCATACAAGACTGTATTAAGTGTCTAGGATGTTCCTTCTCAATTAAGCAGCAGCCTAAAACTAAGAAACAGCCTAAGATTGTACTCTTTACAATTCCTTGTCGTTACATAAGACCCGAAGTCAAGATGCTTACAGTTTCATTCACAACAACGATCTTGACCAGTCTATATATAAAACAATTGGTTTTAAATCGCCACTTGTATTTGACAACACATTTCAACATTAGTTACGTCAAGAACATGAAAATGATATATGTGGGTCAAATAAGTCCCCGTATCAATATCCTCTTTTCCCAAGACTTATGTTAGAGGAAGAAGATCCATTTTAGTTTTGGACATATTTTTAAGTTAAATAGAATGGGACTGAAAAGTTTTAACTGTGTAAAAACACCGTTAATTTAAATTTATATTTTCATTCACAACAATCTTGACCAGCCTACATATAACAATCAGTTCTAAATCTCCACTTGTAGTTGACAACACATTCCGACATTAGTGTCCGGCTCCATGGCTAAATGGTTAGCGTGCTGGCCTTTGGTCACAGGGGTCCCGGATTCGATTCCCGGCAGGGTCGGGAATTTTAACCATAATTGGTTAATTTAGCTAACACGGGGGCTGGGCGTATGTGTCGTCTTCATCATCATTTCATCCTCATCACGGCGCGCAGGTCGCCTACGGCGTCAATTCCAAAGACCTGCATCTGGCGAGCCGAACTTGTCCTCGGACACTCCCTGCACTAAAAGCCATACGCCATTTCATTTCCGACATTAGTTACGTCAAGAACATGAAATGATGTAGGTGGGTCAAATGAACCCTGGTACGAATATCCTCTTTACCCAAGACTTATGTTAGAGGAAGAAGATCCATTTTAGTTTCGGACATATTTTTAATTTAGATAGTAGAATAGGACCGACAAGTTTTAATTGTGTTAGAACACCCTTAATTTATGTTACTCACAGTTATGTTTTGTTCACATTTAAAAAAATTATTATCCTGTCATATTAGTGTTAAGAGATTATTAATGTTCATATATTATACTATATATGGTTAAAAAGGTCCCAAACCTTGACCTAAAGGTTGTCTATAGACTGAAGATGACCAAATAAGGGGCGAAACATGTACCTGATAAGTCTACATAAATTCATGCAGATTCAAACCACATTAAACGTGGAAAGTATTGAATAGGTGGTTTTATTAAATTATCTTTGAGATTTTATGCCTAAAGCCACTGACAGTCGCATGTCCACGTGTGCCTCAGAATCTAAGGAGCAAGTTGAGAGGTTGAAAAAACATAATCATTCATGATTATGATTGTCCTGTCTACAACAGGTATAACAGCTAGTTATTTCAGTAAAGTAGTCCCTTGAACTGGCTATAAATTGAAATAAATTTTCAAATACCAAAGCTAACTCAGTGAGCATAAAGTTTATATCAGTCAAAGTTGTATGACTCTCCTTGTCATTCAGGGCTGCATCAAGGCTCCTCAGTTTTAGCTTATCCTTTGACCTGTTGTAGAACTGTATCACCTGCATTTCAGAGAACAATTCATTTTCATGGATGAAAATTCAAACACCAATCTTGCAGGTATTCTTACTAGCTTTAATAGCATGTCAACCCTAGAATTGACCAGTAGTGGCCACTTTACACACCAGATATGATCCTTATTGACAGTATCTTGTATCACTCAAAATGCATAGTTTTTAATGGCCTCACTTCATACAGGAACTGGATTACTTATTCTGAATTGAAATATAGGAGTAATTGGATCAACAGTGGCTTGATGGGTATATAATAGAAGTATGGATCACTGTAAGGGATTAAATTATCAGGTATTAAAACTCAATCACTATTGATCTGCATTTAGGGCAGTCACCCAGGTGGCAGATTCCCTATCTGTTGTTTTCCTACCATTTTTTAAATGATTGCAAAGAAATTGGAAATTTATTGAACATCTCCCTTGGTAAGTTATACTAATCCCTAACTCCCCTTCCTATAAACGAATATTTGCCCCAATTTGTCCTCTTGAATTCCAACTTTATCTTCATATTGTGATCTTTCCTACTTTTAAAGACACCATTCAAACTTATTCGTATACTGATGTCCTCCCACGCCATTTCTCCACTGACAGCTCGGAACATACAACTTAGAATGGAAAATTTAAATTCCCATGGAGGGAATTAGAAATTTTTTTCACCAGTAGAGCATGTTAACAATGTCAAAAAACATATCAGATGTAAGGGTTTTCAGGCGTTTGCTCTATTAACCAGCGTTTCATCTTAGGTCTGACACCAGACTCATCAGAGTGGGATGTGTCAGACCTTACCCACTGACGCTGGGGTTTATGAAGGTGAACTTATCAGAAGCCTTATAAGAGGCACAGTCTGATAACTGCATACAGGAGATAAATCTCCACAATGGAATTATTGCCCGCCTAGCAATCCGAATGGAAAATTCTAAATTCCCATGGAGGGAATTAGATATGTTTCACCTATAGAGCATGCCAAAAATGTAAAAAAAAACATATCAGATGTAGGGGTTTTCAGGCGTTTGCACTATTAACCAGCGTTTCGTCTTAGGTCTGACACCAGACTCATCAGAGTAGGATGTGTCAGACCCTACCCACTGACGCTGGGGTGTATGCAGGTGAACTTATCAGAAGCCCTTATAAGAGGCACAGTCTGATAAATGCATACGGGAGATAAATCTCCACAATGGAATTATTGCCCGCCTAGCAATTCCGAATGGAAAATTCTAAATTCCCATGGAGGGAATTAGATATTTTTCAGCAAGAGAGCATGTCAACAATGTCAAAAAACATATCAGATGTAAGGGTTTTCAGGCTTTTGCTCTATTAACCAGCGTTTCGTCTTAGGTCTGACACCAGACTCATCAGAGTTGGATGTGTCAGACCCTACCCACTGATGCTAGGGTGTATGCAGGGGAAATTATCAGAAGCCCTTATGAGAGGCACAGTCCGATAAATGCATACGGGAGATAAATCTCCACAATGGAATTATTGTCCGCCTAGCAATTCCGAATGGAATATTCTAAATTCCCATGGAGGGAATTAGATATTTTTCACCAACAGAGCATGTCAACAATGTCAAAAGACATATCAGATGTAAGGGTTTTCAGGCGTTTGCTCTATTAACCAGTGTTTTGTCTTAAGTCTGACACCAGACTCATCAGAGTGGGATGTGTCAGACCCTACCCACTGACGCTGGGGTGTATGCAGGTGAACTTATCAGAAACCCTTATAAGAGGCACAGTCTGATAAATGCATACGGGAGATAAATCTCCACAATGGAATTATTGCCCGCCTAGCAATTCCGAATGGAAAATTCTAAATTCCCATGGAGGGAATTAGATATTTTTCAGCAAGAGAGCATGTCAACAATGTCAAAAAACATATCAGATGTAAGGGTTTTCAGGCTTTTGCTCTATTAACCAGCGTTTTTTCTTAGGTCTGACACCAGACTCATCAGAGTGGGATGTGTGAGACCCTACCTACTGATGCTGGGGTGTATGCAGGTGAACTTATCAGAAGCCCTTATAAGAGGCACAGTCTGATAACTGCATACGGGAGATAAATCTCCACAATGGAATTATTGCCCGCCTAGCAATTCCGAATGGAAAATTCTAAATTCGCATGGAGGGAATTAGATATTTTTCACCAACAGAGCATGTCAACAATGTCAAGAACATATCAGATGTAAGGGTTTTCAGGTGTTTGCTCTATTAACCAGCGTTTCGTCTTAGGTCTGACACCAGACTCATCAGAGTGGGATGTGTCAGACCCTACCCACTGACGCTGGGGTGTATGTAGGTGAACTTATCAGAAGCCCTTATAAAAGGCACAATCTGATAACTGCATACGGGAGATAAATCTCCACAATGGAATTATTGCCCGCCTAGCAATTCCGAATGGAAAATTCTAAATTCCCATGGAGGGAATTAGATATTTTTCACCTATAGAGCATGCCAGCAATGTCAAAAAACATATCAGATGTAAGGGTTTTCGGGCGTTTGCTTTATTAACCAGCGTTTCGTCTTAGGTCTGACACCAGACTCATCAGAGTGGAATGTGTCAGGTCCTACCCACTGACGCTGGGGTGTATGCAGGTGAACTTATCGGAAGCCCTTATAAGAGGCACAGTCTGATAAATGCATATGGGAGATAAATCTCCACAATGGAATTATTGCCCGCCTAGCAATTCCGAATGGAAAATTCTAAATTCCCATGGAGGGAATTAGATATTTTTCAGCAAGAGAGTATGTCAACAATGTCAAAAAACATATCAGATGTAAGGGTTTTCAGGCGTTTGCTCTATTAACCAGTGTTTTGTCTTAGGTCTGACACCAGACTCATCAGAGTGGAATGTGTCAGACCCTACCCATTGATGCTGGGGTGTATGCAGGTGAACTTATCAGAAGCCCTTATAAGAGGCACAGTCTGATAACTGCATAGGGGAGATAAATCTCCACAATGGAATTATTGCCCGCCTAGCAATTTCGAATGGAAAATTCTAAATTCCCATGGAGGGAATTAGATATTTCTCAGCAAGAAAGCATGTCAACAATGTCAAAAAACATATCAGATGTAAGGGTTTTCAGGCTTTTGCTCTATTAACCAGCGTTTTGTCTTAGGTCTGACACCAGACTCATCAGAGTGGGATGTGTGAGACCCTACCCACTGATGCTGGGGTGTATGCAGGTGAACTTATCAGAAGCCCTTATAAGAGGCACAGTCTGATAACTGCATACGGGAGATAAATCTCCACAGTGGAATTATTGCCCGCCTAGCAATTCCGAATGGAAAATTCTAAATTCGCATGGAGGGAATTAGATATTTTTCACCAACAGAGCATGTCAACAATGTCAAGAACATATCAGATGTAAGGGTTTTCAGGTGTTTGCTCTATTAACCAGCGTTTCATCTTAGGTCTGACACCAGACTCATCAGAGTGGGATGTGTCAGACCCTACCCACTGACGCTGGGGTGTATGCAGGTGAACTTATCAGAAGCCCTTATAAAAGGCACAATCTGATAACTGCATACGGGAGATAAATCTCCACAATGGAATTATTGCCCGCCTAGCAATTCCGAATGGAAAATTCTAAATTCCCATGGAGGGAATTAGATATTTTTCACCTATAGAGCATGCCAGCAATGTCAAAAAACATATCAGATGTAAGGGTTTTCGGGCGTTTGCTTTATTAACCAGCGTTTCGTCTTAGGTCTGACACCAGACTCATCAGAGTGGAATGTGTCAGGTCCTACCCACTGATGCTGGGGTGTATGCAGGTGAACTTATCAGAAGCCCTTATAAGAGGCACAGTCTGATCCATGACTATAAATTAAAATTAAATTCTGTAACACCATTAAATATCCTTCAGTAGAAGAAAATAGTCTTTCTAGTATCATCACCACTAGTTGATCTTTCCTCCATTTTGTTGTCGGTTGATGCTCCACAAGCTTACAATGTTATGCTGCATTATCCATCTATCATGACACAGGATCCTATATTTCTTAATCGTCTTTCCACATACATCTGAAATTTTTTGCTACTAATAGCTGCACAGTGGTCCTGATTTCTTTCAAGTTTGTTTTAAATATTAAATCAGCACCTGCAAGAATTCTGAGTTTTAGCGTGGAGTTACTTGTTCTAAAAATGTATTCTTTGAAATTATGTGTTCCCCTTCCGACAGCCAGCAGTCAGGTAGAGATTGTCAAATACAGAATAAACCTAATAAACAGGCCTAAGTTTACAAGTAATTTGCCGAAACCAATATACAATAATATTACATGTATGTACACTGGAGAAGTTTCAAGTGAAGTACCTCTGCAAAGTTAATCTTTGGCCTAAAGTGAATAGGCTACCTACAGGTCTTTGGAATGACCAGGAGACCGCTTAACAGTGGAGAAGGTGAAGTCAAGAACCACTTTAGAACCCAGTGTAATATCGTGCCAATCAGTTTCAGTTCTGAATAACAGGAAAATGAAGTAAAAACATACAAGGTATAAAGTACCTTTTCATTCCAGCATGAACAATAACTAGTCATTCTCCCTAAGAAATAGGTCAAAAATCGCTCCTTCAACATTATTGCCAGATTTCTGTGGTTTATTCTAACAGTATGTGGGACTCCTTGAAATTTGTTATTATTCTTTGGACTGAAGTGAAACCACGCTCTAATAATACACACAAGCAAATATGTATTGTACCTGTATAAATGATACGTTATTAATGTGAAGAGAAAACGAGATTTCTCACATAATTTACCCTTTTTCAAATATTTATTCTTTTGTATCAGAGAGCCATGCAAGTGAGGACCTTGAACATATGCATGACCAGGCGAGGAAGTCCACTCCAGGCTAGTTTATTTTTTTTCTTCTTTCTTTTTTTCTCCCCAACTCACCGCGAGCCAGCAAATGATTTACTCAGGAACTTTCGTAACAAAGCCGAACATAAATTCCAGAAACATTGTATGTAAACAGCATTGAACCAATAAAATTTGATCATATTTTACCAACCAATAAAGATATAAATTAACATACACACCTACCTGGACTGCAGGTGGTAACAGGTATGTACAGTCAAAATTATCCCTCTTTTCTTCTTCCTGAATGACTTAATTATATATGAATTGTACTCTTGAATATACGAGCTTACCATGAGAATCATTCCAAGACAGAAACATTTAGAATATTCTACTGTCACGATGCTAACATGTTCGTAATACTTCTACGAGGAACTTTAACTCTGAAAGGCACTCTACTACAATAACCTGTGTTAGATTGGAGATATTCTAATTTACTTTAAGAGTGTGCCATAATAATTTATACAACTACTCAAGATTTGGCAGAGATAAGTTACATGTTATTCAATCTACACTAATTAACGTGGTTTAGTCTAGTTATGTGCGTGTGCATATTTTAAAATGAATTGGCAGTTTCAGCTGTGAACGTGATTGGGCCTGTGAACTCAGTGCAATATTACCAATATCAATGTGGGAATACAATGTTCTGAGCCAAAGGAACATTTGTTTGACAACTGGACCTTAGGACGAGGGAAATTACTACAATGAAGAAACATTAAATAGATACACAGCCTTAATCATGAAGTGGATCGACCAGATTCAACGATGAACCAGACCAGCCATGAATGTGGAACTATGAGGTGACCAACTCTTCCCAGGAAGGACCGAGAGAAAATCAACTCCCATCTGCTATCAAGACTCGTTGGCTGAACGGTCAGCGTACTGGCCTTCGGTTCAGAGGGTCCCGGGTTTGATTCCCGGCCAGGTCGGGGATTTTAACCTTAATTGGTTAATTCCAATGGCACGGGGGCTGGGTGTATGTGTTGTCTTCATCATAATTTCATCCTCATCACGATGCGCAGGTCGCCTACGGAAGTCAAATAGAAAGACCTGCACCTGGCGAGCCGAACCCGTCCTGGGATATCCCGGCACTAAAATCCATACTACATTTCATATCAATAAGTGCACTAATGTATCATATTCTTCCATTTCCGTTCGATAGTAGACCGATCTTCTCTGTAGATGTAATATTTCTATTAATTTTGAGGTAGAATAGTATTCTTTTCCTCTTGCTCTTTACTGGATGAATGGTAGTTTAGAGTGTATTTGTGTAGCACTATTTTAGTTGAAGGAATGTGTGTAGAGGCCATCCACAACAACAATTCAGATTATATTGACATTTTAAAAATCATAATGTAATAACTAATTTATTCTACAAATAATGAAATAATTAAATAGTCTGACTCCACTAGATTGCAGTTCTGCAATAATTGAGATTCACCAATTATAAATATTTGTATGAATAAATTATATCAGTCGTCTATTAATCTCAGAGATATTTAGGGAATAATAGAGGATCTGATAATAAAACTGATAGTTTTATGCAGGATATCAGAAACCTTGTACGTAAATAAAGTTGTTGAGATAATAAATTTGATAGTAATGACTTATTATAAATGTCAAGCTGCTCTATTCCCATAATAGACAGAATGGAAGGGTCAATTTGAGAATTAGGGGCCAAAATGCTGAATTGAAAATGTTATTGAAGCAAGTGGTGACATTAGGAGCACATGTTGGTGTATTTAAATTTAATAATCATTCAGTAGGTTGCTCAACAACTATTTAAAATAATTTAAGGTATTTATTCCTGTGTAATGAATGATAAGAGATTGATTTCTTCGAAAATACATCCCCATGTCGTGATACTAGAGATTTAAAGACTAGTTCAAAATAAGCAATATCTCTAATACATAGGGAATCTGCCACCTGGGCGACTGGCCCTAAATGCAGATCAGTGGTGATTGATTGATTGATTCCTTCTTTACGAAATGTTGTCGAAATAAATAATGGATACGTGAAAGGAACTGTTTTCTTCGAAATTGCTATGTTGGCATAATAATTATGATAAATAAAAATCACAAAAATTAGAACCATGTAAATACTCCATTAATACATATATTTGCATGTATGTGTGTGCCTGTATAACATTTAAGTGTTCCGTGGTTTCCCATTTTCACACCAGGCAAATGCTGGGGCTGTACCTTAATTAAGGCCACGGCTGCTTCCTTCGAACTCCTAGGCCTTTTCTATCCCATCATCGCCATAAGACGTATCTGTGTCGGTGCGACATGAAGCCACTAGAGAAAAACCTTTAAGTGCTGATATTCCCATATTATTGTTGCATTTTGATCTGTATTCATGTGTGAAATTTCTGAACTTTGCATGTAATCACATGGTGGAAGAGATCAGATCTGGTTGAAGTTAGGAATTTCTGGAAGAGAAGAGAATTTGTGTGCATTCTAATGAGGAATAGACTTTTTTTTTTTTCAGTGATAATTAATTTTGAGATTTAAAGTTACTGAAATTGAACATAGTTCTACAATCTAGTGAAAGTAAAGAAAAAGCCACTGAAACAATTATTGAAATAATGTTAAAACATCGAAATAAGACATTAAAAGAAAGAATTTAAATTATTTTAAATGTAATATAAGGATGTGCAATTACATAACGACATGTAATTTGAATTATGACATTGCTAGGATGCGATGACAATATAGGATTATTTTCCTAGGCTGATAAAATTAAGAAAAGGTGATAGAGGCCTGTATTATTGTGGTGGTGGTGGTGATGATCATTAAATTTGTTAACTTAATTCACTGATATAGAATAATAAAATCAATCTAAAATAATTTAGAAAGATCAATAGTCAGTTAATCTAAACTAGACTGAGGAAATTAGTCCCAACAATAAAATAATTAAAATTAATTAAAATGATAAATAATAGTGATGTGCGCGAATGACGCCTGGAATCGCGAGAATCGGTTGCTACGACTCCGAGGTTGCACTCAATGTCGTATGCGAGGAATCGGTTCCCCGATGACGTCACCAGTGTGTGCTGGGCACACTCACTAGAGTGAGTTGTCCGTATATAAGCGGAGCAAATTTGAACGTGCAATATTTACTATTTCTTTTGTATACAGTATAGCATGATATAACACCCATTAAAATTACACATCTTAATGGTTGACATAAATGAATTATGCCATATAATAATGAAATAACATTTTAACCTGGTAATCTGGAACTCAGATTACACATTTCGACACTGGGTGTAGCAATCGACATTGTTATTTATGCTTGTACTGTATTTTTCTAATGTGGTTTTCAAATATCGCTTGTAGAAATGTATAAAGTCTATGGAATTATGTCACATTTTTAATAAGTACACATCTTGTTTCGTAGCATACCTGTCTTCTGTTACATTTAATTTGCAATGAACATTTCAAACTACCGACTCGTTGGCTGAATGGTCAGCGTTCAGGCCTTGGATTCGGAGGTACCCGGGTTCAATTCCCGGCCGGGTGGGAGATTTTAATCGCCTCTGATTTGTTCTTTTGGCCCGGGTACTAGGTGTTTGTGTTTGTCCCAACACTTTCCTCTTCATATTCGGACAACACACTACACTACCAACCACCACAGGAACACACAGTAGTGATTACATACCTCCATATAGGGTTGGTGTAAGGAAGGGAATCTGGTCGTAAAACAGGGCCAAATCCACATGTGCAATACAGTTCGCACCCGCGACGACCGCACAGGTGTGGGAAAGGTGGTAGAAAAAGAAGAAAAATACCATATCATACTACTGCTAACGAGGGAACACATACACGTGTTTCACTCGGATTCGGTTGAAATTTGGTAGGAATATTCATGGGAGGTAGTAGAATGCTAAGGTGAAAACTGCATGTCCCCAGCACAAGTTTAAACGCCAAAATAGAACAAATAAATAGTCGTAAAATTAGAAGTGCCGCCGAAGTATCGGGGTTTGGCGGAGAGGTAGGGAGGAGCAAAGCAGCGGACGTGAGCCAACCGGGCCGTGTCGAGCTGCGCCAGCAGCCAGGCAGCGTATAGTTAGCGCGTTCCCCTTAACTTCCCGATTAGATGTACAAAACGTAAATATGAAAACAGCACATGAAACAAGTGTACAATGGACGATGTTTGAACAACAATGCCAATAATATTTTAAGAATTCACGCCCGAGTTCTTGTTACTCGTTGTAATTAGTGCAATAGTGATTGTTTACAAAAAAGTGTACAAGGCACAGATACTGTGTGCACCTTGCACATCTTACAGCGCTGTTGCTTTCACAAGTATTACATTGATTATAGGAAGGCTCTTCTTTGAAACAATAATCGACTGGATTAATAAATTGTGAAGGTTTCTTGTTAACATAGCTCACATTTTTACCAACTGTACTGCCACATGCTACAAAAACGTGGAGAGGAGAACTGGTTGTGTGTCAAAGATTGCACTTTTAAAATGTTGTTCCTTAAATGTACCTTGATGTCTAATGAGTTAAACAAAATTAAATCGTACAAAATACGTATAAATTGCTTCCAAATGCATAAGCCCAAAACATCTAACGACTGGATAAGTCCAGTGGCTCTTTTCGGAATTGTTTGAACATTAATGATTTTCTTACTCCCAATTTTAGCATTTAAAATATTTTCTTCTTTCTGTCCGGTCCAGAAATCGAGAAATAAAACACTGTACTCTGGTACTAGCTCACAATAAACATCCCGTAACCATTTCTGTACAAGTTCTTTGGTCAGTTTTCCAGACTTTGAAGGCAAAGTGTACACATTTGGTGCGGTAAATAGTTTTTTTTTTCTACATTAGGACCAAATTTGCCATTTTTTTTCTTTGAACACCACGAGCAACTTTGGCAGTTGTCCATCTGCCGAAATTATTGGCTGTATTGTGTAGCTATGAGTTAGTGAATTCATAGATTCTGCTTCCTCTAATACGATTTTTTCTCCTCGTTCATTATGGGTCCTGCCAATATGGAACTCTTCATGAAAACCGGACTGATCAGTATTAAACATGCACTCTGGGCCGTGACTTTCTATTAATTGCGACACTTCTTCAACAAACAGTGTTGCGTTACAATTAGTATCTTCTTGTTCAAATTGGTACTTTTTAGATATGAATTTGCAAATTTTTCTTGATCCAATTTTGAATTTCTTTTTAAAACTCATTACCCAGGAATGAGATGCTCGAAACGTGTCGTAGTTAACTAGACGAGCGTACTTTAAGGCCCATTTTTTAATATTTATATCGTGAACAATTTTGTTTCGTTGTCTACTTTCTTTGAACTTTTGATAAGTCTTCTTCGTAACAAATTAATTTTTTTCTCCCATTGTGCCACCGTTTTCCAGTTGTTGCTCCCACCTGTAAAGCTCTTGCTGGAACTTTAATTTACAAAACCTGTGTTTCACTGATGCGAAGCTCCTCTGTTTCCCACCTTTGTTTCGCCAATATACGATGACCTTCTTCTTATAAGTTATTGGGATTAGGCATCGTTCAGCCGTTGTTGTGGATGCAGGGTTAGGAGCAACATTTTCGGAGACGAGGTCAAATAACGGTATTTCAATATTGTCTTCCTCGAAATCAAAGTCATCATCTGACATATCCAATGTGCCATCCAGTTCCACTGTCATATCGGTATCCATAACCCTGTCGGCAATTAGACCTGTAAAACGGAGACAAGAACGCAATTCCTGTGAACGCTTGTTTTTCTCATAAAAGTAAATATATATAAATACATTGATCTACTTACGATATAATTCCAATCCCAAATTCCTTTCATCTTCAGAAAATGGGGTGTCTTTCTTGTCACACTCTGCAAAACAAGTCTGGCCGCGGGTTCATTATCGCCAAGACGACACCACGCCGGATCTTTTCAAGGATTTGATCCATATTAAAATGCTTATAGGAAAAGATGGCAAAGATTTAGGGACTCAACTGGCCGGGTGGAATACCTGGACCTAGCCCGGAATGTACGAAATCGATTGCTGGAAAGAAAGATTGAAAAATGTTAGGAACTTTGCCGTAATCTCTCAGAAAACGAGTCAGATCACGAATTTTGGCGGATTCTCACAGAAAACAAGTTAGATCGCAAATTTCGGCGGATTATATATAAAACGTTAAGCATTCAATTATAAATTTCATTATAATACTGTAGCGAAGCACGGGTATCTTGCTAGTTTATTATAAAAGAGCTGTTCACCCCCTTGCTGGACAATGCATTGTCGTGTCTGCCTAGATGTTCTGTCACTTGCCCCAGCTTGCTGCGCTAGTATTCGGCTATGTGTCACGTGGTGGGTTGCCATATGTCAGTGTTCATGGACAAATCGTGATTTTTTTTTAGAGTAAGAACAACATCCGGGCCAAAAAGACAAATGTCTGTAATATTGTATTGTGTTTATTTAGAAGTTTTTAAAGTTAATTTCAGGTAATTTAAATTTTGAACTGCTTAAAATTGTAGGGTATTATTTCTCCATTCCTGCACATAGTGCAAATTTAGAGGTGTTTTCTCTAATGTCTGCCCAATCAACATAAGAAAGGAACATTTTGACGCTAACATCTGTAAGTACAATAGGCCTACATCATGAAATATATAAGCTGTAGTGATTTTCAATGATAAGAGAACCAAAGGCTCCAACTGAGTTTTGCTGTTCTGATAGTCTCTGAGATACAGTAATATTTTCTTGAACAGATGCCAGCATAGACTTTTAGGGTTAATTTATTGGGAAATGTGAACAGAGGCATATTATGGACAAACTGATACGCAGACGGAGATTTGAAAACACAGTATTTGACAGCTATTATACTCCACTTGTGCTTAACTTTCCCGAAGGCACGTAGCTGTTCTTGCAGGCAAATCGCCTTCAAGTCATTACTTTCGGAAGCAGTTTCTAATTTGTTTTTATTCGTGTTCTTGGAACTTTTCATGATTTATGACCGAGTCTGTGATTTGCACGTTTAAGTTACTGACCTCTTTACACTTCTGAACTGCAGGAGTCAGATAACCAGTCTGGACACTACTGTCTGTTTTACACAATTTTGCTAGCTACATCATTCTGATCCATTGCGTCACTGTCGTTCCACACACTAGTAGTAATATTTCCGCTACACTTTTGTTTTCTATTTTCTTTCATCACAAGTAGAATGTTCATGGCTTTGTTTTGACTGCCTCATTGGTTGCTCGCATTTCACTGCTTTGTATTTAAGGTAGTTAGGAAGCGCTGACGGTACACTTCCTAAATTCAGATATACTTTTGTGATTCCAATTTTACAATTTTCAGTGATAAAATGTGCACTGCAGATGACAGAGTAGCTGTGCCACAGTTTCCTGCCTTCACCTAAAGCGGATGGATGGGCATATAGCTTCCTGTATAAGAATTCTATAATTTCATAAACGTTCAACAATTAGGTCATAATTATATTCATATAGGAGGACCAGTGGGCATGCTTAATGAAAGTATGAAGCAAATAGGCGCCAGCACTTACCTAGGCGGGAAAATGCCTTCAGCCACTTCTCTCCTAGAAAACCATAAAATGGAAATTTCATAGAAAGACACTTGGTTTCTCTCTTCCCATAGTGTTATTACACAGTGGAACACCACAGTAAACCATGGCAATCAACATTTTGTCATTAAATAATGCTACTAACCATGGTAAGTTGCAACTGCAGTCTAGTTGCTTCAAGCAGGCTGAATGCTAGTGCTCGGTGGTTGAGAAGGGAGTTACTAGCACAGACACAGTTTCTGGCAGAATGGCCAGGTCTTTTATAATAAACGTAGGTCTACCTTGTAAGGAATAGGTCCATAAGGACCAGCACTTCCAAAATATCATTGTATTGTGAGTTTTCCTATTGGTGAATGTACCATATGTATCATTAAAGTATTTATATTCACTTTTAACTAAGGCTAATGTGGTAATATGTCTTTTTTTTTTTTCTTTCAGCTGTCCATAGATATTGGTTCTGAAGTCAAGATCCATGGACAACTTTTACAAGCTATGGTAAGGTTTGCAAGAAAGTGAAATGTCTTGATATATGACTTAAAATATCATTATACTCCTAGAATGCTGTAGTTTTAGATTGTGTTTCATACTTTGATATGCCATGAGCTAGGGCTTAGCCTACAAACTTCCTATCCACTTGGTCTAGGTTCAATTCCTGACTGCCCAGTTTCAGACTGAGTACTTAATTATTGTCTTATGTAATACCTCCTCCCTACGTCTCTCCCTCCCTCCTACTCTCTTTGGCCTTTTGAAAGCCTTGACCTTTAAGATAGTTACCCACCCATCCCAATCTCTTTATTGCTGCTCTTCGCTATCTCTTCATTTTCAGCTGTTTCAAGTCCCCTTCTCCTTCCTTCAGTTTTGTCATCTAACTACCTTCCACCATCCTTAGTATCTGTCTCAGCCACTGTAGTCTTCTTCTCTTGGTATCAATTAATATATCCATATCTTTATATAGGGCTTAGCGTTCATTGTTTGTGCTTATCCTCCTGCATCTATCCTCTGCCACAAACCCATAAATATGTCTATAAATCTTTCTTTTTCATGTATTACATGTTGTCAGTTCCTCATCAGGCACTCGTTTCACAGCTAGTTTTACCATTGTCTTACATTTTCTTATTTTAAATACTGTACTTATGGTACTCGATTTAAAGACATGTCTTCAGGGTCATTTGAAAGAAAGGTGCCTGGACATCATTCTTCGGGCAAAAATGTATCCCATCTCCTTGAAAGGCATTTCCCTGACAGAATTCCACCAGCTGAGGGAAAGAGCAGACAAACCAAACAACGATATCCTTTGAAGGTGTCACTGACCTTAAATACTTAAGAGCTAACTTCCGCTAAACTTACATCACCAGCTACTTATGCCTGTCTGTCACTATTTCTTGTGATCTTAACATACTTGTTCATTAGCAGTTGGGCACTATGAAAAAATATTTGGTCCAAGTTGTCCACTTGAATTCCAATTCTATCATAATATTTTGATCCTTCCTACCGTTAAACCCTCAGCACGGTGGCTTTAAATGCCCAGTTGTGTCCGTGCTGCGGGAAAAGTTCTAAGCACGATGTTTAAATTTTTTCAGATTCTTGCAAGGCTTTGTTCAAAGCAACATAACTTTCGTACTATTTTATGGATTTCAATCATACTTTCACATGCATGTTAAGAAAACACTATTCTTTTAGAAAATATCATGCTATCTTAACCTTAATAGTTGAGTTTAGTATGGAACTTCTTCAAACATCCCTCAACGCATAGACCTGCTTCGCAGGCTGGACACCAAACTCTCTCTCTCGCTCTGAATTTTCTGCTTGTAGCGTTTGGTTGGCCTACTCTTTCTCTCAGCTGTAATTTTCTCAGAGAAATGCCTTTCAGTGAGAAGGGGCACATTTTTGTCCAAAGAATGACGTCCAGGCACCGTTTTTTCAAATGAACCTGAATGTTCCACAAGCTGTGCCTGAATGATATCGACTCTAAATTTCAAATGATTTATTCCATATTCTGGTGAATTTCTCTGGCAAATGATTGTTGCGTTTAGAATTGCAGCATTCATTAACCTCCTGAATAACTTGATGAAACACTTGGTCATCTTTTTTCCTCTCTAAAAGATAGACAAGAAGTAGCTGATCTTTCAGATCGACTCCACCTATGTGATCATTATAGTATGCAACAGAAACAGGCGCCTGACCATGGTTCGTTTTGTTTGTGAAGGTTTCTGTTGCATGGAATGTGGAACGCATTGTGACATCTTTCTTATCAGGCCACTTTAGGGCAGAAACCTGGTCGAAATGCCGAGCTATAAGTGCCCCCTTCTTTAGTTTCTTTTTGTTATATCTTTCGGGACGTCCTTTCTGTTGAAATGTAAAGTTCTTACATGCATCATTTGACGAGAAGTGGTTCCACAAGCGATAAAACAATAGCATAAGTGTGTGTTGTGTCTATTGATGTATGTGTTGCCATTGATGCTTTCACGGCCCGTACTTATAGACACGATACTGTATAGGCATTTGGACTTATGCCGTGTCAAGAAAATAAGGTGAAATTCTGTTGTAAACGTGAAGAATTTCACCTTATTTTCTTGACACGGCATAAGCCCAAAAGCCTATACAGTATCATGTCTATAGATGTATGTGTTGTTTCACGTATGGTGCCTTTCCCTGTGTATATTATAAATGACCAAAGATAGCCTAAACTTGACTCACATAATTTGTACGATTTTATGCAAAATTTTGCGGGTTTTAGAGGTATGTATTGCCTAAAACACACACTACCACACCATGGGATAAGTGACTCATCAACTGCGATGTTCTGTTCTGGTAAGTACAAAGTATTTTTCAGGTAGGACATAATCGGATAAATTTTGTACAGTTTGAAAGATCCCTGATGTGTATCAAATGCATGATTGTTTTTGAAATGCATAGAATTACTAATTGATCCAAATCTATCCATTGAGATAACAGACTCAAAAATTGGCAAAGGCAAAATAAAGTTTTTAGAAATAAAAAGAGCAATTACAGCGTATATATCATCCCTTGTAACTGGCTTCCAATCCTGCATTCTGGAATGAAATGATAAGAATAAGCCCCTAGATTAGATTCTTTGCTGAGCATGTATATTTGTTTCACGAACTATTAGTTCAACTAACTCATCTGTAAAAATATTCTTAAAAACCTTCATACCATCACATTCCCCAGCTGCTTCGTTCTGCGGTACTGGGTTCCCTGTAAACTGTTCTATTTGACCCTCGTAATTGGACATGTTTTTCCATCAAAATGTATTAGCTGTGACATGCACATTGCCATTCTGCACACTGTCACTCATATCCCATTCCAAACCAAGGACTTTGCATACAGTGAAGTCATCCACATCCCTCAAATCACCATCTGAATACAACAAACTTTCATCAGAATCATTCAACTGTTCTCCTAAAGCATCATATGTTTCAGTGCACGATAACCCGCACTTGGGTCATGTAGCTGTCGGTTTCCATTTGGTAGATAGTGGTTTCGAGCCCCACTGTCGGCAGCCGTGAAGATGGTTTTCCGTGTTTTCCTATTTTCACTCCAGCCATATGTTGGGGCTATACCTTAATTAAGGCCATGGGCAATTCCTTTCCCCTCCTAACCTCTTCTTATACCAGGTATGGCAAACCTTTACAAACTAGCCTGTCAGTTATGGTCTTGTTTATTACTGTTTACCATCTAGTGTGCCATTGGTTCATTTCCTTTAAAATAATTATGAAACCCCTCATTTGACTTCATTTAGTTATTAGATAACATTACATATACAGCCACTTGACTGAATGTTTAATGATTTTATTTTGCAAACATCACTGAAAATTACATTTTTTAAACAGGTAAATTTTAAGAATAAGGTATTTTTTGCTTTAATCCAATACAATTTATAAAAAATTTGGCCACAGAATTAATTGTGAAATACTTCTTTATTAGAGCGTAATGTTAAAATATGCTATGTTGCTAGATTTTCGACCTATTTGTTACATGTTAAGACCCACAGAACTCGTGTTCATGTGTCACCTAGTGGCACACATGTCATAGGTTCGCTATCCCTCTCCTATACCCTTGTCGCCATTAGACCAACCTGGGCGAGCTGGCCACGCGGTTAGGGGCGCGCAGATGCGAGATAGTGGGTTCGAAGCACACTGTCGGTAACCCTGAAGATGGTTTTCCCTGGTTTCCCATTTTCACACCAGGAAAATGCTGGGGCTGTACCTTAGTTAAGACCAGGGCCACTTCCTTCCCACTCCTAGCCCTTTCCTATCCCATCATTGCCATAAGACCTATCTGTGTTGGTGCGATGCAAAGCAAGTTCTAAAAATTAAAAGACCAATCTGTGTCAGTGCGATGTAAAATAAATTAAAACAACAACAGTTTGCCAAAACCAACCCTTATTTAATTTACAAAGAATCTTTCAGCTTTACTTGAAATCTCCAATTTTCTTTCTATCATATTCTAGAGTCTTCTTCTCTATAATGTTGACTATTTATAACACTTGAATAATGCCATCTACCGTAACATGATCAATTTGAATTTTAGTGCATCCATTAGTAAGTATTCACTTATGCTTACGAATATTCTTATGTGGAAAATATGTGGTTTTTAGAGTCAGTAGAGTCAATATTTTCATTTGATACATTATGTAAGGTATTTTTACCTCAACTTGTTGATAAATTTCCTCTTTCTCCATCCTTCCATTTAATTGTATAGTTGCAGTTTTGTATCATGTTCTGGAATTCTTTCTTAGATGTTTGTAAGCTTATAAAGTTCATCCTATCGTCGCCATAAGACCTATCTGTGTCGGTGCGACGTAAAGCAACTAGCAAAAAAAAATTTAAAAAAAAAAGTTCATCCTTAATTTCATCCTCTTTTCATCTAATAAAGCATATATGCAAATTATTGATAGGTTATTACATTTTTCTGTTATCCTTAATGCACAAACCTATCATTGATTGCTCCAGAATTTATAACTGCTTGTTTATTTTCATATTTCTTGTGTACTTAAAACCCTGTACTAAAAGGATTTTTTTACATGTCCACTGTAAAATAGGTGTGTAAACCAGAGCCTGTTCCCTCCAGCATATTTCTGAACTTACTTTCTTAGCATTCCTCTATTTCCATTTTAAGTTGTTTTAACATTCCTGCTTTATACCTTCCATATCTCTTCAGCTGAATTGTTTTCCTTTGCTGTGCTTGATTGTTTATTACACAAAGTCATCCATCATGTTTTGATTCTCAAGGGCTGTATTTTTCTAGAATGAGGATGTCAGCTCAACCCCAACCTTAGTGATGAGCGCCATTTTTAGGCACCGAATACTCACTTCGACCCAATCCCATAAGGGGTAGAATGTGCTGGTTACACTAGTAAACACCCTAAGGCATTTCCTGAGTTTTAATGGCTACACCTACTCCGTATCAGTGTATCCCCCAAGCACTCACAACCAGTGACCCACATTTTTTTCTATCTGGGCTTGGGACTGCCTTAGGTAGCATAAAGTGGTGAAGATATTTGTCAAGCTAGAGAAAGAGGCAGATATATGATAGTCATTCTTCAGGAGGGCTACTCAAAGAGCACCTATTAGAAATCTTTGAACTTCATTTCTTTTCTAAGACAAAAGTGCTGAAAATGTGACTGCCCACAATATTCGGACCTAAACTCCCTGTCTTTTGATGTTTAGGTTACCTAATACCATAGAGAGATTAGACACATGAGAGTATCACTTTCAAGTCATCAATTTTGAATAATTATTTGTGAATGGATTAATTGGATAAGGACTAAATTATTGTGACACTGCTTGGACGATGTTCTTGTGCATTCTTTTCATCATGTTTAAACCTGACCAAATTTTATGTACAAGGGTTGGTACTTTAATAGTAGCAACTCATTTGTGTGCTTGCCAGGAAATGAACCCAGTATGTCTCGCCTATATCACACATTATGTCATGACGGAGAAACAGGAATAACACCTAAAAATGGTTGTAGTATGAATGAGTATGTGCCTGGGGTTTAGTTTTCTTTTTCGCTATTTACTTTACGTCGCACTGACACAGATAGGTCTTATGGCGACGATGGGAAGGAAGCGGCCGTGGCCTTAATTAAGGTACAGCCTCAGCATTTGCCTGGTGTGAAAATGGGAAACCGCGGAAAAACATTTTCAGGGCTGCCAACAGTGGGGTTTGAACCTACTATCTCCCGAATACTGGATACTGGCCACACTTACGCGACTGCAGCTATCAAGTTCGGTAGGAGATTTTTAAGATCATACACTGCATATTTTCATGAATTGCAGTATTTAGTTATATTATTGTGTTTATACTTGCTCATAAAGAATGTTCTAATTTTTATTATTGTCAGATTTCAGTTTTTCTCATCACTTAACTTTAATGATATTAATTATTTGATGTTTGATTTTAACTCAAATTATGTCTGTTTTTAATATTAATTTAGTTTGTTATTTACACTTAAATTTATTATTAAATCTATTAATTTATTTTAATTATTTTAGATTATAAACATTGTGGTTTAAGTGTAAGAGAGGGCTTAGAGCCCTAACTTTGCCACTGAATAAGGGACTGAGAGACAAACAAAGAAACAAACAAACAACGTGTACTTTACATCCTGAGGGACTGCCTGGACATGAGAAAAATTTCATTGTGTTGGGTTCTGCAACATTTGATGGAATTGCAAAAATGTCAATTACAGGATGCTGTGCAAACCCACTTGGAGTGCCGTGAGCACAGTGGGGACTTTTCTACGCCAAATCATTATGTTGGATGAGACATGGGCCCAGTTGTACGAAGCAAATATAATGCCAGTCAAATGAGTGGCACGTACAGGTCCCCATGAAAATCAGCAATTTTCTAAAACCCCAGAAATGTGAGGGTCATGTTGATACTTGCACGTGACTGCGATAATGATATCCTAATGCATGCCGTACCCCAAGGACAGATCATGAATGCTCAATATTACTGTTCATATTTGGAACATTACCTCTTATCAGTGCTCTGAAGAATGTTGGGGTTAGCTATGAGCACCCCACCGGGTTTAGTTTTGTGGAAAAGTAGTAAAAACGAGTGCCAGAGTGCATGTAGAAACTGTTCTGGACCATCTCGTGAAGGCCTTGAGTAACAGCATGTTCAACAATGACCTTGCAGCAAGATTCTGCACCAGCTCATAATGCAAGGATGACTCAACAGTAGTTGCAGGCCAATGTACTAGACTTCATCTCCACTGCTGAGTGCCTTCTGGAATCCTCGATCTTAACGCTGTGGACTTCAATCTGTGGTCAGTGCTGGAGTAAATTATCTGCAAGAAAGGACACCTTTCTCTTGAAAGTTTGAAGTGTTCCAATGGCAGCAGTGACAGATTTCCAGACTGCTACCCTCCGTTCTGTGATAGCTGACTGGCTGAAGAGACTCCAAGCCTGTGTGCATGCTAACAGTGGACATTGTGAAGATTGATTGGTGCAGACTGTGATTAATGTATGTGCATAACATACTGAAAGGAAACTGAAAAATCTCAAACCATATTTCACTTATTCACAAAATAGTTTGCGACTGCATTTATGGCTAGACTTGTTAGAAAATGTTAATTTCTTTCTTGTAAGCCGTATTAGACATGGGGATGTTCAGAACTCTGTATATCATGCTGTAAAAAGTGGCCTTTTTATGGGTGCCGGAACAGAGTGAATCCCGTCTCATAGTATTTGTTGTCTGAGGGAGCTTCCTAAAGATCCCGAACTTGAGATACTTAGAAATAGGAAAGGATTTCCACCTATCAATACTTGTTTATTGCACTTATTATGCTACAGGACCGGTTTCGACCCTTTACATAAGGTCATCCTCAGCTGAACCATGCATACATATCTATGTGATGAAGCTATGATTAAGATAGTATTGTCAAAGGAATGCCATACGATAATAAACATTAGGTCACATCCAAATGGGGCATGTCGTAACATGAACTGGCATATATGTCACTATGTACAACAATGCATTGTATGTCTAAAATAGTATGTTTAAGATCTTAAAATTAGTTGATAAAACATATCTCACTTAAAACTAAGTTTTATATATATATGTACAAGATGAATACAATATATGGGAGCACTTCATGCACATGAACGTTCGTGTCTTGCTTGTTGGCTGACTCCCGTGTTTAAGTATTGTTTACACATTTGTACACTCAGCTGCTGTTCCTGGAGTTTAAATGATATGGTTTGCTTGTAAAATTGTATAAGTAAAACATTTTGTCTTCATGTATGTACATATAGTAAAACACTTTCCAATTTTAAAAGGTGCCAGACGTATGGTTAAAATTAGGCTAAAATATGTTCAGCTCTGCTGTGTGTGTTGCCTTATGTTAAAATCAAATCATGTTGTCCTGTGACGTCCATAAAATTTGAGTGACATTGGGTTTAAAGTAGTGGCTCCTTTCCCATTTGTAGCTGTGCAGTGATGTTATATTTATTGTTGTTGGTGTGGCTGAGATGTGTTTGATATGCGAGCTTGTTGTGTACGGGAGTCAGCCAACAAGCAAGACACGAACGTTCATGTGCATGAAGTGCTCCCATATATTGTATTCATCTTGTACATATATATATATATTAGTTAGTTTTAAGTGAGATATGTTTTATCAAGTAATTTTAAGATTTTAAACATACTATTTTAGACATACAATGCATTGTTGTACATAGTGACATATATGCCAGTTCACGTTACGACATGCCCCATTTGGATGTGACCTAATGTTTATTATCATATGGCATTCCTTTGACAATACTATCTTAATCATAGCTTCATCACATAGATATGTATGCATGGTACAGCTGAGGATGACCTTATGTAAAGGGTCGAAACCGGTCCTGTAGCATAATAAGTGCAATAAAGAAGTATTGATAGGTGGAAATCCTTTCCTATTTCGAATTGTGTAGTTCGTCAATACAGAAATGAAGATTATAGATTACGAGACTTGAGATGGTTGTCAAACCAAACCCCATGGCACTACAGCCCTTGAAGGGCCTTGGCCTACCAAACGACCGCTGCTCAGCCCAAAGGCCTGCAGATTACGAGGTGTCATGTGGTCAGCAAGACGAATCCTCTCAGCCGTTATTCTTGGCTTTCTAGACCAGGACCGCTATCTCACCGTCAGATAGCTCCTCAATTCTAATCACGTAGGCTGAGTGGACCTTGAGCCAGCCCTCAGGACCTGGCCAGGAACTGAACCTGGGGCCTCTGGGTAAGAGGCAGGCACGCTACTCCTACACAATGGGGCCGGCGAAATGGTTGTCACCTTTCCTAATTTTAAGGTTATGAGAGTTTAGAGTTCTATCCATTTCTGAATCAACTGTAAATTTTATGAGTCATAAGTATCAAGTGTTTCAAGCAGGGTTTTACTATCAGTGATACATTGGTCAGTAATAGTGAAAACATAATCTACAAATGTTGACCAATGGAATATTCCTTGTAAGTTGTATCTTAGTTTTTTCTGGATTATCTGTAGATTTCTGCCAAAATTCTGGAAATAAGGGATCCCATGGGGAGTCTTTTCTGCAGATAAATTTTGTTATTAAAAGTGAAATAATTATTGTTGAGGACAAACTTCAGAATATTTAAAAAAACCTTCTATTTCTAGTTTACTCAAATGACTGTATTTGTTTACATTTTCTTTGACTAGATTGATAGTTTCACTATAGGAATGTTGCAAGAAATCAGTTTCATTTCCCGTATCAAATCTGATTTACATTAAAGCAATAAAAGTCAACTTCCACCTGTTTGATACTATAGGCTATATTTGCTTTAAGCAAATTAATTATGTGTAGGAAATGTTTCATTTCTTAGGAACATCTTCAGCTACATTACATTACTAACATGTACATGGAATTTACTTCTTTTTAAAAAACATCTTAAAATAGTACCTTTGTTATGCTTAAAAGAAAATTAATTTAAAAAGATAAAAATAATCAAAATATGTGGGGAGGATTGAGTGGGGTGGTGAAATGGAAAGGGAAGATGGATCTACTTATGTTCTAACCTAATTTAAAACAGTTTCCTATTCACTTAAACAGGTATTAAAAATTTGTTTGTATACAGCACTTTTGTTCATGTGTGATCTGTGTGTTTTCCTTAGTTCATTTCTTTTTAAAAGTTTTTGAATAGGACTTTTTCATGTCGATGTTACGTTGTAATTTAAAAATTGTTCTCTTCAGCTGCTCTTCTTTTCCAAAGTGATTATTGTCGTTTGATTTAATTAGGTGAAAATTGGTCTCTTGAATTTTTGTTTGTTAAAAGAGATCTTCTGAAGCTGATTGCTGTTTTGTTGATATTATGAAAAGCTTTCCCAAAGTCTGTAATAAAAAAAGAATGGGGAATTGCTTTGTATTAATGTGTATCAAAAAATCTGCACAAGGGAACCTTGTATTTAAATGAATGGTATCTCATCTTGTTATATCGTCAACCTACTGTTTCCTTGGACAGGTCTAGCAACAACCGATGCGATTTTCTGTCTAGTGAAATAACGATGTGTAT
Source organism: Anabrus simplex (assembly GCF_040414725.1). Lineage (NCBI taxonomy): Eukaryota > Metazoa > Arthropoda > Insecta > Orthoptera > Tettigoniidae > Anabrus > Anabrus simplex. The sequence continues at coordinate 181,265,582 of NC_090266.1, forward strand.
GTTCTGAAGCTTGCTCCTCCTCCACGGGAGGCAAGGTTGTGGAGTGGGGAGGAGGCATGTCGCTTACGGTCACGGTTTCAATGGCTTTAGAAGAGGGGGTAGGAAAAATAGATTTTCGGGAGGACAGCGTTTTGATCGGTTTCTTTCTTTTACAGTGCTTCCAGATGTGCTAGTATTCCTTTGTATAAGGGATTCATATTACCAATTATTTCATTAAGGTTATTGTCTTGATTACCTTGTTGATCTAAATAAATACACTGACTGACAGAGCAAATGCAACACCAAGAAGGAGTGGTTCGAAAGGGATGAAAGTTGGGGAAAAAACAGAGACGGCACGGACGAATAATTGATGTTTATTTCAAACCGATATGCAGGTTACACAATGCGCACGGCATCGACTCAGTAGGATGTAGGACGACCGCGAGCGGCGATGCACACAGAAACACGCCGAGGTACAGAGTCAATAAGAGTGCGGATGGTGTCCTGAGGGATGGTTCTCCATTCTCTGTCAACCATTTGCCACAGTTGGTCATCCGTACGAGGCTGGGGCAGAGTTTGCAAACGGCGTCCAATGAGATCCCACACGTGTTCGATTGGTGAGAGATCCGGAGAGCACGCTGGCCACGGAAGCATCTGTACACCTCGTAGAGTCTGTTGGGAGATGCGAGCAGTGTGTGGGCGGGCATTATCCTGCTGAAACAGAGCATTGGGCAGCCCCTGAAGGTACGGGAGTGCCACCGGCCGCAGCACATGCTGCACGTAACGGTGGGCATTTAACGTACCTTGAATTCGCACTAGAGGTGACGTGGAATCATATGCAATAGCGCCCCAAACCATGATGCCACGTTGTCTAGCGGTAGGGCGCTCCACAGTTACTGCCGGATTTGACCTTTCTCCACGCCGACGCCACACTCGTCTGCGGTGACTATCACTGACAGAACAGAAGTGTAACTCATCGGAGAACACGACGTTCCGCCATTCCCTCATCCAAGTCGCTCTAGCCCGGCACCATGCCAGGCGTGCACGTCTATGCTGTGGAGTCAATGGTAGTCTTCTGAGCGGACGCCGGGAGTGCAGGCCTCCTTCAACCAATCGACGGGAAATTGTTCTGGTCGATATTGGAACAGCCAGGGTGTCTTGCACATGCTGAAGAATGGCGGTTGACGTGGCGTGGCGTGGCGTGCGGGGCTGCCACCGCTTGGCGGCGGATGCGCCGATCCTCGCGTGCTGACGTCACTCGGGCTGCGCCTGGACCCCTCGCACGTGCCACATGTCCCTGCGCCAACCATCTTCGCCACAGGCGCTGCACCGTGGACACATCCCTATGGGTATCGGCTGCGATTTGACGAAGCGACCAACCTGCCCTTCTCAGCCCGATCACCATACCCCTCGTAAAGTCGTCTGTCTGCTGGAAATGCCTCCGTTGACGGCGGCCTGGCATTCTTAGCTATACACGTGTCCTGTGGCACACGACAACATGTTGTACAATGACTGTCGGCTGGGAAATCACGGTACGAAGTGGGCCATTCGCCAACGCCGTGTCCCATTTATCGTTCGCTACGTGCGCAGCACAGCGGCGCATTTCACATCATGAGCATACCTCAGTGACGTCAGTCTACCCTGCAATTGGCATAAAGTTCTGACCACTCCTTCTTGGTGTTGCATTTGCTCTGTCAGTCAGTGTATATATACCTTGTATTGTGTTTAATAGCACTGCCTTTATTTGTTTTATGTAAGATCGTCAGAAGTTGCTCTATAGTAGTGAACTGATGACCAGTTGCACACATGTGTTGGCCCATAGAGGAAATTTTTTGTGCCTCTCAGCATTAACATGCTCAAGACATCTTACCGTAAAACTACATCCGGCCTGCCCTATGTAAGATTTTTCGCATAGGTGACAGTTCAATTTTACACCCCTGATTCTCCCTTCCTAGGGAATTTTTTTGCTACAGGCTTTACGTTGCACCAACACAGATAGCTCCTATGGCGACGATGGGATTGGAAAGGCCTAGGAGTTGGAAGGAAGCGGCCGTGGCCTTAATTAAGGTACAGCCCCAGCATTTGCCTGGTGTGAAAATGGGAAACCACGGAAAACCATTTTCAGGGCTGCCGATAGTGGGATTCGAACCTACTATCTCCCGGATGCAAGCTCACAGCCGCGCGCCTCTACGCGCACAGCCAACTCGCCTGGTCCCTAGGGAATTAACATTATTTTAGTTGAAAAACTTTTTGCTTATCATGGTGTGTGTTACTGTAGTCACGTCCTAGTTTGTGAACAATGGGCAATGGCTGAGTGGCCTGGTAAGTGGTCCTGAGAGTCAGGATACCAGTTGCTACAGAACGGGAGAGGGCATCTCGGACAAAGTCTGAGTTATGGCCCTTTTTATGCTCAGGCAGCTAGGACTATATAATCCACCACGGTCCCTAACCCGTTAGAGAAGAGATTCTCACTCGGACTTTGTAAGTAGGGTAGCATCCTGCTTCATGAATTTACCGAGCTCAGAATATTTTAAGCAAGCCTCGAATCTATGGTATTAACGGAATCCCACTCCCATTTGACAGGCGAGGGACTCCTTGGAAACAACCTGGCAAACGAAATGGAATTCGATGGGGAGCTGTGAATATTAATGGGGCTTATGGAACAAAGAAAGTAGAACTGGCTGAGTCAGCAAAAGAGGATGCATCTGGATGTGCTAGGAGTAAGTGATATTCGGGTTGAGCGAGATAACGAGGAAGAGATAGGAGATTATAAAGTATACTTGACGGGTGTTAGAAAGGGAAAGACAGAGTGTGGGGTAGGCCGTTCATCAGGAATACTATTGCACTTAACATAGTTTCTGTTAGGCATGTAAATGAGTGAATGATGTGGGTAGATTTGGCAGTTGGAGGAATTAGGACGAGAATTGTCTCTGTGTATTCACCATGTGAGGGTGCACATGAGGATGAAGTTGACAAGTTCTATGAAGCATTGAGTGGCGTCATAGTCAGGGTAAACAGCAGGGATAGGATAGTGCTTGATGGGTGATTTCAATACAAGAATTGGAAATAGAACTGAAGTATATGAAAGCATGATTGGTAAATGTGGGGAAGATATGGAAGCTAATAGGAATGGGAAGTATTTGCTTGACTTCTTTGCTAGTATGGATATAGCAGTTATGAATACATTCTTCAAGCATAAGGTTATACACCACTACACATGGGAGGGTAGGGGTACCAGATCCATAATAGACTATATCTTAACCAACTTCGAATTCAGGAAGTCTGTTAGGAATCAGTCAATCAATCAATCAATCAATCAATACTGATCTGCATTTAGGGCAGTTGCCCAGGTGGCAGATTCCCTATCTGTTGTTTTCCTAGCCTTTTCTTAAACGATTGCAAAGAAATTGGAAATTTATTGAACATCTCCCTTGGTAAGTTATTCCAATCCCTAACTCCCCTTCCTATAAACGAATATTTGCTTCAATTTGTCATCTTGAATTCCAACTTTATCTTCATATTGTGATCTTTCCTACTTTTAAAAACACCACTCAAACTTATTCGCCTACTGATGTCGTTCCATGCCATCTCTCCACTGACAGCTCGGAACATACCACTTACAAGTCATCACTCTCATAGCAGCTTCAACCAGCACACTAACATCTGTTTGCAACGGTTATATCAGATAATATTTTAGACCAATCAACTTACTGAGGATAACATCATAACATTCACCTTTTCTCTTAACCAATCTTTTAATGTTGGAACGCAAAATATAAACAAAATTCACTCTCAAGTTTACGTTGGCAACTGCCGCAGCGAATATATGCTGACTTTTATAACGAAGAGGATCCACTTCAGTACCAGACATATGCCGTTTTTAGAACTTTATATCGATACAAATTCTCTTTTGGACAAGATTTTAAATTAGTTTACAATAATTTTAGCAGACGTTGTATGTCCCATTATCATTTTATAACCACTATTTTATAAAGTTAATATCATAACAGTTCAATTTTTACAAATTATAAATGTCATTGTCCTTTAACAATGTTTGTTTTAAGATTAAACTAGCTGATGTACCCGTGCTTCGCTACGGGATTCTCAGAAAGACTGACTTGGTGGTTTTCCTAACTTAATCCAACATAGGTCATTACAAAAACGTCAGAAGGAATGTAGCGATTGAAAGCAATGTTATCATATAAAATACTCGATCAAATGAAACACCGCAAACTTTCTCACTTTCAACGAACAGTACTACGGTACCAATATAATGGTCCATTATTGGACATTATAAATTTTCCAGCTAACTCATTCCTGGTTGCCTGCGTTTCGCCCTCGTGTGCTAAGTTAGGCTCGTCAGTTGGGACTTAGCACACCACCCAAGACGCAAGGCTAGTGCATACCGTGGAGGCCACTGCATAGGCTATTTGAAGCCACCAGTAGTGCCAATGCACTATAAGAGGTATGTCTCATTTCCAAAAATAGATGCCAGCCTGGCCATCAAATGATGTAGATGTTGATTCCCATAGGGAACCTAAAATATTTGTCCTGAATGAGTGAATTTATAATACCAATATAATGGTCCATTATTGGACATTATAAATTTTCCAGCTAACTCATTCCTGGTTGCCTGCGTTTCGCCCTCGTGTGCTAAGTTAGGCTCGTCAGTTGGGACTTAGCACACCACCCAAGACGCAAGGCTAGTGCATACCGTGGAGGCCACTGCATAGGCTATTTGAAGCCACCAGTAGTGCCAATGCACTATAAGAGGTATGTCTCATTTCCAAAAATAGATGCCAGCCTGGCCATCAAATGATGTAGATGTTGATTCCCATAGGGAACCTAAAATATTTGTCCTGAATGAGTGAATTTATAATACCAATATAATGGTCCATTATTGGACATTATAAATTTTCCAGCTAACTCATTCCTGGTTGCCTGCGTTTCGCCCTCGTGTGCTAAGTTAGGCTCGTCAGTTGGGACTTAGCACACCACCCAAGACGCAAGGCTAGTGCATACCGTGGAGGCCACTGCATAGGCTATTTGAAGCCACCAGTAGTGCCAATGCACTATAAGAGGTATGTCTCATTTCCAAAAATAGATGCCAGCCTGGCCATCAAATGATGTAGATGTTGATTCCCATAGGGAACCTAAAATATTTGTCCTGAATGAGTGAATTTATAATACCAATATAATGGTCCATTATTGGACATTATAAATTTTCCAGCTAACTCATTCCTGGTTGCCTGCGTTTCGCCCTCGTGTGCTAAGTTAGGCTCGTCAGTTGGGACTTAGCACACCACCCAAGACGCAAGGCTAGTGCATACCGTGGAGGCCACTGCATAGGCTATTTGAAGCCACCAGTAGTGCCAATGCACTATAAGAGGTATGTCTCATTTCCAAAAATAGATGCCAGCCTGGCCATCATCATCATGCAAATGCTCATAGCGCGAAAACTATACTGTACCGAAGATGATCGATCGCATTTTGTGGCAAACGTTTTAGTTTTGTTATTCAAATAGCGTCACATATCCTAACTTCTCTGTACTATATGTATGATGAAAACATACTTCAAGCGGAAGTAGAGAAACTGTAACCTTCTCGCTATAACTTTACATGATAATAGCCTTTCCGTAATTTAACAAACGCGCGAAAATATAAACAAATCTCGTAATCAATGACTCTCTCTGCCATACCTTGAGGTGTAGGCCTATCTCATTCTTACTTAATTGCGGATTTAGCATTAAAATTAATCGATCGTTTATTCAGCGTTTATCTTTAACGAGTTGTTAATGGCTATCGGACACGTTATTTACGCATTTATTACGAAAACATGTTCTCTTTCATTTTCCTCACGGAAGAGCAGTCGACGGGTATTACTAATCGACTTCGACATTGCCTTCGAATGTCGACGAGAGAGCTCGCTGGTGGGCACAGCGAGAAAACGACACGGTACTGAAGATGATCGATCGCATGCAGTATAATGACTGGGTGCATAAATATCGGCAACGGAAAAAATCGAGCGCATAATCGCTCGTTATAACGGATGCGTCAGTGATAGGGTTCTCGCTGTAACCGAAGGATAATACATAGTTTAATATAAGAATGTTGAAGGGACGGACAAACGTTATCGTTATAACGGGGTTCTCGTTATATGCCATACACGCTGTAGCTGACTTCAAGTTCAGGAAATCTGTTAGGAATATACGAGTTTTCCGAGGATTTTTTGATTATACAGTCCACTATCTGATCTGTAGTGAACTAAGTATCTCTAGGCCTAGGGTAGAGAAAGTGAAATCTGTGTGCAAACGAATAAGGGTAGAAAATCTTCAGGACGAAGACATTGGACAGAAGTACATGGATATGATTGGTGAGAAGTTTCGAACAGTTGACAGTAAGCAGGTTCAGTATATAGAAAGAGAATGGGTGGCATACAGGGATGCTGTAGTAGAAACAGCAAGGGAATGCCTAGGAACAACTGTGTGTAAAGATAGGAAAAAGGCGAACATCTTGGTGGAATGATGAAGTAAGAGCAGCTTGTAAACGTAGAAAGAAGGCTTATCAGAAATGGCTCCAAACAAGGACCTAGGCAGACAGGGATTTGTACGTAGATGAAAGAAACAGAGCGAAACAAATAGTTGTTGAAACCAAAAAGAAGTCTTGGGAAGATTTTGGTAATAACCTGGTAAGGCTAGGTCAAGCTGCAGGGAAACCTTTCTGGAGAGTAATAAAGAATCTTAGGAAGAGAAGGAAAAAGGAAATGTATAGTATTTTGGGTAATTCAGATGAACTCATAATAGATCACAGGATCCACCGTATAGGTGGAAGGAATATTTTGAAATCTTCTCAGTGTAAACGGAAATCTTCCTGGTGGTGTCGCGAACAACCAAGCTCATGGGTAGGAGGACAATGATGACTGTGGAATTACGCTTGATGAAGTGGAGAGGGTGGTAAATGAACTCCATTGCCATAAAGCAGCAGGAATAGATGAAATTTGACCTGAAATGATGAAATATAGTAGAAAGCCAGGGATGAAATGGCTTCATAGAGTAATAAGATTAGCATGGAGTGTTGGTATGTTACCTTCAGATTGGACAAAAGCAGTAATTGCATCTATCTATAAGCAAGGGAACAGGAAGGATTGCAACAACTATCGAGGTATCTCATTGATTAGTATACCAGGCAAAGTATTCACTGCCATCTTGGAAGGGAGGGTGCGATCAGTTGTTGAGAGGAAGTTGGTAACCAGTGTGGTTACAGACCACTGGGGGGCTGTCAGGATCAGATTTTCGATATACAGTAGGTAAATCAAAAATGCTTCGAGAGGAATAGACAGTTATGTTTCGTAGATCTAGAGAAAGCATATGACATGGTACAAAGGGAAAAGTAGTTTGCCATACTCAGGGAGCATGGGATTAAGGGTAGATTATTAAAATCAACCAAAAGCATTTACGTTGACAATTGAGCTGCAGTGATAATTGATGGTAGAATGAGTTCTTGGTCCAGGGTACTTACAGGCGTTAGACAAGGCCGTAATCTTTCACCTTCATTGTTCATAGTTTACATGGATCATCTGCTGAAAGGTATAAAGTGGCAGGGAGGAGTTCAGTTTGGTGGAAATGTAGTAAGCAGTCTGGGCTATGCTGACGAGTTGGTCTTAATGGCAGATTGTGCTGAAAGCCTGCCGTCTAATATCTTGGAACTTGAAAATAGGTACAATGAGTATGCAGTGATAATTGATGGTAGAATGAGTTCTTGGTCCAGGGTACTTACAGGCGTTAGACAAGGCCGTAATCTTTCACCTTTGTTGTTCATAGTTTACATGGATCATCTGCTGAAAGGTATAAAGTGGCAGGGAGGAATTCAGTTTAGTGGAAATGTAGTAAGCTGACGAGTCGGTCAAGACTAAATTGATGTCAGTAGATAAGAAATCCAAGAGAATTGAATGTCAGATTGGTGGTACAAAGCTGGAACAGGTAGATAAGTTCAAGTATTTAGCTTGTATGTTCTCCCAGGAAGGTAGTATAGTACATGAGATTGAATCAAGGTGCAATAAGGATAATGCAGGGAGCTCGCAGTTGCGATCAACAGTATTCTTTAAGAAGAAAGTCAGCTCCCGCACGAAACTACCTTTACATCGGTCTCTTTTCAGACCATCTCTGTGCAGTCACTTAAGTGTGGCCAGTATCCAGTAATCGGGGATAGTGGGTTCGAGCCCCACTGTCGGCTGCCCTGAAGATGGTTTTCCGTGGTTTCCCATTTTCACACCAGGCAAATGCCGGGGCTGTACCTTCATTAAGGCCACGGCCACTTCCTTCCAATTCCTAGGCCTTTCCTATCGTCACAATAAGACCTATCTCTGTCGGTGCGACGTAATGCAAATTGCAAAAAGACCATCTCTGCTCTACGGGAGTGAAAGCTGGGTGGACTCAGGATATCTTATTCATAAGTTAGTAGTAACAGGCATGAAAGTAGCGAGAAGGTTTGCTGGTACAAGCAGGTGGGAACAATGGTAGGAGGGTTCTCGGAATGAGGAGATAAAGGCTAAGTTAGGAATGAACTCTATGGATGAAGATGTACGCATACACCAGCTTCGGTGGTGGGGTCATGTGAAGCGAATGGAAGAAGATAGGTTATCTAGGAGAATAATGGACTCTGTTATGGAGGGTAAGAGAAGTAGGAGGAGAACAAGATGACGATGGTTAGACTCAGTTTCTAACGATTTAAAGATAAGAGTTTTAGAACTAAACAAGGCTACACCCCAATTTGGAAATAGAGAGATGTGGTTACGTTTAGTAAATTCACAGAGGCTTGCAGACTGAACGCTGAACGGCATCATTCTTCTTCAGCTCAGAAGTTAGACTCGTTTGAAACCTCTGTTTGAATTTTCAGATTATATAGTTCACCATATTAAGGCAATGCATCTGTGAAAATTCTAAAATCTACAGTTTTCATCCTTTCACCTTAGAATTTTAATCATTTAATGTCAGTATCAGCATGATACAACATACAAAGTTTCAAGTTTCTATCAATAACAGTTTTTGAGATATTTATAAAAATTTTAATATTTTTAATAATTTTTTATGTATTTATAAAATGCTCCTCATGCCAAACGGCTCAACATATCTGGTGTAAAATTTATTCTTAGTTTTAAAAGACCAATATAAAAGAAGTGATGTGTGGGTTTTGACAAATTTTAATTACACTGAAAGTAACAAGTTATTTCACATAGGCTTAACTTTTAAAATATACTTTATGATGTTCATGATGAGAAAAAACTAGATTGCCACTGAACTATTGCATGTATTTTAAAATTTGCACATCAGTTTGTTATTATGTTGTATCTGAAACTATCCTAAAAGTTTCAAGTAGATTGATTGAAAACTGTGGCATGAGGAGCATTTTGAATCTTGAAAAGTGCTGGAAAATAAATTCTGACGAAAAAGAGATTGAAATTTTAGAGATAAACAATAGTCCAGTGCCTGAATCTAGTTGACTTAAAACTCTCCAGCACCATATGTTGGACCCTCTGCTGCCGTCTTCCTGGCCTCACTAGCAGTTTTGAGAGTTTTAGTTTCCTTCAGGCTGTTTTGAACCCTTGTCACCCAGACACTCCACTGTGGTCAATTCTACGCTTGTCCCTCATTACACTAATTTTCTGTCCTGAGCTGCTAACCTTAACGCCCCTAACCCTAGCTTTTATTTTCTAGCTTGCTTCACAACCCATGTTGAATTCAGCAATTGCTGATGTTACAGCAATCTCCAGTTCTTTATGACATAAACAGTTCCTTCGGACACTTAGCCCAAATTTCATTATGCTATCCCCGGGCACAATATTTGGTGTGGGGATTTTAACTTCCCCTACTTGATCTTGTAAACTAGTACTTACATTCTTCTTCCTGTTAGAAATGGCATTTTTCACTTTGTCCAACACTTTAGTAGGACGTTTCTTCCGGCGACGACAAGTCTCAATTCTTCTGCCTGTGCGGTCAGTATCCAGTAATCGGGAGATCGTGGGTTCGAGCCCCACTGTCGGCAGCCCTGAAGATGGTTTTCCGTGGTTTCCCATTTTCACACCAGGCAAATGCCGGGGCTGTACCTTAATTAAGGCCACGGCCGCTTCCTTCCACTTCCTAGGCCTTTCCCATCCTATCGTCGCCATAAGACATATCTGTGTCGGTGCGACGTAAAACAAATAGAAAAAAAAATTCTTCTGCCCATTATGTACACTGATAATTACACAACCTCACAAATCCCAACCTCAGAAACTAAGCTGCTTGCACTAAGTAGATCCTATTATTGTTCACTGATCATTTATAATGCACTAATTACAAATATAACATTTAAGAAATTACAGAAAAGAGTAGGGCTCAAACACGAATGATAAACTCAAAACGTTGAGATCACAACTCTTTGTTTACATCCAACACATGGACAAGCACCATCACTGAAATAAGCGCCAATTCCACTCGATATATCGATAGTCCATCAGAATAGCCAACATAAAGACCAACAGGAACAAAATGTCTTACATTCATCCCGCGCGCTCAATTCAAAATCTTCGAAAAACAAAACGAAAGATATTCATGAGAATAATGTCGATGGGCGGCAACGCCCACTTGCGCCAGATCATTTAAATGGCCGCTAAGGGCTTTAAATGGCTTATATTTAAATAAAACAAAGCTAAAAAAGAAAGTGCAAGGTATAAACATTATAAGAACGTAAAAAACTAAAAATGGATTTTTTTCACAATTTTCAACAAATTTCACCGATACATTGCCTCAAGTCCAAAACCATTATATTGAGATTGTTTACAGATTGTTTACAGATTTTTCTTGTTCTATGCTGGAGAGAGGTGTATTGAATGCTCTGTATATGTGACCATAGTAAGGTGATCTTTTTTGTGACTCCGGATGCAATGAGAGGTTCTTTATTGTAGTAGAAATAAAAGTAGGCTTTCTATGTATCTTAAAAAAACTCCTCTCCTTATCCTATCTTATATTTACATCTAAAATTTTTATGGAACATTCCTTTTCTACAGTAGACTTTACTTTGGGGTCTAATGAATTTAGAATAAATATTAAGGATGTTATCACTTTTATTCACTCTTTGATCTATGACTATAAAAGTATTGTCTGCAAAGCATATCCATAGGTCAAGCCCTTCTTTTTGTTCTATTATTTTGGTATGTAGAAGATGATCCAGATAAATGATGGCCAATATGCCAGAGGCAGGAACCACCTCCACCACCACCTTCCTGTCGGTATATCCTTTTATTAAATGAACAACTGAGAAAAATACACACGTCACATATGAACAAATGTGCTGTATACTAACAAATTTTTAACATCTATTTAAGTGAATAGTTAATTGTTTGAAATCAAGTTAGAACATAATTAGATCCATCTTCCCTTCCCATTTCAATGCCCCACTCAACCATCCCTGCATATTTTAATTATTTTACATTATACATACATACATTATCATTATAGACTGTTGTGCCTTTCAGCGTTCAGTCTGCAAGCCTCTGTGAATTTACTAAATGTCGCCACAATCCTCGATTTGCAACTAGTGTTGTGGCCTCATTTAGTTCTATACCTCTTATCCTTAAATCGTTAGAAACCGAGTCTAACCATCTTCGTCTTGGTCTACCTCTTCTTCTCTTACCCTCCACAGCAGAGTCCATTATTCTCGTAGGTAACCTATACTCCTCCATTCACCTCACATGACCCCACGACCAAAGCCGGTTTATGCGTACAGCTTCATCCATCGAGTTCATTCCTAAATTAGCCTTTATCTCCTCATTCCGAGTACCATCCTGCCATTGTTCCCACCTCCTTGTACCGGCAATCATTCTTGCTATTTTCATGTCTGTTACTTCTAACTTATGAATAAGATGTCCTGAGTCCACCCAGCTTTCGCTCCCGTAAAGCAAAGTTGGTCTGAAAACAGACCGATGTAAAGATAGTTTCGTCAGGGAGCTGACTTCCTTCTTACAGAATACTGTTGATCGCAACTGCGAGCTCACTGCATTAGCTTTACTACACCTTGATTCAATCTCACTTACTATATTACCATCCTGGGAAAACACACAACCTAAATACTTGAAATTATCGACCTGTTCTAGCTTTGTATCACCAATCTGACATTCAATTCTGTTGAATTTCTTACCTACTGACATCAATTTAGTCTTCGAGAGGCTAATTTTCTTATCATACTCATTGCACCTATTTTCAAGTTCCAAGATATTAGACTGCAGGCTTTCAGCACAATCTGCCATTAAGACCAAGTCGTCAGCATAGGCCAGACTGCTTATTACATTTCCACCTAACTGAATCCCTCCCTGCCATTCTATACCTTTCAGCAGATGATCCATGTAAACTATGAACAGCAAAGGTGAAAGATTACAGCCTTGTCTAACCCCTGTAAGTACTCTGAACCAAGAACTCATTCTACCATCAATTCTCACTGAAGCCCACTTGTCAACATAAATACCTTTGATTGATTTTAATAATCTACCTGTAATTCCATAGTCTCCCAGTATGGCGAACATCTTTTCCCTCCGTACCCTGTCATATGCTTTCTCTAGATCTACGAAACATAAACACAACTGCCTATTCCTCTCGTAGCATTTTTCAATTACCTGGCGCATACTGAAGATCTGATCCTGACAGCCTCTCTGTGGTCTGAAACCACACTGGGTTTCATCCAGCTTCCTCTCAACGACTGATCGCACCCTCCCTTCCAAGATGGCAGTGAATACTTTGCCTGGTATACTAATCAATGAGATACCTCGATAGTTGTTGCAATCCTTCCTGTTCCCTTGCTTATAGATAGGTGCAATTACTGCTTTTGTCCAATCTGAAGGTACCCTACCAACACTCCATGCTAATTTTACTACTCTGTGAAGCCATTTCATCCCTGCCTTCCCACTATACTTCACCATTTCACATCTAATTTAATCTATTCCTGCTGCTTTATGACAATGGAGTTTCTGTACCATACTTTCCACTTCCTCAAGCATAATTTCACCAACATCATTTTCCTTCTCCCCATGAGCTTGGCTGTTTGCAACACCACCAGGATGATTTCCTTTTACATTGAGAAGATGTTCAAAATATTCCCTATACCTCTCCAGTGATTCCCTGGGATCTATTATGAGTTCACCTGAATTATTCAAAACACTGTTCATTTCCTTTTTCCCTCCCTTCCTAAGATTCTTTATTACTGTCCAGAAAGGTTTCCCTGCTGCTTGACCTAGCCTTTCCAGGTTGTTACCAAAATCTTCCCACGACTTCTTTTTGGATTCAGCAACTATATGTTTCGCTCTGTTTCTTTCAACTACGTACAAATCCCTGTCTGCCTAGGTCCTTGTTTGGAGCCATTTCGGATAAGCCTTCTTTTTACGTTTACAAGCTGCTCTCACTTCATCATTCCACCAAGATGTTCGTCTTTTCCCATCTTTACACACAGTTGTTCCTAGGCATTCCCTTGCTGTTTCTACTACAGCATCCCTGTATGCCACCCATTCACTTTCTATATCCTGAACCTGCTTACTATCTACTGTTTGAAACTTCTCACTAATCATATCCATGTACTTCTGTCTAATTTCCTCGTTCTGGTTATTTTCTACCCTTAATCGTTTGCAGACAGATTTCACTTTCTCTACCCTAGGCCTAGAGATACTTAGTTCACTACAGATCAGATAGTGGTCTGTATCATCGAAAAATCTGCGGAAAACTCATACATTCCTGACAGATTTCCTGAATTCGAAGTCTGTTAAGATATAGTCTATTATGGATCTGGTACCCCTAGCCTCCCATGTGTAGCGGTGAATAGCCTTATGGTTGAAGAATGTATTTGTAACAGCTAAACCCATACTAACACAGAAGTCTAGCAAACGCTTCCCATTCCCATTAGCTTCCATATCTTCCCCACATTTACCAATCACCCTTTCATATCCTTCAGTTCTATTCCCAACTCTCGCATTGAAATTGCCCATTAGTACTATTCTATCCTTGCTGTTGACCCTGACCACGATGTCACTCAATGCTTCATAAAACTCGTCAACTTCATCCTCATCTGCACCCTCACATGGTGAATACACGGACACAATTCTTGTCCTAATTCCTCCAACTGACAAATCTACCCACATCATTCGCTCTTTTACGTGCCTAACAGAAACTATGTTGCGTGCAATGGTATTCTTGAATCCTGATAAAGAGCCCTACCCCAGACTCTGCCCTTCCCTTTCTAACACCCGTCAAGTACGCTTTATAATCTCCTATCTCTTCCTCGTTATCTCCCCTTACCCAAATATCACTTACTCCTAGCACATCCAAATGCCTCCTCTTTGCTGACTCAGCCAGTTCTACTTTCTTTCTTCCATAAACCCCATTAATATTGATAGCTCCCCATCGAATTCCATTTCGTTCACCAAGTTGTTTCCAAGGAGTCCCTCGCCTGTCAAATGCGAGTGGGACTCCATTACTCCCATAGGTCCGAGGCTTGCTTAAAATGCTCTGAGCTCGGTAAATTCGAGAAGCAGGATGCTACCCTACTTGCACATAGTCCAAGTGAGGATCTCTGCACTAACGGGTTATGGACCACCGGTGAATTGTATAGTCCTAGCCGCCTGAGCACAAGGAGGGCCATGACTCAGAATATGTCCGAGATGCTCACTCCCATTCCATAGCAACTGGTATCCCGATTCTCGGGACCACTTACTAGGCCACTCAGCCGTTGCCCATGGTTCATGAACTAGGACGTGACTACAGTAACCTACAAACATGAACCATTTAATTATTTTAATCTTTTTAAATTAGTTTTGTTTTAAGCATGGTTTTTTGAGAAGAAGAAAGTTCTATGTAATTTTACCTAAGCCATATTATGTAGCTGAAGATGTTCCTAGGGAATGAAAAATGCTCTACAAATAATTAATTTGCTTAAAGCAAATATATAGTATCAAACAGGTGGAAGTTTACTTTTATTGATTGAATGTATAGGAATGTTGGTACAGATGTTCGTAATATCAAGGGAATGCATAGTATGATGTGTTTTTAATTTAAGTTTCTTTGTGATATTACTAAATTCTGCGGAGTTTTTAGCAGAAGTTCTGTTAGAAAAAGCATAATAATTGGCCAAATGTTTTTGTATGAACTGAGAAATATTTCTTCTCTCCTATTAGCTTTATTCTCATGCACTAGTTGTATGTGTATGTCTTATTTCTTGTACATCAAGGTGAAGATGATCTTAACACAGGTTGAAACATGTCCTTGGATGTAATGTTTAGATAGGCCATTTAATTTGAGCAATAACATTTTCTTCTTCTTTTTTATGACCACATAGGATCACTTTAGTCAGTCCGCCGTTCAGGTCTCCTTGAAGGGATTGTTCGGGCTTTGCGGTCTTCCCAGTACTTCTTCAGACGCTCTGATCTTTGTGCCCTTTCCTCAGTTAAAAATATGCGTGTTGTTGGTTTGTTTTGTGTAAAGGTAAAGCAGATGTTTGTATTCAATTTTATCTTATTTGTGGTGTCTTCTGTTTTAAGGCCTATTTCCTTCAGATCCTCTCTTACTTCTCTGATCCATTTACATTCTGTTGTGGTATTTTTTGAGATGAGATTGTGTTGTACTAGTTGTTTCAGAAGTCTCGAATCCTGCATCCTCATGATATGTCCAAAGAATCCCAGTCTCCTCTTAAGCATAGTATCTGTAATGGGTTCTAGCTCTTTGTACACGACTTTGTTAGGTATTAACTGCCACTGTCCATCCTTCTGGTATTTTTTATTGATGCAGGTTCTTCCAATCCTCCTTTCAATTTTCTGAAGTCTGTCAGTCTTTGATTGTTTATTCAGGTGAAAAAGTGTTTCTGCTGCATATGTAGCTTCCGGTTTTATAACTGTGTTGTAGTGTTTTATTTTTTCATTTATTGATAGACATTTCTTTTTGTAGATATCCCATGTTAATTTTTGTGCTTCAGCTAATCTATTTGTTCTTGTTTGGATTGAGATTTTTTAATTTAGGTTATGTGTTATTATTTCTCCAAGATATTTAAATTGAGTTACTATTTTGATTTTATTACCATTTATGGTAACTTCTTTTAGTTGTGTTGGTTTTTGGGGCATAATTTCTGTTTTTTCAAATGATATTTTGAGGCCAATTTTATTTGCAATGTTTTGAAGTTCTGATATCTGGGTATTTGCTTCTTTTATGTCCACTGCTAGTAATGCTAAATCGTCAGCGAAACCCAGGCAATTTGTTTTGATTTTTTGGCCAATCTTTATTTTGGGGGGACATTTCCTAAACCATTCCCTCATTACCATTTCTAGAGCACAATTAAATAATAGTGGTGAGAGCCCATCTTCCTGCCGTAGTCCAGTTTTAATTTCAAATGTCTCTGATGTTTCACCCCTAAACTTCACTTTTGATTTGGTGTTAGTGAGAGTCAATTTTATCATGTTTATTAATTTGGGGTGTAGTTCAAGGTGTCATAAAATTTTGAACAGAGATTCTCTATGGATACAATCATAAGCTTTCTTGAAATCTACAAATGTTATCAGCATATCTCTGTTTCTTCTCCTGTTATAGTCCATTATCAACTTAAGACTCATGATCTGATCAGGACAGCTCCTCCAGGGTCTGAAACCTCCTTGATATTCTCCTAGTTCTTTCTCAAGTTGTAAACTTATCCTATTAAGGATGATTATTGAAAATATTTTGTATGTTATATCTAGCAGCGAGATTCCCCTGTAGTTATTAGGGTCGGTTTTGTCTCCTTTTTTGTGCAGTGGGTGAATGAGGGCTGTTGTCCAGTGTTCTGGTAGTTCTTCTTTAATCCAGATAGAGACAAGTTGTTGATGGAGGGCAACTTTTGCTGATGTTCCTGCATATTTCCATATTTCCGCAAAGGTCTGATCTTCTCCTGGCGCTTTGTAGTTTTTTAAATTTATTCAGAGCTTGGTAGAATTCCTTTATTGTGGGGGGATTGATGTTCTTTGGTGGTGTTTTATCGGGGTGTTGGTGTCCAAATGAAGGAGTTCTGTAGGTTCCTTACAATTTAAAAGCTTGTTGAAATATTTAGCATGAATTTCTGCATTGTCTTTATTGTTATGAGCCAGCTTACCATTTTCATCCTTCCTCAGTAGGGTCGGGAGTTCATATTTTTGGAGCTGCTTTCTGAAGGTTTTGTAGTAGTCCCTTGATTGAGTTTTAATGAATTGTTCTTCAGTTAACTGCAGTGTGTCCTTATGAAGTTGTCTTTTTATTCTTCTTAAGACTTGGGTAGTTTCTTTTCTCTGTTTTACTAGATTTTGATAGGATATTTCTGGTTTTTGGGACTGATGTAATAGCCATGCCTGATGTCTTTTCACCACTGTTTCATCAAATTCACTGTTCCACCATTGGTGTTTTTTACGTCGTCTAATTGGAGCCAGGTCTTCTGCAATTTGTTTAAGGTTGTGTACTAAGTCTTCAAGTTTATCTGTGATTTTAATTTTTTCAGTTGCTTTCTGGTAGTTTTTGTTGTTGATTAGCTGGGTAGGATCTATTTTTCTTTTAGTTTTAAGGGTTTGCTTTTGCTGTCTCCTCTGGGGAGTGAGTTCAATTTTAATTTTAACTATGTAGTGATCTGCACCTGTGTCTATTCCTTGGAGGACTTTGACGTTATAGATCTCTTTTCGGTGGTATTTGTCTATGCAGATGTGATCTAGTTGCCATTCTCCTTTAGTGTAGTCAGGGTGTTTCCTTGTTTTGAGTTTTTGAGCTTTCCTCTTAAAAAACATGTAGATTTTGAGATTAAGTTAAGGTTTCTACACAGGTCAACTAGTCTCTCTCCATTTTCATTTGTTTTCTTGTGTGCTGGCCATTTTCCGAGGATGTCACGGTATTTTCTTTCTCTGCCTAGTTGAGTGTTGAAGTCGCCTAATAATAATTTTACATGGTGTTTGGGGATGTTATCTATGGTCTGGCCCAATAGGTCCCAAAATTCTTCTGTTTCCTCATGGTCTTTTGAGGAGTTGTTTTATTGTATTGAAAAGGTGGATAATATATATGAAAATTCTTATTAAGAATTTTTGTATGTATTTTAGTCAATATGGAACCGAAGATGAAATTTACTACATGTAGCAGTTTTCACTATGGTCATTGCTGATGGTGCCATTCATCCACTCAAGATACACCGTTACCACTGTGTACTGTTCACATATATTGCTGTTTCCAATGTGCTGGCCTGAATGTTAATGATTCATCCCTGTTTGCAACTGATTTAAGTCACTTTCCTTGTGGTATATACCTGCTTCATGAGCACACATCACAGAGCATACATTATGAGCACCATGCAGATGGCCCTTCTAGCAGCATTATGAAATAATGTGATTCAACTGCGTATGTGTTCACAGGAGGCTGAGTTGTGTCTAGTTGAATACATATCAGTAGAAAGGTGCAAAGTGCCCAATTTAAAAATCATATTTTTTTCCTAGAAAGGTGCAAAGGGTCATACCATTGAAGTGTGGTCCAATGAAGACTGTAAAAGGTTCTTAAGACTACCAAAATATGGTAGTAATTTAAATCCTCAAGCTCTCATGAAAAGTGCAGTGTGTCCTTCATTTCTTTTGATTGGTGTTCCTTTTCCTGGTAGCAAATGGGTTTTTTGTATGTATAGAGCAATGGTTTGTTATTAGTAGGCATACTTTCCTTTGCTTGAAGTTCTGATTTTGCTCATTTGTATGGAAGGAAAGTAGTTGCAAAGCATGATTTGTTTCCGGTGATCTCCATGGAATAGTGGAAGAAGCCAGTTCAAAATAGTTTGCATGAGTGGGGCAAATTTCTTTAATGTAGAACCCGTGGCAAATAAGATTGTCAGTAGAAGAACGTGCGTGTGTGTGTGTGTGTATGTGTGTGTGTGGTTTTTTAAAAATTGTTTTTATTTTAAAACCCTGCTTTTTGAAAGTGAGAACGACCTCATATTTAACATTTTCAGATTGTGGCTTTGTTTTCTTAATAAACCGTCTAAGTACTTTCTGGCACATTGCTCAGTAGACATTGTACTGTAATTAGTGGCATAACTATAGAGCAATTCCTTACGTGACTAACTGACATTTACAATACTCTTCAGCGACAAAATGTCTATATAAACATTGTGGTGGGTGTAAATTGAAAATTCTAATAACATGATAGAATGAAGGAAAACTGGACAAGTACAATAATATATAGAACAGGCTTAAAAATAAAAATTATACTAAATACTTGGTTCCAAAGTTTCCATGACTGACTGACATAGATGTCAACTCTCTGTTAGCTTCAACAGGTTTCCATGTATATTTCTCTGAGAGTTTATTCCGATTACTGTTTTCCAAAGTATTGTTTGAAGAGGAAGGTTTAAAGTATTCCTTCAGGGAAACAACATACCTGAAACTCAGTTTATAAGGATGTTATAGGAAAAATGTTGTGTGTGACTGACTGAACTCATTATGTGACTGACTGACATCTCTGAAATTATGCATTTCATACTGAGTGACTAGTGGTAAGGTAATATTGACAGTCAGACGAGTATAATGCTGTGTTTTATTTGTAGGTTGTAATTTACGTTGAAGAAAACAAAATTACTTGTAAATATCAAGGTATGGAAAATGTACTTTCCTTGGTGTATTTCTCAGCGCGTTCTACATCACAAGATTTGAAGTAAGATATGGGCTATTGTAAAATGGTTTTCCGGTGTGTCCTTCTGTAATAAGACATTTTAAACTATATATAAACATAATTCTTTAACAAACAAAAAAAGGTAATATCAATTTTACAATTTATGCCTCAGTATGACATTTTTGTGGAATCATTCTGTATAAAAAATAAAGCAATCAAAAGACTAGCAATAACTGATAACAAAATCAGTAATCTTATCCATAAACAAACTAAGGCAAACAACAACTACAATGGCAAACATTTTGAATTCTACCCAGGATTTGTTTGCAGATCAAGAACACCTTCTCAAATAAAGAAACAAAGAAAAATGTTTCAGATTTAATTGCCGAGAACATTGCAAGGAAAACATCATAAAACAACTTATCACTGGTGCAGAAATTGCCCTCGACAACATGGCCACACACCATAAACGCATGATGAGAAACATAGCAACAAACGAAGCACTACACATAATCGAAGTAGAAAACTCAGCAAATCAACCCGTTTTCAAAACCCAAAGCTCCATACTAAAAACCATTAAAAACAAAATAAAAAATTATAATCTAACAGTCACAAAAGCAGATAACAGGAATACAACAGTTTATGACAAAAAAAAAAAAAAAGATGAATACACACATACAAAAAAACCTAATGAATTCATTAACAGCAGTGGAATACAAGAGATAAAACGCTATCCAACCAATAAGTTTTGAAACAATATAAAATAAGTGATCAGAAAAAACCAACAGATTTCTTCCTCACCAAACGAGTGGGGAGAACTTACCACAAATCCCAAGATCCTTCCCCAAGATTTATAAACATGTCCCACTATAAAATAAGTGATCAGAAAAAACCCAACAGATTTCTTCCTCACCAAAGGGGAAAAAGAAAAAACTTACCACAAATCCCAAGATCCTTCCCCAAGATTTATAAATATGCCCCATCAGACAGTAGTAAATTTAAGAATTGTACCAAACTACTCATTCAAAAACAGAGGTAAGGTTATCCACCTGTTCAATACTACTTATTACCGGTTTCGGCACTATATAATGCCATCATCAGCCCAAGATTTAAGCAAGCAAGGACACTTAATAAAATACATATATATGTACATAGATAGCTAGCAATGATAGTCGCGTTACATCATAAAACATTTGACCACGTAATATCTCTAAAGACATATTAAAATTCTGAAATTCTGGAATTCTAGATTTAAGATTTTTTTGTATGTACAATTCAGTATATTCTTATCACCCAGTAATGTTAATTAATGATTTCTATGTATAGAGCTACAATAGCTGCCAAGTTATGTAAGATCTTCTTTTTTCTTTTTTACCATCTATATAGTTAAATGACAGTTATTCTGTTGCTCTTGAACACCATATAGAGTCCTTGAGAACGTTCTATCGTGTAAGATTGAATCCTATATACATACAAAAAACTCTTATCTTAAATGTAGAATTCCAGAATTTCAGAATTTTAATATGTTTTTAGAGATATTACGTGGTCAAATGTTTTATGATATAACGTGACTATCATTGCTAGCTATCTATGTACATATATATGTATTTTATTAAGTGTCCTTGCTTGCTTAAATCTTGGGCTGATGGTGGCATTATATAGTGCCGAAACCAATAATAAAAAAAGAAAGTAGTATTGAACAGGTGGATAACCTTACCTCTGTTTTTGAATGTAAATCTTTTTTCAATACGGACCATTATGAAGTTTTTTACGTTAAACCAAACTACTCAACAAAATGCTAAAAAATCAAATAAAAAAATACCAATCAAAAATGGCCAGTAGATTAAAAACACACTAGAAATAATGAAAGAAGTAACTAATCTGGAAATAACAGAAAGCATAAGAATGATATCTTGTGACATCACCGACATGGATACTAACATACCAATACAAGAATTGGTTAAAATTATAGAAAAAATGTCTCAAAGAAAACAATTTACCACAAGACACAAAAGAAATAATCAACCTGTTAAGCATGCATTATTGAGCAAGTGGCTGTTCAGTTTGGGTCACATAGCTAACCGCTTGCATTTGGGAGATGGTGGGTTCGAACCCCACTGTCGGCAGCCCTGAAGGTGGTTTTTTGTTGATTCCCATTTACACACAAGGCAAATGCTGGGGGAGCTGTACCTTAATTAAGGCCACGGTTGCTTCCTAGTTAGCTCTTTCTATCTATCATCGATGATGATGATAATGATGATGCTTTTTGTTTAAAGGGGCCTAACATCTAGGTCATCGGCCCCTGGTGATATAAAATGAGACAAAATGTAATGACAATTTAAAAGTCCAAAACTCATCAACTGACCAGAATTCAAAACGTGATGATGAAGAATGAATGAATGGATGGATGGATGAATGAATCATCATCATCATTTTACAGTTCCAGTTTCCCGGGTACTGTTGGCGGGCCTCTTCCCTGCTGTCTTGTTGAAATACGTTCTGTTGTTAATGACCAGTTCAACCATTGGATCCAGCTCACAATATTGAAAATTGAAAATAATTCCAAAATTAATCCACTGACTAGAATTCAAAAAACAAGACTTCAAACAATGATTATGAACTTAAAACAAGACTTTTTTTTTTTTTTTTTTTTTTTTACAAGTTGCTTTACGTTGCACCAACACAGATAGGTCTTATGGCGACGATGGTACAGGAAAGAGCTAGGAGTAGGAAGGGAGCAGCTGAGGCCTTAATTAAGGTACAGCCCCAGCATTTGCCTGGTGTAAAAATGGGAAACACGGAAAACCATCTTCAGGGCTGCCGACAGTGGAGTTCGAACCCACTATCTCCCGAATATGGATACTGGCCGCACCTAAGCGACTGCAGCTATCGAGCTTGGTAAGACTTATCTGTCTCGGTGTGATGTAAAGCAACTTGTGGAAAAAAATAAAAAATAAATTAAGGTCGAGAAAGACATTTGTTAGTTGCAAGAATAAATTAAGGTCGAGAAAGACATTTGTTAGTTGCAAGAATGGGAAAACATGGAAGGCTATCTACTGGGCAGCCAAGGATGGGGCTCACACTACCATCTCTTAAATGCGAGCTTGCAGCTACTGCATAATCAACTTGCTCGGTATCTTTAGTCTAGGACTGGGACAGATGCCTTGGAACTTGAAAAATTACATACTTTTTCCCGTTCGTGATCATAGCTACCTACTAAACGACCAGGACTTTTCACTTATTTCTGCTCAACGCAGGAAGACTACCATCGCCGAACTTCCTGAAGACTGGGATGAAGGGATTCTGAAGGCCCGAACGTGTCCATCTCCATTTGGTTTTGAGATATTCACCCACCATGATTTCAAGGATTTAAAAAAAGACTAACAGTTTGTTTTGTAAAAAACCAAAGCCAGCATTCAGGCTTCAGTGTGTTCGATCTATGCGGTGTGACTTCAAACATAAAGCTAATATTTGCGACAAATGTACCGTGGTACTTGGAGCCATCACAGCATCACAGATACAAAGTTCAAAACTCCTGACACAATCAACTAACCAGGAGCTTATCCATCCCCTCTTTCAGTGAAACCTGCGAAGGCTAAGGACATATTAAAACTTGCCGAATACCTCGTAAATCCTGCAGGCAAAGAGTACTACTCAAGCCTCTCTGGCACAGCTGCATCAGTGGATATACCTACAACGAGTTGTAACTATGAAACAGACAATGACAATAGTGATGGATGTGAAGACTAATGTTTTGCCTTGTCATTGTATGCTGTATATCACATTTCCCTCATCTTTATTTAATAAATAACCATTTATATTGTACCAGGAAAAATGTCTGTCTTTGAGGCGCTGACACTAGCTTGAAGAGCATGGATTATTTCTGAGGGTGTGGCATGAAAACATTGGAGTTGGTACAGAGAGGGGTATTAGTTCATTGAACTTAGATTTTTTTAATAATCTGATTTTATTGTTCACTAGCTGATGTACCCGTGCTTCGCTACGGGATTCTCAGAAAGACTGACTTGGTGGTTTTACTAACTGAATTCAACATAGGTCTTTACAAAAACGTCAGTAGGAATGTAGGGATTGAAAGCAATGTTATCATATAAAATATTCGATCAAATGATCACATTTAACAAATAGTACTACGGTGCCGATCTAAGAGTCCCAAGTTCCAGAGCTGGAATAACCAGGTCGCAGACTGCCGTGAACACTCCTCTGTCATTATTCTGTTAAATATGCACACTACCCATTCCAGTCAGTGCCTCAGAGTAGGGATTGAATAGCTCGAATGCTATGATGAACCAGTGTGTTACGTACCAGATATATCATAAAATGTATGAACCGGACGAATGGCATGCTAGAGAAGAAATTTATCTTACTCCCCAGCTACTTCCCGCCAATATACAGGCAGGCTGTTACAGTCGGTAAGACCAGGCGAGTTGCCTGTGTGGTTAGGGGCGCGCAGCTGTGAGCTTGCATCCGGGAGATAGTGGATTCGAACCCCACTGCCGGCAACCCTGAAGATGGTATTCCGTGGTTTCCCATTTTCACACCAGTCACACCAGGCTGTACCTTAAAGCCAAGGCCGCTTCCTTCACACCACACTATTCATTTCCTATCCCATCGTCGCCACAAGACCTACCTGTGTCGGTGCGACGTCAAGCAAATTAAAAAAACCTCGGTACGCTGCAGTATTCCTATCTATCGGGGATGAGAGGAAAGAGAAGACAAAAAGCACATCACAACAAACAATGGTCAATGTAATGTTATTGCTGATAAAGTTTATGTGCTTTCTATATTGCAGGCCTTCACATTAGTTTTCTTTAGACTCTGTGATATTAGGTTGTCTTACAAAATTATTTATATCGTAGACTGTAGTTCCTTATTCTCAGAATTTACATACCGATTTTCACTAAATTCTGTTGACCCATTTTCTCGTGCCTCGGAGGTGATATGGACTTGGTAAAAAAAAATCCAAATTCATGAATACAGTAGAGTCTCGCTCATCCGACCTTCGCTTATCCGACATTCCGTGTTATCCGACACTGGTAGACTTAATTTGAACTTTTGGTGGAGACTAAATTCAGGCACACCCGCTGTGGAGGGTGTGACCGTGGGACAAGCACTGGCCTGACCGCTGGCGGTAGGACAGTTTTTTTTCTTCTCAAGGACAGGTGCAGTGAGTCTTTAGTCATTGTTCATTGTAGTATTGGTTGGGTGCGGATGTTCTAGTTTTCATATCCTCTGTGAGTATAGCGAGTAAATGGAAGAAAGTGATTGTTTCTATGGAAGACAAGTTGAGTGCATTAAAGAGACTGGGCAAAGGGGAAATTCTTCAAAATGTGGCTTTAGATTATAGTGTTGGGTGTGTTACAGTGGGAGACTGGAAAAAACAGAGGGAAGAAATTGAAAAGTGGTGCTCTACCAGAGCAGAGAAAAAATGAAAAATTTGAGTACGAAAAAGTAAGTGAAGCACCATTTCTTTGGTTATCTCAACACCGGGAAAAGGGCCTGCCAATATCTGGCCCCATTCTGCAGGAAAAGGCTGTGTATTTCCAGAAGGAGTTTAATGAAGGGGACCCTAATTTTCCTGCCAGTGCTGGGTGGCTTGATCGGTGGAAAAAACGGTACGGCATTAGGCAGCTTAATATCTGTGGAGAAAAGTTTCTTTTCGTAATACAACTGGAATGTTTTTGTTCAGTACTGCATGTACTGTACAATTGAATTGATAATTCAATACACAGAGTACCGTAAAACATGTCATTGTTTTAGTACTAGAGTATAGCCTTCCTGTTTGTATCAGTTCATTTTCAAAGTTATTCTGTATTATCCGACATTTTCGGTGATCCGACGTACTCCAGGTCCCGTTTAGGTCGGATAATCGAGACTCTACTGTATCTCTGATTATATGCGGTACGGTAACGATGTATAAGACATAAGTGATCGGAAATTTAATAACTTCTTACATAACTACTACTAACTTACGACATAACTAAAGTTATGTTAGTTATCTAGTATTGATCGATACGACCACTAATAACATAAATAACTTATTTGAGAATTACATTTCAGGCCTTCCCCTAAACTACCATTTCACTCAACGTGCATAAAATAATTTGTAGCCTAGATTGCAGTGGTTCATCACCCAACATTACATACCGATTTTCATTAAATTCTCTTCAGCAGTTTTCTATTGATGCATGTACAGACAGACAGACAGACAGACAGACAGACAGACAGACAGACAGACAGACAGACAGACATTACAGAAAAGTAAAAAATGCATTTCCTTGTTACTGTGGACATGACAGAAACAGAAATATCATCCATTTCAAATTCTCAGCAATGCACAGGCAAAATACTTATTTTATATATAGATTACATTTCAGTCCCTCCCCTGAACTACCATTTCACTTAGTGTAATAACATTATTGATAGCCTAGATTAAAGGGACCTATTCCCCGACTTTGCATACCAATTTTCGTGAAGATACGACCACTAATAAAATAAATATTTGACAATTAAATTTTAGGCCTTCCCCTAAACTACCATTTTTCTCAGCGTCTATAGCCTATATTGTAGCGAATTATTTGCCATCTTTGTCTAGTGATTTTCATTAATACACGACCACTAATAACATAAATATTTGAGAATAAAATTTCAGGCCTTCCCCTAAACTACCATTTCAGTCAGCGTGATTAAAATAATTTATAGCCTAGATTGTAGCGGTTCATCACCCGACTTTACATTCCGATTTTCATTACATTCTCTTCAGCCGTTTTCTCGTGATGCGTGTACATACAGACAGGTAGACAGACAGACAGATAGACAGACAGACAGAAATTACGGAAAAGTAAAAAATGCATTTTCTTGTTACTGTGGACATGACCGATACAGAAATACCATTCTTTTCAAATTTTGAGCAATGTACAGACAAAACTCTTATTTTATATATATAGATTGAAGACAAATTAATATCACCTTCATACAAGTTGTGTTGAAGCATCGTAGCAGGCTGGAATCTCTGGACTCTGGGATGGTTGCTGGGCACGGCCTGGACAGGAACCACGCCCGTCCTGGATGTGAAGTTCTTGACGTTCTGGAATTTCTCGAAGTTCTGGAATTTACATACTATTTACAAAATATTTGTTTAATGTTAACCTAGTCAATACTTACAATACCACATTTTGTGGTTAAATAATTATAAAAAATAGAAAGATCATGAAATGTTTCGCCCTTTTAATGGGCATCATCAGCACAATGGATAACCTTAAAACAAATAAATACAATTAAGACTGTTTACAATTATTGTAAAATATTGTAAAATTATTGTACAATAATTGTAATTATTTGTTTTAAGGTTATCCATTGTGCTGATGATGGCCATTAAAAGGGCGAAACATGTTCACGATCTTTCTGTTTTTTATAATTATTTAACCAC
Organism: Anabrus simplex; assembly: GCF_040414725.1. Lineage (NCBI taxonomy): Eukaryota > Metazoa > Arthropoda > Insecta > Orthoptera > Tettigoniidae > Anabrus > Anabrus simplex. Next base: position 181,292,648 of record NC_090266.1, read on the forward strand.
AAAATGTGGTATTGTAAGTATTGACTAGGTTAACGATAAACAAATATTTTGTAAATTGTATGTAATCACTGTCGTCAATACGGACCAAAAATGAGGTTAATGACTTGTAATAAGTTCTGGAATTTCTCGAAGTTCTCGAGGATTTGAGAGTTCTCGATTCTCCAGGTGCACACGTTCTGGGGTTCGATCTCCCACGACAATGTTGATGAAAGGTGAGGCGTGATTCACATACAAGTTCCCCGTACGGCATTCAAGTTGCTTGTAGCACTGTTAAATAGATTGACCTTTAAATTATTGCGTTCACTCATTGCAAATGAAATATGGCAAGTGTTACTAAAATCTTGATTCAAACACCTTGCTGAATCGTAAATGTTGATAAATTGTCACTTGAAAATAAGACGATTGAACTGAATATCTGACCTTGTGTTTGAAGTTAGTCGAATTAATACTTGAGAAAATAATGTGTAATTTATAATGTCAAGTTCATGACATGAGCTTGTTAACACTGGCATGGCAGACTGGAATGTTCTATTGGGTCACTAATCATCGTCATCACAGTTCTTAATTCACTGATCTCATCAGTTTATGATTAGAGCACAGTATTAAGCACAAGATGCACAGTTTATGCAAGTTCAGGACACATTGGCACGTTTGTAATAAATTAAGTAAATTAAATGGTACTCGGAAATGTCCTATTCCGTCGATAAACAAAATTAAGTGATCATTAAAGTGAAACTGCACTTGGGAAGAGTCTAACACTGTCCACGAAAAATGATTACGAAGCATAAATTGTAAGTTCAATTATGACACTGAAAAGTTCTATGTTCCCTCAGAACATCACGAGAGGAAAACACAAACTCAGATATGGCATGGGTACTGTATGTTTTCACAGTCTGTCCCGATGACACAAGTTTGAACACAAATCCAGATGTGGCACTCGAAAAATATTTCATGTTTCCACAATCTGTTATGAAACATAAGTTTGAACGTAATACTCTGAAATACTCTAAGTTTCCACAGTTTGTCATGAAATACAAGTTCAATGAGGTATTTAGAAAATTGTACCATTCACAAGAAAAGTTTTATGTTTCCACAGCTTGTCGCAAAACACAAGTCCAAATTAGACACTTGGAAAATTTCTATGTTCCCAAAGTCTGTTTACGAAAATACAAGTTCAAAATACGAGTTCAAATGTAGTACTTGTAAAAGTTACGACACTCACGAGAGAAATTCTAAGTTACTTCAGTTAGTCAGTGAAACACAAGTTCTAACATGGCACTTGAAGAAAATCAAAGTTCCAACTCCGCTGGAACCGAACACTCGCAATGCAAAGACTCGTCCGACCATAGGTTTGGTCCGCACTCGTAGCGCTCCACCCGTCACCCATGTCGCAGAGATGGTGGAATAACATACACTGACTCTGTAGGTAAACTCTTTCAAGATTAAAATTATTGTGTCCACCTTTTCAGTACAAATATATATTCTTAGTGGTTAAATTCTACATGAATGAAACACACCAGTGTGTGCACATGTGCACATGGGCCGGGACATTACCATATATGGTCACGGTTGGCCATGTAAAGCTCACCCGAACTGCCTACGTCACGGCTGAGTACGTCAGTGAGTTCAGCAGGCTGCCTATCTTCCACCTCGCGCAAAGTTCAACACACATACTTCGAACACACCAGTGCGTTTCATTCATGCAGAATTTAACCACTAAAAATATATACAGTATTTGTATTGAAAAGGTGGATACAATGATTTTAACCTTGAAAGAGTTTACTTATTGTATCTTCAATACGAAACAAAATGAGATTAGTTACTTGTAACTGACCCTGTAGTCCGGATCGCCCTCCTTTTATACCAGATTGTGGTGAAGCATCTAGAACATGGGTATTATCCACCCCTATAACTCCTAAAATACACGGCAGATTTTCCTATGAATTTGTTAGGTTGCGTCTATTATGATGGCCTCCACGATGGCAGTGTCAAAATAACAACATTTTAACGCTGAATGGACTTTTGCACATGGGCCGGGACATTACCATATATGGTCACGCTTGGCCGTATAGAGCTCACCCGAAGTGCCTATGTCACGGCTGAGTACGTCAGCGAGTTCGGCAGGCTGCCTATCTTCCACCTCGCGCGAAGTTCAACACACATACTTCGAACTTCTTTCCCGTAGCAGCGTTATCCTCTCAGGATAAAGAAAATTCGATCAGGATTTTCTTTATGCTTCTCTTTCGAATGGTTCATGTTTGTGGGTTACTGTAGTCACGTCCTAGTTCATGAACCATGGGCAACAGCTGAGCGGCCTAGTAAGTGGTCCTGAGAGTCGGGATACCAGTTGCTATGGAATGGGAGTGGGCATCTCAGACATATTCTGAGTCGTGGCCCTCCTTGTGCTCAGGCGGCTAGGACTATACAATTCACCGGTGGTCCATAACCCGTTACAGGAGAGATCCTCACTTGGACTATGTGCAAGTAGGGCAGCATCCTGCTTCATGAATTTACCGAGCTCAGAACACTTTAAGCAAGCCTCGGACCTATGGGAGTAATGGAGTCCCACTCCCATTTGACAGGCGAGGGACTCCTTTGAAACAACTTGGCGAACGAAATGGAATTCGATGGGGAGCTATCAATATTAATGGGGCTTATGAAAGAAAGAAGGTAGAACTGGCTGAGTCAGCAAAGAGGATGCATCTGGATGTGCTAGGAGTAAGTGATATTCGGGTAAGGGGAGATAATGAGGAAGAGGTGGGAGATTATAAAGTGTACTTGACGGGTGTTAGAAAGGGAAGGGCAGAGTCTGGGGTAGGGCTCTTTATCAGGAATACCATTGCACGCAACATAGTTTCTGTTAGGCACGTAAATGAGTGAATGATGTGGGTAGATTTGTCAGTTGGAGGAATTAGGACAAGAATTGTGTCCGTGTATTCACCATGTGAGGGTGCAGATGAGGATGAAGTTGACAAGTTTTATGAAGCATTGAGTGCCATCGTGGTCAGGGTCAACAGCAAGGATAGAATAGTGCTAATGGGCGATTTCAATGCGAGAGTTGGGAATAGAACTGAAGGATACGAAAGGGTGATTTCTAAATGTGGGGAAGATATGGAAGCTAATGGGAATGGAAAGCGTTTCCTGGACTTCTGTGCTAGTATGGGTTTAGCTGTTACGAATACATTCTTCAAGCATAAGGCTATTCACCGCTACACATGGGAGGCTAGGGGTACCAGATCCATAATAGACTATATCTTAACAGACTTTGAATTCAGGAAATCTGTTAGGAACGTACAAGTTTTTCGCGGATTTTTCGATGATACAGACCACTATTTGATCTGTAGTGAACTAAGTATCTCTAGGCCTAGGGTAGAGAAAGTAAAATCTGTCTGCAAACGAATAAGGGTATAAAATCTCCAGGACAAGGAAATTAGACAGAAGTACATGGATATGATTAGTGAGAAGTTTCGAACAGTAGACAGTAAGCAGGTTCAGGATATAGAAAGTGAATGGGTGGCATCCAGGGATGCTGTAGTAGAAACAGCAAGGGAATGCCTAGGAACAACTGTGTGTAAAGATGGGAAAAGGCGAACATCTTGGTGGAATGATGAAGTGAGAGCAGCTTGTAAACGTAAAAAGAAGGCTTATCAGAAATGGCTCCAAACAAGGGCCGAGGCAGATAGGGATTGGTACGTAGATGAAAGAAACAGAGCGAAACAAATAGTTGCTGAATCCAAAAAGAAGTCATGGGAAGATTTTGGTAATAACCTGGAAAGGCTAGGTCAAGCAGCAGGGAAACCTTTCTGGATAGTAATAAAGAATCTTAGGAAGGGAGGGAAAAAGGAAAGGAACAGTGTTTTGAGTAAGTCAGGTGAACTCATAATAGATCCCAGGGAATCACTGGAGAGGTGGAGGGAATATTTTGAACATCTTCTCAGTGTAAAAGGAAATCATCCTGGTGGTGTTGCAAACAGCCAAGCTGATGGGGAGGAGGAAAATGAGTTTGGTGAAATTATGCTTGAGGAAATGGAAAGGATAGTAAATAAACTCCATTGTCATAAGGCAGCAGGAATAGATGAAATTAGACCTGAAATGGTGAAGTATAGTGGGAAGGCAGGGATGAAATGGCTTCATAGAGTAGTAAAATTAGCGTGGAGTGTTGGTAAGGTACCTTCAGATTGGACAAAAGCAGTAATTGCATCTATCTATAAGCAAGGGAACAGGAAGGATTGCAACAACTATCGAGGTATCTCATTGATTAGTATACCAGGCAAAGTATTCACTGGCACCTTGGAAGGGAGGGTGCGATCAGTCGTTGAGAGGAAGCTGGATGAAAACCAGTGTGGTTTCAGACCACAGAGAGGCTGTCAGGATCAGATTTTCAGTATGCGCCAGGTAATTGAAAAATGCTACGAGAGAAATAGGCAGTTGTGTTTATGTTTCGTAGATCTAGAGAAAGCATATGACAGGGTACCGAGGGAAAAGATGTTCGCTATACTGGGAGACTGTGGAATTAAAGGTAGATTATTAAAATCAATCAAAGGTATTTATGTTGACAAGTGGGCTTCAGTGAGAATTGATGGTAGAATGAGTTCTTGGTTCATGGTACTTACAGGGGTTAGACAAGGCTGTAATCTTTCACCTTTGCTGTTCATAGTTTACCTGGATCATCTGCTGAAAGGTATAGAATGGCAGGGAGGGATTCAGTTAGGTGGAAATGTAGTAAGCAGTTTGGCCTATGCTGACGACTTGGTCTTAATTGCAGACTGTGCCGAAAGCCTTCAGTCTAATATCTTGGAACTTGAAAATAGGAGCAATGAGTATGGTATGAAAATTAGCCTCTCGAAGACTAAATTGTTGTCAGTAGGTAAGAAATTCAACAGAATTTAATGTCAGATTGGTGATACAAAGCTAGAACAGGTCAATAATTTCAAGTATTTAGGTTGTGTGTTCTCTCAGGATGGTAATATAGTAAGTGAGATTGAATCAAGGTGTAGTAAAGCTAATGCAGTGAGCTCGCAGCTGCGATCAACAGTATTCTGTAAGAAGGAAGTCAGCTCCCAGACGAAACTATCTTTACATCGGTATGTTTTCAGACCAACTTTGCTTTACGGGAGCGAAAGCTGGGTGGACTCAGGATACCTTATTCATAAGTTAGAAGTAACAGACATGAAAGTAGCAAGAATGATTGCTGGTACAAACAGGTGGGAACAATGGCAGGAAGATACTCGGAATGAGGAGATAAAGGCTAATTTAGGAATGAACTCGATGGATGAAGCTGTACGCATAAACCGGCTTCGGTGGTGGGGTCATGTGAGGCGAATGGAGGAGGATAGGTTACCTAGGAGAATAATGGACTCTGTTATGGAGGGTAAGAGAAGTAGAGGGAGACCAAGAAAACGATGGTTAGACTCAGTTTCTAATGATTTAAAGATAAGAGGTATAGAACTAAATGAGGCCACAACACTAGTTGCAAATCGAGGATTGTGGCGACGTTTAGTAAATTCTCAGAGGCTTGCAGACTGAACGCTGAAAGTCATAACAGTCTATAATGATAATGTATGTATGTATGTATGTATGTATGTATGTATGTATGTTCTCTTTCGAGTTATAAGGTGGATGCATTATATATTCCCTCGATCGTTCCATTTGTTTGATATGAGTCCTTATTACTGCTCTGCATCTTCCTACTATAGGATAGGGACGTTTCTTGTATGTGGAAGTATCCTTAACATCCAGATGATATCTAAAATTTGGATCTCTCCGGGCTTATCATTGAACACGCCTGGATAAATTTTGGAGATTTCCTCAACTGAATCTGCAACGTCTTTGTTGGCCACTGGGTCTTCAGTTACACTGACTATGGAGCTGATATAGCCTGGTCCGTCGTCATACATCTCTTCTATAATAGGCACATCTTCGACGGGTCCTACTTCATTGGGATCACCCTCTTCATTTTCGACTGGCGCAGCATAGCTATTCCCACCATCGAAGTCTTCTTGTGGGGTATCTATCCCTTGTATTCGACCATCATCTCCTTCGATCAGCCGTAATTCTACAGGGTCAACATTATAAAACGAAATGACGTTTGCAGTATAAAAAATTAGATGTATGGCTTTTCAGGCGTTTGCTCTATTAACCAGCATTTCGTCTTAGGCCTGACACTAGACTCGTCAGAGTGGGATGTGTCAGACCCTACCCACTTATGCTGGGGTGTATGCAGGTGAACTTATCAGAAGCCTCTTATGTGGCATAGTCTGATAACTGCATACGGGAGATAAAACTCCACACTGGAATTAATGCCCGCCTAGCAATTCCAAATGGTAATTCTAAATTCCCATGGAGAGAATTAGATATTTTTCCACCAATAGAGCATATCAAAAATCAGATCAAAAATTAGATGTATGGCTTTTCAGGCATTTGCTCTATTAACCAGCATTTCGTCTTAGGCCTGACACTAGACTCGTCAGAGTGGGATGTGTCAGACCCTACCCACTTATGCTGGGGTGTATGCAGGTGAACTTATCAGAAGCCTCTTATGTGGCACAGTCTGATAACTGCATACGGGAGATAAAACTCCACAATGGAATTAATGCCCGCCTAGCAATTCCAAATGGTAATTCTAAATTCCCATGGAGGGAATTAGATATTTTTCCACCAATAGAGCATATCAAAAATCAGATCAAAAATTAGATGTATGGCTTTTCAGGCGTTTGCTCTATTAACCAGCATTTCGTCTTAGGCCTGACAGTAGACTCGTCAGAGTGGGATGTGTCAGACCCTACCCACTTATGCTGGGGTGTATGCAGGTGAACTTATCAGAAGCCTCTTATGTGGCACAGTCTGATAACTGCATACGGGAGATAAAACTCCCAATGGAATTAATGCCCGCCTAGCAATTCCAAATGGTAATTCTAAATTCCCATGGAGGGAATTAGATATTTTTCCACCAATAGAGCATATCAAAAATCAGATCAAAAATTAGATGTATGGCTTTTCAGGCATTTGCTCTATTAACCAGCATTTCGTCTTAGGCCTGACAGTAGACTCGTCAGAGTGGGATGTGTCAGACCCTACCCACTTATGCTGGGGTGTATGCAGGTGAACTTATCAGAAGCCTCTTATGTGGCACAGTCTGATAACTGCATACGGGAGATAAAACTCCACAATGGAATTAATGCCCGCCTAGCAATTCCAAATGGTAATTCTAAATTCCCATGGAGGGAATTAGATATTTTTCCACCAATTGAGCATATCAAAAATCAGATCAAAAATTAGATGTATGGAATTTCAGGCGTTTGCTCTATTAACCAGCATTTCGTCTTAGGCCTGACAGTAGACTCGTCAGAGTGGGATGTGTCAGACCCTACCCACTTATGCTGGGGTGTATGCAGGTGAACTTATCAGAAGCCTCTTATGTGGCACAGTCTGATAACTGCATACGGGAGATAAAACTCCCAATGGAATTAATGCCCGCCTAGCAATTCCAAATGGTAATTCTAAATTCCCATGGAGGGAATTAGATATTTTTCCACCAATAGAGCATATAAAAAATCAGATCAAAAATTAGATGTATGGCTTTTAGGCGTTTGCTCTATTAACCAGCATTTCGTCTTAGGCCTGACACTAGACTCGTCAAGAGTGGGATGTGTCAGACCCTACCCACTTATGCTGGGGTGTATGCAGGTGAACTTATCAGAAGCCTCTTATGTGGCACAGTCTGATAACTGCATACGGGAGATAAAACTCCACAATGGAATTAATGCCCGCCTAGCAATTCCAAATGGTAATTCTAAATTCCCATGGAGCGAATTAGATATTTTTCCACCAATAGAGCATATCAAAAATCAGATCAAAAATTAGATGTATGGCTTTTCAGGCGTTTGCTCTATTAACCAGCATTTCGTCTTAGGCCTGACAGTAGACTCGTCAGAGTGGGATGTGTCAGACCCTACCCACTTATGCTGGGGTGTATGCAGGTGAACTTATCAGAAGCCTCTTATGTGGCTCAGTGTTGAGTAGAAATTCCCTAGTGGTGTATTCCTCCTGCCCTGAGAATTTAGCAGGCTTTTCATCCGCCATTCGGATAATAGTAGTAATATTCGTGTTCTCATTAGTCTTTAGTAAACTTGATGAAAATAAGGGAATATCTTTTAGTTCTAAATTAGAGACCTTACTACCAAGAGTTTCTATCTGTCCTTGTAGTTCTGTTTTAACATCCTCCACCTGTTGTTTAATAGTTCCTTCTACCACCTTAACTACTTCTTGAAGGTCCCTTTTTAGCTCGGATACATCTTGGCATATACGCGTGACCTGAGTATGCGTAGTATCTAGTTGAGATGAAAACATTTTATCAAACTCTCCCCGTTTACTCTTTATAAGACTGACTTCGTTATTTACTCTCTGAATGTCAGTTTTAAGCATGTTTCTAAGATTCTCCTGAATGGAGGCTATCTTAACCAGGGCTAAGGATAATTGTGAGTGTGATTCTTGAAATTGAGTCCTTAAGTCTTCTACCTCTTTAGTAATTTCCTGAGATTGGAAGAATAGCTTTGATGTCATCTTTGAGAAGGGCTACAACTTGGGTTTTAATATCTTCTTTCATGACCTCCATGTTATTTTTCACTTGGTCATTTATTTGGGAAATTTTTGCATCTACCCTAGCGTTGGACTCTTTAAATTTTTGTTCAATGCGAGCACCAGCCTACAAATTCTACAAATTTCTTGTCTACTTCGGCATTAATCTGAACTACGGATTCCGTAAGTTGACGTTCAAGGTTAGAACTAGACTCATTAAATCGATGTTCAAGATTAGAACTAGACTCATTAAGTTGTTCTCTCAAAGACCGTTCAAGATTAGAACTAGACTCGTTAAGTTGATGTTCAAGATTAGAACTAGACTCATTAAGTTGGGCACTGGTCTCAACGATCCTAAATTCGAGATTAGAACTGGATTCATTAAGTTGGTGTTCTAAGTTTTCAGTTCACAGAGACTTACAATAATTGAAAATCTTCCACCTTTTCGATACTTTTTATTTGCTTTTTAGCAGATTATTAATTATAAACAGTACATGTTTCATTCTCACTTGAGAACATTTTCAGCTGTCGTTAAGCTTAGGTGAATCGCTAAGTTTCTGAATACATCATTTTCAGGTACATTGTTCCTCTTAACCCTTTCCGGCCCTTAGCGCCCGAAAGCGCCCAACTGTTCATTTAGCCTTCCGGTCCTTAGCGCCCGAAAGCGCCCGGCTGCATTATCTGCATTCGTCTGCGATCTGTGCGATAGTTTTTTTATTTTTCTCATCAGTGAAGTGTTTATAAGGCATTTATGAACATGCAGTGCAATCTACAAGTCTCAGGGAATAAAGGAAGAGAGATAATCTGTCTTGACGTTGCCTAGGCAACGGTCTTGAACTTCCGCGAGCGCGGGTCAACTGTTTCGTTCGTAAACATGGCGGGATTGAATATCGCGTATATTGAAAGTGAGCTGAATATGGGCGAAAAAAGTGACACAGAATCCTTGAGTAGAGGTGCAGGTGAATTTTTAATGAGTGAATAATGTATCAACGAAGATAAATTTAGTGATAAGAGTTATATGAATTAAAACGAATATCGATAAATCGGACCTGATGGCGATGCCACGGCAGTTCAGGTAACACAAATATTACGTTCCGTTACTCCGAATGATTAAATGGATGATGTTGAACCTGCGGATAATTCGGGAAGAGTATTAGGGGAAAGCGATTGTTTTTTACGTATGTTATGAGGAGAAAACTATTCAGTGACATAGCCTATTGCGCATATAACAATGCAGCCTTCAAACAGTCGCATTCTGGTAAGGTAAAAACAGAATGGGAAGACCCTTGCCCAGTTGAAATAAAATCTTATATACATGGGCATCATTCCACTTCCAAAATCACGTGATTATTAGTTTTGAGGGATTCAGACAACATGGGAACGTGACAAATGCAGACTGTCTCTGTGTCGAGTATCACGAGGAGGGGGGGGGGTGAAAAACACGTTATGACTCAATAAACAGAGAAATGGATGTGATGGTATATTTTCTAATGTTATTGAAAATTTGAATTCATTGTGAGCAATAGTTTTTACTGTATTTAACTTTTTCTGAAACAATACGGTCTGTTTCAGTTTTTGCTAAATAATAGGTTGAAATCTGGGGATAAGCGGAGTGAAAATGCGGGTGGGAAATGGTTAAAGACTATTTGAATATAAATTAAAATTAAAATGATGTTAAAACAATGTGGGGGTTAATGGATTGATGAAATGAGACAGGATGAATACATAGTTAGCCTGCTTAACAACTATATCTATTCATTGGAATAGTTGTTAAAAGTTTCAACTCTTACACTAAAAATATCTGTTTGTCTTCCAGTTAAAAAGTTTTTTTTTTTTTTAAATGATTGACTTCTTGACACTGTTCTAATTATTGTTGAACGTTCATTTCTTTCACTCCTGCCAGGTAGGCTGTTATTTATTTTGAGCTTGCTTAATGTGCCCTGAATCGAGTCTAATGCGGAACTATGAAGCTGATTGCTGGTCACATTTTGAGAAGGGAGCTTCGTCTCAGTTTCTTACTGTTGTTAAACTCCAATTCTACCGTGACCCTGGAGGGGCAACGTTTGAAGCTGCTTTACTTTTAACAACTATTCCAATGAATAGATATAGTTTTTAAGCAGGCTAACTATGTATTCACCTGTCTCATTTCATCAACCTATTAACCCCCACATTGTTTTAACATCCTTTTAATTTTAATTTACATTCAAATAGTCTTTTAAGAGGAACAATGTACCTGAAAATAATGTATTCAGAAACTTAGCGATTCACCTAAGCTTAACAACAGCTGAAGATGTTCTCAAGTGAGAACGAAACATGTACTGTTTATAATTAATAATTTGCTAAAAAGCAAATAAAAAGTATCAAAATGGTGGAAGATTTTCAATTATTGTAAGTCTCTGTGATTTGAATTTGATGCAGAAAATGAAGCTGATTACTTGCAAAAGTTTTCAGTTGCCACTTTCATACTGAGCCTAAGAGCTTCAATTGCTGCCATAATCTCCTTCATTTTATTAAAGTAAATAATGCTAGTACCAAGTACAGAAATAATGATGATTGAAACACTTCACAAAATTAAAGATTTTTCAGAACTTGCACTCAGTCAGAAGTTCGAAAAGTTCTTAAGTCCTAGTGCCAGTGATCAACTTAAATTATTTAAACCAAGTCTTTTGAAGTTAATGCAAATCACTCCTACTAAGTCGAACTGTTTTACTTCTTAAATTACACACTTATATTTCAGTTAAGTTGGTGTCCACTCAAATTTGTAAACACTCCTATTCTGATTGAATCTGGTCACCTTAGCTTGGGCTGTATGTTAGTCTCTTATGTTAAACTCCAATGGAATCAAGCCCTTGAAGCTTGGGCACCATGTATTCTACCTCCTCTCTGTACCAGGAAAAATGTCTGTCTTTGAAGCGCTGACACTAGCTTGAAGAGCATGGACTATTTCTGAGGGTGTGGCATGAAAACATTGGAGTTGGTACAGAGAGGGGTATTAGTTCATTGAACTTAGATTTTTTTAATAATCTGATTTTATTGTTCATTGAAGACAAATTAATATCACCTTCATACAAGTTGTGTTGAAGCATCGTAGCAGGCTGGAATCTCCGGACTCTGGGATGGTTGCTGGGCACGGCCTGGACAGGAACCACGCCCATCCTGGATGTGAAGTTCTTGACGTTCTGGAATTTATAATACCAATATAATGGTCCGTTATTGGACATTATAAATTTTCCAGCCAACTCATTCTTGGTTGCCTGCGTTTCGCCCTCGTGTGCTAAGTTAGGCTCGTCAGTTGGGACTTAGCACACCACCCAAGACGCACTGCTAGTGCATACCGTGGAGGCCACTGCATAGGCTATTTGAAGCCACCAGCAGTGCCAATGCACTATGAGAGCTATGTCTCATTTCCAAAAATAGATGCCTGCCTGGCCATCAAATGATTTAGATGTTGATTCCCATAGGGAACCTAAAATATTTAAATTCACTCATTCGGGACAAATATTTTAGGTTCCCTGTGGGAATCAACATCTACATCATGTTCTGGAATTTCTCGAAGTTCTCGAGGATTTGAGAGTTCTTGATTCTCCAGGTGCACACGTTCCGGGGTTCGATCTCCCACGACAATGTTGATGAAAGGTGAGGCGTGATTCACATACAAGTTCCCCGTACGGCATTCAAGTTGCTTGTAGCACTGTTAAATAGATTGACCTTTAAATTATTGCGTTCACTCATTGCAAATGAAATATGGCAAGTGTTACTAAAATCTTGATTCAAACACCTCGCTGAATCGTAAATGTTGATAAATTGTCACTTGAAAATAAGACGATTGAACTGAATATCTGACCTTGTGTTTGAAGTTAGTCGAATTAATACTTGAGAAAATAATGTGTAATTTATAATGTCAAGTTCATGACATGAGCTTGTTAACACTGGCATGGCAGACTGGAATGTTCTATTGGGTCACTAATCATCGTCATCACAGTTCTTAATTCACTGATCTCATCAGTTTATGATTAGAGCACAATATTAAGCACAAGATGCACAGTTTATGCAAGTTCAGGACACATTGGCACGTTTGTAATAAATTAAGTAAATTAAATGGTACTCGGAAATGTCCTATTCCGAAGATAAACAAAATTAAGTGATCATTAAAGTGAAACTGCACTTGGAAAGAGTCTAACACTGTCCACGAAAAATGATTACGAAGCATAAATTGTAAGTTCAATTATGACACTGAAAAGTTCTATGTTCCCTCGGAACATCACGAGAGGAAAACACAAACTCAGATATGGCATGGGTACTCTATGTTTTCACAGTCTGTCATGATGACACAAGTTTGAACACAAGTCCAGATGCGGCACTCGAAAAATATTTCATGTTTCCACAATCTGTTATGAAACATAAGTTCGAACGTAATACTCTGAAATACTCTGAAATACTCTAAGTTTACACAGTTTGTCATGAAATACAAGTTCAATGTGGTACTTAGAAAATTGTAACATTCACAAGAGAAGTTTTATGATTCCACAGCTTGTCGCAAAACACAAGTCCAAATTAGACACTTGGAAAATTTCTGTTTCCAAAGTATGTTTACGAAAATACAAGTTCAAAATACGAGTTCAAATGTAGTACTTGTAAAAGTTACGACACTCGCGAGAGAAATTCTAAGTTCCTTCAGTTAGTCACTGAAGCACAAGTCCTAACATGGCACTTGAAGAAAATCAAAGTTCCAACTCCGCTGGAACCGAACACTCGCAATGCAAAGACTCGTCCGACCATAGATTTGGTCCGCACTCGTAGCGCTCCACCTGTCACCCGTGTCGCAGAGACGGTGGAGTAACATACACTGACCTTGTAGTCCGGATCGCCCTCCTTTTATACCAGATGGTGGCGAAGCATCTAGAACATGGGTATTATCCATCCCTATAACTCCTAAAATACCTGGCGGATTTTCCTAAGAATTTGACAGGTTGCGTCTAATACGATGGCCTCCACGATGGCAATGTCAAAATAACAACATTTTAACGCTAAATAGACTTTTGCACATGGGCCGGGACATTACCATATATGGTCACGCTTGGCCGTGTAGAGCTCACCCGAAGTGCCTACGTCACGGCTGAGTACGTCAGCGAGTTCGGTGGGCTGCATATCTTCCGCCTCGTGCGAAGTTCAACGCACATACTTCGAACTTCTTTCCCGTAGCGGCGTTCCCGGTACAATATTTATATGGTATATAAATATAATATTATTAGGTATTATCTTAGTGTTGTTGTATTGAATTCTGCAAAAACCCCACTAGTCCAATCCATTTTCCTTCTTCGCGCCCAGAGACTATAATTTGGTATCACAAAATGAGTTCTGATAACATCGCTGATGCCTACAGAGTATTTAGACAAAACCAAAAAAAATTAGCTATTTATGGGACAAAGATACGTGGTTTTTCTTGTTTTCCCACAATTGTGATTCTCTGACTAGTGGGTTTTTGCCGGCAACCCTTCAATTCAATTTAAACAAAAGTTCATTTAGCTTCTGGTCACACAAGTAACAGAGTACAGACGACCAGATACTTTCAACGCCTCAAAATGGTGCCCGGTAATGACGACGTAGTGTTTTATCCTCCGAGTAAATTAATCGTAAAATGTGATGAAAAGTGCAGAAAATGTCAAAGATTAGTGAAAAATGGAATGTTATGTGATCGATGGTGGCATTATAAGAGCGGAAATTGCCCTAGAGACGTAAAAACTAATGAAAATGTTGACTGGATTTGTGAGCAGTGTGTTCGGAATGTTGTAGTTGGCGACAGCATTGACGATGAAGCACCAAAAATAAACGATGAGGAATACAAAAGTGCATTAGAAATCATAAACATTCTATAAAAGGACAATGAGTCTCTTAAAGTAGAAAATCAAGAATTAAATGAAAGACTGTGATCGCTAGAATTCGGGACTGACCATTCTTCGAGTGATATACCGGTACCAGTAACAAACTCGAGCACGTGGTGTCAAGTAGTTCATGTTTGGCCGGCTAAGAAGAAATCTACAGCTGAATTTCCAGAAATAAACATCAGAAATAGGTTTTATGCCCTAAATAATTTAATTCTGGAAGAAAGTGATCGCACACGTTAAACCAAATTGTCGCGAACCGCTGCCGTTGCCGTGCCAAAGTTAAAAATTAGGCCTAGATTTCAGAATCGAGACCCAGCTAGGCTTAAATCGGCAAAGGTAGCTGTGTTTGGTGATTGCCAAGGAAGAGGAATTGCTGGAGTGATAAACGACGAGTATATAGCAGCAACCGGAGAAATATATCCAGGAGCTTCTATCAGCAATGTCCTGGAAAATGTAGAAGAAGCAACTAGGAACTTCAGGAGCGGCGATGCAGTGCTTATGATTGGTGGTATGAACGACGTAGCTCACGACACTAGGTCGAAGACGGTAGAGAAGGAAATAAACAATTAAACACCGTAACCAGAATAAATTGGACAGGGGTCACACCAAATGTGCCAATCTTTTAAAGATTTAGAATAAATTTACACAACGAACAATTAAATAGGGGTCGTACTTCAAACTAAGTGAAATACTGAACAAATTCGACCATAGTTTGCATAAATTCTTCTAGCGGACAATAAGAATGATCTTAAAAAATGAAGGACAACACATACTCAAGACAAGTGAACTGTGCATTGAGTGAAACTCAGCTGAAACTAATGAAGAACGAATGTAGTGCCATAGAAGGAAGTTTAGGAAGTTTTTAGTTTAGAAATAGTTTTTTAATTTGTACATCTAATTTTTAACCCTCCCTCACCATTAAGTGTTCTTTACCAAAAATTTTAATTATCAAATGTTTTTATATTCTTTCACCTAAGCTGTAAGAGAAGCAGCTGATGATGATTGCCAAGCAATTGAAACATGTACTGCAGTTTTTTTAATGACATAATTTAACCTAAGGTTAAATAATAAAAGTATTGATCAGGTGGAAAAGTTTTTATTTAATTCTTATTTGATTACAATATCGATACGGAATGAAGTGGATAATATGTAATAGTAGCTCACGACGACGCCAAGAATGTAAGGTCCAACTTAAATATACATTAGGGAAGCTGACTCACACTAACATATTTGTAGTTAACGTGCCCCACAGGTATGATTTGAGTAGAGACTCGTGTGTGAACATTGAAGTGGACAAAGACAATACAGATATTGTTAACATTTGTAAACATTTTCGAGAGACACTGTTACACAAAACGTGGCCTCCATCTAAACAGTTCAGCTAAACGGAAGATTGCTAATATTGCTCTCGATTTTATTAATCGTAAGATATTGTAACAGTAAGTTTATGTTATATCGGCTAGCTGTGCATGAGACTTGACGCAGGGTGTGTCTGATCTCTATCTGAATCATTACAGAAGAGAGGGTAGCAAGAAATAAGTATAATGGAATTTCTAATTAGTTGAAGAGTTTATTCATGAAATAATGTTCAAAGTTCAACATCACCTCACTACAGTGGTTACAGTAAGCGTCTCTCCTTCGGCAGGGCTGGAACTGGTACACTGCAGATTCGCAATGTTCATTTACAGCTGCACCATCTTCCGAGCAGGACTAGAATATCTCGAATTTCTGGGATGTCTTGAATTTCTAGAAGATCACGTTGATTTAGGAGCACTTGTAGAACTGGGAACGACACTGCGCTAGTGAACAAACTCGTAAGATATTCAATCAATCAATCAATCAATCAATCAATACTGATCTGCATTTAGGGCAGTCGCCCAGGTGGCAGATTACCTATTTGTTGTTTTCCTAGCCTTTTCCTAAATGATTTCAAAGAAATTGGAAATTTATTGAACATCTCCCTTGGTAAGTTATTCCAGTCCCTCACTCCCCTTCCTATAAATGATTATTTGCCCCAGTTTGTCCTCTTGAATTCCAACTTTATCTTCATATTGTGATCATTCCTACTTTTATAAACGCCATTCAAACTTATTCGTCTACTAATGTCATTCCACGCCATCTCTCCGCTGACAGCTCGGAACATACCACTTAGTCGAGCAGCTCTTCTTCTTTCTCTCAATTCTTCCCAACCCAAACATTGCAACATTTTTGTAACGCTACTCT
This sequence comes from Anabrus simplex, assembly GCF_040414725.1. NCBI lineage: Eukaryota > Metazoa > Arthropoda > Insecta > Orthoptera > Tettigoniidae > Anabrus > Anabrus simplex. Next base: position 181,309,333 of record NC_090266.1, read on the forward strand.
TTTGTCGGAAATCACCCAGAACAAATCGAGCTGCTTTTCTTTGGATTTTTTCCAGTTCTTGAATCAGGTAATCCTGGTGAGGGTCCCATACACTGGAACCATACTCTAGTTGGGGTCTTACCAGAGACTTATATGCACTCTCCTTTACATCCTTACTACAACCCCTAAACACCCTCATAACCATGTGCAGAGATCGGTACCCTTTATTTACAATCCCATTTATGTGATTACCCCAATGAAGATCTTTCCTTATATTAACACCTAGATACTTACAATGATCCCCAAAAGGAACTTTCACCCCATCAACGCAGTAATTAAAACTGAGAGGACTTTTCCTATTTGTGAAACTCACAACCTGACTTTTAACCCCGTTTATCAACATACCATTGCCTGCTGTCCATCTCACAACATTTTCGAGGTCACATTGCAGTTGCTCACAATCTTGTAACTTATTTATCATTCTACAGAGAAAAACATCATCCGCAAAAAGCCTTACCTCCGATTCCACTCCTTTACTCATATCATTTACATATATAAGAAAACATAAAGGTCCGATAATACTGCTTTGAGCACTTCCCCTCTTAATTATTACAGGGTCAGATAAAGCTTCACCTACTCTAATTCTCTGAGATCTATTTTCTAGAAATATACCAACCCATTCAGTCACTCTTTTGTCTAGTCCAATTGCACTCATTTTTGCCAGTAGTCTCCCATGATCCACCCTATCAAATGCTTTGGACAGGTCAATCGTGATACAGTCCATTTGACCTCCAGAATCCAAGATATCTGCTATATCTTGCTGGAATCCTACAAGTTGAGCTTCAGTGGAATAACCTTTCCTAAAACCGAATTGCCTTCTATCGAACCAGTTATTAATTTCACAAACCTGTCTGATATAATCAGGAGGAATGCCTTCCCAAAGCTTACATACAATGCATGTCAAACTTACTGGCCTGTAATTTTCAGCTTTGTGTCTATCACCCTTTCCTTTATACACAGGGGAAACTATAGCAACTCTCCATTCATCTGGTATAGCTCCTCTGACCAAACAATAATCAAATAAGTACTTCAGATATGGTACTATATCCCAACCCATTGTCTTTAGTATATCCCCAGAAATCTGATCAATTCCAGTCGCTTTTCTAGTTTTCAACTTTTGTATCTTATTGTAAATATCATTGTTATCATATGTAAATTTTATTACGTCTTTGGCCTTAGTCTCCTCCTCTATCTCGACATTATCCTTGTAACCAACAATCTTTACATACTGCTGACTGAATACGTTTGCTTTTTGAAGATCCTCACATACACACTCCCCTTGTTCATTAATTATTCCTGGAATGTCCTTCTTGGAACCTGTTTGTGCCTTAAAATACCTATACATACCCTTCCATTTTTCACTAAAATTCGTATGACTGCCAATTATGCTTGCCATCATGTTATCCTTAGCTGCCTTCTTTGCTATCCAGTCTGCACCTCCTTCTTAGTCTCTTTATTTCTCTATTATAATAAGGTGGGTCTTTATGATTCCTTACCACCCTTAATGGTACAAACGTGTTTTCGCATTCCTCAACAATTTCTTTAAACTCATCCCAGAGTCTGTTTACATTTTTATTTACTGTTTTCCACCGATCATAGTTACTTTTTAGAAACTGCCTCATGCCTGCTTTATCAGCCATATGGTACTGCCTAACAGTCCTACTTTTAAGACCTTCCTTTCTATCACATTTATTTTTAACTACCACAAAAACAGCTTCATGATCACTAATACCATCTATTACTTCAGTTTCCCTATAGAGCTCATCTGGTTTTATCAGCACGACATCCAGGATATTTTTCCCTCTGGTTGGTTCCATCACTTTCTGAATCAGCTGTCCTTCCCATATTAACTTATTTGCCATTTGTTGGTCATGCTTCCTGTCGTTTGCATTTCCTTCCCAATTGACATCTGGCAAATTCAGATCTCCCGCTACAATCATATTTCTTTCCATGTCGTTTCCCACATAGCTGACTATCCTATCAAATAATTCCGAATCCACGTCAGTGCTACCCTTTCCCGATCTGTACACTCCAAATATATCAAGTTGCCTATTATCTTTAGAAATGAGCCTTACACCTAGAATTTCATGTGTCTCATCTTTACCTTTTTCGTAGCTTACAAATTCTTCTTTCACCAGAATGAACACTCCCCCTCCCACCCTTCCTATCCTGTCTCTACGATACACACTCCAGTGCCGTGAGCAAATTTCTGCATCCATTATATCATTTCTCAGCCATAATTCAACTCCTATTACAATATCTGGTAAATATATATCTATTAAATTACTTAATTCTATTCCTTTCCTTACAATACTTCTACAGTTCAACACTAACAATTTTATGTCATCCCTACTTGATTTCCAGTTCCCTGTTCCCTTATCGTCGCTCCCTAGGCTATCCCGTTTCCCTGAATATACCTCCCTATTACCCTTCCAAACAAATTTCCTAACTTATACGTACCACTGCGGTTTAAATGAAGGCCATCGGAGCGCAGATCCCTATCTCCTACCCACCCATTAGGATCTAGACATTTCACTCCCAGTTTCCCACATACCCACTCCATAGTCTCATTTAAATCCCCAATCACCCTCCAGTCAGTATCCCTTCTACACAGTATTCCACTAATAACAATCTCCGCTTTCTTAAACTTCACCCGTGCTGCATTTACCAGATCCCACACATCTCCAACTATGTTGGTACTTATATCAGCTTGCCTTACGTTGTTGGTACCAACATGAAACACTACCACCTTCTCCTTCCTCTCCTCCCTCTCTTCTACTTTCCTCAACATCTGCCTCAACCTAATTCCTGGATAACACTCTACCCTGGTACCCTTTCCTCCACACACTTTCCCCACGTGTCTAACGATGGAATCCCCCATGACCAGAGCCTCAACCCTACCCACCTCATTTGATCCCCTCCCCTCCTGGTCAGCCCTATCTTTCCTGATAACTGCAGAAGCTACTTCCTCCTCCCTTTTCTCCTTCCCATGACCCTGTTCCACCTGTCTTTTCCTATCCTCTACTCTACATTTCCCTTTCCTACCTTTTCCCTTCCTCCTACTTCCACACATCTCAGCAACAGTTCCCTGTCCCTCATCTTCCCTCTGTTGTTCTACCTGGAGTGACTCGTACCGATTTTGCACAGACACCTGTCCTGAATTCTGATCCTGAATAGAGCTCTTAGCCTGCAATCTCCTTCCCCTTAGAACATTAGACCACCTGTCTTCTACAACTCCTCCCTTTCCTTCCCCTCCCTCTTGTACACCTACTGTAACCTGTACGTTGTTTGAGGGAGTCCTATCTTCCTTCCTGTCTCCTGTGAGAATCCTAATTATCTCCCTCAAACTTTCCAACTCCTCCCTCATACCCCTCAATGCCTCACCACACCCATAGTAACTACACTCGCGCTCCGTAGCCATTCTTTCCGGGGCGGGGGAAATGAAATTAAAAATAAAATAACTTATTTGCAAAAAAATAAATGAACGGAGGGATATATTGTCTGGGATAGTACACAACAATAAGGTAATTAATATACGACTACACTACAATACTACTTATTTGTGCTCTATTTTTTTATCCTACAACCCCTGACAGGATAAAAACTGCTGTTAATTACTGAATATCGAAAGTAATAGCCTACACAAGAACTACACAATTCCAAACTGCAATTAAGCCTATTCTATTTACAACAACAGTATATTAGTAAGAGTTTCTACGGTTACCTCTACTACACCAGTACTACACAAATATTTTACAATAATAAAATAATCACACTAAATTCTAATAGGATATTACTCGTATACTACTGTACTACTATACTACTGATCGAAGCGTTGCAGGGTTAGAGTTCCGTAACACGGACTTGAACTTTCGTTGAGGTCAAACTGGAGACTCACATTACGGCGGCGAAGTATGACGAAGAAAGTTATTATTATTATCACTGACGATTCCGAACAGTTCACAGGTAACTATAAAGTCTGATTGAACTTGACGATTATGATGTAATGTCATTGACGTCAAAGTTAACACAGTCAATAAAAAATGAAATTGAACTCGTAATGTTAATTGAGATTGAATCTGTAAGATATCAGCCAAGGATGAAAATAAGCATGTCACTTTATCACAGTCAAATATGAGTAATGTGGGCTGAATAATAACAAAAAGAAAAGAAAGTATTTCACTTATGATCACCTTCAGGTTCACACAGTTCAATTACTAAAGAATATTATTCTGTGAATTTAGTTCCATTCACTATTAAATAATGTTGAAACAAAATATTGCTTGTTCTAGAACTGTCCTAATAATTAGTAAATGTCTTACGTACGTTGATTACATCTGTTCATTTAATCACAGACTGGAGACTAAGTTCTATCAAGACTCTGAACACTTGAAAAAAATCTAGGTTTGTTGGCACTGTTAGACTCAGTTAATTATGTCAGTAACTTGGTAAAGTAAGCGTACTGTTCGTAAAAATACTCTATCACCTTGGTAAATTCAAATACTAAATTATGTACAGTTTGACATTTCACTGTCAGAAAAGTTCTAACACTTGTTAAATGTAAAGGCTGAATTATGTACAAGTCAATATTTCACAAACAGAACATTTTTATCACTTTTAGAATTAAATTACTGAGTCAAGAAAATGTACAGTTTGCTGTTTCACTGTCATACAAAGTCTATCATCTCACGAAATTCAAACATCAAATTATGCTCAAGTGCTTGGTAAAGTAGAATTGTACTCATGAGAGAAAATATAAATTTGAACCACACTGTTCACATAAATAGTTAATCACTCGAAATGTACACGTCTTGTAGTAGAACTTCTATTGTCGCACGCAACACGATGTAAAAATATTCGAAGTCTGATCGAAGCGTTGCAGGGTTAGAGTTCCGTAACGCGGACTTGAACTTTCGTTGAGGTCAAACTGGAGACTCACATTACGGCGGCGAAGTATGACCATCAGCCGACCGACCGGCCTCGACTGTGGCACAAAGTACACTGGTTTCACAACTGAAATGCCTGCCCTTTTTATATGGGATCTCTGAGGATTGAAGCTATTTTATCTTATTTAATTATCTTCCTTAATATTTGATATATTTCTTCTAAATTCGGCAATAATGATCATAAAAAATTGGGTGACACGGTGATGTAGTTCATTTTGCCGTACAGTATCCAATCAAGAGATACTGACGATAGAAGGTATCGAATTTTCCATCGGCTGACGCAGTCTGGCCTTGACCGTGTTCCTCAGGTCATGACGTCACAGCTCCACCTCGTTCTCAGCTGTCATGCTTGTAGGTTGCGGATATGATTGCTTGGCGCGGAATATAACTTTATACATTGGGGACTCTATCTCGGACCATCATTCCTGGTACAATATGTACTTTGAAAAATGCTACTCCCTTAGGTTATAATATCCACCAGGAAGACTAGTAGAAAGAGCCAGCTGTTCTTCAAGCTGGCTCAGTCAACTAGAAAATGTTATGAATTTTAAGAGACCATGTAAACCAAAACTAGCATCTGTGACCGAATCACATCAGTCACCAAAATCAAGCCATTATCAAAGATAGTTTAGTTATTGTATTGCTATTTGCTTTACGTCACACCGACACAGATAGGTCTTACGGCGATGATGGGATAGGAAAGGCCTAGGAATTGGAAGGAAGCGGCCGTGGCCTTAATTAAGGCACAGCCCCGCAATTTGCCTGGTGTGAAAATGGGAAATTACGGAAAACCATCTTCAGGGCTGCCGACAGTGGAGCTCGAACCCTCTATCTCCCAATTACTGGATACTGGCCACACTAAAGCGACTGCAGCTATCGAGCTCGGTAACCAAACTCAGGTATGTTATTCTCCTATTTATAAAATACCAGTACATAAAACATCAGATCAGAAATCTCCACCAGTAATGAGTGATGCAAAAAGTAGTTGCCGAGAGGTAAATGGCATCCAAAAGAAGGATAGCAAGGGTAAATCTCAATTTATTGCAAGTGAATATCCAATGCATTAGAAATAAGTTGTTAGAATTAGAACACTTTTGCCAAACCGAGAAAGTTGATGTGATTTGTGTATCGGAGCATTGGCTTTCTGAAAATCAAATAGAATATTTTGTGCCCTGTGGATATACTGTTACAGATATATTTTATTGGAATTTAAGAAAAAAATGGGGAAGCTGGGATTTTAGTTAGAGAGTGTTTTAAATTTGTAAGGATTGATTTAAGTCAATATTGTGTGGAACTAGAGGGAGAATTTAGTTGTGTGAAGCTGGTTGATCAGAATTTGATAATTGTTAGTTTGTATAGATCTCCAAATGCTGATGCTTATGTATTTCTTAAGAATTTTGAATTAGTAGTGAAAAAAATTTTGAAGTTTAAGGCCAAAGTTGCTGTTTGTGGGGATTTTAACATAGAAATGGCTTACTCAGATGGGTAAATTTCTAGAAATTTTCTGAATTTACTAAGAACTCTAAATTTAACTTGCACCAACAAGCTATCTACACGTAATAATGCATGCTTGGATAATATTATTGTAAATTTTTCGAGAGATTTTGTATAAACTTAGACTTGTTGGTGGGGGTTTTGCAGATCATGACCCCTTGCTTATATCCTTATATCTTAATCAGCCTGACATAATTTACAATGACGAACCTGTTCTGATGTCAGTAAAAAGTCAGGGTGATGATTATATTAACGTATTTATTGAAAATCTGAAACAAATTAACTGGGGCTTTGTATTTGAATTTCAAATGCGATAAAATTATATTGAAACTGTATTTGGAAACTTTTTAGATAAATTGGTTGAATTGTGGCATTTATGTTCACTACTGGTAAAAATTAGTCGTAATGGTAAACTTAAAAGCAAGAAGTTGAACTGTTATACTGATGAATTGACTCAGTATAGAGAAAGAATGATTTTGCTGTATAGAATTTATAAAAACTTTTGTCAAGGAGGAACCGAGCAGAATGGCGTGTATAAAGCTTACCTTAGTAAAAAGTTATATAAAAGAAAACTTATCCATGCCAAAACTTTAGCTTGTGAAAATATATTGAGAATGCACCCAACAAATGCAAAGCTGCATGGGATGTTAAAGTACAAGAAAACATCCCTACTCTTACTCAGGACACATTTCTCAATCCTGAAGAACTGAATAATTATTTCTTAAACTCTGTAAAAGAAATCGGAGATCAAATTAAGGCAACAGTTACAGCTGCGAGTGACTTTCTTCACAATCAACCCCCCTGCCAAAACACTTTCCATTGGGTTGAAATCACATCTGATGAAGTAATTGATGTTAGCTTAAAATTATCAAACTCTAAGAGTATGGATTGCTATTGGTTATCTAATTACATCATCAAAAGAATAATACATTTGATTTCTGAACCAGTAGCTTTTATTTTTAATAAGTGTTTGGAGTTTTTCCTGATTTACTTAAAATTTCTAAAGTTATTCCAGTATTTAAAAGTGGGGACAAAGAATTTCTTCAGAACTATCGTGCAGTCTCAATTGTTCCAATAATTTCTGAAATATTTTAATCACTTTTGTACAGTCAACTTAGCAACTATTTTGAAACATACAATCTCCTATCTGACAGTCAGGTTGGGTTTTGACAAGGTAAATGTACTATGATGTACCGCAAAATGTCACAGCTCATGGTCTTATATCGTTTACGGACGATACAACATTAATTACAAAACACCAGAACATCTCAGGTTTGGATCAGATGTCGCAGGAAGCTCTTACAACTGCAATGCATTGGTTTTCATCCAATAGACTGTTGTGCAATCAGGATAAAACTCAATTTCTCACACTATGATTATCCAAAGATATTGAAAGCCAGTCAAACTTTTGGGTTTTCATATTGATGCCAAACTGAACTGATAAACACACATTGATCATATTTGTAAAAAAATATCATGAGTGGCCTATTTAATATGGAAATTGAGGGATTTAGTTAGCAGTGACTACCTAAGGATGGCATATTTTGTCTCTTCCAGTCACACATTAATTATGGACTGTTATTACGGGGGCATTCTTCTTATGTATATAATATTCTTCTAATACAGAAAAAGGTTGTCCGAACAATGTGTAGGGTTGGTGCAATTGACCATTGTCGACCTCTCTTCATTAAGCTTAAAATACTGACGATTGTATATTTACATATATTTGACATATGTTAAAAACAACATAATGAATTCAGTACTACGTAAAACATTCACCTTCATGATACTCGGGGCAAAGCAGACATTGACATCCCAATTCACAGGCTGTCAAAAACTGCTCACTCACATAAAATCAGTTGTTTATGATTATTTCATAAATTACCACATTCTGCACGGTCCACTTCTTTAAGTAATTTTTTAAAAAATGTATGATTGGTTAATAGAAAGTCCATTTTATAATACCTCTGAATTCTTAGAAATGCATAATGTTAGTATTAAGAGTCAATAAAAGGTGTATGTTAATTTAGCCTTAGTAATATTAAGTACTAAATTATCAGTTGACGAAGCCTATTTCATTGTATATGGTCAATGGCAAATAAAGATTCTTGATTCTATGTAATTTAATCATCAACAACAGCATGTACTCTACCAATTCTTCCCACCTCAATACCTCTACTCTACATTTGCTTGGTGATTTTTTCCAATCACAGGAGATCCTATTATTCTAAATAACGTGCCATCCATCTGCATTCTGTTGCCATATCTGTCTATACTGAGTGCTGCTTTCCATCTTATAGCTGTTTCTTATTGTAGCAGGCTTATGTAACATATTTTTCCTGTCTGACCTCTCAGTAATTTCCTCTTCTTCCTCATAGGCTCTAGAGAGCTAGAGTCATTCTTTTAACTTACAAGAGATTTGGCAGATACATTGTAATACATTATCAAAAATGTAGCAAAATATAGGGTTTAGAATTTTGGTTCCCATTAAAGCCCATCTTTATTTGGCAGACAAATTCTGCATAGTGTCTATAACGTAAATTGAGGGACAACTGCAAGCATGTGACCATAGAATACTCAGTAGAGTGACAGGCTGGTAATTTGCATCCATTATCTGTCGTAATTTGAGTCTATCTGTGAGTTTCTTCTCTACGTAAAATATATTTCATATTTGAATCCGTATTGATGTCAATTATTGCATTAATTGAGAGATGTAATTGTCTACCTTTTTCAATACAATATATGAAAACCTACAACCTGTTTTCCAGTCATTGACCGGGTCAGGGATGGAAGGAATGAAGCCCCCATCTTGCGGCGAGGATAGGAATTGTGCCGGCTGCCGTAGCCTGTCACACTCCTCTGGGGCAGTAATTAATGACTGACAGATGAAATGATATTGGAGTGTGTTGCTAGAATGAAAGATGACAGGAAAAACTGGAGTACCCGGAGAAAAACCTGTCCTGCCTCTGCTTTGTCCAGCACAAATCTCACATGGTGTGACCGGGATTTGAACCACGGAACCCAGCGGTGAGAGGCCATCGCGCTGCCGCCTGAGCCACGGAGGCTACTTCAATACAACATAGTCAGTGAATATTAAATCGCTAAAACATTAAACACATTAAAAAGTAGTACATGTTTTGTCCCATAATTTGGGACATTTTAAGCTACATATGATGCAGGTCTAATTGATAGATAATTAAAATTAACCTTAATCTACAAAATGAAGAGGGGAATTTAAGTTAAGTGGTATTAACACACAGTGCTTTTGATGATTTGAGATTCACTGGAAAACATTAAAAAAACTACAACGTAAATTAAATATATAAATTTTAATCAATTCATATTAAATGCCCTTTTAGACTGTATGATTTGGTGATGCTTTGGAGAACTAAAATATTAGACAATGCACTGTTGTTGTTGTTCTATAATGTTGTGAAAACTTTGTCGAAGTTTCAATTAAATTGCTAGTCCCATGTTCAGTATAATATCAGCTTTAAAAAGTCTGTTGTTGAACCAGCTTTAACAAAAAAATAGAAGGTTAGTACAATGTGAGTCTCTGATGGCAGGGAACATCTCTTGCAAAATGACAGTGGACGGCTAATAGGAATCTTGAAACTCTTGCATTGAAAAGTCCAGTAACTATTGATGTTATTGGTCAAGCCTGAGCGATAGATCTTGAAAGAGGGGAAATAAAATGTTAAAAACTTATGCCTCGAAAGTTAAAAAATAATAATTTTTAAGATACCTTGTATATTTTCAATATAATTTAATTACTGATGGTGGAATTAAGTTCTGAGGGCTGGGCGGCATTGAATATTAAAGGTTCTGTGTAGATATAAACTATTGTTTTTTAAAAACATTGTAGTTATATGACGATATATTGTTAAAACAAGTTGCTGTTGTAATTTTTCAGTTTCACATTCTTTTGCCATTAAGAACCCGTTTATTGTTTACAAAACAATTTTAATACAAAATACTAATAGTAAGGGAAGCTCTAAAAGGAGACCTAAATGTACAGTTAGTGTAATTGAACTAGCCTGGACAGGAGGAGGTTAATGAACTGTCAGCGGAGAGATGGCGTGGAATGATATTGGTAGATGGATAAGTTTGAGTGGCGTCTTTAAAAGTAGGAAAAGATGTCAGCGGAGAGGTGGCGTGGAATGACATTGGTAGACAAATAAGTTTGAGTGGCATCTTCAAAAGTAGGAAAGATCACAGTATGAAGATGAAGTTGGAATTCGAGAGGACTTATTGGGGGCAAATATTCATTTATAGGAAAGGGAGTTAGGGATTGCAATAACTTGCCAAGGGAGATGTTCATTAAATTTCCAGTTTCTATGAAATCATGTAAGAAAAGGCTAGGAAAACAACAGGTAGGGAATCTGCCACCTGGGCGACTGCCCTAAATGCAGATCAGTATTGATTGATTGATTGATTGATTGATTGATTGATTGATTGATTGATTGATTGATTGATTGATTGATTGAACTAGCTAGCTGGACTCACGCCAATGGCAGAGTACTGTTATTACACCAAATTGCATTCTATGCTATGCTATGCTAGAGTGTAGAGAAGTCAGGAATAAGATAAGTTAAAAATTTAAAGTTTTTAAAAATTTAAACATAAATGTCTATACATTTCTAAATATTTTTGAGTGTGATTTGATAGAATATGATGATGTTCTTTCAATAACAAAACATGTCACCCTATTTTAATTAAGTTGTTTCTTATTTACGTATAATTCTCTTACCATATGTTTTCTTTTTCAGATAGTTTATAAATTTACTTATTCAAAACTTAGTTTCAGCAGACTGAAGAACCTAACATTTATAAACAAAGAAATCACGTCACACTAGATTGCCGTAATCCAACACGTTACCTTCAATTCAGAGTCCCAATATGAAGATTCTTGAAGCCATACTCATGGTTATATTTTCTCAATGATCAACATTTCTTCCACGATTATACATTTGACCCTTTTTAATTTGAACTATAGGGGATACGAAAAAAGTTGAATTCTCCAATATTGATTTCACCAAAATGTTCATTACCGTGTAAAGGAAAAGCAGTAAAACAAAATTACCAGCATGTCATCATCATCATCCTAAACCATCTCCAGTTTCCCGGGTGTGGTATATGAGCCTCCTCCATCTCATCCTGTCCTTGTACCATTCTTCCTCCACCAACTTGTCCCAATCATGACCTCTCAGCAGTACATTGTTCTTAACTACATCTATCCATTTTCTTCGTGGCCTTCCCATGGGTCATCTTCCTTCTACTTTTCTGTCAAATTCCTTCCTTGCAGTTCTGTTTACTGGCATCCTCTTCATGTGACCAAACCACTTCAGTCTTGATATCTGAATCTTATTGAGGAGAGAATCATCTATTCCTACTTCTTCTCTAATTTTCTCATTCCTAACGTTGTCTTTCCTGGTTTTCTGGATCATAGTGCGTAGGAATTTCATTTCAGCTGCCTGAAGTTTGGAATTATCTCAGTTGGTCATTGTTGTGGTTTCGAGACTGTATGTAAGAGTTGGTGTATCGTAGGACTTGTACAATGTCATTTTTGTTTTCATGGGTATTTGCTCATCCCACAGCAGGTGTCTTACCTGGTGGTAAAATTGTGTTGCCTTATTGATTCGATTGTTCACCTCATGTTTTGCTAGGTTGTCATTTGATATAACGCTACCCAAGTATTTGAAAACTGGAACGGTTCCAGTTGGGCTTCATTTAACATGACTAATGGTTCTGCTCCTTCCCCATACACTTTCATCACCACTGTCTTGGTTTTGCTGATGTTTAAACCATATTTCATAAACTCCTCATTCCAGCTTTGCATTCTCTCTCCCAATTCCTCTTCTGAGTCACTCCAGATCGCAACATCATCTGCAAATATGAAGGCTTTGATATCTCCATGTTCTTTCCTTTTAATAGATTTCATTACTACATCCATTACAATAACAAATAGAAGTGGTGACAATGAGCTGCCTTGCTGCACCCCTCTCTTTGTTTCAGACCAGTCCGACAAACCACATCCTACTTGAATACAGCTTCTCATTTTCACTTTGTCTATAAGGCTGTCTCACACTTGAAGTTCTTTCATGCATTGCCAAATTCTTTCCCTTGGTACACTGTTGTATGCTTTTTCAGTGTCCAAAAATATTAGAAATAAAGGCTTGTTCTTCTCCCAGTATTTTTCCATTAGCATCCTAATTGCAAATATAAGGTCTGTAGTTGACTTCCTGGTCTGAAACCATACTGCTCTTCTTCCAAAATTGGTTCAACAATATCTCTGATTCTGGTCTCTATTATTTTTTCCAATATTTTCAGGACATGAGACAGTAGTGTGATACCACGGTAATTAGTACATTTTCGTCGGCTTCCTTTCTTGAACAGAGGTACAATGATGCCCATCTTCCAGTCCTCAGGAATAGTATTTTCCTCCCATATCTTGTTGAGCAGTCTGTAGAGCCATTGGATTCCTGGAATTCCAGCTGCTTTCAGCATATCTGCACTTAGTTCATCTATGCCCACTGCCTTTCCTTTCTTCATGCTCTTGAGCGCATTTTCAACCTCAAGCCATGTAATTGGTGGTTCAGTTGTGGTTCCTCAACTTGGCTCTCCTCTATCTGTTGTTATGTTTTCTGTATCTCCATTCAGCAGCTTTTCAAAATAGATCTTGAGTTCTTGTTTAATTTCTCCCTCTTCTTGTGCCAGAGTTCCATCATCACATTCTATTGCTTTTATGGCCTCTTCATCCCTTTGCTTGTTTTTCACTACTCTGTATAGCAATTTCATATTTCCTCTACTGTCCTCTTCCAGTTTGTCTGCAAACTCATTCCATTTCTTCTCTTTTTCTTCCCTTACAATGTTCTTTACAGCAAGTTTCTTGTTCCTGTATACTCCTTGAAGTCTTTGTATTTCTTGTTCATTTCGTTCTTGTCCCTATTTTTGTTTTTCCTTGTCCAGTGCCTTCTTTATTTGGTTTCTTTCTTTCACCACTCTTTTCACTCTATCATTCCACCATGGTGTCTCCTTTATTCTTTTGCTAGAACTTGTAACTCCACGTAGGTTTTTGGCTTCTCCCACAAAGGTGTCTTTGAAGGCCTTCCACTCTTCATTAACGCTGGTTACTTCACCCTTCGGCAAACTCTGTTGAATCCTTAGTTTGTATTCTTCCTTTATTTGGACTTCTTGCAACTTCCAAGTTTTAACCCTTGGTTTTTCATAATAATTTTCTGCGTTTCATTAGTCTTATGTTTGAAGTCTACTACCAACAATCTGTGGTCACTGTCCATGCTTTCACTAGGGATGACCTTTACATCTGCGATGTACCTGCCACCATCTTTATTCGTGATTACGCAGTCAATCAATGTTCTGTACTGGCCATCCCAACTGTACCTTGTTATTCTGTGACTGTCTCTGTTTTTGAAGAATGTATTTTTGATTATAAGACCATTTCTTCTGCACAGATCTAATAGTTGTTCTCCTTCTGGGTTCCTTTGTCCAAATCCATGTGGACCAATTATGTTCTCGTACCCAAGTCTGTCTACCCCAACTTGCGCATTTAGATCTCCAATAATAATAATAATAATAATAATAATAATAATAATAATAATAATAACAACAACAACAACATTTTCCTCATTAATGTATCTTCCAGGTCTTGCCGAAATTTCTCTTTGTCTTCCTCACTGCAGCCAGTCTCTGGGGCATACACTTGTATGACAGTGTATTTAGTGTTCTCCAGTTTCATGAACATTTTAATGATTCTATCACTTTTGCAGATAATTTCAGCTGTAGCATCAGTCCCTTCGTTAATTAAGAATCCAACACCATTTTTCGCTACCTTTTCCTGTCCACTCCAGTATAATTTATATCCTCCACGAAGTGTCTTACTTCCAATCCCTTTCCATTTGGCCTCAATCCCAATATTGATATTTTTCTTCTATCCATCATGTCTAGGAGTTGTTCTACCTTTCCAGTTAATGATAGAACGTTCATAGTTCCAATTTGGTATTTGGGTCTCTTTTTCATTTGGGGTTTCCTTTCAGAACAGTGTATATCATCAGCCTTACGGTCATCATACTTTACAATTGTCTGAGAGGACATGTCAGTCCGGTCTATAATCTTCTTTCCGAGGCTCTTTTTCTTATTGAAAGCGACTGTACTCAATACTCTCCTGCTGACTTGCTAGGCCTAATGCATAAGAGGATTTTCTTTCAGGGTTTACTCCCTTAGCCTTTGAGGATGCCTTCCTCGTCCTACAAGGCAGTAAGTTCCATCTGTATACCCCAGAAGGATGGGTTGCCTCTCCCACCATCTCCACCGTACTGAAGTCCATCTTCTCCGCCGTAGATGCCGTTGAGGTCTTCACCCTTAACCTAGGGCAAGGGCCCTCCATATTTATGACTCCTGGAGAGAGGGTATCCCAGTATTTTAAAACCCCAGGAATTGGGCTACCTGTTGGTCCGTGGGTTGTATTGGTTATTTCAACGAGCCCTACATACTGTAGGGGCCCCCTATCCGCCACCTGGGGATGCGCTCTATAGGGGTCAGGGGTCAGAGCATGTACATGGACTAATTAACATACAGAAGACCTTGCCTTAAAGTCTGCAATACTTTGTGCATGTCCTTGTATTGCAAGATTAGAACAAACAAAATTCCTCTCACAATTAGAAGTTATCAGTAAATGAAAAAAATAATTGAAGTACCACTTATACACACACTCAACAATGTCAGGACATTCACTGCCTCGTTCACATTTCCTCCTACCCAGCTCGATAGCTGCAGTCGCTTAAGTGCAGCCAGTATCCAGTAATCGGGAGATAGTGGTTCGAACCCGACTGTTGGCAGCCCTGAATGTGGTTTTCCGTGGTTTTCCATTTTCACACCAGGCAAAAATTCTGGGGCTGTACCTTAATTACGGCCACGACTGATTTCTTCCCACTCCTAGCCCTTTCCTGTTCCATCGTCGCCATAAGACCTATCTGTGTTAGTGCGACGTAAAGCAACTTGAAAAAATTCCTCCTTGACTCCAGTCTTCATATTTTTTTCTGTGTTGAATAGTATCCCATAGTCTGTAGTGCTGTCTCTCTTAGAACTTCTATTCGTTTCTCTAATTTTAAGCTAACATATGCACCACATTTCAACATTGTGAACTGTGTGCACTGAAAAACTACTATTTAACAACAGAGGGTCCTTTGGCCACTCACTTCATTACAGTTATGAAGATGTTTGCAAATAGTTTGTTTTTACATCTCACTGGCTGGTGGGGGAGGGGGTTGAAGGGCATACTATGTGGATACTCTACCTGCACACAAAAGAAGAGGATGAAGTCTGCATACTAGCAAACAAAAGCTTTCTTTTCCTTACAGCTGTCTCTGAATAACTGTAAACCCATGCAGACTATTTATGGTATAATATATTGTTTTGCTTGCTACAATTATTGCTAGAATTATAATTCTTAAATTTTACTGACATAGGAATCCAGGAAAATTTGCTGTATTACTGAAGCCCTGCCTTTGAATTATCCAATAAACAAATAAAAATTTGAATTGCAGGCAACTTTTTAACATTATTTTAAGCACCCAGAAGAAATGGTCGGATGTCAATCTAACTTCGTGCATGTACACACCATCGGCGGATATGTAAACGATAAGAGTTGCCATTCTCTGTGACAAGTAAGATGGCCACCAGAGTGCATCCGTGTTGTTTGTGTTTAGTGTTATTACCAAGCCTGGTAAGGTATAGGAGGGACGTGAACTGCATCAGATGTTGAGTGATCACTGTGAAGTACCGAAGATACCGGTACCACGTACTTGTGTGAGACAGCGTTATCAGCACTTGACCGGGTCCAAAAGGTGCCTCATTGTGGGTCTCCATTTCTCCAGCTGTTCGAATCGTGCAATATCCAGATTTGTGGAGCATTATGATGTGACAGTGGCCCAAAGTTGGACAGCATGGGAATGTGAGGGCAGGCATACTCATCTTCAAGGTTCTGGTAGACTACGTCTGACTACCATAAGGGAGGATTGCTGTATTTTTCACCAAGCACATTATAACCCTTCACACCTGCGCCTGCCATCCAAGAACAAATAGCGGACTCTGATGGCATAACGGTACGTCACAGACATCCTATGTCCTCATGTGTTACCTCTCGTGACTATATCGTGATACCATTTTTCAACAGGGCAATGCTCATCCACACATGGCACATGTCCCTATGAACTGTCTGTATGATGTTGAGGTATTCCCATGGCCAGCAAGATCCCCAGATCTGTTAACTCCATCCCAGTGCCAGTATACAGGATATTAAGGACCAGTTACAACAGTTGTGGGCTAGCTTGCCTCAGGAGGGGATATAAGAGCTTTATGACACCCTTCTGAACCAAATCAGTGCATGCATCCAGGCCAGAGGAGGTACAGCGTCATACTGATAAGTGGACTCTTACTGCTAAGTTGTTTGTAAAGTTGACTCGATTTTGTATTCACTGAAAAGAATCACATACCCTCTCAACAGGTGAAGTTTCATTCATTTCCTCCTCCCCTTCTGGGTGCTTCAATCGTTGTTTTTTTTTTTTCAGTGTAATTCTACTTTCTCTTCATTTTGGACTTAAATGACATAGTGATGTTTAACATCAAGTGTTTTGTACAGTTATGAAACATTAGATTTGTAGATTTGTAGAAAGTCTTTAACTCCATAATCGTCACTAATTCACCTGACATCTTGTAATATATTCATAGATGTATGGCTTCCGTGGAAGTTTCCATCATTGCCGTCTTCTCTACATCTGTATTTGATAATGCAATAGTTCTCTGTTTCTTTGCTCCCAGTTAACGGAGCCTTCACCAAGAGATAAACATAAATCTTGTGTATAATCATCTCTCACAAGTACAGTTTGGTCAATCTGCATCAACATAACCCTTCAATTTTCTGTACTTTCTGTACGTGATTTTATTGGATGTTCCTTTTCAATATCTTGCAGCTCATTTTGTTGTCTGCCAGTGTTTATCACTGTATTTGTTATTGAGCTGACTTAGGAAATTCACAACAAAATTTGTCAGGGTGTCACAGTAGCCACGGGAACTGAGTAAACCAAAGAGCAATTATTGGTTGAAATAAGTAAATACCAATATTTAAAATTAATAGGTTCACAAACGTGCACAACCTAATACAAAAAGTGTTAGTTCCTGAGTACAAGCATGACCAAAAGGAATAAGCACATCATCATAGAGATTTCTGGCTAAAGTATAGAGTTTACCCACACTTTGCTTATTGCAAATGCATTGAAGTGCACCTTTTTATGAGTCTAAATGATAACATTTGCTACAAACTGTCCTCTATGCAAGTTAATAGGCAAGAAGTGTATTGGGCTATGTGTCAGGAAGTCACTTAAGACACTTTTGAATTCACTAATGCAAAATGTTCAATAAGTTCTGATATGTATTCCTTTGTGATATTTAAAATCTATTCCCAAACAGCCATGTATTTTATCCTCGACTCTCACTTTAAGTAATTTCATCAGTCCATTTCTTTGTGGTCCAATTTATTTATATCTTCTGATGCTATGATCAGATTGACTTAAATTACTGTATATTAGTAATAATTTTCTGAGATTATCATTAACCATTTTGGTTGTTATATTTCTAGAAAATAGATCTCAGAGAGTTAGAGTGGGTGGAGCTTTGTCTGACCCTGTAATAGTTGAGAGGGGAGTTCCTCAGGGCAGTGTTATCGGAACTTTATGTTTTCTTATATATATAAATGATATGAGTAAAGGAGTGGAATCGGAGGTAAGGCTTTTTGCGGATGATGTTATTCTCTATAGAGTGATAAATAAGTTACAAGATTGTGAGCAACTGCAGCGTGACCTCGAAAATGTTGTGAGATGGACAGCAGGCAATGATATGTTGCTAAACGGGGTTAAAAGTCAGGTTGTGAGTTTCACAAATAGGAAAAGTCCTCTCAGTTTTAATTACTGCGTTGATGGGGTGAAAGTTCCTTTTGGGGATCATTGTAAGTATCTAGGTGTTAATATAAGGAAAGATCTTCATTGGGGTAATCACATAAATGGGATTGTAAATAAAGGGTACCGATCTCTGCACATGGTTATGAGGGTGTTTAGGGGTTGTAGTAAGGATGTAAAGGAGAGTGCATATAAGAGTCTGGTAAGACCCCAACTAGAGTATGGTTCCAGTGTATGGGACCCTCACCAGGATTACCTGATTCAAGAACTGGAAAAAATCCAAAGAAAAGCAGCTCGATTTGTTCTGAGTGATTTCCGACAGAAGAGTAGCGTTACAAAAATGTTGCAATGTTTGGGTTGGGAAGGACTGAGAGAAAGAAGAAGAGCTGCTCGACTAAGTAGTATGTTCCAAGCTGTCAGCGGAGAGATGGCGTGGAATGACATTAGTAGACGAATAAGTTTAAATGGCGTTTATAAGAGTAGGAAAGATCACAATATGAAGATAAAGTTGGAATTCAAGAGGACAAACTGGGGCAAATATTCATTTATAGGAAGGGGAGTTAGGGATTGGAATAACTTACCAAGGGAGATGTTCAATAAATTTCCAATTTCTTTGAAATCATTTAGGAAAAAACTAGGAAAACAACAGATAGGGAATCTGCCACCTGGGTGACTGCCCTAAATGCAGATCAGTATTGATTGATTGATTGATTGATTGATTGATTGATTGATTGATTGATTGATTGATTGATTGTCTACCTTTCTTAGATGCTTACATGAGAAAAGAGTCAGGCAGCTCCCTAGGCCACACTGTCTATCCCCAAACCTACCCTCATATGCAGATCTCTACACAGATTCTCTCTGCCATCCAACATAATCAGTAATTTCCTCTCCTCAAGTTCATCATAGTCGCAGGATTGTTTACATACACCACAGATTTTTCTGCGACCCAGAAGAAATTGTCCAGAGTGAAAGATTGGGAACCTGGTGGGGGAGGTCCAGAGGAATAATTCTTTCCCCACAGAATTCCCCTGAAAGTCCACTGTGTGACGAACGTCTGGGCCATTTCATTGTCCTGTTGACAGATACGATGTTCACTCTCATTTTTGCTGAGATAGGAAATAAATGGTTTAATAGTGTCAGTGTCTGAATAATAGATCAGTAAATCAATAGTATGTTTTAAGAGAGTTGTCCTCTCAATATGGCAATCTGAACATCTAGTTATTTTAGGATATACTGATATTTTCCAATGACCATGTGCTTGAATTCCAGGAATTAATGAATGACTCCACAGAAGTGAAACTATGCCTTGTCAATCACCCAGTCAGTCAGTCAGTCAGTCAGTCAGTCAGTCGGTACTGATCTGCATTTAGAACTGTCGCCGAGGTGGCAAGATTCATTACCAATTGTTTACCGAATATTTTCTTTAATGATTTCATAGAACTTGGAAATATATTGAATGTCTCCACAATTTGTCCTCTTGACTTACAACTTTATCTTCATACTATAATCTTCCTACTTTTAAAAACACCATTACTGAGCTCAATAGCTACAGTCACTTAAATGCACCAGTATCCAGTATTCGGGAGATAGTGGGTTCGAACCCCACTGTTGGCAGCCCTGAAGATGGTTTTCCGTGGTTTCCCATTTTCACACCAGGCAAATGCTGGGGCTGTACCTTAATTAAGGCCATGGCTGCTTCCTTCACACTCCTAGCCCTTTCCTGTCCCATCGTCGCCATAAGACCTATCTGTGTCGGTGCGATGTAAAGCAACTTGTAAAAAAATAAAAAAGACCATTCAAGCTTATTTATCTACTAATTTGATCTCTCTGCTGACAGCTTGGAACACAACTGCTTAGTCGAGTAATTAGTCTCCTTACCCCCAAGTTTCCCCAGCCCAGTGTTTGCAACATTTCTGTAACACTACTCTTTTGTCAGAAACAACCAGAACATATCATGCTGTTTTCCTTCGGATCTTTTCTAGTTCTCGAATCATATAATCCTGGTGAGGTTTGCATATGCTGGAACCATACTCTAATTGGGGTCTTACCAGTGACTTCTTTACTAATATCATTTACTCGTATATAAATATAAGAAAACATAAAAGGTCCAATAATACTACCTTGCAGAACTCCATCTTAATTATTACAGGATCACCTTTCTTTTCTAGAAATTTAGCCACCCATTCAATCACACTTTTGTGTAATCCATTAGCCTAATTTTCATCAGTAGTCGGTCAGTAGTCCATTTGTCCTTCTGAATCTAAAATTTGTCCTGGTGGAATCCTGCAGGTTGAGCCATACTGGAATACGTTTCCTGAATCCGAACTGATTTTATTTCATAAATTGGTAAATTTGCAACATGTCTAATATAATCAGAAATATTGCCTTCCCAAACCTTACATACAACATAGGCCTATGTCAAACTTATTGACCACCGAGCTCGATAGCTGCAGTCGCTTAAGTGCAGCCAGTATCCAGTATTCGGGAGATAGTAGGTTCGAATCCCACTGTCGGCAGCCCTGAAGATGGTTTTCCGTGGTTTCCCATTTTCACACCAGGCAAATGCTGGGGCTGTACCTTAATTAAGGCCACAGCCGCTTCCTTCCCACTCCTAGCCCTTCCCTGTCCCATCGTCGTTATAAGACCTATCTGTGTCAGTGCGACGTAAAGCAAAAAAAAAAAAAAAAAAAAACCTTATTGACCTGTATTTATCTGTTACACTGGGGCTACTATTACAACGTTCCATTCATTTGTTATAGCTCCTTTATATCAACAAAAAATGTTCTAAGACATCAAATCTGGGTTGATTGATGAATGCCTGAAACAACTTACAATACAGCACTCCCCTCTTGTGATCTGCCTGCTTTAACTTAATCAGTGTAACTTGTATACGTGGAACTGAAGATTTCTCGCAACAGCCTTGTGTTTTATACTCAAACAGAGGTATACTGCAATAGTTTCTGCATTCAGTTACTGGGTCTTCACTACATCATATTAGAAATTTTGCCAGGTTTTTCCCTGGTTAAAATGGAAGGCCTACCAATTCTCAGGGCATCGTGTATATCCCTGGTATCATCATAAAAGTTTCAAATCAAATAGCAGTGTTAACAGTTTACAATTTGAAATCTTCTCAAAACTTAAAGTTTTACACTTTCTGTAAATTTATCACCTTAGCCAAAAAAAAAAAAAACAAGTCCTGCAAAAAATTCTATCTCCTCTGTTGCTAAGATTGTGATTACCAGTCAGACACCTTTGTTACTAATGTATCTTGCCAATAGCATTGTGTGTTTTCCCTTACACCCCTTGCCAGCATTCAGTGTGGTTATGTATGTTGGTGTTGCGTTGATTTGGCCCAGCTAATGTCAACCTAATTGCCTTTGTTGCATTAGTCAGGCACTGAGGAGAGACTTCTCACATATACTTCATTTATCTTGCATTTTGTCAATACTTTTTGCCATACATTTCTTTGGACAAGTGTAACTTTCATTACGTAAACTTATAAAAATCATGTAATACATTTAAGTCTGAAAGTAATGCATGTCTGATTTTGACTTACTATTCAAATCTTGCCTTCTGGTGCTGGGTCTGTATTTTATAACTGTACAGCAGCACCACTCAGTGGCAGGTTGTCGCATTGACACTCATCCATTGACTATTAAAATGTTAATAATAATAATAATAATGTTATTGGCTGTACGTCCCACTAACTACTTTTACGGGTTTTGGAGATGCAGAGGTACCAGAATTTAGTCTTGCAGGAGTTCCTTAAGTGTCATTAAATCTACCGACACGAGGCTGACATATCTGAGCACCTTCAGATACCACCGGTCTGAGTCTGGATCGAACCTGCTAAGTGGGGTTCAGAAGGCCAGCGCTTCAACCATCTAAGCCACTCAGCCCGGTGTTATTAAAATACATTTTATCTGTGCGCTTTTCAGTGTCAAATAACAGTCACAGAAAGCTATTTCTGGTAAACCTAAAATCTTACCTAGTATTAAAGATCAAAGTGACATTCGTCATCTCTCAAACATGTTTGACATCTCCTAAACAGGTTTGCATGCACTCTACAAATCTCATCCTGTGAGATGTTTGATGTAACTTGCTGAATGTTCCCCATGTAGTTCTTCCCTTGCTTGTGGATTTTCTTTGTGTGCTTTCATTTTCAAAATCCCTCAGAAGTAATAATCACAGGGATTGAAATGTAGGTCATCTTTATTAGTAGGCCAGTTAGGCACAGAGTCTCAAAACATCCTTTACTACTTCCACAGACCATTTAGCATTGTGTACCATTGCATTATCTTGCATGCAATAGCCACTGTACCTCTTTCTTCATCTGGCAGCTCTTGAAAGAGTGGTCTCGGAATGAGGTCCCTGTATCGGTCAGCATTATTAGTTCTATGAAAAAAAATATAGGCCTTATAATCCTGCGGGAACTTACCATAGACCAAACTCCAAATTTGACATTGTGAAGCAGGCATGAAGACAATGGGGATTTTCTAGCAGGTGTTCTGACTATTCCCATAGCCTGTGAAATGAATCCATGTCTCATCACTAAATAATAAGCTGCGAGCTTGCATCTGGGAGATAGTGGGTTCGAACCCCACTCTTGGCAGCCCTGAAGATGGTTTTCCATGGTTTCCTATATTCACACCAGGCAAATGCTGGGGCTGTACGTTAATTAAAGCCACGGACACTTCCTTCCCACTCCTAGGCCCTTCCTATCCCATCGTCGCCATAAGACCTATCTGTGTCGGTGCGACGTTAAACCAATTATAAAATAAATTCTTTTTGTTAAGAACAGACCCAGTAATGTGGAACTTTTTCACTATATTTCATATGATATTCCTGTTTTGGAAAGCAGGTACCTGAACATTGTGAATGAATTGAAACTGATACTCCTTGAGAGACAAGTACTTCCCATAGCACTCTACATACAAAACACGTCCTAATGTAAACGTCAGTTTTTAAGCAACACAGTACCGGTACTTAAAAACATTCATACAGAAACTAAACTGCCAAAATAACCATATTGACACTTGTGACATTACTATACCATGCTCAGCTGCCAGCCTAGGGCTGTAGATAATTCCACTACCACAGCTGCACGTGGTGAGGTCACCGCACGATTAGCTTTGTGTCTACCGTGTACAGTACTTCATATTGAAGATTAATTGCCTCAGCTGGGGAGGATAAGAAATTTGTAATTAGTGATTTCAAGGTGAGAAGCTTATTATTTTAAAATTAATTTCAAGTATGTCCCTACAACACCATGCATTGCTGTGCTTTTTTATTTTTTCAGTGAATATGAGAAAGGTGATTTGATTGCTTCTGCATTTCTGTATGACAATATGTAAATTTGGGTGATTTGTTGCCAAAATCACCTTAAGATTCAAAACACTTGGTTTATAAAATGAGACAGCCATAAATACATTTCCCTCCAAAATAAAGTGCAACACTTCATATTTTAAAAATAATCTCAGTTTAAGGTAGCAAAATGTATTTTTATTTTCAAAACATCATTACAGAATCAAAGAATGAATCTTTCCAAACCTATCCCTAACACAACAATGTTCAAAACATTTTGATTTAAGAAGATACAGTTTTTAAAATTAAAATAAAAAGAATCTGACAGATTTTCTGATTACTGAAATCATTGATTTAATTGATATAAGTTTAAGGAAATGTACTGGAAACTTGTTGAATGTTAATTACATGATTAATAGGAGGCACTGCCATCTCTGGCTGCAATTACCGCCATGAGTCTTCTGGGTATGCCACTGATCAACCCCTGGATGTTCTTCTGTGGTACATTCTCCTATTCTTTGTGCACCGCCATCATCAGTTCAGCCAGATTGTTGAAACCTCGATGTTGAAGGCAACGCCCAATCATGTCCCACACATGCTCAATAGGGCCAATCCAGAGTGCGAATGTTGACCTCCCGAAGAAACTCTGTGATGCACTGAGCAGCATGGGATCTTGCATTATCGTGCATCAGCATGAAGTTTTCATTGAAAACAAATGTAAATGGCTACATGATTTAATGAGTCTCTTCAACATCCCCGGGGGAGGGGGAGCCGTTCTCAATGAGCAACAGATCAGTACAGCACCATCACAGGTCACCTGCTCTTCTCCACACCTTATCTCTTCCATCAGATGACCTCAGGGTGAATTGTCAACTTAAGGAAGGTACAAGTAGACACTCGGCGGACACTGTGTATAAATAATACTATAGTCCTCTTTCTTGAGTGTACAGTTCCTGTATATTACATCCTTGTAATGGTAATTTTCCAATCGTAGAAGATGATATGTTGATATTTTAAAATTTCTTCTTAAAAGTTATTAAGTTTGTCCTCTGTGTTAGGGTGAAGATTGTAGGTTTAGCCTAGCAAGGGAAACTTCTCTCAATACTATTGTGTTGGTATGGATGGTAAAGCTTGAAGATACACAGTGTTCCAAGAAACTTTAAATTATTCATTTTTAGAGTGTCTACTTGTCAACTGTGCCATGTATTTTGGTATATTCTTGTATCTTCCTTAAGCTGATGATTTTGCTTCTGAGGGACTAAACACATTCTCTTATTTAAATTGAAAAATGTGTTTGTCTTCTAAAAGTTAATATTATAGTATTTAGAGTTGGACTCTTCTCAATTTGATTAGATTTACAGGCATGTTGAGTTGTTTATGGCTCAGAAACCCTTCAGGTAATGCTCAGATAGTAGTCAAGGGTACCCGAGCGACTACAATGCTGAAATAACAGTTTTCATAATTGGTGCAAAACGAACAATAAAAGTGCAGGAGCACTAATCATTATTTGAATGTGTTACAATATTGCATTAAGAATCCTTTTGTTGTTATTCATTGTTACATCTCGTTCAGTAATGTCTGTAGAACACTAGCCAAGAAATAAATAAATACTGAAAAAAGTATGGTAATCATTAGGGGGCGGATTTCTATGACCAGTCATATTTTTTCCCTTAACATTATATCTTATAGACTTGTATTTTCAACACGTTTCCAAGCATGATGATGATCAAAATTAAACATGTTTTATTGGGCATATTTTCAACAAAATATCATTATAACGGCATATTTTGGTAATTTTAATTTTGATTTCGTATTATAAAAATCAGAATAAGCTCTAGAAATTATTTTTCAGGATAGACTGGAATATACTACTGAAGAACCATTATAAAGTAGTGTATGGAATGTTTCTAACAGGTAGGAGCTATTGTTTGCTAGCTGGGTCAATTCCTGGAAACCGAGCAATCGTTTACACGGAAGCAGAGGTAATTCTGCAGTTATTTGTCATTGTTCTTATCTCTCCCCTTCCCCTTCCCTCTTCCACCTTCAAGACACTGAATGACCTTGGTCATTAGGGAGCTTCAGTCATTCAGTTCCTTTCAATATGCCTAAAACGAAAGTCTCAATTTGTGGAAAGTTGCGAAGTTTTGTTCGCGAGTTCGGCGAAAACATATTCAGTACGGATGGAGTGATATTATTCTGTAAATTGTGTGAGGTAAAAGTTACTGCCGAAAAACGCTTCTCTGTGCAACAACACTGTAATACTGTAAAACATAAGAATTGTGTAACTAGATATTCTGCACTCGAAAATAGGCAACGTCTGCTATTCGAAACCCCGACATCAAGTTCTCAGAGTTCACAATTTTCACAAGGTCTCTGCAAGATGATGGTTTCGTCTAACATCCCTTTAAAGAAATTTAACAGTCGAAGCTTCAGACAGTTTCTTGAAAAATATACAAAGCATCCTGCTCCCAACGAATCTGCTCTCAGGAAGGACTATCTGACCCCTTGTTATGAAGAGATGTTGGATATAATAAGGCGTGGCGTGGGAGACAGTAAGATATGGGTTTCAATAGACGAGACCACAGATGTGGATGGAAGATATGTAGCAAATGTGATCGTTGGCACGCTGAAGGAAGACCGGCCTGGAGATACATTCCTCCTGATATGTGAAGTGCTAGAGAAGACAAACCATTCCACCATTGCAGTTCTCTTCGACAATTCAATGAATCTGTTGTGGCCAAACGGGGCAAAGAGAGAGCACATTTTTCTATTTGTAACTGACGCTGCTCCATATATGGTGAAGGCAGCCAAGGGACTTAAAATGCTATACCCGAAAATGATACATGTGACATGTCTTGCACATGCCTTGTATAGGGCAGCTGAAGAAGTTAGAAGTAGCTACCCTGAAGTTGATAAATTAATATCGAACTGTAAGAAAGTGTTTGTCAAAGCTCCGCTTCGCGTTCAGAAATTTCAAGAAGAAGCACCTTCACTACCCCTACCTCCCAAGCCAGTTATAACGCGATGGGGGACTTGGCTTGATGCCGCAGTGTACTACTGCAACAACTTAGATGTCGTGGAGAAGATCGTGAAGTCTTTTGATCCTGCAGAATCGTCCTCCATAAAAACCACTCAAGATTTATTTTCAAGCACTACATTAAAAGTGGACCTGGCTTACATAAAGTCCAATTTTAATTCTTTATCTGGAGCAATCACGCAACTGGAAGTTTCAGGTGCAGAACTAAGCGATGCACTGGATGTTGTAAAGTGCATTGAACAGGAATTAAAGCATGCGAAAGGAACAATAGCATCTAGGGTGTGTAGAAAATTAGAAAATATACTGGAAAAAAATAGCGGACTTGTGAACCTGCGTGGAATAAGTGACATTCTTTGTGGAAACCCTTCATCTGCAGATTTCCAGGAATTTTCTCCAAGTGATTTAACTCTATTGAAGTACGCTCCCGTTACATCATGTGATGTCGAAAGAAGTTTTTCTCGCTACAAGACGATACTCAGCGACAACAGGAGGGGATTCTCATTCAACAATCTTAAGATGCATGTGGTCATAAATTGCAACAATTCTGATAATGGAGAATAGATCAGGTATGAAAGTTTCATTCAAATAACATATGTTTTGTGTATAAATTAAAACTTATTGAATATTGAACAGTGAAATTAACTGTAGTGTTTATGTCTTCCACAGAGTCCGTCCTTGCCTAGGAGTATGCAGTGTAACCTTAACGAGTTCATGAAATATTCATCATTTTAGTTGATTTTGGGTTTAAAGATTTCGAAGAATTAAACATTTTTTAAACTGTAAATTAATTGCAGCCTGTAGCAATCGTAATAAAAGTGCTTCTATGTAACGTAGGTGCTATTCATTAAGTCTTTTATTTTGAATTTTATAGGTCATATTTTTATGTTTTTTAGGTCATAAGTGCATACATATTTCATACATTTTTAGGTCATAGAAATCTGCCCCCTAGTAATCATATTCAGAATATGAAGAATTTAACTGAGGTTTCAACCAAAATATCAAGTGTTCTACTTTTTATTTGGAGGGCAGTGTAACTCGTTACAGGTAGGATAGAAAATATTAAAACCTTAATAACATCTCTGATGTCATATCCATTCCTTGTGAGAGTCTAAACAGTGATTATAAACTGGTTGTAAGCACAATAACTGGTTCAAAGCTCTGTTTGTTCACATATACTTGCAGACAAGGTTGGTAGATGTAACAGTCTATAATGTATGTATTGTACCTTTTCTTTTTTTGCTAATCATTTGTGGCATCGACCTCTAAAGATTTTTTGCCACTACTTGCACCATATGTTATGAACCTGCGTGAAATTGTAATTGTGGAAGTGTAAAGTTTTGAATGTGAGGAAAGGAACATTAACGACGACACAAATACCCAGTCCCCTGACCCGGCCGGGAATCGAACCCGGGGCCGCCAGGTCACAGGCGAACGCGTTGCCCCCTACACTGCGGGGCCAGACTGTATTGTACTTTACTGGGTCATCAATAAATAGAAATAGTGGGTCACAGAATGAGAAGGCACATCCTACCTAATTATTCTTGTCCACAACTTACCTGGCTAGACAGTGGCGAGCACGAGTGGACGTTCTTGATCAAATAACTGAATCAACTTAAAGATATGAAAGGATAGGAATCACGTTTGTGTGATTGAATGAGGATCAGATAAGATAAACTAATCTTTAATGTCGGAAACGTAGGCATTGGTCAAATAAACAAAGAAACTCCATTAATATTCCTCAAGCTATACATTAAAATAAAATAAAAAACACACCTCATTGGCCATGAAGTGGAAACTGAAGCAAATAAACATGTCGGGAACCGTGTATAAATTATATTGGATAAGCCTAAACAGATTCACCTGTGAAATTATCGTAACTAAACGTTCTGATTCACGAGATTAGGAACAAAATGTCTTCGCACATCAAGAAATTAAATTTAAAATTATTCCCTTAAATTCAGGATACAAATAGAAACTCGGATAAAATTCCATTTCATCCTTATTTCACCTTTAAGGACATTTTTGGTTTCATCATTATAGTTGCCATTCTACTATTATTAACTCTTCTCGAACCTTATATACTAGGAGATCCTGATAATTTTACTCCTGCTAACCCTCTAGTTACACCTGTTCACATTCAACCCGAATGATATTTCCTTTTCGCATATGCAATTTTACGGTCTATTCCTAATAAGTTAGGTGGAGTAATTGCATTAGTAATATCCATTGCGATTCTCCTCATTCTCCCTTTTACTGCAAACAATAAATTCCGTGGAATCCAATTTTACCCAATCAATCAAATTCTATTTTGATCTATAGTTTCTATTGTCATCCTTTTAACATGAATTGGTGCTCGACCTGTAGAAGACCCTTATATTCTAACTGGCCAAATCCTCACTGTCCTATATTTCCTTTACTACATCTTAAATCCTTTAATTTTTTATATTTGAGATAACCTAGTGAATTAGTTATTAAGCTTATGAAAGCATATGTTTTGAAAACATAAGACAGAAGTTCAATTCTTCTATTAACTTTACTAAATTAAATCCATTAAATAAGTAAAGAATGTATAAAAACCCTCAACCCCAGAAAAAATAATAAAAAATTTAGCACTAACACAAATACAGGACTAAGCATTTTCCCTAAAACAATGAGTTTAAGACGATCCCGCGATCATGAGCACAGTTGGGTCTCGACCCATGACCCCTAACTAGCAGCATGCTATACCTCTATCGAACGTCACCACATGACAAACATTGCACCTGAAACAAATTACACATAAATACACTCAGCTTGCAGGCACGATGAAGCAGATCTTTCTCCGTCGTCTGTTTGGGTGAGAGCATTGACCTTCTTGAGGGGGAAGGGCAAGGTCGCTAGTCCCTTGAGTACAAGCAAAAAATGCAGAATGACGTCACCTAACTCCTCGCTGCACGGTTGAGTCTTTACATGGCTGGCTTATGTCACGTGGCGGCGGGCCTCTCATCCCAATTCACTTGAGCTGTCAGCTGGGGGAAACCTTCCTCCCTTCAAAGCGTATCATGGGCACTCTCGGCCTTCTGGTAATACAACCAATCATTACTTCTTATATGAGAGTCACCTTTCTCGGACTCTGAATCAGGCACACATGCCAGGCTTCAATCCGGGCCATTTGAATCAATGGATAATCATCCGTGCATTATATCTCTCAGACAACAGTTCCCAGTTCAAACCACACGCACAGTCATAAGTCAACTGGCTCATCTGCCGGACCTCACTTCCTCTAACACAACAAATCAACGCATTACAGCTTCTCAGTATCTTGGTACCGAGCTCGATAGCTGCAGTCGCTTAAGTGCGGCCAGTATCCAGTAATTGGGAGATAGTGGGTTCGGGCCCCACTGTCGGCAGCCCTGAAGATGGTTTTCCGTGGTTTCCCATTTTCACACCAGGCAAATGCCGGGGCTGTACCTTAATTAAGGCCACGGCTGCTTCCTTCCACTTCCTAGGCCTTTCCTATCCCATCGTTGCCATAAGATATATCTGTGTCGGTGCGACGTTAAGCAAAAAAAAAAAAAAAGCAATATCTTGGCCTTAGTTCAAGCAATGTCCACAGCCATAAAAGAAAAAAAAAAAAAGAAACTCGCCGGAGGCATGGACGGTTCCTTCTAACCCAACGTTGTGGATACATGACCCTCAGCATCTTCTGTAACTGTAAAACTGTGAAATACACGCACTAACTTATAGCATGCAAACCTATCCTGCGGATGTCTTATCTTTCTCCTTAATGGTCACCCACATAATTCTACCGGACATCTATGTTCTTTATATAGAAGACGACTGCAAGACGAATGCACAAATTACTCAAGGAAATACTATAGTAATACCATCATAAACAAACCTAAATCTAACCTAACTCCCCCGTAACAAATTACACATAAATACACCCATTTTGCTGCAGGCAAACATCTGTAAAAATCTACAGCGAATAACTCTTTCAGTTTACTCGGTAGCGGTTCAGTTTTATATGCAGGCAAGTGTCACAAGTCTCTGTGTTACTCACAAATTACGACGCAGCCTTCCTACATATTTGACTACCTCAACGGGCACACTGAAAACACGCTTAACTCTGTGTTTGTCTTATGCAAATTCGCACCGCAGCCGTCTACGTGGCTGACATACACACTGGGCGAGACTGTAAGATCGAGTATCCCTCTCTCCACTCAGGTATGATTCCCTATGAGAAAAAAATAATAATTTAGAAACAAGATTTCCACTTCTGAAGGGGCACATAGCCCTGAGGTTCACTAAGTCTAAACCAAAAATGAGGACCAGTTTAATTCCTGGGCCAAAGGCTGCCAGGCATAGAGCTAACCACTCTATTCTACTTAGTGCAAATAGTGGAAGCTTTAATTTTCCACTGCTTCAAAGGCAGCTATAAGTAGATGGCTTTGCTTTGCACTCATTTTATTACTGCACTAGCTGATGTACCCGTGCTTCGCTACGGGATTCTCAGAAAGACTGACTTTGTGGTTTTCTTAACCTGAAATCAACATAGGTCATTACAAAAACATAAGTATGAATGTAGCGATTAAAAGCAATGCTATCATATAAAATACTCGATCAAATGGAAAGCCGCACGTTTTATCACTTTTAACGAACAGTGCTGCGGTTAGATTGCGGTGCCAATCTAGTAGTCCAAAGTTCCAAAGCTGGGATGACCAGGCCGCAGATTGCCATGAACACTCATCTGCCACTATTCCGCTAAATATGCACACCGTTCATTCCAATCAGTGCCTCAGAGTAGGGATTGAATAGCCCGAATGCTATAATGATCCAGTGTGTTACGTACCAGTAGTATCAGAAAATTTATAAACCAGGGGAATAGCATGCTAAAGAAGAAAGTTATCTAACTCCACAGCTACTTCCTATCAATATTCAGGCAGGCTGTTACACTCTGTACGACTGGGCGAGTTGACCGTGTGGTTAGCGGTGCGTAGCTGAGAGCTAGCATCCGAGAGATAGTGGATTCGAACCCCATTGTCGGCAGCGCTGATGATGGTATTCCGTGGTTTCCCACTTTCACACCAGTCAAATGCTGGACCTGTACCTTAATTAAGGCCTAAGGCACTCCTAGCCCTTTCCTGTCCCATCGTCGCCATAAAACCTATCTATGTCGGTGCGACGTAAATCAAATAAAAATACTCTGTACGTAGCAGTAATCCTATCTACCGGAGATGAGGGGCAACAGATGACACAAAGCACATCACGACAAACAATGGTCAATGTAATGTTATTGTTGATCAATGTTATGAGCTTTCTATATTATAGGCCTTTACATTTAGTTTTCTTTCGACTCTGTGATTTGTAAAATATTTTATACCATAAACTGTAGTCTCTTATTCTCCGACTTTACATACCGATTTTCATTAAATACTGTTTACCCATTTTCTGGTTACTCGGCGCTGATATGGACTTCGTAACAAAAATCCAAAATCATGAATATCTTTGTGATCACAGCCAGTATGGTAACAATGCATAAGACATGAATAATAGGAAATTTAATACTATATAACCCTAGTTATGTAGCATTCATCGATTACACCTCTAATAAGAAATATTTGAGAATTACATTTTAGGCCTTCCCCTAAACTACCATTTGACTCAGCGTGAATAAAATAATTTACAGCCTAGACTATAGCGACTTATTTCCTGACTTTGCATACCAATTTTCATCAAGATAGGACTACTAATAACAACAATATTTGAGAATTATATTTTAGGCCTTCCCCTAAACTACCATTTTTATCAGCGTGAATACAATTATTGATAGCCTAGATTGTAGCAACTTATTCCCCAACTTTGCATACCCATTTTCTTTAAAATGCGACCACTAATAACATAAATAGTTGAGAATTCAATTTTAGGCCTTCCCCTAAACTACCATTTCACTCAGCGTGAGTAAAATAATTTATAGCCTAGATTGTAGAGGCTCATCCCCCGACTTCACATACCGATTTTCATTAGACCTCTAATAACATAAATAGTTGAGAATTCAATTTTAGGCCTTCCCCTAAACTACCATTTCACTCAGCGTGAGTAAAATGATTTATAGCCTAGATTGTAGAGGCTCATCCCCTGACTTCACATACCGATTTTCATTAAGTTATCTTCAACCGTTTTCTCGTGATGCGTGTACATACAGACAGACATACAGACAGACAGAAATTACGGAAAAGTAAAAAGTGCATTTTCTTGTTACTATGGACATGACCAATACAGAAATACCATTATTTTCAAATTCTGAGCAATGTACAGACAAAACTCTTATATATAGATATAAAACTAATGGCCAGATGACAGATGTTGTAGTACCTCAGAATGATCCCTACCACACGTGTACCTTTATTTATATTGCTGTGCTGATATTTTTGTTTCTTTTTTGCTTCAGGATGATGACTTTGAGAAAACTGGAAGTTTCCTTGGAAACACAAGAAATCGTGTTCTGCGGTTGGCTAAAGGTGCTCAGAATTATTATATCTTATATCTCTTCCTTTTTTCTATATTTGTATTTTTTATTTTGTACATTGTGCTTAAATTTAGATGAAAATGATTGATAATAAATGACAGAAAAGTGTTCTTATTGTAAATATTGTGGGGGTTTTAATTATCTCGATTTTAATACACATATATATTTTGGTAGTCCTATGAATTTTGGCATCTTTTGTTTACGGAAATGTGTTAATTCATGTGAATCATTTGGTATTATCATGGTTAAAAGCATAATTTTCTTCATGTCCAGTTTATGCTTTGGTGTATTTTGAAACTCGAGCATTGTATTCAACATGAGTAATAAAAGAATAAAGGTGTCATAAGATGATTGACTTTATAATAATTTCTGTATTAGTTCAGTGCCGTGTTTGTTAAAAAAATGTACAAATTAGAAAAAATAAAAGTTTAATTAATTTGCATACCTTGCTGACAAGGAACACTTGTCTTTCATGTTGAAGTATAAGGGTATTTTCTAATCTAAAAGTAATGTTCATTGGAAGCCAGTATTTGCATGAATTTCAGGCAGTTGAAAACCACTAGTGATGTAGTTTAATATTTCCAATTTGCATTGCTGGGTTGTTTTGGTTGTATTCTATTTAAAATGATGATGAGGATCCTCTGGTGATACTGAGAAACCTGATGTTTAATATTAATAAAAAGCATTTATTTCAAGAATCTTATCTGTAAAGGTGAATAAATATATATTTCTTTTTTCAAAAACTGTGTACTTCATGTTGAAATTCCTGCCCTTTAATGATAAATGAACATTTTAAATTTGCCCTAAATCTTGACGTCTGTTATCACCCTTGCAGGAACTATGAAGAAGTACTGATATTCCTAGGGCTAACTGTGTTTCATCGTGAACGTATACGGTACAATCAATCAGTCACTACTGATCTGTATTTAGGCAGTCGCCCAGGTGGCAGATTCCCTATCTGTTGTTTTCCTAGCCTTTTCTTAAATGACTGCAAAGAAATTGGAAATTTAGTAAACATCTCCCTTGGTAAGTTATTCCAATCCCTAACTCCCCTTCCTATAAATGAATATTTGCCCCAATTTGTCCTCTTGAAATCCAACTTTACCTTCATATTGTGATCTTTCCTACTTTTAAAGACACCATCCAAACTTATTCGTCTACTGATGTCATCCCACGCCATCTCTCCACTGACAGCTTGGAACATACCACTTACATATCAGATGTAAGGCTTTTCAGGCGTTTGCTCTATTAACCAGCGTTTCATCTTAGGTCTGACACTAGACTCGTCAGAGTGGGATGTGTCAGACCTTACCCACTGACGCTGGGTGTATGCAGGTGAGCTTATCAGAAGCCTATATATGAGGCACAGTCTGATAACTGCATACGGGAATTTAGAAATTTCCATTCGGAATTGCTAGGCGGGCAATAATTCCATTGTGGAGATTTATCTCCCGTATGCAGTTGGCAGACTGTGCCTCATATATAGGCTTCTGATAAGCTCACTTGCATACACCCAGTGTCAGTGGGTAGGGTCTGACACATCCCACTCTGACAAGTCTAGTGTCAAGACCTAAGACGAAACGCTGGTTAATAGAGCAAACGCCTGAAAAGCCTTATATCTGATATGTTTTTGACATGCTCTATTGGTGAAAAATATCTAGTTCCCTCCATGGGAATTTAGAATTTTCCATTCAAAATTGCTAGGCGGGCAATAATTCCACTGTGGAGATTTATCTCCCGTATGCAGTTATCAGACTGTGCCTCATATATAGGCTTCTGATAAGCTCACCTGCATACACCCAGCATCAGTGGGTAGGGTCTGACACATCCCACTCTTGACGAGTCTAGTGTCAGACCTAAGACGAAACGCTGGTTAATAGAGCAAACGCTTGAAAAACCTTACATCTGATATGTTTTTGACATGCTCTATTGGTGAAAAATATCAAATTCCCTCCATGGGAATTTAGAATTTTACATACCACTTAGCCGAGCAGCTCGTCTTCTTTCTCCCAAGTCTTCCCAGCCCAAACTTTGCAACATTTTTGTAACGCTACTCTTTTGTTGGAAATCACCCAGAACAAATCGAGCTGCTTTTCTTTGGATTTTTTCCAGTTCCTGAATCAAGTAGTCCTGGTAAGGGTCCCATACACTGGAACCATACTCTAGTTGGGGTCTCACCAGAGACAAATATGCTCTCTCCTTTACATCCTTACTACAACCCCTAAATACTCTCATAACCATGTGTAGAGATCTGTACCCTTTATTTACAATTCCATTTATGTGATTACCCCAATGAAGATTTTTCCTTATATTAATACATAGGTATTTACAGTGATCCCCAAAGGGAACTTTCACCCCATCAACGCAGTAATTAAAACTGAGAGGACTTTTCCTATTTGTGAAACTCACAACCTGACTTTTATCCCTGTTTATCACATAACATACCATTGCCTACTGTCCATCTCACAACACTGAGGTCATTTTGCAGTTGCTCACAATCTTGTAACTTTTTTATTACTCTGTACAGAATAACATCACCTGCGAAAAAGCCTTATCTCTGATTCAACTTCTATACTCATATCATTGATATATATAAGAAAACATGAAGGTCCAATAATACTGCCTTGAGGAATTCCCCTCTTAAATTTTACAGGGACAGATAAAGCTTCACCTACTCTTAATTCTCTGAGTTCTATTTTCTAGAAACAGAGCAACCCATTCAGTCACCCTTTTGTCAAGTCCTATTGCACTCATTTTTGCCAGTAGTCTCCCATGATCTACCCTATCAAATGCCTTAGACAGGTCAATTGCGATACAGTCTAATTGATCTCCTGAATCCAGAATATCTGCTATATCTTGCTGGAATCCTACAAGTTGGGCTTCAGTGGAATAACCTTTCCTAAACCCAAACTGCCTTCTATCAAACCAGTTATTAATTTTGCAAACATGTCTAATATAATCAGAAAGAATGCTTTCCCAAAGCTTACATGCAATGCATTTCAAACTGACTGGCCTGTAATTTTCAGCTTACCGGACGAGTTGGCCATGCAGTTAGGAGCGCGCAGCTGTGAGCTCGCATCCGGGAGATAGTGGGTTCGAACCCCACTGTCAGCAGCCCTGAAGATGGTTTTCCGTGGTTTCCCATTTTCTCACCGGGCAAATGCTGGGGCTGTACCTTAATTAAGGCCACGGTCACTTCCTTCCCATTCCTAGGCCTTCCCTGTCCCATCGTCGCCATAAGACCTATCTGTGTAGGTGCGGCGTAAAGCAACTAGCAAAAAAAAAAAAAAAAAATTTAAAAATTCAGCTTTTTGTCTATCACCCTTTCCTTTATACACAGGGGCTACTATAGCAACTCTCCATTCATTTGGTATAGCTCCTTCATGCAAACAATAATCAAATAAGTAACTTACTTCAGATATGGTACAATATCCCAACCCATTTTTTTAGCATATCCCCCAAAACCTTATCAATTCGGCTAGATTTCAACTTTTGTATCTTATTGTAAATGTCATTATCATTGGTAACTTTTAATACTTCTTTAGTATTAGTGACCTATAATTGGGCATTACCCCTGTAACCACAATATTTACATACTGCTGACTGAATACTTCTGCTTTTTGAAGATTCTCACGTACACACTCCCTTTGTTCATTAATGATTCCTGGAATGTCCTTCTTGGAACCAGTTCTTGCCTTAAAGTACCTATACATACTCTTCCATTTTTCACTAAAATTTGTATGACAGCCAATTATGCTTGCCATCATGTTATCCTTAGCTGACTTCTTTGCTAGATTTAATTTCCTACTAAGTTCCCTCAATTTCTCCTTACTTCCATAGACATTTCCAACTCTATTTCATTCCACTCTGAACCTCCTTCTTAGTCTCTTTAGTTCTCTGTTTTAAAATAGTGGGTCTTTACCATTCCTTACCACCTTTAAAGGCACAAACCTGTTTTCAAATTCCTGAACAGTTGCTTTAAACCTATCCCAGAGTCTGTTTACATTTTTATTTACCGTTTTCCACCGATTGTAGTTACTTTTTTTAAACTCTCTCATGCCTGATTTATCAGCCATATGGTAGTGCCTAATGGTCCTACTTTTAAGACTTTCCTTTCTATAACATCTATTTTTAACTACAACAGAACAGCTTCGTGATCGCTAATGCCATCTATTACTTCGATTTCTCTACATAGCTCATCTGGAACTACCAGCACCACGTCCAGAATATTCTTCCCTCTAGTTGGTTTCATCACTTTCTGAGTCAACTGTCCTTCCCATATTGACTTATTTGCCATTTGTTGGTCATGCTTCCTGTTGTTCACATTACCTTCCCAAATGACATTTGGCAAATTGAGATCTCTCACTACAATCACATTCCTTTCCATACCGTTTCCCACATAGCTGATTATCTTGTCAAATAATTCTGAATCAGTGTCAGCGCTACCCTTTCCCGATCTGTACACTCCAAAGACATCAAGTTGCCTATTATCTTTAAGAATGAGCCGTACACCTTGAGTTTCATGTTTCTCATCTTTATAACTTTTTCGTAGCTTACAAATTCTTCTTTGACCAGAATGAATACTCCCCCTCCTACCAATCCTATCCTATCTCTACGATACACACTCCGGTTCCGTGAGAAAATTTTCTGCATCCATTATATCATTTCTCAGCCATGATTCAACTCCTATTACAATATCTGGTAAGTACGAAGGTAATCCCAAAAATAAGGTCTCCTATTTTTGTATAAATACATAGACCTGTTTATTTTTATGGTTAACATTTTTACAGCTTGAACATTTAGTTATTTTTCTACATAATCACCATTTTGGTCGATGCATTTTTGTAGACGCTGACAGTTTTTGTATGTTTCCCTGAATGTACCTCCCTATAACCCTTCTAAACAAATTTCGTAACTTATACGTACTATTGCAGTTTAAGTGAAAGCCATCTGAGTGCAGATCCCTATCTCTTCAGAGGTTTACTAGGCCACGATTTGGAAATGTTGCTTCATCACTGAACAAGATTAATCTGGTATGTGTTGTCTTAATGCCCATGTACAAAAGTTAATACGGTTCTCAAAATAGTTTCCAGCTCGCCGCCATGATGTTCAGGAAGTTGTGAACTTCACCTTTCACCTCGTCGTCGGTGCTGAATCTCTTTCCAG
Organism: Anabrus simplex; assembly: GCF_040414725.1. Classification (NCBI taxonomy): domain Eukaryota; kingdom Metazoa; phylum Arthropoda; class Insecta; order Orthoptera; family Tettigoniidae; genus Anabrus; species Anabrus simplex. The sequence goes on from NC_090266.1 coordinate 181,347,799, forward strand.
CCAAATGTTTTTTCAACTTAGGGAACAAGTGATAGTCACTGGGCGCCAAGTTGGGACTGTAGGGTGGGTGGGTGATGATGTTCCACTGATAATGTTGCAGGAGAGCACTGGTTTGCCAGGTGACGTGCAGGCCAGCGTTGTCATGGAAAATGTTTACGTCCTTGCTTAACATTCCCCTTCTCCGGTTGTGAATTGCCCGTCTGAGTTTTTTCAGGGTCTCACAGTACCTGTCAGCGTTAATTGTGGTCCCAGCGGGCATTAAGTTGACCAACAATACCCCTTTTCGATCCCAAAACACAGTTGCCATGACTTTACAAGCAGACTGTGTTTGCTTGAATTTCCGCGGCTTTGGCGAAGAGGGATGCCACCACCGGCGTGATTGTTGCTTGGTCTCAGGTGTAAAGTGGAATGCCCAGGTTTCATCACCCGTGACAATTAAGTCCAAAAAGTTGTCCTGTTCAGCTGCAAAGCGTTGAAGAAATGCACAGGAAGAATCAACTCATTGCTGCATGTGGACTTCAGTCTTGAGCACACCTTCCGGTACTTCAACTTTACCGTTAAAATTCTGTGAGCGGTGCTTTGGGAAACCTCAGGAACCAAAGTGCAGAGATCATCCAGGGTAATCTGCCGATCTTCACGCATGATTTGCTCAACATTCACGACTGTCTCGACGGAAAACCGAATAACTGCACGCACTTCACACTTGGCGGTAACATCCAACGAGAGCTCCATTCTCAACAGCTGCCAAGCCAAGACTTGAGTGCCTCAGCGCGGCGTGCACATGTTTATATGCAAGCGCGGGAAACACCCTTCACAATATTGTGGTCAGCAGCCACACGAACAGAGTTCTGTATTTATAAAAAAAAATAGGAGACCTTATTTTTGGGATTACTCTTGTATATATATCTATTACATTACTTAATTCTATTTCTTTCTTTACAATACTTCTACAGTTCAGCACTAACATTTTTATGTTATCCCTACTTGACTTCCAGATCCCTGTACCACCCAGTTTCCCTGAATGTACCTACATATAACCCTTCTAAACAACTTTCGTAACTTATACATACTATTGCAGTTTAAATGAAGGCCATCTGAGTACAGATCCCTATCTCCTATTCCACATCACACGTTTAAACTCCATGGATGCTGACGTTCCATCTGACGAAACCAATGGGGATTGTTTATGGACCAGTAGTGCATGCTTCAGAGGTTTACTAGGCCACGATTTGGAAATGTTGCTTCGTCACTGAACAAGATTAATCTGGTATGTGTTGTCTTAAAGCCCATGTACAAAAGTTAATACGGTTCTCAAAATAGTTTCCACGCAGTTCTTGATGGAGAGATACATGATACATATGGAACTTATGACTGTGGAGGACTCATAGAACACTTGCCTGGCTTGTGCCACTTTGTAACGTACCAACTTTAATGGCTACCATATGTACTGGCTACAAATGTAACGTATCTTAGCTTTGCTAACAAATGTAACATGAGGTTACTGGGACAAAATAGGATAAAATTGGAAAATATATAAGAGGTCAAGAATATGCGTAAGTATAGCGGGTTGAGCACATTACTCGATTTCTTACTTATGCTATTTCTACAACCTATATAGCCGGCGACAGAAAACATATATGCAATGATCGGAATAATAGAATCAGTTTACAAACGGAATCATGCATCCAAATAATTGCTGTGACTTCCTTAAGGGAATGTTGGACAGCTTAAAGCAAATTGACAGGACAACCACAAAACTCTCAATGAAATACGCAGTGGAATACTAGAATATTAGTAAATTCAAACGTGGACCCTAATGTATGTATTACAGGACTCTGGGATCGTAAAAGACATAATATGAGAAAGGATGGGACAAGATAATAGGATCAATAATTTGGAATTAATTTATATGTATATATATTAGCATTTCCCTCAGCCTGCCTGGTGGCCATGATCGTTAAAGCGCTGAAGTCTAAACGGTCTGACACCGAGGTTAGCCGGTTCGAGTCCCGTTGGTCGGCGGGGTAGGGGAGGTGGTGGTATACAATTTCTAATCACTAGATTGCGTCCCAAAAGCCTGGATTAATTTCCAAACCTCTCCGCAGTGCTCATATGGAGTGAGGGCATATGACGCTGTTGATGGTGATTCGTTCATTGGATGGGGACTTTAAAGCCTTGAGCAGACCCCTTGGTGCTATTTGACAGGAGTAGGCTATGTGCCGGCACCAGGTTTCACTCTCTCCCTACTGTCATACATAACGTCATTCATTCTGGTGAGGTTGACGTCAGAAAGGGCATCCGGTCATAAAAACCCACCACGACAGATTCATCTCACTTCATACCCGACCCTGTAGGGAAACGGGACAAGAGTTGGATAAAGAAGAAGATATTAGCATTTCCTTCCAGCAGAAAAAAAAAGAAAAGCAACAAGTCATTACAACAAGGGAGCATCTGAATATTTAACAGCATCATTCATGATGTTTGGCCATTTATTTCTAACCTCATAAGGGATTTATGCAAATACATGTGAAGTTACTAGGGGGGGAGGGCAGGAGGAGGAGGAGGAGGAGGAGGAGGAGGAGGAGGAGACCTTAATATTTTAGTAATCTTAAAATCTTTAATACAATTGAATCGTGCAGTCGAGTAAGGAACTAAGTCAGATTTTGCTACTTTTCAGGAAAGCAAAAAAACTGTTTTTCTTCGATATGCTTCAATGAATAGTTCCCATTATTTTATATAATATTTAGATCGGTGATAGATGTGTAAGGAGGTAACAGGAAAATGTTCAAGAAAAATTTATAAATTTTATGACCGTTTGAACTTTTTTGACTTAGTTCCTTTCTCCAATAACACCGAAAAAAATTAGGGGGTTGGGAATAAAACTCTCATACGAACTATACCAACCTTTGTTATATATTAAACATAGCATAATGCAATACATAAGCACTGTTTACAGTTTATCCAACAGAAAAAAAGAGGGAAAAAAATACAAATGACCTTGAAGTGCCAAGTAACTGCAGTATTACAACCAAGACTACTAACCTAAGGGAAATTCATTGGCTGCAAAATAATGTCCAAATAAAATGCCAAAGCATCCTTATTCGCAACATATTTCAACAGTTTACGCAAGTCCTTAATCTTCTCAGCTTTTATTGGAACCCCACCCTCTGGATATGCTGCCATTGGTTGCAAGGAAAATGTTACCTTTCCCAAGATGAAACGTATGTTTCACAATGCTGTTTATGAAGGAAAGTGCTACTAGAACTCCTGGTTTCTCTGCCCTATATCTGTATTCTTTAAACGAAGAAGAAGAAAATGCAATCTTTCCAGCACGAGGAGTATTCTTTGTCGATGTTTCAGCTGATACAGTCACTTTTTAAAAAAACTCAGGCCACCACTTGTCAAAATTAAATACTGCACTTGAGTCTACTAACTTAACTGTAACATTTGCTTTGCTGTTTACAATAACTGCCATATACTCTTCGATAGTATAAACTCTGTCTACTTTTTAAATGTTTTTCTTAAATACCCCAAAGTCCCTGTCGCATGGTAGGAATGAATGAGCCCTCTCGGGAAAGTACTGTCTAATCTCCTTAAATCGATTTGAAGCTGCCAGGCGTAGCATTAGTCTTATGACCGTATGGTTCTTATTTTGGCCTGGAGAACCATTAGAGAAAACGTGTAACTGATCAACATTTTCTGACACAAATTCATCTATATAATCTTTCAGGAAAGAAGCAACTTCATTCACACTTGGCCTTCATGATACATATACACAACACACTTGTCCATTGCAAGATCATGAATACAAAACACATTCACCCACAACTGTCTCATGTAAAACACTTCTTGCACCGGTATGTGTGGGAGGGGCAGATTTTGCATAAAGTCAAAGGCAAGGCCTGTCACTTTGTCATTTGTTCTGCATAGTGTTGCAACTTCTTTCAAAGACCTGTAGAATTTCCTGCTTCTTCTTTTATGAACATCATATTCAGCCTGAGCTGCACGCTTTGCTAATTCACAAATATGTGGACTCCTAAGTTTAGCTGTGAACTACTCACACTTGCTGCAGACATGGATCTGTGGTCGTCCGAATCGGTAGTTATATTTCTCAACAAATAAGTTCTGTAGATGCTGTACTTGATTCCACACTCCGGGTATTTTGTGACAAACATGTTGTGCATTTCTTTAATAGTTAAGCGGGCATCTAAGTAATGCACTTCTTTCCCTCTGTAACGAGTCCGTTTCAGAGGGAATGATTGAATATGATCGGATATCAGTTGTTTTTTTTTTTTTTTTTTTTTTTTTTTTTGCTAGGGGCTTTACGTCGCACCGACACAGATAGGTCTTATGGCGACGATGGGATAGGAAAGGCCTAGGAGTTGGAAGGAAGCGGCCGTGGCCTTAATTAAGGTACAGCCCCAGCATTTGCCTGGTGTGAAAATGGGAAACCACGGAAAACCATTTTCAGGGCTGCCGATAGTGGGATTCGAACCTACTATCTCCCGGATGCAAGCTCACAGCCACGCGCCTCTACGCGCACGGCCAACTCGCCCGGTGGATATCAGTTTAGTGACATCTTCCGGTATCTTTCTGGTATTTGGATTGGTTCCTCTCTTTTCCCTGGGAATTTTTCCACGAAGAAGAAGCATTGTGATACGGAATACTCTTTTCTGAGTGACGGCATGCATGCTCATAAAAGCTGAACGACATACCTTCTTTCTATTGTTGCCATCCACAACAAAGTAAGTGAAACTTGCTGCTCGCTGCTTTGAATTTTCATTCCTCGGTCTTCTGGTCTTAATTTCATTCCTCTCGATGAGGCGCTGCAAGTGTAAATCTTGTGCATCTTTACTGGGAAGTTGAAGAAACTTGGAAAAATGGACATGCGAGCCTCTTTGTTGATAATCTCAAAGCACTTCTTTCTGCATCTAGAAGAATAACAGATTATTAATACTAAGTATAAATCTGTACCATACGTATTGTTATCTAAAACAAGAGTAGAAAGTTTGGTTGAATGTTAGAATATTATTTACTAAACAATCCCTAGTAATACTTCTCAAGCTCCTTACTTACCTGCAGTCAGAACCAGTTTCTTTGCCTTCCACAACTCTCCCACGTTTATTCATATATGCCAGCCCTCTGAGACTTGCGTGTTTCAGAACACTATGTTTATGGCCCTCAGGCTGTGCCTTCCTTTTCGGAGTCATATTCTCAAACGTAATACAAAGATCACTTTGTCATCCACTGACATACAAACTGAAATACTGTACACTATAACCCACCATGTACCGTACGATTTCTGTTTCCCTCCAGTATGTTGTCCTTTGTGTTGTACCAACACCGTAAATTGAAATATCCCCTGTTATACCGACATCGCATGCAACGTGCGGCCAAGAATGGAACTAAGTCATGAATTGCAAGTGATGGAGAAACGACTTAGTGCGTTTCTTCAGAATATGCCTGATGTCCATCCACTGTTTCTCCCACAAGGAGAAGGCTGACTTATTTCTTTCCTTTACCAAACGATAGGGCTTGGTTTTGTGAGGTAAATGAGACAATAAAATGTAAATGGCCAATTTTGACTTAGTTCCTTACTCGACTGCACGATTCAATTTAACCCCTACAATCATTACAATCTTAATTCAACGATTGCAAAACACAATTTATCAAAGAATAATTGTCTCCCAAATGACCGGGATGCAATCATTATAAACCAACATCATGAAAACTTTTGACAACCAACCATTTACACAATTAAAAATAGGAAAGGATTTCCACCAACCAATACTTGTTTATGGAAATCTCTTCCTATTTTTAATTGTGTAATTCGTCAATACGGAAATAAAGATTATAGATTAAGGAACCAACCATTTATACGATACATCTATTTGATTTACACAATAAGTTAGATAACTAACAATGATTACAAATTAGCTGAGTCAGGCGATAATCCAGGAAATTACAAAAGCATTCAGAATTTTTGTTATTATTTTCACAACAAGCTGTCAGGCATAGAGAGAGTAAGCAATCTAGTTTGGGACTCACATACAAATAGGTTTACTAGTAACCATTTTCCAAGGGATCAAGTTTATGTTCTATAAAAATGCAATATTATAAACTTGAATACAAAAGAATAATGACAGAGGACCAGAGAGAAAAGGAACCTGAGAAGCACAACATTTAGTCCATAAGGAGGTTATGACAGGCACACCTCAATATACATAATATTTGGTTCCACCCAGAAAATAATTGCAACTGTCCAGAATATATCTGAAGCTTTTAGTATTGATCACTCCCCACAACTCCTGCCACAGGAGCAATTAAAGAAGAAATGATAATTGAACCTTATGCACGCTTGTCTCCATATCTTTCATCTGCTGAGATTCAAATGACGAATCAAGGAGCAGAGACCCTGCTCTCTCTGATAAAGTACTTCGTGCTGGTACATGCCTTATGATCATACACTCCATTCCACCTGCCAAACTGACAAGGTGACAAGTATTTACATGCCGTCAGAAGGTTTGAGAAAGTATGAACAGTGAAACAACAACTGAGGATTTGACGTCATGGAATGTGAAGGAATCAGCTGATCATCCAAAATGGCGGCTAGTCTACAATCGGTGGGAGTGGTTGACAGCTTGTAAAATAGAAATTTACGCATATGTAAGGCAGACAGTAGAAGGTAATTCCCGGAAATACATAAGTATCTGTAGCGGACCACACAATATTAAGATGGGACAGTACAACTTCCTCATACGATAGCATGGGAACTAATATGAGTATCTACAGCAACAGCAGCTAGAACATTAATTTTGCCCTTTTCTCCAGTCACTTGTGTGTTGAAGTTCACAAATAACTGTCATGATGGGCAAAATCTATTGGGATATTGTTCCATGTACAGAGCACAAAAATGAACAGCATTCTTCTTACTTTCTCCTTAAACCATTAACATGTCAGCTTTTTCAATATTGGTATAAATACCACCTTCCACCATGTCCTACTTCTTGAACTATCACCAAGTAACTGACAAGGTACAGTAGTCACAATGTAATCAGTACACTATAAAGGAAACAACCGTAAGAACATCATAGCCTCGTAACTAAGCAGTTGAATGGAGCAGACAACTGTCGATATTTACAATTTTAAAACTACGATATCTCATAAACTACATGTACAAAAATCCTGAGGGGAAAAATAAAAAAGACATCACTGACATTCTAATTTACTCCTGTTATATGCTGTTAATGTCAATAGGCACCGTTTCATTTGAAAAAATAACTTTCTAATAATTATTAAAATCTGTGTATGGGCTACAATTATGAAACTTTGGTTACATTTCATTTCTGTGAAAACAGACATCAATAGCACCTTCCCTTTAAAAAATATTCAGGGTGCTAGTGTTAGGTGATTCACCCTATGTAAGGGAAGTGCCCTGAGATTTATCATGTAAGAAGCCCCTACATCTGTCAGGGAAGATTATCTTAAACAATGAAAATGTCATTTCAGTCTTCATATGTCAAAATGCAACTGAGCTGAGATTCTCAGAGTGAGACTCACTGAACATGGAGAACCATTGAACCACTGGATGACATGCCTAGGACTGACTTGGTTTGCCATGACTTTACAACAACTCGTGAGGATTTCCTAGTTTAATAATAATAATGTTATTGGCTTTACGTACCACTAACTACTTTCATGGTTTCCAGAGACGCCGTGGTGCCGGAATTTTGTCCCACAGGAGTTCTTCTACATGCCAGTAAATCTACCGACACGAGGCTGATGTATTTGTGACATATATGAGCACCTTCAAATACCACCAGACTGAACCAGGATCGAACCTGCCAAGTTGGGGTCAGAAGTCTAGCACCTCAACCGTCTGATCCGCTCAGCCCGGCAATTCCCTAGTTTTGCTCCTAATCTTAACTGCATAATATTGATTCATAACAAACATCAGTATTCCCCTATTACACGGTTACACGGACACGCTATGTTTCTTAAAAGTTTTACATGCAATTTATGCCAGAGATTTTATTAATATTTTGTAGTAATTAGCCACTTACACAAAGGGGACTACTAGTAATTTAATACAACAGTTATGAAAAATGTATGCATTTTTTTGCATTAAAAATTTAAAACGTGCATTTTCTCCTGGAATGTGCATTTATATTCACTGTCAAACACTGGCCAACCATCTGTGAGATGTGACTCGCAAAGAGTATCATTACCACATAGGTACCTTTTCTTACAATTTGCTTTACATTGCACCGACACACATAGGTCTTTTGGCAACGATATGATAGGCGTTGGGAGTGTCTGTGGCCTTGATTTAGGTGTGAAAATGGGAAATAATGGAAAACCATCTTCAGGGCTGCTGACAGTGGGGTTTGAAGCCACTATATCCCGAATGCAAGCTGACGACTATGGGAACCAAACCCTACAGCCATTTGCTCAGTTATACATGTGCAAAAGTGAACATGCACTTTGCAGTCAAATCAGGCTCTAGTCATCAGTAATAATACTATTCATAAAGAAAATGCACATGTCCAGTAAGCTCCCCTTTAAAGGAATGGGTTACACTAGTCCTATTCAAACTGTGGCACACCTCCTTGCGGAGGTACCAAAGTTTTGCAATTCTTTACTTCACAGTAGTTAAAGAAAAGCATTTTGAGACTCAACGGAAGACATTTATATTAAAATTATAAAATTCTTTTATTAACAACCACCTACTCAATACAATATAATACACTAATTGAATTATAAAATAATGCATGAGGTGTCTTAAAAAATGGCTTAAATAACGAAACATGTACTCGTTTTACGGGTTCATTCGAGATACCCGTAATGAATGAAGACATGTTTCGTTATTTAAGCCATTTTTTAAGACACCTCATGATTATTTTATAATTCAATGAGTGTATTATATTGTATTGAGTAGGTGGTTGTTAATAAAAGAATTTTATAATTTTAATACATTATCCTCAATACGGTGGTTCCATTATGAGATTAATTACATGAGACATTTATATATCCAACAAACAGAAATTGCATTAATGACATATATATGCATTACTTTACCTACAAAACCAATGATTCATGATTTGCATAGGAATAAGAATTTTTTCATATGAATTTAACAAGAACCAGACACACAGGAGGAAGACAGCTATGGTATTATCTTTGGTCGCATTATGTAGCCTTGCTGCGGCAAACATCTTGTGCAGATAGTCCAATTCAAAACCACTTTTCATAGTTCTTGGACAAAGCTACGCATGAGAAATTACTCTAGTATTCCAAGGGCTTTTTATAGTGCAAGTTAATGATATACTGGTTGGTCTACCAGCCCATTGTAATCTAGTTTTTTGCATCCCACCACTTTTCTTACAGTTATGAAATGCATTTGTCCCTCTCCCAAAACCAGGGTAATATAATGAAGATGTGTGGTTACGGGCTAGAAGACAGCAGGAATCATGAGCACCACTAGTAATTCATTACGGGTATCTCGAATGAACCCGTAAAACGAGTACAAATACGAAGAGCACATACCTGACAACAGGAGGTGCACACAGAGGCCAGGAGCAGATATTGTATAGGCTCTTGACATACAGAACGCACATTAAGCCTCGCAGCAGCTCATATGGCAAGGGCACGGTGGGAGATGTGATAGTGGACAGTACTCAAAGGTTCAAACCGCAAGTTGTTTTTTTTTTTTTTTTTTACTGCCAATTGTGTCTGGGATGTGGTAAGGATGCTTATTTCATAGCTTCCACAGACTGATTTGTTTATTTGGCCATGTAAAGAGCTAAAGTAAAGTAAACTCGCATGATCATCCCAAGGTGGTGCAGCTCTTTTTAGGTGCACCCACAATGGAGGTGAGCTGCATGTACCATTTCAACCACATACCGACACTCCTGCCATTCTTAAATTTCTAGCAGTACTGGGAATCGAATCCCCAGGCCTCCAAAGACGGCAGCTAATAACACTAATTGTTACGCTATGGAGGCGGACTGTAAAGAGCTGTATGTATTGTAGCATAGGGTATGAAACTTGGTTGGAAGAGAATGAGGAAGTGATGGTCCGCAGCTAGAACACAGGCAACCAGTTAGCTATGTCATACATGTTTCATGCTTCGTATAACACAGGTAGGACAAAGTGTACCCCATTGGAACGATAAAACATGTGATGCAGGTAGCTATGTAGCTGCGCAAACTCCCCTCCTTCGAGGCAAGTCACAACAAAACACAAAGCTTATTGACTGCCTTGTGATGTATTCCAGCGCAGGTATGTGGATATGTTAGTCATCTATGGAGAAGCTAGACAGAATGCATACCAGGCACAACACCTGTATCAAGCACGTTATCCGAATAGACGACAACCGACAGGCATGGCATTTCAGAGTGTGGAAAGACGTCTGCGGGCTACTGCATCCTTCGGAAAGACACAGTCTGATCGAGATCATCCCACGTCGTCTGCTCACAATGAAGAGATTGTAATGGAGCCTATCCAGCACTACCCTCACACTAGCACGCGGGCCATTGTAAAGGAGGCTAACATCAGCCAGGCGTCTGTTGTGCAGGTATTGCATACCCAGCGGTTCCCCCTGCAACATCTGCACTTACACCAGGAATACCATGGTCATGATTTTGAAACACGGGTGCCATTCTGTCAATGGACTCCACAGCTTGTGGACACTGATGATGCCTTTTTAGCGACCATTTTATTTAGGGACGAAGCGCGGTTTCACAACACTGGAACCGGTAATTGCCATAATATGCATTACTGGAGTGTGGATAATCCCACTGGGCACGACAGACAGATTTTCAAGTACAGTAGGGGATGAACGTATGGTGTACCATCTTGGATGATCACTGCATCGGTCTCCATTTCTTTGATGGACATCTGATGCGTGAACGCTATCTGCATTTTCTCTAGGATGACCTGCCACCATTCTTGGTACATGTGTCACTCCTTCACTGTTGCAGGATGTGGTTTCAACATGGCGGAGCTCCACTGCACGTGGTGATGTTCGTCTGGAACCACCTCCATGCAGTGTATCCTGATAAATGGATAGGAAAGGGAAGACCTGTCACCTGGCCCGCCAGATCGCCTGAACTTACACCCGTGATATTTTTCTGTGGGGTCATGTAAAACAACTGGTGCATGCACAGGAGCCAGCCAGTCCTGGTGACTTTAGACAGCTCATCGCCAAGGCATGCTAATCCGTTACGCTAGAGATGTTGCAAACATGCAAGACGGTCCTCACATCATGCGCAGCTCTGTATCAATGACGGAGATTGTCAATTCAAGCAGGCGTGGGTATCTGTTTCCTAGCCACTTCCAACCCAGCTCTATACCATATGCCACCATACCAACAATACTTTTCACGGCCAAATAAATAAATCAGTCTGTGGAAATGATTAAGTATGCAACCTTGTCACATTCCAGCAACTGCTATTAAAAAAAATTAAAACCTGTGTGGGATATGAACCTCCTAACCCTCGAGCATTCTTCACTTTCACATCTCTGTCTATGCCCCTGCCAAGTGAGTTATTGCAAGACTTGACATGAGCGGGATGTTCTTAGCATATACGAAACCTATTCTTGGTCTGTGTGTGCACCTCCTGTTGTAAGATACATGTTCTTCGTATCTGCGCCAGTTTTGTGGGTTCGTTTGAGGTGCTTGTGATGAAATAGTAGCACTCACAATTCCTGCTATTTTCTAGCCCATAACCACACATCTCATTATATTATCCTGGCTTTGGGAGAGGGACCGATGTATTTCAGAATTGTAGTAAATGCAACGGGTTGCACAAAAATAGATTGCATAGGGCAGGTAAACTACCCAGTATATGTTGCAGTCAGAATGTTCAGTGTTCATTGAACGGAAGATTTGCATTTACTTTAACCATTTTCATCATCATGCTTTCAATACAGGCATGACAGCTTTCAGTGAATGCCCTTCATTAATGTCATCATCATCCTCACTATAATTTATTCTGAAGTTAGATAGAATGAGAAGAAAGGTAGAAGCAGAGTTGCAAGAGGAACAGTATGGCTTTAGAAGTGGAAGATCTACTGTGGACCTAATCTTCAGCATGAGGCAATTAATGAAAAAGAATTGGGAATATATGGGAATGATCTGGTCATGACATTAATAGATGTAAAAAAAAAAAAAAAAGAGGCATACGATAGTGTTTCCAGGCAGAAGGTTTGGGAAACCATGTCAAAAAGAGACTGGGTACATGAACTGTAGAAATGGTGGAAGCAATGTACCCCTAAGTCAGTAACGTACAGACTCTGGCTGGAAAGGCAGAATAGTTTAAAAATGAAACTTGACAAAGACAAGGGAGTGTGCTCTCACCTCTTTTGTTTCTAATGGTGATGGACAAAAGTGTGAAGGAGAAAAAAGGATGCATATGGAAATAGGGAGATGAAGTTATAACAATTTGGAGACGATACTGTGGTCTGGGAAATGAACAGCAAAGAAATATAAGAACAACGATGCACAGAATGAGAAAATGAAAGGTATGGTATGAAAATCACTGCACAGAAAAGAAAAATTATGGTGATATAAAGAGGAGAAGGACAAGGGAAAGGCATGTATGTGAATAACAACATTGTCAAACAGGATGTCGAGATTGAAATTGATATTTATTTACTGGTTCAAGACATTCCCCAGTGTCTAAATTTCAGAGATGGGATTGGGTGAATTAATAAAGAATTTTCATGAAAATAATGACAATAATTAAAGTCAAATGGCATACAGTAGAACCCCGCATTAACGAACTTCGATTAACCGAAATGCTCTGGCAAAATTTATTTTAATATTCTGTTCCTACTCTCTCGTTCTTAGCTGTTGATATTAGTAATTATCTTGCTTTTTGCGCTGGGAGCTACTAGGCAATCCCTATTTTTATCTTACAACTAATGCTAGAATGCACGTGTAGCATAAAACAAAACAGTTTCTGACTCTGTAGTTCGTTCCATGATATATTTTCTTGAACAAGCAGAAATTATTATTATTATTAGTACTGTATTATTCGTTATGAAGATTATGTAGACTGTGGTTGACATTGTTTCAGTTGCGGGAGTTTCATCTTGTTTACTGCTCGGACTATACTGCAGCTTCTGTTAGGAAACCAGGGAAGTCCAGCGACCCTTCTCCATTCATATTTTTCTTTCACCCAAGGTCATTCCACTGGCCTTGCAGTTCTATACTGTAGTTCCAATGCTTTTCTTACCCCATTGCAACATGAACTACTGTACCTGCTCATAACAGTACTGTATCTTATCTTACTCTTACCCTACCAATGCTGTCCCAGGTATCTGGACTGGGTTCTTTTGAAATACAGTAGCAAAGTACCGTATACAGTAATCAGTTGTGCTAAAAGTACAGTGGCAAGTGTGTGCTTATTGAATACCAACTAAGCGAAAACACATTGTTGCAAGCATCGAAAAATTTCGAAGCACTAAGACGGGTGGAAAATGGTGCGATATTGCGATATCTTGCTGCGGATAATGGAGTTTGTGTAACAGTGGCAGATTGGGTAAAGACAAAATCTCAATTGGGCTTTCCTCTAAGATACCAAACCACAAAACTATGAAAGAGGGTGGGTATGAATAGATAAAGGAAGCAGTATTTCTTTGGTTTACACAACGTGAAAAAGGAATACCATTTTCTGGTCCTATAATTCAAGAGAAGGCTAAATTATTGGCTACGAAGTTAGGGGATGATGGAAAGGACTTCAAGGCTAGTTCAGGTTGGCTAGATAGTTTTAAATTAGATATTGCATATATCAGTTACATCTAAGTGGCGAGAAACTTCCCGCAGACCCACTGGCTGTTGGTGTTTCAAACAGAATTTGAAGAGATCAGTGAAGGATTGACAAAAGATCAGGTATATAATGATGATGAACCAGGGTTAAATTTTAAAATATTGCCAAAAAATCCTTAGCATCAATAAAAGAAAAATCTGCACCAGGTCACATAAAGAATGAGATGATTATGGCTTTAGCCTGTGCTAATGCTTCAGGCACTCATCGGCTGCCACGAATGTACATAGGAAAATGGAAAAACCCTAGAGCTCTTAAAAATATTGCCGCCACTGCCTTACCAGTTTATTATAGAGCTCAAAAAAGTGCCTGGATGTCGTCGCAACTTTTCGAAGAATGGCTCTTTCAAAAGTTTGTACCAAGCTAAGAATATTTTTTGAAGTCTAAGGTATTGCCCAAAAAAGCAATTTTGTTGATTGACAATGCTCCAACACACCCAGGGAATTTGGGAAGTGGTGATATTGTTGTTCAGTTTCTGCCCCCTAATGTCATGAGCTTAGTTCAACCCATAGACCAGGGTATTCTGGAAGCATTCAAATGCCATTATCGTGCGTTTCTGCTACAATCTATTCTGAATGATTGTGAATTATCCGGTAAAAGTCTTACAGATTTGTTGAAGTCTGTGAACATGAAACATGTGATTTATTAGTGTGCCCAATCCTGGAAAAATATTACATTAGTGACACTCTGTAATTCCTGGAAGAAATAGTATGAGGCAAATGACTACCTGCAATAGATGGTGAAACAAATTCCAGGATGTGACAATGTTAACCAGTGTTAGGTGAACGAGTACTGTAGTTACATTCAGATGATGCTGAGCTTGATCTAACAGACCAAGAAATAGTGGATTCTGTGTTATTGCCAAGGGTTGAAGCAGACGTCTCCGACCATGAAAATAGAATCGAGTTACAGCAGATGGTGGATTTAATGCATTGGAGGTAAGATTGATTTGGAATTTTTATTAAAATACAGTACCACACGCTTTAATTGCAGTACTGTAATAAAATTACTGGATACAGCATTCAGTTCAGTAGTAACGAAAGAAATTGTTTAATTATTTCAGGTTGCTTTGCTCTTTGTTGAACAAAGCGATGGATCTACACCAGCTGATGTATTGTTGATGAAATGGTGGCGCGACATAGCTGCACAACAGCGCTGCACCAAGAAAATTCAGAAGAAAATCACTGATTTTATACAATGAGTGACATTATGTAAACATTTCAATGTTAATATACCATATGCACCTTTGTTTAACAGAGTTTATGCATTTTTATTTCGACATTTAACTTCCGAAAATATTTACCATCTCTCATCTGAAAAAACACGTCAACCAAAGTGGCTCAGCCCCCTTTCTTTCGGATAAACGGGGTTGTACTGTAATTATGTCTTAAATGAGATGGGAACTTCCACTTAAGCGTTGGAGACACTAGATGTTAGGGTGCCGTGGGGCAGGGACACTAACATTTTTTTGAACATGTTAGGACACTCAAACCTTTCCCAATTAATTGCAGATAAACCTACGATTTGATTGAAGTCACAGAGATATCAATGTAAGCAGGAAAAGAAGAGATACAAATAGAGACATGTACAGTGTTTCTAGGATACATACAACCGAAGCTCGATCCTTGACTCTTGTCGTGATCACGTGACATCCTTGTTCAGATAATATAAACCCCTACCCCAAACTGGACTATGGACAGTTGTGTCGCGAACTTGGAGGAAAAGCTACGTTTGGCCGGGGATCCATCTTGAGAAATCAAGAACAGTGGCTCCAAATATTTGAACGCAGGATGCGAGTGAAAATAATTAGTATAATATGATTGGTGACGTGTGAAGCAGTTATCCCCAGAGAACCACGAGATTTTGTGATGAATGAACCAGTGAATAATACAGTACATGTGCGCTCCAGGGATTAGCAACGAGAGTTCAAGAGAGAAGAAGGTGACGAACCTTGGACTTCCAACCTGCCGCATGGAGTTTCTTCCCTTGGCGAACTTCGGGGACGTAATGACCAGCTAAGCGCCATTTCATTGGAGCCAGCCATGGGTTCCCGAACGTCTTATTGGAGAGGAGATGGATAAGTACTGATTATCTGAAATATTTGGGTGCATGAAGAACCGAGGGTAGTAGTCAGGCTTTTTATGTAAATAAAATTACAGAGTTAGTGCCTGGAATTAACAGGTTGCACAGGTTAATAGTAGACGAGTGGGTCCGAATTTTGTAGTTTATTGCAGGTATTATGGATTTTCTATTTAATTCATGGGTTTCCCAGAGCACTAGCTAGGCTAGATCTACATGATAGGGTCATCACCAGTGTGCAAAATATGGAAAGCCAAGCATTGTATAGCCGTAAGATACTGTAATTTCCTTCTTAGACAGACAGGCAGTATTTATATAGGGTCTGGGAGAGTAGCGGTACCCAGTTAATTAATTTGATGCATGAGTGTTGCATGTATCTCAACACTGTGTGAAGGGTTAACGAAACTTCGGGCACCTGCTCCGTTGGGGCAGTGAACCTTGGTCCTTTGAGGGAACAAGATGATGGGATACAGACTGATTTCATAGGAGTTGATAAAGAGCAGAGGAGGAGTCTCGAA
The DNA here is from genome assembly GCF_040414725.1 of Anabrus simplex. Taxonomy (NCBI): domain Eukaryota; kingdom Metazoa; phylum Arthropoda; class Insecta; order Orthoptera; family Tettigoniidae; genus Anabrus; species Anabrus simplex. The sequence continues at coordinate 181,364,228 of NC_090266.1, forward strand.
TTAAGTTCAGAGATCGTAAAATCTCCAGGTTGAATATAAATTAGGACAGGGTCGACATGAGATTCGAAACTATGACCATAAAGGTTGAGAGGTATGAGAACAGCCCAGAAGAGCTTTAAATTGAGAGTTAATTGTGTTAACAGTTATGGAAAGCTGTACGTTACAAAGAGTTAAAGATGAGGACAACCCTTAGGCGCTGTAATTATATACTGAGAATGAGCTGTTAGACGTTTAACTTAGCCGGCAGAAAGAAAACTTTACAGAAAGAAAGGAAGGCTGAGAGAGGTTTGACCCTACTCACCCCAGAAATGTGTATGTCCCCTCAGCTGACAGTTGCCGAGCTATATGGGAATGTTTCGTTGTTTTTTTTCTGTTGCATGCTAGCCCACAGAGGTAAAGGGAATGAAAGCCAAGAGTAATTTATTGGTTGGGTCTTGGGGGACTCCTGGTCCATTTTACATTTAACTTCGTAATTCAGTCATCTCAGGCATAACCTGTTGGTATAGTTGTCTAATTAGACAGATGACAGGGTCTTAACAATTAACTTTTCCCGCTCGTGAGAAGACAGTCGTCTCCCGAATTCCCCTTTGTGGTGCAGGGTTCGCCCAACGGTACTCTATTGGCGCAAAGTGGAAGGGGCTGCCATCAAGGTTTTATTTATGTTTCTTTTCCAGGGATAATGAGGGATTTTCCTCATATTTGTGTGTTGACTATATTGTTTTGTTGTTTGAATTTCTGTGTGGATTCATTCCCATTTACTGTATTTGTTCGCATATAACTCGCCACCGCATATATCTCGCACCCCATTTGTAACATTTGAAATTGCAGGAAAAAATCCCTGCACATAATCGCATTAATTTCTGATGTCATAAAGACATGCGGTACATACACAAAATATAGTTTGGGTATTCCGTGGACGTGCCTACATTTAAATATCGGGACTGTACCAATTGCTGTTACAGTATTTTGTACGTGACAGTACAAGAGTAAGCTGCATTTCTTTCTACCTGCAGAATGGTTGAGGCTAGTTGTTGTAACAAAAATACCTAACTCGCAAACCCCCACCCCAAGGCCCATTCCTAGCCAGTCAGTCACACTCAGCCATCCCTCTCATTCTTCCGTCGTTGTCAATATGCTTATCGCTACCTGTCTGGCAGAGCTGATCACGTGAACTGGAAGCGTTTCCCTGTCCAGGCAGTCAAGTGATCATGGTATTAGGTATCGTCTATCTGTTGTATTGTTGACAAGTACCAGTATTCCGTCTTCACTTTTCATTCTTTTTTCTTAGTTGTGTAGGTCTATCTTTAAGTTGTGGAGAAACATGAGAGTTATACAGCTGGGTTTAAACTCAAAGTGATGAAATATGCTGAAGAACATAGTAACAGAGCTGTCGGTCGAGAATTCAGTGTGACTGATTTTATGGTTCACTACTGGCATAAACAGAAAGCTGCGCTAGAAACCACCAACCAAACACGTAAGGCATTCAGAGGGCCAAAAACTGGTAAGTTTCCTGAGCTGGAAGACGAGTTGTTTCATTATGTTACAGAGTTGCGAAATGATGGCTTTAGTATCTCACACGAGATGCTACATTTCAAAGCGTGCTAATTAGCAATTAAAGGAGGAATCAGCTGTTCAGATCTGAAAGTGAGCCGCGGTTGGATCCGTAGATTCACGACACGAAAGGAATTGTGTCTGCAAAGGCAAACATCTCTCTGCCAGAGAATGCCGAGCGATTTCAGCGACAAAATCATAGATTTTCATCGCCATGGGATAGCAATGCAGATCAAACCCCGATAAACTTCGACATGCCATGCAACACCACCATCAACAAGAAGGGAGAATCTAGCGTGCTTGTACGTATAATTGGGTGTGTAAAACAGCATTGCACTGTCATGCTAGCAATAACTGAAGACGGAAGAAAATTGCCACCGTATGTTATTTTCAAAAGAAAAACAGTGCCTAAAGCGAAGATGTACGGATTCAAGAGAAAGGACGGATGGAGACAGCTCTTGTCCAGGACTGGGTCAGTGCGGTGTGGGGAGCACGGCCAGATACACTGTTTTGACGCCCAGCAATGCTAGTGTGGGACAGTTTCTGCGGACACTTGGTGGAACATACAAAGAAACGTCTTCAGAAATGAAAACTGATCTTGTAATTCCTGGTGGAATCACACATTGTCTACAGCCCTTAGATGTTTCTGCCAACACACCCTTCAAAGACAACATACGTAAATTGTTCACCGAATGGACGCCAGGAGGGGAGCATGAGCTGACAATGGGTTGAAGAAAATAATATGAAGGTTAATGGAGGCAAATCAACTGTTATAACATTTACAAACAGGAGTTTTAAAACTGAATTTGAATATACTTTGGATAAGGTAGTTATCCCAAAAGATGGCAAGTGCAAATACTTAGGTGTGAGATTTGAAAGTAATTTGCACTGGAAGGGTCATGTGGATGACATTGTTGGGAAAGCGTACAGATCGTTACATGTCATAATGAGACTACTTAAATGATGCAACAAAGAATTAAAAGAGAAAAGTTACTTAAGTATGGTTCGTCCATTATTGGAATATGTAAACAGTGTTTGGGATCCTCACCAAGAATACCTAATAAAAGAAATAGATAGTGTGCAGACGAAAGCAGCAAGATTTGTAACAGCAGATTTCAGGAGAAATAGTGGTGTATCAGAAATGTTAAAGGAACTTGGGTGGGAAACTTCAAGTAGGAGAAGGGAGAAAACTAGACTTATAGTATTATATAGAGCCTATACAGGAGAAGCAGCATGGGGAAGATATCCATGAGAGGCTTCAGTTGGAAAATAATTATATCGGCAGGACTGACCACAAATATAAAATTAGAAGGAATTTTAGCAGAAGCGACTGGGGTAAATTTTCACTCATTGGGAAGGGTGTGAAGGAGTGGAACAGTTTACCAGGGGTAGTGTTTGATCCTTTTCCAAAATCTGTACAGATATTCAAGAAGAGAATAAACAGCAACAGAGAAAATAAATGAAATGTTAAGAGGGCATTCGACCAGTGCAGGTTAATGTAAATAAAAAATGTGAGTGAATAAATTAATTCCATCCCCTGGTCTAAGGAGTTTGGACAGCCAAAGTAGGGGACTACCTGTAGGGGTGAAGTACAGTGGGGACTTCAAGGGCCCACAGTGCGTAATTTCAGGAATCTAGCCGGCCAAAAATCGTATCTCGGAAACTAATGGACCGATTTACATAAAACTTAGTATGTAACTGATATTATTGGAGATAATTAAGTGTGTGGTCAATCAAGTACAAAGAACAAATTACTATGCCAGGAATAGAATTAGTAATTTTTGTAACTGTAATAATTTTTCGTTATAGCTTTAAGAAATTAAATAGTTAATAGTGGGACATGCTGTTTAGAATGTTTAAAAACAGGTACAGGAATACATGTACTTGCCAAACAATTTATTCATTAGATGCAGTTACATCAGAATCGCTATCGTCACTTTCATTATCTCCTTCGGCAGAACCAGATACAGGAGGCTCAGCTGAGCACTTCTCGTGAAAGCGAAATCACTTCCTCCTCCTTGATTTCCCTAAGCTGGTAATATAAGGGTCCGATGATATAGGCAGCCTATGGAAAAGGTCAGTATTTGTGTCTTTCTGGAAGGTTTCCTATTATCTTTATTCCTGGTCTCCTGGGCTTCCTCGGAGAGGTGTCTAGTAGGTATAATACAGTGCCATGACCCAAGAGTTTGTGCAAAGTTACAGGCATGTAGTACGATTTGTATTTTTGTAAGTATAATTGTATAGTTTCCTTTGCGTGCATGCCAATGTTACTTTATCAGTGGCATACCCACATGAAAGAGTTTCTACGATGGCACGTAGATGGTTTATTAAATTTATATCTACTCCAGTAATATCCGCAGAAGTGGAAGCCTCTCTGAAGAATCTTCTAGCGGTTTCCATCATTGGTACTGCCAACACTTTGCTTCGGATATCAACCAATAGACGCGTTTCCTCCCTGAACTTCTGTAGTGAAGTCATCTACAGTATTTATTTATTGTGTGTGTATTTTAGGCTCTAAATCAGTGCGTAAATGTATTGTGTTGAATGAGAGTTATGCGATAAGCCTACGTGTGTGATTTATTTCTTTAACATTAATACTGTGATCTTTTGTAGTCATCTGCAGTATTTATTTACTGCATCTGTTTTCTAGCCTTTATTGTCTGGATAAATTTATTAAATGCAATTAAATACATCACCCGCCCCTCAAGTCCATAAAAATTATTTGTCTATTTTCTCTCGTACTTTGCCTTATATTTCAGTCCTGAGGTTTCTTATGTGCCGTAGTTTACCTCTGATTCTGTACGAACCGAAAGTGGCCCCTGTAAACCCCACGTCTCCTTCAGTTCATAAAAGTAATTTTTAGCTTAGTTTCTTCAGCCTTTTGTCTTGAACTTACATACTGAATTTCACAAATGTATGTGCCGCCGTTTTCCCGTGATGGCGTTGAGCGGAGCGTTCGATATGGCAACCCTGTTGTCATAAGAGCAATACTGTTTTCTTAACATGGAATGAGGTATAGTACTGGCAGGCTCATCATGACATTGTTGTGATACACGTTCTTCTGTAAGGCTCATTCTCTGCTCGAACCAACTTTTATTGTACTTCAGCAATTTGTCCCTTTTTCTACCATATTTTATCCAGCGTGATCCAATTTTAGCACAAAAAATACTGACAGATTTCCTTATTGACTTGGATATATCCTCGGAACAATCCTCAAAGCCTAAATGTTCAATTACAACATTCGCAATATCATCGTTCCGCTTATATTCCCTGCTGTTCCTCAACAGCATGAAAACCGACCTCCTGGTTACAGAGTACATGGCTTCTGAAAAAAATTAATTACACTCATGGTCGTGCCTGGTCGCAGCAAAAAGTCACAGTTTTCTATTCTTTGAAGTATAGATAACTCATTTAAAAGACTTTTATTGCGGAAATCAAAGGCAATCCATTTTGAAAGTCAGCTCGAATTTGTATAATTAGGTAGCGCTTGGACACCGTGTACCTGAATTTTAAGTGCATATTTCGGACAATATAGTAATTTTCAGAAAATGCTACATACTGTATAAAAATACATACCTTCATCTAATATAATCAAATTGCAAGCTAAAGAAATATTTAGTTCTGATACCTTTACTGAGCGCTCACATAATAATAACTGCGCGCTCGCCTCGCCAGAATATGATGCCCTAAGGGAGGAGAGCCACTTTAGGCCTTCGGTGAGAAAAGATAATCAGACAGCGCGACTTTTCAATACTTAATTATTGTACCCAAGAGTCTTATAAACACGACTCACAGAAAATGCGCACCAAAGACGAGGGTTGAAAATATTATTTTTGGCCGGCTGGATGCTAGAAATTACCCACTGTGGGGCCCTGGGACCGCTACAGTAGCTGTGAAGGCCCTTCAGGAACTCTGAAAAGTGGTGGCAAAAGGGGCTCTGGTTAAGATGCAGCAGGTCGTTATGCTACTTAAGTTCCAGAATGTGTAAAAAAAAAAAAAAAAAAAAGTAAATTGCAATGTAAATTTTAATCTTATACCAGTTGTATAGTATCATTTGAAGTAATTTCACATACTGTATATCAGTTGACTATATTTGTAAGTACAGGAGATATTACAAGTAGAATTTTGTAAACAATAAAAATTTATTAAGGCTGAGCTGTGTGTTTAATAGAAAAAAATTGTTAGCGTAAATTGTATAATATTGTATTATAGGAAAATTTTTCTTCTCTTGTTAATTTAATATTTAGTGCTTGACAATAATGTATTTTAGTGTACCATTTGCCACCGAGGTAGATAGCTCATTTGTAAATAAAGAGATTTTGATTTGATTTGATTTGATTTGATTTGACGTCAGCAGGCAAAATAAAGAGGCTGTCATTTGAACTCGTGTGTGATAGGGTTATGCGGGCATGGGTTATAGTGTCAACAGACGTTATTGCGAAGAGTTTCTAGAAGATGGGCATCACAAATGTGTTGGATGGAAGTCAGGGATGATGCAGTATGGGATGGTGACCAGAATGATCCATGCGAGAATAGCTCGGAGACTGAAGGCAGTGACATTGAATAGGGTAAGTATGCCAGTTGTCTAGTTTCAATAGCCTAATACAAATTTTACGTTTTTTCGGGAATACAATCTTTTGCACACAAATCCCCGCATATATCATGCACTGAAAATCTTCACACTTATTTTTTGTAAAAAATGTGCGAGTTATATGCAAGCAAATACAGTATGTTACTCGTTACCGAGTTCTTATCTCAGTGGCATCATTAACTTCAGTGTAGTTGTAAATTTTGGAGGGGTATACGATTCTGCATTGGATTATGTGTTACGAGTAAGTAGCGGAACTCCACATCATCTTGTTTTAATTTTATTGTATTGAATGCTTTTATGATGAATCTGCTAATCGGATTCATGCCTGATTACCACCCGCTTGTTCATGTACTCACACAACCGCCATAGCAGTTTGCAAGATAATTAGGACTCTCTGGCATCCCAAAACCATACGCAAGCAAGCAAGCAAGCAAGCAAGCAAAATATTTTAAATTAATAACATTTGAGTAAGTAAATTTTACATTTTAATTAATGACTGGTTACTGATTAACCTCTAGATATGAGTTTGGGAACTCAATCAGTCAGATGTAAATAAAAGAAATTTGTGAATCCGTGGTAATATATCTGAGAGAGGCATATGATTTCAGTGTGTTTTAAATAATTCTTATGTTACAAAATTTTGTAATTATTCATCACGAATTACAAGTCAATTAGAACTGGAGGATAATATTGGTGGCGAGTGTCAGTCCCACATGGCCTCGTTGTTCTCAGCATGGGCTTTGACCCTGTTATAGTGCGTTGCTACAGGTTCGATGCTTGTATAGGGTTCTGTTGTTTGTTTGTTTGATAGATTGTAGTGTGCCATGTTTTAGTTAAATGAATCATGTGTGTTGTTTTAAGCTATAGTTGAGAATTCTCATTCAATAGATTGACAGACACCTCTCCACTAACCCTCCTCGTTTAATTTACTCCAATTATAAAGAACTGATCGCGCTCTGTGACAGTTTCTCATCACAGTGGCATAACAGGAGTGGATAGCGAGGATCAAATCCGAGTAACATATAAAGGGTACAGTACCAAGGAAGTGTAAATAAAGTGTGCAATTTGTTTTGTTTTTTTTGTTTGCTATTTGCTTTATGTCGCACCGACACAGATAGGTCTTATGGCGACGATGGGATAGGACAGGCCCAGAAATGGGAAGGAAGCGGCCGTGGCCTTCATTAAGGTACAGCCCCAGCATTTGCCTGGTGTGAAAATGGGAAACCACGGAAAACCATCTTCAGGGCTGCCGACAGTGGGGTTTGAACCCACTATCTCCCAGATGCAAGCTCACAGCTGTGCGCCCCTAACCGCACGGCCAACTTGCCAGGTAAAATATATTATGCACACACAGCGACTTATGCAGCTGAGACCTGGACAGTGACAAGTACGGAGGAAAGTAGAATTCAAGCAACATAATGAAGTACCTAAAAAATATGATAGGAAAGATAGATCGAGAAATGAAGATGTGAGAAAGGAGGTTAGAATGGAAAACCTAAATGAGAGAATGTATATGAATAAACTAAGCTGGTTTGGGCATGTAAAGAGGATGGCAGAGAAAAGAATACCAAAACAGATGATGGAGATGAAGTTCGAGGGAAAGAGAGCGAGAGGGAGATTTAGAAGATGGACCCATTCAATAAAGAGGAGAGCAAGAAGAAACCTGGACTGAGACAAAATGATGGAAGAGGAATAGCAGAAGGAGAAAGGAAGGTGGAGAAGTGCCATAAACGCCTTGACTCAGCAGGAGCTGCTGGATAACGAGAAAGGAGGAGGATTGTAAAGTTACAACACTAACCGTTCTAATTAATTTTTATATTTTTGAATACCCAAGAAAACCTGGACATACAAATATCTCATCTTCCACACCAATCATTTTGATGTATTTTTCTTTATCATAACATGGCCACACCATGACATACTACTTGGATTCATAACCTTTGAACCAACCTCAATAACAATCCTAGGTAATGTGATACAGGCACCTACACAATCTACTACTGAAGCCATAAGCCAGTGATGGATTCCAGTGAATAAGGAAAAAAGTTCAAAATTATCTCCAGCAATTTCAGAATTGAAAAAATTTCCTACGATGAATTTTTTTCTGAACCCAAATGTGTTCTTCATGAAACTCCACTGGATAATGTTTCCAATGAACTACTAGAATACCAAGTAATTTACAACGTACCACATAGCCCCAAAAATAGTCTTCATGATAATATTGTAAAACAGTTACTTTTCTACAATAAAGCAAGCAAGCAAGCTTACAGTACATACACACATACATACATCATCATTATAGACCGTTATGCCTTCCAGCGTTCAGTTTGCACGCCTCTGTGAATTTACTATTTGTCGCCACAATCCTCTATTTGCAACTAGTGCTGTGGCCTCGTTTAGTTCTATACCCCTTATCTTTAAATTATTAGAAACTGAGTCTATCCATCGACGTCTTGGTCTGCCTCTATTTCTCTTACCCTCCATAACAGAGTCCATTATTCTCCTAGGTAACCTATCCTACTCCATTTGCCTCACATGACCCCACCACTGAAGCCAGTTTATGTGTACAGCTTAATCCATCAAGTTCACTTGAAACTTAGCCTTTATCTCATTCAGAGTACCCTCCTGCCATTTCTCTCACCTGTTTGTACCAGCAATCATTCTCGCTACTTTCATGTCTGTTACTTCTAACTTATAAGATATCCCGTATCCACCCAGCTTTTGCTCCCGTAAAACAGAGTTGGTCTGAAAATAGACTGATGTAAAGATAGTTTCGTCCTGGAGCTGACTTCCTTCTTACAGAAAACTGTTAATCGCAACTGCAAGCTCACTGCATTAGCTTTACTACACCTTGATCCAATCTCACTTACTATATTACCATCCTGGGAGAACACACATTCTAAATACTTGAAATTATCTACCTGTTCCAGCTTTGTATCACCAATCTGCCATTCAGTTTTGTGGAATTTCTTACCTACCGACATCAATTTAGTCTTGGAAAGCCTAATTTTCATACCATACTCATTGCAGGATTTCAGCACAATCTGCCATCAAGACCAAGTCGTCAGCATAGGCCAGACTGCTTACTACATTCCCACCTAACTGAATCCCTCCCTGCCACTTTATACCTTTCAGCAGATGATCCATGTAAATTATGAACAACAAAGGTGAAAGATTACAGCCTTGTCTAACCCATGTAAGTTCCCTGAACAAAGAACTCATTCTACCACCAATTCTCATGCAACCCAATTATCAACATAAAAACAGTAACATACATACATACATACATACATACATACATACATACATACATACATACATACATACATACATACATACATACATACATTATCATTATAGACTGTCATGCCTTTCAGTGTTCAGTCTGCAAGCCTCTGAGAATTTACTAAACGTCGCCACAATCCTCGACAGTAAACTTCACATAAAAATTTTATCATATGGAACACCAAAAATCCATTGATATACAGTTATGTTAAATACCAACAGCTTTATTCAGTCCTCAAGATGTAAATTTAGTTTATATTACTTCAGACTTTATCGGTATGATCCTTTTTGGTAAACATGCATCTGCGGAGCAGATTATCTCGAAAACCAACATAAGTGAAATGAGGGATAATTTTAACTCATAATTTTGATATGTACTGGGGTATATCATGGAGAAAACTTACACAGCAATTTACAAAATAACAAAAAGTAAACTTTTATTCCCATAACAAAACATGTATAAAGAACAAGGTATTGCCACCTGTGGTATATCACCAGAATTCAAAATAACTCTTGACACTTCCTAAAATATCCAAGAGACACCACTGCATAACATTTCCAAATTGACTTAACAGTCTTCGTAAAAAAGACTAAACATGACACTTGTGTTCACTACATTTTGTAAAGTCAGTATAACAAAAATAATTTGTCCTCTTCACCTCCTGTTTCTACTTTTATCTTCACAAGTAAATTTAATATGAGAAACAGTTCATAATTTAATAAACCAGGAAGGTGATCATATTCACACTAGGAGCCTGAATGACATTCATCTGTCAATTTAAAAATAACTCCTTAATTCAGAATTAGGTTCCATCATCCACCACTCTGACCCTCCCCATCTGCATCCACAATTTTCAAAATACACAGGTGTTGCACGTATTCTCTTTTTCCTATACTACAACTTCCTTCATTTTATATTTCTGCTGTTTACCAAATCAACATCATGCAAGGGTCTAGAATACAAGGACCATGATATGGTCAATTAATTCTAATGTTGACACAGTACAATAATATATTCAGAAGTATTTGCTAGGAGTCATAGAAGGCCCTCTTGTGTAACAGCAGCAGAGGAAGGTCTCACAAATTGAGAGATATTTCAAAGAAGGAGATTCAATCACAATAAATGAGAAGAAGTTTGGAAATTTTGATGGCTGTTAGTCTTATCATAAACCATAAATTTACATTTTTAACAAACCAGTGAAGATTTTAAAAGAAATTCTCACATGCACTGACCAACATTTGAACTCTATCTGCCTTGGTGAGAAGTTAGTGATATCACCAATCTATCACTCCCCTGCCAAACCTCAATGCTGCAAGTGTATACAATGACAATGCACTGATAAGTTCTTCTACACACAAAAAAATAAGACCAAGTAAGAGAGTAAAGGTAGATTTAAACTACACAGCAGAACACAAATAATACATGCACAATAATTTATTGGGTCTTCAATTAAATTATGATTTAAGCTTTTACCAAGAGTATAGCAAAACAAAGATAAAATTCTCAGGCCAAGGCTTTAACAAAAGTAACAATGCTTTTAGCAATAAGTGATAAAAATTAAGCCATAAAGTCGTTAATATACAGACTTCTACATTCTTATCAGTGTTTCAAAACACAGTTCACATCTTCTACTCATATAAATTTTTGAAAAATTTTCTGTATAATATTTCTCTTCATGGAAGATGCTTTTTGATGTTCACTTCATCTTAGCTTTTCTATGAAGTATTTAAATTTCCCTCTAAACTCAATATCAAAATCCTCATATTTTACAGTATGTTTCTGAAAATAGTCACTGATTATTTTCTTAATTTTATGATGAATTTATCAATTACCATGAATGGAATAACCTGAAATGCAGTTAACATCAATCATCAACTTGTGCACCTATCAATTAAATCCTACAACAGTGATCTCTTCAGCCTTTACAATGTCTTTCTTTTTTACAACTTGTTTAACATCACACTAATACACTGAAGGTTTTCAGTGGCAGAAGGATGGAATAGGGCTAGGACTGAGAAAGTAGTGGCTGTGTTCTTACTTAAGGTACAGTGCCAGGATTTGCCTGGTGTGAAAACTGGAAACCACAGAAACCCATTTTCAGGGCTGCCAATGATGGGATTCGAACGTACTATCTCCCAAATGCTAGCTCACAGCGGCACGACCTTAACCGTACGACCAATTCACTCAGTTACAATATGACCTGGGTGTAGGATTCACCTAAACTTCCTTATGCAGCAATTGCTCCAAAAGGACTTCCTAATCACAGTGACTTCAATGTTTACCAATGGATGCAGTAGAATATGGTCAGAAGGTGCTCTTCCCTTCTATATGTCTCAATGCCAAACACCAGGTTTGTTAAGGAGGAAGCCATACTTTTTAGTGTTGACTCACTTAATATAACTTCAAAGATTTTCTATCTGATCTCAAACTTACTAAGGTGACAGCAGAGGACTACTAAAATTGTAATTTCTCTGTCATGACCGCAGGTCACGACGCACACTTCCATCTTTTATTATGGAGCGAATGGACTCGAGCGAGTGTCGAATCCGCGACCTCCCAAGGGAGAGGGATATTGAAAAATGTATTCAAAATTCAAGAGGGTGTATCCGAGCATCAAGAAGTAACAGTGCTTCAAGTGTATATTGGTGATATGAGCAAGTCAGTGATAATTCTATTTTGTACATATTGATGCATAATATTCAATATGAAAGTATAGCTTAATGGAAACAGGAGTGAGTGCAATGTGGTGAAATATTGTGTCAGCACCTAGCTGTCGCCAAACTTTAGGTAGAGCCATGTACATCACATAAACGGTGAAGGGAAAAACGCAGCGCTATGACGCTGTAGAAAAATATATTGTTCTAGAAACTTGCGGAGGGTTATGAGAGCCAATCAGCTCACAACACATGAGAGTTATGAAGTATTAAGGGCTGATATTTGGGAAGAATGGTAACTTCTAGAAAGACAGACTGGATATTATAAGCTGGAGTTTTAGGGCGTATCTGAGAGAAACCTGGTAGCCGTGGTGAAGATATCGGGGGAAGCTCAGCAACTGTGGACAAGTTCATATCAAGGGAGAAACTGAGAGAAACTCTGTTCATATTTCAGAGTGGAGTCCATTCAGGGATTTAAATGAAGAGGAGTATACCAAGCAGAGAAAACCTAGATTTAAATTGGTGGTTTTCCTCTCACTTAGGCCAAAAGTTTGAGTCTGTGGATCTGCATTTTACTTTGAACAGTATGCCAGATGTCTGAAGCTGCATCAGCGTACGGAAGAAAGAAGAGAGAAGACATCCAACCAAGCTAAGTATTTTTCTTTTTGTTCCTATTTGCTTTACGTCGCACCAACACAGATAGGTCTTAAGGCGACGATGGGATAGGAAAGGCCTAGGAATGGGAAGGAAGCAGCCGTGGCCTTCACTAAGGTACAGCCCCACCATTCGCCTGGTGTGAAAATGGGAAATCATGGAAAACCATCTCAGGTCTGCCGACAGTGGGGTTCGAACCCACTATCTCCCGAATTTAAGCTCATAGCTGCATGCCCCTAACTGCACGGCCAACTCGCCAGGTGAGCTAAGTGTTAACTGTATTTAAGAGACTATACAGCGAGAGTGTACTTCAAGATATTTTCAAAGAGAACTGAAGAGAGTTTCAATCATTGATTTGTGGATAGCGAGTTCCCTCAGTAACAACCACAAAAGTATGTTATAATATTTTGTATAGAAGAAAAGTGTATGTAGAACTATTAAGATTTATTAATACAGGGTGATATTTTTAGTGATAGGTCAATCTGATTTTTTGTGTATTGCTCCTAGAATCCAACTCCCCAGGGCTGTCCAGTCCTTATAATCATGACATGTCTCACTTGTCCATAATACCACCAGTTCACAATTCATTGATAAGTTTATGCAACATAAGCAATATTGTAAATTTTAGTACTGTACGTGTTATAATTAATGTTCTTGACAAACTGAAAAGCTTCAAAGTTACAAGCACCAGGTTGGCGATATCTTCTCTCCTATTCATCTCTGGGAGTCTGAACACCTGGTCAATAGTGGTTCTACTCTCCCCTATTCATCTCCAAAATGCCATGCATGATCTGTGTATCTTTATATTGGTGTAACCTTAATTTGTGTAAGAATCTGCACATGGCATAGTAGTGAAGATTATGCAACCGGGAAAACAGCTACTATATCGGTTAAGACAGTTGAAGTTGGTTTAAAGTGTTGCAACATGTGAATTTCGGCAGATGCTGCGCTGCATGGAGCGAGTCTATATGTGCGCGCGTGCTACGAGTTTATTGGTATTATTGTGCACGACTGGTACAGTTGCTGATTATTGCTATTGAGGTTACTGTTGACGACAATTGATACTGCGAAGTGGGTGCTGCACGAGCCTTTTATGGGAACATTACTGCATAATTACGGAGTCAAGAGTGCATTGCTCGTTAATGGACATTCCCAGTGAGCTATTGGTGGAAGATGTTACATGGTGATGTTTTGTAAGACTATGGATTTTTCCTCGCCGATGAAATGCACATTGTGGGCAGCCTTTAAATGTGCAGTGTGGAGGTAATATGTGGTCCACAGAATTAATTACAACTTGATGAAATATAGCCCAATTGTTCATTACCTGCTTATTCTTGGAAGAATACAACATGCTTGTTGCTATTTAACATGGAGAGAGGCTTTATAAACTTACGCGAGAATGGAATTGGGTCATTATTCTTTTTACATTGTCCGATGCGCATTCAGATTCAGTAACCAGTATGGACTCAGTGTGTGAACAGTTTTCATTTATACTTGTTTGGCTGCAGTTCCCTTCGCTTCACTTAATTTGATATTTTCTTCACAAACAGCTGACTTGATATTGTATGTAGCTATGATTTGATTTGATTTCACCTAGCATGCTCATGTGTCTATGTTAATACCTCATACAGTGACATTACTTGGTATTCTCAAACGGTGATGGTGCTTCTTATTCAACGTATATACGTGGTCAAAATGGGACGAAGATCTCGTACTTCTAAACTGTCAATAATAGGCTAAGCAGTCTGTAATCTGGATAAAGATCAGTGGAATTGGTGCAGTGTTTCCTGGGTGGTGATGTTTTGGAGCAACCAACCAACTTACGGATGGTTGTGGCAATTGGAAAGGCCTAGAACTCAAGATTTAAGAAGTGAGCGTTATGTTGGGTTAGGGATGCATTTAGCAAATAACTGGTTTCAAATCATAACACTAGTTGTGGCAACTTGTTCTTACTAATTAATATGCTGAGTGAAAATAATGAGTGTTTGAATCTGTTATAAGGGATACCACATGAGGTATGTATGTACAGTGTAAATTTTAAAGTGATGTGTACAGAATTATATATTATGTTGTTTGTGAAATGGGCAGGATGGAAATGTAATTGTATATTGTGAGCAGTGTTAGAGTTTTTGATAAACTTTGATTCTCAGTAAATTTAGTAGTTAAACTTATGATAACTTTTACTGATGGAGTGAAAACCTGGCATGTTACCTAAATGTAGTTTCAGGGGTAAACAGCAAGTCTGGAGCATCATCAGCCTGATGACCGTCACCCTGGGAGAGGGAGTTCTGTCATGCTCTGAGAGTCAATTATTCCTGTAAAAAATTTTTGCAGGTGGTGCCCAATTTAGTTATTTATACTTTATCCTAGTGACTATTCACCCATGTAGTATTTTCTATTTCGCCGAGCTGTTTCAACGCTCACGATGTCGGAGCAACAGGTGCACCCCTCCACTGCGCAATGCATAATTATAAAATTTCTTGCTCGTGAAGGAGTTACAGCGGTGGAAATTTGCCAGAGATTAACTGCACAGTTCGATGATCAAACGTTGTCGAGGATGCATGTGTGTAAGGAGTGGTGGAGGAAAGGGGAGGCATCACCAGTGAAAGCCAAGACTCGACTGTCAGCTAGCAAGGTTCCTGAAACAGGTTTTTCGATCGGTGAGGCATTATGCTGACTGATTTTTTGCATGAGTGAAGCACAATCAATGCTGCTTACTACTGCGAGCTGTTGAACAAGGCAAGGGTTGTATATCGCCGCAGAACAGGAGACCAACCGATTTGACAATGCGTGGCCCCATACTGCACCGCTGTCTCCAAGCTACAGGAAATGCACTGGACTACACTTGATCATCCTCCTTACAGCCCAGACTTATCACCCTGCGATTTCCATTTGTTCGGACCGCTTAAAGAAGCTCTAGGAGGGCAACGATTTGAAGATGATGAGTGTGTGAAGACTTCATGTGCAACTGGCTGGTGACATGACCCTATTCTTTATACAATAAGGGCATCAAAAAGCTGCCCATACGCTGGGACAAATGCATTTCCAAAGCAGGAAATTATGTGGAAAAATAAATTGTAACTGCCCTGTGTTTTTCAATAAATGATTTAATTAAAAAGTAAAATCCTGTTTATATTTGATCACCCCTCGTAATAACCTAGAAAACCGTCCCGAGTGGCGAAGGACTGGGAGTATAATGTGGGTTAGGATATCCGTGTTTGTAGTAAATTATCTGAACTTATGCAACGTCTCTCACCACTCAAGGCATTTTTTGTGTTATCACTAAAAATAATGTCTTACAAGATACCCTCTAATTAAATTTCATACTTTATTTAATCAAAATCATTAATTTTGTTTACTCTCCAATACATACAGATTCATAACATGAAGAAGCAACATAACCCTCCTCTCCCTAATGGACAGACGCACGTACACAACACCTCCTACTTCCCCTCCTCTCTCCGCAGAACAGAATTCGGCACCCACAGAAATTTTCCCACTCAACCCGCTACTTAGCTCGACAAGCTCACTGTCAGTCTGGAAGCAGTTGTTGAAAGGTGACGGACTACTCATTAGCAGCTTAGATAAATACAGAAACATTTCTACAAGTGAAGAAGATGTCAGTTAAATACTACTACATTCATCATTTTTTATTACTTGGTCATAATATACCACCAACTCACAATCATCAACAATTTATGCAACGTGAACAACTTTGTACATGTATACGCATGATTTAAAGTGATTTGATAGAATCTGAGGATGTTCTTCTGGAATGAAATATGTCATTCTTTGTTTCATAGAGAGAATTTCTTTACAGGTATGTTATAGTGTTGTATGTGTTATAATTAGTGTTTTAGACAGACTGAAAATTTTTATGATACATTGACTTGCTAATCTCAAGATGCTATAGAGTGATTGGTAGGTTGGTGCCCTCTACTACCTGATTCATTTCTCCATATCAAATGGTCTAGTTTGTGTGTGCCCCCCCCCCCCCCCCCATTCACTTTTCATGGATACTACTCTAAATACTCCCCACTTCATGCATTGTTGATGATTGATTCTTACAGATATGCCCTAAATATTTTGTAGCTTACATGCACCCATTTTACAATATTTTAATCATATTTGAAAATATAGGAACATGAACAGTAACAGACAGGATAAACAGAAGATAGGTCAATGTGGGAAGAGGTAGAAATGAAAAGAGGAGATAAGGACAAACATACGTAGTACAGTCATTAAGTTCTGAGACTTGACGTCTGAAGGATAGGCACTCACACAACTCTGTACGTTGCACACAATGCCACATTACAAGGCGTACACATAACAAAACCACATCCACCCTCAACATAGTCGCTGTTGGCCATTATGCATGTTTACCAACGTTGGTATAGCTGCTAAAAGCACCGCTGAAAGGAAACACCATGTTTCGTCTCCAGTTATTATCCAGTTGAGGAACGTCGGATCATCGTCATCACTACTGACGAGTTCAAACAAATTGTCATGCGATCATCATGTTGGTCTTGCGACAGGATTCGTGGCACACTGTGCTGGGTAACACGAGACATGTTGAGGTCATCTGTCAGAATTTTGTGGCAAGTACCATGGCTGACCCCTATTGCTGCTGCAAGATCGTCTACCGATTGGGAGTGGTTAGCACGCACCAACATTGCAACTTCTTGGATCTTGCATTCTGTTCGAACCGTTTGTGGCCGACCAGCACACACATCATCTTCCGAACTGTTCTGTCATTGCATAAAACGTTGGTGCCACCTAAACACAACACTGCGACTCAATGCGTCCTCACCAAAAACCTGCTGCATCATTTCAAACGTTTCGGCAGCGGTTTGGCTTAATTTCTGGCAGAACTTGATGTTCGCCCATTGCTCAAACTGTGACATGTCAAGGTCCGACTGGTGCATTCAAATTACCGTCACAGCAACGACAGTACGTCTGCTTCCAGCGCCATAATGCGGTCAGTCTCAGAACTTAATGACTGTACTATGTATAAAGGCAACCAACTCACGGTGAATAAAGCTGTTATTATTTCCACGCTACTGTATGGCTGTGAAACTAAGATACTCTACCTCCGTGATATCAGAAAACTTGAGCGCTTCCACCTAAAAATTAAATGAGATACATCTTGAATATTAAGTGGAAGGACTATGTGATCAACTCAGCAGTTCTTGACAAAGCGCAGCTAAATAGCTTTGAGGCAGCAATAAGCACTCATCAACTGACATGGTTAGGCCATGTTCACCGCATAAGTGATACCAGGCTTCCCCACCAAATTCTTTATGGTGAACTTTGCTCTGACAGTAGACCTCATGGAGCCCCTCTTAACCCATCCGCTTACCTTATAAACATCAATTCTGGACCTTTAAATTACCCTTTAAATGCTGGTGTTTATAAGGTCCATGCAAGACTGTGCTTAAATGATATCACTGCAACTACTGGCTCAAACGTTGTCAAACATTCATAGAAATACTCAAAAATAATCATTTCTATGGAATGTGCTACATTACAGTGAAAAATACCCACAATGCAATATAAACTCACCTAGTAATTCTTACGGTGCATCGGAACATTTATGTTCGTAATGTTTACATACCGAGCTTGATAGCTGCAGTCGCTTAAGTGCGGCCTGTATCCAGTATTCGGGAGATAGTAGGTTCGAACCCCACTGTCGGCAGCCCTGAAAATGGTTTTCCATGGTTTCGCCATTTTCACACCAGGCAAAGGCTGGGGCTTTACCTTCATTAAGGCCACGGCTGCTTCCTTCCCACTCCTAGCCCTTCCCTGTCCCATCGTCGCCATAAGACCTATCTGTGTCGGTGCGACGTAAAGCAACTAGCAAAAAAAAATTGTTTACATCTTCTTCTCGACTTTTATTACTACCACTAACTTCACTAAGCACAGATAACGTATCCACATTACTAGATTCACAGGTATAACTTTCCGATATATCATAATCTTCTTCACAATCACTATTCAGTAAAATATCTATGACTTCTCGCTCGGTAATAGCCTCGCGCGTGCTCATCTTTACTCACTGAACACCCGTGACATCAGCCCAATGCTATCTTCAATTCATGCGGTTAATCCCCTAAACATGACTCAAATACGGCAGAAGAGACTTCCTTCAGGTACAAAGAATGATTGTAATGCCAACCGTTGAGTTTTTAACGTACTACCTTCCCTCTACTATCGATAAAGCAGGACGCTGCGTTACCCCGTCGATTCGACGGTTAGGTAAGCCGGGCGCAGGCTCACGCATCCCGTCGATTTGATGGTTAGGTAAGCCAGTGGGTTAAGCATTTTAAGGACCAGCTGAAACATATCATAAAGATAACTGTATAAATATATAGACATGGGAAGAATGTGCTGTGGACCGTTCTCTGTGGCAGAACACTACATCCACTGCTGTCAACTTATTTGAAAGAGAACGCCGCAGACATCAAGAGGCCAAGCGACAAGCAAGAAAGCTCCGTCAGCTGCAACCCCGCCCCCTTGCATTCCATTCAATGTGATTTGTGTGGGCGTGTGTTTTATGCCAAGATTGGTCTGTTTAGTCATAGCAAACACATCCATAAACCGAGTTGATTTGCTCACCTTATACAGGAAGAAGTTACATATACTCGGATCGAGTTACAGCTGACTACTCGATTATATTGAGTAATAATTCTGTGTAAAGGGGAGTTCTTGTGCCTGTATTAGTTTTCGGTATGAAGAATATATTCTGGAATCTACTGGAAGTTACATTTGGAACATACTGTATATGTCAATTCTTTTTCTGATTTTACTATTGTCAATTTTGCTATTTATTTCTTTATGAAGAAAATGCATACCATGACAATTTTTTTTCTGTGAGAGAGTTCTCTAGCATCAACAGCCTTGAGTATCAGGGTGTACGATTCGTAGTACGGACAGTAACCAAACCTCTTGTAATAAACATATCTGAGAAATTTTCTTTGGACTTTCTCAAATAGATCCATATATTTCATTGTGTACCGGTTCCGAATAATCCAGGCATATTCTACTCTTGATCTTACAAGAGCATTATACAATATAATCAAGGTCCCATAAGAAAAATTCCTGACAACAAATCGCATACATTTGTGAGCTTTGCTGACAATATTTTAAAATTTAGGTCGTAGGTAAATGTAACACTTCACTACCTACATGTAGTGACTTACCCTTGATTTCGTATTGATATTTGATGCTACATTTTCATAGAGTGAAACGCATCGTTTAATATTAATTAATACTGAAGATTAGGTTATTATCTTTGATCCACTTATTTAGTTTGTTCAAGTCCATTTAAAGTTTGATGCAGTCACAATTACTTCTGACTGATTTAAATAACTTTACTTCTTTTCTTCTTTTTCTACTGCTTTTCCCACACCTGTGGGATCGCGGGTGCGAACAGCGTCGCACATGTGGATTTGGCTGTTTTACGTCCGGATGCCCTTCCAGGCGCTAACCCTATACGGAGTGATGTAATCACTATTGAGTGTTTCTGTGGTGCTTGGTAGTGTGGCTTGCTGTCTAAATGTGGAGGTGAGTGTTGGGACATACACAAACACCCAGTCTCTGAGCCAGAAGAATTAATCAGAAGCGATGAAAATCCCTGACCTGGCCGGGAATCGAATCTGGGACCCTCTGAATCGAAGGGCAGTACAATGACCATTCAGCCAACGAGTTGGACATTTAAGTAACTTTACAATGTTGGCAAACAATAAAACTTCAGAAAATTTTATTCCTGCGGGGAGGTCGTTAAAAAAATAATAACAACAGCCCAAAATTTGATCCTTGTGGAACTCCTGAATGTGGGGTAGACTTATTAGATAGGTGCATTTTTACTTTACGCTTTGAGCTCTGTTCTTGAGATAAGACACCAGTAGTTTGAATAGTGATTTAGAAAAATTATATGTTGATAACTTCATTATTAAAACATCATGATACACTTTATCAAATACCTTTTGAAAATCTGTATATATAGCATTTATTTGCCTCTTGTTGTCAATTTTTTTAGATACAGATTGCATAAAATATTAAAGGTTGGTTACTGTAGACCTATTGGCATAAAGCCATGCTGATTTGAGATGACAGACCTGGCATGCTGAAAAATATGACAGTATATTATGCTCTCAAATATCTGTGCTGGTGATGATGAAACTACTGGTCTATAGTTGTTATTTCTAGTTGCTTTTAATATTGGCATTACTTTGTATGTTTTCGTTTGTTGGGAAATGTATTGGTCCTAAATATGTGATTATATATTACTGTTAACAGTTTGCATAGATAACACATGTTTAAAGATGTATGAGGGCAGTTAATCAGGGGTTCTGCTGACTTCTTTGCCTTAAATTTATTGATGGCCATATCTGTAATTTTAGTAATGTCCAAACAATTCAGAAGTTACATTCAGAAGCATTAGTATTAATTTCAATATTGTAGTTTGGAATACTGTTTGAGTAAACAGATTGAAAATAGTCAGAAAAGCAACTGGCTATATCCAGGGATTGACAATACTCTTATATACCATTTTTGTAAAAACAGTTTTACTTCCTTTCCTACTCTTTATAAAATTCCAGAATTTGTTGTTATCTTTTGCTATATTGACCCCTGTGAAAGCTAGATAACCTTTGTATGCTACTTTGATGACTGATTTAATTTTAGATCTAAGATAGGTATTTGAGATAATATTCAGACAATTCTTTCTTATGTATTTTTCCTTTAGTTTCAAATCTGATATTATGCACTTTGTAAACCAGACAGGGTACAAACATATGAAATGCTTTGATTTGGGAACACACTGATCAAGTACAGAGTATAATGTGTGATAAAAGATATCAATAGCTTTGTTTACATTCTCACATTCGTTGAGATTACCCCACTCACATGTCTTTAAAAAATTATACAGTTGTAAGAAGTCTCCCCTGTGGAAATTGTATGAACAGTGTGAATTTTCATGTGATCTTATCACACTTTCATACTTGAGCACAATATTTGGTAAAGGATGATGCTCATCTTTGTTAACGGATCAGTTTCTTCCTGAAATAGCAAGCTATTAATATTACTAACTACGAGAGTAACATTTTTCCTATTCATGTTCTTAATATTGTTCAGGAGCCTAACATTCAACAGGTGTAAACAATTCTGTAACTCTCTGCTTGTTTTGAACCTCTAAGAAGATTATAAGTACATGTGTTATCTCCGGTAAATTAAAGTTGGCATAATAATAATGTTAGTCATTACACAGTTCTAAGTTTTCTTCTATTTTATCAAAAAAGGGTCGATTTATATCTGGACTGGAACTAGGAGTAAAATATGTGATGCATATAAAATACTTCTTGTTATTAAAGAATGTTTTGATCCCTAGATATACCATATGTGAATCTAGTATGGAAATTTTTTGTAATGCAGTGTATTTTTTTTTATAACTACCACAACATCTCCCCTGTCCTTTCTAGAATTCAACTTAAAGTGTGCATCTTTTCTATACATATAAAATATCTATCATCAAAGAGATCAGAATTATTTACACCATCCACTAGCCATGTTTCAGATAAGCAAACGATATCATAAGTATTTTACATCATGCTTAAGCATAATCTATTTGTTTATGTTCTTATGCCTATTGCTCACGGTAAAATGTTTTGTAAAATTTGTTGTACAATTAATTATAAAAATTTGGTGAAAACAAGTTGTGTTGCTCAAGATAAAATTATTTTATAAAATGTGTGGAAGCATCAGGATGGCCATCTATGAACTCACTTCTGAACTAAGATGTGTATGTGCTTCCATCTATCGATAAACTTTTAAACCAAGAATCAGCTGTTCAACTTACAGTGTGTTTGAGAGTATGGCTCCAACAAACAAAGCAAAACTTGCTGCTTTAGCTGCAATTATATGTTGTACAGTGATAAAAAGAAAGAAAAGTAATACCAGGAAATGCTAGACTCGGGATTGGATCAAAAGAGAAAAAGGTAGAGGATTGTTGTACTTGGTCGAAAATTAGTTGAGGTTAGAAGACCAGCATTCGTATAGGAGTTCGGCGATTGTTTTTTCTGCCTCTCTTCTTGCATTTCCGTTGTGGTAAAGTCGCGTTTTAACTTAGTACAAATAACGATATTTCTGGTATTCGTCCAATCAAACACTAACAGCTTCCTTAGTCCACCTGGATCCTGCCATTTTAGAAAGAAGTGTTTGTTTACAATCGAGCTTCACAATCTTCTCACGACGTAGCGCCAGCATCATCGTGATGTCAGCTTCACTGCTTGGTTCGTTACGTAAAATTAATTTTACGGAATAGAACGTCCTATTTTATGAAAAGTTTTATCAAAGGTTTTATAAAACTTGAATTTGACCGTGAAAAACAGAAATTTTATAAAATTAAATTATTGTACAATAAATTTGATAGAAAATTGATTGAGTGACGCCACCTTTAAAATAAAATACAATATTCTGTTTTATTTTATTTTAAGAAAAGGGACATGTTTTGTCTCTTCTATTATGAGACATCTTCCAGCTAAGCTATTATGGTAGAAACACATGATAATCTTAATACTAAGAAACAATGACACACATTAAAATGTTGAAGAGTCAAGGTGACTCAATCTGTCACATTTAAACACAGATTTTTTAAAAAGTTTGTGTAACTCTTAAAACCAATTACTGGATGTTAAGAGTCCCATTGAGTTTTTATATTTCTAGTGGCTTTACGTTGCACCGACACAGGTAGGTCTTATGGCGACGATGGGATAGTAAAAGGCCTACGAGTTGGAAGGAAGCGGCTGTGGCCTTAATTAAGGCACAGCCCCAGCATTTGCCTGGTGTGAAAATGGGAAACCACAAAAACCATCTTCAGGGCTGCCAGCAGTGGGATTTGAACCCACTATCTCCTGGATGCAAGCTCACAGCCGTGCACCCCCAACCGCATGACCAACTTGCCTGGTCCATTGAGTTTTAAAGTACAAAATGAATTCAAAAAAGATAGTCACAGCGTGCTAAAATCAGAGTTCAAACTTGAAAAACGTCGATATGGTCTCATGTTGGGTTTCCCCACCATCTTCTAACAAACTCTGTCACACTTGCTACCATTTACGATATTTCATTCACAATAATTGCCTGCCATGAGTGGAATCTCCTCCTTCCTGGAAGTATTGTAATGTTGAGCACTATTCATACTTTCAGAGGAGCACTTTGGAGACATTTTATGCACCAATAAAAATCATATATAAACTTGATGCTGCTACTCACAACCATTCTATTGTCATGGATGCTCTGGTAGAAGATTAGTTTAAAATTCTTAATGGTTTTATTTTTCAAATTTTCTTAAATTTTATGCACTACTCTTTTTTTACATGTAGGATTATAGTTTTAAGAAATTTTTCCATTTATTTAATTTATTTCAACTTAATTTCATCACTCATTTTTGTATTATTAATTTAATCTCTAGGCCTAGGGTAGAGAAAGTGAAATCTATCTGCAAACGAATAAGGGTAGAAAATCTCCAGGACAAGGAAATTAGAAGTACATGAATGTGATCAGTGAGAAGTTTCGAACAGTGGACAGTAAGCAGGTTCAGGATATAGAAAGAGAATGGGTGACATACAGGGATGCTGTAGTAGAAACAGCAAGGGAATGCCTAGGAACAACTGTGTGTAAAGATGGGGAAAAGGAGAACATCTTGGTGGAATAATGAAGTGAGAGCAGCTTGTAAACGTAAAAAGAAGGCTTATCAGAAATGGCTCCAAACAAGGGCCGAAGCAGACAGGGATTTGTACGTAGATGAACGAAACAAACAGTTGTTAAATCCAAAAAGAAGTCTTGGGAAGATTTTGGTAATAACCTGGAAAGGCTAGGTCAAGCAGCAGGGAAACCTTTCTGGACAGTAATAAAGAATCTTAGGAAGGGAGGGAAAAAGGAAATTAACAGTTTTGAGTAATTCAGGTGAACTCAAAATAAATCCCAGGGAATCACTGGAGAGGTGGAGGGAATATTTTGAACATCTTGTCAATGTAAAAGGAAATCATCCTGGTGGTGTTGCAAACAGCCAAGCTCATGGGGAAGAGGAAAATGATGTTGGTGAAATTATGCTCGAGGAAGTGGAAAGGATGGTAAATAAACTCCATTGTCATAAAGCAGCAGGAATAGATGAAATTAGACCTGAGATGGTGAAGTATAGTGGGAAGGCAGGGATGAAATGGCTTCATACAGTAGTAAGATTAGCATAGAGTGTTGGTAAGGTACCTTCAGATTGGACAAAAGCAGTAATTGCACCTATCTATAAGAAAGGGAACAAGAAGGATTGCAACAACTATCGAGGTATCTCATTGATTAGTATACCAGGCAAAGTATTCACTGGCATCTTGGAACGGAGGGTGCGATCAGTCGTTGAGAGCAAGTTGGATGAAAACCAGTGTGGTTTCAGACCACAGAGAGGCTGTCAGGATCAGATTTTCAGTATGCGCCAGGTAATTGACGAATGCTACGAGTGGAATAGGCAGTTGTGTTTATGTTTCATAGATCTAAAGAAAGCATCGACAGGGTACCGAGGGAAAAGATGTTTGCCATACTAGGGGACTATGGAATGAAAGGTAGATTATTAAAATCAATCAAAGGCATTTATGTTGACAATTGGGCTTCAGTGAGAATTGATGGTAGAATGAGTTCTTGGTCCAGGGTACTTACAGGTGTTTGACAAAGCTGTAATCTTTCACCTCTGCTGTTCGTAGTTTACATGGATCATCTGCTGAAAGGTATAAAATGGCAGGGAGAGATTCAGTTAGGTGGAAATGTAGTAAGCAGTCTAGCCTATGCTGATGACTTGGTCTTAATGGCAGATTGTTCTGAAAGTCTGCAGTCTAATATCTTGGAACTTGAAAATAGGTGCAATGAGTATGGTATGAATATTAGCCTCTTGAAGACTAAATTGATGTCACTAGGTAAGAAATTCAACAGAATCGAATCTCAGATTGGTGGTACAAAGCTAGAACAGGTCAATAATTTCAAGTATTTAGGTTGTGTGTTCTCCCAGGATGGTAATATAGTAAGTGAGATTGAATCAAGGTGTAGTAAAGCTAATGCAGTGAGCTCGCAGTTGCAATCAACAGTATTCTGTAAGAAGAAAGTCAGCTCCCAGACGAAACTATCTTTACATCAGTCTGTTTTCAGACCAACTTTGCTTTATGGGAGCGAAAGTTGAGCAGACTCAGGACATCTTATTCATAAGTTAGAAGTAACAGGCATGAAAGTAGCGATAATGATTGCTGGTACAAACAGGTGGGAACAATGGCAGGAGGGTATTCAGAATGGGATTAATGCTAATTTAGGACTGAACTCAATGGATGAAGCTGTACGCATAAACCGACTTCGGTGTTGGGGTAATGTGAGGCGAATGGAGGAGGATAGGTTACCTAGGAGAGTAATGGACTCTGTTATGGAGGGTAAGAGAAGTAGAGGGAGACCAAGACGACGATGGTTAGACTCGGTTTCTAACGATTTAAAGATAAGAGGTATAGAACTAAATGAGGCCACAGCACTAGTTGCAAATAGAGGATAGTGGTGACGTTTCGTAAATTCACAGAGGCTTGCAGACTGAACGCTGAAAGACATACCAGTCTTTAATGATAATGTATGTATGTATGTATGTATGTATGTATGTATGTATGTAATTTAATTTGTGTTTACTCTAATTTGATTGTAATGTAGTGCAATGTTATATATTTCAGT
Source organism: Anabrus simplex (assembly GCF_040414725.1). Taxonomy (NCBI): domain Eukaryota; kingdom Metazoa; phylum Arthropoda; class Insecta; order Orthoptera; family Tettigoniidae; genus Anabrus; species Anabrus simplex. The sequence continues at coordinate 181,390,707 of NC_090266.1, forward strand.
GCCTGTTTAGATGGAAGAGAAGGCCTGAAGTTCTAGGTAAAAAAAAAACCTTACTAACTACAAATCCATTGTTTGAAGGACTTATTGTTGGATTTTTTATCAGTCTCCTTTAAATTTACAAAAGAACTATGATACCAGGGGCCTGTTCCACAAAGAAACTTTTGAACTTTTCACTTTGCACTTTTCAGTTCAGATTTTGTTCTGCCATCACTTTTCAGATTTAACTTGCAAAGTGAGAAGTTAGGAATCTTTTTACTTTTCAAGCCTGTTATGTTCCTCCATTGGTACAGAAATGCAAAATGCAAAGAAATGAAGTGAAAAGTTTTCACAAAACTTGCTAAGAGATGATTCCTTTTTCATCTGTTTATTAACAAATATGTACACTAGTTTCTCGGCATAGAATTTGGTTTAGTGATATAAACATATTATGACAAGAACTTCTGTTATCATCAAGTGAGGACAGTGATGAGGAATCCAAAAAGAGAACGTACAAAGACAGGATCAATTTTCATTACCTCACTTCGACAGAATTTCGCGAGTGTTTTCGTATTACCCAAACACAGGCTGACTATATTCTTGAAATGATCTGTCTTTTATTGAAACATGCAATAAAAAGAAGTCAATCCCTTTCCGGAAACGAACAAATTCTTATATGCTTACATTAGTTAGGAAATGGTGCCCAGCTGCATGATGTAGCAGCAGTGCGTGGGACATCAAAATCAATTATTTGTATAACTGTTACCAAGTTCGTAGATGTTATAGTAAATAGAATATTTACTAACATACTACGTTGGCCTGATAATCCACATAGTATAGCGACAGAATTTCTAATGAGGGGTGAATTTCCTTCTGTGTGTGGATGTGCTGACGCTACTTTCATTAATATTGATGCTTTTCATAATCTGAGAGATTATTTTTAAAGTTGCCAAAAAAGGATGTCTTGTTTCTCCTTGACAACTTCTAGCACAGCCAGTTTCTTGTAATCATCTTTCTTTCCCATGATCAAAACTTTAAAACTACTGGTACCACAATTATACTGTCAAGTTTGCCGCGAAAAAGAAAGCATTAAAATCATGGAGTATTATACAGTTTGCCCATGTAATAAACTTTATCGGATCCCTTGTTGGCAAAGACTTATCACTTTGCGAAGAAATTTAATAGTAAAACCTAAATCATGGAGGAACAGAACGACTTTGTACTTTGCAAGAATTGAAAAGTGAAAAGTGCAAAGTTGAAATGTTGCAATGTTGCAATGTTCGTTGGTGGAACAGGCCCCAGTACAGACACTACACCAAAATTTTAGATTGACATTTTGTTGGGACACCGCCTTGTTACATTCAAAACAGGCACTCATTGTTCTACTTGCTGCTCTTAATATTACAAAGTTTGTAAAGACACTACTTTCTGCTTGATATTTAGTAAGAACACCTTTCCAACAATTTACAGTACACCATAATTCCGTATAGGGTCTATAGGTGGCGTGGTTTTGTGAGAATTAAGTACACAAAATTGGTAGTAACACTAGTAGGGATATTTGCTCTGTGGGGGTTGGCTATGCAAATGAAGATAAGCGGGATGTGTATCGGCCACCGTTATCTTAGAAGTTGGCAGTACGGTAGGTTGCAAAAAAGGTTGAATGTCACTATGTTGAGGTTTCCTAGTATATTGTAGATTACCTAATATTATGTTAAGATTATCATATCTGAAAGTTCTTTGTTACTCACGAATTACATGTGAATGTTTCCTTATTCACAGCAGTGCGCTTTACCACTACAATATGTCGACAGGTGATGACATCACTTCCCTTTTGTCACCGTACAGTACTGTAGTCTATGGTATGTTGCCATCTAGAATGTCAAAGCGTCTGTATGTGTGGAATGATTGCCAATTTTGCATGTTCTTCCACTCTTGGTCAAACTACCCACCAGACATGTTAATACATCACATATCAGTAACAATTCAGGTTTCTGTGAGAGCTGACAAGCTATCCAAACCCTGTAACATTTGCAGTAAAATTAGTATTACACAGACCATGTACAAACTGTTCTGAGAACTTGCCAAGACCGAGTTACCAACAGCGTTTTATAAAGGAGTGGTTATCGGACCCGAAGTTTAAGGACTGGCTGTTTGAGATACCTGGTGAATTTTTCTGTGTTGTGTATTTTCCCATCCATAAGCCTGCATTAATAACCATACCAGTTTCAAATTTTATGAGACCTTTGTGCTGCCAGGAGCTAATATATTATACTTCGAGGCATCTTGGTAAGTTTATATAGTTCACATGCCTGTAACTTTTCTCTCTTTTTGTTGTATGATTTGGAAATTAATGTAAACTTTGATAGGCTGGTAGTCATTTCATTCAATACCTACAGTTTGTATTCAACCATGCCCCATTTTCAGCACATATACAGTAATGGCTTGAAATTCTAGCACAATCTGAAGAAAATTTGCGGGTTTTTAAGAGCCATCTAGCGGGATTGTGCCAAACACAGTTGGCAACTCAGTCGCTTATTCGAGAAGAAGCTATTCAGTGCAATGTTACTGCCTCTTTGTAGCTTCCTATATTTGTTAGCTTGAAGTGATGTCAGAGAAATGTAAAAGTCCTTTTCTCTGTGTCGTAATTTTAAAATTAAGACTGAACTTCTTCCCCTCCGGTGGTTAGGGAAGTGAGTCGATCCTCTGTGCCATAATTTACTGCCATAGAAACCCGAAGGATTGTACCTTTACTGTGAGCAAACTGCTAATGTGCCAATATTAACTCAGATTTTACTGAGATTGTGCTCATAGCAAATCAGATGATTATGATGATGATGATGATGATGCTTGTTGTTTAAAGGGGCCTAACATCTAGGTCATCAGCCGCTAATGGTATGAAATGGAATGATAAATTAAAAGACCAAAATCCTCCACTGACCAGAATTCAAAACGTGAGGACGAAGAATGAATGAATGAATGAATGGATATGAGATCTGACCTGCAATGCCTCACATTCACGGAAACTGACTTGAAACAATAGTATTACTGACCAAGGGACTGCGTCTATAGCATAATACTGAATCAATGATGCTTTTAGTCTAAAGGCGTCCAAAATCCAAGTTATCGGCCCCTCATAATGGTACTTATCGCTAGGAAAGTAGAACCATGGTATTTGTCATGTTACGGTACTAATCTAAAGTAGCGGAGACTCACAGCATTCCACACAGTATGGTACTACTCACAGGAAATGAAATTCGCACATCGAATACAGGCCTATGGTGTTTCGCACATTGCGGCGCCACTTACAGGCAACGCAAACCTATGGTGTTCATCACCTAAGTGTACTAACCACAGAGACCCGCACTATCCCGTGGTGTTCCTCATATGGTGGCTACTAATCACAGGCAAGCCAGAAGCATGGTGTCGCTCCTAAAGTGGTACTAATCACAGGCACAGTAGAAGCTGGCAACGCACTCTGTTGCTACTTATCACAAACCTATTTGGTACTTAACATAGTGGTACTACGCGCAAGCAAAAGCGACCCATGGTGTTCTCCACGTGGTGGTACTAATCACAAATAGTTTCATGGTTCTAATACAATCATCCTTTGGTCGCCCCTTTTACTTGCCTCTTACGGCAGGCAGGGGATGCCATGGGTGTATTCTTTGTCTGCGTCTCCCACCCACAGGGTATAGCAAACCAGGAGCCCAGGAAACTTTGCTTCATCTAACAGATGACTTGACTTGTATTGATAGGAGGATTTTATAAATATTTTCTTTTGTAAAGTTGTACATATTTTTACATGAAAGGCTTTTAAGACATGGAACATGAATACTGAATAATTTCTGTAATTATCCTATCTTATATGTACCCGTTACATCTCCCACATCATAAGAAGAACCAGAACATACGAAGGCCTCATCTGTGAATGACGTGCGGTGCGGATCCATTATATATAATGTGCCACGAGATTTGCCGGTGGGTCTCACCGACCGGAAGTAGAGAGTTGGCGTGACCAGCCAGCAGGTCTCATAGTCTCCAATGTGATGATTATATTAAGGTAAGATGTGTAGGAGAGATGAGACTAAAATGCCAGCTGCATACAGAGGTTCCTGGAGGCCTGAATTTATAGTGCATTGCAGACCGAGTGCTCAACGGCGTAACAGTGTATAATTAAGATGTACGTAATATAGGTTTCTGGATATGCAAGGATAATAAAAGAGGATTGGGAAGGCAGCAGTCATGGTCTGAGTTTACAGGCCCGGCATAATTGTGGATTTGAGCCCACATCACCCAACTGCAAGCTTGCAGATACATGAACTGAACTCTGAACAGGGCCTCTGACATCAACAACCATCTTTAATAAACTGCATTAGTACAGGGCATGTGCATGAATTATACTGATCAGGACGACATTCACCAGGCTCCTTGGCTGAATGGTCACCATAGCAGCTTTCAGCGGGAGGGGGTTTGTGGTTCGATTCCTGACCGATATGAGGATTTTTAGCCATGTCACGTTAATTCTGCTGGTTTGTGGATGGGTGTTTTATCATAACACATACTGCTTCATTTGCACACAACACACCACAGAAACATTCAACAGTAAATAATTCCCTCCAAATAGGATTGGTCATGGAAGGCATCCAGCTGTAAAACCGGGCTTTATCTACATGCATGCTGACCTTAAGTATTTGGAAAAAGATAAGGAAAGAAGATCAGGAAGACATTCTTCACCTGACTGTAACTAGTGAAGATTGTATGTTTGCATGGCTGTCTGGGAGTGACACACTATATATCACGATGGAGTTTGAGTACTTGCTGCACATCCTTTATTCCTATATTAGAGTTTTTTTTTTGCTAGTTGCATTTACGTCGCACCGACACAGATCGGTCTTATGGTGACGATCGGATAGGAAAGGTCTAGGAGTTGGAAGGAAGCGGCCGTGGCTTTAATTAAGGTACAGCATTTGCCTGGTGTGAAAATGGGAAACCACGGAAAACCATCTTCAGGGGTGCCGACAGTGGGATTCGAACCTACTATCTCCCGGATGCAAGCTCACAGCCGCGTGCCCCTGACCGCACAGCCAACTCGCCCGGTATATATTAGAGGACATAGCAGAAAATGCCTAACATTGTGCAGTATAGAGGCTATATACTGTAAATTTTTTCCATTTACATCAATTCCAATCCCATGCCTTAGGATTCTTCTTTTATTTACTTATTTATTTACAGTACAATTTGATTAAAGTCATGATGACACATAAGTTTTATGGCGACCAAGGGGTAGGAAAGGGCTAAGAGTGGGAAGGAAGTGGTCGTGACCTTACTTAAGGTACAGCTCCAGGATTTGCCTGGTGTGAAAATGGGAAACCACCGAGCAAGTGGTTGTGTGGTTTGGGTCATGTAGCAATCATCTTGCATTCGAGAAATAGAGGGTTCAAACTCCACTGTTGGCAGCCCTGAAGATGGTTTTCCATTTTCACACCAGGCAACTGTTGGGGCTAGACCTTAATTAATGCCACGGTCTGTTCCTTCCCATTCCTATCCCATCATCGCCATGTCGGTGTGACGTAACACAGATTGTTAAAAAAAAGGGAAACTACAGAAAACCATCTTAAGGGCTGCCAACAGTGGGGTTCAAACCCTCTATTTTCCTAATGCAAGCTCACAGCTGTGCAAGCCTAACTTCATGGCCAACTCACTCTGTTATTTCCAAATTAATAATGATAATAATATTATTGGTTTTTCGTCTCAGTAACTACATTTATGGGTTTTGAAGATGCTGAGGTGCCAAAATGTTGTCCTACAGGAGTAATTCAATATGCTGGTAAATATGCATTTTCATATTATTGGCAAATGGAAGATGCAGGGAACATTTTCAGACACAGATCTAAAATTATTTCATGAAGGATGAATAAGGTAAACTGATTGGTTTGAGTAGGTTGGGAAAAATTCATAATAGGGTACAAACAAGGTATTGTGACGTAAGTAATGAAACAACATACTTTATAACAAACATGGCCCACAGAGATGCAACTTTTTTTATACCAGACATTAAATCTCAGTTCTTGAATATAGTGAGATACATGCTCACCATCACAGGAAGGCCATTCTCTATACGCTGGTTGCATGTGCATCTTCCATTTGCCAATAATATGAAAATGCAGATTTACCAGCATATTGAAGTACTCCTGTAGGACAACATTCTGGCACCTCAGCATCTTCAATATCAGACTCTTTATCTAATCACACAAAAGAAGTCTGAGACAGATGAACAGAGTAACCACACGGGCCATCAGATGTCCCTAAATTCCAAAATTAATACGAGAAATGCATGTCACGAGTCAGTTTTGGACGGGTAGGCACAGTAAGCTGTTGCTCACTCCTGCTGAAACCCTATTTGGACCAGGTTGTTAGCCAGCTCTGGTAGGAAGATGATGTAGCAATTACAATTTAAAGTAATGGTCCAAAACTAAGCATTCTCAAAGAAGTACAAGGTCATGAGGTTGAAAAATGCAAAGCTGCACCATCCTGTCATAAATTCTTTTTGAAGTAGTTTTTCATGCAAAAAGCACAGGTTTTCTGGTGCCCAATATCAGAAATTGGGTTTCTTTATATTCCTGTGGGCAACTTAAGAATGTATTGAAGATCAGCAGTTCAGCTGCAAAATATTCCATGTAGTCAGCGGTGAAGGTCCTTCAGAGAATACTATTGTGTACTGTCAAATAATGAATGCCAGAATAAGGAGAGATGAATGTGCAAGAGGAGTGAATGAAGCAACATTCTAAGTGCCAAGGTGTGGCTGTAGAGCTATGTATGTTACAGCATGATGTAATGTTATGGAACAGTTTCACTCTTATGATGATAATTTGATGGCTGGAGATTGATTGTTGTTACACTTCATCCTGTAAGGGCAATGAAAGATTCTTCTCACAGTAATACACCACTGTTCACTAAAATCAGAACACCTACAACAAAACTTGCACTATTACTTTTATTTTCACATGGTATGTACATAAGGCAGTGCTGAAGAAATGACTGACACTGGAGTGAGGCCTGTCAATACATACACAGTCTAATTATTAGACAGCACATCACAGACTTATTACCACTTCTATAGTAAGGGCCATGTGGCTCAGTGGGAAGGCCAGGTGATTGTGAACGGGTGGTGAGAATGCCATCTGTTTCAGTGAGATGACTGTACAGGCATGTCAGATCATATTAATGGCATTAGAGACTGCAATGTTCTACTACAACTGTGTCCCATGTGTAACACATGAAGAGGCAGATCTGGGCCCTGTTTCATAAAACTAACTAATAATATTACTTAATAATATTAGAACTCATAAAAATAATTATTAGTTAACCCAATTAAGTTTCATAAAGATTTACACATAACTAATAAAATATCTTAACTCATAATATTAGTTCATTAGTCAGCTGATACAAATGAAGATTAGAATCGGTCTGTTGCATATGTTCTTGGTTTGTGTTTGTTCCGAGCAGTAGGCTAGTGCTTGACTACAACTATTAATCCATATGTTCGATGGGCTCACTTATTATTTTCGCTGTGACTCTCGTACATATGAGAATGGATAAAAGAAGTGAAAATAATGAGAGAGAAGGAAGTTTCTTTGCGGAAAGTGACTGAGTTAAAGCGTCAACTACTCACAGCCTTGTGCACACTATAACCCTCCTTGTTCCTTTTATTTTTTTATTTTATGTGCTGTTAAAAATCTCTGTTGAGATGGACTAGCAAAATCTTTGTTTACTACCCCCTGTGGGTGGGGGCAGTAGAATAACACCCATGGTATCCTCTGCCTGTTGTAGGAGGCAACTAAAAGGGACCCCAGGGGCTCTCAACTTGGGAGCGTGGTTTGGCAGCCACGGGGCCCTGAGCCAAGTCCTGGCATTGCTTACACTTCCTTGTGCCAGGTACTTCCGACTTCCCTTGTTCAACTTTTGTTCTTTTCCGACCCTGACGGTATTAGGTTGTGAAGCCTAGAGAGTCCTTCATTTTTCGAAGTGTCGGATCCCTTCCTTTTTTCCATGTGATGAGTGTTATAAAGAGGATGGTTGTCTAGTTGTACTTCCTCTTAAAACATTAATCACCACCACCACCATCTTGGTTTACTGGTGATATAAGCCAAGATTTTAAAGGATAGCTGGAGTCTCCGAACAGAACTGCACTGTGTATCACTACCAACCCGTGGAGTGCAACGTGAAGCTGCTGTTTAGAGGTTATGCTTCATTCCTTGCAGTGGAACATTCTATTACAAATCATATCAAGCAAATACTCAAAAGTTCTGTAATCTAACCTAAATCTCTAATTGTATTCATATATTTGTTACATACCAGTACAGGGTGTTTTTGGCCTAACATTTACTGAACAGTGAATACCTACACTCATTCCTCATCACTACTTGAATCAGAGTCAACCATTTCACTGAGCTTCACGATTTTAAGCCAAAATATTAAATGCCATTCACTTTGGTTTCACTAATAATATGGATTATGAGTCAAAACACACTAATGAAAATAATCCCATTAATATGAGTAACTTTTATTGGTCATGCTGTCTATGAAACAATTTACTAATATTATTAGGAATGTCTACTAATAATTTTGACTCATAAACTAATTACTAATATTAGCTAATAACTCTATGAAACATAATACAGTAGAAGTCTGATAGTCCAGCACGTTCGGGACCGGCCCTGTGCCGGATTACTGAAAATGTTGGACTATCGGGCGGTACCTCTTACTACAATATAGGTTAAGGCGTACAGCGAAAACAGCTGTAACACGGCGTTTTGCAGTAAAATGTTGATCAGCAGAATCATTAGTTCAATAACTTTAGCTCAAAATTAGGGCAGCACCAAATTTTCATTCAACACATTCAGTTTACAATATTTTAGTGTAACTTAAAAAATTCTCGAATATCTTTTTGTTTTCGAGATCATTGTCGCTTGTCATAAAAATTATTTCTGATGATATGCAAATCAATAAGTTCAGTGGTATTATAATTAGTATTACACTCAGCAAAAGTGATGAATTTATTTAGGGACTCTGCGGCTAGATCGCAAGGAAACACACTGTAGCGAAAAGTGCTCGCAATCAAAACAATGAACTGAACCTGTGTGTGGGGACAGCCAAACAATGCCGATTGGATCTAACAGTAGCAGATGCGTAGTGGACACTTCCGGGTGGTTTTGAATCGCGCCATGCGCTTTAACCGTCGGGAAAAAAAAAAAAAAAAAAATTCCTGGAATGGTGCCGGACCATCGGGCATTCCGGACTGTTGGATGCCGGACGAATGGAATTCTACTGTACTAATATTATTGGTTTCTTACTAATAATATTAGATAAAGATGTTTTATGATAATGTTATTTGCTTTAAGTTCCTCTAACTACTTTTATGGTTTCGGGAGATGCCGAGGTGCCGGAATTTAGTTCCGCAGGAGTTCTTTTACGTGCCAATAAATCTACCGATATGTGGCTGTCGTATTTGAGCACCTCGGACTGAGCCAGGATCGAACCTGCCAAGTTGGGGTCAGAAAGCCAGCGCCTCAACCGCCTGAGCCACTCAGCCCAGCAGATGTTTTATGAAACAGGACGCTAGTTATTACAAGCACAACACACTAAGATGAAATAGCATCATCTGAGGAGGATGGTTTTGGTGGATCGGGCAACACCATCAACGGTGCTCGTCCAGCAGTGATGCACTATTATACATTCCCCTAAGTCAGCTGTTAGAGTATGTCATAATTTATTACAGTCTGGACTGTGTGTATGGTGAACCCTTCACACGTTATCATTGACATCTCAGTGCATGGCTACTAGATGTCAGTGATGCAGCAAACTATGCAAGTGATATGTTAAATGGCATAATGTTGTCTTTCCAGATGAATCAGGCTTCTGTTTAGGCAGAAATGGTGCTAGGATACATGTCCATAGAAAGCAGAAGTGTCTAGAAGAGTGTTTTCATATCTCTCATCTAGGGTGCCATTAGATATGAAATAAATCACTGTTGATGAGAGTCAGATCATCACAACGAGTGCTACTTACGTTAAAGCTGGTTTGTTCTTCCACATTTTCAAGGCTTTCCCAGGACCATATTTCAGTAGGACAATGCCAGACCACATACTGCAGCATCAACGTGCCTTTTTCTATGAAACAACATACCAATACTACCCTGGCCTGGAAGATTATTCAGTGGTCACCCATTTAAAAAAGTATGACAAGGGACCCCCACGAGTACGAGGTCGCGAATGGCCAATGGTACTGAATGCGTTCGAAGTCCCATCAATCGTCTACACAGCATGCGCAGTATTGGCTTCTAATGGCAAGAGGGGGCGGTAGGTATCCGAAAGTGAACAGAGCGTGAGGCTACTATAAGACGCAGTTAAACGTCACAGTCAACACGTACATCACAACAGTGCTATACTACTAGTAGTATTCATATTAACCAGTGCAATGGCAACCATAAACAAACCAAACATTGCATTATATCTACTGCAACAGTTGAGGATATTGACAGTCCGTCAGAAAGGAACCCAAGACTTTTCGCAGAGTGAGAAGGAAGTGGCCGATGACATATTAGCGTTTCTGCAAGATGGGTCAGTGGAATGTGTGCTGTCATGTACTCTTGACTATGTGGACACTGAACATGAGGACTGCACTGATTACAATACGGGTGAAAGTGATATAGAAATAATGTCCAGGCAAGTAGTTCATCGTCCATGTTGGATCCGCAACTCCCGGCTCCAGTAAAGCGTAGTAAGAAACAATTGTCCAGCAAGTGGGTACAAGACATAATTACATACATGAATGACCATCCATAACATAGTAAAAAAAAAAAAAAAAAGTAACAGATTTCGAATAAGACTGCAGCAATATGACCATGTGGTGCATAAGAAAAAACTATGGTACTTCAAGGGACGACAAGGCAAACCTGTTGAAAAAAATGTTTGCACGATTCAAGGACACTCGAAACAAGTTCGATGATGTGCATGATAGTGACCTACTATGTTATGAGCATCAAATTGCACAGGTTACAGTGACTTCAAGAGGTGTAGTGGCCGAGCTGAGTGGCTCAGACGGTTAAGGCGCTGGCCTTCTAACCCCAACTTGGCAGGTTCGATCCTGGCTCAGTCCGGTGGTATTTGAAGGTGCTCAAATACGACAGCCCCGTGTCGGTAGATTTACTGGCACGTAAAAGAACTCCTGCGGGACTAAATTCCGGCACCTCGGCGTCTCCGAAGACCTTAAAATGTAGTTAGTAGGACGTATAAAAATTAGCATTATTATTATCATTAGAGGTGTAGTGGATGGTTGCACAACTTCAAACGAGCTACAGCACAGGATGGCGCAAAACAACAAAATTCGAAACAAAGCGGTAACTTCATGATGCACAGCAAATTGTAAAATTGGCTCTAGCATTTGTAGATGAGGTTTAGTACGGAATTTCTTTTCAGCACCGACCGATCAGAATTTGACGTGGAAATGCATACGAAAGGCACCTTGGCAGTTAGAGATACCAAGAGAATTTTAGCACGAGTAACGAACCTCAATGCCTTAATGCATTCGCCTACAATTATTGTGCCTTCTGTTCGTCTGGATGGCAAAATTGGCTGGGAAGTTATTTATTGTGCAGCGAGAAATTGGAGATTGTCTGCCTCCAACGATTCTGTCGTGTGTCAAGAACCTAGCAAGGGTGTTAGGGAATGTTTACACCTCAGCAAGCAAGAGTGGGAAAATGGGCTTACCAGAACTACAGCCATGATATGAACACTGCTTTTGGCTCATAGACGGTGCAAATAACTTGCTGATGCTTGACTGCTTGTCTGCCTATGAAAGTCATATTGTGTTACAGGAAACCATCCCTCCTGGAAAGCGTGTGACATTACAATTCATACCACCCGGGAACATGGGACAAATTCAACCTATGGATGTATTTTTTTGTGCCTGCAAAACATAAAGGACAGCCAGTTTTGCAATAAACTGCAAAACAGACTGATTTGCATTCAGTTGCATGCCATCACTTTCCATCGGTTTGTCACCACGTTATATCAATATGATTATCTATGCATTCTGTAAGAGTGGATACCTAGCTGATCGTCCCAAGGTGTTTGCCTTTGATCTTCCCGACGCTAACTTTTGTGATCACTGTAGCATGTTATTTTTCATTCAGTGCTCATGGTGCAAGTTAAAGATTTCTTTTGAACATTTTGTGAACGTCGACGTCCATTTTGTAAAGTGTAACACATACATTTCATAGAACATTCATCTCTGCACAGCCCGGACACTCATTTGCTGTCGCCCTCGTATGCACATGGTGCGTCATTAGCAGCTGATATTGTTCCTTTTCTCAATAGTTAATACAACACTTTCAAATGCCCCTTACTAGACCTCACACCCGTGGCAGTTCCTTGAGAGACATATTCGAATTACTAGGACAGTGTACGATTGTCTACCAGCAAATCCTGATAAGCCTTGGATGTGTACAATCGGTTGGCTATCACAGGACATTATTTTGTAGATTATTTATTTTAAAGCTTGGCAATTTAGCAGGTGATAGATTACAGAAATTTCCAATCTTTCCAGGATTAAAAAAGCCTCAGACTCACTGTAAAAAAAAAAAAAAAAAAAAAAAAAAAAAAGGTCCTTAAGTTAACAAACAGAAAGGTTAATACCAAGACATTTAATAAGAATAACGAATGCTCAGTGAACACATATTATGGACATTTGTAGTTAAGGCCATTGTTTATGCAATATTGTCCCCCACATTACAGAGTAACTCAGAAGAAATGCATCTCCCATTCATTCACTCCTGATACTGTGTGAATACAATTCTATTAGACTCCTTTTAAGTCATCACAGACCAATCTCCCAAGAATGTTCTCAATAGGCATAGGAAATCTTTTGAATTATTTCTCATAGCAACCATAGTCTTTAATCAGCTAACTCTTCAAAGTTTAGGCTTTCATTGAAGATTTAATTCACCTTAAAGTTTTAATAATGAAAGTTCAACTGTTAAAAACTCTTTGTGTCAATGCTTTCATCGTACTGTCTCTTCCACATTACTAAAATAAACACAATATTTTTCTAGTTCTTTAAATAAGAAAGATGAAGTATGAACTTCATCAATTCTGACTTTCATCAGACTGATGTGGTCTTGTGAGGCGTTTAGCTCCTCGATTGGGAGGACCTTTGGGCTTATCAAATTTAGGCCGATATAAATTCTTCTTTGGGTGCAACTCATTTTGAAGGTATTCTTCGGTTAATTCGGACCCTGAGTCGATCTCCAACTGTAAAGAAAAGGAGTATTACATTATTATTATTATTATTATTATTATTATTATTATTATTATTATTATTATTATTATTATTATTATTATTTCAATGACCAGCAGAAAAATGGAAATTAAAAAATTCCATTTTTTGGTACATAAGCATGTTTTAGAGATAAATTGTTAGTTACAATTAGTTACAATTTTCAGGAAAAGCAGCCATAATTTGAACAGTTAAAAAAAAAAAAAAAAATCAGAAAAATTTCATTTTTCTTCACACAAAAACAGATACACCACTTTCACACAAGCACTAAAACACAGGTGTTGCAGCTGGCTTACCAAATGAGGAAAAAAATATGTCATGAAATTATTTTTCTCACAAAAAGCTTAATTAATATTCACATTACAATGTGACATGCTTAATATCAATCAAAATATGTAGCAATAAACCTTAAAATAACAATCATAGAGAAAAGGCTGTCACCAGTATCTCACTAAATATACTTGGTTCATTCAGTGTTACATTCACTTACACCACTCTCAACAACAAACGGAGCGTTCCAAACCACACTGATCGCACTTGTCCACTGTTGTGTCATTATATGTGGGTACATCTACAATAGGCCTACTTGCAGTTTCCATTCAACTCGTGGCATCATCTTCATTATTACTGCTGCTATTTTCACTGTGATACAAACACACATTCTGATCAATATCCATATTATCACTACAAGTATCCAACAGGCAGTCTTTGATTTGCTTTAGAGCTATCAGGATATTAGGACAAATACCAGTCATGCTTATGAGATGGCTTGGCCACTCGTCAGTATGTACACTACACAGAAACAGTACGAAGCAAAATCATTATTTGTGAGGAAAGCTGTGCTTGTATGAATGAAGGCCTGCAATTGAACATTTCATTTAACTCTTCCCATCAGGTGGCCAAATAATTGGTGACAGAGGGCTCTAAGAGTTCAACTTGTCGAAGTATCTTAGGGTCCTAATAATTCTGAGCGAGGGGTGCTTGTCAAAGTAAGATGAGGGTTTACAGTAAAAAATGAAATGGCATATGGCTTTAAGTGCCGGGAGTGTCCAAGGACAAGTTCGGCTCGCCAGGTGCAGGTCTTTTGATTTGACATCCGTCGGCGACCTGCGCATCGTGATGAGGATGAAATGATGATGAAGACGACACATACACCCAGCCCCCGTGCCAGCGAAATTAACCAATGATGGTTGAAATTCCCGACCCTGCCAGGAATCGAACCCGGAACTCATGTGGCCAAAGGCCAGCACACTAACCACTTGGCCATGGAATGGGTTACAGTCATTGGGGTATACTGCCCACAAGGTCCTTTATCAGATGCTGAAGAATGAAATTCCAATCTTCACTCAGAACGTTCTTAACCTCTCAGCGTGGTACAACTTCCGCTACCAGGGTACCCTGTGCTGCGGGAGGAGTACAGCTCCAAGCGTACTATGAGTACAGGCTTTCAGTTAATCGAGCGAAAATGACAAGCGGTTCAATGAATTTTTCTGAAATGTTCAGTTTTTTATGAGTGTATAAACACACAAAGAGCATTATTTACTGGAAATACCTAGGTCATTTCCCTTGGAAGAATACCTCAGGAGGAATCTTCTGATGCTTTCAAATCGAACAAGAGATATGGCTGAACCAAGTAGCTAGAACCCATTTGTTTTTTCGGTTTTTCAGTAGTAAGACCTCAGTTCAGGTTCCTGTACTATGCTCATTAACATACACAATGCATAAACTACATACATTTCCTCCACAGTAACCGGTAAACATTCATTTACCCTCGATCAGAACAGAAATAACATACCGTGTGACTGCATATGATGTTGAGCATAAATATCTGTGTATTCTACTATCATCTTTACGAAATCGACACTAGAAAACAACTGAAAATTTCACACAGGATATAAGCATTTCTTTGCAGCATTCTGAGACCCATAATCTGCCGTAAAGATTTCCCTTTGCCCTCTGAAATTATCCATGTCTTCTCACACAAACCCATCATCAATAACATTACGGCCGATATTTTCCCGTGTATCAAAAGCGTCATCAATGTCACGATCACTACTTTCACTCTCAAATTCTATATCTAAGTCCTTGTTTAACGAAACCAAACTTTCTGTACCATCATTCGGTAAAACATCGTTAATTTTTGAATTAGTGATCACAAGAAAACGTTTAGCTGCCATGATGTCAACAACAGAACTTGTTGGTTTTACAGGCACGATATATCATACCTAGTATAGATAAGAAATGTGTTTTTCCACCATTCAATACACAATTTATTTTAATAGATTAAACTAGTACCGGTTTCAGCTCTTTAACGGCCATCATAAGCTAGTACATGATTTGTTTTAGCCATTAGACAATACACAAGTTATTGTATTAGGCATCCGGATGTCTAATGGGGGATGGAAATGTATACAATAGCATATAATTAAAATATCAGTAGTCAGGGTAAAAAGTTACAAATTAGAACATGAGTATGTAAAACATATTAAAACACAAAGGCCACAATATATAACATTTAAAAAGTTTCAACACATTAAAATGGTACGTATAGGTAGACACTTGTTAAAATTTTCAATTCATGCTATATAGATTCCATTCTTCTGTCCTCTGTGCAGTTCCTTTGCTTCTAAGTTATGTTGATTTTAGCTGCGTAAGGTAATCTTCGAGAACATTCTGAAACTGGTGTACATTCCTGTTAAACAAACAATCAAAATAATAGAATCTAACCTAAAAAACAATAGCAACTTGAGCACCTTAGAAATAAACGAATTCATAAACTTACTTGAATTCGCCATAACTATTTCAGATTTCACGATACCATTTATCAGCAACAAGGCCTACCTATGGGGTCTCCTTCCTCCGGAATATTAGCAGAAATATATATAGATAACTTAGAACACACGTCAATGAAAGAAATAGATAATATACATTTTTGGTGCAGATTTGTTGACGATGTCTTCGTAGTTTTACATAATAGATCCACTGACGTACAAACTATACTAGACAAGCTTAACACTCTACATCCCCAAATTAAATTCACCAAAGAAACCGAAAATAACCGTACACTAAATTACCTAGACTTAACAATAACCAGACACGACAACCACTTATCTTACAAGATCTACAGGAAACCCACACACACCTCAAATACCATAAAAAATGACTCCATTCATCCCAATACACAAAAAAGAGCAGCCTATTATAGTATGATTTATAGAGCCTTTAACATCCCAATGACAACAGAAGACCAAAACAATGAATTGAAGTTAATCCACGACATAGCTAAACATAACGGATACAGCAAAGAAATTGTCAACAAAATCATTCACAAAATAAAATCACAACCTAAAACTAAATTAGCAAAAACAGCCAAACCCAAAAAAGACTATGCCCTATTTACCTTTAACAACACCCACATATATACTATAACTAATATTTTCAAGAAGCACAACATAAAAACAGCATTCAAAACCACACACAATAGTACCAACATTATACATAACACTAAAACAGTCAATAATAACAATAAATACAACCAATCAGGTGTCTACCGTATCAAATGTAACAACTGTGACATAAGTTACATAGGACGTACAGGCAGAAACTTCACCATCCGCTAAAATGAACATATAAATGCAGTAAAACATAACCATTTCTCATCAATAGGCCAACATGTAGAAGAATCCAAGCATAGTTTCACAAACATCAATAACGACATGACGATACTAAATATAAACTCCAAGGGCCCCCTGCTCAACATAACCGAAGATTTCTACATTTCTTTAAACCAATACGCCAACCCCAATCATAACATTACTGAAAAAACCAGCATCATATTTGACAAAGCCATTCCGACATTAAAGAATGATTACCTCAAAATAGTAAACATACGCTCTAACAAACCAACGAATCACAAGCCTGACCCCGCCCCTACTTCTCCAACGGCCACTCCTTCTTCCCCTCCACCTACATTCCCCTCCACAGCTAATATGAGCCCCAGACGCACTCGCAGTAGAACACAACAAGCCTTCAAACACATCGGCACAAGACTTCCACAACAACTATAGTAAGTACTCTTTCCATACACACACTAGGCATTCCTTCATACACACACTACCGGCATACTTATATCACCTTATCTTTACAGACTACAACAACAAACGTAGACGAGAGAGGTGTTGCCACCAACTACTTCTAAATACAAGCTCGAGACCTGGCGTTTGCTATATTGAAACTTGCCATAGTATATCACAAGTTGGGATATATAACACAACAAAATTTCTTCATGACAAAGGCCCATATCAATAAGACGTACACCAGTTTCAGAATGTTCTCGAAGATTACCTTACGCAGCTAAAATCAACATAACTTAGAAGCAAAGGAACTGCACAGAGGACAGAAGAATGGAATCTAAATAGCATGAATTGAAAATTTTAACAAGTGTCTACCTATACGTACCATTTTAATGTGTTGAAACTTTTTAAATGTTATATATTGTGGCCTGTGTGTTTTAATATGTTTTACATACTCATGTTCTAATTTGTAACTTTTTACCCTGACTACTGATATTTTAATTATATGCTATTGTATACATTTCCATCCCCCATTAGACATCCGGATGCCTAATACAATAACAACTTGTGAATTGTCTAATGGCTAAAACAAATCATGTACTAGCTGATGATGGCCGTTAAAGAGCCGAAACTGGTACTAGTTTAATCTATTAAAATAAATTGTGTATTGAATGGTGGAAAAACACATTTCTTATCTATACTTTGAATCTGTCAATACGGAAAATGAAATTTATAAATAATAATATCATACCTAATCGATAAGAACCCGCTCGATAGGTATACGCATCAAATGAAAGATTGATGTTTCGTCTATACATACATCTTATTACATTCGTAATAGTTCAAGAACTATTCGCTAGATAGAAGCACAAAGCAGAAGCTGCTATGCGCATGCAATGCACATCACCCTGCGACAGAGAGCACTGAGGAGTCTGCGTGCAATGTACAGCACTCCATGTTGAGTGGTTAACTTGCTAGAGGAAAATAATCTATATATATAAAATAAGAATTTTGTCTGTACATTGCTCAGAATTTTAAAAGGATGGCATTTATGTATCAGTCACATCCACAGTAACGAGGAAATGCACCAAAGCTCTGGAGAAGAGGATTCTGCAGTCAACATACAAGACCAAGAAAATGATATTAAGGGTATGTTTGCTGAAATATTATTAGAATTAAGAAATCTGAGAAAACAAAGACGACTTCCAACAAGAAACAAGAGAAGAAATTTTACGCATAAAGAACGAAATCGGAAAAAAGGATGAATACTATGAAAAAGTAAACGATGCCTTAGAACAGAAAATCACCAATGCAAACAACAAAACACAAGAAAAGATAAACGCACTAACAGAAAGAATAAATATTCTAGAAGAACGAGAAGAACAGAGGGCAAAAAGAGAAACAATATACAAGAGTAAAGAACTATCTTGTGAAGAAGGCAGAAAAGACGAACTGAAGGACAAAATCAATAAAATAATAGACAGAGTAGAAGCAGGAGTGACAGCAAGTAATACAACCTACGTGGGCAAGCACAAAAATAATAGAGGGATAGTGAAGGTCAGTTTTGAACACTTTTCTGACAAATTAAAAATTGTCAAAAACAAACACAGACTAAGGGGACATAGATGATGACCTCACCAGAAATGAGAGAGCAATCCAAGCATCACTCAGACAGAAAGCTAAGGAAGAAAGGGACAAGGGTAACAGTGATGTGAGGGTGGGTTACCGGAAAATAATGCTGAACGGCCAGTGGATACACTGGAATGATATGAATAAAAAAACGGGGGAAAGTAAAATTGCAAACCTCAGAGCACAAACAGTCAACACGCAACCAGGACGAATTAATACTAGCTACGTTGAACGTTAGAACCCTAAGAACTGAAGACAAGGAACTGGAACTCCAAAATACACTCAAGAACATAAAATTCGATATTCTGGGCCTCAGCGAAGTCAGACAATACGGCGAAGATATAATAGAAAAAGAAAATGGCAACATTTTTAGATACATAGGAGAAACAAGAGGACAAAAAGGCGTAGGTTTCATAATTAAAAGCCATTTGAAACAGAATACACAGAAAATAAGAGGAATCTCAGAGAGGATCATGGTATTATCCCTAAAAATAACAAACATCAAAATCACAATAATCCAGGTATACGCACCCACAGAGGCAAGCACAGAAGAAGAGATCGAAGAATTCTACACGCTTCTAGAAGACACTCTAACAGACTACAAAGCACACCGAACATTCGTAATTGGTGACCTCAACAGCAAAGTAGGGAAAAAGGAATACGAAGACGAAGAACCCATGGGACTTTATGGATATGGAACAAGAAATGAAAGGGGAGACAGACTCATACAGTTTGCACTAGGACAAAGATTAAAAATTGTAAACACCTTCTACAAGAAACACCCGGAAAGTAAATGGACGTGGATCGCTCCGAATGGAAAAACCAAAAATGAAATAGACTACATCCTAGCTGATAGCCTAGAAGTTGTAAAAGACATCCAAGTAATCAATGGTCTAAAATTTGATACAGACCACAGAATGGTCCGACTTAAAATGAGAATAAAGAAGGAAAAGAGACGCTACTTCAACAAGACGACCCCAAACCCCGAAAGTACAGATCGAACAGAATACACAAAAGCACTACAACACAACCTCCAAGAGCTTAGTCAACAAACAGACCAGAAGGCACAACAATATTATACAGAGCTCGTAAACCGCATATCCCTCTCAGTCAAGCAATCTTCGACACCGGGAAACAGAAGAAGAAATAGAATAAAATTAAAGGATAGTACTAAAAGACTGATCGAAGAAAGAGAACATCTGAAACCACAAGCCAAAGAAAATGAGCGCACAAAGCTGGAATATACAAAAATCAATAAACAAACGAAAAGGGAAATCCGAAAAGACATCAGAGACCACAACATGGAAGTAGTCAAAGAAATCATGGAAAATACAAAATCAATGAAGAAGATTCGAAAGGAATTAACTCCGGACAAACATTGGATACTGGGAGTGAAAGACAGTAATGGTAAAAGACAAGCCAAGAGAGAACAGATAGTGACACAAGCGACAGAATTCTACAGGAAATTATATACAAGAAATTCCCAAAATGGCACACAGTGTCATA
This sequence comes from Anabrus simplex, assembly GCF_040414725.1. Classification (NCBI taxonomy): domain Eukaryota; kingdom Metazoa; phylum Arthropoda; class Insecta; order Orthoptera; family Tettigoniidae; genus Anabrus; species Anabrus simplex. The sequence goes on from NC_090266.1 coordinate 181,411,226, forward strand.
AGATGCCAAAAGAGGACATTGAGGAAGGAATACCACCCATTCTTCCCGGTGAAGTAAGAGCAGCCATAAGGGAAGCAAAGAATAAAAAATCCCCAGGGAAAGATGGAATCTACAATGAATTCCTGAAATGGGGTGAAGAAGACATAACCCCATTCATCACTACGCTATTTAACAAGATACTCGAATCAGAAGACATACCAAGGGAGTGGAAACAAAGCACCATCATACTTCTGCACAAAAAAGGAGCCAAAGACGATATCAATAACTACAGACCTATCAACCTAATTGTAAATTTTTACAAACTCTTCATGAAGATCCTAACTAAGAGAATGGCGAAGACACTAGATGAACAACAGCCAGTGACACAAGCAGGATTTAGAACAAATTACAGTACATCAGACCACCTACAAGCAGTGAATCAACTGATCGAGAAAACACAAGAATTCAATCTGGATGTATATATAGCATTTGTGGACTACAGTAAAGCATTCGACTCTGTGGAACGGGAATACGTTTTAGAAGCACTGAGCAAACAAGGGATCCAGAACAAATACATCAGACTCCTGGATAAACTCTACGAAGGCAGCGAGGCCAGAATAAAAACAGAAAGAGAAGGAAAGAACATCAAGATAGAAAGAGGAGTTAAGCAAGGGGACCCTCTCCCACCAAAATTATTCACGTGCTTACTGGAGAATCAGTTCAGAAAACTAGATTGGGAAAACAAATACGGCATCAAAATAGATGGAGCAAGACTAACGCACTTACGATTTGCAGACGACATCGTATTGGTGGCAGAGTCGGCAACGGAGCTAGAACAAATGATAATAGAATTAGACAACATCAGCAAAGAAGCAGGCCTGACAATGAATCCAAGAAAAACAAAATTGATGACTAATGCACTGGAAACTCCAGTTAGCGTAAACGGAGAAATACTGGAATATGTAGAGGAATGTGTATACCTTGGCCAGAACATATCATTCTCAAACTGTTCAGAAAAAGAGGCCAAACGGCGAATAGGACAAGCATGGAAGAGGTTCTGGCCTCTAAAGTTCATACTGACAGACAAGACTCAGAAACTCACCCTTAAAGCTGAAGTCCTAGAAAGATGTGCGATACCAGTCCTACTATATGGATGCCAAACCTGGGCGCTAACACTAAAACAAAGGAAAATGATCCAGATATGCCAGCGCAAAATGGAAAGAAAAATACTCCAGGTCTCATTGAGAGACAGAATACGGAACGAAGATACACGAAGGAGAACCGGCATGAAAGACGCTCTGACGACAGCCGATCAGCTAAAGTGGAAATGGGGAGGACACGTAGCGAGACTGGAGCAAAATCGATGGACCTACAAAATGACAATGTGGGATCCCAGACAAGGAAGACGGAACGTGGGAAGGCAAAGAACTAGATGGGCAGACTGGTTTGTGAGATGGGGAGGAAAACAATGGACAAGAACAGCAAAGATAAGGCAAGAGTGGAAAGAGCTGGGAAAAATTGTGTGCAGAGATCACTGACCTTACGGGATACACCTTTGCTCAAGCCCTGTGATAACATAGGTCGATCAAGACACATATTATAGATATTGTGCAGCAGTGAAATATGCAACAGTGCACTTCCGCAAAAAGACCTGGAGATCACCTCTCTAATCACTATGGCATAATACAGTAAAATTGATAAAAAGAGGTTTTTATGAAGTGGTGAATATAAAATTATCATCCTCGCGTACACTGCGGAAAGAAGCCGAGCAAGTGTAAAATATGTTGAAGTACGCTCTCAGGACAGAGACGAAGAATACAACATACAACTGTACGCTTCGACGAAGAGGATACCGTGATGGTCATCTTCTGTGCACTTGGGAGAATAGCAAGACGAATGTCAAACAGACAGATGTTTGCATGCAGTAGTGATTTGATAACTCATCACGTAACACATAGTGGAAGGAGGATATGCACTTGGAATGTACGTCAGGAGAATTTCAACGGAGGATAAGGTCAAGAAATTACAAGAAACGTCTACAACATTCGGAGAAGAAGCTATGCAAGAACGAAGAGTGCAAGTTAACGCTTTTACCTAGAAACAACCTGAACCCTCCCTGGGATAAAAGTGTACACGTGTCATTAATGCAACAGTGCGTTTTCGCGAATTGTTGTTCCAGAAAAACACAATTGCATTCACCCGGGGGTGAGACTACACAAGTGTACAATATGCGGTAATACGTTATCATGAAAAACTACAGATTAACCAATATAATAATGCTCTTCAGGAATTGCTCACCTGATGAGCTAAACTTAGCACTGTCCCTGCATTGAAGGAGGCCATAGCCCTTAGGGGATTCATACGGCTAATTTATTTATTTATTTATTTCTGTCTGTCTGTCTGTCTGTATGTATGTACATGCATCACGAGAAAACAGCTGAAGAGAATTTAATGAAAATCGATATGCAAAGTTGGGGAATAAGCCGCTACAATCTAGGCCATAAATAATTGTATTCACCCTGAGTGAAATGGTAGTTTAGGGGAAGGCCTAAAATTTAACTATCAAATATTTGTTATTAGAGGTCGTATCGATAAATACTATATAACCACAGTTATATAATATTAAATTTCCGATCATTTACGTCTTATACATTGTTACCGTACCAGCTATGATCACAAAGATATTCATGAATTTGGATTTATGTTACTAAGTCCATATCAGCGCCGAGTCACGAGAAAATGGGTGAACAGAATTTAATGAAAATTGGTATGTAAAGTCGGAGAATAAGGAACTACAGTCTACGCTATAAATAATTTTTCAAATCACACAGTCGAAAGAAAACTAAATGTGAAGGCCTACAATATAGAAAGCTGATAACATTGATCAACAATAACATCACATTGACCATTGTTTGTTGTGATGTGCTTTGTGTCTTCTGTTGCCACTCATCTCCGGTAGATAGGATTACTGCTGCGTACCGAGTATTTTTTAAATTTGCTTTACATCACACTGACACAGATAGGTCTTATGGCGATGATGGGATAGGAAAGGGCTAGGAGTGTGAAGGAAGTGACCTTGGGCTTAATTAAGGTACAGTTCCAGCATTTGCCTGGTGTGAAACCATCTTCAGTGCTGCTGAAAGTGGGGTTCGAATCCACTATCTCCCGGATGCAAGTTCACAGCTGCACACCCCTAACCACACAGCCAACTCGCCCGGTTGTACAGAGTGTAACATCCTATCTGAATATTAACGGCAAGTAGCTGGGGAGTTAGATAACTTTCTTCTTTAGCATGCCATTCCACTAGTTCGTAAATTTTCTGATACTACTGGTACATAACACACTGGTTCATCATAGAATTCGAGCTATTCAATCCCTACTCTGAGGCACCGATTGGAAAGAGCACCATGCATACTTAACGGAATAACGGCAGAGGAGTGTTCACGACAGTCTGCGGCCTGGTCATTCCAGCTCTGGAACTTTGGACTGTTAGATTAACACCGTAGTACTGTTTGTTAAAAGTGATAAAATGTGCAGTTTTTCATTTGATTATTTTATACGATAACATTGCTTTTAATCGCTACATTCCTACTGACGTTTTTGTAATGACCTACGTTGACTTCAGTTAGGAAAACCACAAAGTCAGTCTTTCTGAGAATCCTGTAGCGAAGCACGGGTACATCAGCTAGTATGTTAATATGTTAACATAGGTTAACGCTGAGCTGGTATATACCATGCATGTTCTACGAAGGAACTGCACATGTCAATGCACCATGAAAGTCATTTATACATTATACAGACTGGCATTAGCACACATATGCTAGAAGTTTTCTCTGATTACCAGTGTAAACAGCACCACTTGGTCTACTGGGATCTCCTCGATGTTCACTTCTTGACAAAATACAATCGGTTGAGAACGTCCAAGCCCTAAGGACAAGCTTGACTGCAAGGAAGGAGTACATTACCGTAGATATTTCGTGGCTAGCTATTACATAGTTTCATCTATACTTTACTAATAAAATAGGTTTCCTTTTGTTAGTTCATAGGAAAGGGCTAAAAGAGGGAGGGAAGCGGCCAATGGCCTCAATTAACGTACACCCCTAGCATTTTCCTGGCGCAAAAAGAGGCAGCCAACTTACAGAAAACCATCATCAGGGCTGCCGGCAGTGGGGTTCAAACCCACTATCTCAAACTTTGATGACATTTGAGGAACTATTTCAAAAGTAGTTCTTATTGGTGAGGTGTTGAGCCATCTTACATTATTATAGTTTAATTAAAGCTTTGATTTAATCCCAAGTAAGGTTAATTATATTTTTCCTTAAAGGCCTTCACACTGAGCTGATCTCGATAACTGCAGTCACTTAAGTGCTGCCAGTATCCAGTAATCGGGAGATAGTGGGTTCGAACCCCACTGTCGGCAGCCCTGAAAATGGTTTTCCGTGGTTTCCCATTTTCACCCCAAGCAAATGCTGGGGCTGTACCTTAATTAAGACCACGGCTGCTTCCTTCCCATTCCTAGGCCTTTCCTATCCCATCGTCGCCATAAGACCCATCTGTGTCGGTGCGAGGTAAAGCAGAAAAAAGAAAAAAAGGCCTTCACAAGACCTCTTTCCCTTGTGAGCTGCCTACAAAGATATTTGGAGCTTTAAATCAAAATTGTTTCATGCTGTACATAATAATAATGTTATTGATTTAACATCCCACTAATTACATTTACAGCCTTTGGAGATGTGGTATTATGCTGTGTTTGTGGATGCACTGGGATGGACAACCTGTCAAGTTGAGAGGGGCTTAAGTGACAGTGGTTCATATGCAATGTGTGCAGTCATGATCATTTGCCTGGTTATCGATTTTAGTACAGCAGTCCAAGATGGCTTGAGTGCCTTCGAGTATTCCCTGAAAGAGTACTAGTCAAATCTTGAAATTAGTTACAAAGTAAACTTGTAGTATACCAATTACATTGCTGGATGTGGGTTAGTACAATTTAATAGAAGGGAAAATGCTGTGCCAGACCATTCTCTGGCTGTTATTGTTTATAAGGGCGATTTTATTTGACGGAAATAAACATGACACGAGAACACGTTCACTTCCTTGTGTAAATTACTTTATTGTCACTCTAAGTCACAACATACAATTATACACACTAGCAAGTGACACTTCAACAATTAATAGCAGAGTACCCTGAAGTCGATTCTGACAAGTACAGATAACAGACTCGCGCACTATAACATACGCTCTCTAGAACTCACTGACCTCGGAGCCCAACAGTCACTCCGAGTCCAACACTTCACTCCCTCACTGACTGACAGCTCAATATGTATACTGTTCGATCAACCGTCTAGAATTATCGATTTCTGGAAGGGTTCTTACAACACTCTAAATGGAACACACTCGAAACATCGATCGACCAGCTAGGCTAATGGAGTACTTGAGTAATGGATCCAGCTTGAACTTTTGTTTACTGTTTACCAATACACATGGAAATCTCTCCAACATTCGTAATGTCTCTACATGTATCTGGATAATAAACCTTACAGTAAGTTTCCAGAAACCTTCATGTATACCAAAGTATAGTAGAATAAACCTAATATATGAACATTATAGTGTTTTCTACAGCTTTCGACTATATAGATTTTGAGGTTAAACTTTTACACAATACGTACTTGAGGTTATATGAATTTATAATACATATTTACAGGGAAGTCATGTATTGGCCATATTTAAAATTTAATAAAAGATAATTTAGCATTTAATAAAACATAATTAAAATATATTAAACATAATAATTGAAGGTTTTACACCAGTTAGGCTGCAGCACCTACGACACTGTAGAGCTGCAGCATGTTGTGTTGCAGGCATCTTGTTTTCACCAACAGAGGTGGAGAATGGATTTTCAATGTCTTTGATGTTTGAGACTGATTGAAGTAGAAAGTTTGGTTGACAGGCCCTATACAGGGTGGCTGTGCAGTACTTCAACTTACTCGACAGGAGTAGTCTGGACTGCCAACTGTATGTGTGTGCATACATTTTTCATTATTTTATTAAAAATCTGAGAACCAGCCAAGATAGTATTCAAATGATGTGATACAGACACCAATCAGTAGTGATGGGCAGTCTGAGATGGGGTATCAAGATTTCTTGAGACTAGAGAAAGCACCTGTTTCTCATGAGAAACGTTGAGCAATCTCTAGTGTGTTATCCCGCACTGTGCGGCAAGCAATGTGTCGTAGACCTACAGGTAGACGGAGCTGAATGTTGTTTGTGCAAAGTATGCAAACAGCCAACCACGGGCCTACTCCATTCTGTAAATACGCGTCAACAAGCAACTAGGCTGTTCATTTCTACCAAAGCCTATTATTGGCGCAGTATAATTATAAAGGATACGCATTCTGGCATTGTACGCAGTGGTAAGTAGGCTTAAGGACAGAAACCGACAGCTGTTGTAGGTGTACATCGTGATCACTCAAAATTAATCAAACCCCACATTCAATATCCATTTGACCAGTGCTTGTGTTTGCCGACATTATGGTGACGAAGGAAAAAAAATCCTTACAATGTTGTAGAGTATTGGCATCATAATTAGGTACTTCAATATAAGATGGTGCAACATGTAATTGTATGCGACAACTTTACGACGATGTCTGAAATGCAATGCAAGTCGTGGACGTGGGATTATTTTGAAGAGATGCCACATAGCACTGTCTGTTGTGTTGTTTGTTCAAAAGAAGTAAAATACATCATCATCAGAAATACTTCTGGGATGATTCGGCACTTATAAATACGTAATATCACTGAAGGGATTTCGTCACAGAGAACACCTCCGGCCCAGTCTGCATCACAAGAAGCTACAACAATTGTGAGGTATCCAGGTAGGTGTAAATCCTAATCTACAGTTGCACCAATAAAAAATTAAAAGGAAGGTCCACTTATTCAATACTATTTAATATGTCAAATTACTTATACATGGGACCGATTTCGGCCCCAGTATGGGTCATCTTCAGCCATAGACTAAAACTGCCAATATATAGCACAAATACAATCAAATTAACACTTTAAAAAAATATTATGTACATATTACAAATTATTTTGCATATTAGGCAAAAATCTCTCAGTCTATAATACAATTAATTTAAAGTCCACTAGTCTAATTTTGTCATCTGTGACATTGCCGTTGCTATTAATCTAAAATGATCAATCTTAATAAGTAACCCCTGTATATGTACAATTAAAATATTAAAATTGGAGCCGAGCTGTTACACTGGCGTTTAAAGTTAAAATAACCGTCTTGTGTGCTTAGTTGGTAAAAGTCTGCCATGCTGAATAACATAACAGTGAGAGTTGTGTCAAATGCGACACAGCTGTGTTTGGACGAAGGATGTTGTTTCACTTTACTGTATATAATAATTTTTCTATAAAATGCAAAAACTACTACCTTTAGTTTTATTTTCGACAGTGATGATATATGTATGTATGTTTAGTCATCAGCCCCAAGGCTGGTTGGATCCTCAACAGTTCCGCCATGAGCTGTCATAGATGGCCTAGGCATCACTGAAGAGGCGTACTAGGGAAATGAGGAGTGAGGTAGTTTCCCATTGCTTTCCTCACCGAGCCAGAAGTTGCTATTACATATCAGTCTGCCAAGCCCACTGAAATGCATGCACCAACCGACCCTATGATCAATATTTTCACACCATTCATAGCAGGGACTGGCTGCGTAAGGAATGGCATTACTAGCATCGCTCATACCTCAGTCACTCTCATTTTGTCAAAGCCAAGGATAAGACAGAGACAGATCAATGAAAGTAACAAAATTGCTTTAGCCCATACCAGAAGACTTAGTGCACTGTAAACACTAGGTCCTGCCAGAAAAGGCATGTGATGATATATAATACCAATATAAATGGTCCGTTATTGAACATTATAAATTTTCCAGCTAACTCATTCCTGGTTGCCAGCGTTTCGCCCCGTGTGCTAGGCTGGGCTCATCAGTTGGTACCTAGCACACCTACCAAGAGTGATGGCTAGTAGTGCATACCGTGGAGGCCACTGCGTAGGCTAATTGTAGCCACCGGCAGTGCCAATGCACTATGAGAGACTTTGTCCCATTACCAAAAATTGATGCCTGCTTGGCCATCAGATGATATAGATGTTGATTCCCATAGGGAATCTGAAATATTTGTTCTGAATGCCATGCGTCTTGGTAGGTGTGCTAGGTACCAACTGATGAGCCCAGCCTAGCACACGGGGGCGAAACGCTGGCAACCAGGAATGAGTTAGCTGGAAAATTTATAATGTCCAATAACGGACCTTTTATATTGGTATTATAAATTTACTCATTCGGAACAAATATTTCAGATTCCCTATGGGAATCAACATCTATATTATCTGATGGCCAAGCAGGCATCAATTTCATCAATTTTTGGTAATGGGACAAAGTCTCTCATAGTGCATTGGCACTGCCGGTGGCTACAATTAGCCTACGCAGTGGCCTTCACGGTATGCACTACTAGCCATGCGTCTTGGTAGGTGTGCTAGGTACCAACTGATGAGCCCAGCCTAGCACACGGGGGCGAAACGCTGGCAACCAGGAATGAGTTAGCTGGAAAATGTATAATCTCCAATAACGGACCATTTATATTGGTATTATAAATTTACTCATTCGGAACAAATATTTCAGATTCCCTACGGGAATCAACATCTATATCGAGTGATGATATATATCAAATATTTAATATTTTTAAGAAGTATGATCATAGAATAATAGCCTACAAAACTAATAATAATAATGCTGTCATTTTCCATAACACACATTCAGTCAACAAACAGAATAAGTTTTCAAAAGCAGGATTGTATAAATTCAAATATACTGGTCAAACAGGTAGAAGTTTTTTAACATTCCACTTGGAACATGTCAATGCCAGAAAATATAACATGTTCTCTGCTATGGGTTACCATATGCAGCATTTAAATCATGAATTTACATCTATTGAACAAAATTTGGGAATACTTTAAGTAGCCAACATGGGTGCTTCACTCACATTATGGAAACTTGTTTCATCCACCTGGATCAATATGCAAATCCAAACATTAATCTTAACCCGTTCCGCTACAGTGATGGGTACAACCGTCAAAAGTTCCGCATTCATTAGCATGCAATGACGTGTCTAACCGTCACCGTGTACTCAAGTCGGAAATACGCCTGTCTGACCATTGATTTCTTTCGATTGTGATGATGTACTTTAGAATTACGTTCCTAGATAGTGCTAGCCTGTTACATGCCAATGTTATTATCCGAAGGCCATTTCATCAATGTATATTTTTCTTCTAAAGTTGGTCCTCTTGTTCATGAAATGAATGGTACTGAGCAAGATGTGTAAGCATCATGAAGAGGAATTCTGCAATGTCTTCTTGATAGTGATGATGAAGATAACTCAGAATTACCTGATAGTAGTTTTAGCAGTGATAGTGCATCTGAGAATTGTTATTCCACTCATGAAAACTATAGTGAGGATGAAAATAACTCCGTAGGTAACCTCACCAAATCAAACAACAGGAACTGAAATTTGGCAATAATGTTCTGAAAGGCAATGCAGGTATGTAAAAGGACGCAGGAAATTGTATTTCTACTTGCTGGATGTGACATTGTAGATTTCTAGCTGGATACATAACATGCTGAGCGCGAGAAAAAAAGAGAATGAGATTCTCATCATTCCGAGTCAACACTGCACAGCAAATTCTGGAAAATGTCACAGTTCCTGATTATACCATTAATGTTCATCTCAGATTGCACACCATTGAGACTACAGGGAAGGCACTGGGGTCATTTTCCTGAGAAAATTGCTCCTACAGCAAGTAAATCAGCCCCATCAAGGTGATATAAAGTCTGTTTTGAGAATGAAATCCAGAAGGAATCTCGCTTCGAGTGCAACAAATGCAAAGTTGACCTCCACGTGGAAGGATGTTTCAAGGTGTACCATACATTAAAAGACTTCAATTAATTGTAGGAAGTTAATCTGTAACCCAAAATGTTATCAGTTTGATGCAATATGCTTTTGTAACCATTTTAGCATCCATAACTTAAAAAGTAAAAAACAATTGCATTCCAATGTACATTTTTCAAAGAAAATAATTGCATGGCAACAGGTTAATGAAATCTCGGAAAATTCTAACATCCTATATGATACAATAATTCCGATTCATAATAAATGCAGTTTGAACAAAAATCAAAACCCCCATTCCTTTGAAAAAGACCCTACCAGTGAAAATGAAGAAACCTACAACCTGTTTTCCAGTCACTGACCGGGTCAGGGATGTAATGAATGAAGCAGATATAGGCTGTTAGTACGATGGGGTCGCCACTCCCAAAGTGATTTATTAATAAATGATATATGCTATGAAATGAGAATGGAGAGTGTTGCTGGAATGAAAGATGACAGGGAAAACTGGAGTACCCAGAGAAAAACCTGTCCCACCTCCGCTTTGTCCCGCACAAATCTCACATGGAGTGACCGGGATTTGAACCACGGTATCCAGCGGTGAGAGGCCGACGCGCTGCCGTCTGAGCCATGAGGCTCCACCCTACCAATAAGATCCAGAAAAATCTTAAATCCTTACTCAAAAAGAAACTTTGTTCTCAGTGAACAAGAAACTAATAAACTTATTAACATGAATCCCAAATAACCCACAGCCAGAGCTCTTCTGAAAATCCATAAGAATAACATCCCAATGAGACCTATTATCAACTTCAGACCCAGTCCTATGTATGAAATATCTCAATTTGTTCAAAAGTTTCTTAAGAAACATTATGTCTACCTTGCGAGGAAAGCAATCACGAACACAGCAGATTTCTGTGAGGTCACTAAGAATTTGGAAATTCAACCATATCACTCTAGTTTTGTTCAGTATCAGGAATATGTATCCCAAAATCCTAGTGAATGATACCACTTCTATTATAGAAAACTATTTTTAAAAACATAGCAAGTTAAGCAATTATGAAATAGAAGAGTTCATAACTATAGTAAAATTTATTTTCAGCAACAATTATTTTTTCTTTAATGGTACCATTTATCAAAAAAAGGGTTTGCCGATGGGCGTCCCAGTCCCTGGCATAATGGCAGAAATGTACCTGGACCATCTAGAACATTCCAACATTAATGGAGCTGACAGCATTTTTTATTGGGTGAGGTAATGTACCCTGGTGGGGGTGTCAGCTGCGTCATTCAATTAGAATTATTTATTAAGGAATATACTTCATATTCGCTAAGCAATAATATCTTACATTATATACTGTAGGCCTACTAGCTAGTTCGGAAGGTATTGTAAAACCTACACAGACTTCTGTCTCCACTAGAGATTATGAAACACAATGGCCAGCAAAATTAGTATTCCCAGAAATTACTGTCAAGTTGGAAAGAGAAGGGGATGGTTATTTTCCAGTGAACGGAAAATCCCGAGCCTGAGGGCCAAGTGATATTTAGAACAAGGAAATTACGGCTTGCAAGATTCTTGGAAATGACGTCGGGGAAAGTCCAAGGCTGGAGGCGGGTGTGAAGCTGGCAGTTGTTATTTAAAAGGAAAAACATGAGATTTCAAACTCCTGCTTAGCTATGGACCAATAGTAAAATTCACCGGGGAGAAGCAGTCATGCCAACATCATATTATAAGAAGCGCTATAAAAAGTAACCTCGCTGATTAAATTTATAAGGAAAAACTGAATACAGATTCATAATCAGGAGAATTTTAGAAACATGACCAAACGTTAAAAGTTATTAATTAATGAATATTTACTATCATAATTATTAGAAATCAGTGACGCTATTCGCTGATTGGTTGAAGGCAAGGGATTCCACAAATGGCGCGTATTTACATGCCAAGAATACAGGAGCTAAATTCACAATTATATTAATTACTAGCGATCGAAATGAGTCGAGATTTGACACAGAGGCAAAAATCATATAATCACATCAGTGGATCCCAAGTTTAAGCCACCGGCAGGTCTGCATATAGTCAAATGGGGAAACTGGAACTGCTCACTCTAATGTGACCTCTCGTAAACTCGGAGAGGGGATGAACTTACTTAAATAGCAGGTCAGGGCGACTGATGGGACACTTGGTAAAAGTTTGTCGAGCAGTTACTACGCCAGTGCACGTAGACAGACTTGTAAAAGTTTATTTGAGCCGTTACTACGCTCGTTAGCACAGTGATCCAGTATGTGAAGTAGTACGCGTGAAGGACTTGAACATTCAACAGTATCGTGAGTTCGAATACTGGAGAAAGTTACGAGTAGTTGCCTACAGACAAATCGATAGAAATGTATAAACATTTACGGAACTAATTAAATATAAACCTACGGGTAGAAGTGATATATCTAGGGAACAGTGCATAATACACGAGAACGGTCGCGGTTGTTCAGCATAATTAGACGCCAGTGAACAGTCGATTACAAACTGATACCTGGTCAGCCAAGTAAATGTAAGCTGGCAGAAATACGAATGTTCACGGAAGTGCCAGATCGAAACTTGAGTGCTTGCCGAGCTGTTAAAGGTGATACCGGTGTATAACGCGTTCCTTAGTGCCGGGAAGGAATGAAGAACGTATGTTTACATTAAGCGGGCCCGATAGAAGGCCAGCAGTGTAAAAATTCATTTGTTAAAATTATAGTGTAAAATCTTCCAAGTTTTATTTGTTCTTCTACAGTTTAAAATTTTAGCTTAGTCCACAGGAGTTTTAATATTCCATTATCTCGCTCCAACCTAAAAAAAGAACTAGACACTATCAGGACAATTGCTCTTTCTAATGTGTACAACAAAAAGTTCACAGACCAAATTATATCTAAAATCCAAAACAAACCTAAAGTTACTCTTATTAAAGAAAAGAAACAAAAGGACAATTTTTCAGTTTCTACCTTCAACAGCGATTCTGTTTACCAAGTAACAAACATATTTAAAAAACATGGGGTAAAAATAGCATTCAAAACAACCAACAACAATTGTTCTCATTTCCACAATCCAAGGACCGTGAATAAATCTGACAAATTTGGCAAATCAGGCATCTACAGATTACAGTGCCAAACTTGTACAGCAAGCTACATTGGACAGACAGGACGGAGCTTTAACACCAGGTACACCGAACACACTAATGCAGTTAAACATAACAGATATTCAGCCATGGGTCTACACACGCACGAATCCAATCATAAATTTTCCGACATAGACAAAGACCTGCAAATTATTGAAACCATGGAAAAGGGACCCCTACTCAATATCAAAGAAATGTTTTACATATCGTTAGACCAACAAGTTAATTTTAATCATAATCTGAACGAATCCACAAAAAAAAAAAAAACTTTATGAGGCCATTCATCCCCTCATCATCAAGACATATCTAGACAGAATGGCTCAACATAAAAGCACTTCCCCTCTCTCACACACCCCCTCCATACCTCAACCAACCCAAAGCAAGCCACACCCCTTCCCCCCCACCTCTACCCGCCCCCTCTCCTAGCCCCCCCCCAAAAAAAAAAAAAAAAACCACACACACACACAGAGAGTTAAACAGATCGCAACCCACTCTTCTAACGGCTGGTCAGCACGAGCGGGTACAGAGTAAGTAATACACATACAACAGTTTCTCATTCTTTCTTTCTTTTTTCCTCAGACACCTTCAATGCACGTTTCCATAAGCCATGGCCATACCATCGCCATTCGACATCAACAATAGTCGAAGACAGTTAGAATTGCATTAGCAAGTGTTCCATAATGAAGGATGTTCCCCCAGCTCTTCAACCAACTTAAATCTACTAAGTTTATTCCATCTATCCTAAAACACCTCCTCTGCGAACCATGTGACCTTGCCGCGGTGGGGAGGCTTGCGTGTCCCAATGATGCAGATAGCCGAGCCGCAGGTGCAACCATATCGGATGGGTATCTGTTGAGAGACCAGACTAACGAATGGTTCATCGAAAGGGGGGTAGCAGCCTTTCGGTTGTTGCAAGGGCGGCAGTCTAGATGATTGACTGATACGGCCTTGTAATAATACTCAATATGGCTTAGCTGTGTTGATACTGCTACACGGCTGAAAGCAACGGGAAACTACAGCCGTAACCACCTCCCGAGGACATGCAGCTCTCTCTGTATGAAAGATGTACTGATGATGGCTTCCTCCCGGGTAAAATATTCCGGAGGTAAACTAGTCCCCCATTCGGATCTCCGGGTGGGGACTACACGAGAGGGGGCGATCATCAGGAAGATGGATACTGACATTCTGCGAGTCGGAGCGTGGAATGTTAGGAGTTTGAATCGTTGTGGTAGGTTAGAGAATCTGAAAAGGGAGATGGATAGGCTAAATTTAGATGTAGTTGGTATAAGTGAAGTACGTTGGCAGGAAGAACAGGATTTTTGGTCAGGCGACTACCGAATTATCAACACGAAATCAAACAGGGGCAATGCAGGAGTTGGTTTAATAATGAATAAGAAAATAGGGCAGCGGATAAGCTACTACGACCAGCATAGTGAAAGAATTATTGTCGCCAAGATAGACACCAAACCAATGCCCACCACAATAGTGCAGGTCTATATGCCTACTAGTTCAGCGGATGATGAAGAAATTGAAAGAATATATGAGGAGATAGAAGCTTTAATACAATATGTCAAAGGTGATGAGAATCTAATTGTGATGGGAGACTGGAACGCAGTGGTAGGCCAAGGAAGAGAAGGTAGCACAGTAGGAGAATTTGGATTGGGACAAAGGAACGAAAGAGGAAGTCGGCTGGTTGAATTCTGCACTGACTATAATTTAGTCCTCGCCAATACTTGGTTCAAACACCACAAACGACGGCTGTATACGTGGACGAGACCTGGAGACACTGGAAGGTATCAAATAGACTTCATTATGATTAGGCAGAGATTCAGAAACCAGGTGTTGGATTGCAAAACTTTCCCAGGAGCAGACGTGGACTCTGACCACAACTTGTTGGTCATGAAATGCCATCTGAAGTTGAAGAAATTGAAGAAAGGAAAGAATGCAAAAAGATGGGATCTAGACAAGTTGAAAGAAAAGAGTGTGATGGATCGTTTCAAGGAACATGTTGCACAAGGACTAAATGAAAAGGCCGAAAGAAACACAGTAGAGGAAGAGTGGAGAGTCATGAAAAATGAAGTCAGTAGGGCTGCTGAAGAAATGTTAGGAAGGAAGAAAAGATCAACTAAGAATCAGTGGATAACTCAGGAGATACTAGACCTGATTGATGAACGACGAAAATACAAGAATGCTAGAAATGAAGAGGGCAGAAAAGAATACAGGCGATTAATGAATCAAGTGGATAGAAAGTGCAAGGTAGCTAAGGAAGAATGGCTGAAGGAGAAGTGCAAGGATGTTGAAGGCTGTATGGTCCTGGGAAAGGTAGATGCTGCATACAGGAAAATCAAGGAAACCTTTGGAGAAAGGAAATCTAGGTGCATGAATATTAAGAGCTCAGATGGAAAGCCACTTCTAGGGAAAGAAGACAAAGCAGAAAGATGGCAGGAGCATATCCAACAGTTGTATCAAGGTAACGATGTAGATAATTTCGTTCTGGAACATGAAGAGGCTGTTGATGCTGATGAAATGGGAGACCCAATTTTGAGGTCAGAGTTTGACAGAGCTGTGAGTGACCTAAATAGGAACAAGGCACCTGGAATTGATGATATTCCCTCTGAATTACTGACTGCCTTAGGAGAAACCAGCAGGGTAAGGTTATTTCATTTAGTGTGCAAGATGTATGAGACAGGAGAAGTCCCATCCGATTTTCGGCAGAATGTTGTTATACCTATTCCCAAGGAAGCCGGTGCTGACAGGTGTGAAAACTACCGCACTATTAGTTTAGTATCTCATGCCTGCAAAATTTTAACACGTATTATTTACAGAAGAATGGAAAAACAAGTTGAAGGTGAGTTGGGGGAAGATCAATTTGGCTTCAGAAGAAATGTAGGAACACGTGAAGCAATCCTGACTTTACGTCTGATCTTAGAGGATCGAATCAAGAAGGACAAGCCCACGTACATGGCATTCGTAGATCTAGAAAAGGCATTCGATAATGTTGATTGGACCAGGCTATTTATGATTCTGAAGATGATAGGGATCAGATACCGAGAACGAAGAATTATCTACAACCTGTATAAAAATCAGTCTGCAGTGATAAGAATCGAGGGCTTTGAAAAAGAAGCAGCAATCCAGAAAGGAGTGAGGCAAGGCTGCAGTTTGTCCCCTCTCCTTTTCAATGTTTACATAGAACAGGCAGTAAAGGAAATCAAAGAGAAATTTGGAAAGGGAATCACAGTCCAAGGAGAGGAAATCAAAACCTTGAGATTTGCCGATGATATTGTTATTTTATCTGAGACTGCAGAAGATCTCGAGAAGTTGCTGAATGGTATGGATGAAGTCTTAGGTAAGGAGTACAAGATGAAAATAAATAAGTCCAAAACAAAAGTAATGGAGTGCAGTCGAACGAAGGCAGGTGATATAGGAAATATTAGATTAGGAAACGAAGTCTTAAAGGAAGTAGATGAATATTGTTACTTGGGTAGTAAAATAACCAACGATGGCAGAAGTAAGGAGGACATAAAATGCAGACTAGCACAAGCAAGGAAGAGCTTTCTTAAGAAAAGAAATTTGCTCACTTCAAACATTGATATCGGAATTAGAAAGATGTTTTTGAAGACTTTTGTGTGGAGCGTGGCATTGTATGGAAGTGAAACATGGACGATAACTAGCTCAGAAAGAAAGAGAATAGAAGCTTTTGAAATGTGGTGTTATAGAAGAATGCTGAAGGTGAGATGGATAGATCGAATCACGAATGAAGAGATACTGAATCGAATTGGTGAGAGGAGATCGATTTGGCTAAATTTGACGAGAAGAAGAGATAGAATGATAGGACACATCTTAAGACACCCAGGACTTGTTCAGTTGGTTTTTGAAGGAAGTGTAGGTGGCAAGAACGGTAGGGGTAGACCAAGGTATGAATATGATAAACAGATTAGAGCAGATGTAGGATGCAATAGTTACGTAGAAATGAAAAGGTTAGCACAGGATAGGGTGGCATGGAGAGCTGCATCAAACCAGTCTATGGACTGATGACTCAAACAACAACATCCTAAAACACTGTAAGATTATGTAAACTAAAACCAGCAAGTTCTAAATGTTTTCATTGTCAAACATATTTTCATTTCAACTATGTCATATATCATGTTGTTTGAATCAGGGCCGACAATCAAGTTCCGTGTTCCACAAACACACGGTAATAATTCTACATTAGACCCAAGATCATTCTTAAATACTAAGCATCTCAAGCCAATGTATAATTTCAGCTGATTACCAAACATTTCATGTGATTGTGTGGTTATAACAGTCAACAAGTTTTGTTTTTTAAAAAAGGTTCACATATTGCAGATGACTGCGGCAAGACCACTTGACAAGTCTATTATTATGATTGTTATCAGATTCCCCGTGATTTGATTTTCAACAAGAACTGATGATGACTCCAAGGGAGTTGAAACTGGTCTTCTTATAATTTAATATATTTTACAATGTGTTGAATGGTGGAACATCCCTCAAACTCTATCTTATTAACTCTATCTTATTATTTAAAATGTGTCAAATTGAAAAGTGTAAAGGATTACATCTACATGCTGGTGTGCTAAAATGGACAGGCCATGTGCTCCTCGTCCGATTTAGCGAACTACAGGCAGGTATGAGTACCATATAAATTTAATTATGTAGATGTGCTAACGTTAACGGGGAAAATCATATAATTTAATATGGTAACTTGAGTGACACGCAAGCTGCTTTACGGCTCGTATAATTCAGAGAGATAGACAAAGGTACAAATTAATATGAAAATAATTATATCAAGCACTCATAATATTCTTGATTATGTTAGTAGAATAAATTAGGATTGATTTTGTTTGTTTAAGTGCTTGGAGTGTTCATGATTGATTGTATAGGAGCATGTTTCATGTAAAGATAAATTGAGATTCATGTTAGAAGTGCTCCAGATGTGCTTGCCTGACTTAGGCCAGTTTCTTGTAAATTTTGTAGATATTAAGGCATGTTGTATGATTATCCAGAGGTAGAGGGTTGCCAGTGAATTTCACTATAGTGGGACAAAATGATGTCCGATTCTTTTGAATGAAAATAGCAACGATTATGTGTGCCACAAAGTTTTGCCAGTGGACATCAATAACAATAATTAGAAGTACTGGAGTGATAAATGGACGGGAAATGTCTACACGAGTGTTTAAAAATAGTACTTTGTGAATAAAGCACGGGCCTGATTTTATAGAACGTTTGCAAGTTAAATGTGGAGATAGCATGTGGCACGTGGAAGCCTTTAATTTGGGCAGTAAATTTGATTTTAATATTATTTGTTGATTTAACGTTTTTGGACTCCATTATAATCATAATAACATGGTTTAGAAGTGATAGAGGCACTTGTATATGATGGTCACGCTATGTTGAAGGCCCAGGGTGGGTTAAGCCCATTTCTGAATTTGGAAGTCGAGCGGGACAAAAACTCGACATGAGATAAAATTGAGTCGTACTGATGTTGATGATAAAATAGATGAATCCCGAGGCCTACGTTGATGTTGTATGCCTATTCCGATGTTATGAGCGGCAGAAGAGTCCATGCACAAGGATTAATCAATATTTTGAAGAGTTCCAGTGGATTAAATGGACTTCAAATGAGAAGGAGGAATATAAATTTTTTTTTGCTAGTTGCTTTACGTCGCACTTACACAGATAGGTCTTATGGCGACGATGGGACGGGAAAGGGCTAGGAGTGGGAATGAAGCGGCCATGGCCTTAATGAAGGTACAGCCCCAGCATTTGCCTGGTGTGAAAATGGGAACCACGGAAAACCATTTTCAGGGCTGCCGACAGTGGGGTTCGAATCTACTATCTCCCGAATACTGGATACTGGCCGAAGGAATAATTTAGCACTCGCAGGGACTGGATGGAGATTCCCAGCCGCGAAGTGTCATGGGATTTAGGTTTTGTCTTGGGAGGACATGGTGTCCCCATAAATTAATGACAGTACGAAATGAAATAAGGTTGCGGTTCGAATATAGTCATTGTGTCCCGACCGATGTGAAATTGGATCTTGGTTGTTCATATGGGATTTAACATGTGTGACTATTCTAATGATTGGAAATTATGAATTAATAATAATAATAATAATAATAATAATTTGAAGGAGAATAAGAAGAATTTATGAGATTATTTCTGAGCATCATAATAATGGTGAAAAATGAAATTAAAATGTTAAATCGATGATGATTAAGTGTTACGATAATGATGATCTCCACTCATGAAAATAATGAAATTAATAATAATGAAATATTTTTTTAATGAATTATTTTGGATGATGATGACGGAGACTAGGAAAGTCAGCTGGCGAAACGACGTCATAATGTCAAGTTGTTGTAAATAATAAGCTAAGTTTAGGATGTCAAATGTGATGGAAAATCCCTACATCTTGATCATTAGGTTAGAGTCCCTTTGTGGTTTCCTTCAGTTAACGATAGCATTTCTTGGTTAGGAACCCGGGGATCGCATTGTACTATCCCGGGTTGACCTCATCTCAATAAACGTGGAGGCGATGACAATTCATGTAGTCGCACACACCTTGTCAACAGGTAAATGGTCTGGACCATGAGGTGGTCGTGTTGTCATGCGAGTCGTGTTTCAACCCTCGGCAATCAACGGTTCAAACACCCAACTGGATGGTTGGTCTACAGTGTCAAATTTATTATGTAAAATTTCAGGAATGATTTGCCAAATTATGGGCAAAATAAGGGTCAACAAATTTTTGTGTATGTTCCACCCCTGAGATAAATGCTGGTTGAGACTCAGGCTTTGAGCGGGTGCAGTACGTAGATGATGTTTTTGCTATTTTAGATGACACACCAGCAGTCAATTAATACTCAACAAGCTCAACACACTAAACCCCTATATTAAGTTTACCATGGAGATGGAGTCTAATCAAACATTAAACTTCTTAGATTTAACAATAACCAGAAATAAAGATCATCTATCATACATTACCTATAGACAACTGACCTAAACTAGTAATACCATCAAACTGGACTCTGTTCATCCCACATCTCAAAAACGGGCTTCCTATTATAGTATGGTACATGGGGCATACAATATTCCATTATCTCCAGTAGATTTAAGCAAAGAGTTAGACACTATTCGTTCAATGACCGTAAGCAATGGTTTTAACAAAGATTTTGTTAATAAAATCATTTTCAGAACCAAAATCATTCTAATTAGAGATATGAAACATAAGGACGAATTTACAACCTTCACCCTTTTTTTTTTCTAGGGGCTTTACGTCGCACCGACACAGATAGGTCTTATGGCGACGATGGGATAGGAAAGGCCTAGGAGTTGGAAGGAAGCAGCCGTGGCCTT
The DNA here is from genome assembly GCF_040414725.1 of Anabrus simplex. Classification (NCBI taxonomy): domain Eukaryota; kingdom Metazoa; phylum Arthropoda; class Insecta; order Orthoptera; family Tettigoniidae; genus Anabrus; species Anabrus simplex. The sequence continues at coordinate 181,431,657 of NC_090266.1, forward strand.
AATTAAGGTACAGCCCCAGCATTCGCCTGGTGTGAAAATGGGAAACCACGGAAAACCATCTTCAGGGCTGCCGATAGTGGGATTCGAACCTACTATCTCCCGGATGCAAGCTCACAGCCGCGCGCCTCTACGCGCACGGCTAACTCGCCCGGTACCTTCACCTTTAATAATAATAATAATAATAATAATAATAATAATAATAATAATGTCTACCATATAACCAACCTGTTTAAGAGATATGACCTTAAGACAGCCTTTAAAACTACTAATAATATTTTCTCCAACTTCCACAACTCAAGGACAGTCAACAAGGTTAAATTTAATAACGCAGGGATTTACAGATTAAAACATCAAAACTGTCAGGCGAGTTATAAAGGCCAAAAAGGAAGGAACTTCAACCCTCGAGAACACAAATTCATTAACGCACAACAGATACTCCGCGATGGGACAACACACGGCAGATTCCAAACATAATTTTTCAGACATCGAACAGGACCTTCAGGTAATTAAAATTTTACAGAAAGGATCCCTACTTAGTATCACCGAAGATTGTTTTATATCTTTGGATCGACAGTTTAATCGTAAGTTCAACTTAAACGAACCAACAGAAAAGCAAACATATTATCCGAGCTAATTAATCCTTTCATTATGAAAGAATACCGTAACAAACTTTAAAATCAGTGAAGCAAACTGTCACACCTCCTCATCCCTCTAACTATGCCCCGACACGGCCCCGCCTTCTCTCCCCGCTCCACAGTCTCACACAGTTGAAAACGGTTCACATTCAATACACTGGTCTACAGGTCGACACGGGTCAGAGAGAGTAAGTATAAACAGTTAGAATAACGCTTTCATGTTAGGTGTTAGTAGTCGCATATTAGTTCTACCTTGTCTTTCATTACAGACATCCACGTTTCTTCAATTCACTTTACTACAATAGTTGTTCCAGTGTCGTTTGCTCTCCTAATTTCGTTGCAGCCAATGATACTCAAATGCAACTAGCAATAGCAGTAAAGGATGTTCCCTCTCATGACAATTAGCCCCATTTTACATTAATTCAGTATCAACACATTACAGACATACGCAGTGTGCACTGACTTATACATCATTTTCTCGCCATGACATCCAGCGTTAACTGGACTCTATTCAGGTAGGAGGAAAGACATCTTATTTACCTCCTGAAGCTGGTTCTTCAGTATATTCTTGTTTTATTAGTGGCCTCACTACCTTATGTTTGCCACCATTTTGAAATGGGAGTGGCATATTCTCTGGCGGCCTGATCTATGAAACATCTTTTTTCCCCACTTTCCTTGGTATTTCATTGTGCACTCCTGTAAACATGTGTTCTTTTACGCTCTGTACCCATCATGCTCAATGTGGTGCACAATCTGTGTTTCAGTGAATAAGTAATTCTTTTATATTTCCTTCTTTGTTTTGTGAACTTATTCATAAGTTGGCTACACTGAACTACCTAGTATCATGGCTTCAATATCAACAGTGACTTTTCATTAGGGGTGTAATTTTCTTTTTTATAGGCTTTGTGGTAATGTATTTATTCATTCCTATTGATGATGGTAAATCTAAAAGTTATCCCTTGTTTCTTAAATCGCGGAAGGAAAGTTTATTAGTCTTGCTGGACCCACAGTGTATTGTATTCCATGTGTGGCAATGACGTACACCTTTGATGGATTATGATGGTGATCTTTTTTTCCATGTGAACACTTTTTGAATTATTGTCATCCTATTTCTTTTTAAAGTTAACTTGCCTACTGTAATAACCTTTACATCTTAAGGATATCTAGTTATTCATTGCCTTTTTCTTTATCGGCTTTATTCGAGTTGTTTACCCTTTGTAATGATCGTAATTTTCATCTTTTAATATACTATGTTCTAGTCAATATTTTTCTGTAACTTTTATACCAAAGAATTTATTTTTTATAGAAATATTCCCTTAAAATAAACTTTTGCTAGATTAATTTGTTAATTCACATTATCTTTCTTTTTACCATCCTCTGATTCCTCCTGGGAAAGCCCAGTATGCTTAGTAAATATTGGCTATAGAACAGCTTCAACTGCCTAACCTGTTGTCTAGTTTAATGCCATAATTTAATGTGAGTTCCTTTAATGGCACATCTACCGTTGATTACTGCTTGGCAAATACATACCTGCCAACTTTACAAAACCAAAAATCAGGAGATGTTAATATGAAAATCAGGAAACATCAGGAGATACAATTGGTCAAAACTGCTTATTCTACAGGTCTTGCGCAATACAGAAGTACATATTATAACACTTTTTGTCTCAAAACCCGACTGTTGCTAAACGAGGCTACAAGGCTAAAATTTACACATTTCTATTCTCTCACAAGAAATATGTGAGTGAGATGATCGGTCTCTGATAAGGGTTACGAAAATGGTATGACTCGTGCTCCACATGTGTGAATCAGTCATGCGCTTAGATGCCATTGCTTGGCAAATGCATAGATTAATACATTGCATCATGCGCAATCCTATTCTTATCCAGTAACAAATTAAATTTTGCCAGAATTGTCTCCAAATGGCTCCTACAATCTCTAGAAAACTCACTAGCTGCTACCTTTAAAATTCTGTCAACAAATTACTAAAATAGACTCCAAATCTAGTGACTAGTCTCTAGAATCGACTAGACTGATTTGAAGGAACACGAACACAACATGCAAGAACGAGAGATTTACAATCGATATACGCGTCGCGATATACAAGTTTCAATAAACATCGCACATTCGCGCGCATTTCTCGTATTAATAAACACTGATATTTCACTTGAAAGCTGCCAATGAGCGAAGGACTTCTGGCCACTGGCATACAAAGTCGAAATGGCGGGATTTGAAAACATGTTTGAAGTTCACCAAAACATAAGCTAAAATCAGGAAATTTGGCAGGTGTGCAAATATGGTACTTTCTGTAGCATGTATCCATACTCCTTACTTCAGATTAACCTAACTTGTATCATACTTTTACAATGTATCCCTACAGTGTCTTCTGCTCATAAGTTTTTAAGTTTAATGTATTGTTTAGCTGAAGATGGTCCGGAAAGGACCGATACCAATCGCAATATAATAAAATAGGAGTTTTAACGTAATTTGTACAGTGTGATTACGTGGAACATCCCTGTAAGGTCTGTTATTGAAACCAAACCGTAGGAGGTATTGCCTAGGGTCCGATGTTGGACGATGTCTAATACAGGCAGCCTGAGGTAATGAACATGATGACTCCCTTCCTCAAATCACCCACAATAGCATGTACCTCATAACGTGTGTAGTACAGATTAAAAAAAAACAATGCTCTATGTCTTTTCTAAGCATATAGGTAAAAGTCATTACTATATCCTCCTCATATTCCCAGCTCTTTTCCACGACCTATCTCAGAATGAAAATGTGTTCTACCATTGACCTACCACTACTGAACCCAAATCAATCAATCAATCAATCAATCAATCAATCAATCAATCAATCAATCAATCAATCAATCAATCAATCAATCAATCACCACTAATCTTCATTTAAGGCAGTCGCCCAAGTGGCAGATTCCCTATCTGTTGTTTTCATATTCTTTTCTTAAATTACTGCAAAGAATTTCGAAATTTATTGAACACCTCCCTTCGTAAATTATTCCAATTCCTAACTCCTCTGCCTATAAACGAATATTTGCCCCAATTTGTCTGCCTGAATTCCAACTTTATCTTGATAATGTGATCTGTACTACTTTTAAAAACACCACTCAAACATATTAATTTACTAATGTCCTTCCATGCCATCTGACCACTGACAGATCCGAATATACCACTTAACCATGCAGCTTGTCTCCTTTCTTCCAAGTCTACCCAGCCCAAACTTTGCAAAATTTTGGTAACACTACTCTTTTTTTTTTTTTTTTAAATCACGCACAACAAATCAAGCTTCTTTTCAATGGTCTATTTCCAGTTCTCAAATCAAATAATCCTGGGGAGGGTCCCATTCACTGCAACCATACTCTAGTTGGGGGTCTTATCAGAGACTTATATGCCCTCTCCTTTACATCCTTACAACAACCCCTGAATTCCCTTGTAACCATGTGCAGAGATCTGTACCATTTATTTATAATCCTGTTTATGTATTTACCCCAATGAAGACCTTTTCTTATATTAACACCTATATACTAAAGGAACTTTAATCCCATCAACGCAACAATTAAAACTGAGAGGACTTTTCCTATTAGTGAAACTCACAACCTGATTTTTAACCCTGTTTATCATCATACCATTGCCTGTTGCCCACCTCACAACACTGTCGAGGCCATTTTGTAGTTGCTCACAATCATGTAACTTATTTATTACTCTATACAGTATAACATCATCTACACAAAAGGAGAATAGAGAAACTAGAAAACAGCTAATGAGGGAACTGAATAGAGTGAAAAAGGAAGCAAAAGAGAAATATATGAATTGCATACTTCAAGAGGGTAATGACCACAAAGGGAAATGGAAAAAGATGTATTCATATATTAGGAATCAAGAAGGAAAAGGAATCCAAATTCCTACAATGGTGGGAGAAGGAGGTGAACACTATTTAACAGATGCCGAGAAAGCAAATCTATTCAGTATGGAGTTCAGAGATTCAGTATAGAAGATTGTCAGGAGTTGGAAACCGTAACAGAAGATAGAGAGGGAGAGACACACAGGGAAACAAAGAAGCTTCTCATTCACAAATGAAGATATTTTCAGAGAAATCCAATTGCTTCAGCAAGGTAAAACAGCAGCAAGAAGTGATCAAAATTACTGGGGAGGTATTAAAGACAATGGGGTGGTACATAGTGCCTTACTTAAAATTTCTCTTTGACTATGTCATAAATAATAGTGTAATACAAAAAGAATGGAAGGAATCTATAATAATAACAATTTATAAAGGAAAGGGTGATAAAAGGAAACCAGAGAACTACAGACCAATCAGCCTGACCAGTATAGCTTGTAAAATATTGGAGGGTTTAATAGCAAAGTACATCAGAGCGATATGTGATGATAAAAATTGGTTCATGAGGAGCCAGCATGGATTTAGAAAGACATTTTCTTGTGAGGCACAACTGGTGGGATTTCAGCAGGACATATCAGATCAGTTAGATTCAGGAGGCCAGTTAGATTGCAAAGCCATAGATCTTTCCAAAGCCTTTGATAGAGTGGAACATGGAATATTATTAAAGAAATTGGAGGGAATAGGATTGGACGTAAGGGTTATATGTTGGATAAGAACATTTCTAAATTCAAGGGTTCAGAAAGTCAAAGTAGGAAATAATATATCAAGAGGAAGAGATCCAACGGGGGTGTGCCTGAAAAGAGCTGCACAACCTCAGGATGAGGACACGAGTTTACTTACTAAGAGGAAGAGAAAGTTCGGAAGGGAATTGCACAGGGTGGTATTATCGGTCCATTACCTTTCTTAATATACACAAATGATTTAGGGAACATTGTAACATCAAAAATAAGATTGTATGCAGATGACATAATTGTTTATAGGGAAATAAATAACATTGAGGATTGTTTAGAATTACAAAAGGACCTTGCGAGTATCCAACAATGGGTTGAAGAAAATAATATGAAGGTTAATGGAGGCAAATCAAATGTTACAACATTTACAAACAGGAGCTTTAAAACTGAATTTGAATATACTTTGGATGAGGTAGTTATCCCCAAAGATGGCAAGTGCAAATACTTAGGTGTGAGATTTGAAAGTAATTTGCACTGGACGGGTCATGTTGATGACATTGTTGGGAGAGCATACAGATCGTTATATGTCATAATGAGGCTACTTAAAGGATGCAACAAAGAATTAAAAGAAAAAATTTACTTAAGTATGGTTCGTCCATTATTGGAATATGCAAACAGTGTTTGGGATCCTCACCAAGAATACCTAATAAAAGAAATAGATGGTGTGCAGAGGAAAGCAGCAAGATTTGTAACACGGGATTTCAGGAGAAAAAGTAGTGTATCAGAAATGTTAAAGGAACGTGGGTGGGAAACTTTAAGTAAGAGAAGGGAGAAAACTAAACTTACAGGATTATATAGAGCCTATACAGGAGAAGAAGCATGGGGAGAAATCCGTGAGAGGCTTCAGTTGGAAAATAATTATATCGGCAGAACTGACCACAAGTATAAAATTAGAAGGAATTTTAGCAGAAGCGATTGGGGTAAATTTTCATTCATTGGGAAGGGTGTGAAGGAGTGGAACAGTTTACCAGGGGTAGTGTTTGATCCTTTTCCAAAATCTGTACAGATATTCAAGAAGAGAATAAACAGCAACAGAGAAAATAAATGAAATGTTAGAGGGCATTCGACCAGTGCAGGCTATTGTAAATAAAAAATGTGCGTGAAAAAATTAATTCCATCCCCTGGTCCATGGAATTTGGACAGCCAAAGTACGGGACTACCTGTGGGGGTGAAGTACAGGGGGGAGTTCGAGGGCCCTGGGACCGCTACAGTAGCTGTGAAGGCCCTTCAGGAACTCTGAAAAGTGGTGGCAAAAGGGGCTCTGGTTAAGACGCAGCAGGTCGTTATCCTACTTAGGTTCCAAAATGGGTAAAAAAATAAATAAGTAAATAAATGCAATGTAAATTTTAATCTTATACCAGTTGTATAGTATTATTTGAAGTAATTCCACATACTGTATATGAGTTGACTATGTTTGTAAGTATAGGATATAAGTAGAATTTTGTAAATAATATAAATTTATTAAGGATGAGCTGTGTGTTTAATAGAAAAAATTGTTACCGTAAATTGTATATTATTGTATTCTAGAAAAATTTTCTTCTTCTCTTGTTATTTTAAAATTTAGTGCTTGACAATAATGTATTTTAGAGTACCATTTGCCACCGAGGTAGACACCTCATTTGCAAATAAAGAGATTTTGATTTGATTTGACTCCAGTTCTTTACTCACATCATTTACATGTAAGAAAACATAAAAGTCCAATAATACTGCATTGAGGAACTATGTAAGAAAATTTAATGAAGTTTTCTTTTCTTGTGTGTGTGTGCAAGGATTTGTTCAATACACTTTTTCTTTCAGTTTAACCCACAAGTAAAAATCACACACGGTTAGATCTGGAGAAAGAGGGCATTGATAATTCTGTCTGCAAACACTTCCGAGAATGTAAGAAGGGAATCTTCTGCTGTATGAGCAAGTGCTGAATCTTGTTGAAACAACCCGCGTGATGTTTCTTCTTCTGTTAACTGATGAAAGAACGATATTGAAATGTTATCTTGTTACCTCACTGCATTTACTGTTGCTCTGAAAAAAGTAGGCCCAAATATTCGTCTTGCACTAACAGCACACCAAACACCAATCTTTCTATCATAATGAGAGACTTCATAAATACCATTAGAATCTTCTGCACACCAGTAGTGAGGGTTATGACTGTTCACATGACCATTAAGATGAAACCAGAACTTTTACATGTGAAAATACAATGTTGCAATGACAACTGTCTCACCGATTTAACAGCTGTGATTCAGACTGGCGATTCATGCTTGCCAGGTCGAACACATGTAGGCTGCCTGCCAGGTCAAGAACTATGCGCGGGCCTCCCATACTGGAACTTTCGTACTGGAGAGTAAAAACACCACTTTATGGTTTTGGTTTATATGAGAGACCCTTTAAAGTAGTTTTTCTTAAGCGTCAGTATTTTGGATTATCATAGTCACAAAGATGCACATGAGATGCTGTCAATTGTGTACACTCTTTTATTTAAAAATTATACACACATTAATTATTGCACATGAAATGAATCAACATCTAGAACTGAAACACTTGGACTGCCACATCAGCATATCAACCAGCTATGGAGCACTTGACAAGATCACATAACCATAACATAATCACAACATAACCAAAACATGAGTTCACATAGGCCTACTTAACTCGACCAACGTCTCTCACTAACAACTCAACAACCTAAGACCGTTCTTTCATACAGCTTGCCTGGCCAGGCTTCCAGAAAAATATGACACAACATGCTTTCTCATATCTCCTCGAGTCCCCAATAACCTATAAAGAAATGAATAGAACATTCTGTAAAACTCTAGTGACAAAGGTGCATTGTTCTAGATTATTATCCTGTGTTCCACAACATTACATTGGATTTATATATCATATTTACAGGTAATAATAAATTATATAAGTTACTATTAACTAGCAGGTGCCCGCGGCTTTGCCCGTATTTATTAATTCAACCATGCTAGATTTTCCAAACTGTTTAATCAAATGCAAAAGAAAAACTGTATTTATGAACATACATCGTTTTCACTTTCAATACGGGCCATTTTCTATTATTTTAATATTTCACCCCCCTTTCAAGCCCTGCCCGTAGGGGTGTCTTACCCTATAGTTTTCTTTCCCAAACAGTAAGTCACGAGTATCATGTTTGGTTGAGAGCTATGCTGGAATATGCACAAGTACATCCACGATCTCGGTCATTTTGGACATTCCTTTCACCCCTTCTAACCCCCATTCTGACTGGGAATGAACTTTGGCTCAAATGGCATTCAGAGTGCCACGGTTCATCTCAGCTATCCCAAAGACTATGAACTGGCCACTAATATCGGCCATTTTTCATATTTTTACATTTCAACCCTTCCTTTAGGGGTGCTAGGGGTTTTTGCTCCTACAGTAATTTTTCCAGATATTAAGTTACATGTGTATCTAGTTTGGTGGAGAGCTATGCTGAAATATACACACACATTCACCCATAATCTCTGTCACTTTCGGTATTTTCTTTCTTCAGTCCTTCTCAAGCTCTATGTCATGGGGACTGAACTTGGACTTTTTATTTTTTATATACTGTTTAAAGGAGAAGAAGAAAACAGTCTCCTCCTCGTCCTCAGTGGTAGCTGATGCGTTCTCCTCCTCATGACCAGATTGTACCGTGTCATCAGTAGCCTCTCCACCCGGTGGACCCGCGGCAGTACCAGGCTTACTCTGTATGAGCAGCAGTTGGGTGACTCGCCACAATTCTGATGTGTGGACCTTGACAGTAGGTTGGTCTTTAGTAAGTAGATGCCATGACCTAGCCGCTTATCAACCTCGATGGGATCAAGCCACTTAGGTGCGAGACCTGCGTAAAACCCTCCAATCGTAATAATGACTGGGTGGTTATGTCACAGTACTTCTTGCCCTGGTAGGAAGATCTGGGTCTCTTCGACATCTTGAGCCTTGGCCTAAGTAAGGGATCTCTTCACAGCCAATGCTTTCCTTGATGCCCTGCTGCTGCTTATGCTGCCACTCTGCTAGGGAAACAGCTGCATCATCTTGACCAGAAGTGGGTGGTGGACGAATCTCCCAATCCCCAGTGCCGTACAGCTGTCGACCAAGGAACAGCTCCGCTGGGGAATAGCCAGTGACACGCTTCATGTGTTGTCGCAGGGCAAAGAGCCACTGCGGTATCTGACAGCCCAACAGTCAATGTTCCTTGCCCACGAGTTCACATAGGCCTACTTAACTCTACCAACGTCTCCCAGTAACCCCAAGACCGTCCTTTCATATACCTTGCCTCACAAGGCTTCCAGAAAAGTATGACACAACATGCTTCCTCATATCTTCTGTAGTCTCCAATAACCTATATACAAATGAATAGAACATTCTGTAAAACTCTAGTGACAAAGGTACGTTGTTCTAGACTATTACCCTGTGCTGCACAACATTACATCGGATTTATACATCACATTTACAGGTAATAATGAATTATATACTATTAATTACGTGTTCTTATATTAAATAAATAAAGTCGAACTAACAGACATACAGAAGAAGTATTGTGACATAACCTCACATGTTCTGTTAAACAAGACATATCATACAACACACAAATAATAAATGATACGACCACGATTTATACCAAACAAAGTCCGTAGTGAAAACCTGTCATACATAACTACGTAGATAATAATAATAATAATAATAATAATAATAATAATAATAATAATAATAAACTTAAACAACTTCATAGCCACACCTCACAAGTCATAATAATAATAACAACAACAACAACAACAATAACAGCACCTACTAATCAAGCTCAATATTATTACTATTTACCCATGGGTTTAGAGAATTGTTTCCAAGTTATACTAGTACATTACATACTTGCATCAGGATATGATAATATTTTTCAATTTTCTTAAAAGCTACTACTAATGCATGCTTACTTAATACAACTAGAGTCCTACAGAAGAAATCTAACATACAGTACCTCAAGAATTGGTAGGAATAAGTGCAAAAATATTAAATAACATTGAATCTTCTTACAACAATGGTGACATTCAAGAATGTACATGGACATGATTTTTTCAATCAATACTGATCTGCATTTAGGGCAGTCGCCCAGGTGGCAGATTCCCCATCTGTTGTTTGTCAATGGACCCTACAGCATGTGAATGTTGATCCTGCCTTTTTAGCGACCATCTTATTTGCAGATGAAACATGGTTTCACAACAATGGAACTATTTATCACCTACTATGCTTTAGTGGAGTGCAGATAATCCCTATTGGGTATGAAAGGCAGCTTTGCAGGTACAGTGGCATTATGGGTGATCACCTCATTGGTCCCCATTTATCTGAGGGACCTCTGATGGGAGAATGCTATCTGTGGTTTCTTTAAGATGAAGTACCACCATTCTTGGAACATGTGCCATTCCTTGACCGCTGCAGGATGTGGTTTCAACATGATAGAGCTCCACCGCATGTGGCAGTGGTCGTCCGGAACCATCTCCATGCAATGTATCCTGATAAATGGATAGGAAGGGGTGGACCTGTTCCCTAGCCCACCAGATCGCCCGATCTTATGCCCCTGTTTTTTTTTTTTTGGCGGGAACCACCCAGTATGAAGCATGACAGTCCTAAAGAATGAGATTGGTAGGACTGCTGTTGCATTGACACAGAGAGGTGTTGTGATGACGATGGGAAAGCAGAAGCGACTGTCACCTTAATTAAGGTGCAGCCCCAGCATTTGCCTTGTGTGAAAATGGGAAACCATGGAAAACCACCTTCAGGGATGCCGACTGTGGGGCTGGAACCCACTGTCAACGGAATTCAAGCTGATAACTCTGATAGCTATGTGACCCAAATTGACTAGCCACCCACTCAGAATAACAAGTAGGTATTAGTGGATAACTCATGAGGTACTAGACCTAACTGATGAATGGCGGAAATACAAAAATGTGTAAAATGAAGGAACAAAAAGGAATATTGGCAAATAAAGAATGATGTATCTAGAAGGTGTAAAGCAGCTAAGGAGGAAGGGCACAAGGAGAAGTGTACAGAGGTTGAAGGTCATATTGTTGTTGGAAATGCAGATGCCTCATATAGGAAATTCAAAGGAACTGTAGTAGAAAAGAAAGCTAGATGCATAGATATAAAGAGCTTAGATGGAAAACCACTTCTAGGGAAAGAAAAGAAGGCAGAAAGATGGCAAGAACATATTCAAGGGAAAGCAGAAAGAAAGATAATGTACAAAAAAAGACTGTAGATGCTGACAAAATGGGAGATACAATTCTGAAGTAAGATTGACAGAGCATTGAGAACCTTAACTACAAACAAGTTACCTGGAATTCATGATACACCCTCTGAATTACTGACTGTTTTGAGAGAAATCAGAATGGCAAAGCTATTCCAATTAGTGTGTAAGGTGTACTGGTATGCTACCAGGCGCGGCTTCATAATACGATCTGCAGAGCTGCAGAACTACCAGAATGAAAGATACAATACACAGCAATTAGTGATCCCATCCTTCATATTGAGTGTTGATATCGAGCCAAAGATCCATACCTATACAGATACTGATGATCTGGCAACCCTGTTTAGATTTGTGAACGACAGAACATTAGGAAAGCACACTTGGCTACAGCTTTCTTCCGATAGGTGGCTAAGAATCGCCGATAAGATTCTATATGAACTGCAGGCCTTGCAGCAACGGCTGGCCAATTTGCATGTGTGTTGCTGAGACCATAGAGTTAGTAAATAATACACTAGGGGTAGCACCAGTGCTACCATCTGTGAGAGAATCACTGCAATGAGCGAGCATGTTGAAATCTCAGCTGTTTCGCAAAAAGCTCCTTCTGCTGTACTCATCAGGATACTGATACTGTGTGATATTGATATCATAGGTTATAAACTTCATGGTTCTGATCCGTATTGAATTGCAAGTACAATGTAATTATTAAATTAATGTAGTAATGGTCCACCTTTCAATACTATAATATGTAATATTCTAAATTACATTAATTAGGGACTAGTTTCGGCCTGGGCTGGCCATCTTCAGCCTTAATGTAAAACACCTAATAACTAAACAAATGTACATGCACACAATTGACATAAAAACAAATGAAAACAAATATATACAAAGTGACATTAAAAACTGGGATGGAATATGAATAAATTTGAAAATGAACTAGGTTCTAACACCTTGAGTATGTTCATCATTGAGAATAATTTCAAGTATTAAGTATTAATTTATATACACAGAACTGTTAGTTCTAATACTGCTGATCATTTCAATAGGAACTGGTAAATGTTGATCCTGTAGTTTGTCATCAAATCTATATGTGTGGTGTTAGCTATATGTAATCCATTGGACACTGCTGTAAATAACCACTAGCTGACAGGGAACTGTTAGATGTTGTTTCATCTTCAATCAAAATAATAAACGAGATGCTCTCATGGTGCTTGTTAAATCTTGCTGAAATGTTGTTGGACATTGTCAGGACAGCACATGAAGATGTGGTTAACACAGATCATTGTGTCTGGTATAAAATTTTGCGATTCATTGCGGTGCCCATGAAGTTAACCTGATAAATTAGATAAAATTAAATTAATGAATTGAATGAGAGAATGTGTTAGTTAGATGGCATAGGTTATATGAGACTTACCTCTCAATACAGCATGAGGTGTGTGGTCCATTGTTGAGTGTGCTTCAGACTAACTGTTGTGAAATTCAAATGAAAAGGAAGGAGAGGGGAGGGGAAGGTCAGAAGGAGAGGGGGTTGGGGGAGGGGGGTTAAGGTGGGGCTGAAGGATGTGGGAAAAAGGATGGTTGTTGAGGAAATGTGCTGTGAATATTATGAAAAACTGAATTGTGACTTGTTGGTTTGACATTGCTGAAAACGGGAATTAGAAGGTCAAAAAGGATATTTGGTTTTTCTGAAATTTCATTAAGATTATGATTTGGGTTGAAATATTGATCTAAATGTATGAAGCAGCATTCGGTAATGTTAAGGAGGGGTCCTTTACTGATGATTTTGAGAATTTCCATATCTTGTTTTATGTCTGTGAATTTGTGCTTATAGTCATGCATATGCTGTCCTACAGCTAAAAATTTATTGTATTTCAGGGCATTGACGTGTTCTGAGTACCTTATCTTAAAATTTCTCCCGGTCTGTCCGACGTAAGAAGAATTACAGCTGTTGCAAGTGATCCTGTATACTCCTGATTTTGAATAACTATTGAACTTGTTTATGGATGTGGCATTATGTAAGATTCACCGAACAAATCTACCAAGTCACCAACATCTTTAAAAAGCACGATGTAAAAGTAGCTTTCAAAACAAAGAATAGGAATGCACAAATCTTACATAATGCCACATCCATAAACAAGTTCAATAGTTATTCAAAATCAGGAGTATACAGGATCACTTGCAACAGCTGTAATTCTTCTTACGTCGGACAGACCGGGAGAAATTTTAAGATAAGGTACTCAGAACACGTCAATGCCCTGAAATACAATAAATTTTCAGCTGTAGGACAGCATATGCATGACTATAAGCACAAATTCACAGACATAAAACAAGATATGGAAATTCTCAAAATCATCAGTAAAGGACCCCTCCTTAACATTACCAAATGCTGCTTCATACATTTAGATCAATATTTCAACCCAAATCATAATCTTAATGAAATTTCAGAAAAACCAAATATCCTTTTTGACCTTCTAATTCCCGTTTTCAGCAATGTCAAACCAACAAGTCACAATTCAGTTTTTCATAATATTCACAGCACATTTCCTCAACAACCATCCTTTTTCCCACATCCTTCAGCCCCACCTTAACCCCCCTCCCCCAACCCCCTCTCCTTCTGACCTTCCCCTCCCCTCTCCTTCCTTTTCATTTGAATTTCACAACAGTTAGTCTGAAGCACACTCAACAATGGACCACACACCTCATGCTGTATTGAGAGGTAAGTCTCATATAACCTATGCCATCTAACTAACACATTCTCTCATTCAATTCATTAATTTAATTTTATCTAATTTATCAGGTTAACTTCATGGGCACCGCAATGAATCGCAAAATTTTATACCAGACACAATGATCTGTGTTAACCACATCTTCATGTGCTGTCCTGACAATGTCCAACAACATTTCAGCAAGATTTAACAAGCACCATGAGAGCATCTCGTTTATTATTTTGATTGAAGATGAAACAACATCTAACAGTTCCCTGTCAGCTAGTGGTTATTTACAGCAGTGTCCAATGGATTACATATAGCTAACACCACACACATATAGATTTGATGACAAACTACAGGATCAACATTTACCAGTTCCTATTGAAATGATCAGCAGTATTAGAACTAACAGTTCTGTGTATATAAATTAATACTTAATACTTGAAATTATTCTCAATGATGAACATACTCAAGATGTTAGAACCTAGTTCATTTTCAAATTTATTCATATTCCATCCCAGTTTTTAATGTCACTTTGTATATATTTGTTTTCATTTGTTTTTATGTCAATTGTGTGCATGTACATTTGTTTAGTTATTAGGTGTTTTACATTAAGGCTGAAGATGGCCAGCCCAGGCCGAAACTAGTCCCTAATTAATGTGAATATTACATATTATAGTATTGAAAGGTGGACCATTACTACATTAATTTAATAATTACATTGATATTGATATGGTTTAAAATTCTTACATGTTAACATTCTCAGATACTACAGTATAGTTGTGATTCTTCTGTTCAGGAGAAAGAAAGCCCATATAGTTTAAATAAAGGAGAAATGAGTGATATAAGATTAGAACAGTTTTTCCTCCTATGTTCTTCTGACCCCTCTGCTCGTACTAGACCCCACACAGTCTCCCTTCACAGCACAATCACAACATCCCTGATACCTTCTTTCTATGCAGTAAATGTCTTAGTGAAAGCATTCACTGTGTTCGTCACTTACAGCTCCTAAATTTGGCCTATAGAATCTGTGCAGCCAACTCTAGCTGTCTTTACTTAACCTCCCATTTTCGTATATTAATGTACCAATATGAAGACAAAACAATATTTTAGAGAATGATTTGAACGTATTCACGAGGATTTTGAGTAAATTTAAATCTTAATCACTGGAGGAAGGACAAATTTTCCATTCCATTTACCTCGGACAGGATAATTCCAAAGCAGCATGTTGGCAATATTTGTTACTCTTATAGTAAGTGGCTTTCTACTGCATTTAGGAGAAAGTTGTATGTAGTCCATTTCCTTGGCATTATTTATTGAAAAATGAGTGACAAAACTTTTCTTGCTGCTAAAGCAACATCAGGAAGAGGGAGAAAAACTTTGCAGCACCTGGATACTTGAAGATGGTCTAGGGAGTAGTGAGAAATGTGAGCATTGCTTAGTGATTTTAGAGGTTATGAGCCTGAATTTTTCTGATGATCATACAATTAACGTTTTACTGTCCTACAATGCTATAATATAAAGTAGAATATCTCATATTATTACTTCCTTCAGATACTGTGTCAGTTTTCCACCTGGATACACAAAACGCAAAAACGCAAGGCATTCAAGTGTTCTTCGCTGCAGATTGAGGATGTCAGGGAATTTAACCATGTATTTTACACAACACAAAATAAAAGAGTAGGACAATGTCAATTTATTTCTGAAAATACCCACCAAAACAGTGGCAGTTTAATACCAAAATCAACTATGTTATTTTGCAAACCTTTTGACACTTCAAATAAGAACCAGTTGAAAACAAGCAGAGCCTAGTCATCCTCAGATTAAACGGGGATGGTCACAGAATAGTTGATAAGTAATGCATAGCACGTTAATGGATCCAAAGTGACAAGAAGTGAATAAAGTATTTTAGTGTACTATTTGCCACCGAGGTAGACACCTCATTTGCAAAGAAATAGATTTTGATTTGATTTTGAAAAGAACTATTTTATGAAGACCTCACACAATGATCAGAAGCTGAGGAAAGGGGTACCTATAATGTATACACTCAAAACATTGAAGGTCGCTATCTCCAGCACAAGAAACATTTTGCAAGGACTTAAAGGAGACTGAGAAATATATGAGGAGCCCAGCAAAAAAGAGTAACATACCACACATACATAAGTTTAAAGGAAACCTACGTTAAAAAAATTAAATGAAACTCGTAGAAAAATACACAATACTCTTGCAATATTCACCACCCAGGCAGAACATGTAGCTACCAACCAGGCTGTCTAGTTATGCGTATTGACATTACCACTTAGTGTTACAAAAGGTATTAGTCCCATATGCAGTGCAATTTGAAAGTACGTGCTTTCCACATATGTTGGCAATTTTGGAAGTGCTACAGATGGTGGATCAGTGGTAAAGTGTAGGCTTCTAGATCCCAAGATGGCAAGTTCAAATCTGGCAGAGGTAGCAGTTTTGAAGGGCAGAAAAGGTCAATTCGGCACTCCAGGTTAAGATGTTTGCAAATAAAAATATCTCTGGTGAAACATTCAGTGGTTACCTGACAAAATCAATTCAAATCTCAGCAGTCACCTAATAGTGTTCTAATTTCTTTGCCATTTGGAAGGGTAAAACAGAATGCAGAAACTGACGCACAAGAAGCCTACATGGCATCAAATCAAAATGCCAGTATGTGATAACCAAGGTCATAAAATTATTGTTACGTATGTTGCTTTGGAACAATTACTATTTGAGGCTGAAGGTGTGTATGGTACTGGGTGTTAAAATTGGTGAGATTGGTGTGCATAACACAAACTGAGAAATCAATGCTATGCTCTTGAACAGACATTCTTTCATTTGTAGCTGAGCAACAGATATTGCAGATGTATTACATTTACATAAGTCATATCTACTTTTGTGTTAAATGTCATGATCTGTTCAACGCATAAGTGATACTTTTTTTTTTAACCCGGGAACGCCGGAGTTTTCAATTTTCGTTTTTTTAAATTTTTGTTTAATATACCCAGCATTCACATATCAGAGAACATTTAAAAGTCATTTTTCTAAAAATTGAATCGTTGGTTTTTAAATGAGGGCCTGGTACCATACGGTACCGCACGGCGCTTGACATAGCTTTTGGTTGGAACATAAAAATTGTTACCTCTTTAGAATACCATGGAACTGAATGCTTAATATTGTTACAGAATATCACTTACAAATTACTGAGCAATAAACAAAAGAAGAAACGGTGTTTATAGGTTTATTTGTGATATCCCTTTGGAATTCCGAAAT
Organism: Anabrus simplex; assembly: GCF_040414725.1. Lineage (NCBI taxonomy): Eukaryota > Metazoa > Arthropoda > Insecta > Orthoptera > Tettigoniidae > Anabrus > Anabrus simplex. Next base: position 181,449,156 of record NC_090266.1, read on the forward strand.
ATAACATTAGCTCAGACGTGACATATCTTTAGGAAATACGAGTAATATTATTTCAGCTTTTCTTATTTAGTCACCCATTTCCACTCTTCACTAGTTTAGAATGGCAAAATGCTGTTTACACAAACGCCCACACTACACGTGACGCATTCTGTGCGGCCGCGGAATTCGCATTCGTTCGCCGCACAACTCCTGCTTTGGTTTGTCGGAGCGATATAGTGATGTACGCCATTGAATCTCAAGGTGTCAGATACACTAAGAAGTGTAAACAACTGCATTTATTTACCTTAAAATACCACCCAAATATATATGTCGTAATAAATATTTTGCACCTACCCTTTTCTGATTGTGGTACTTACACATAGCTACTTAGAAGGAAAATGCCGATGAAATTTTCATTTCTTCGGGGTTATTTTTCGTTTGTAAAAAGCATATACCGGTAGTTGTTGACTTCAGAGCACAAGAAATTCATAATTTCATCGTAAAGAAAACCCTCATATTTCGGTCGGCATCATATATCGAAAAGTGGAAAATTTCGCACTAGGGAATTGGAGTGAAATTGGGCCATACGCCATCCAGGTATCTGGTGGATGAGGTGATGATTTCGCTCTCTTCCTGGGCCATGAATCATTATCGGACATGGATTATCTACTCCTGTGCGGAATTTGTTGCTTTAGCACTATTTCTGCTGGTACCCGTGATTGACCTCCCGTAAGGTTATCTGCGAGACCCCCTTCATCTTCCTCGGATAATACCTTAGATTCCAGTGGTTCAGTATGTCATGCCGTTTAATTTTTAAAAGTAAAATATACAATTATAGATTTTTATGACACACATAAATCATTATTTGCAACTACAGTATGAAATGTTACCCTTAGAAGTAAGGAGGAGAAAGTAAACAGAGAGGCATGGTAAGCGCCGTGCGGTACCATACGGTACCAACGGAATAATTTGTATCATAACAGCTGACACAGGAATGCTGACCAATTGCTTGTTATTTCAATTCATGGACTTATATTTCAAGACAATAAATCACATGATACAAAATCGTATTCTCAATATTTATAAACAAAGTAAAGCAACTTACTTTAGACAGGTAGTCATTTTTATTCCTCTCGACACGATCTCAAATTACAAGCAGTTGTTGCCGCAAACAAATACTCAAATAAAACCTTTTGTTGATTTTAGGCATTGTAGAGAGTATCTCCTTGACAATGTAAAGCGAAGTTGCCAGATTTATGGCGCGAGTAAGGATCAGTATGAGAAAATCAGAAGTAAGGCGCACTGGTACTATACGGTACCGCACGGCGTTGCCGGGTTAACATGGTTAGATTGGTTGGATTGCAAAACTTTCCCAGGAGCAGACGTGGACTCTGACCACAACTTGTTGGTCATGAAATGCCATCTGAAGCTGAAGAAACTGAAGAAAGGAAAGAATGCAAAAAGATGGGATCTAGACAAGTTGAAAGAAAAGTGTGTGAGAGATTGTTTCAAGGAACATGTTGCACAAGAACTAAATGAAAAGGCTGAAGGAAACACAATAGAGGAAGAGTGGATAGTCGTGAAAAATGAAGAAATGTTAGGAAGGAAGAAAAGATCAACTAAGAATCAGTGGATAACTCAGGAGATACTAGACCTGATTGATGAACGACTAAAATACAAGAATGCTAGAAATGAAGAGGGCAGAAAAGAATACAGGCGATTAAAGAATGAAGTGGATAGAAAGTGTAAGGTAGCTAAGGAAGAATGGCTGAAGGAGAAGTGGAAGGATGTTGAAGGTTGTATGGTCCTAGGAAAGGTAGATGCTGCATACAGGAAAATCAAGGAAATCTAGGTGTATGAATATAAAGAGCTCCGATGGAAAGCCACTTCTAGGGAAAGAAGACAAAGCAGAAAGATGGCAGGAACATATCCAACAGTTGTATCAAGGTAAAGATGTAGATAATTTGGTTTTGGAACAAGAAGAGCCTGTTGATGCTGATGTAATGGGAGACCCAATTTTGAGGTCAGAGTTTGACAGAGCTGTGAGTGACCTAAATAGAAACAAGGCACCTGGAATTGATGACGTTCCCTCTGAATTACTGACTGCTTTAGGAGAAACCAGCATGGCAAGGTTATTCCATTTAGTGTGTAAGATGCATGAGACAGGAGAAGTCCCATCCGATTTTCGGCAGAATGTTGTTATACCTATTCCCAAGAAAGCCTGTGCTGACAGGTGTGAAAACTACCGCATCATTAGTTTAGTATCTCATGCCTGCAAAATTTTAACATGTATTATTTACAGAAGAATGGAAAAACAAGTTGAAGCTGAGTTCGGAGAAGATCAATTTGGCTTCAGAAGAAATGTAGGAACACGTGAAGCAATCCTGACTTTACGTCATATCTTCGAGGATCGAATCAAGAAGGACAAGCCCACGTACATGGCATCTAGAAAAGGCATTCGATAATGTTGACTGGACCAAGCTATTTAAGATTCTGAAGGTGATTGGGATAAGATACAGAGAACGAAGAATTATCTACAATCTGTATAAAAATCGGTTTGCAGTAATAAGAACCAACGGCTTTGAAAAAGAAGCAGCAATCCAGAAAGGAGTGAGGCAAGGCTGCAGTTTATCTCCCCTCCTTTTCAATGTTTACATAGAACAGGCAGTAAAGGAAATCAAAGAGAAATTTGGAAAGGGAATCACAATCCAAGGAGAGGAAATCAAAACTTTCGAGATTTGCCAATGATATTGTTATTTTATCTGAGACTGCAGAAGATCTGGAGAAACTGCTGAATGGTATGGACGGAGTCTTGGGTAAAGAGTACAAGATGAAAATAAATAAGTCCAAAATGAAAGTAATGGAGTGCAGTCGAACGAAGGCAGGTGATCCAGGAAATATTAAATTAGGAAATGAAGTCTTAAAGGAAGTAAATGAATATTGTTACTTGTGTAGTGAAATAACTAACAATGGCAGAAGTAAGGAGGACATAAAATGCAGATTAGCACAAGCAAGGAAGAGCTTTCTTAAGAAATGTGCTCACTTCAAACACTGATATAGGAATTAGAAAGATGTTTTTGAAGACTTTCGTGCGAAGCGTGGCATTGTATGGAAGTGAAACATGGACGATAACTAGCTCAGAAAGAAAGAGAATAGAAGCTTTTGAAATGTAGTGTTACAGGAGAATGCTGAAGGCGAGATGGATAGATTGGACCACGAATGAAGAGATACTGAATCGAATTGGCAAGAGGAGATCGATTTGGCTAAATTTGACGAGAAGAAGAGATAGAATGATAGGACACATCTTAAGACACCCAGGACTTGTTCAGTGGGTTTTTGAAGGAAGTGTAGGTGGTAAGAATGGTAGGGGTAGACTAAGGTATGAATACGACAGGCAGATTAGAGCAGATGTAGGATGCAATAGTTACGTAGAAATGAAAAGTTTAGCACAGGATAGGGTGGCATGGAAAGGTGCATCAAACCAGTCTATGGATTGATGACTCAAACAACACAACACATGGTATACAATATATACATGCAATGGAACAGGACCAACAAAGCACTTCAATACAAGGAGATTTCTGCTTATATATTTTCTTGTCTCCCTTCCTACTTCTTGCCACTGATGAATAGCATCTATTGCTCTATTTGAGTTACTACAATCAGTATAGGAATAAAGAAAGCCATACCTGGCACAGATAAAACTTACAACAGTCTGAGATAAATTATTGTTTCAACCAATACCTTCTTTGAAATGAACAATCCCAGCTCAGACTCGATAGTATATAGCAATGGGTTTTTGCAGCTCGAGTAGAGCATACGCTCCTTGATGGAACATGTGTAGCCTGGCATCGAGTAGATAAATACTGCAATAAAAGAAAGAAATACTGTATTACCATATTGGGTAAAACTTTCAATGTGATAAAAGAAAGAATGAATAACTTCCAACAATATTATGACATATCTTTAAATATGTACATACCAACACTTTCCAAATAGTCTCCTTCATGAGTATGTTTAAACCTGTACAGGTGGTAACGAGCATTTGTAGTAGGAACTTTTTCCGGCAAATTTTCAATACTAACTATACAGGCACATTCTACATTTATAATTTCTCTCTCCAAATCTGAAATGAAAAGGTAATATTTTAAGTAATGGAACAAAAATTAGGGTCAATACCTGTGAACAAAAAAAAAAAAAGGAGGTATGAAAAACATCTTTTAATTACTGATGAGTAATTATGATTAATTACCTTAAAACTATCAATAATTAATTAATTAACTGAGTTGAACTGATCAATGTATGAAGGAAGAAGTTATATTTAGTTGGATCGAGTTACAGCCGACAACACAATTAATTAAAGGTGTCCTACAACACAGAGAGCTTTTTAAGTATGTTATTTTTACAAATTACTCTAATAAGCATGTACATAGGCAAAAGAAACCATGTAATAAGAAGGAAATACACAAGACTGTTCAGTTAAGACTAGACAGACTTTTTAAACCATTAACATATTTGTGATAAATGTAAGCAAAATAAAAATAAATCCGATTTGAAATAAATTTATTATGTTTCATCATTATGTAACTTCCTTTTATGCCAGGCTGAGTTGCTCAGATTGTAGAGTACTGGACTTATGAGCTCAAGTTGGTGGGTTCAATCCTGGATCAGTCCAGTGGTATTTGAAAGTGCTCAAATACGCCAGCCGCATCAGAAAATTTAATGGCAGGTAAAAGAACTCTTCTGAGAGAAATTTGCAGCATTCCAACATTATTTTTGCCAATGGTTAAACGTCGTACTAACAAATCAATGATTTTCGGTGATACAAGGAAGGGAAAGGGCTAGGATACGGAAGGTAGCAGCCGTGGCCTTAATTATAGTACAGCCCCAGAATTTGCCTGGTGTGAAAGTGAGAAAACATTGAAAACCATCTTCAGGGCTGACGATGGTGAGATTCGAATCCACAATCTCCTGAATGCAAGTTCATAGCTATGCAGCCCTAACCACATGGCTATTTAGCTCAATAATTCAACATCTCCAAAAACCGTAAAAGTAGTTTGATGTAAAACCAACTAACATTATTTTCCTCTTAAACAGATGCCACTGGTCAGGAAAAATGGGGTTAACTCAATTTTATCTTTCAACTACTCTCCTCGTCCATCATCATTCAGCAGTCTAGATCTTGTTGCTTCATGATGATATTAACCAGGTTTAGGCCTTCTCGGCCTTTCTAATTTTCATTTGTAACTTGTAAGATTGTTCTGGCATTCTTTCTTCATTCATCCATTTGATGAACTTTAAACTTTCCAAGACTGTCTCTCCTTTTTATTATCCATCTTGGTTAATTAATTATTCCATGGATATTCATTTCTCAGTCTCTCCCCCTCTCCCAGTCATATGTAACATACTTCCCAGATATTTCATTCCTATAGCCTGTATTTAATTTTTATCTTCCTTTGTGCAGGCCAGGTTTCTGCTGCATAGGCAGTATGTCAAGACAGGCATGTAATGTGTGCTGTACATCGATTCTTATAGCCTAAATTTGTACATAAAAACAATTGAGGATCTTAATGGAAACCTGGCCAGGAAAGAAGAGGACATCAGAGAGGTTCTGAGGAATCATTTTGATTACCTACTGAACAGGACAGAAACAGATCAGAGAACAAAAGAACCAGGTGTTGAAACCTGCACAGAGGAACCTTCCATTACATGGGCAGAAACAGAAGCAGCCCTTAAGAAGATGCTGCAAGGGAAATTCCCAGGAATCGATGAAGTCAGCACGGACGTGATTAAAGCATCAGGAGTCCAGGGTTTACAGTGGCTACACAGAGTGCTTAGTGCAGTTTGGAAAGATGGCAAGATACCTACTGATTGAGCAAGGGTGTCATTACCCCCTGTTTAAGAAAGGTAATCGCCGAAAATGTTCCAACTACTGGGTAATAACACTCCTTTCTCATAGGCTTAAGATTCTTGAGAAAATCTCAGAGAGCAGATGCGAGTCATCTTATAGCCACAGTTTGAGGAGGAACAGACCTAATCTTCAGTGTCCGTATCATTAATTCATATCCTAAAGGCAAGGCCTTGTCACTGCAACCACATTTGTCTCTCCCTGTGCTGTTCCCACTTACACACGCGCCTTCAGAAGGTATAAAAGCGAGCGAGTGGGGCAGCTCGGGGACAGTCAGGAGCCGGAGAGGGAAGCGGCAACTTCTTACCCAGAACTTTTCCTTCCAGCAGAGTCGTGAGGAATGTGTTATGTCGTAGTGTGTGGACAAGGAATTTAGTTTTCCTCTTTTCTATAGTGTTGATCAATTCCCTTGTTTCGTCTATTTCCTTAAGGACCCTATTGTTTGACTTTTTCTCTGTCCAACTAATTTTCAGCATCCTCCCCCATATCCACATTTCCATTGCTTCCAGGCGTTTTATATCCTGTTTTGCTAAGACCCATGTTTCGCAATCATACAACAAAACACTCCGCACAAACATTTTGGCAAATTCTTTCCCAACTTTAATATTAATGTTCCTGCTTGTCGGAAACTGTTTCTTGTTACTGAAGGCTTGTTTAGATAGAGCAATCCTCCTCCTGATTTCTGTGGTGCACCTGTTGTCCTGAGTGATAATGCTTCCCAAGTAGCAAAATTGACTTACTTGTTTTACATTTTCATCACCTACCTTAATGTTTATTGGTATTTCTTCAGTTGATTTCTTGACAACTAATACTTTTGTTTTCGAGGTGTTCAGTTTCAATCTTGATTCTATTACAATATCTGGCAAATATATATCTATTAAATTATTTAATTCTATTCCTTTCTTTCCAACACTTCTACAGTTCAACAGTAACATTTTTATGTCATCCTTACTTGATTTCCAGTTCCCTGTTCCCTTAACACCGCTCCCTAGGCCACCCCGTTTCCCTGAATGTACCTGCTTATAACCCTTCTAAACAAATTTCCCAACTTACATGTACTACTGCGGTTTAAGTGAAGGCCATCTGAGCGCAGATCCCTGTCACCTACCCACCCATTAGGATCTAGAAATCTCACTCCCAGGTTCCCACATACCCACTCCATAGTCTCATTTAAAACCCCAATCACCTTCTAGTCAGTATCCCTCCTACACAATATTCCACTGATAACAATCTCCGCTTCCTTAAAATTCATCCGTGCTTCATTTACCAGATCCCACACATCCCCAAATATGTTGGTACTTATACCTGCTTGTCTTACGTTGTTAGTACCAACGTGAAACACTACCACCTTCTCCTTTCCCTCTTCCTTCTCTTCTACTTTCTTCAACATCTGCCTCAACTTAATTCCTGGATAACACTCTACCCTGGTTCCCTTTCCTCCACACACTTTCCCCCAAATGTCTAACAATGGAATCCCCCATGACCAGAGCCTCAACCCTACCCACCTCATTTGATCCCCTCTCCTCCTGGTCAACCCTATCTTCTCTCACTGCTGCAGAAGCTACTTCCTTCTCCCTTTTCTCCCTCCCATGACCTGTTCCACCTGTCTTTTCCTTTCCACTACACTACATTTCCCTTTCCTACGTTTTCCCTTCCTCTTACTTCCATACATCTCAGCAACAGTTCCCTGTTCCTCATCTTCCCTCGGTTGTTCTACCTGGAGTGACTCGTACTGATTTCTCACAGACACCTGTCACGAATTCCGATCCTAAACAGAGCCCTTAGCCTGCAATCTCCTTCCCCTTAAAACATTAGACCACATGTCTTCTACAATTCCCCCATTTCCTTCCCATCCCTCCCTTACACCTTCTGTATCCTGTACATAATTTGAGGGAGGCCTATTTTCCATCCTGTCCTCCGAGAGAATCCTAATTATCTCCCTCAAACTCTCCAACTCCTCCCTCATACTCTTTAATGCCTGGCCACACCCACAGTTCCTACACTTACACTCCTTAGGCATTATTTACGGAATAATGGGAAGAACAGGAAAAATAAAATAACTTATTCTGTGCACAATAAAAATGAAAGTAAAGAAATACTGCCCATAAAAAAATGAAAGGAAAGAAATATTGTCTAGGATAGTTCACAAAGATCACACAACAACAAGGTAATTAATATAAGCTACTACTTCGCTACAATACTGTACCGGGAACAGCGGTACGGAACTAAGTCCCTGCAATTAAAATTTAAAACTTCGCGCTATGCGCCAGCTCAGCAGCAGAAGACGCTCAGGGACAGATAGCAACCTGTGCGTGTGACGTAGAGCAGGTTGAAGTCACAGCCCGCCTCCCCGTGACACAGAGAGAGCCTACGTAAGTATGGAAAGTTCCAAAAGTTTCTTCGGCTAATAACCTTCCTCACAGTAATAGCTGGATAAAATCAACCACATCGTCATGTAGCCCCATATTTTATATCAATTCCTACAAGGTTTGGTAAAAATCCGGCAAGATACTACGAAGTTGTTGAGCGAAATGTAAGGACATATTTTGGCTTGGATCATGTATAAATAGAAAGCTGCTTCCCTCAGCAGAACAGTGTGTGTCACAGTGTGTGTGTGGAGTTCGTGCGGCAAGCAGCGGGCGGTCGGCTTGCGGGGACCGCGGCGCTATGCGAGTGATAGTCGCATTTCGCCAAGTTAAAGACTTAAACCCCACAGTACTGAGTTCGGACATAAAAGAATTTCAACGCTACGCGAGTGATAATCTCATTTCGCCGAGATCAAGGCTTAAACTCCACATTCGAATTTATAAATATATCCGCGAGTTGCAAGTGATGGTCTTATTTGACGAGTCTCCGACTTAAACCTTATAACACTGTGTGTGGACTTGAAAATTTCCCGTGATTCACGAGTGATAGAATCTAGCCTCATTTAAGACATTTAAACTTTAATGGTGATTTATTCGGAAAGATGTTTCAAACTTACATTTCTTACGAGTGTTCATAACCCACGATTGATGAAACAATCCGAACAGTGATAAATTGTGAACGATATTCGCCTTGCAAACTAATTGAAATATTCCGCAGATCGTGTGTGTCAGAACTTTTCAGACTGTGACAAGTGATTCATTAATGAATTAATTTCAATCTATGACTGTGTCATCGGACTTATAGAAATCGTGGAATTTACCAATATCTCGTGCATTCAGAGTAGACATTGGACTGTGATTAGTTTCAATCCGTGTACTATGCATTTAATTGAACTGTGAGTAAATGGTAGACTGTGAACGCTTATTTGAACTGTGTATTCGCTATATAATAATAATAATGTTATTTGCTTTACGTCCCACTAACTACTTTTTTTAAGGTCTTCGGAGACGCCGAGGTGCCGGAATTTAGTCCCGCAGGAGTTCTTTTACGTGCCAGTAAATCTACCGACACAGGGCTGTCGTATTTGAGCACCTTCAAATACCACCGGACTGAGCCAGGATCGAACCTGCCAAATTGGGGTTAGATGGCCAGCGCCTTAACCGTCTGAGCCACTCAGCCCGGCAGTATTCGCTATAGACAATGAGCTGTGTATTAATGACTGACTATGGATATCTATTTAGGCCGTGCATTCATAGTAGGCATTGAACTGTGTTTAGAGATGAAACACGTAATTGAACAGTGCATTCATGGTAGACACTGAACTGTGCTAAGAAGTGAATAACGTAATTGAACTTTGCATTCATGGTAGACATTAGACTGTGTTTAAGGTGTACATTTACCACGAAATTAAACTGTTTACTCATGACTAAGCAATGAACTGTGCATTCAAACTATGGGTTTTCAATAGATAGTATTTGTTTTGTGTGTGATCAAACCACGGACTGTGGAAGAGTGAAACCTAATTCATTTAATTTCAAATTAATGAACCAGATCAGTTTACAAGTGAAATATTTTCTTTTCAAGTGACCGAGTTAAAATTGCACGTGACCCTAAACAAGTATTTCGTGTCTGATAATTTCAAACTGTTTCAAGTATCACATTTTCTTTAATCAATTTTATTGACATTTGATTACATTACACTACGAGTGACTTTCGTTCAACATTCAAATCTGTTATTCAAGGAAATCTTTCCACGTCCCAGGTGCTAATGTGTACGGTCATAAGTCATTCTCCGTGCAACCAAATCTCAAATGTTCACACTACTACGTTATCCTGATCTTCTGGACGTCGTATGGATATTCCAGAACTTCTAGAATTTCCATCGTGGGAGAAATCATGGTTCCATGGTGCCGAGAGGAAACTGAGGCAGTATGAGGAGAGCAGCCAGATTTCGAGTACTTCACCAGCTTGGATGTGGAAAGGACCATTTCCTGCATATTTGCTGTATGAAGGTGATATAAATTTGAACTTTGTTAATAAATTCAGAACTTTAAAAAAAACCTAAGAATTTTTTCAAAAAACCCTCTTCCTCTGTAAGCACTTCAATGAGGAATGTACATGCCCTGCGTCTAACTCATGCTCGTCAAAGTACCATATTTACTGTTACAGAGGAGAGGGAGAAGAAATTGGCGCCCAACGTGGGGCTCGATTGTGAGTACAGTAGAAATGAAATTGACACTTTGCCGTTCTAGGCTCGATCTGAAGTGCAATTAAGTAAATTTAGAAGTGCAGTGATAAATGAAGTAGCACTCAAATCGTGTGAAACTTAGATTCAGTAACTTATTCAAGATTCATTCATAGTGCTTTGTGTGGCATAATTATTAACATTCCAGTGAACCTTTTATCAAGATATAACTTTACTATTTTAAGAAGTGCTATTGATGAGTTTGAGAGAGATTTTTTGTGTGTTAAATGTCTTGAAGATTTTTTTTTGAGAATGTTTGAATGAAATTGAACATGAACTTGTAACCATTGGACAGTAATGGTGATACCTGATTTTTTCAAGTGATTTATGATTTTCTGGTTGTCTTGGTTAAATACATTACTCTCAAAATGGAAAATATTTTAGCTGCAATTGAAGCTCTTAAAATTAGCTTAAATGAGCATATTGCCGAGTAGAATAATAACTTAGGGTGAAGAATAAGCAAGGCTAACGCGGCCACTACTAAATTAGGTGCTGATTTACAAGCTCGTATTAATGAGGCCAACGCCGCAACTACTCAATTAGGCACCGATTTACAAGCCTGTATTAATGAGACTAACGCGGTAACTACGCAATTAGGTACTACTTTAGAAGCCCGCATTAATGAATCTAATGCAGCAACTACGGCAAACCTAGAAAGTCGTATCACACAAGTGACTAAATTAATTGATACCAAGTTTACCGAAGTAAATGCTAACCTAGAACATAGGCTTACTAAAGCTGGTTCTGAGATTGAAAAACAATTCTCAGAAACTAATGCGAAGATTAATTCTAAGTTCACAGAAATAAACAAATGCCTCACCCGTGACTTAGAAACAGTAAAGAAAGACCTTAAACTACAAATAGTTGAAGACTTAAAAGCTTCGTTTCCTACCTCACATCAATTAATTAAGGAAGTTGAAAGGCAGAATTCAAAGAATCTCATGGTCAGTTATCGCAGGCACAAGCAAAAATAGCCTCTATTCAGGATAACATCCATGAATCTTTTAAGACTAACTTCCAGAAAATAAGTAATGAAGTTAACTTACTTAAAACAAACAGGAAGAAACAGATAAGCATGTAAAATCTCAATTAGACAGCGCACACACTCAAATCGTTCGCATAGGCCGTGACGTTAATGCAGTGAAGCAGAGCCTTGAAAAAGAAGTCCAGAGCATGGAAAACTCCATCCGCGGACAAGTTAAGACAATCAAGGTCGAATTACAGGGGAAAATAGAGACCATTGATAATAGGATATCTCAGGTGGAGAAGGTGGTGTTTACACATCAATGTCAAGGGACTAGCAGAGATACTTCTAGTATTTCTTCCGTTTTAAAATTATCGGATGATGAACCTGCAAAATTCTCCGGAAAGGAAGAGTAAACAGCAAAGGAATTCCTTCTCAACATTGAGGAATACTTTCAGGAGAATAAAATATGATCCGATTGTCAGTTAAGGATAGCATCCAAGTTATTGGAAGGGAAAGCATTAAATTGGTATACAGCACTTAAATTTAATATCAAAACCTATGATGAATTAAAAGAAGCTTTGTTGAAAAGATTTTGGAATTCTGAAATACAACATTTGATTAAGCTACAGTTGTACTCGAGGAAATACAACAGTGTGATTAATTCTTTGCGATATTCCGACTTTCTCATTTCACAATTAAAAAAGAAATTTTTCGATACTCCCTTGCCAGAACAGGAGTTAATACAAGTAGTAACTTTACAGTTCCCGGCGCACATACAGGAAATTCTTGTGGCAGCCAACGTTCAAGACCTAGGGTAGATGAGGTTTTAAGGAAACTTGACACTGCCCATACACAAAATAAGACGAAACAGGTTGCGACACACCATGTCGAAGTTAACAACCTGCCGAGATCAAATCTCGCGCCCCGTGAAGAAAGAGAACCACGGCGATATTCGTCATCTCGTTTCCGGCAATTTAGGAGACGTCCGTACAGACAACGTACGCCTTACAGACGTGATCAATCGTGGAGGAAACTTTCCGACTCGCCTACTCGAGATAGGGATTCGCCGAGAGCCGAGATCGAAAGAAGATGGAAAGAAACCCGCGAATATATCCAGAAGCGAAACCGAGATGAAGGATTACCTGGCGCTACCTCCTTAGAATACCAAGAGCACGCCAGAAGACAGAACGTGACGCCTGCGACAAATCCTGAATCGACAGGCGCAATTTAAAAAAAACTTCAACATAACAACAATAAGATTGCCTAAAAACCGGGGAGTAGAGGGGAAATAATTTGTGTCACCAGCATTAATTACTGGTACTTGGATAACACAGATCTCTTGTATGAAGATCCCACACCTGTAACACCAAAGGTCCAACGAAGTCTTCCAGTCATTAACATTACATTGGATGCTTTTCACGTAACTGCCTTGATCGACTCTCGAGCACAGGCCTCATTAATTCCTGAGAGATTAATTGAGATGCTGAAGGGGGAGGAAGACGTATTATTGATACCAGTCGCACAAATCAAAGTTAAAGGGATAGTACCGGACAGGCATATCAAATGTAAATTTCAAACTTTCATTACATTTGACATTGAAGGTGTCCAGTTCAAGCATATATTCTTAGTCATCTCATGATGGGTTGTTATACAAGTATCTTGATCATGCCAAAACCAAACCCTGAATTTATGCTCCACCCAGATTAAGGTCTAACATTATCTGGCACTGTTATTCAATATCCGGACATGCCGGCACGGATAAAGTAATGATGATCATAAAGGAAAAGTTCACATGGGAGAACATGAGACGTGATGTCAGAAATGTTCTCCGAACTTGTGATGTCTGCCAACGGATTAAGCCCAATAATCGACTATTGAGGGAGTTTCCGAAACCGCTTCTTCCCGAAAGACCAGGAAAATACTGGCTTTAGACCTATACGGGCCACTCCCTAAGGCAAACCGCGGCAACAGGCACATCGTGGTGACAGTAGATGTCTTTTCCAAGTTTACGATGGTGCTGCCCATTCAAAAGGCCAATGCCGGAAACATCCTCCGCAGGATAAAGGGAAACATTCATTATTCCAGAAATGGGAAAACCGGAGTTCCTACTTACCGATCATGGACCCCAATTTACATCTATGGAGTTCCAGACGGCACTTGAAGATCTCGAAATAAGACACATTATGAATTCTATTCGGCACCCAGAGGCTAATCCCACTGAGAGGATCATGCGTGAAATTGCAAGGTTTTGCCGATTATATTGTAGAACTCATCACTGGAAATGGATCGAAGTCTTACCCGTGATGCAGCGCTGTGTTAATTCAACTATCTACGAGTCTACTCAGGATATCCCCATGACAGTACACCGAGATGTTATGCCTGATAGATCATGGGACCATTTACTACCATCACCTCAAGATCCAGCAATCACCCATCAGACTCGTATTGACACAACAAGAGAGAAACTTAGACATGCTGCTCGGATTGGAGAAACCCGGTATCGAAACCGCACTTTTCGACGACCACTTCGAGTCAATGACTATGTTCTAATTAGAAAACTAGCTGTTTCACACCCCGAACTCCGCATCTATGCAAAGTTCTGCCCACTTTATGTAGGACCCTATAGAATTGCGGAGGTTCTTGAAAAAGGGGCATACAAAATTAACAAACTGGATGGAAGCGTCGAAGGCATTTACAATGAAGCCAACCTAAAGAAATATTTCAGGAGGGAACATCTCTGAAAGAAAATCCTGTCGAATTTTCTTTCTCGCAGGAGGAGATGTACCGAGAACAGCGGTACGGAACTAAGTCCCTGCAATTAAAATGTAAAACTTCGCGCTACGCGCCGGCTCAGCAGCAGAAGACGGTCCGGGACAGGGAGCAACCTCTGCGTGTTAAATAGAGCGGGTTGACGTCACAGCCTGCCTCTCCGTGACACAGAGAGCGCCTACGTCAGTATGGAATGTTCCAAAAGTTTCTTCGGCTAATAACCTTCCTCACAGTAATAGCTGGATAAAATCAACCACATCGTCATGTAGCCCCATATTTTAGATCCATTCCTACAAGGTTTGGTAAAAATCCGGCAAGATACTACGAAGTTGTTGAGCGAAATGTAAGGACATATTTTGGCTTGGATCATGTATAAATAGAAAGCTGCTTCCCTCAGCAGAACAGTGTGTGTCACAGTGTGTGTGGAGTTTGTGCGGCGAGCAGCGGGCGGTTGGCTCGTGGGGACCGCGACGCTACGCGAGTGATAGGCGCATTTCGCCGAGTTAAAGACTTAAACGCCACAGTACTGAGTTTGGACTTTAAAAGAATTTCAACGCTACGCGAGTGATAATCTCATTTCGCTGAGTTCAAGACTTAAACTCCACATTCGAATTTATAAATATTTCCGCGAGTTGCAAGTGATAGTCTTATTTGACAAGTCTCCGACTTAAACTTTATAACACTGTGTGTGGACTTGAAAATATCCTGTGATTCACGAGTGATAGAATCTAGCCTCATTTAAGACTGATTTAAACTTTAATGGTGACCTATTCGGAAAGATGTTTCAAACTTACATTTCTTACGAGTGTCCATAACCCACGATTGATGAAACAATCCGAACAGTGATAAATTGTGAACGATATTCGCCTTGCAAACTAATTGAAATATTCCGCAGATCGTGTGTGTCAGAACTTTTCAGACTGTGACAAGTGATTCATTAATGAATTAATTTCAATCTATGACTGTGTCATCGGACTTATAGTAATCGTGGAATTTACCAATATCTCGTGCATTCAGAGTAGACATTGGACTATCCGGGAGATAGTAGGTTCGAATCCCACTATCGGCAGCCCTGAAAATGGTTTTCCGTGGTTTCCCATTTTCACACCAGACAAATGCTGGGGCTGTACCTTAATTAAGGCCACGGCCGCTTCCTTCCAACTCCTAGGCCTTTCCTATCCCATCGTCGCCATAAGACCTAACTGTGTAGGTGCGACGTAAAGCCCCTAGCAAAAAAAAAAAAAAAAAAAAAAAAAAAAAAAAAAAACTGGACTGTGATTAGTTTCAATCCATGTACTATGAACTTAATTGAACTGTGAGTAAATGATAGACTGAACGCTTATTTGAACTGTGTATTCACTATAGACAATGACTCGTTGGCTGAACGGTCAGCGTACTGGCCTTCGGTTCAGAGGGTCCCGGGTTCGATTCCCGGCCGGGTCGGGGATTTTAACCTTAATTGGTTAATTCCAATGGCACGGGGGCTGGGTGTATGTGTTGTCTTCATCATCATTTCATCCTCATCACGACGCGCAGGTCACCTACGGGTGTCAACAGAAAGACCTGCACCTGGCGAGCCGAACCCGTCCTGGGATATCCCGGCACTAAAAGCCATACGACATTTCATTTACTATAGACAATGAGCTGTGTATTAATGACTGACTATGGATATCTATTTAGGCCGTAGGCATTTAGTAGGCATTGAACTGTGTTTAGAGATGAAACACATAATTGAACAGTGCATTCATGGTAGACACTGAACTGTGCTAAGAAGTGAATTACGTAACTGAACTTTGCATTCATGGTAGACATTAGACTGTGTTTAAGGTGTACATTTACCATGAAACTAAACTGTTTACTCATGACTAAGCAATGAACTGTGCATTCAAACTATGGGTTTTCAATAGATAGTATTTTTTTGTGTGTGATCAAACCACGGACTGTGGAAGAGTGAAACCTATTTCATTTAATTTCAAATTAATGTACCAAATCGGTTTACAAGTAAAACATTTTCTTTTCAAGTGACCGAGTTAAAATTGCACGTGACTCTAAACAAGTATTTACCGAGCTTGATAGCTGCAGTCGATTAAGTGCGGCCAGTATCCAGTATTCGGGAGATCGTGGGTTCGAGCCCCACTGTCGGCAGCCTTGAAGATGGTTTTCCGTGGTTTCCCATTTTCACACCAGGCAAATGCTGGGGCTGTACCTTAATTAAGGCCACGGCCGCTTCCTTTTCACTCCTAGCCCCTTCCTGCCTCATCGTCGCCATAAGACCTATCTGTGTCGGCGCGACGTGCAGCAAATAACAAAAACAAGTATTTCGTATATCACGTATTTCAAACTGTTTCAAGTAGCACATTTTCTTTAATCAATTTTATTGACATTTGATTACGTTACACTACGAGTGACTCTTTCGTTCAACATTCAAATCTGTTATTCAAGGAACTCTTTCCATGTCCCAGGTGCTAATGTGTACAGTCATAAGTCATTCTCCGTGCAACCAAATCTCAATGTTCACACTACTACGTTATCCTGATCTTCTGGACGTCGTAAGGATATTCCAGAATTTCTAGAATTTCCATCGTGGGAGAAATCGTGGTTCCATGGCGCCGAGAGGAGACTGATGTCTGTACGAGGAGAGCAGCCGGATTTCGAGTACATCACCAGCCTGGATGAGGAAGGATCATTTCCTGCATATTTGCTGTATGAAGGTGATATAAATTTGAACTTTGTTAATAAATTCAGAACTTTAAAAAAACTTAAGAATTTTTTCAAAAAACCCCCTCTTCCTCTGTAAGCACTTCAATCAGAACGGTACACGCCATGTGTCTAACTCATGCTCGTCAAAGTTCCATATTTACTATTACAATACTACTTAGTTGAACAAATTTTTTTTCTACAACACCCTAACAGAATGAAAATTGCTGTTAATTACTGAAAACTGAAAGTAATACACAAGAATTAGGCCTACACAATTCTTAACTGCATTTAAGTCTACCCTAATTACTGCAACAGAATTCTAGTAAGAGAGTTAATACAGATATGACTAGATACTATAGATACTACAGATACTATACTACACAAATATTTCCCAGTAATAGAATAAACACACTAATTTATAATAAGATACCTACTAAAATACACTACAATTATTTTAAACTACGTTCAGATGTATCCTAATTATAATACAATAGGTTATTACTAAGCACAAACTGAAATGGAAATTACAATTTAAGTTTGAAATTCGCAAGACTACAATGATGATGATGACGGACACCTAAGAATTTTGTGGTCAATGTATTTTCACTAACCTAGACAGGACTGCATTTGCTGAAATTTCTATCGACACAGGGTCAGGATTGTTAATAATTATGTTTGTATCATCAGCATACAGAACGGCAATTTCTACTTGATTATTGTGAGGGAGATCATTCACATAGATCGAGAAAAGAACAGGCCCCAAAATACTACCCTGTAGAATACCTAAGTCTATGTTTTCACCTGAGAGTGATGTGTCTCATTATGCCATTTACTGTTACAATGTGTAAATTCAACAAACTGGGATCATTTATCCAAGTATGATCTAAACCAGTCATTAACAATTCCTCTAACCCCAGTCGGTGCAACTGCAATTTGCGCAACAATATTTCATGATCAACAGTATCAAATGCCTTTGGAAGGTCAAGAAATATTCCTGTTACAGTTTCATCATCAGAAGCATTTACGACCAACTGTGTAAAATGTGATGAAGCAAAGTACTTCTGCCAGTTCAGAACCCGTGTTGTGTATTATTTAACAAGTTATATTTGATATTTGATTAAAAATTTAGTAAGCCGATCTTTCATAGCACATTCAAATATTTTGAATTAAGTACTGATACTGGTCTGTAATTATGTAAACTGTGTACGTTTCCACTTTTAAAGACTGGGATAACTTTAGCTAGATGAGGAGGTAGAACAACAGCTGAATGTACTGAATAGAAGAACTGAGCAATGTGATTGAGGATCAATGAAGAAAAGAGTAAGACGATTTTGATGAGCAGAGGAAGTAAAAAAGGAAAAAGGAGCTATCAAAATTGGAGACAAGTAACTGGAAACAGTGGAACACTTCCGATACATAGGAAGTGAACTGACAGAAAATTGAAGACTGGATATGGAAATTAGTAGGGGGATACAACAAGGCCCCCCTCGTGTATTAGACTCCCCTGGCTTTTTGGGACAAAGAAATAATAATAATAATAATAATAATAATAATAATAATAATAATAATAATAATAATAATAATAATAATAAAAAAAAATCTCAGGTTCCCAATGGGAATCAACATCTATATCATACAAGACCCCCTCCCCCCCCAACAACGTAATTCGTCAGAGAAGAACGATTCCACTTCGAACTGGGTACAAGCCTTACTGCATCTCCGATGACATCACATAAGTTTGTGAATAGTATCGTCCGCACGACCCGTGCAATGAAAACACGCGTCAAAGTCATGCTGTACATCTGTGTTTCGTAGTTAAGAAATGTCTGCCTCCGTAGCGTAGGCCCACTGCAGCTCTGATGATGTCGCACAAATAGGTGAATAGTTTCATGTCCAAACCACGCATTGCAAGCATGCATCGGTCATGCTATATGTCTGTGTTTTGTAGTCAAGAACATCCACCAGTGTAAAGGTTAGCACAATTAGCTGCCATTCTGGGGAGTCTGAGTTTAATTCCCAGCACCGTACTGCAGGAAGGTTGATATGCGGCAAAAATGGTACATGTAACTACCCTCCACTGGGGGCGTGTCTAAACAAAGAGCTGCGGCACCTCAGGATGAGGAAACAAATTTAGTTTAGCTGAGAATTATTCACGGTTGTTGTTATTAATATAGCATTCAATATTAAAACTTCATCTTTGGTCCATATTGAATGGAGATTAACAAACAATAAAGAAGAGTGCAATTGATCCACCTTTTTCAATACAAAGTATGCTGCTAATTCAAAATTATTTATTTGGTACCGGTTTCAACATCTCCGACGTCATCATCAGACAAAATTGGGCAAATAAACAAAGAGATACACACGTTAAAATACAAACTATAGACCATTAATAGTAAAATAACAATGGTTAGATAAAATACAAAGTGTGATGATGCTTAAGGAGAAAGTCATTCTTAAGTCATTCTTAAAATTGTAAAACGGAAGGTGAAAAACTATTACAAATATTTAAATAAGTCTTGATCACATAGTAGTGACTTGTAACATCAGTCTTCATAAGTTGAAGTACTGAGTCGTCATCTAATTAAGCAAGTGGATCTTGTTACAGACATGGGTATGAAGTTGTTATAACACCAGAAAGTTCTCGATCGAATGCTCTCTCTAGACTCCGTAATACAAAACAGGCCGATCGAGGTCCCGCATTGGATTGAGAACTTTCTGGTTTTATAACGACTTTAATACCCATGTCTGTAACAAGATCCACTTGCTTAATTACACAGTGACTCCGTAAGTCAACTTTTGAAGACTGATGTTACAAGTCACTATAAGTTTACATATTTTCACCCTACTGTGAACGTTCTATGGAAGAACAACATTTTACGTCGGTTTTCTAGACAGTAACATTCAAAACTCGTCCCGTGGTTAACAATGCCACACTTAAGACTTTAAGCTCTACAAAGTGATCAAGACTTATTTAAATATTTGTAATAGTTTTTCACCTTCTGTTTTACAACTGACCAACAATTTGTATTGAAAAAGGTGGATCAATTGCACTCTTCTCTATTGTTTATTAATATAGCAGGCGAGATCATTAACAAAGTGATCGTTTAATATCTCGTAACTCGGGCCAGTATAAACCTAATATTTGGAGAGAAGTATGTTTGAAATATGATAAAAACTATCCTATCATAACGATTGTTTTACTCGCCAAAGTAACAAACTAATAATAATAATAATAATAATAATAATAATAATAATAATAATAATAATATTGATTTTACGTCATCACTAGCTACTTTTATGATTTTCAGAGATGCAAAACAGAACATACTATGCGTTAATGAACATATGGAGACAATGAATGTGCGAAATTAAACACTATGATAATAAAATGCATTACCCCACACCTGTAATTATCCAAAATTGCGACAAGCTTTCCTGTTATTTATTTTTATTCTTTCCGTCATGGAACTTCGACACCATCCGGGCACTTAGTAGCATACCTAACCTAAACAGTGTGGTCTCTCTTATCTCAATTACAGCTGTTTAGGTAAATCCTGCTGTGATAAATCTAGAGAACAAGCATGAAATATACTTTAAAATGTAGGCCTGGCTTTCAAGAGCCACAGTTATCCAAAGAATGCTTCCAGTCACTATGTATTACATTCGGAAATACAACTCATAACATATGCTAGTTATCAACTGGTGGGTTGGCACGCTTTTTACAGCATGGCTTTATTCAGAAGGGGTGGCTTCTGCCACACATACACCAACTGGGAATAACAAAGACCATCTCCAGAAACCATTTGTGTATAGATTCTCACTGTTTGGACTATAGTAAGGAAAAAAATTATTTTTCAAGTTTCAAAAAGACGGAATCTCGAATACTCTCTATTACCGTGAAGATGACGTCATTTGAAATGACGACACACTGGTAGCAGGGAAGTTGGCGACACAAGATGATAACGTAATCTATAATCTTCATTTCCGTATTGACGAATTGCACAATTAAAAATAGGAGAGGATTTCCACCAATCAATACTTATTTATTGCATATACACCAATCCAAATTACAACATAAATGAAATCACAGAAAAAACTAACATCATCTTCAATACAGTTATCCCCGCCCTAAAACCCTTACCTTAAGTTAATCGATAAACAGAACGCGACACGCAACAGAAAAACACCAAACAACACACCCAGCTCCACCTCTACCCCCACAACAACAACTCTCCCTACCCCTCCTTCCCTTCCCCTCACAGCAGCTAGTATGAGCCCAAGAAGAACACGATGTAGTACATTACAAGCTCGCACGTCAAACACAACTCAGCTACACCAACAACAGTAAGTACATATTCCAATTCACACACATAACCCTTAGACATTCCTCCAACATGATATCACTTATAACTCAATCTTATCTTCCACAGATAAACATAACATCATTGCACAGCTACAAATGGGAAAGGAGCCACTACTTTGAACCCAATGTCATCCAAATTTACGGACGCCACAGGACAACATGAATTGGTTCCAATAAAAAGGCAACACACACAGCAGAGCTGAACATATTTTAGTTGAATTTCATCCATACATTTGGCACTTTTTTAAAATTGAAAGTGTTTTATGCCACATATACACATGAAGACAAAATCTTTTACCCATGCAATTTTACAAACTCCAAGAATAGCAGCTGAAGTGTACAACTGTAAATAAGACTTAAATACGGAAGTTATTCGATGTATTGACCAACAAGCAAGAACAAATGTTCATATGCATGAAGTGCTTTTATATATTGTATTTATCTATAAGTTAGTTTAAGTAAAGACATATTTTATACACTAATTTTAAGACCTTCACATAATATTTTAGACATACAGTTGCAATATTGTACAGAATGACATATACGCCAGTTCACGCTAAGACTTGCCCCATTTGTATGTGACTAAATGTACATTATCATCATATAGCATTCCTTTAACAACACAATCTTAATCAAAGCTTCATTATATAAATATGTATGTATGGTTCAGCTGAAGATGACCTTGTATATGAGGTCGAAACCGGTCCTGTAGCTTAATATATGCAATAAATAAGTATTGACTGGTGGAAATCCTCTCCTATTTTTAATTGTACAAGACGATAATTCAAATGAAAGCAGTGATCAGGTTTACTGTGTGGTAGGCCTACTGCTTAAGTGACAGACACATATGACTGCCATTACGTTCTTTTGTATTAATGTTGCATAATACAATACCCTTATCCCTTTTATCTATGGGGTCGATTATGAAGTGAGACAAATCTTCGTTGCGAGTTTTTACGACCGGATGCCTTTCCTGACGTCGACCTCATCAGAGGAGTTTATGAGATGGAACTAATGACGTGATATAAGAGTAATTAAAACTGAGTATATTTACTTTATATATAGGCCTAAAAGTCATGTGTTCACCATTTATTCTTTTATATTTGATGATGTTTGTTGTTTAAAGAGGCCTAAAAACTAAGGTCATTGGCCCTCTTTTAAATTTAGAAATACTGCTTTCCAATAAAAATAGCCAGTAAAACTCGAAATACATTCATAAGCTTGTTAAAAAATAGTGTTGAATGTTTACATGTACAATTTATAGCTCTTTATAGCCTAGAAGTCATGTGTTCACTGAACAAAATTTGAGGTTATGGCATATCCCTTTCAGACCGTGTACGCACAATTATGCGGGTTCGTATTTTCTTTATTTCTGAGTTTATTTGACGTTTTCTTGGTGCTAGACTGGACTGCAGTGCTTGTGTGAGACACGTAGCATGTACTTCAGCTGTTTTTATTTAGTACTTGACCACCAGGGGGCAGGAAGAAGAGTTTAAAAATACAGTTCATTAGCAAGATGGCAGGAAGCAGTAATGCCTAAAGTAAGTATTTATTGCATTCATATTAATCTAGAAGCTTTACTGAATATCAGAATATAATCAATGAAGTGTGTAAATTGTGTAGCAAACGTAAATTGTGAACTTACAACATCGTATGTAATACCATGAGGTTTTAAATGTTGATACGCACATATGTGCGAGCTAGGTTTCCTTACAGGCACTGCATGCAGGAGTGCTGGGTGCTGTCACAAAAAAGGACTGCGAAAGCAAAACTCGTACTCTACATGAGAAATGTAATGTATAAGATTTTAATTGTTTAAAATCATTCCACACAGTAAAATAGAACATTTGATCATGTACATGTGCATATTCACATGTACTGAGTTGAATTTTTTTAATTTTTTACTTTTTGCAAGTAGTGAATGAAGTCCTGACATGCACAATTGTGTGGGTTTTGTTTTTCAACTTATAGTTCTTATTTTGTAAAATAAACTGTAAAAACATGTATTTGAGAGCATTTTAGTAATTTTTTGACGTTTTGACACCTCCAGATTTCTTTCAGGTCTGACGATAAGTTGCTGCTGCCAAAAGGGCAGTAAAAGCAAAACTCTTCCTCAATGTAGAAAATGTAACGTTTACTTGTGTTTGAACAAAGATTTAATTGTTTTAAATTATTCCCCACTGTAAAATAGAACATTTGATCATGTACATATGTATATTCACATGCATTGAGGTAATACGCACATTATGTGCGGGCTAGGCTTCCTTACAGGCAATGCATGCAGGAGTGCTGGGTGCTGTCACAAAAAGGACTGTGAAAGCAAAACTCGTACTCTACATGAGAAATGTAATGTATAAGATTTTAATTGTTTAAAATCATTCCACACTGTAAAATAGAACATTTGATCATGTACATGTGCATATTCACATGTACTGAGTTGAATTTTTTAATTTTTTAATTTTTTGTAAGCAGTGAATTAAGTCCTGACACGCACAATTGTGCGGGTGCTTTTTTTCAGATGTTAATTTTTATTTTGTAGAATAAACTAAAAATATATGTATTTAAGAGCATTATAGTCAGCTTTTGACGTACAAACAAAAATTCACACCGCCAGTTTTCTTTCAGGTCTGAAAGGGATATTGGACCACTCCTACTGTTTTTTTTTGTAAATGTGGGAGAAAAGGGGGTCTAATACGGAGATTAATATGGAATAAAGATGTACCAATGAAGGCTAAATAAGTAATGTATAAGCGCAATTACTTACCTATATTTACATATGCAGCAGAAACCTGGACAATGACTCAGAGATCAGAGTATAGGCAACTGAAATGAGATTCTTAAGGAATATGGCACAGAAGACAAGTAGAAACAGAGTGAGAAATGCAGACACACAAAAAGCGATGAATAAGCAAAATATGCAAAAACTAAATGACAAACTGGAACAGAACAGATTACAGTGAAGAGAGGACGAGGAAGACCAAGATTACAATGGATGGACTCTGAAGATCAGCATAGGAGAACAGAACCTAGACTGGAACACAATGTTGGATGAGGAATTGTGGAGGGACCGGAAAAAATGGAAAGGAACCATATCTGTCTCCACCAGGTGCCTACTGGACAAGGGGAAATCATGATGATTCCCATGTGAAGACAGTCGCTTGTAAGTTCACTTCAGTGAAGAGTTTGCTATCCATCACAGTTCTGGGCATATTATTTTATGACCGAACTGGAACATGATCCACCACATGTCATGTTAACGGATGATATGACAACAACTACCCTGTTTAGGCTTTACTTTTTTCATGGGCCCATTTATGCTTCAACTTATTCAAGGATGTTGGTGACAGTTGAGAGACAATGGGCTTACGAATGATGTATAGCTGCAACATGAACAGGCACCAGTGCATTTCACTTCGTCCGTGCACAATATTTTGAATGAATATTTTCCTGGCTACAGGATTGGCCAGAATTCACCAACATCACCAGTGCAACTAACGTGACCACCACACAGTCCTGGACAACTCGCCGTGGGGCATCATCAAGGAACGTGTCATTGTGGCGTTACAACATTAATGACCAGTTATGGAGGGCTATGGAAGGAGCCTTCGTCAGCCAGCATTACCCCACAAATGCTGCAACAAATCTCACGTAGATATGGAAGCATATTAGTTTGTGTTTCGAGCATCAAGAAGCCCATACAGATACACCAGATATGAGGAAAGGTAAATATGCATTATTACGTAGGGGAACAGAGACTTCTCGCCCACCCTGTACAACACAATCTACGATCCATTTGCTATAGGAGTGAGGAGAGCAACACAGTAAACTGTGACACTGTTACTCGTAATGGACGTAACTGAAAAATTGCAGTGAATGGAGAAACTTACATATTCAACTATAGTCAAATGTTGCAGCTTAAGGGTTAATGAATAAATAAATTTCTTTAATTCTTTGACATATTTTAAATTTGAGGACAAACTTAACTTCAAAAAAATACATACCGTCCCTGGAAAGGTAAAGTATCATAAGCAACATTTTTGTCAAAATTAGGTTACGATGTTTACACGTCAATCAGACTCCACTACACATGCTGGCAAAGTATTGCCAGCGTCAAATGAATCTAGACGGAAAAAACGGCTTTTTAAAAAAAATGATCGTAACCACCATCAGTAGTATACAGAACACCAGGTTAGCATAAGCATCAGTCATTACATTTTAAGCGGTCAAGGTAGAATCTCGTAATTTGTGTACAGATTATCGTAAGCGACGCCTGAGGTAGAATCTTGTAATTTGCGTTCAGATTATCATAAGCGACAAGTTTTAATTCTGGAGGGAATGTGAGATGCATCAGTTTCAATGTTCATGACTGTTGTCGGTCATTGCTGTAGTAAATGTTTTATAGAAAACTGCCGCAAAACAATTTGGCATTTGAAACATAAGGCAAAACCTGCTGGCGGACCTATCGCATGTTGATTGACAGCTAGTATAATAGTGGAATGCAGAAAAGGGATGGGAAGGGAAGTAAGGGGCTGCTTCTTGTGACAGACTTGACTGAATAAGTATGGTCAGTAACTGAAGAAATTGTTTCTTTGTCAATACATACTCCTACCGTTTGTGCAAGAGGTGAAATATGCTGCTGAAAATTCTAAACTGAGGTTTGCGATAACAAGAGGACAAATGAGAGAGGTTGTTCAGCGTTCATAGTTTTATGAATAAGGTAGAGGACAGAAAGAATAAAACACAAGAACAGTATAGAAGGGAGTTTTTGAAAGTACAACAAAAAAATAGCAGATGCAACAAAAGTATTGTCGAGGATCGTCAAGAGAATTTTAACCGAGCAAGTTGGCCATGCGGTTATGGTCGCATAGCTGTTAGTTTGCATTCGGGAGGTAGTGGGTTCGAATTCCACCATCAGCAACCCTGAAGATGGTTTTCCATGGTTTCCCATTTTCACGCTAAGCAAATACTGGGCGGTACCTTAATTAACTCTTTCGCTGCTGCAGTAGAGTTAACTATCTGAACTTTGCGCTGTCAGTACTATGAACGAATATATTCAATCTGTCTTGAAACATTTGTATATGCTCCTGCCATCTATTGGCTAACATTCGAACAACTTAATTACCTTTTTATTTGCATACAGAGTGCAGTATAAAGGTTTTTCTTTTGTCACCTCATGTAAACAAATACTTGAGTGTTTTCATCATGGCTGCTGATTATGATCGTAACATGCGCCCCGAGGATATTTTTACTCTTTTAGAGGAGATAGAGTCCGATGTTGATTTTGATAGGGATGTGACAGCGGTGGGGTTTTTGAACCTTCAGGTAGTGATAGTCAGGAATATACGTGTTCGGGGAGAAGGAAAAGTGATCTGGAAATACAATTACCATTCACATGGACCGAGGATAAATTTGTTCCCAATGAGCATGGAACCATGTATGACTAATACCAATCTCACTTCAGAATGCCCTGAACCTTATTATTTTGAACTGTTTGCCAACCAAGATATCTTATCTATGATGGCAGATGTAACAAACTTTACAGAAAGCAGTTGAGGCCACGCTGCCCCCCCCCCCCCCCCCCCCACTCAGTTTTCCAGACTAAAGGAATGGGTGAATACAAATTTCAGGGAAATGTTTTGTTCTGATTGCTGTGACTACTGATGGTTCAAAATATATACATTTATTCATTCAAGAACATTGGTCCAGTGATTTCCTTCTTCATGCCCAAATCTTCCAACAGATTATGTAACATGACTGGTATCTCATTTTTCTTAGCATGCTTCATTTTAGTGATAATGAAAACCCCAACAAAAGTGACAGCTTGAATAAAATTTGTTTGATAATCGACCACTTTGGGACAACATTCAAACACTATATGGTCCCATTTGCTAATTTGTGTGTGGATGAGAGTCCAGTGTTCTTCAAAGGACGCCTACCTTTCAAGCAATATATAAACTAAGTGCCATCACTTCAGAATAAAACTATTTGTTCTCTGTAACAGTAGGAGAGCATGTGTTTTGAAGCAGACCATGCCCGCAAGTTTTACCAGGACTAAAACATGTTAGCTGATTTTCCAATTCTTTGTATATTATTAGTATATAATTAGTATTTTTTTTTTAAATTTGTTACAGTTTGCTTTACGTCGCACAGACACAGATAGCTTTTACGGCGACGATAGGATAGGAAAGGCCTAGGAGTGGGAAGGAAACAGCTGTGGCCTTAATAAAGGCACAGCCCCCAGCATATGCTTGGTATGAGTATGGGAAACCATTGAAAACCACAGTGGAGTTCGAACCCACTATCTCCCGGATGCAAGCTCACAGCTGCAAGGCCCTAACAGCACAGCCAACTTGCCCGGTATGTAATTTGTATATTATTAGTATGTTATTTGTACGCTCAGTCACTAAGTTTTTCATTTCGCACTTCGTAGTTGTTCATTTAGTGTACCATACTGAACTTCCTTCTGTATATAAGTTAGGCCTGCTCTACAAAATTACAGGCAATTATCAAATTTAGTTCAGTATTTCAGTTTTAAATTATTTACCTTGTGCGGGTGTATGAGTTTGTGTTCATATAGTGAAGAAAGTGTATATAAGTAACTGCATTAACACTACATGAAAAATCTTTGTTATTTGGAAATGACTCAAACACTGGACCCAAAAATGGACTTCCACCTCAGCAGCCTGTAGGCTCTCTGGTGAGTTTAGCTATAGTTTCATTCAACTTTTGTAGTTAGAACTTGTATTTTAGGTGAATATTGCTGCTGATGTAGGCAGTGTGTGTTGGCTGAAAATTCAGCACTAGGGGCGCATGCACGCATACAGGAATGCAGCATAGAAAAGGTTAAGGCCACACAGCCACAACCTTCCCAATTCCAGCCCTTTCCCATCCCTCTGTTGCCAAAAACCTTCAATGTTTTAGTGTGACAAACAAGCAGCAGAAAAAAATTAGTAGAACAGAGATAGCACAAGACTGAAGAAACTTTGTTAGGTACACCAGGAAAAACATGGAAAGAGAAAAAGTGTTTAATGGATTTTTAATATTACGATGCACAATCCATGAATTTTGCATTCTTCAGAAAACAACTCCATCAATATCTAAATGATGACATGTGTCAGGAGACAGGATTGGTTTCCAAGGAGGTTGTATCAGTTTGCAAAGTATTGTATAAAAGAGTTAGGCTTCGGGTTAGAAATAATAGAGCTTTAATCAAGGTTGCCTATATGGCGTCAACTCGAAAGACCTGCACCGGGCCTCTCTGGAGACCACACGCCATGACACGACAGTAGTTATCTTGCGAATAAATTTGTGAACGAGCTGCTGCGGAAACAGTGTACTTCTGACAACTGATGGGTGATATCCAACGAGGGTGCTGTGCCATTTCACTGTTATAAGAAGTTCCGTCCGTAAGAAGGACAAAGATGGAGTCCAGGTCTCCGAGAATAATTAACGTCAAAATGTCTGATGATACCGCGAGCGAAAGCAAAAGTATTCACCTCAGGCGCTAGAGAAAAGAATTTAGATCCAGAAGGCAGTTATAAAGAACGAATGTGAAGATTGTTACTAACAATTATTGAGGAAAAAAAAATAAAAACGAGATTGAATTGCTACTTCTAAATCAGAGTCGAAGACGGAAAGCAACTACGTCAGAAAAAGAAGGTATCGACAAGAGATCATTTCAACAGAAACAAGGAGCAGATTTATTGGAAGCTGCGTCGCAGATCAAGCAGAAGATTTTTAATTTCGTTCCGCGAACTTTAAGATACGTGGAAATTCAAGCATAAACTTCGACAAGCTTACGTCACGGCAGTCTCTGCTGACGTATTACTCGATATCACCCAAGTTAAAGAACTACTGAAGTGGGAATCCTATAACAACTCCTGGAAAGACAAAGGAGAAAAATCTGTTCATTTCGAGTCATAGAATTATACTACCCCAAGATTATTATTTGTCAAGTAGATCAACTCTATCACAAAGGAAAGAATCTTCTGCGTTAAGCAGATTATCACAGCTGTTCATGATGGCAATGCTAACTGATTCTGTTTATTATTCTATTCCAACTAGTCCAGAAATGAGCAAGATGTTCTAAGAAGATGATAGGCCAGACTGCCCAAATGGGTGCCGTCGGATGACGTTGCCTGCCGAGAGATGACTAAGCCCAGAGGAGAATTATGCCAGTATTTCCCATTCACCTAGGGAAGTAAAAAGAGGCGTGTCCCTATGTCCTGTCAGCTGGACATATGCCGACGACTGGAGCTGCTGAATTCAGATAAGTCTTGTTTTTAAATTAATGTAGTAATGTTTATATGTTCGTATGTGAGTATAATGCCTTTGCTGGCAGGACCTAGTGTTTACAGTGCACTATGTCTTCTGGTATAGGCTAGAGCAATTTTGTTACTTTCATTGATCTGTCTCAGCTTTATCCTTGGCTTTGACAAAATGAAAGTGACTGAGGTATGAGCGATGCTAGTAATGCCATTCTTTCTGCAGCCAGTCCCTGCTATGAAAGGTGTGAAAATGTTGCTCATAGGGTCGGTTGGTGCATGCATTTCAGTGGGCTTGGCAGACTGATATGTAATAGCAACTTCTGACTCGGTGAGGAAAGCAACGGGAAACTACCTCACTCCTCATTTCCCTAGTACGCCTCTCCAGTGATGCCTAGGCCATCTATGACAGCTGATGGCGGAACTGTTGAGGATCCAACCAGCCTTCGGGCTGAGGACTAAACAAACAACATGTGAGTATAATATAATTTGTTAAGTTATTCCGTGCGAAATAATGAAACGACGAAAGTGGTGTATTGAATTAGATCAAAGGTGGTTAGGTAATCTTCGTATATGAATGACAAATCCATAGATAGGTAGTCAATCAGTGATGAAAGCCTACGTTCGAGATGTGATCCATGTAGTGTGAAATACTGAGTTCGTTAAGGTGACAGTGAACTGTATACTATGTCAAAGAGAGATTTAGGTACGCGTGTACGTTGGTTATGACCAAAGAATGTCAAGTTGGGAATCAGCAGTAGGATATGCTTGCCAAATAGATAGATGTGTTTACAATAATTTAAGGTTATGACGGAATTAAGGTCATAATGTCGTGAAATATGTCCATGAACCGTGATTAAAATAAGAAATGCCACGATTAAATGGAGTGGATACGTATTTAGTAAAGGAGACGGGATATATGTTTGGAAGTATAATAATGATTATTTTAAGAGAAGTTGATATGAGATTGATAATTTAGAATGGTGATAGTTATTGATTCTTCGCGAATATGAGCACGGTGATGTAGTAGTGGACTTAATGGTTTCAAGTTGAGTTTGTACTAAGTGGAAATGAATATGTAGCATTTATATGTACTATTTCTTTTACGAGCAAGCATGAGAAAGTTCACAGATTATTGAAGTGACACCTGTTGGTTAGCGTGCATACTTGGTAGTACCAATGAAGTCTCAGTTAGGAGGATGAACCAAACAGATGCACTATGTCACAGATGTTTTCTAATTATAATCTATTATCAAGCGAAAGGTCGTGTAGTAACTTCTTAGGCAATACCCCTATCACTGATGACTGACTGTAGGTGTATAAATTGTATCTTATGGTCGAGTCTTCGCACAATGCAGACCACATTAGCTAGTATACTTCAGATGAAACTAGAAGAGTAGTCGTTAGAATATATAATATCGCACGTATGTTCAATTTAAAATGATGAGAAGATTCAGATTTTAGAATAGTATATGGAACCTACTGGTACTTGTTGAACCATTTATTAAAAATACATTAATTTAGAAGAAGACTTATCAATATTCACGCAGAAGAGGAAAAAGCATGAATATTCAGAATTGTAAATCAGTTGTTTATAGAAATATTAGGGAACTATCCTCCCAGGTTGATATTTATAGGTATCTATTGATATGTTGAGAGATAGGAATAACTATATATCAGCAGATTAATATGAGCTCCGAGTGAGAGCCAGCAATTAACTCAAAAACTTCATAGGCAACAGAGGAGAATTCTAATTCATGAGATATGGTTTTAGGCCTAAAATGCGTCCTGAATATCTTGAAACCACCCTCAGTCTACACTTTAGCTTGTAAGGTATCATGTTGTAAATATTTTTCTTTGCTAGGGTGCACCCAAATATGTTTTAACTACCCACACAAGTTTTAATTATCCAAACATGTTTTAATTACCCAAACATATTTTAATTTAGTTGTTTCAATCTATTAATTTTTTTAACTTTATTTCGATTTAATCATTTCTTTACAAACCTAAGATGGTGAGTTTGACATCTTTGAACTTATAATTTTTAATTTGTTAATTACGAGCTGAGTTATAGTAATGTTCAGTTAAATAATTGGTTATACGGACTTCAATAATTTGCCGTATATTCCATTTTGTCTTTGATTTTGGGGTCAGTCAAGACTTAAGCACCTAGTGCAACAGATTTCAATAGATTCATTTTTTAAAATGACTAACTCAAATAGCATTTCTTATATAATGCATAGTGGGTGCCGGACGTGTCAATTACCGGCAGATTCAAGGAACGTCGCTTGTATGTATTTTTACCCGATACTGACATTTCTTCGATTTCTCCTTACGCCAGAAATGTGGATGTGTTAATTGAAATATTGATATGGAGAGAGGCTAAGAGAGGAAGTAAAATGATTGATTATGCATTCGGATAGAAGAAGTAGACAGATTTAACAAATTAAGGCTATGCTCGCCAGAGATGGATGGGATAATCAGATGATCATGCAGTTTCCTCTATTAGAAATTCTTTAGGGAGGATAGCATAATGTTCGACCTTTGGATTGAAACAAGTATGTAATAAATAAGATATGTAAAACTTAAACCATTCTTTCAATGTGTATCGTAGCGTAGAGACTTAGATTTAAGTGAATGAATGCTACAACATCTTGGCAGCATACGAAATTCAATAAGTAACGTATGAGAGTTGTATCTATGTGTAATTTAAGATTTCTTTGGCTCCGTATGGTAGGTCTTTCTCATATTCGGAACTCATAGCCCAAATGATAGATTATGTTAGTCAAAGGATCGTAATTAAGCTAGCCTGGATCTTATGCGTCCTCTCAGGGAGCCGGAACGGCGCAGTGCTGAGGTAACAAAGAGATCTATTACCACAGACAGATAAGGAGGACTGATAAAAATGTTCCTTTCTAAATACTGTACTGTGATCAGTGTAATTTCTACTTTTATTCTCTTATTGCAGTGTAGTAAGTCAATTTTCCTATTGTTTTTTATCTGTATTTCTTAATATATTCATTCAAGAAAATCTCTTATTATTCTCATGCTTTATATTCCTTCAAACCAATCCCTCCAAAATATCTTAAGTGCTACAAAACCTATCATAAAAGGACCACTCTGTTAAATAATGCACTCGACAATGACTGGAAAACAATCGTAAGTGACATTCATAACAAAAACCAAGTTCCTTTTCGCTATGATTGAATAAATACCTACCCTAATATGACAATAAGATGAAAAACTCATTTCTGGAGTAGAATAAAAGCCGAAACTGCCTAAACTGTGAGTATTCAACTCGCTAATCGTTTTTATCATCTCTTGTAAAATTCATATTTTGTCGCTTATGATACTTTGCCTTTCCAGGGACGATACAGCTCAAGTAGGGCTTTACAATGTTTAACCCTGAGAAAGTTTTCGCACAATATGCTCTATTGGTGGAAAAGAATCTAATTCCCTCCATGGGAACTTAGAATTTCCATTCAATATTTAGTGATTAAGAAAAACATTCTTTTCAATACTCATCAAAAGCATAGCTCAGAATGAGATGTGTTCACATGTATTTACAATGTTCTTAAAGAATGAAACTATATGAACAACTTAAATATAAAATGAACAGAACTGTACGTACCTATCTTGAGCTGAACATAGTTATGGCAATCAATAGCTAATCCTCTTATTGCCTCCACAGCAGTACTTGTCATAGGAAATGCAACACCAGAAAGGGTCTGGTGCCGTGTATCAACACCAACACCCACTTCACATCGTTTCAACTCGGCAAGTTCTTCTTCAGCCACTGTAAGTGGGGCAGGACCAACTGCGGCGTTTTTGTAGCGTTGAAATCCATGAAGTGTAATATCATCCTGAGAATGACACCATCATAAATTTTAAGCATATGTAGGATTCGAGAGAGATTTATAACAAAACTAATAAGACTTGAACATAGAAACACTCAATTGAATTAAATAAAAGCGAGAGATGAAAACAAAAAACAAGTCTTAGCTGAGCTGTAAGAATATCAACATGACAACTGACTGCCTTTCATTTTTTCCCAGAGTTTCCTTGACACACCAACTGTCCTATTTGACACCGCCCATATGATTCACTCTTCTACATTCGGCCATCCTACTGGTCATCCATTCCAGATGACACATAACCAATAGTCAATGGCTTGTACACTAGCACAGCTTGTACACTAGTGTCCAAAAGTTAAGCAAAAGTTACGAGTAAGCAGGGCAACAGGAAATAGACCGCAAATCGCACGACATATGCACCTACCAACCTTACGTGTTCACTCTGTATAGGAAAGGAGTGTTCTCTGCTTTGACTAGCGGCGTAACCGCAAGGTAAACACAACCAGTGCCTGCGCCCCATGTTCCCTCAGTCGTGTTTGACCTGTATAGTGTGCGGAGTGTAGCTTCGTGGTGAACATGACAACATAATGGCACAACGACGCCATTTGGACCCCGTTTTGCGGGGTAGAATACACGGCCGCCTGGAAGCAGGCCAGACACCGACCGAAGTCGCCGTATCCTTGAATGTGCCACAAAGTGTCATTTCCACGCTTTGGAGATGATTTTGAGACACAGGAGATGTCAGGCGTAGGCCAGTACCAGGTCGACCAAGGGTAACCACCCCACAGCAGGACCGATATCTGGTCTCAACCGCCCGACGAAATCAGAGTGCACCTGCAAGACAATTGTCGGCGGAGCTTGCAGCCATCTAAGGGGTTGCCGTTTCCCGGCAAATGGTGTACCGGAGGTTCAGAACAGCAGGGCTGTTTGCCCGATGTCCAGCGGTGTGTGTCCCGCTCACTCCAGCATAGAGACGGGCCCGTTTACTGTGGAGCTGTCAACATCGAAACTGGACCATGAATGAATGGAAGTGTGTGCTCTTGTGCTCTTTGCGGATGAAGCCCGCTTCAATTTGCAGAAAGATTCCTGTCGCACATTAATCTGGAGAGAACCGGGTAGCTGATACAACCACAGGAACATCGTGGAACGGGACCAGTATGATGGTGGTGGCGTCATGGTTTGGAGCGGCATCATGTTGAATGGCCGTACGGACCTGCACATTTTATGGGGTGGTCCCAGGAACACTTAACGCTCGGATATACAGGGATGAGGTACCGAGACGACATGTTTGACTCTTCAGAGGTGCGGTTGGTCCAGACTTCCTCTTAATGGACGATAATGCCCGACCGCACCGCGCTGCTCTGGTGGATGAATTTCTGGCTAGGGAAGACGTTCATCGCATGGACTGGCCAGCGAGGTCTGCAGATCTGAATCTTATAGAACATGCCTGGGATGCATTGGGGAGGTGAACTGCATCATGTCAACCTTCACCAAGGACCCTCCAAGACCCTTGCATTTCCCTTTCGGACGAATGGGATCGAATGCCACAAGAGCTCTTCGACCATCTGATAGAGAGCATGCCATATCGCTGCGAAGCATGTGTGGCCGCTAGGGGTAACCATACACCCTATTAACAGCATATTTTGTTGTGGAAGACATTGCCAAGTTTTGTTAGTTGTTGTCAAAGGTGTACCTCAGCTAACAGAACCTTTCTGACGCTGTTTTTTTGGACAAGTTGTGTGACATATGGTGTGTGAGTCAGCTTCCGTTTGTTCAGCAATCCATCTGACATTCCTATCACGAGGTATGGCCTCATTTAGTGATTATGCTTAACTTTTGGACATTAGTGTAGTTTGTCTCGGACCTTCGTGTTCATTAACTTTGTTTTCCGACCATTAGTAGTCCAGGACATAGTACTCATTTACATATATGATTTGATAATTCCAGCTAAAGATGAAACTGAAGCATTATGCCGCTTAAAGATGATACTGGATGTAGCAAAGGACTATGGCATTAAACCGAACTAAGGGGAATGCCACTTACAGGTACTCTTGTAATGTTTCTTCTTTCCTCTTCTTCCGTCTACTCAGAAGTCTATGGATTTCTGTACTACCCAGCCTGACATCAAACTATTCTATCAAAGCTTTCTTTAATTTCAGCAATGTTGATAAACCAATTTCACTTTCGATGAATAGTTTTGCTAAGCGAGACAATGATTTCTTACAAATACTAATTTCTGCATGTTGTCTCATCCCATCAGAACAGCTATTTCTTCAAATTCCATAATCCACTTTCTGACTGGATAATCTCCTTTACCACCAAAGTTGTGTACTGAACCTTCGACGTCTCGAAACATCAGTGCGAATCTGCGGCCTGAATTTCCCCATTTTCCTGATGAGATGTAGTCTGTAAGCAAGTCATTTTCACTTTCTTCTGTAGATGCTTCTGATTTGTAGGTTACTTTCTTCTTAATTTGACTGTGCTCTCTTGAATTCGCTTTAGTCTTCAAGCACGAACTACACTGTACAGTGCAATCATCATTTTCTTCGTCATCATAGTCATTCACATCGTCCTCAAGTTTTGACAGCAATTCTAAATTGATGAAGTGCTGTAAAATGCGTCTCGTTAGCTCGTCTTAATCTCCCTCATATTCCAAGCACAACATATTGCATACAGTAATAAAGTCATATTCAGTAAAACTGTCAATGATGTACTTAACCTTATCGTCATACACGGCAGAACCTTCCGAAAACTGAAATCCTGTAAATTCTAGTAACCTCGTACAGTTCTGCCCGTCACCTTCCTTACAATACATAATTTTATGCCGGGTTTCAATAGCAGACATAGATGCAGTAGAAATATTCTTGTTTATTCTCTGAATGTCTCCTACCATTTTCGTTCTGGATTGCTGCTGGCGTATTTACTCGAATTTTGCGTCATTAACTTACACGTAACAGTCAATTTTCATTATAGTTCAATATTGTCATCATCGATTTGAACATTGTACGTCTTCATTCTTCTATAATGTCATTTCACTTTGATCATAATGCACCAAAAGCAATAATTTCAAGTCTACTTACATTAGCCGGCATCCATTTTTCTTATTGCGTCTTACCGTCGTATCATTATTTTGGCAAGTTCTCAATCATTTCCTGTTCCGGACGAACCCCAAAGACATAGGATTTGAGAGAGATTTATTACAAAACTAATATTACTTGAACATAGAAAACAATTGAATTAAGGACAAGCAGAAGCAGAAGAATATCAACGTGACAACTGATTGCCTTTCATTTTTTTCCGCAGTTCCCTTGACAAACCAACTGTCTTCTTTGACACCGCCCATATGATTTTACTCTCCCACACGTATTTCACTCCATCATCAAGCCACAGAATTTTAACATTCAGTATTTACTTTCCTTCTGTTTTTTGTTATTAATATTGGATACTAGGAATTCAGTGGTCATAGGACCTAAGGATCAAGAACAGGACAGCCCCTTTGTACAGTATGTCATGAAAGGTATGTAGCCGTAGAAGCTAAAACTGGGAACATTCAGTAGTATTATACACCATTCAAGTTTTTGGGTGAAGTGACTTTATGAACTCTGGAGGAAAACCACACACTGTTATACACCGACCTTCAGGTTATGGTAACTCCCAGGTCAAGGGTGTATTTATCATACCTGCAGGCATATGACTTTCTATTTTAACTGAAACCATCATGGGAATATTTAGAAGAGAGAGAAAAAGGAAATAATAATAATAATAATAATAATAATAATAATAATAATAATAATAATAATAATAATAATAATAATAATAATAATCCCATGGGGGTTTCAGACTGTTCCCCTATCGGGTGCGTCCCAGGTGGCGGATCGGGAGGCTCGCCGGACTTGTCCGGAGGGTTTGAGGGAAATAAAATACCTCTCGTGGACCAAAAACAGGCACAGCTTACCAACATCTTCAGCAACCTCTGAAGCTCACTACTTCAGTTGTAACCCTGACACCGACAGATCGATGTCCCCAATACTATTAACTTGATCGCATGATGGAATCATGCTACAATATAATTACCCCAGGCCCTAGTATACATACTAGTTTTTCTCGGTCATCGGATTCTGGGGGGCCGAGAACATCATGCGGGAATGTTCGGAGCTTCCCAAATCTCTTCGCCCAAAATGCACAACTTTCTTTGGTAGTCTAAACACCAAAACACTTTGGGAAACTGGGAAGTTAAAACAATTAACAGACATGTTAGATAACTTAAACATCCAAATTTTAGCACTTCAGGAAACCAGATACACGGATGAAAATAATTTCGACTCAGGAAATTATAGAATTTACAAAGGCAAGCCAGCAATTTCCCTTCATAAGAGACCATTACAATTTGGCATACGATTTGCTGTAAGAAGAAACATTGTAAACTCAGTGCTTAACTTTTCTTTGCCTTCTGGAAGAATTTCAACACTATCCATTTAATCAGGAAACAAAGCTTATACATTACTTAACCCATTAAGTTGGGAGCGAGCTCTTCTTCGTTACCCACTACGGTGGGGAGGTGTTTTCATCATAATATTTTTAAATACTTGAAATTATGCAACCCGACATGTATCTGTCTAATATTACTTGTATATTGTGACAAAAAGACACATTAATTTCAATACTGCACCGCATATTCACGATAAAGAACGATTTTTAAGCAAGACGTTTTTTAGTGTAACAAACGCATAAGTCTCATATTTCCATTTTTGCTCTTATGGGCATTGTAATAGTTACTTTCCGAAACTTGTACATAAGCAGTAAACATTTACGAATCAAACTACCATTGTAGTCCCACAAGCACTATAAAATATTGTTACACTGTGCTATTATTACACTAGTGAAGAATGTAAGAATGATCAGAGGAAAATGTACTCACCGAATATGTACTTTCTTCTCTTGTTCTGGATATGAAACTGCCGAGTCACTAATTTTTTCATTCAGAGACTTTCGCTAATCCACACGCAGTGGCGGTGAAAATGGGGGGAGGGGTTTAGGGGTTGTGCTCCTCCACATTTTTGGAAAAATAAAATTTTTATTGTATTTTAGCCGTCTAAAAGATAAATAAAAATCGCTCTTTAAATGCAGGCCCTACCATGTTGTTGCTACTTTCTTTATTCCGCAGTTGCAGTCACTGTCTACACGCACGCACTCACGCACACACATACATATACGAATTTCCACAACTATGAACACTTCACAATACACGTGCAATGGACGCCTCTCAGTTCATATTTTAGCGGTGTGGTACACTCTGAAGCAAGGAGCCAGGCAGTGCTACATCGCAGATTTTGCAGCAGTGCTGTGTCCCCTTTCTTTTATTATTTTTATTGCAGTCAACACATCTCTTGCTTGCAATGGGTTTCGTCCTTGAGAGGGAATTGAAATCCGGGAAGTGTCTTACCGAGAATCGATCCGAAGTGTCATTTGACAGCGACACCACTGATCTGACTGGCTGGGCTTCAGCGGGGGTTGATTTATCATACTTGTCAAAAAGCTTCTGGATAACATGCATACGAAATGGTAAGTGAGTGAATTTTCCTCCATGTTTTTGATATATAACGAAGGAATTGAACATTGTTATGACCAACAAGTGCCTGAAAATCTTTTGGTAGAACTTCTTTATTCGCTTTCGGGCTGTACTGTATACACTGTATACACTGATCAGATAAATCGACCCCACCCATTGAGTCATTGTAATCTTTTGCTAGAGGCTTTACGTCGCACCGACACAGATAGGTCTTATGGGGACGATGGGATAGGAAAGGCCTAGGAGTTGGAAGGAAGCGGCCGTGGCCTTAATTAAGGTACAGCCCCAGCATTTGCCTGGTGTGAAAATGGGAAACCACGGAAAACGATATTCAGGACTGCCGATAGTGGGATTCGAACCTACTATCTCCCGGATGCAAGCTCACAGCCGCGCGCCTCTACGCGCACGGCCAACTCGCCCGGTTCATTGTAATCTATACACATGACAGGCTTTTCTACTGTGTCCCCTTTCCTGTTTTTCACAGTGTGCATTTCGGCATCATGTATGCTACTTAGCATACATACATCCCTCTTGTCTCTCCACTTGAGAGCAATGAGTTTGTTACGATAAGCAAACGCAATTTTCCCCTTTAGTTTTTTCCCCATTACATCTTTTAGAAAAAAAATTCTGTTCGGTCTTACGGTGCCTACAGCATCTGTCTGAAGGTCACTGAGCAGGTCAAATAGCTCCGGACTACTGTAGTTGTTATCCACAGCTATTAGATAACCCTTATTCAGGAGACCTTCGGCCAGTGTAAATACAACTTTGGAAGGCTTAGTGTACTCAGAAATATCTATTCCACAAACTTCGTTTACCAGATCAGTTTCCTTCCCCGTATACCATAGGAGGTTCCACACATACCCAGATATAGCTCCACATAACTTATAAGATTCCATACCAAAGCGCAACCTTTTCTTCGGTATGTAAACCTTCCATCCCAGTCTACCTTTCCACAATAACAGGCTCTCATCAATAGATAGGCGATCGTCTGGAGTATATGCGGTTCTGAATTTTGATAATAGGTCATCTAGAGCTGGCTTCACTTTATACAATTTGGGATGAACCTGTCTATTATAAGCTTCTTTGTCCGCAAAATGCAAAAATTTCATAATTTCATAAAATACAGGAGTAGCTAACAGTTTATTACGAAAAAAGTAATGGACTAATTTCGGCTTCTGAACAATACCCTGCAGTAATAAGATTCCTAAAAAAGTTTTATTTCATTTTTGTTAGTGGATACCCAGTCTCTCTCACGACTTCTTCTTTTCACTTTTGCCATCAAAGAATTCAAGGTAATTGTTTGCTGAGCATACAGATTTGTTTGCTGTGCAATAAGATCACAAAGTCCGTCATCTATAAAAAATTCGTAAATTTCTTCGGGCTGTTTCTTATCTAAAAGTTCACCCTGGATTCCAGCATTGTAATTTGTTGGAAATCTTGCTCGCTTACAACCCCGCACATCCCATTCACCCTGTACAGCAGCAGGATTACCATCATTCGCAGTTTCAGTTTCACTGCTTTCACTGGAACTCGAACTCCGTACCGATTGAACGTGTCTTAGAACCCTGCTAGAAAAGCTAGTTCCCGGAATATTTACTAATAACGGAGATTCAT
This sequence comes from Anabrus simplex, assembly GCF_040414725.1. Lineage (NCBI taxonomy): Eukaryota > Metazoa > Arthropoda > Insecta > Orthoptera > Tettigoniidae > Anabrus > Anabrus simplex. The sequence continues at coordinate 181,489,758 of NC_090266.1, forward strand.
CGTCACTTTCCGAACTGAAATCACTACAACTTTCATCTTCGCTATTTTGAAGGATATCACGAGTTGAGACAGAGATTGAGATAACCTCTGTCTCCCCAATAGTACAGTCACTTGGAATATCTCTCGTCCTTTTAAACATACTGTAATACAGTATAAAATAACATAAAACTCTAACACATTTCAAAAACACAAAAAGAACAGACTGAAGCTTCTATTTATCGTGAACTTAGTACAGCACAGAACCAGTCATGCGGCCCACTGATGAATGCAAAGAGAATATGCACGGGCTGAATGTGATGCGGCGCTTAAGCGATTTTTGCATTGAACAAAACGAACAAAATAGAAAGGGGATTCCTTGTCGCAATACAGTTCTTACTACGTAGTTTTAAAAAAATCGGAGAGATGACAGCACCTTCCAAAGCGTGTGAGGAAAGTTTCAAGGCTCACGCTTAATATTGAAGATAAGAAAAAAATTAAAACAGTCGCGCGTCTGGAGCCGCATCGCCCACCCTAGCGCAGAGTTTGAAGTGCGGCTGGAGCCACAAGCCCCTCTCTACGGATTAATGTGCATGCACCAACCAATTACTACAATCAAAAAGATCCACAAATTGTGGAAGACTTCTGGGAACTGCAACAAGAAACTACAGCCACAATTCCAAATCATCACATAAAAATTCTATTAGGAGATTTCAATGCCCAAATTGGTAGAGAAAAGAAATTCAGGACCATTGTAGGACTACATCCAGCCCACAACAGAACTAACAAAAATGGTGAAAGATTAATTGATTTTTGCAAAAAAAATTATCTCAAATTAATGTCAACACATTTCCAGGCACTTCCACACAAGAAAACAACCTGGAGATACCCAAATTTTCACTTGGGAGAATTTCAACTACATCATGTGGCTATTTCCAAGAAAAACTAAAAAGAAATTATGAATGTTAAAGTTAAAAAAGGGATCATTGACTCTGATCAACATCTATCCTTAATCAAGGTTAAATTTCAACCAAACAGGTCCAAACCCAGAATAACAAAAAACCTGAGTGTCGATCCGGAATTTCTTAAACAGAACACTAGTACTTTCATTGAAAGTATTCCTACTTACAATCCTTCGAACAGATTAGAACTCAAAGACATACTTTTGAAGGCTTCTCGAAATGTTGGCACACCAAACAGGAAACACAAACATAGGTGGTGGAATGAAACCTGCGACAAGGCCATAAACTTTAGAACTAAAGCCTGGCAGAATTGGAATTCTCATAAAACTGAACAAACCTGGCAGGAATTCACCAAAATACAGAAACAAACACAAGAAATTATCAAGTCTGAAAAACGCAAATACGAACACTAAAGATTGGCAGAAATTGAACAAGATTTTACAAAAAACAATAGATGAAACTTCTACAAAACTTTCAGAGTAGAACGATCAAATTATCAGGCACCTGGTCTTTGCTTCAAACGCCCAGATGGGACATTGGAAACGAATAATTAAGAGAACTGCAAACTTCTAGCAGTTTATTTCCAGGATCTTTTAAACTGTGAATCCCCTAAAGAACAACTCACCTCTGAAAAACCCTTATCTAAAAAGAATCAGAACCCCCAACACTGGAAGAAGTCAAAGAAATAATCCATGGACTCAAAAATAAGAAAGCCCCGGGGGAAGATGGTATAATTGCCGAAATGCTGAAGATAGGAGGTGACAATGTAGCCCGGAAAATCCACTCGATTCTTGAGAATATCTGGATCACTGAAGAAATCCCGGAAGATTGGAAATGTGCGCTAATCCATCCACTACACAAGAAAGGGGATAAAAAGATCATCAATAAGCAATAATTATAGAGGAATTAGCTTGATAGCAGTTGCTTACAAATTTTTTTCCAAAGCCCTGCTCACTAGACTTGAGAAACAAACAGACCTAATTGGTGAATACCAGGCAGGTTTTCGAAAAGGAAGATCTTGTACAGAACAAATCCTTAATCTCAAAACTATCCTCGAAATGCACAAAACCAGACAAACAGTCATTACTTTTTTAGATTTCAGAAAAGCATATGACTCTATAGACCGTCAAACACTTTTCAATACTCTAGAAGAATTTTAAGTGGATAAAAAAACAAGAGAATTAAACAAACATTAACTAGCACTACTTCAAAAGTTAAATTCCTAGGTGAAATATCTGAGCCTTTTCCTGTTAACACCAGGGTCCGTCAAGGTGATGGTTTATCACAGTTGCTGTTTAACTTGGTATTTGAGAAAGTAATCAGGACCTGGGAAAAGGAAACTAAGGGAACAACCCTTGGGAGACTACGTAAAGACAGAATTCACGTGCAATGTCTGGCCTTTGCTGATGACATAGCAACCCTTTCCAATAATAGGCATGAAGCAATTCATTCCACTGAAAAACTACATGAAATTGCCATCAAAACGGGACTTCATATTTCGTATGAGAAAACTCAGTACATGGAAGGAACCTCACGATACTTAGATGGACAACCTATGATAACTAAATTCTGCAAAATTGTTCAAGTGAACCAATTTAAATATTTGGGAGAAATTATTCAGCCCTCTGATTTAAACCGCGAAGCAAATAAAGAAAGAATTTCCAAATTACAGGAAGCATACAGGATCACTTGGAACAGGTACAATAAAAAATCAATATTTTGGAATGCAAAACTTAGACACTATAATACAGTGATCAAACCTGAAGCGTTATATGCCTCAGAAACCTTAATCATTGGTGGCGGATCTTTTACCAAAGACATTGAGAAACAAGAAAGGAAAATTTTACGAAAATTTTTTGGCCCAGTTTGTATAGATGGAATATGGAGGAAAAAATCATCCCAGGAGATATATTGTCATTCTGAAAAAATTTCTCACACTTTTCAGAAAAGATGATTGAAATTTTATGGACACATTATCAGAATGAACACTAACAGGCTAACTAAAAGAATTCTCAACCTGCCCCTTTCATTAAAAACCAAGAACAGCTGGCTTCGTGAAATTGAAACAGATCTCCAGGAAATCAACATCTCAGAAGACATTGTACAGGACAGATGAAAATTCAGAACCAAAATCGACAATCACCAGTTTGAAGAAAAACCCAACACCAGAGCTACTATAACTTGGACAGAAGAATGAAGGAAGAAGCTCAGTGAGAGGATGAAGAGATTTTGGGAGGAAAAGAAGGCCAACACATCAGCTAAGCAAGTTCAACCGTGCTCCTGAGTAGGGCATAGCGATGTATTAAGATATTTTTAAAAAAAAATCATCATAATAATAAAATATTGTAAAAGTTTGCTCACCGTTTCCTATTTCCATTCAAGGCAAATACTAGGGCTGTACAACCCACAAGATGAACAGACCTTCGAGTAGGACAGTTATCACCCTAGGCTACTCTTAGGATATTATGCGATAGTTTGCCATGCTTTTTCTTTTATTCTTGCTTTTTGATGTGGCACTGACACAGACAGGTCTTCTTTGTTCATGTAATTTGTGCTCATTACACCCACAAACGGGAATAAATTGAAGATATATGATGCATTGTGTGACTGATGCACTGAACATCTTTTAGAGAATGGGCCTTATGCCACCTACTGTGTCCGCCATGTAGTTAAATGCAGTGCGCCTACCACAGTGACAGAGCAAGTTCAAGTATGTCGCAGGAGCATATTTTACATTTTTATTGGTGTTGCAGACAAGTATTAGTCCTTCAATTTTGAATGAATTTTTCATTACTAGTTTATTTGTAGGTCAAAAGAAGGTAGTTTCCAGTGTCTCACAAGAGGTCCAGCAGCGCTCGCTCTCCAAAATTTCACGCAGACGCCGTGGAACAGAGGTGATGAGAGAAGCAGCATAGTGCCAATTGCTAGGTACCTTATACCATGCATCTGCTACCACATTCCAGAGAGTATCTTTCGTGTTCGTTTGGGGAACAGACCAGTTTTCAACCACCAAGCACTTCGTATCTGCCCAAACAATCTTCATGGAATTCAAGTCTGTTATGTATGGAGGCCAATGACAATCTCAATCTTATCATTCTCGAACCTACTCCAATTCCTACAGTGCTCTCTGGAATCCCATAATGTCAGGGACAGGAAAATTTGCTCACTAAATGATGGCTAAAATGTGTTCCTTAAGTGACCTGCTGTGGTGTGACAAAGGTGAGGAATGGTAAAGACCCACCTTATTATAACAGAGAAATAAAGAGACTAAGAAGGAGGTGCAGACTGGAAAGAAATAGAGTTAGAAATGGCAGTGGAAGTAAGGAGAAATTGAAGGAACTTACTAGAAAATTGAATCTAGCAAAGAAGGCAGCTAAGGATAACATGATGGCAAGCATAATTGGCAGTCATACAAATTTTAGTGAAAAATGGAAGGGTATGTATAGGTATTTTAAGGGAGAAACAGGTTCCAAGAAGGACATTCCAGGAATAATTAATGAACAAGGGGAGTGTGTATGTGAGGATCTTCAAAAGGCAGAAGTATTCAGTCAGCAGTATGTAACAATTGTTAGCTAAAAGGATATGTCCAGATGGAGGAGGAGACTAAGGCTAAAGAAATAATAACATTTACATATGATAACAATGACATTTACAATAAGATACAAAAGTTGAAAACTAGAAAAGCGGCTGGAATTGATCAGATTTCTGGGGATATACTAAAGACAATGGGTTGGGATATAGTACCATATCTGAAGTACTTATTTGATTATTGTTTGGTTGGAGGAGCTATACCAGATGAATGGAGAGTTGCTATAGTAGCCCCTGTGTATAAAAGAAAGGGTGATAATAAACATAAAGCTGAAAATTACAGGCCAGTAAGTTTGACATGCATTGTATGTAAGCTTTGGGAAGGCATTCCTCCTGATTATATCAGACAGGTTTGTGAAATTAATAACTGGTTCGATAGAAGGCAGTTCGGTTTTAGGAAAGGTTATTCCACTAAAGCTCAACTTGTAGGATTCCAGCAAGATATAGCAGATATCTTGGATTCAGGAGGTCAAATGGACGGTATCGCGATGGACCTGTCTAAAGCATTTGATAAGGTGGATCATGGGAGACTGCTGGCAAAAATGAGTGCAATTGGACTAGACAAAAGAGTGACTGAATGGGTTGCTATATTTCTAGAAAATAGACCTCAGAGAATTGGAGTAGGCGAAGCTTTATCTGATCCTGTAATAAATAAGAGGGGAATTCCTCAAGGCAGTATTACCAGACCTTTATGTTTCCTTATATATATATAAATGATATGAGTAAAGGAGTGGAATCAGAGGTAAGGCTTTTTGCAGATGATGTTATTTTCTATAGAGTAATAAATAAGTTACAAGATTGTGAGCAACCGCAACGTGACCTCGAAAATGTTGTGAGATGGACAGCAGGCAATGGTATGTTGATAAACGGGGTTAAAAGTCAAGCTGTGAGTTTGACAAATAGGAAAAGTCCTCTCAGTTTTAATTACTGCGTTGATGGGGTGAAAGTTCCTTTTGGGGATCATTTTAAGTATCTAGGTGTTAATATAAGGAAAGATCTTCATTGGGGTAATCACATAAATGGGATTGTAAATAAAGGGTACAAATCTCTGCACATGGTTATGAGGGTGTTTAGGGGTTGTAGTAAGGATGTAAAGGAGAGGGCATATAAGTCTCTGGTAAGACCCCAACTAGAGTATGGTTCCAGTGTATGGGACCCTTACCAGGATTACCTGATTCAAGAACTGGAAAAAAATCCAAAGAAAAGCAGCTCGATTTGTTCTGGGTGATTTCCGACAAAAGAGTAGTGTTACAAAAATGTTGCAAAGTTTGGGCTGGGAAGAATTGAGAGAAAGAAGAAGAGCTGCTCGACTAATTGGTATGTTCCGAGCTGTCAGCGGAGTGATGGCGTGGAATGACATTAGTAGACGAATAAGTTTGAGTGGCGTTTATAAAAGTAGGAAAGATCACAATATGAAGATAAAGTTAGAATTCAAAAGGACAAACTGGGGCAAATATTCATTTATAGGAAGGGGAGTTAGGGATTGGAATAACTTACCCAGGGAGATGTTCAATAAATTTCCAATTTCTTTGAAATCATTTAGGAAAAGACTAGGAAAACAACAGATAGGTAATCTGCCGCCTGGGCGACTGCCCTAAATGCAGATCAGTATTGAGTGATTGAGCTACAAAATGAGGGTTTTTTTTTTTTTTTTTTTTTTTTTTTTTTTTTTTTTTTTTTTTTTTTTTTTGAAATCTGGCACATATTTGTGATTTAGGAGATGACCAGAATTGAATGGATGAAAACCATAACGGTATAAGTAACATTTTGGTCATTCAGAGAAAAAGGCATTTAAACATCTTCAACGCTCATATAGAGCATTCTATTTGTAGTTATACCACCCACCACTAGAGTGCAGAATATTACCGCTATCACTTGTATCTCTTTGCTGGTGAAAGGATACATCCTCCCGGAGTTACATCCTGCACTTAACTCATTTTTAAAAAAATGTCACTTATACCGTTATGGTTTTTATCCATTCAATTCAAATGCAAACTGTGTGGATGTTCAGTATGCATGTGAGGATGGATGTGTGTGAGTGTGTGTGTGTGTGTGTGTGTGTGAGAGAGAGAGAGAGAGAGAAAAAGAAAGAAAGAAAGAAAGAAAGAAAGAAAGAAAGAAAGAGACATTACTTGAATGTTGAACAGATCTTGTGAATATTATGTAAATACATCTATGTAACATTCTGTAGACTATAATTGTAATTTTTTAATATAGTAATTTTAAGTTGGGCAGCAAAAGATCTTAGAGGTCGACGCTAATTAAGAACAAATATTTATAGGCCCCATGAAGAAAGAAAAAAAAAAAAAGTGGGTAAGGAGGCACATTCATGTATATGGTGCTATGCCCTTTCTCCATTCACCATCCCTGAATTTTATCCACAATTTGTGGACAATAAATAAGAAGCTGACAGGCTTGTGTTGCAAAAGAATGATAGCACAAGACCACTGTGAGGAGGCAGCTTCCAAATTTGTCTTCGACTGAATGTTTTGTATCACCTAAAAATCTGATAAAAAGTATTGTGATGTTGCAACTAACACTCGTTCTAAAAGCACATACAGAAGTATATTTTATTGTCAGAAGAATTTTAATATACCGCCTCCATACATCTGAAGTCACTTTGGTAATACAACTAACACGCTAGTAACTGTACTCTGTAACTTCAGAAATTTTCAGTTTAACATACTTTGTGTCTTTAGCAGTCCTAATATTTTCCCATCCCTTCATTGCCAAAAAACCTATCGGTATTACTGAGACATTCAATTGGAAGCAAATAATAATAATAATAATAATAATAATAATAATAATAATAATAATAATAATAATAATAATAATAATGCCGGGAGGTACACCCCAACGCCGCGCATTTAAATTCAGCGCCTAAATGAACTCCTCTATTGGTAAAACAGTGAAAGTGAAACTACACCAACTTAGAACTTTACTCAGAAGATGTCACCACAGAAATATGATGTAATTTTGTTATTGTGCAGTTTCCTAACCTGTGTGAATTTCTACTTGTTTTGTTTACCATACATCAAGAAGTTTGGACATTTTCCCACAGATGACACTACAAAAACTATGATCATGCACCCTGGTGCAAAGTGAAAGAACTTTTGGTTTAAAGAAGTTTTGTATTCATAAGTTCTTTTTAACTGATTGATGTCCATTTATTTTTGGGTTGGCAATATTTACCTTTTCTTTCCGTCAGTTTTGAGTCCAACCAATCACTAATTTCTGTAATTAATTTTCCACCTATCACATGCTTCTTCTCCGATTCTGAGTATTACTTTTGAAATCTACCAATAAAATTCTGTGGGTGCGTCTTGATTATTCACGAATGATCTCGAACCTTCCCTGAGGGTTTATAAACTGCGGCTTTTCACGTCTCTTGGCCACTTGATCGTCATCTTATTGAGTGTGTGTGTCAAAACAGGAGGCGGACGGCCTCTTTCATCGGTCAGCAGTACTTCAACAAGGTAATGGCCACACAACATCTTTCTTTCTTGCTTACTCTGCAGTTTAACCCGAGGGAAAGGTCCGAATCGTTAACTATGTAACCTGCCTTTCTAAAAATGTAACTTCTGCTGGCTAATGTAAAAACTTCATAAATCTTCAACTGTAAATCGGGGATAGAGAGTGATGTACCCTCTCAAGCTACCCTTCATCTTGGTTTGAGGTGACTACGTTTTGTAACCGTTTTTCTTCCTTTCCGTAATGCATTAATTTATCCTTATATGAGTCACCTCGGTAGTTTGGGAATAGCCCCTGTTTCATCGGCCTAGTGCCCTTTAGGTTTTAAGTGTTCATATCTAGGAGTGCAAGTATACGCCTCCATTCATTTTATGTTTGGGCCATTAATTTAACCTGTTATTCTTATCCCACGAAGGCCCAGTAGGTTGGGTACGAGATACCCCTGTTTCAATTTGTAAGTTGGGCCATGGAAGGCCAAAGAGTGTAGGTTTTTTGGTGTTGCCTTGAGTAGGCTTGAGAAACTGAGAGCACGTTAGCTCTTTTTCAAGTGTTGTAAAGAGTACCTCTGGGAGGCTTGATATTGTATTTAGGGAGCAAGTGCTCCATGAATTTTGCTAGTTGTTTTACGTCGCACCGACACAGATAGGTCTTATGGCGACGATGGGACAGGGAAGGGCTGGGAATGGGAAGGAAGCGGTCGTGGCCTTAATTAAGGTATAGCCCCAGCATTTGCCTGGTGTGAAAAACGGGAAACCACGGAAAAACATTTTCAGGGCTGCCGACAGTGGGGTTCGAACCTACTATCTCCCGAATACTGGACACTGGCCGCACTTAAGCGACTGCAGCTATCGAGCTCGGTGCTCCATGAATTAGGGGATTTCTGCCCTTCATTGAATAATACCTCTTCCTTATGTAACATTGTAAAGCGAGGGGCTTAAAACCCAGAGTTTGTAAAAGTCACTAAATTTTGGATTTTTTTGTCTTGTTTAAAATTTGTCATTGTACCTGACGTTTCATTGTTATGAAAATTTGTTAAGTTTGAAGTTCTGAAAATATATCCTTCAGTTTATGTTTTAAATTCAATTCTTGACATTGTAGTTAGACCCATTTACCCCAGCACCTTCTTTAACCTCTTTCTGCTCCACGGGTATCCCCGTAACAAGTCGTAACAGAGCGTGGTCGAATGGGTCTCAATTAAGCTCTTGTTGACGGCTAATCATAATATCCGTTTCGAACTCTAAGAATTTTCTCGGTCGCTGGAAATTGGTTAAATTTGTAAACTTTCTTTCATCATGTCTGGCCCTCGCGAAGTCCTCCATCTCGGCTACTTGCGCAAGGAGGAATTAATTTATGAATTACTTATCAGGAATGTTCAATCTAGAAACATGGTTGCAGCAGATACTACCAAACTTAAAGAATCTTTAAAATTACCCACTAGTATCCCAACTTTGGTAGATAACACTAATAACACCACTGAGTTAGCGTCTGTAGTTAGCTTTTTTGAAGTAAGTGAACCATCTCCCAATCAACTTAAGAGAGTGCAGGCAAGATTGTTCCATTTTTATAACCGGGTGAGCGATCTATTGTCTCTAAAATTAAAGGAGGCGAGTAATTTGGTTGATCATCTATCAAAAATGTCCAATAAATTTAGTCAATCGTGCATCTGCTTCCGTGTGATTTGCTATTTTGAGCAGGTTTAGCTTCTTGTATTCTTTTCTCCTGTGTGAATATGCTTTCAGGTTGTCTGGTGTATTTGTATGTTTCGCTCTGTGGAGGAGGTGTAGGACTTCTTTTCTGGTGCGGTAGCATTCTGCGTCAAACCAGGACAGTGCTATTCTTGTTTTCTTCAGTAATTGTGCACTATGTATATACAACAGAATGGAGTCCAGTGCAGGTTGGAGCAGTCCTCCTTCCATTAGGCTTAGAACATTTCCTAGGAGTTCCCTTCTCTTTTTTAATGTGTCATTGTTCACTTTCCTTCAGATCTTCTGTGTATGGGAGGTTTTCTGCAATGGCAAATATGGTGCAGACTGGTAGGTGTTTTTTCAGTGGGGCGACTGTTGATCTTTCCAGCACTTCTTGTGATTTTTAATGTGTTTTCCTCTGTAGAAGACCAGGTCTATTGTACTGGATCCGTTAGGTGCAAGGTATGTCTTTTCTTCCTTTTTATTGACCAATGTGAACCCTTCTTCCCGTAGTATTTCCAATACCAGAGCTGAACTTTCCTCACCAGTCCCTCTGGCACATTCCTTTTTCTCAGGCTTTCCCATATCTTCACTCTTGCAATGCTGTCATATGCCTTCTCAATGTCAAAGAAAACCATGAACAGATCTTAGCCTTTTCCCCAGTATTTTTCCATTAACATACGGACACTGAAGATTAGGTCTGTTGTGGACCTGTTTGGCGGAAACACGCTTAAAAACAGGCACTTTTTTGTTCAACTTGCAATAAAAAATATTACAATATAAATTTAAAATTCGAAACCTATAATAACGTGAAATGAAGCGAGAAAAATTATGATGTTATTGGATTTTCAGTGCGCCTATTGGCTATTTCATAAACCACCTCCAAACTCGAGAGCACATAATATTTTGGTCGACAGTAGAATTAAGACTCCAATTCTTCTAGAAGACTTCAACGCCCAGTTGAGTAAGGAGCGTAAGTTTAGATATACTGCAGGTGCACACCCAGTACACGCCTGCACCAACCACAAAGGGGAACGCTTCCTCAACACCTGCAAGCAGATGAACCTTAAAATTATGACCATCCACATCAGAAAGAATCCTTGTAAGTGTATGATTTAACACTTGCCTAATGAACTGAATGGTGAACAAAAGACATTATTGTCACTTCTCAGCGCAATTTCTGCGAGATATAGAATGTGAAAGTGCTTAGAAGTGCTAAAAGGTTAGAGTGTGGTTTGAACAAAAGTACAATCACATATCCTAAATGCAGAAGATCCATAGATTTTGGATCAATGAACTCAAGGGAAGTCAAAATGTCATTCATGATTACCAGAACTAAATTCCATAAGTGGGAAGGCATTTCCCAGAAGATTCAGAATGTTGCTATTCTAACGACCAATTTATCGGGGGGGGGGGGGGGGGGGGAAACTCCATGATGGACTGAGGAGCGGGATTGAGTTCTCAAAGAACTGTCCCAAGACAGGAATAGATAGAATAAGGAATGAGACAGGAAGAATTGAATAATCCCCCTTCCAGTATAGTTTTTATTTTAATTTGCTTCACATCGCACCGACACAGATAGGTTTTATGGTGATGACAGGATAGGAAAGGCCTAGGAGTGGGAAGGAAGTGACCGTGGCCTTAATTAAGGTACAGCCCCAGCATTTTCCTGGTGTGAAAATGGGAAACCATGGAAAACCATTTTCAGGGCTGCTGACAGTGGGGTTCGAACCCACTATCTCCAGGATGCAAGCTCACAAGCTGTGCGCCCCGAACCCCACGGACAACTCACTCAGTCATCCAGTACATATGGACTGCTAGTGATCTGCAAAGCAAAACATACTTATGAAAAGGCTCCGCTTGAGATCATTAAAGAAACCTTCAGAAGGAACAACAGCTGTGATTTTTACATTTCTTTTAAAATCTGGATATAAACCAAACCAAACCAAACCCCTTCGTTTTGTTTCCAGGATGAGAATGAGAATGATTAGCTCAATATTTTGAGTCCTTACTCAACTACCCTCCTCAAGCATCATAGATTATTTCTGGTCCATCGTTCATTTTACCTAATTCTCTTCCTTGCAATCTAGAAAAAATAATCCAAATCATTGCTTCTCTCCACAACAAGGCATCAGGTAATGATTCCAGAACTTCTGAACTGCTGAAATGGAAGGACTCTTCCATAATATATGGAAATCAGAAGAAACTATTCTTAAGGAGTGGCCATCAGCTCTTATACATCCTCTCCGTAAAAAATAAAGGGCAATGAAGTAGATGTGAATAACTACAGAGGCTTCTCTCTTCATTCAGTTGCCTATAAAATCCAGTCAAAAGCACTTCAAAGTTGCACGGAACTACTACCTGATCCACGGATTGGTGAATACCAAGCTGGCTTCCGTAAGCCCCGCCCCTCCAGCGAACAGATCTTTTCACTAAAAAGTATCATTAAAATCAGATCTCTTCATACCAAACCTCTTGCATTGACTTTTGTTGATATAAAGTGGGCCTATAACTCAACTGATCGATCTGAGTCTTCTCAATATTCTCAAGTGGATGGGTGCGGACATCAAGACTCCTCCTATTATAAAACAAATTCTGACAAACACATTTTTTACAGGTGAAATTCATGGGGGAATTTCTCGATCCTTTGAGATTGACACTCGCGCATGAAGGTTTCAACTGTATTCTTGAAAAAGTCACAGTGAGTGGAGACACAGGCTACCTAGTAATTGTATTAAGTTGGGTGCTGGATCCAAAGCAGTAAATGTCTACTGCCTTGCTTCTGCAGATGATTTAGTCCTAATGGCAGATGACCCCAACATTGCATGCATCCAGGTAAAAACATTAGAAGTAGCAGCTGTAGCTGTAGGTCTCCAGATTTCTTGATGCCAAAAATTGAAAAATCAAAAGTTGCATTTACGAGGGTGTACAAAAAACATCACATAATTATTTTTGTAAAAGCTATATATTTTCAAATTTTTTACAGAACAACCATATCCCCTTAAAAATACTCTCTATTACAACTAATAGATTTGTCCAACTGGTACTTCCACTGTTCGAAACATTTTTTGCATTCATCTTTTGAAATTACTCACAGCACCTCCCTCGTCTTTTTCTTGACCGCTTCAATGTTGTCAAATCATTGTCCTTTCATGCCCCTCTTCATGCGTGGAAATAAGAAAAAGTCACACGGAGCCAGGTCAGGAGAGGGGCAGTGGACCATGCCATTTTTAGCCAAAACATCTAACAGAGATGGCTGTGTGTGCAGGTGCACTGTCGTGATGGACGAACTAGTCTCCCGAATCCGGTCCTTTTTGATGAACACTGTTGCGCAATGTTATTCCGGTTATTTTTTGACACCCCTCGTATTTTAAGAATCTTGGAGAGATCATCTCCTTTAATGTATCAGAGAAAGAAGCCCTGAAACTTTTGGCTAAATGTATGAAAACAGATTTTCACCTCTACAAACCTACTTATTAGTCTAAATCTATCTTATGACAGGCCAAATACAACCACTGCAACATAGTAGTATGTCCTGAAGCGTTATATGCTGCTGAATGCTTGGTCCTTACTTAACCATGGAGAGATAGAGAGGATCCATTTGATAGAAAGGAAATTCCTCCGAAAGATCCTTGGTTCACGCCAGAATTCTGAGGGTGATTATCGCATGAAGTCAAATGCAGAGCTGTACTCTAAATTTGAAAAGCTCTCACCTGTTATGAGGAAGCACTGTTTTATGTTTTACAGTCATCTGTCTCAAATGCCTAACACTAGAATATCTCAAAGAATTCCTGATCTTCTCATAACTTGGGAATGTACCACTCCATGGGCAACTGCAGTGAACAAGTATCTGGCCAGTGTTTTCAACACACTCATTCAGGAAGGAAGTAAGTACAGGGCCTGTGTACACGGGATAAGGTATCTTCCAGAAAGATTGAGAAGACAAGCTGGCACTAAGTGGTCCAAAGAGCTAAGAACTGCACTATTCATCAAGATGAAAAAGTACTGGAAATCCAGAAACAAGCCAATAATCTTAACCCTACAACTGCCAATGCTATACGTATTCTGTAGTTCCAGGTATTAATGCTGAAACTGTAGTGGTTTAGAAAATATTTTATAAAAATGGTAAATATTATCAGAAACAAACAATATATGCACCATTTTGATCCGGAAAGAGTTTTCACGATAAGAAGGCATATAAAAAATGAAACTGTTAGAAATAAAAATTCTTATGGAAAGCAATTATTTGTTTGGAATTTTTGTTATCTTGAAAACACAAAGTGAAATTGCACAAAAATCGTCATCATAACAAAAAAAGAAATATACAAAATGTTTCTCATACAATGCTGAAATAACCCTGAAAGTTTCAAGAAAATCTGCACTTAATTAGCACTTCTAGAACACTTCAAGTCACAACAGGGGAAAAACAAAACATTCACTTCTTCTCTTGCAGCTTATTTTGATTAGACTTTCTCTTCCTGGGCTTTTTTCCTTTTAATAAAGTTATATGCTTTATGTTGACTACGACTACTTCAACGGTTTTTGGAATTTCTTCCTTTTGTGTCCCCTTACTCTGAAGAAGTGCTCTAATTGATCTCAGCATGTTTCATGGACTCCCACATTACATCCTGGATACCAATGTCTGGATCGCCCTCACTTCTCTGCTGTCGTCGCACATATAGCGCACTTCCCCAGTTGTCTGCAATGGTGTATTGTCATCTAACAAATGATTCCAACTTTCTCCAGCCTCATCTGGATTTTCAATGTCCTCAGAATCATTTTAATCAATTTCACAAAAGTCACTACCCTCATCAAGAGCTTGTAAACTACCCGAATGAGTTAGCAATGTTTTTGATTTCAACACTGCCATGTTTGTTTATACAGTCACATGACATCTACTTTTTGTTTTGCAAGTTGCTTTACGTTGCACCGACACAGATATCTCTTATGGCGACGATGGGGCAGGGAAGGGCTAGGAGTGGGAAGGAAGCAGCCATGGCCTTAATTAAGGTACAGCCCCAGCATTTACCTGGTATGAAAATGGGAAACCACAGAAAACCATTTTCAGGGCTGCCGACAGTGGGGTTCGAACCCACGATCTCCCGAATACTGGATACTCGCCGCACTTAAGCGACTGTAGCTATCAAGCTCGGTCATGACAACTACTAGACACAAGATTTATATAGAGATGAAACTCCAACAAATACTACCAAATGTGACAATAGTGGTGATAAGTGTGAACTAGAGACATTGAAGCTAATGTAGTACGAATGTTTCACCAAGAGATGCCGTATGAGTCAAGAAAACAAACCTTTACTGAGGATCTCAAAAAGCGAAACTGGCACCACATGAAGGTGCAGTGAGCCACTTTTAACCATCCTTGGCACTTCTTGGGTTAAGGAGATTCACGGTTGCCAGAAACAAGTTCATTAGCATGCCAGTAAATTGATTAACAGAAGTATTGCTGCTGACGCACTGTTAAATGCCAACCAACATCCCATAGATTCTATTTCTTTAATCTTACACATGCAAAGAATGTATCTAATCTACAGCCGAAAACTTTGCTCTCACAGTTATCACAGTTACAATACACTGCCAAACAATTCCCAACACACTAAACACATCTCAATTTATTCAAGGAAAAATAGGTGTGTTACAGTAAATGATAATGTTCACTGCTAAATACATGAAAAATTTTGAAAGTACAGGATATTCTGACAGAACTCACAAAATAAACATGTCGTGTAACTTCCTTGGGCATTAGTACAAGACGGTATGATATTGTAAGTAGATCATAGAAGTGACAAACATCGTTCTGCAATATAACATTCCTTCCACTGATGAAATTCTGCAAGATTCCTCAGACTATTGACAGAAGGCAGCATGCATCAACTCATTATATACCCCATGTACATTGCAATACACTATACGATATACACAGCCGGTCCTGCGGTCCATGGGTAGCATGCCTGCTCACCCAAAGGCCCCGGGTTAGATTCCCGGCCAGGTCAGGGATTTTATCTGGATCTGAGGGATGGTTCGAGGTCCACTCAGCCTACGTGATTACAATTGAGGAGCTATCTGACAGTGAGATGGCACCCTGGTCTAGAATATCAAGAATAACGGCCAAGAGGATTCATTGCACTGACCATGCATCACCTCATAATCTTCGAGTTGAGCAGCAGCCACTTGGTAGGCCAAGGCCCGTCAGGGCTGTAGTGCCATGGGATTTGTTTGTTTGTTTTTGTACATAATATTCATTGCAACTATGTTGGCCACGAAAGATGAACATTTTCAAGAACATGCTGAGTAGCATAAACAACATGAGTGTTGCCATAACCCAGCTGGAAAAGAACATTGCCCTGCTGCTGCAAGAAGTACAGCTGAACAGATTTAACAATATTCTGGATGTACCTGGTGATGATTATTAATGTTCCCTCCACAAACACCTCAGTGAGCTAGAGTCATGCCATACCATGATCCCAGAAGCTGAAGCAAGTGCTATGGATCCCAATACATCACAGAGACAATCATCAGCTAAATGAAAACAGAACCTGCTCTCTTAAAGAAATAAGAGAAAGCACTCTAATACCCCCAGGTAACTCCCGTGCAACTCTACCAGAGATTAGTAGGACTGTTGTATCTTTAGCAAAAGTCTGCCCACAGTCATGCATGCCCCTAATTCCACTGCACATAATAAACAATGTTCTGATGCCATTTCAACACAGACCTCTGCTGCGGCAACCATGTGGTCCATGAATGCTGCCCTTGTATTTCATCAATAATCATATGCCCTGCAGAGACCTGTCCTTGAGAATTTAATTGTTTAATCAACAACTGTTGACAGCATCAAAGCAAACTGAAGTATTTCATCAATATGATAGGATCATGCAGTGTCTGAGGGGCCCACAATACAAACTCACTAGTAACAGGTCTACCTACATAGAAGAAGCATATTTTGAACTCTAAGCCACTTCCATTACATGGATACAATGGACTGTTGTACCATACTAAAGCTTTAATAAAAACTGTGTCTTCTCTGACAGAGGGTCTACGAATGGTATTACATCACACGATGAGTGATGGTCTTGAAGAGTGAATACAAATATTCACTACTACTGTTCAGAATACAAGGGCTGAAGTAGATCAAAACTGGTGGCAATTCAGTGTGTTGCAATTTTTCTTTTCTGACAATCGACTATACACAATGCATGATGAACTAGAAGGGCGAAAGGTACGAAGCTACAAATTCTTACCTGTTCTTCTGCAGGTCAACAGATGCCTGATGTACACAGAGGATTAAGCAGAGTATTAGAAATTTAATTCACAATATTAAAAAAAATTCCCAATCAGGAACTGTCAGTAGTCAGGAACTGTATTTCAGGTTTGCAAGCTTATGAAATATCTCTGGATGTAATGATCTGGTGAAAAGTGCATTTGGAAGGGGTCTGCCTATACCTATAAAATCACACAATCTGCTACTCACCGGGACAATTCCATGGAGCTCTTCTTTAATCTGCCCACTCCCAAATTCTTGTTTCAGTGTTGCTTTGGTAGAGGCATAAAGCATTTTTTGTCTAATTGGTGAATTGTCAGGTGACCAGCTAATGAACAACCATTCATAGCCCGATGTATTCTTTGAATCAAGTCTAAAAAAAAAAAAGAAAAGAAAAGAAAAAAGTATTAATTTCATTGTAAACTTACTGCAAAAAAGAGATCCGAGTATGACAACTGAATGCAGCAAGTAAACAATAGAACACTTGTCACGGGAGGGAAGATTGACAAGATTTAAGATCAGCCAAATATATTCTACAATTTCTTGTTGTTTCAAATGGACTGAATATTTATGAAAAAGGTTTAAAAATTCCACGCATACTCTCTCTCTCTGTTCTTACTGAGGACTTCTAAATAAACTAAGCATCACCACTACTAGCCTTTAATAGCAGATAGCAATACCTTTTCTGGATCCATGCTCCCTTCATTAAAACCTGATATGTCCCAGTGTTGATGGCAACGCTGGTTGCATGTCTTTGTTTTATTTGTTGGCTATTCAACAATTCACTTTTCATGAAATCATTGTCTGAATTGTACAATATAGGGACCTGTATTGTTAAATCCAAATGTTTTTCAGTTACTCAAGTGGCTCGTGTGCAGTAACACTGCAAAGTGAGAATGAGAAAAAGAAATGTCAAATCAAGAGGACTGGGTAGTCTATATTTACATTCCTGCAAGGAATTCTTTCTTTCTGGTTACTGATATTTTATTTAGAAATTTATAGCATTACGTTAGTAAAAATGGAAAATATGCTAGCTCATATGAAGTGAAGATATGTAAGGATTTGCTGTTGCCATATGGCAATGCTGGGCCATAATGGGCATTTCAATTTTTTATCCGTTTCTAGCATAGCCATAGCAGTTATACTACTATTTGTGCGCAATACCTGACTATTGCACTGCTTGAAAAGTATAGCACTTTTAATACCGTTTTCTATATTTTCAGACCAATAACTCTAAAAGAACCTCTTGACTACTTGGAAGAAAACTGTCCAATGATGAAGAACCACAAGTGTTACACATGGGAAGAATGTATCTAATCTACAGCCTCCTGACATTGAAAGTGGTGCTTTGAGTGGTGAAGATGATGCTGAGGATGAAGAAGGTAGTCTAACAGATAATGTGTGCCCCGGTCAACTGAAAGCAAACTCAATTAATCCTCAAAAGGGGTCATAGAATCAATTCCTTTGAAGGAATGAAAGTCACAGCAAGATCCAACAAACGAGAATGGTATAGGCCTAGATGAAGAAACTGTAACGAACATATTAGAAAATTCATACCTTCATGTACAAGCACATGCTTCAGAATTTGCAGGCATTGAAGCTTCCACATCATTTTCAAGCAGTTTTCTGCAGAAAGTCCAGCCTATTACTGTACATCTACCGTTTCACTCCCACCTTCGAATAAGGATAACAGTTCTGTGTGGCTGAAAGGTGATTCCTTTGCTATGATATCAATATTTCCATCTGCTAATTTTGAAGACAGTATGGCTTATTTATTTATCTTATAGTACACGTTAAGCCGTGCACAAATTGAGTAACATTATGAAAACAACAAATAATTTACAAAACAGAATAATTATAAAAAGTCAATGTAAAATAAAGTAGAAATCGAGAGATACATGTACAATACAGAGAAATATTGGGTCAATGCGTAAGTTCGTGTGGTTCTTATATTTTATTTTACTGTCATACATTGTAACTCACGATCACTCAGAGATGTATTCATCTCCACTCTTTATGACCTTCTGCCAATGTTCAGGTAGCAGTTGAATGCCTTGCCTGTAGAACTTTTCTTTTACGTCTCACCGACTCAGATAGGTCTTATGGCGATGATAGCGTTTTGGTTTTGACTGGAAGAAATCTGTTAGCCATTGGTCAAGAGAAGCTTCGTCAGGAAACACTTGCCCCTGAATGTGGTTAGAAAGAGAGCGGAAAAGATGGAAATTTGAGGGGGCAAGGTCAGGGCAATACAGAGGATGAGGAAGAGGTTCCCAGCCAAGTTCAGCAATCACACCTTTGGTCAACTGCGCTGTATGCGGATGAGCGTTATCATGGAGCAATAAAACTGGTTGTTATCTTTGTCGTTTGTAGTCAATAGCAACGGCAAGCCGTCTTCGCTAGTCACTATACACAGCAGAGGTAATGGTTATGTTTTTCAGAAGAAATTCATAGTGAAGAATGCTATCTTTGTTCCACCAAACACACATGATTTTCTGTGGATGGGCACTATCCTTGGCATGGGGAGTTGCTTTTTCTTTGAAGGGCTGAGCCACTCTTTCATCTTCTTCATGTTAACATAGAGGCACCATTTCTCATCACCGGTGACAATGTTCGAAAGGAATGCTTCGTGCCTATCACAAGCCAACCGGTGCTGGGCAAGCAATGACAAACAGATGTTTACTCTATTTTTGTTACTGTCACTTAGCACATGTGGTACTCATATACCCAATTCCTGTACCTTACCCATCAAATGTAAATGGCATACAATAGTTGACTGATCACATCCAAAAATTTGCGCCATTTCCCGCGTTCTTTGATGAGGATTCTCATGAAGCAATTCATTCAAGTGATTTTCGTCAAAATCTGAAGGTCTTCCAGAACGTGGATCATCAGATAAGTCAAACCGTCCTGCTTGAAAGCGGGAAAACCATTTTTGTGCTGTTCTTTCAGCAATTGTTTCATTCCCGTACACTTCACGAGCAAGTACTTGGTCTTCGCAATTTTGTCCCGGTCTAAAGTCAGATTGTTCTGCGGGAAGGATCTTGAAGATGCCTGGACTGATTCGGTTGTAGATCAGTCTTTCCAGTAGCTTGTAGGTTGAGCTTAATAATGCTATGGGTCTATAGCTTTCGGGAGCATTGAGCAGTTTTCCAGGTTTCAAGAAAGCAATGATCCTTGAACTCTTGTATTCCGGTGGCAAGTGTCGTGTGCGTTGGCTTGAAACCACATGAAAAATTTGAGAAATTATTTGATAACCTTCTCCTGCAACACATCTGCCGTAAGTCAAGAAATTATGCCATATTCCTTGGAAAACTGAATCCAAATATCACTAATGAAGAACTCTAAGTGTTTTTTGGCATTTTACTTGTGACAGGTTACAATGACCACTCCCTTGTCAGAACTCTTTGGAGTACTAAAGAAGATTTGAAGAATGAAATGGTTTTGAAATCAATGCACAGAAATCGTTTTCAACAGATACTGCAGTTTCTTCATTTTGAAGACAGCCATAAATCAGGAAATGATAATGACAAAATGTGGAAACTTCAACCTATCACAGGCCATTTGAAGTCCATTATGTTCAAACATTTTCACCCTGAACAGCACCTTCCCTACAATGGGAGCATGATAGCATACTTCGGACGTCTCATCACGGGTGCAAACAATTTATGCAAGGTAAACCATTACACTTCGGGTACAAAGTTTGGTCGTTATGTACTCCAGCAGGTTATCTGATAAATTCTGAAATTTATCAAGATAGAAATCCCAGAGCAAATCAAGTTTATGAGGAGAGATTTGGGAAGTGTACAGGTCTGCTGTTGAGTATGATTGATGATTTTCACTCAGATGTACAGCAGCTACCATTCTCATTTTATTTTGACAACTTTGTTATCAGCCTTCTGTTCCTAGCCTATATGAAATCTTGAGGTTATTCGGGCATAGGTACTATTCGCGAAAACAGAATTCCCATAAACTGTCCACTTGAGGATCAACAGACCCTAAAGAAGAAGTCTTGAGGATATTGCACTTCAGTGAAAATGGAAGAAATTGACATACATGTGACTAAATGGGTCGATAATCACATGCGGAATGTATCCCACTTCTAAAGTGCAACATTATTCCAAGCAACGAAGAAAGTAGCCTTTTGTTAACAGGCCAAGTGTAATTGGCAAATTGATAGCATGGACCAGAATGTGTCTCTCTACTGCATTGGAAAACAAGGCAAGAAGTGGTGGAGTAGTATCTTCACTTGGTTGATCGACGTATGTGTGCACAGCACGTGGCAGCTGCATAGAGTAGCTAAATCCAAGTATGCCACACCTAGAATTTAGGCATCAAATTGCAAATAGCATTTTACTATTGCAACCACTTTGGTAAAAGCCCTAGAGGCCCATGATCAAATCGCAAATGAAAATCTGACGGGAACACCTCAAGAATACCTACGCCATGATGGATTAAACCATTGGCCGATTCCCACTGACAACAAGGAGATGCACCGCTGATAACTGCTCCACAATCGGTAGCACTTCTTTCAAGAAATGTGATGTAGGGCTTTGTATCAAATGCTTCAAGAACTACCACATCAAGAAATGAAAGGAGTAGTAGAAACTAGAGTACAGCCACAGACAGAGTAAATTATCCCTTTAGAAAAAGAACAGAATTGTGGCCTCAATAGCATGTTACCATTACATCGATAGAATAAGTTAAACTGTGACTTATTCATTATTGGAAGACCCAAAAGCGTAATAATGCCTTAAGGGCGTGTTCAACCATCTGCTGATAAACTAGATGGCAGCTACATGGGAGGTTAACTACCTGGGGGAGTGTAATTCAGCTAGTACTTCGGCTTGCGTGCTACCACCTCTGTGTAAGTGTTAGGTAGCTAACCGGAGCTAAACACCGATATACAGGATTTGCCAGACTGATTTTCAGCGACTTCTCGCTTTTGACTGAGGTGCTTTCTGTCGTAAGATGTATAAAGGTAATTTTGATTGTCTTATTTTCCTGTTCTTGTAACTGCTGATTATCACCAACAAGCCCAATAAGGGGAGTCTGTAAGAGTTATGGACAACGAATTATTCCAAGCTTTCATGAGGTTAATCTATGAGGTGCAAAATCAATACCTAATTGGGCTTCAAATCTTGAGATTTTAATGTTTACATTTTCTTATGCCAGTTACAAGCTGTCATGTAAGGCAGCATTTCGGCAAGTATTCTCGTAGCAGAGTGGTCAAGGCGGTCGCTCTGAAATGGAAGGTACCCAGGTTCTCTTTGTCTTTTTATTTTAATTGAAATTTATTTTCGTTCCCTGCCATTGTTCTTAACTCTCTCACATGCTTTCATAGATGCGCACGCACGCACGCACGCACGCACGCACGCACGCACCCTTCCTTATGGAGTTCTTGCCTCTGAGCATTCTACCTGCAGGATTCTGTGAATTGATAAATTATCTCCATGACCCTCTATTTGCAACTAGCTCTGTGACCTCTTTCAGTTCCACATGCTTCCATTTATTGATAATGTATTTCATTCTAATGTTTAACTTTGTGAAGATAAAGTTGGAAGATAAAGATCAAAATTGGGGTAAATATACATTTAAAGGAAGAGGAATTCAGGAATGGAATAGTCTGTCAAGAGAAATGTTCGATAGGCGACACTCCTGAGATAAACAGATATCTTTAACTAATGCATGGATTTTCACGAAACTTTGTGGGAAAGTTACCTGCAATAAAAGTACAGATATCACGAAAATTTCTTTAACACACAATTAATATTTTCTCCAAAATATTTTTTAAATTTTTTTAAAATTTTTAATTCCATTTTTTCATGAAATTTAATAAACATGTTAATGGAAATTTGTAATTAGGTAGATAATACTTCTTTAAAAAGCACTACGCATCGATTTTTCTGTACACGATTTATATAAAGTTTGTGTAATTTTTATGTTCTAAAATTGTGGAGTTAAAAACCTCTACTACTTGAAAAAATTCTGCAATCAAAAATTCCATACGCAGGTTTCCTAATATAGCTGTGATACATATAACATACAAGTTTTGTTACGTTTGGCAGAACACTGAAAATGAAATGGCTTATGGCTTTTAGTGCCGGGATTGTCTGAGGACATGTCTGGCTCGCCAAGTGCAGGTCTTTTAATTTGACTCCCATAGGTGACCTGCGCTTCGTGATGAAGATGAAATGATGACGAAAAGACACATATACCCAGCCCACATGCCAGCAAAATTAACCAATGATGGTTACAATTTCCAACCCTACCGGGAATCGAACCCAGGACCCCTGTGGCCAAAGGCCAGTACGCTAACCATTTAGCCATGGAGCCGAATAATACTGAAAATGAAAACCTACAACCTGTTTTCCAGTCATTGACCGAGTCAGGGATGTAATGTATGAATCATATATAGGCTATTAGTACGATGGGGTCGCCACTCCCAAAGTGATTTATTAATGACATAGATGCTAAGAAATGAGATTGGAGAGTGTTGCAGGAATGAAAGATGACAAGGAAAACCGGAGTCCCCTGAGAAAAACCTGTCCCGCCTCTGCTTTGTCCAGCACAAATCTCACACGGAGTGACCGGGATTTGAACCACGGTATCCAGCGGTAAGAGGCTGACGTGCTTTGGCAGAATATTATGGGAGAAAAATGGAATTTAAATGTAAAATTACAATTGGCAAGAAAATTAAAGCAAAGTTCAAGTGACGTTTTCTTCCTGATTCATTACCTAAAAGTCACCAGAACTGTATGTTTTCCTTCCTTTTCTCTCTTAGCAGCTTCTGTACGAATACTGGCAACTCTGGAAGCCTGTCTCTTCTTCTTCTCCTTCTCCAAAGAACAGAAAATGATTCACCTGTATTTTGTTTTTCACAATGCTACCTTTTCTGAGTCGAAATTATGGGGATTGTAGTTTCTGTCATGTCATGATTGTTTGGTATAGGTGCAGGACTTGAAGTTGATGCGACACTATCATAATGAGAACAATCTGATTCCGGTAACATTTCATGACCTCTTGTCCCTGATTTCTTCAATGGAGACTCCTGTCCGGTAATAGCTGATCCCCATCTCTTTCCTATCAAAAGTTCAGCAATACGCCGCTTAGCTAAGGCTGATTTATGTTTACGCATATTGTTTATTCCCATGGATACAAGCTATCAATTATTACAGCACGCTGTCTTTCAATAATAACAGTATCTTGATACGCATCTAGAAGAGGTTACTTGCACGCGTACTTCACAAAAGTAAACAGACTGGCTACCACCATAGAACTCGCGAAGAAGATTAAACATACAAGAATAATGAAATTTATAGCTGTCGGCACTATTGTAGTACCATCAGGAATACCAATACAAGCATAGTGTTGCCCAATGACAGTTGAGTACTGAAATATTAGTCCGTAACAGGCTTTATAAATTCATGCAGAAATATCGTAGATCTTACAGCCGGATTCTGTATAAATATATCGGGGGAGGGAAGGAAGCTGTTAGCCCATCCTATGAATGCGTAATTGCAATGAACTGGCATATTTGATTGAATGGAAAATGACAATGACATCATTACCTAACAAAGCAGTTCAGCAGATGCCACACCAATTCCTGTTGTGTGCAGATTGGCAAACAAAGCATTATTAAAGTGAAAAATTGTTTGAATTCAACAGAATAACTTTGTAACAATAAAGAAGAAACTCAATTCTTTCAATTTCAGCCATTAAAAAAATTTGCCAAAATGAGTGTCGCCTTAACACTCTTACATGCTTCCATAGGCGTGTACACACACAACCTTTATAGAGCATTCTTGCTTGCCTTTGAACATTCTATCAGCAGGATTCTGTGAATTGATAAATTATCTCCATGTTCCTCTATTTTCAACTAGCTCTGTGACCTCTTTCAGTTCACATGCTTCCATTTACTACCATATTCTAATGTTCAACTTTGTGAAGATTAAGTTGGAAGATAAAGATTAAATTGGCGTAAATATCCGTTTATAGGAAGAGGAATTCGGGAATGGAATAGTTTGGCAAGGGAAATGTTCGATAGATTTCCAAGTTCTTTAAAAATCATTTACGAGAAGACTAGGTAAACAACTGATAGGGAATCTACCACCTGAGTGACAGTTCTATATGCAGATCAATGATGACTGGAATTAATCATAACATCACTTTCTATAAGTAGCACACACACAAAGCATTTTCCTAGTAGACATAAAGCATGCAGATGAATAAAACAGCTAAGTATGAAAATATTCGGCATTATGAGGACTTGAACCTAGGTACCTCATATTGCAAAGTGAGCGCCTTAGCCATTACCCTACGAGAACATTTGGATTAACTCTGATTCATATACTAACTTATACCTGGTGTCTAGGAAAAAAAAAAAAAAAAAAAAAAAAAAGAAGCTGAGACAGGCTGGTTGGACTGTTACAACTCAAAGGAAGCATTAATGTTCAGAATCCTGCAATACAATACCAATCATTGTTATGGTCTTATGCTTTTACCAACATACTAAGCTAATTTAAGCTATATGTCACCCAAAATACAGCTAATTATGTTCAGCTTTCAAGACTTGCCCGGAAGGTAAAATCTTGTCGGACCCTCGAAGTAGCCTATAAATTACGCGTCGGGTAACTACGATTTATGCTGCCAATAGCGCTACGTGGGAGTGGTTGAACGGAAATATCCTTTTATAACACCAATATAAATGGCCCATTATTGGACATTATAAATTTTCCAGCTAACTCATTCCTGGTTGCCAGTTTTTCGCCCCAGTGTGCTAAGTTGGGCTCATCAGTTGGTAAATAGCACACCAACCAACTATTGGGGCGAAACGCTGACAACCAGGAATGAGTTAGCTGGAAAATTTATAATGTCCAATAACGGACTATTTATATTTGTATTATAAATTTACTCATTCGGGAGAAATATTTCAGGTTCCCTATGGGAATCAACATCTATATCAATATCCTTTCACGCAGAGGGCAAGTTACATGCTTCAAATTTGGCAAGTTACATGCTTCAAGTTACTACAAAAATAAACACAACATTGGACAAAACATGTGTCTTCCTGTCTTTCTTTTGTTACTCAATACTTTCCAGTATAACCTAGTGTTGCCATATGGCAATACCCTCCTGCGAGAGGATCTTATATCTGAAAATAATTTTATTTTCATATCCTCTTAAGACCTGTGAGACCAATTATGACAGAGTTACTCATTAATTAAAAAAGAATAATTCTGGGACATACTGGGTTAAATAACATCCCCTGTCTGATCTATAGCTCAGTCCATTAGTCTCTTAGGTATTACCCCAGGTTCTTATGTTCAGGTTACCAACAATAGCTAACTTGCGGTCATTGGCGGTTCGAGCGTGATGTCAGAGAGAGAGAGATCCCTGCAAGTCACCAGCTTCTGGTTGCAGGAGAGCTCCCCAGTGGAGTTCAGGGATTGCGATATGTTTTAACGAAACAATTATTAACTTGCGTGTCTCCTAAACCTGCTCAAACTGACCTTGGAAATAGTGGATAACAAAGACAAATGTACAACACAATGTAAATAATACACTAGAGCTAATCATGTCACGAGACCATGGTTATTGCTAACAGGACACCCTGCGCTACTGAAATCCAATAAAGCATTCTGAACAAAACAAAATCAAGTCTAAAATATTACCAATGAACAAGTAAGCAACTGGAAGAACGAATAAACAAACAGTGCTATTATGATAATGCAAATCTTACCTTACCTGGTAAGTTTCATCTTCTTCTTTAACATCAACTTTATTCTCCATAAGGTACACACGTTTGCTTCTACTCTTTGCTCAGGTTTGTTTAAAAATTTTATACAAGCATTCGTCCTCATTTTCACAAATGCGGTACCAGACTGCTAAGTAAATTAGGATCACTTGCACATATTAAAGAGACTAGGTTCTTTATTACTCCACACCCTCTTTGGACTGTATGTCCATGATAAGCACAGAAACATTTCTCCATATCTTGTACAGTTTGTGACAACTGAGATGTCTATTCTGCAAAACCACCGTATGACAGTCTTCGAATTCCGGACCCCAAACAATATGTACTGTAACCTGTTCCTCCTATGTCTGTTTGGGGACCTAAGAGTGGATGAGTACTCTTGTGTTTTTTAGCCATCCAACCTGTAAGGTAATTCAAAACTCTGACCTCTATTTCAGGGTCTGTTTCACCAGCATTGGAACAGTATCATGTGTGTCCTCTTCAAAATAGGTTTCAACATAAGAATCTTGTAACTCACAACACATTACTCTATACTTCCATATCATTTGTGATGAGAGATTTGTCACTGGTTTCTGTTTGAGTGTCCTTGTGTTACTCTACTGGCATTACTTCCAAGAATAATAATCCAAAGACAATAAAGAGCATTCGGGAACAGAACTAAAAGAAAAAAGAAAAAAAAAATTCCCGAGTGAATCTTGGTTCAGTCGGTGAGTTAAAATGTACCTCATTCCTAGATTCTGAACTTCTGAGATGAGACATTTCAATGAGGATGTACGGTAGCAGAGGTGCCAACCTTTGAAGAGGGTTTTCAGTAATCCCCCCTTCACCCCGGAAATTTTCAAGTCAAATCCAAAGTATCACCTACCTTCTCGATAATGACATCTCCTTTGCCCTTCCCGACAGCAAACTATTCTGAAGTATTTCATATTACACAACAAAATTTACACAATACCAGTTAGTTCTGCCATAAAATATTCTTTGTAGCTTGTTTCGCACCGAGCAGCTGCTTTTCAGTGTGGGTTTCCTTGAAGCCTCCTTCGCCCTGTGATGGAATTTTCGTCTTCTGAACCATAAGAGTTTCCAGTGTAGATGTGCTCAATGTAGATCTGAATTCCCTTCTATTTTTCCTATCAACACTGAAAACCCTTTCTATGGGACAGTTACTGTCAGATACACTTAATACTGTAAATAAAATGTTACCTAAGGTTTTACAAAGGAGAAGAGCTCTTTCAATCACAATGAATTTTCAACGCTCACGGGTAGCAAACGGAAGTGACGATCGAAGTATCGTTGCCAACTCACAAGCGCTGAAACGAGGAGGGTTCAGCAGTAACGCTCCAAAGGATTCATTTTTCTCCCTTTCCCTTTTCTCCCCCTAAGAAATTTGTTTTTGTGATATTGTCGCTTTTTCGTAATAATATTCCCTTTGACCAGAATGCTGTAATCGTGAGGTGAAATCCGTAATAGTTGGCACCTCTGCGGTAGTCACAAGGATAGCTTTCTGGAACATTTTCCCGTTTTAATATGGTCACACATTTTACTTAAAATTTCAGGTTGTTGTTGTAACTGAAGACCATACACATTCTTGCTAAGGACTTCAGAAATACCCATAATTCGTGACATCGAACCAATATTATTAACAGTTTCAATGAATTCACTTGTGCTTTTAGCAACAGTTGCATCATCTCCTAATTTGAAAAGAGGTAATGCTGTAGCTACACTGTGTGACATTAAGTCTGCAGCTTTTCTTATGCTCATCCTTTCAGTGCCCCTACAGTTTAGATTACTGAAATTATTTTGTGGCATGCTTTAATTCCATGACTGTCATTCTTAATCAGAGCTTCCACAGGTTCTTTGAGACAATATTACAATTAAAATAATTCAAAGCCAGTGTCGAGAAAGTATTCCTAATTAGTTTCCACAGGTGAGGGTATCTGCAAAGAACTGTACTTTTTCTGACATTCGTAGGTTCAAAAATAATGGTTCAAAAATAATATTTTTGTTTCATAGATTCCATATGCTTTCCACAAGGCTTGATTCACTGTGCCCACGTCACAGATACATGCTATTACTCTGTACCCTATTTCTGAAAGTGAAAACAAACTGCCTAGAATGTTTTTTTATTTTTTATTTTTATAAAAATCAGCATAAATTACTTGCTTCCAGTTCATGAACAGTCTTCTCACCATCACGGCTTGCAATTTTGTTAACTGGGACCCATGATTTTATCCGTCAGGAGTCATATTCGAAATACTTTTGATGCACATTTCATCAAACTGGAGGACTGCAATACCCTCGTGATCTTTATACCAGATGTAAGCTTTCATCATATGCAGAATATGCTCCAGGATTCCACTTCTGTTTCGCATGTCAATTTTTGAAGCCCATTTTTCTAGCGCTGAAAGTCCAGGAAGAAGTTAAAACAGATTTTGTCTCATAAATGTAATGATTAAGTTAGCAAACGAGAAGGTCTGCCCAATTCATTCTCATCTGATAATTTAATATTAGATTGTGGGCAGTTTCATCATGATTGGTGCAGACAGAAGGAAGAATAATTTCACTGAAGCCAGAAAGACACACAAAAGTAAGTTCAATAAGGTGAAACATCATGACAAATTTTAAACACGAAGCTGATACATGCCCTGATTGAGCATGATGGAAAGTGAGATGGCCATGTAATAAAACAGCAGACTTGAGGAAAAAGAGGGTCTTTAACCAGGGGAGAATGTGAGCCTGATTGCCTTCATCCAGTGGAGAATGTGCGTGTCTTATCAACCTGATCGTTCGAGATTTGGATCTTTATTCCGGGAGAGTTCGTCTTTCACCATGGGAATTTCAGAACATCTTAACCCGGAAGTTTACAAGCAAGTCTATCCTTGTGAGTGAGCAACTTAATGACTTTATTCGTGAGAGAATATCTTACTATGATAATAAACTTCATTTTGAGATTTGAGAACTTTGAATGTCTTTATTTATTTTTTTAAATATTTTTTTGCTAGTGGCTTTATGTCGCACAGACACAGATAGGTCTTATGGCAACGACGGGATAGGAAAGGGCTAGGTGTTGGAAGGAAGTGGCCGTGTCCTTAATTAAGGTACAGCCCCAGCATTTGCCTGGTGTGAAAATGGGAAATCATGGAAAACCATCTTCAAGGCTGTTGACAGTGGGATTCAAACCCACTGTCTCCCGGATACAAGCTCACAGCTGTGCACCACTAACCGCATGCCAAACTCGCCCGGTGAATGTCTTTATTGACAGAGAAGATACGATGACTAATGAATGCATATTTTGAACTTTATTCATAAAGTCTTGTTGGGAAGAGTGAGACTGAAATTTTATGCAATTTTATGGAGAATTTGAACTTCATAAACATACAGATTCTATGGCATGCATACGCTGAAATCGTGCATTTAAATTAATATTCAAGTCAAACTTGTGGTATTTAAATGGAAGGACTGGTTTCAGCAGACAACAAAAGAAGTGGGTCGCTAGGATAGTGGTGATAAGAGTGGAGTAACCATCTGAACTAATTTTGGCAATGTGTATAAGGCTGCAGTGCCAAAGGACAAAATAATCGCATGCACAGTCACAAAAATGTGCAGTTTAAAATCCATGTCACCCATAATAATAAACTGTTTTGGTGTATGTGTAAGCAAATACAATAGAGACAATACATGACACTCAGCGAGATATCGAGGGACAGCTATTAGAGCTCTCTCTAGCGGGTAGACCTGGGAACTACCGATTCTGTCATGAGTAGAGCTGGGATTTCTATGTAATTAAATATTTTGTTCCTTGCTATTTAGGTGCTGGGAAAAGTCGTATGTTCACAAAACACTATATTAGGATTATTATTACTGAATTTCATTTTATATATTTTAAATATTTGTGGGTATTCTACATATTCTTAGTGATATTACATAAAATCATATATTTTAGCATTTTCCAGTTTTCATATATAATAAATTGCTGAATTGAAGTTTCACACTTAATGTGGGGCTGTTGTCTATTCTCTCAACAGGGGGATTAAGATAATTATGATTTACAGGTATTTGAGAGGATGATAGGTGCAGGTAGAGACCCTTGCAAAATAGGTTATTCTAAAGGTTCCAATTAGCTGCAGGAAAACTGTTACTTTACATGTGCCAGTCTTAAATCTTTCATCTCTTTTAGAGTTAATTGCTTTACCACTAGCCACTTTCATGTTGGAGTTTCCAGGAATATTTTTCTAAGCGCATTTCTGTGACCTCTTTGTTATGTACTTAGGAATTTCCAAATCTGTTGTTAGAGCTGTCTTCCTTTGAAATGTCTCAATTAGGTTTTAGTTTCTTTTGAACAGCTGAAGAACATAGTTCATGAACATCAGTTTCCTCTAGAGTCAATATGGCACCAGTAGCGTCCTCGCTGGCTTGAAAGTTAAAATCATGGATTGCAGTTGACGAGTCCTTTGCAACTGATGGCAAAGTAGTGACTTGCCAAGCATGCAACAAACATATTGCATGTTCCATGAAATCCCAGGTTGAGCAACATGCACGAAGTGTTCTGTATAGAAAAAACCAACAGTTAGGTCTACAAAAGAAACAAATCCTTTTAACATAGATGCAGCCTTCACCTTCAAGTAACCCTTTTTATAAAGACTTATGCAGTGCAATGATTGCAGCCAATATTCCATGGTATAAACTTGAAGTAACTGAATTCACATCTTTTCTGGAAAAATACTGCAAGCAACATGTTCCTAACCAATCAACACTACGCAAGAATTATCTTCAAGTCTGCTAGGACGAGGTAATGCACAACATACGACAGCATATAGGAAATTCTTTCATATGGGTTGCTGTTGATGAAACAACAGATGCTAAGGGTAGATTTATTGCAAATCTTGTGGTGGGGAAGCTACAGCCTGACAGCACCTCAAAACCATGTTTGATCTACTGTGAAGAGCTAGACTATTCAAATCATTCAACTTTTGTGAGATTTGTGAATGATGGATTAAGAGCTCTGTGGCTGACTGAGATGAAAGAGGAAAAGGTATTAGTGATGTATTCTGATGCTGCAGCATATATGCTTAAGGCTGGAACTACTTTGAAGGTGTTTTATCCCACTATGCTCCATTTTACATGCTTGGCTCATGGACTGCAACATGTTGCTGAAGATATTAGAGCTAAGTTTCCACAAGTGAATAGATTAATTTCAGCAACAAAAAAGGTTTTTCTAAAAGCTCCACAATGAGTGCTATCTTACAAACAGCAATTGCCAGAGATACCACTGCCGCTGGAACCAGTGTTAACGAGGCGGGGGACATGGATAGAAGCAGTTAAATTCTATAGTGAGCATCTAGATGCTATAAAGACTGTGGTAGATTCTTTTGATCCTGAAAATGCTGTATCTATTAGTGAATCACAAACTGCCTTTAGTGACTCCAAAGTGGTCTCCTCATTCACCTACATCAGGGGCAACTTCTGCTGGCTTCCAGAAACCATCAAACATCTAGAAACATCAGGACTGCCACTGCAAGATTCTATTGCCATCATAGAGGATGCTATTGAAAAACTAAGTGCTGTGCATGGGGAAACTGGTGCAAGTGTATTGAGTAAATTGCAAAAAAATGTTGAAGAGAAATCCTGGTTATTCAACATTTCACAGTGTGTGCCGAATTCTAAATGGAGATGACGTTGATCCTCCCGAGGACATTTCTCCAGCGAAAATTCCTCTCCTAAAATTTGCCCCAGTTACATCATGTGATGTTGAAAGATCTTTCTCCGCATATAAGAACATCCTAAGTGACAAACGCCTTTCCATGACCCCAGAGAACATCGAAAAATACTTAATAGTTCACTGTACTACAAAATTTAAGGAATGAACGTGCTTTGAGTGGTGAAAATAATAAATTTCTAATGAATATGTGTGTGATATATTCATATACACTGACTGACAGAGCAAATGCAACACCAAGGAGGAGTGGTTCGAAAGGGATGAAAGTTGGGGAAAAAACAGAAACGGCACGGACGAATAATTGATGTTTATTTCAAACCGATATGCAGGTTACACAATGCGCACGGCATCAACTCAGTAGGATGTAGGACCACCGCGAGCGGCGATGCACGCAGAAACACGTCGAGGTACAGAGTCAATAAGAGTGCGGATGGTGTCCTGAGGGATGGTTCTCCATTCTCTGTCAACCATTTGCCACAGTTGGTCGTCCGTACGAGGCTGCGGCAGAGTTTGCAAACGGCGTCCAATGAGATCCCACACGTGTTCGATTGGTGAGAGATCCGGAGAGTACGCTGGCCACGGAAGCATCTGCACACCTCGTAGAGCCTGTTGGGAGATGCGAGCAGTGTGTGGGCGGGCATTATCCTGCTGAAACAGAGCATTGGGCAGCCCCTGAAGGTACGGGAGTGCCACCGGCCGCAGCACATGCTGCACGTAGCGGTGGGCATTTAACGTGCCTTGAATACGCACTAGAGGTGACGTGGAATCATACGCAATAGCGCCCCAAACCATGATGCCGCGTTGTCTAGCGGTAGGGCGCTCCACAGTTACTGCCGGATTTGACCTTTCTCCACGCCGACGCCACACTCGTCTGCGGTGACTATCACTGACAGAACAGAAGCGTGACTCATCGGAGAACACGACGTTCCGCCATTCCCTCATCCAAGTCGCTCTAGCCTGGCACCATGCCAGGCGTGCACGTCTATGCTGTGGAGTCAATGGTAGTCTTCTGAGCGGACGCCGGGAGTGCAGGCCTCCTTCAACCAATCGACGGGAAATTGTTCTGGTCGATATTGGAACAGCCAGGGTGTCTTGCACATGCTGAAGAATGGCGGTTGACGTGGCGTGGCGTGCGGGGCTGCCACCGCTTGGCGGCGGATGCGCCGATCCTCGCGTGCTGACGTCACTCGGGCTGCGCCTGGACCCCTCGCACGTGCCACATGTCCCTGCGCCAACCATCTTCGCCACAGGCGCTGCACCGTGGACACATCCCTATGGGTATCGGCTGCGATTTGACGAAGCGACCAACCTGCCCTTCTCAGCCCGATCACCATACCCCTCGTAAAGTCGTCTGTCTGCTGGAAATGCCTCCGTTGACGGCGGCCTGGCATTCTTAGCTATACACGTGTCTTGTGGCACACGACAACACGTTCTACAATGACCGTCGGCTGAGAAATCACGGTACGAAGTGGGCCATTCGCCAACCCCGTGTCCCATTTATCGTTCGCTATGTGCGCAGCACAGCGGCGCATTTCACATCATGAGCATACCTCAGTGACGTCAGTCTACCCTGCAATTGGCATAAAGTTCTGACCACTCCTTCTTGGTGTTGCATTTGCTCTGTCAGTCAGTGTAATATGACTCCAAAGAACATTGAAAAATACTTAATTGTTCACTGTGCTGCAAAATGTAATATATAGCATGTTTAGTGTGTTGTAACTAACAAAATGGTAAGTTTATATTAATTAGATGATATTACATATTTTGCCCATTCTACATATTTTGCTACATATTTTGGTGCTTTTTGTTACATATTTATGTACATATTATGCTACTTGTTACTACATAAAAATCCCAGCTCTAGTCATGAGCACGTGTATTTGTGAGTAAAGTTTTTGGTGTTATTTATGCGTTTTCAGTGAGTTGACGTAATTAAATAGTAGCGTGTGTCATTCCTTGATATCTCCTCTCAACATGAAGGGAAAGGTATGTGCTGCGTTTGGCTGCAGTAACTATGAAGTAGAGAAGAATGCGCGGTCTTTCTTTCGCTACCCTCGTGAAAAGAAAATGTAAGTAATATTGTGTTTGCATATATATTCTCCCAGTGACAAAGCGATTATTATAGTACTTGATAATTTTCTGACCTGCTCGACCCATATTTTAACTGGCTTAAAATATAATAGGCATACTTTATTGTATAGTGCAGCAGTTAACCTTCAATACCGAGGTGGTGTTGTAGGTGTGATCTGTGGGTTTTGAAATGTCACAGAAGTGATTTGGATAAGGTGTACAAGAAAGAACGGACGTTACGCTTATATAAGAATTATAAGATCTGTTTAGATCATTTCCAGGCCAGCAACTTTAAAAATCCTCGACTATACAGCCAAGGGTATGTTACATTTTTACTCTAATTGTACGTAAATATTCCTCAAAGCATCACTATCGACAACATTTTCATACTTTTCTTTTTTTATCCCTCTTCTCAGATTAAAGCCGGGATTTTATAGATTTTCTTTCTATTAGTAGGCTTCATGTTAAAAGGAAAATTGTCCAGCTTTTAAATGTTAATTCACTGCATCATGTGTGTAAGGAATGTGCCAATATTTTTATTGACAAGTGTCTTAACGTGATGATACAATGTTTTTTAAACGAGAAGAAAGACAAATCTAACCGTAAAGTTCAGGCAGGAATGCTAAAGCAAAAAAAGTAATGCATAAATTAAAGATCAACCCATTTCACAGCAGTCCATTTCACATCTTGTTTGTGTGTCTAATTTCAGTCTTTAAATAATAACCGTTTAAATAATTCTTCATTCATTTATCCAAAATTGCTTTAGCAACTTCGAAGTTAATATCTCAATAATACTTTCTTTCTAGACGTAATTTATTTATCCACTTTCGTATATGCATTTCCACTGATACTTGAATTTAGCGCGACTTTTCAGGTCAAGTCACTAGGAGCGCCACTGTCGAATTGTCTCCCATTTTAACAAGGCTAAATCCGTAAGTGTCGTGTATTGTCTCTACTGTATTTTGTGTAAGCTGACCTGAAAGAAGATAGATGTTGTGAACTGGTAACTGGACAACCAGAGATGGCATTTCTCAGCTACACAGGACCAATGGACCATGAGACTACTTCTACAGTGATGACTAACCACCAAGAGGATGGGGTAGTCTGGTTCTAGGTGGAAACTGTGCCGGAGGAATGAGTACTCCACTTCAACTTAATAACTAATGTATGCTTATTTATTTATTTGTAAAGTGGACAGGTTAATTTCATTAATATGTAAATTCAATTTGTTACCTGTAAATAATTTAAAGTAATCATGACAAATGCGTAAGGTCGTATTGGAGGGGAGTGCAAGAATGAAGTGAAGAGCACCAGGAAGATGATTGGTGTTGAACAATACATGGCAGTTATAGGAAGATGGCAGGGGAGAAAGAAGAAAAGAAAAGTGGAGGAAGCGTGATGGAACTGGGAATGAAGGTGGAGATGATGCTGACAGCAGCGGTCATTTTAGTAATGCTATGTATCGGGGGAGTGGAATTGAATCCCAGGCCGATCTCCAGTGGAAGCGTGGGCTGAGAAGACGAAGTAATTAGGAAGGTGGTAAAAGAGGTGGTAGAAGAAGTTTGCCAGGTTGAGCAAATTAAAAATATGATGCAGAAGCAATCGAAGGAGCGTGAGAATATGAAGAAATGGTTCCAGCAAAAAGCAGACGATACAACAACCAAGGTGAGAAATAACGGGGAAGAAATTGCATCACTAAGAGAGAAAGTCAGAAGTTTAGAAAAGGTGGTCAAATTGAAGACAGAGACTGTAGCCTACGGCCAGGAGAGGAAGAAGAAATGTTTGTTCTTATATGGGGTGCAGGAAGAAAGGGTAGAAACGAAGATATACTATATATACAGTTGTGAACGTAATACAAAATAAAAGATTAATTTTAGTGAGGTGGACATTGACGACGTGGAAAGAGTAGGTAGAGTGAAGGATAACAGACCAATAAAAGTCCAACTGATATCTACCCTAATGTCGGAGATAATATTCAGAAATTCGAGCAACCTACAAGGAAAAAAAAAATGAGTTAGGAGGGACTTGGGAAGAGAAGGAAGCGAGAATCTGAGAATAATGAAGAGGCATCAGGGGAGAGAGAGATCGCAGGGGTTGAGGGCGCATCTAAATGGGCAACAGCTGTTTGTTTCCAACGGAAAATGGAGGAGATTCTGGACCGTAACAGACCTGAAAGTTATGGAAAAGGAGCTCAAGAAAGAAGAGGACCTGGGTTCAAAGCAAGATGAAAGACAGGCTACTGATGAAGAGGAGCAACGTGTCGAGGTAAGAACTGAAACTAACGAAGAGGCAAGTGCGCAAGGTAGAATGAAGCGAAGCCAAAGGGATCAGGAGGTGGAGGTGGTGAGTGATGTCCAAGAAAAACCTATTGCAGAGTCCAGGAGAGATTGGTATAATAAAGAAGGAACTGGTTCGAGGGATGACAGGGAGGGGAAAGGCAATATGATGAAGGGGAGAAGTACGAGCTTAAAAGATTTGTGGGGAAGGAAAATAAGGGTACAGATGAAAAAGAAAGGAAAGCTCATCAGAAATTGTCAAATTATGAAGGGAGGGAGATAGAAGAAGAGAGGGTGATGGTGACGAGGAGTAAAAATAAAGAAGGTAATGGTGAGGGTAGAGAGGGAAAGTTATAACTAGACTCGAAGGTAGGATTTATAAATATTGAAGGCTTACTAAGTAAAATAAGTAATAATGAGGTGATAAAGGTGGTTGAAAGTTTAGATATTGTTGCTCTATTGGAGACTTGGATACCTATAGCAAAAGAGATAACCTGGGGTGGGTTTACTGCCAAATGCAAGTCAATAAAGAAAGTAATAAAGGGCGATTACCAGGAGTAGTGGTGTTAATTAAAGAAGAGATCGATGAGCTAGTAGAAGAAATCGAGAATGAAATGGATGAAGTAGTTTGGTTGAGATTGAACATAGGGAGGGAAAAGGGGAGAGAAAGAAAGGTATGTATGGCATGTGCTTACTGCCACCCCAAGGGATCTCCATATGCTAACAATCAGTTCTTTGAGGAGCTACTTTTAGAAACCAATGTTATAAAGGGGAAGTATGAAGAGGGCAGAGTATTATTAGTTGGTGATTGGAATGCTAGAATAGGGAAACAAAGCCCAAGGTTTAGCAAAGATGAGACAGACATAAGGGTAGAAAGGAAAAATAAGGATAAGGAAATAAACAGCTATGGAGGAAGGCTCCTGGACTTTTGTGAGGCAGGAAAATTCTATATTCTAAATGGTTTCTGGGAGGGGGACTGAGAAGGTAAATTGACATACATTACAGCACAGGGGGGAAGTGTGATTGACTTAGTGATGTGTACAGAAGATATGCTAGGAAAAATCGTAAGAATAGAGATCGAAGATTGGATCTAATCACACCACGCGCCGGTAGGGGTGTGGCTTGAAAGAAGCGGAGAGGAAGAAAGGGAGGGGGTCAAAAAGAGAGCTGTAGAGCGGGGTAAGAGCTACATTAAATATAAATGGGCTGAGAATTCGCAAAGAGAACTTGAGGGCCTTATGAAGAATGAGACAAAATTAATCAGATGCAGATAGGAAGTAGTCTTAAAGGAAAATAATATCGACAGAGCCTTGGACCTGATTGAATATCCTATAAGGAGGGTGGCAAGGCCAGAGCAAGGTCATAAAAGAAGTAACAGTAGAGGGGGTGGATGGTACAATAAGGACTGCAAGGTATTGAGGTTTGCAGTAATGAAGGCCTCAGAAAAATATAGATTATGTGGAGGTAAGGATGAAAGATATACTTTCTGTAGATTAAGGAAGGAGTATAAAAGGAAAATCGCAGAGATGAAGAAGTCATGGAAAATGGAACAAACAGAATTAATCAATAAAGAATGCAGATTAAATCAGGAGGAGATAGTATGGGAAAGAATAAACAAAATCAGTAAAGGAGGGAAAAGGGTGGTCTAAACTAGGATTGATTATGACCAGTGGGTGATACACTTCAGAGGTTTATTGGGGGGGGGGGGGGGGGGAAGGACAAGGAGTGCAGAGAGAAATCTGGAGATTAGTATACATACATACATACATACATACATACATACATAATCATTATAGACTGTTATGCCTTTCGGTGTTCAGTCTGCAAGCCTCTGTGAATTTACCAAACATTACATAAAATGAACTTCATTATCTTAATGTCATTTTAATGTCAACAATATTTTTAAGTGTTGTGCTCTGAACAACCCTGAACACTCTTCACCATTTTAATTGACGTATTCGGCTACCTGAATTATTTTAATGTGTTGTTTTGTCCTTGTCCTTGTTGCTTTTTCTTAAAGACTTTTGTGGCTGATGATGTCTACAAGTTAAGACAAAACATGTCCCGTCATTTTTAAAAATGATATGTAAATAATTAGATAATAAAGAATCCTGGTATTGTAAAGGTGGAACATTTGACTCAACCTTCAAATTTACTAAACGTCGCCACAATCCTCGATTTGCAACTAATGTTGTGGCCTCATTTAGTTCTATACCTCTTATCTTTAAATCGTTAAAAACCGAGTCTAACCATCGTCGTCTTGGTCTACCTCTACTTCTCTTACCCTCCATAGCCGAGTCCATTATTCTCCTAGGTAACCTATCCTCCTCCATTCGCCTCACATGACCCCACCACCAAAGCCGATTTATGCGTACAGCTTCCTCCGTCAAGTTCATTCCTAAATTAGCCTTTATCTCCTCATTCCGAGTACCATCCTGCCATTGTTCCCACCTGTTTGTACCAGCAATCATTCTTGCTACTTTCATGTCTGTTACTTCTAACTTATGTATAATATATCCTGAGTCCACCCAGCTTTCGCTCCCGTAAAGCAAAGTTGGTCTGAAAACAGACCGGTGTAAAGATAGTTTCGTCTGGGAGCTGACTTCCTTTTACAGAATACTGCTGATCGCAACTGCGAGCTCACTGCATTAGCTTTACTACACCTTGATTCAATCTCACTTACTATATTACCATCCTGGGAGAACACACAACCTAAATACTTGAAATTATCGACCTGTTCTAGCTTTGTATCACCAAGCTGACATTCAATTCTGTTGAATTTCTTACTGACATCAATTTAGTCTTCGAGAGGCTAATTTGCATACCATACTCATTGCACCTATTTTCAAGTTCCAAGATATTACACTGCAGGCTTACGGCACAATCTGCCATTAAGACGAAGTCGTCAGCATAGGCCAAACTGCTTACTACATTTCCACCTAACTGAATCCCTC
Organism: Anabrus simplex; assembly: GCF_040414725.1. NCBI lineage: Eukaryota > Metazoa > Arthropoda > Insecta > Orthoptera > Tettigoniidae > Anabrus > Anabrus simplex. Next base: position 181,529,483 of record NC_090266.1, read on the forward strand.
CCTGCCATTTTATACCTTTCAGCAGATGATCCATGTAAACTACGAACAGCAAAGGTGAAAGATTACAGCCTTGTCTAACCCCTGTAAGCACCCTGAACCAAGAACTCATTCTACCATCACTTCTCACTGAAGCCCAATTGTCAACATAAATGCCTTTGATTGATTTTAATAATCTACCTTTAATTCTATAGTCCCCCAGTATGGCGAACATCTTTGCCCACGGTACCCTGTCATATGCTTTCTCTAGATCTACGAAACATAAACACAACTGCCTATTCTTCTCGTAGCAGTTTTCAATTACCTGGCGCATACTGAAAATCTGATCCTGACAGCCTGTCTGTGGTCTGAAACCACACTGGTTCCAAGATGCCAGTGAATACTTTGCCTGGTATACTAATCAATGAGATACCTTGATAGTTGCTGCAATCCTTCCTGTTCCCTTGCTTATAGGTAGGTGCAATTACTGCTTTTGTCCAATCTGAAGGTACCTTACCAACACTCCATGCTAATTTTACTGCTCTATGAAGCCATTTCATCCCTGCCTTCCCACTATACTTTACCATTTCAGGTCTAATTTCATCTGTTATTGCTGCCTTATGACAATGGAGTTTATTTACCATCCTTTCCACTTCCTCAAGCATAATTTCACCAACATCATTTTCCTCCTCCCCATGAGCTTGGCTGTTCGCAACACCACCAGGATGATTTCCTTTTACATTGAGAAGATGTTCAAAATATTCCCTCCACCTCTCCAATGATTCCCTGGGATCTATTATGAGTTCACCTGAATTACTCAAAACACTGTTCATTTCCTTTTTCCCTCCCTTCCTAAGATTCTTTATTACTGTCCAGAAAGGTTTCCCTGCTGCTTGACCTAGCCTTTCCAGGTTGTTACCAAAATCTTCCCATGAATTCTTTTTGGATTCAACAACTATTTGTTTCGCTCTGTTTCTTTCATCTACGTACAAATCCCTGTCTGCCTCTGCCCTTGTTGGAGCCATTTCTGATAAGTCTTCTTTTTACGTTTACAAGCTGCTCTCAATTCATCATTTCACCATAATGTTTGCCTTTTCTCATCTTTACACACAGTTGTTCCTAGGCATTCCCTCGAAAAAGATATTACCATAGGGAAAGTCCAGGATGTGTTAGGCAAACTCAAGAGTAGATCAGCAGGGGGAATGAATGGCATAAATAATTTAGTATGGAAAAAAAATGGATAATACAGACAGATGAGAGAGGGAATAACAAAATTGTTAAACAGGATATTCAATGGTGGTAAAATACCCAAAGAGTGGGAAGGCAGGATCACTTGCCCAATATACAAAAAGAAAGGAAACAAAATCATGCCAGGCAACTACCAAGGAATAACGCTACTTGACTCACTGAGTAAGATCTATACAGGGGTTTTGGCAAATAGGCTAACAATCTGGGCCGAAGAACATTCAATAATATCAATGCTACAGGGAGGTTTTCAAAAAGGAAGAAGGACTACAGTTAACATCATGATGATGAAGATAATAGACAAATACTCAAGTAGGGAAAAAGGCTGTGTGTACTTGGCAGCCATAGATTTTAAAAAAAGCATTTGATACAGTGAGTACAGAAGCACTGTTTGAAAAAACTAGGCAGGTTGGGAGTCTCTAGCACAGGTGCCAACCTTTGAAGTGGATTATCAGTAATCCCATTCTTAACTCAAGCAACCCCCGTCAAAACGCTTACGAGTCAAATCCAAAGCATCCTGTTTGCCCTTTCCTACAGGGATCTATTCTAAAGTATATCATATTACACAATAAAATTTGCTCATTACCTGTTAGTTCTGCGATAAAAAATTCTTTGTAGCTTGTTTCGCACCCAGCAGCTGCTTTTCAGTGAAGGTTTTCTTGAAACATACTTCCCCCTGAGATGACATTTTCGTCTTCAGAACCATAAGCGATTCCAGTGTAGATGTACTTAATGTTGGCCTGAATTCTGTCTGATTTTTTCTAACAACACTGAAAACTCTATGTGGGAGAGTTCCTATGAGGTACACTTTGTACTGCAAATACAACATTACTTAAGGTTTTATACATAATTTGTCCACTTTCATTTTTAAGCTCTGCAATGTTAGGTCCATGTATAATACATTCAGGGAAAGTATCACACTGGTAAATTGCAAATTCCTCTTCAAGTTTGTCATGTTCACTTTCCTTGACCAAAGTTGGGAAACTTCGAACAAAATATTCAAGAGAAGAATAGGAAACCTTCATTCTGAGAGAGATGTCTACAACTTCGGCATGATGAAGAAATTCATCATCAAGGGGAAATTTCCTGATAATGTAACTGCAAGCTGCCATATAAAACTCTCTTAGAGAATTATAAAACATCTCTTCATCACAGTCATTATCTTTCAAGTATGCTCTAGCTTTTGCTCCAATTATGAAGTCCTCATTGGCTTTCTGGTATTTCCTCCTCTTGAATTCAACACTCAAAAGGGAGGTAGATTTTGACTTAATAGAACATGGCTGAACAAATCTGACCAATAGGTAGACCAGTAAGTTTCCTCCTAAGAAGATGTATGGCTGGAGCATTTTGTTGCAGAAATATATTCACTGAGTTAAAAACAGGAAGTGTACTCTGAAGAAAGTAGCAAAACAGTTTTGTGTGTGGATCTTGCATGAAAGATTTCACAGTATTAAGCTGCTTGGTGCTCTCATTTTTATGGAGGGTCTCACTACAAAACATGAGTGTCAAAGGTTCCCACTGCTCAAGAACTCTATCAATAGACTGAAGAAGTGAGAGCCAATGGGTACTGACATATTTCAAAACGTTGTGACCCTCTGTGCCACAAACAGCCTGATAAACTTTCAACGTGTTTTGCCTTTTAGAACTCTTATCAAGATAGTAATATAACTGAACCAAAAAGTTCTCTACAATGACTGGTACTTGGGCTGCTGCTTTTTGTGCACAAATGTGTATGAGATGACATGAACAACCCAGGACATAAACAGAAGAATGCCTGTCCTTCACAAATTTGGCAACACCTTTATTTGACCCTATCATTGTGTATGTATTGTCAGATGAAAAGAAATGCAATTTTCCCATGGAATGTCTAAAGAAGACAATTCACTATTAATAACAGAGAAAATTCCTGTATTGTCAGTACTCTCTAACAATGACAATAGAAGAGTTGATATTTGGCCTCTCTGAGCATTAAAGAAAGAGACAACTATAGGATAAAGTTTAACTGCATTTGAATCCGTACTACCACCAGTAGCCAAAGAAAAAGGCGTTATTTGCAAAAGTTCACTTATTTCTTTTTTTGCCTCATATACCGTGTATTGAACTAAAGCAGAGGTTTTAGTTCTCGCACAACCATATTTCTGAGATATTTTAAAGTCGGGGAACATTGATCTAAACAAATTTCCAGCGTGGTCTGAAACTGATTACGGAATATTATGCTCCAAAAGAAATGATGTGAACAGCAATTCGGCATTTGTTACCGCAGTTTCATTACTTTTTACGAAGAACGATGAAACAGACTGGTTTCATAATTTTGATTCACCGTATGTGTGATGTTTCTTGGATGCTGTGTGTCTTCTGCAATCATCTCGTAAACCGTGAGCCACACAGAAATCACACGAACACACACTGCAGAACACGTGGTTTTCACTAACACGTGATCAAGTAGGCATGGCCATGCCTTTGTGTAACCGCCTCGATATTTCTGTAACACTGCTGTCTTCTTAGAAGAAGATGCAATTTGACAATTGCTCCGCTTCATTTTACAAAACCAATCACTTCTTCTTGAATAAATGACTGGGATAATTAGAATTGAAATGCGCTAAATATACCACTCGTTCTATGCACCCAAAAGACAGAGAGCCGAATGTGCACACTGGAGAACAGCAGAGCAAGGAGTAGAGCCTACCTCATGGCCAACTTGATGAATCATTTCCGCGTCATTCTAGCTAAGAGAGCAGCGTATATCTATCTAGCTGGCCATGATTTCACAACGCTCGTGGGAAATAAAAGGAAGTGAAGACCAAATAACTGCCAAATAAATGTTTAGTTGCCAAATTACAAACATTGAAATGAGGAGGGTTGACCAGTAAAGCTCTAAGGGATTGAACATTTTTTAATTCTTTCCTTTCTTTTTTCGTAGAAATTAACTTTTATCGTAACAAGTAGGATGCTAATTAGTTTATATCACCTACATTAAAATTTTAAACAATTAGGAATTTATCTTTATTTCCACACGAGACATGTTTCGCCTCTCATTGAAGGCATCATCAGTCACAGTACTACCTCAAGGCATAAATCGGGTACCTGATTTGTATTTAAATTGTAATTACTAAGAAATAATATTGACATATTACAGTAGGGATAGTCAATGAGAAAATCAAATTTCGGGTAACAACGCTGAAACAGTAAGTGCATTAAAGTATTATCTTCGTTTTGATATGTGAGGACAACACATTAACGCAAAAGCTACCAATATGTCTTCATCAGTCCAATTCAGCCTTTTTTTCTTTTTTTTCTTGGGTTTGTGGATATCTTTCACTCAATCACTACTGATCTGCATTTAGGGCAGTCGCCCAGGTGGCAGATTCCCTCTCTGTTCTTTTCCTAGCCTTTTCTTAAATGATTGTAAAGAAATTGGAAATTTATTGAACATCTCCCCGAATATTTGCCCCAATTTGTCATCCTGAATTCCAACTTTATCTACATAGTATGATCTTTCCTACTTTTAAAGACACCACTCAAACTTTTTCATCTACTGATGTCCTCCCATGCCATCTCTCCACTGACAGCTCGGAACATACCACTTATTTATTGTCAAGAATATAATTTTTGGTCCTTATTGAATCAAAATTTACAGTTACAGATAAGGATAAAGGTTTCCACCTGTTCAATACAATAAAATAGTGAAATTATTAAAATATCACATATTTATCATCTGTCATTTTGGGACCAGTTTCGCCACCTTCCTGTTCCATTATCAGCATAGGAAATTGTTGCAAGGTTATTTTAAATATCTACATGAAATACTTGTACTAGTGTAAGAACATGAACAGAGCCTTCTAAACTAAGTTATACATTTTACAATTACGTATGTGACTTAAAATCTATATGTTGTATGTTGGGTATTCAGCCCGAAGGCCGGTTTGATCCTCCACAGCTCCACCAAAGACTATCACAGACAGCCTATGTGTCAATGAAGAGGCATACTAGAGAAATGAGGAGTGAGGTAGTTTCCCGTTGCTTTCCTCACCAAGCCAGACGTTGCTAATTCATATCAGTCTGCCAAGCCCACTGAAATGCATGCACCAACCGACCCTATGGGCGATATTTTCACACCAACCATAACAGGGGCTGGCTGCATAAGGAAAGCTATTACCAGCATCGCTCATACCTCGGTCACTTTCATATTCTCAAAGCCAAGGATGAGACTGAAACAAGTCCATGAAAGTAACAAATTGCTCTTGCCCATACCAGGGGTAGTAAGTAGGCCAGCGGGTTACGTATTGTTTTGTGAGCCCCCATCGGAATCCACGCCCTCCTGACCTATATTCTCCTGCTACCGCAATCTTCCCTCCCCCTACCTAACACGCCCCACCTAACAGCTGATGTGTGAATGCTGTCTCTTGACACTCTGCATCGCAGTTCCTCAATAACTCTATGCCTATCAACTAGGTGCTCGAGGTGAGTTTCCTTCCTTACTAATCTTTTTACAACACACTTTCTCTGTCTCCGATTTCGTAGGCTAACAGACAGTTCAAAGTTTGTTTCTACTTTAAGGCCCATGATGGATCGAGATCGTTCTAAACCCATTCAAAGCCACCTGAAAATTGAAATTTTCAAGATATCTCGCCAATCAACACACGGCTTCAGCCCCACATTAATACTGGATCAACATTGAAATACAGAGCTAATACTTATAGCACATCATTAAATTAAGTTGTTTTAGAGCAACTATACAAGGACTGTGACATTAGATCTTTTATTCTAACAGAAGAAAATCTGTACATTATAGATGGTTTTTAGATTACATATTATGAGGAACTGTTTCATGTTATAAAACGGACTATGATAAGTTATTCCACCTACGTAAAGAGGACACTATTCTCGAAATCAGCTGTTAGTTTAGCATTTTGGAAAGTGCCTAAGGACATGAATTCTTAAAGGAATGCTCTAAGTACTCTTTAAGGCTAGTTGTACCGGTACATACTTTATAGCTGTATGAATTTTGCCTTACAAGAAAGATTTTATCAAAACTGGGTGTTCTAATTAGTTTTACAATAGTTACAACAAACAGAAAAAAGAGCTTTAAAAATGTATCTAAATGTTTTATGACGTGTCTATTATCCCACAAGGATTAATCTAGTATCTGTATTTTAATTACATAGATTTTAAGTCACATACGTAATTGTAAAATTTACAACTTAGTTTAGAAGGCTCTGTTCATGTTCCTACACTAGTACAAGTATTTCATGTAGCTATTTAAAATAAGCTTGCAACAATTTCCTAGGCTGATGATGGAACAGGAAGGTGCCGAAACCGGTCCCAAAATGACAGATAATAAATATGTGATATTTTAATAATTTCACTATTTTATTGTACTGAACAGGTGGAAACCTTTATCCTTATCCGTACCTGTACATACCACTTAGTCGAGCAGCTCGCCTCCTTTTTCCCAAGTCTTCCAAGCCCAAACTTTGCAACATTTTTGTTACCCTACTCTTTTGTCGGAAATCGCCCAGAACAAATCGAGCTGCTTTTCTTTGGATTTTTTCCCATTCTTGAATCAAGTAATCCTGGTGAGGGTCCCATACACTGGAACCATACTCTAGTTGGGGTCTTACCAGACACTTATATGCCCTCTCCTTTACATCCTTACTACAACCCCTAAATACCCTCATAACCATGTGCAGAGATCTGTACCCTTTATTTACAATCATATTCATGTGATTACCCCAATGAAGATCTAGGTACTTACAATGGTCCCCAAAGGGAACTTTCACACCATCAACACAGTAATTAAAACTGAGAGGACTTTTCCTATTTGTGAAACTCACAACCTGAGTTTTAACCCCGTTTATCATCATACCATCCCCCACCGTCCATCTCGCAACACTATCGAGGTCACCCTGCAGCCGCTCACAAACTTGTAACTTATTTATTACTCTGTACATAATAACATCATCTGCAAACAGCCTTATCTCTGATTCCACTTCTTTACACATATCATTTATATATATAAGAAAACATAAAGGTCGAACAATACTGCCTTGAGGAATTCGCCTCTTAATTATTACAGGGTCAGATAAAGCTTCGCCTACTCTAATTCTCTGAGTTCTATTTTCTAGAAATATAGCCACCCATACAGCCACTCTTTTTTCTAGTCCATTACCACTCATTTTTGCCAGTAGTCTCCCATGATCTACCCTATCAAATGCCTTAGATAGATCAATTGCGATACAGTCCAATTGACCTCCTCAATCCAGGATATCTGCTATATCTTGCTGGAATCCTGTAAGTTGAACTTCAGTGGAATAACCTTTCCTAAACCCAAACTGCCTTCTATCAAACCAGTTATTAATCTTGCAAACATGTCTTATATAACCAGAAAGAATGCTTTCCCAAAGCTTACGTGCAATGCATGTCAAACTGACTAGCCTGCAATTTTCAGCTTTATGTCTATCACCCTTTCCTTTATATACAGGGGCTACTATAGCAACTCTCCATTCATTTGGTATAGCTCCTTCATGCATACAATAATCAAATAAGTACTTCAGATACGGTACTATATCCCAACCCATTGACTTTAGTATATCCCCTGAAACCTTATCAATTCCAGCTGCTTTTCTAGTTTTCAACTGTAAATGTCATTGTTGTCATAGGTAAATTTTAATACTTCTTTAGTATTAGTCACCTCCTCTATCTCGATATTATCCCCGTAACCAACAATCTTTGCATACTGCTGACTGAATAAGTCTGCCTTTTGAAGATCCTCGCATACACACTCCCCTTGGTTCATTAATCATTCCTGGAATATACTTCTTGGAACCTGTTTCTGCCTTAAAGTACCTATACGTACTCTTCCATTTTTCACTAAAATTTGTACAGCTGCTAATTATGCTTGGCATAATGTTAACCTTGTCTGACTTCTTTGCTAGATTCAATTTCCTAGTAAGTTCTTTCAATTTCTCCTTACTTCCACAGCCATTTCTAACTATTTCTTTCCAACCTGCACCTCCTTCTTAGTCTCTTTACTTCTCCATTATAATATAGTGGATCTTTACCATTCCTTACCACATTTAAAGGTACAAACCTATTTTCACATTCTTCAACAACTGCTATAAACCCATGCCAGAGTCTATTGACATTTTTATTTACTGTTTTCCACCGATCACAGTTACTTTATTTTTAAACTCCCTCATGCCTGTTTTATCAGCCATATGGTACTACCTAATAGTCCGAATTTTAATATCTTCTTTTCTTTCACATTTTTTGAATTATGACAAAAACAGCTTCGTGATCACTAACGCCATCTATTACTTCAGTTTCTCTAGAGAGCTCATCTGGTTTTACCAGCACCACACCCAGAATATTCTTCCCTCTAGTTGGTTCATCGCTTTCTGAATAAGATGCCCTTCCCATATTCACTTATTTGACTTTGACTTTAAGAATTCCTTTCAAGCTGTTCAGTTTTGTGTTGATGCTTCGAACAGAATTTTTTAAGCTCCAACATTTTATTAATTCCTTATACAAATTACTTTTTTTTTTTTTTGCTATTTGCTTTACAGCGCACAGACACTAATAGGTCCTATGGTGACAATGGGATAGGAAAGGCCTGGGAATGGGAAGGAAGTGGCCGTGGCCTTAATTAAGGTACAGCCCCAGCATTTGCATGGTTCACAGCTGCGCTCTCCTAACCGCACGGCCAACTCGAACGGTATCAATATATTAAACATGCTAAGAAAATTGAAGGCCACTACTGGGAAAAATATGGACTGTCTGAAAATGTCCCTTATTTTGAGCCAGTCATAATCAACATGAATTACAGCAGCACCGATTCATCAAAACACAGTGATTTTTCAGACGAAGAAAACTGAAAGAATTAAATATTGTAAATATATGTAAATAATAATGCAAATAACTCTTGTAAAAATTGTACAGTTGATATTTCTAAATTAGGTAGTCAACCATTTTTAAACCTGCCATTGAAGGTCCAAAGCCCTTTTGAGAAAAAGTGATGGGAAGTGGAATTTATAAGAGGAAATAAAATTAAAGGTTGAAAGTAAATGAAAAGCTGTGTTCGTTACGCGTGTGATTACTACTGAACGTGGCAACACTGCGCCAGATTTCACCACCCGGCCTGCTGTTAATCGCACAGTCCGGCGTACACATAACCTCCTTTAAAATATTCCTCTTCATAAATTTGGTACCATACTGTACGGTTACAGTTGTTGTAGTTTCTGATATCCGTGACTGAGTGCTTCTAAACAGGTCCAAATTTATGATAAGTACTTTTTTGGGGAATGTTGAAAAAAATTGTAACTTTAGTATTACACTACAAATATATGTGGTTATAACACACAAAAATATCATTACCATCAGACAAGTAGTTTTCATTGTATATACTCCTAAGTGAGCGCTTCCTAGAGAAGAAGCCAAAAACCCGGGCAATATTTATTATAACCATAAATACAAAATATTTAATGAACATCGAAAACAATGTGTCATATATGCTAATGTAGATTAAACAAGGAAAATATTGGAATAACTTGCATCACAATAGGCCTATTAGTTTGTTTGTAATTAAAGCCTAAACTTGAGTGTCCATAATAAAAAATCCGACAGTAGTCGCTAACTCATAGAAAGCATAAAGCTATAAAAGCAAAACTGAAACTCACTTGCACATATTAAAGTAACTCTCACATTTCTGCACAGACTCTTGGCGAGACTGGCTTTCCGTGACGTCATAACCCGAGCATGGCCAAAGTCTCCCGAATGCGGAAACCCTAGCTGAGAGCAAGCCCTTACATAACAACCTCGGGTATTACCTTTCCCACTAGCCATTGTTGACACCTTTTCTGATCAGCAATTGCTCTGAAATGATCTACCAGTTCAAATTTAGAATTCCTGCTAGAATTTTGCATGCGGTATTAACATCACACAAACACATACGTTTTCAGCAATGCAGGAAAGGACAAGGGCTAAAAAGATACTGACCATGGCCTCAGATAAGGTACACCCTGACCATTTGGCTGGTATTATAATGAAGAGCCATAAAAATCCATCTTCAGCCCTGACAGAGATATTCAAACCTATACTTCACAACAACATGACCTGAGGCTCGGTCATTCAATACCAGGCAGGTATCTTCCATAGAGATGTAACACAACGGTCTGCTCCTCCTACAGTGTTTCTCAACTAGTTAGTGCATTTTGTAAATCTGAACCTAATAGCTATTTAATGGTCTAATATACTGTGCCAGCCATCATCCATCTTATTCTCCACCCATAATAACACACTCCCTTCCACAGTCCCCATAAACACTTCAAATGGAATCAGGGTGGCTGGTTTAAACTGCAACGGCTCAAACCTAATTTTTTCCTTTCATATTCTAACTACTGATAGAACTTTACTTATTTATGTTACTGTAAAATTAGCCCAATGAACTCATTCCATAATTTTTGCTATTTCCTTAACGTCACACCGACACAGATAGGTCTTACGGGGACAATGGGAGAGGGAAGGACTAGGAATGGGAAGGAAGCGGCCGTGGCCTTAATTAAGGTACAGCCCCAGCATTCGCCTGGTGTGAAAATGGAAAACCACGGAAAACCATCTTCAGGGCTGCCGACAGTGTGGTTCGAACCCACTGCCTCCTGGATGCAAGCTCCCTACCGCACGGCCAACTCGCCCGGTATTCCATAACAGAGATAAGTTTTAGTAAGGTTCAACCTTTTCAATACAAATTACAAGTTGTATAAGATGTTATCTACAACATTTTTTCAATAGTGGTACCGGTTTTGACATATACAAATGTCATTATCAGCCTAAATCACACAAATTGAGCAAATACATATTAATTAAAATTGGAATGGTGACAAGTTGGGATACACAAAATCATACATTATTTTTCACCAAATAAATACAATGATTAAAATTGTTAACATGCTTTAGCTGTACCATCGACCTTTCCTAATCTTTTTTTTTTTTTTTAGCACTCTGAACGTGTGAAAGTCTTTAAAAGTTTCTTGTTACTGTGTGTTAAAAATTAAAGTGATATACAGTAGAGTCTCGTTAATCGGAACTAACTGGGACCGGAGTCTGTTCGGATTACGAAATTTTCAGATTAACCGGAAAATATTTTCTAATAATAATGTTATTGTTTTTACGTCTCGCTAACTACTTTCACGGTTTCCGGAGATGCCTAGGTTTTCTCCTGCAGGAGTTCTTTTACGTGCCAGTAAATATAATTACACAAGGCTGACGTATTTGAGCACCTTCAAATACCCCCGGACTGCGCCAGGATCGAATGATATTAGCGAGTGGATGGAAGCTGACTGTCATCAGTTACAAACAAACCAAGAAATTGTAGCTATGGTGGAGAAAGAATCTGGAGTTGATGAGGAACAGAGTGACGACGAAGAAGACCACAATGAACAACTAGTGTCACATTCAGTTGCCGCGGCCGCCTTAGAATTTGCTGTATGCTACGTCGAGCAACACTCCGCTGCTACGCCCACTGATGTGATGTTTATGAGATGCTCGTTTAACAGTCCATCTTCGAGTAGGTTCTAATCACTACAACAAAATAAACTAACAGACTTTGTAAAGATAAACGACCAGTGATTGATGGTTTATGATGTGTAATTATATTTACATTAAGTTATTCTAATAAAATATGACTAACCAAATGCAAGTAAATCTTCATTCTATAATATGTTCTTTCATTTCAATAAGGAGAACTTTTTTAAAAAAAATTGATTATTTCAGTTCGGATTAACCGGACATTCGGATTAACGGGGTTCGGATTAACGGGACTCTAGTGTACTCATAAAAACCCCATGGCACTATAGCACTTGAAGGGCCTTGGCCTACCAAACGACCGCTGCTCAGCCCGAAGACCTGCAGATTACGAGGTGTCGTGTGGTCAGCACAACGAATCCTCTCGACCGTTGTTCTTGGCTTTCTAGACCGGGGCCGGTATTTCATCGTCAGATAGTTCCTCAATTCTAATCACGTAGGCTGAGTGGACCTCGAACCAGCCCTCAGGTCCAGGTAAAAATCCCTGACCTGGCCGGGAATCGAACCCAGGGCCTCTGATCTTGCTGATCTGTTTACATACATATGCTCAAATCATCACACGTCTTTTTACAGTTGCATTTAAAATCTTTTAGTGATTGTCAATTGATTAAAACTACTTGTTATTCAAATGTCATCCAAGTACGGACAGAAATTTAGTCGATAACACATTGCTCGTGTAATGTAGCTCGTGGAACTATGCGCTTGAATATCTCATAAATAGGGCCCGGATTTATATGCACTAAAAAACCTGAAAATATGCATGCAAATATGCACTAAAAAGTTACAATATATGCACGGAAAATAAGGAAATATGCTCTTAAAAACATGCAATTTTATTCACTTACCTATTTACAGGTATCATTTATTGCAAAAAGAAGCATCACAATAGGTAACTAGTAGTCTTTCAATGTTTTCTGGAGACAAACTATGTCTGTTGTCCGTCAAAATGAGTTTATAGGCTGAAAATGATCGTTCTACATCAACTGACGTAATTGGACAGTACTTATACATGGGCACCAACGTTTCGGAGCATACATCTGGCAAGGATACCCTAGTTCCACTCAAGTATTGACTAATTAACTTAATCTTCTTCAGTCCTGGGTTCGAATTCAACACCTTTTCTAACTTGCATTTAATCTTCTCTCCAATTTTGCCTGGAGCGTAATTCAACGAAGATGCAGCTTTTTCAACGAGATCAAGTGATTCATGGAGGGGAGTACCAAAATATTCTAAGCTCTCAATGGCTTTTGGAAGTTCAGCGGTTTCAAACACACCTTTTGCATCACGGACACACACAATATGTTCATCTTCAAGTTTTGTAACCACTTCTTTCACTTCATTAAAATGTTCCTGATAAAATGATACTGCATATAACCATGTCCCCCACCTAGTCAGGACAGGTTCAGGTGGCAAAGGAACTTCAGGTAGACAATCTTTGTAGAGCTGGACACGAGCTGGTGCTTTCAGAAACAGTTTCTTCCCACATCCAATTAAATTGTTAACAGCTGGAAACTGTGCGCGTATTTCTTCTGCAATGCGGTGTAATCCGTGCGCTAAACAGGTTACGTGTATGAGTTTTGGATAAAATACTTGGAGGGCCTTTGCTGCTTTCAACATATACGAAGCTGCATCTGTGAGTAGTACAAGCACTTTACAACAATTAGTCTCAATTTCAGATGGCCACAATAGTCGCAGAGAATCATTTACAAATCTTGTTATTGTGCTATGGTTGGTTTTCTCTAGTACTTTACAAGCAAGAAGATGTGGCTTACCGGGTTCGTCTGGATGTAATTTACCAACCACGAAATTTGCTATGTAACGGCCACACGAATCCGTTGTCTCATCCACCGATATCCAGACACAGTTCCTTCCGATATCAGAACGAATCAATTCCAGGGTAGATTCATATAGCGGAGGTAGGTAATTTTTCCTAAGAGTTGATTCATCTGGTATTTTTTGATTTACGCAATATTTCTCGAGAAATGATCGCAGAACTGGATTGTTTAATTTATTCCATGGAATGTTGCTGCATACGAAAGCCCGACAAAGATCATTTGAAAATGTATTAAGACTACAGGACTTGGGCTTTACCTGTGTAAAAAGTAGTTGTTGTGGTGTGCTGCTCTTCCCCTCCTTTGCTTTAATATGTGCAGTTGTTTTTGAATGCTGTTCAAGCTGAAATTTCTTTTCACATTTCACTCCCTTTGAGCAAACTTGACAGTACAAGATGACACCATCTGTTGAATAGTCCCTATTACCCGACACCCACTGATTTAGTAAATCTCTTCTGCTGCTCTTTTCCTTAGGCATTTTTTAAAAACTAACACTTTTAGAAATGAGATGCAGGGCACTAAAATGGAACGTAACTAGTGAACTGAAGATACTTCTCTCCTGACCAAGTGCCCAGCCCCCTGAGATTATTATCTGCTGTGGTAGAGAAAGGAATTCAGGGAAGTCCAGCCTGCCTACCCACACCTAAGCTATCTGTTGCCATTTTCAGTTGTGAAAGTAAAGTGCCGTTACACAGACAGTCGAAAATACCAACTAGCCAGGGATGCACATAAAATAGGCAACTAGCTAGGGATGTACAAAGCAGATTTATTTAGTAGTTCTTGTAATTATCCTTAAATTCAGACATTATATACCGGAATATGCTGTTACGTCTAGAATATGCACTAACCCTCAAAATATGTCAAAATATGCAATTGCATATGCGCATATGCATTTTTAAAAAATCCGGGCCCTACTCATAAAACACATCTTAGAATGGCTTGTTACGCTTGTTAAAATTTACACCGAGACATCTATAAAATTGTTCAGTATAAGACAGTATCGTTTAAATATGGTAGTTGTTTGTCCTTCCGTTCTTCTCTTTGGGCATAATATAGGTGATCTAAAATTTCTCAGTCCAATCGGGAAGATTTAAAGAAGCCTTGGACAGCGTGCTGAGAAGTTTGACCTGTGAAAAGGTATCCCATCATTTATTAATATTAAAAATCACAGGAATAGAACCAGCTTTTGGGTGGTCAAGCCGTGTGCGTTCACAGAGTTTCGCCCAGACATGCCATTTGGGCTGGTGTGGTCGATATCTTTGCAAACTTCAACCCTTTTATCACTGTAATATTTCTCTCAAACTGACGGAATGCTTGCCCAATGATATGCCATACTCTTAATTCTTGCTTTGTTTTTGTTGTGCACACAGATGAATATTATAGGGAGATTTTTTACTTCTAGTTGTATTCGCTGGATGTATATCCCCGGCTTTATTCAACGTAAGTTTAGTTGAATTCTAGTTTTTAATAATTTTGTGGAGTCTCATGTACTTTATGTCTTAATGATCCCACCTTTCCCTTGTTTGAAAATGATGGTGGAAGGAAGTGTGTGCTGTCTTGTGCTGTGCATTAAAATTGTGTATAAGACTCTCACTATAAATAATTATTATTATTAATCAATTTTTGTCCCTCAATTCATGTACTGCTTGACCTGAATGGCTCTCCATAATATGCAACTCTGTTATTTTCTTGTGTGGTATGATCTATTTTGCGGGAACACCACCAAGGATTAGTATTTATTATTAACCACTAAACAATTCACAAGTAATCACCCCAGTTTCCTATCGCTAAGAAAAAGTGTGCAGCAACCAACTACTAAAATGCGGTTATGAAGCAGAGGGCCAAGACCTCAGAATGCAAAATCGTTTAACAAAATGTGCACATACGGAAGAAGAAAGATTATGATTTAATGAATTTTCAAAATTTGTTGAATATAAAGAAAAAGTTAAAGAATCAAAATGCTCAACAGAAAAAAATTGCTGAAGTAATTTCCAGTAATGTATTCAATAAATTTATACAAACCGAGTGAGCTGGCCGTGCGGTTAGGGGTGTGGAGCTGTGAGCTTGCATTCGGGAGATAGTGGGTTCAAACCCCGTTGTCGGCAGCCCTGATGATGGTTTTCCGTGGTATACAATTTTCACACCAGGCGAATACTAGGGCTGTACCTTAATTAAGGACATGGCCGCTTCCTTCCCACTCCTAGCCCTTTCTTATCCCATCGTTGCCATGAGATCTATCTTTGTCTGTGCGATGTAAAGCAAATAGAAAAAAAAAAAAAAAATATATATATATATATATATATATAAATGCATTCAATAATAATGTTATCCATCTCCTATGTAATTTGTGAACAAGAAAACTGGATACATTAACAAGCTATCTGCAAAACCAGAATACCGTTATTATGCTATATCGATGCCCATCAGTCACTTTTGCCCGAAGAATTTCTAGGGAGTTTAGCAACTTTTTCTGATGGAGTCTCTCAAGGGCAGTGATGGGAATTAGGCAGTGGGTCGGGTTCGGCAGTCTGAAATTTTAAGAATGTGGGGTATAACTGGGAGTGCGCACAATGTGCATTAATACCCTATACTGCATGAGTTTTCAGGTTCAGTTTTAAAAACAAATAATAAAGTATCACCGCTAATCCATCGGAGATATACGGTATTAACAAGAATTTGATTTTTTTTTAGACACCATAACGCTGACAGGCACACCCAGCCCTAGTACATCCACTTATCATTTCACCACTCCTGCTACCAGTACTGAAGCATCATCTTCTAATGAGAGAAATGAAATTAAATCAGAATACATTCAGCGTAAGAAGGAAAACTGCAACATTACAGGATTCATATGTAGTTAGATCAACGCCAATGCCAAAGGAGTCACTGGACCAGCAATTTGAGAGACTTGTACGAATTCACACAGGTTATACAACTCCAAACAGAAAGGAAATTTCATACTGTACATACAAACATCATTATAGACTATTATGCCTTTTAGCTGTCAGCCTGCAAGCTTTTGTGAAACTACTATGCACTTCCACAATCCTCTATTTGCAACTAGCTTGTGGCATCATTTGGTTTCATACATCTTATCTTTAAATCAATAGAAACAATGTCTAACCATAGTTATCTTGGTCTTCCTTTACTTCTCTTATCCCCCATGACAAATTCCACTATTCTCCTAGGGAACCTATCCTCCTCCATTCGATTCATACAATCCCATCACTGAACCCCTCATCACTTTATCAACCGAGTTCACCCCTAACTTAGCCTGTATCTCCTCATTCTGAGCACCCTTCCACCATTATTTCCACCTAATTTTATCAGCAATCATTCACGCTACAAACCGGTCTAAAAATATATTAGTCGTGGTGGTGGAGGTTATTATTGCTTTAAGAGGAAGTTAAACTGAGCAAATATCCTTTATTAACACTAATCAGAGAGGGAAAGTAGAAGGGGTCCAATTCTTTGAAAAACGAAGGTATCAGCCAAAGAAAGACAAACATCACGAAGGGCATGAAAAGGAGACACACCCTAGGACTACGACATCTAATAACGTCAGGGTTGAAAAAGAACATGAGATCATCACGGGAGGTCAAATAGGATAGATGAAAGTACAGAGCCTGGCACAAGTAAATGGAAGTAATACCAAACTCACCTGAGGGTAGCGTATTCGCCAACCCATACTCCCACGTTAAGAGACCCTGGAGCCCCCTTTAGTCGCATCTTACGACAGGCAGGGAATACCATGGGTACTATCTGTTGTATACAAGAAGCATAATATACAAAACACAACTTTAATTTCTTAAAATCTTTTGCACAATACACAAAATAAATGAACCTGAGGCTTGCTTCTTATTTGGAGCACACACTAAATAATACAGAGTAAGTTTGCTGTTTGAATAAGACGTATTTACATTTAAACAATTTTGTCCTATTATATACAGTTGGATTTATACTGACGATGTAGAATGTCACTAACATATGACTGTGTCTGATAGCTGACAGCTATGTAATGTCTGGAAGTTTGGCCTGAATGCAATGCAAAGTTCTTCCTAGCAGAATGTTATAA
The DNA here is from genome assembly GCF_040414725.1 of Anabrus simplex. Lineage (NCBI taxonomy): Eukaryota > Metazoa > Arthropoda > Insecta > Orthoptera > Tettigoniidae > Anabrus > Anabrus simplex. Next base: position 181,547,189 of record NC_090266.1, read on the forward strand.
TTGTGTAGGCTAAGTTATAAGGAAGGCAGAAATCTTGAGGCGGTAGTTAGTCCGGGGGTGAGACCTCTCGATCAGAGTTCAGTCCACATTTTCAAGAGGGGTACCTCCGTGTCTGACTTACGGCGTAGAGCTGATCGCCGGACACAGCTGACTGCCTGCAGCAGCGGAATCGGGGCTCCAATTTATACTGTCTGGCTGACGTCACAAGTCATGAGTCAGCGCGGTAGCTGGACACATGCACATTCGGGAGCTTCGATGTGATAGCGGGTTGCATAGCTGCAAGGCGGAGGACACTACAACACTATCCTACCATTCCAATGACAGGGGGTACTGGGAAAAACCAGAAAGATGACGAGAGAGAAGTCAAGTATTCTGCCCGGAGGCTGGGAGGATCCTCAACAAATTCTGCCATTAATTTTTAAGACCTAGAGAAAGACACAGTATTACTATTCTAATGCTTACTTGATGGTTTATAAAGGAGGTATTACATATTTAAAAAATCCATTCTTGATTATTTTGATAGTTCAGTTATACATACATACATCTTCATTATAGACTGTGATGCCCATCAGCATTCAGTCTGCAAGCCTCTGTGAATTTACTAAATGCCACTATAATCCTATATTTGTAACTAGCTCAGTGGCTTCATTTAGTTCTATATCTCCTATCTTTAAATCATAAGAAAGAGAGGGTGCTATTCAGAGTCGTGTTTAGGCCGGATTAAAGCCGTACCAACTATGGACTAAGAGCAGATGAACATTTTTCTTATTCATAGACGGCTTTTTTCTTCTTTTTGCTAATGGCTTTACGTCGCACCGGCACAGATAGGTCTTATGGCGACGAAGGGATAGGAAAGGCCTAGGAGTTGGAATGAAGCGGCCGTGGCCTTAATTAAGGTACAGCCCCAGCATTTGCCTGGTGTGAAAATGGGAAACCACGGAAAATCTTCAGGGCTGCCGACAGTGGGATTCGAACCCACTATCTCCCGGATGCAAGCTCACAGCTGTGCGCCCCTAACCGCATGGCCAACTCGCCCGGTCATAGACGGCTTTTCTCATTAGTCCGAGGATGATCCAGTTTTAAACCGGACTAACTTCCGTAACATGGACGTTGCACGTGAACTTGCGGTTAGTTTGCGAAATAAGGGAGATGAGAATACGTATGAAAATGTATGGAGTACGACCGATTATCTTTCTGAAGTATGACAATACCAGTTTTATTGTTTTATGAAGACCAACACAAGAGATCTGATAGCAGTTGTGCATCCTAACTTACATGAGCAGGTAAACAATAGGCCACTAGATTCTTACCTTCCCATGTAAAGAAGAAAGATGAGCAATGAGGAAGTTTCACATTACTGAGATTCTGAATTATTTGAATTGTATTAGTCTGTTAACTGCAGTAATACCATGTATAACAACATGTGTACGTCACCTAGCCTGGTGGACTTGATTGCTAAGGAGTTCAGTTTGTATTATGGTCTGACACTGTGGTTAGCTGGTTTGATTCCCGTGGGTCAAAAATATTTTTACCATCAGAATGTCAGCCGGCAGGATAGGGGACGTAGTGGTATACATTTTCTAATCACCAGATTGCGTGCCAAACTACTTGATTATATTCCAAACCTCTCAACATTGCTCATATGGAGTAAGGACATATGAAGCTGTTGATGGTAGGACAGAGACTTGAAGGCTTGAGCAGAGCCCTTCGTGCTGTTCAACAGGGAAGGCTATGTGCCGGCACCTGGTTTCACCCCATCAGTCGTGATGATTATAAATTCGTTCTAGGTAATTGGGACCATTGATGGAACACACATTCGGATTAAAAATTCTGGAGGGGAAGATGCACAAATTTATATTACTTTAAATGATCAGGTAATAAAATTAATAAATCAAACTAAGCCCTATGACACAACAGTTCCGAAAGCCACGGGCTACCAAGCGACGCTGGATAAAAAATCTTTGAATCTTCTGTTTTTAATCAACTAGCTTTAACAACTGACATCATTATGGTCCATACGGTCCATGAAAACATCTCAGTTTTCTGCCTGTCACATTAATACCAATAGCACTGTGATAGCACATATATCACACCCTCGAATTGTATGTAGAAGTTAAGAGATATTATTGTCAGTATTCGATTTATTCTTCTTCTTCTTCTCCTTCTTCTTCTTATTATTATTATCGTCAGTATTTCATTTGTATATTTTGTTAATATTTGTAAGCTGGAAGGTAACCACATATGTAGGTATGAGTAATTTGTTTTGTAGTGGGAAAACATTGCTATCTTGGACTCTGGTAATTCGGATGACTCATGCGGACATCCCAGTGTTTGTTGATGTTGTTGTACTAGGGAAATTTGTATGACTCATGTGATATACCCGAGCGTTTGTTATTGCCTTGAGACCAAGTATGAGTTCAGGGCTTGGTCTTAACTAGAGATCACTCATGATTGGCTGGCAAGGACCAATCCATATGTATCATGTGAGAGGAAGGGGAATGCTGATGTCTATAAAGGTTGATCATACGGCGGGAACCAGACAACCACTACTACTAGAACTACAACTGACACACTGTACAAGAAAGAAGTAGTGCTGGATATAAGGTATTCGAGTGACACGGCTGCAATGGACTGGACTTCAAACGTTTGTGGAGCGTAGTATACGTTCTGTTCGTGGAAAGTGGCTGATCAACAAATTGTGGAGGGCGTACGCATTAAGCATTGTAGTACTTGTGGAGGTCTGGCATTATATGTTGGTGAAAGCTATCTCAGACTTTCCATAATTTATGTTGAGGATCGACAGGCGTGTGTTGATAAAATGTATATATCTTTACAACAAGTGTTAAAATATGTGAACACAGTATTACAAGGTACAGTATCTGTGTGATGTGATAACTGCCGATTATGAGAATCAGCAAGTCGAATTGATACAGAGACAGTGAAGAGTATTTATCTACATGCATGTACATTGTTCATCGGACTATTTACAAATGGTAGTTTAGTTCTCGCTTTCGTTTTCCCACTGTTTTTCATTGTTGTTGTTGTAAATATGGAGTCTTCCAGCAATATTTTGTGTGTGTATTATATGTATAATTTTGTGTGTTGATGAGATGCTCATGCATGGATGTTGTTAAGAATATAGTTAGCTATTTTAGAATCAGTGGAGTTATTGATGAACCTAGGTGCAGTCCCTACCTATTTAGTCGTTTTCAGGAGGTTAGGTAAGGCCTGCAGAAGATGTACCAGTACGCAGCATTATGTACACGCCCTGGGATATAAAGTTTATCATGCTCTATCAAAATTCGAGGGATCCATTCTGGTGAACTCTGGCGCCAATACTACGGACATTTCGATTAAATACTTTATTAATTGATTTCAAGTATTTTATGAAGTTTTTAAGTAATGTTACTTATTTATATATTTTTATTTATTAGTAGTCATCAAAAAGTTACAGCACATTTGCAATATCAGTGTGGTATCTATTATATAGACACACAGTCATAAGTAGCACCCCTGTCCGGGTACGGAATGAATACTTTTACCCAATCAGTCATGATATTATCCAATACTATTAAAGTTTTATTTTACAAACTTAAAAGTAATGTAAAATCATCAATAACTGGGAAGATAATATTAGGGTATTTATGTTTACAAGAAATTGAAGAAAATAAATGTACTGTATCTTCTTTTATATGTGAATTTGTGCAAGAAGATTTTATTTTCTACCACTGGTTATCTCTTCTCCACACATGAAAACGGGAATAATTTTTACCCTCGGCTCCAGTTGGTTTATGTAGGATGCTAAAAGATTTGTTTTGTCACCTATTCAATACATATAAATTTTACAATTTAGGAATTTATTATTAATTCCACTTGAGACATGTTTCGCCCTTCATTGAGGGCATCATCAGTCAAAATTATCTCCTCAAGGCAAAAATCAGGTACCTGGTTAGTAGTTGACATGCACAAATGAATACATATTATTAATACGCATTACAAAAATTAATGTAAGAGAAACAGTTGTACAATAGTGATGGTTGAACATATAGGTTTATAGAATAAGAAGTCAGCACCAATGCGTAAAATTAAAATAGTAGTTCGACAGTGGTGCTCTGGAGAACAGTTGACGCAATCATAGGAAAATATAAAGTTTTAAAAATATTTACATTATAACAATCAAGGGAGAAAGGGTGTAGTGCTCGGCGTCAATGTTTGTAACCAAAATTAATGTCAATGGTTGGTAACTATACAGTATTTACATTGTCCAATTGAACAGTTGAGAATCAAGTTTTAAAAATATTTACATTATAACAATCAGGGGAGAAAGGGTGTAGTGCTCAGCGTCAATGTTTGTAACCAAAAATTAATGTCAATGGTTGGTAACTATACAGTATTTACATTGTCCAATTGAACAGTTGAGAATTTAACAATTTATATACATATTTACACAAGAGCAGCTTGGTGAGCAAGGATATTAAAAAATCTAGTACCAAGTGCGTCCTGTTGTTTTAAAGGTTGGAAGAAGAATGTAGCATTGACATTTCAGAAATTTGCAGAGTGGTGTATCTTAGTTAAAATCACCGGGGGTAGGGAAATATTCCATAGCCAAATGAGGTTTATAGGCATCAAGCTGAAAGTTATCTGGTTGCAGCGCCGAGATCAGTACGGAGACTGGTCTGTGTGGATGGAGACTCATGGGTATTCAGTGCGTTTGAATGGCAACAATGATGACAGTTATTTGTAGGTAATTGCTTATTAGGAATATGTTGCGGGTTGAAACTTTCGCTTATTCTTTTAGTTGACTTCCGTAGCTTCGAATGTTATGTGAAGACATCGGTGTGAGATGCCGGTGAGACTAAATTGATATTATTCCGTGGAAAAAAGTATGACGGACCTCGGGATGAAGTTATTGTTTTTTGTTGCTGGTCTGGTGAAATAAAATAGAGTTGCTTGTGTTGTGAACTGCAGTGGAGAGATTAGAATGTATACGGTAACTGCAGAGTCAGAGCGTTGTAGCTGGGATGAGGCATCTTCTCATTCTGACTGCGAAGAGGAGCCACAGTGGCATGCCATATTCGTGCCGATGTGCGCTGGGTTCTGGCGTGTTGTTGAAAGTTTTATTGTATGAAGTGGAAGTTATCTGATGTGTCGCTGAGAGGTAATTGTTGATGAGTATTGGTGGACTATGAAGGAGGCTCAGTCGGTACTACGCACATGCGGTTGGCAATGGCGGCGGGAGGGGGGGAGAGCTCTCCTTATTCAAACGCACTGAATACCCACGAGTCTCCATCCACACTGACCAGTCTCCGTACCAATCTCGGTGCTGCAACCAGACAACTTTCAGCTTGATGCCTATAAACCTCATTTGGCTATGGAATATTTCCCTACCCCCGGTGATTTTAACTAAGATAAACCACTCTGCAAATTTCTGAAATGTCAATGCTACATTCTTCTTCCAACCTTTAAAACAACAGGACGCACTTGGTACTAGATTTTTTAATATCCTTGCTCACCAAGCTGCTCTTGTGTAAATATGTATATAAATTGTTAAATTCTCAACTGTTCAATTGGACAATGTAAATACTGTATAGTTACCAACCATTGACATTAATTTTTGGTTACAAACATTGACGCCGAGCACTACACCCTTTCTCCCCTGATTGTTATAATGTAAATATTTTTAAAACTTGATTCTCAACTGTTCAATTGGACAATGTAAATACTGTATAGTTACCAACCATTGACATTAATTTTGGTTACAAACATTGACGCCGAGCACTACACCCTTTCTCCCTTGATTGTTATAATGTAAATATTTTTAAAACTTTATATTTTCCTATGATTGCGTCAACTGTTCTCCAGAGCACCACTTCCGAACTCTACTATTTTAATTTTACGCATTGGTGCTGACTTCTTATTCTATAAACCTATATGTTCAACCATCACTATTGTACAACTGTTTCTCTTACTTAATTTTTGTAATGTGTATTAATAATATGTATTAATTTGTGCATGTCAACTACTAACCAGGTACCTGATTTTTGCCTTGAGGAGATAATTTTGACTGATGATGCCCTCAACGAAGGGCGAAACATGTCTCAAGTGGAATCAATAATAAATTCCTAAATTGTAAAATTTATATGTATTGAATAGGTGACAAAACAAACCTTTTAGCATCCTACATTCAGTATCATCAATACGGATAACAATGATTTTTATCACTTTCAGTTGGTTTCCCGAATCTTCTTCTTGAGTTCCATTATCAGTCAGGTCTGCATGCATGAATATGAAACGAACGCAAGTTGATACTCAACTGTTCTGATGTCTCAGAACATGGTCAACAAGATATCCAGTGTGCTAGCTAGAACGATACATCAAGTCGGCCATGCTCCGTTTTGAGAATTCTGCGCATGCTGACGAGAAATTTGCAACGCTTGGCAGCAATGTGCGAGGATGATCTCCAGACTATCTAAGTATGCATATATTACAGGTCTAACTAACATTAGTCCAGACTAAAGCAGGACTAGTGCATGTTATGAATAGCACCCTGAGTCTAACCATTGGTGTCTTGGTCTCCCTCCACCTCTCTTACCCTCCATGACCAGGTCATCATTATCTTAGATAACCTATAATCCTCCTTTCGTCTTACATGACCCCACCACCGAAACCAATTAACGTACAGCGTCATCTTGGAAACATCCAAAAGTGGGCTAAAGACACAGGTTTCAAGTTTTCAAAATTTAAAACCAAATGTATATTGCCCTCTAAAAGCAAACCTACAGTTATGAACCCAACCTTATAGATGGACAATCACAAAATTGAAGTCATTGAAAAATTCAAAATTGTAGGATTTACCTTTGATAACAGGATAACTTGGAGTCCTCACATTAAAAATTTCAAAGATAACTGTCTCAGAACATTACATATTGTAATGTGTTAGAGGGGTAAGTAAATAAGACAGAACCTGGTAGCTTATGATTTATTAACTAAGCAAGCGCGCGTGCGCGCGCGCACACACACACACACACACGAGATTGCCAAGCACACAACTTACACAAGTACACACACTTAACACAGTTCTTAATCTCTCTTTTAGTGTCTTATGATACACACACACACGCGCGGGCCCCCTTCGATCACTTTCACTACACTCACTCAGCCGCTCAGTCACACTCATTAGCGCTGTCATGGTCAGCAGTCTACACGTCAATCTTGAAGCTCAGAATAGCATCTGCTGTCCACTCAGTCTGCCGAACTCAACTCCCAGCCCCATGTCAGCACCCAGTGTTGTCCTCCACACAGCACAGGACAGGCCACGTCCTCTTCCAGTAGCTAGTCCAAGACACTCACATGCACGAAGACAGGCACACAGAAACGAGTCCTCGGCCCCAACAGACTGACACCTCAGCCCAGGCTGTCACTAACACACTGACCGCATTCTTCGCTAAATACCCGACTCCAAACACTGGACTCACTACACCAACTGAACTACACAACCTAACTCAACCACGTAGGTCGCACCTCACTTAAATACCTAGGTCCACACCATCTGGATGCTTCCACAGTATGGACACACCTCTCAGCGTCTTCTTGAAAGCTAGAAATCTCTGCGTGCTGTCCAGATTCTTCCAAAACGCCAGAGGCCTCCAATGAACGAGCAGGACGATCCAGATAGCAACAGTGGAGGCGCTGACCAATCCGCAAGCGGCTGTCCTCCAGCAGGTGACAGGAGTAGGGAGAGTGTCGGCCTTTCATTGGTGATGAGCGTGTGGTTGGAGCTGGCTAGCTCACGCTACTTCCCATGGTTGTACATTGGCATGGCGGACACAGCGGCTCACCATACCACAATATAATGAAAATTCTAGTAGCCAAGAAATGGGGAGCGACTATCAAGTACCGGGCGAGTTAACCATGCGGTAAGGGGCGCGCAGCTGAGAGCTTGCAATCGGGAGATAGTGGGTTCGAATCCCACTGTTGGCAGCCCTGAATATGGTTTTCGGTGGTTTAGCATTTTCACACCAGGCAAATGCCAGGGCCGTTCCTTAATTAAGGCTACAGCCGCTTCCTGCCCACTCCTAGTCCTTGCCTATCCCATCGTCGCTATAAGACCTATCTGTGCCGGTGCGACGTAAAGCAAATTGAGCATTTGCACAGACTATCAAGTACTGATTAATACTTATAAAGCCATTATCAGAGCCAAGTTAGATGAAGGTGCTACAGTGTATAATTCTGCAAGAATGTCTACACTCAAGATGCTTGACCTAGTACAATCCATTGCTCTACGAATAGCCTTGGGAGTTTACCGCACTGGTCCAGTAACCAGTATGCAGATCGAAACAAATGAACCACCACCTGCAGCCAGAAGAAAACAACTGAACCTATCATACGCTTTCACGATAACAGCCATGAATGATTCACACATGAAACCTTACGTCTTTTCTAACAGACAAAGATAAATTCACTGTCTCGTGTGCACATAAATTGCCTTTCCATCTCAGGCTATCTAAATACCCTTAAAGAGTTGAACCTTAATGATCCCATTATACTACACACCGAATGATCTCTTGTATCTCCTCCTTGGAAAATGACTCTGCCCACAATCAACCTGAAACTAATCAACAATGCTACAGATCAAACTAATAAATCTGTTTACCAACAATTATTCAATCAGATTTACAACAGACACCCAAAACAGTCTAATTTATACTGATGGATCAAAGTGCAAAGAAAGAAATTGTTGTGCCATAATATACCCTGACCACAGCATGCTCTTCATACTGCCTGACTTCTACACTATCTTTTCTAACACACTCTTTGCACTTAAACAGGCTATCTTACAGATTCTACACACAAACTATTCCCATTCATTTATAATTTGTTCTGACTCCAAAAGTGCAGTAACTCTTCCATCAACCCACATTCTCACAAAGAAAATTCAGTTCCTGTTTCAAAAAAACTTGAACGTAGGAAGACATTACCATTAAGTGGATACCTTCACACGGTGAAAACCAAGGTAATGAGTCTGCTGATGAAGCAGCGAAAGAAGCTATGAGACTCCACTCAGTGAAACAAAAATTCCTACACTGCGTAGCAACATAATCACACATGCTTAAAAAAATGTTATGCCAACAATGGAAGATCGACTGGTTGGCCACTTCAAAAAGCACAGTCAGTGAAATAACTTCCAGTTCCATTATACAGTACCCAGTTAAGAACCTTTGCAGGCAAGATCAGGTTTTAATATCATAACTGAGAATAGGACACTCAATGCTAACCCACAGTTATCTTCTAAGAAAAGAGCAACATCCCATCTGGAATGTATGTAACTCAACATTGACAATTAAGCATATAATTACTGAATGTCAACTGCATAACCAACAAAGTACCACAGTATTCCTAACGAGCTGGAAAAGGCACTCAACACTCCTTCACTACGTCTCCAAATTATCACATTTTTTAAAGATTCTTGTTTATATTTTCAAATATAAAGATTATTTTTCACAGGTTGTACTGTAATTTCAATGTAAGTCATTTGTTTATGTAGAATTGTAAATTGTTTTGACATTTTCAGATTCAATGTATGTCGCATTATGATCATTGAGTTAAAACAGCTATAAACATTTTAAATTTATTTTTTTCTTTCACAAATACCCTCATTTAGATTTTAACAAATCAACAGAAAATGAGAAAATATTTTATTGTTTGGTAGATATCACGTGGAACTTCAAATACATCCTTTTCAGCAAACTTTGAAATATTGATGGGAAACATTCACTCTTGGCTTGTATAATATGAGAAGAAATCGCCCTGCTGCAGGACCAAATTATCCACAAAAAAGCCTATATAACCTCTATGTTGGTGAGAACACAGTGCATTAAGAGTGGGAGACAAATGCCAAAGACTAACATATTCATGAGGCAGATATACTGGACCTGATTGATGAACGACGAAAGTACAAGAATGCAAAAAAATGAAGAGGGCAGAAAAGAATATAGGCAACTGAAGAATGAAGTGGATAGAAAGTTCAGGACAGCTAACGAAGAATGGTTGAAGGAGAAGTGCAAGGATGTTGAAGGTTGTATGGTCCTAGGAAAGGTAGATGCTGCATACAGGAAAATCAAGAAAACCTTTGGAGAAAGGAAATCTAGGAGTATGAATATTAAGAGCGCAGATGGGAAATCACTTCTAGGGAAAGAAGACAAGGCAGAAAGATGGCAGGAACATATCCAACAGTTGTATCAAGGTAATGATGTAGATGATATGGCTCTAGAGCAAGAAGAGGCTGTTGATGCTGTTGAAATGGGAGACCCAATTTTGAGGTCAGAATTCAACACAGCTTTAAGAGACCTAAACAGGAACAAGGCACCTGGATTGGATAACATTCCATCTGAATTACTGACTGCCTTGGGAGAAACCAGCATAGCGAGGTTATTCCATTTAGTGTGAAGATGTATGAGACAGGACAAGTGCCATCCAATTTTCAGCAGAATGTCGTTATACCTATTCCCAAGAAAGCCGGTGCTGACAAGTGTGAAAACTACCACACCATTAGTTTAGTATCTCATGATTGCAAAATTTTAACAGGTATTGTTTGCAGAAGAATGGAAAGACAAGTTGAAACTGAGCTGGGAGAAAATCAGTTTGGATTCAGAAGAAATGTAGGAACACGTGAAGCAATCCTGACTTTACGTCTGATCTTAGAGGATCGAATCAAGAAGGACAAGCCCTCATATATGGTGTCCATAGATCTAGAAAAGGCATTTGATAATGTTGATTGGACCAAGCTATTTGAGATTCAGAAGGTGATCGGGATCAGATACCGAGAACGAAGAATTACCTACAATCTGGATAAAAATCGATCTGCAGTGATAAGAATCGAGTGCACTGAAAAAGAAGCAGCAATCCAGAAAGGAGTGAGGCAAGGCTGCAGCTTTTCTCCCTCCTTTTCAATGTTTATATAGAACAGGCAGTAAAGGAAATCAAAGATGAATGTGGGAAGGCAATCACGATCCAAGGAGAAGAAATAAAAACCCTGAGATTTGCTGATGATATAGTTATTTTATCAGAGACAGCAGAAGATCTGGAGAAATTGCTGAATGGTTGGACAGAGTCTTGGGTAAAGAGTACAAGATGAAAATAAATAAGTCCAAAATGAAAGTAATGGAGTGCAGTTGAAGTCAGGTGATGCAGGAAACATTAGATTAGGAAATGAAGTCTTAAAGGAATTAGATGAATATTGTTACTTGGGTAAAAAAAATAACTAGTGATGGCAGAAGGAGGACATAAAATGCAGACTAGCACAAGCAAGGAAGGCCTTCCTTAGGAGAAGAAATTTGCTCACTTTGAACATTGATATATTAATTAGAAAGGTGTTTTTGAAGACTTTCGTCTGGAGTGTGGCATTGTATGGATGTGAAACATGGACAATAACACTAGCTCAGAAAGAAAGAGGATAGAAGCATTTGAAATGTGGTGTTACAGAAGAATGCTGAAGGTGAGATGGATAGATCAAATCACAAATGAGGAGATACTGAATCGAACTGGTGAGAGGAGATTGATTTCGCTAAATTTGACCACAAGAAAAGATAGAATGATAGGACACATCTTAAGACACCCAGGACTTGCACAGTTGGTTTTTGAGGGAAGTATAGGTGGTAAGAACAGTAGGGGTAGACCAAGGTATGAATATGAGAGACAGATTAGAAGAGATGTAGGATGTAGTAGTTACGTAGAAATGAAAAGGTTAGCACAGGATATGGTGGCATGGAGAGCTGCATCAAACCAGTCTATGGACTGATGACTCAAGAACAAGGCAGAAATAGTCCTTGTGGTAATTTGTTTACTGCCAAGAAATGTGACATGTGTTTGCTCTGGGACTGAAGTCACTGTAAGCCAGAATTACGCATTGGAAGAATTTTAAAAAGTTTTGTGGTATGCTCTCACTTCCAAAAAAGACATCACGCTCTAACATTTACATATACTTGGGGACAAAATACGACAGCCTCATCTCACACCACTACTCTCCAGCAGCAGCTCTGTGTCTATTAGTAGCTTATAGGATTTACTAGGTCTGCTGTAATTGGAGCTGCCAAATCATCTACTGCACTTTTCATGGAGAAAGAGTAAAGATTTAAGACAGTGTGGAAGAAAGCGGTTTGGCAACCTCTCCACACCAAAGAAGGATCACTTAGAACTCGTTAACTCAGCAGGATGCAGGGTGTGATTGGCTACTGGCTTTCAGCTCGCTTCCAGGAATTGAGGCCGCCATGTTTTGTCCGCAAGTATACTTGAAAAAGTCTAGTGTTAAACCAATCAATCACCCACAGTATTTAGATTCTCTTTAGTAGTTCATATCTCCTGAAAAAATATCACCTCAACAATTCTCTGCTTTTATTTACACTATTACATTTTTCAAAATTTCAACAGTTTTAAACATTTGATCACTACCTTGATATATGTCTTTGCTATAGAGTTTCTTTCCTCTTCTTAAGTCTCAATTTTGCATGAGTAACCAGTATGTCCATTAACTTACTAGCCATTACAGAAATAATTTACCTGTAGAGGATGTATGCCGGCTGACCATCTTCTATCATAGGTATTACTTGGTCATCATAATCATCTTCCCACGATCCCACTGCTTCCTTGAATGAGGCAAGTGTCAACTCTTCTGCACATGAAAATATTAAATTAAGAAGCATTAATTTTATATCAGATAGCTAATTCATGAAAATATTGGTTCTGGAGCACATGCGATCAGTTGCCAAAATAAGTAATAAGTTTCTTTCGTTGCTTGAATTTGGGACTTTTTAATATAAAATTGTTGTATACTGTGCTGGGATAATCTTAATAACTTAATAACTGACCTAAATTAAAAAAGGAGAGAAGTTTTTGTTTACTAGCGGTTTAACGTTTCACTGATGTACAGAAGATTTTTGGCAAAGCAAGGATACGAAAGGGCTAGGATTGGGAAGGTAGTGGCTGTGACCTTAATTAAGGTAGGTTTTGCTTCATGTGAAAACGGAAAACCATAGAAAACAATCTGTAAGCTGACAATGTAGGGGGGATTCAAATCCACCACGTGCCAAATGCAAACTCACAGGTAAGTGACCCAAAACACAGAGCCAACTCACTTATATTAGAAAAATATTTTTCTGCACAGCAGTAAGCCTCTCAATCTCCTTAATAAGGAAATAATTTTGTATAGAAGTATTTATCTTGTAATATATAGCTTTCAACATTATTAAAATTCTTCTTACAAAACTATTAAGAAAACAAGTGACTCTGTCATGAAGAGCTGGGATGTTTAAAAGAATTCTAGTAAGTAGTGTCTTGTCCGACCCCGCAGTGTAGGGGGCGAAGTGTCCCCCTGTCACCCGGCAGCGCCAGTCAGGGGTTTTTAATTGTAAATGATTAATATCCCTGGCCTGGGGACTGGGTGTTTGTGTCATCCTTAATGTTTCTTTCCTCACTTCAACAATTTACACTTCCGCTATTTCCAATACACACAGGTTCCTAACATATGGTGTAAGTAGGGGCAAAAGATCTTCCTAGATCGACGCCCCAAACAAATTGCATTTAAAAAAAAAAGTAGTGTCTTAAACGGACATCAACATTTCTTACTATATATACCGTTAGATTTATTGTGCAGATATTTGAAAACATTACAACTTATTAAATTCAGTAGGTTCAGTTCATAAATATGAAACATCATTAGATAAGGATAATACCTTCTGGTATGGACGAAGTATGTACAATTTCTAATCATCCTTTTCCTTTTCTTCTTTATTTTTTTCATTTGAGTTCCTTTCCTCTATTTAGCATAAGTGGATGTCTGTGTGCTAACCCTGCCACACTACTGTTCATATTTACCATCTTTACAATAGCAAGAACTTTCTTCTTCCAACAGCCACACCTACCCTCTCAAAACATAAGAATGCCAACTGAGCAGTAGAGTAGCAGTGCACAATGTGCCTACTGACAATGTACAGATGTGTTGGTTAAATCCAATGCATAAAGGTGAACTTAGAGAATATGACAAATACCTGTTATGAAATCTGGAAGATCATAAATATTAAGTTTTTAATAGTTTTTTTTTCTTTTTTTTTTTTTCATGGGCTAACCTTGCTACACTACTGTTCAAATTTGTCATCTTTACAGTAACAAGAACTTGTTTCCCCCAACAGCCATACCTACCCTCTCAAAACATCAGAATAATGTTCCTACTGACTATGTAGAGATGTGCTGTTACATCCAATGTATAAAGGTGAACTTGGAGAATATGACAGATACCTGTTAAGAAATCTGGGAGACCATAAAGATTCCGTTCTTTCTGAAAGGGGAAAAGCAATTGCTGAAGAAATGTGAACTAGCAGATTCCATTAACTTTTTCACTTTCTAAAACCTAATGTTACTGACAATACCCTCTCAAGATAATGGTATCAAGAGGCTGTTTTCCGAAGATTTTCCAAAAATGACTAAAAGTTAACCCAAGAATTCAACACCACATAAATCCTAGTTATCAACAAAACAAATATTCATGCTTCATGCTTCCCAACAGCACCCTAGTTAATCCCACCCCTACCCCTTATTAAGCAGTATGCTCTTGAATGGAAGACACTATACAGTGTGGTCCACCAAAGATATTCACCTCAAATTTTTGTGATCAATTGAAAACAGTGATAGGTGGCTTTCACATAGGTAAATAACTGTAAGCAGCATATGAATGAACGTTTAATGTTGGCAATGATAGTTGTTTTTTTAAGCGGAACTATACTATCATTTCTGTTACATATACAGTTGGTCGTAGGAGGCTACATTCAGCGATACAATTGTTTCCATGATCACATGTAGCACTGAAGAAAAGGAGTGCTGAAGTGGGCAAGTTTTCAAATTTGGTGCAGTCCGGTGTTAGCAGCCCAAAGCTCAAGAAGAGAAGGGCTACGTACGATCCATACCTCGTGTTTATGTCACCGGGCAGAGTGAAAATACAAACCACCTCTGATGCATTACCCTCCTGGACATTTAGAATGTTGACATCAGACGTGAAGGTAGCTCATTCAGTAGTACACCTCTAAGAAAATAGATTAAAAAAATAGACAAATATATATAAAATTACCTATCAAAGGGGAGAGCTGATGCAAGTAATTCTTTTTACGTAAACAAATCTCAGGGTATGGATTAAAATTATGTACAAAAAGAATATAAACAGAATTACTCTGGAAAAATAGGATATCCATGCATTGTGCAGTCACATGGCTCATAATGAGTGCTTTTGAGAGTGTGTTTAAAGAGATAACCGTCTGCAGTGGAACAAACTTCTGCAAGGACCATCACTGATCAACCCACTGCTGTCAACATTTCTGAAGTTATTGAAACACATGCAGCAGCAATACAGTGTTTCAGATTTAATGAAGTAAAAGGTACACTGATCAGCCAGAACACTATGATCACCTACCTAATAGCCGGTATGTCCACCTATGGCACAGATAACAGCGGCGGCACGTCTTGGCTTGGAAGCAACGAGGCCTTGGTAGCTCGCTGGAGGGAGTTGGCACCACATCTGCACACACAAGTCACCTAATTCCTGTAAATTCGAGGGATGGGGGCAATGAGCTCTGACGCCACGTTCATTCACATCAGATGTGTTTGATCAGGTTAAGATCAGGTGAGTTGGGGAGCCAGCACATAAACTGCAACTCGCCACTCTGTTCCTCAAACCACTCCATCACACTCCTGGCCGTGTGACATGGCGCATTACCTTCTTGAAAAATATCACTGCCGTTGGGAAGCATGATCGTCATGAAGGGGTGTACGTGGTCTGCAACCAGTATACAATATTTCTCGGCCGTCATTGTGCCTCGCACAAGCTCCACTGGACCCACAGATACCCACGTGAATGTTCCCAAGAGCATAAATGAGCAGCCGCCGCCAGCTTGTCTCCATCCCGCAGTACAGGTGTCAAGAAGCTATTTCCTGGAAAACAAAGTATTAGCACCCTTCCATCGGCATGATGAAGAAGGTATTGGGATTCATCAGACCATGCAAAACACTACCACTGCGCCAACGTCCAGTGACGATGGTCACGTGCCCATTTCAGTCGTAATTTCCGATGTCATGATGTTAACATTGGCACTTGCATGGGTCATCTGCTGCGGAGGTTCATCCTTAGGAGTGTTCGCTGCACTGAATGTTCAGAAACACTTGTACTCTGCCCAGCCTACGAACAAAGTCTGACATCTATAATGAGGGGTGGCTGCCGAACCCCTCGATGTTCGGACATGGTTTCACCTTTGTTTCGCAACTTGTTGAAGACACTCACCACAGGACTCCTCGAACACCCGAAAAGTCATGCAGTTTCTGAAATGTGCCAAGCCTCCGGCCCATCACAATCTGAACTCGGTCAAACTGAGATAGATTGCGCGCCTTCCCCATTCTACACTCGGACAGGACGCTCACTGATACAAAATGCACCGTGCGTGTGTCTAACTAGCATGCATTCCTCGTTAGGTGACGCTGCTATCGCCTTGACGGGTCAATAGTAGGTAGGTGGTCGTAATGTTCTGGCTGATCACTATATGTACATTTGACCTTCATATCCAATATCAACAGGGAAGACGTAAGAAGGGTGATGCTTCAGAGACTGTTTGAATATTCAATCCCCTTGGTGACATCTACAGAAGGTATGAGTCATAAACAACCCTTATTTTTCTGACCTTTGAGCTACTAACTCCTGAAGGTGATAAATTTGAAATATGTGCACACTTGAACACTCATTTTCACCAGTGCTACATGTCTGACTGTGGAAATAATTGCATCACAGAATGGGAAATTTTAATTAAGCTTTTCTTTTTCAGGTATTTTCTGAACTGTATTTAGTATTGACAGACTGAAGAACGTAAGAGTTATAAACTGAATCAAAACTGAAAAGAATTACACAAATGGGTATAGTTCCATTACAAAAAAAAAAAAACTTGCCATCAATAGCCTGGTGTTTATTAAAGCAGAAGACTCACATTGCACATTCTTCCATGTGCCCATTATTAACATTGTTATTATTCATCTAGGTTAAAACAGCTAAACACTATCTTCAACTAGCCAAAAATTTTAAGTTGAAAAATATACGTGGGCCACCATGTATATAGAAACTCGATCTAGTGAAAGAACATGAATACTGAAACAGATTAATAAACAAAAGACAAAAAATGAACTTATAAATTAAATGTTCTTAACATAAAGATAAGTGAATAAAATAATTAAGACAATCACAGAATACAGAGTGAAAGTACAAGTCGGGAATAGATTAAAATTAAAATCTTCAAAGAATATTCCTGGCTATTTTAAGTAATATAAAACAATTGGCAGTAAAAGTGACATCACTTATAATAGAGAAACAAGTTATGTGGGAAATTTTTTAATGAAATAATCAGGGCCGTAGCCAGGATGGGGTTAGAACCCCGCTCCATGGAACTTTTACAAAAAGAAAATGAACAAAAACTGACAAACAATAAACTAAACGAACATTCAGACACGTATTTGTAAAACTGACAGATCTGTTGAATCTATTTTCTAAGAAGCCTCGAAAATTGTACTTTAGATTTTAAACTGAACATTCAATTCACTGTAAAATTGTCGACCTTGATCGTATTTTCTTGTTCTGTATTTTTTTTTTTTGCTAGTTGCTTTACGTTGCACCGGCACAGATAGGTCTTATGGCAGCGATGGGACTGGAAAGGCTTAGGAATGGGAAGGAAGCGGCCGTCGCCTTAATTAAGGTACAGCCCCAGCATTTGCCTGGTATGAAAATCGGAAACAACGGAAAACCTCTTCAGGGCTGCAGACAGTGGGGTTCGAACCCACTATCTCCTGGATGCGAGCTCACAGCTGCGCTCTCCTAACCGCACGGCCAACTCGCCCGGTGTTCTGTATTTTAATGTAAGATTTTGTAGTGTACTGCAATCTGAATATCAACATAAAAGTGAATTATGTCCTTACAACCGCACACACACCTTCATTATACAGTATTATATCAGCATTTTGCAACTATAACCCCCACCTCCCACTGGCCGATCCTGGTTACACTACTGGATATTTCCAGTTAATTACAATAGATCTTAACACCTAACACACACACACAATGTGATCAAAAGTATCCAGTCATTCCTCTGGCAATGGAAACCAGAGCGTAAATGTCACGACAGTTGCTACTGCTACAAAAGACAGCTGAATGTTCAGTGTTGCTTCAGTACTTCGAAATATCTGCAAAACGCGTGGAGCAAGGGAGATCAATGGTTTCAAACACTGAATGGTTATTAGTTGTGCCATTAGTAAGCAATCAGTCAAGGCCATTTCTGCCCTTCAAGTTAAAGGAGACTGTTGGGGATGATTTTCAAGTGGAAATGGAAGAACATTGCAAGAAATCAATAACAGTAAATATCCACCTTTTTGATACTTATATTTAAAGCAAATTATTTGTTTATAGTGTACCTGTTTCATTCCTTGGGAACATCTTCAGCTATGTTATATTGCATAGGTGAAACTACAAAGCATATTTTCCAAAGCCTGGTGAGAAAATAGGAAAACACAGAAAACCATCTTCAGAGCTCCTGACAGTGGGGTTCAAACCCACTAACTCCCGAATACAAACTGACAGCTACACAACTCAAGCCATGTGGCCACTTGCTCGTTAGTACTAAATCTATAATTCTACCTGTAGCCCACAAATATTCTTGTCAATGACACTTGCAGCTTGGTTTGTAATTTTGAGTATTTTTTGAGAGATATATGTGAATAATTGTTTTGAACTCATTTTAAAGTTGTACTATAATGGCCAAAACTGCTCAAAAAGAGTTTTGCATATTCTGGTTTAAAGCACTTTGTATTTTGCTATGTGTATATACGAATATTTTACATAACAAGAAGTATATAAAAAAAAAAACAACATACAGACTGTTGTGAAGATGTGTGGAAGTAGGAGGAAGGGAAAAGGTAGGAAGGGAAATGTAGTGTAGTGGAAAGGAAAAGATAGGTGGAACAGGGTTATGGGAGGGAGAAAAGGGAGGAGGAAGTAGCTTCTGCAGCTATCAGGAAAGACAGGGCTGACCAGGAGGGGAGGGGATCAAATGAGGTGGGTAGGGTTGAGGCTCTGGTCATGGGGGATTCCATCGTTAGAAATGTGGGGAAAGTGTGTGGAGGAAAGGGAACCAAGGTAGAGTGTTATCCAGGAATTAGGTTGAGGCAGATGTTGAGGAAAGTAGAAGAGAAGGAAGAGGGAAAGGAGAAGGTGGTAGTGTTTCACGTTGGTACTAACAACATAAGGCGAGCAGGTATAAGTACCAACATAGTTGGGGATGTGTGGGATCTGGTAAATGAAGCATGGATGAAGTTTAAGGAAGCGGAGATTGTTATCAGCGGAATACTGTGTAGGAGGGATACTGACTGGAGGGTAATCGGGAATTTAAATGAGAAAATGGGAGTGAGATTTCTAGATCCTAATGGGTGGGTAGGAGACAGGGATCTGTGCTCAGATGGCATTCACTTAAACCGCAGTGGTACATATAAGTTAGGAAATTTGTTTAGAAGGGTTATAGGCAGGTACATTCAGGGAAACGGGGTGGCCTAGGGACGGTGTAAAGCAAACAGGGAACTGGAAATCAAGTAGGGATGACATAAAAATGTGAGTGCTCAACTGTAGAAGCATTGTAGACAAAGGAATCGAATTAAGTAATTTAAAAGATATATACTTACCAGATACTGTAATAGGAGTTGAATCATGGCAGAGAAATTATATAATGGATGAAGAAATACTCTCATGGAACTGGAGCGTGTATCGCAGAGATAGGATAGGATAAGAATTGTAGGAGGGGAGTATTCATTCTGGCGGAAGAAGAATTTGTAAGCTACGAAAAAGTTAAGGATGAAAAACATGAAATTCTAGGTGTAAGGCTCATCTCTAAAGATAATAGGCAACTTGATGTCTTTGGAGTGTATAGACTGGGGAAAGGTTAGCGCTGACGCTGATTCAGAATTACTTGATAAGATAATCAGCTATGCTGGAAATGATATGGAAAGGAATGTAATAGTAGCAAGTGACATCAATTTACCAAATGTCAATTGGGAAGGTAATGTGAACGACAGGAAGCATGAACATCAAATGGCAAATAAGTTAATATGCGAAGGGCAGCTGATTCAGAAAGTGAAGTAAACAGACTCTGGGATGGGTTTAAAGCAATTGTTGAGGAATGTAAAAATAGGTTTGTACCTTTAAAGGTGGTAAGGAATGGTAAAGATCCACTATATTATAACAGAGAAGTAAAGAGACTAAGAAGGAGGTGCAGGTTGGAAAGAAATGGTTATGGAAGTAAGGAGAAATTGAAGGAACTTACTAGGATATTGAATCTAGCAAAGAAGTCAGCTAAGGATAACATGATGGGAAGCATAATTGGTGGTCATACAAATTTTAGTGAAAAATGGAAGGGTACGTATAGGTACTTTAAGGCAGAAACAGGTTCAAAGGAGGACATTCCAAGAATTATTAATGAACAAGGGGAGTGTGTATGCGAGGATCTTCAAAAGGCAGAAGTATTCAGTCAGCAGTAGGTAAAGATTGTTGGTTACAAGGATAACGCCCAGATAGAGGAGGTGACTAATACTAAAGAAGTATTAAAATTTACCTCTGATAACAATGACATTTGCAGTAAGATACAAAAGTTGAAAACTAGAAAAGCAGCTGGAATTGATAAGATTTATGGGGATATACTAAAGGCATTGGGTTGGGATATAGTACCATATCTGAAATATTTTTTTATTACTGTTTGGTTGAAGGAGCTATACCAAATGAACGGAGAGTTGCTATAGTAGCCCCTGTGTATAAAGGAAAGGGTGATAGACATAAAGCTGAAAATTACAGGCCAGTCCGTTTGACATGCACTGCATGTAAGCTTTGGGAAAGCGTTCTTTCTGATTATATTAGACATATTTGCAAATATTTTTTTTCTTTTGCTAGTTGCTTAACGTCTTATGGTCTTATGACGACGATGGGACAGGGAAGGGCTAGGAGTCGGAAGGAAGCAGCCGTGGCCTTCATTAAGGTACAGCCCCAGCATTTGAATGGTGTGAAAATGGGAAACCACGAAAACCATTTTCAGGGCTGCCGAATTTGCAAACTTAATAACTGGTTTGACAGAAGGCAGCTTGGGTTTAGGAAAGGTTATTCCACTGAAGCTCAGCTTGTAGGATTTCAGCAAGATATAACAGATATCCTGGATTCAGGAGGCCAAATGGACTGTATTGCGATTGACCTATCTGAGGCATTTGATAGGGTTGATCATGGAAGACTACTGGCAAAAATGAGTGCTAATGGACTAGAAAAAAGAGTGACGGAATGGGTGACTATATTTCTAGAAAATATAACTCAGAGAATTAAAGTAGGCAAAGCTTTATCTGACCCTGTAATAATTAAGAGGGGAACTCCTCAAGGCAGTATTATTGGACCTTAATGTTTTCTTATAGATATCTATGATGTGTGTAAAGAAGTGGAATCAGAGATAGGGCTGTTTGCAGATGATGTTATTCTGTACAGAGTAATAAATAAGTTACAAGTTTGTGAGCGGCTGCAGGGTGACCTCGATAGTGTTGCGAGATGGGCAAGGGCAATAGTATGATGATAAACGGGGTTAAAAGTCATGTTGTGAGGTTCACGAATAGGAAAAGTCCTCTCAGTTTTAATTACTGTGTTGATTATTTTTTTTTTTTTTTTTTTTTTTTGCTAGGGGCTTTACGTCGCGCCGACACAGATAGGTCTTATGGCGACGATAGAATAGGAAAGGCCTAGGAGTTGGAAGGAAGCGGCCGTGGCCTTAATTAAGGTACAGCCCCAGCATTTGCCTGGTGTGAAAATGGGAAACCACGGAAACCATTTTCAGGGCTGCCAATAGTGGGATTCAAACCTACTATATCCCGGATGCAAGCTCACAGCCGCGCGCCTCTAAGCGCACGGCCAACTCGCCCGGTTACTGTGCTGATGGGGTGAAAGTTCCTTTTGGGAATCATTGTAAGTACCTGGGTGTTAATATAAGAAAAGACCTTCATTGAGGGTAATCACATAAATATGATTGTTAATAAAGGGTACAGATCTCTGCACATAGTTATGAGGGTATTTAGGGGTTGTAGTAAGCATGTAAAGGAGAGGGCATATATGTCTCTGGTAAGACCCCCAACTAGAGTATGGTTCCAGTGTATGGGACCTTCACCAGGATTACTTGATTCAAGAATTTTAAAAAATCCAAAGGAAAGCAGCTTGATTTGTTCTGGGTGATTTCCGACAAAAGAGTAGCATTACAAAAATGTTGCAAAGTTTGGGCTGAGAAGACTTGGGAGAAAGGAGACAAGCTGCTCGATTAAGTGGTATGTAAAAGTTTCAAAGAAATTTATTTAAAAACCACCATTCCAATACGTTACAATCTTTAAGTTTAAGATACAAATATTACATATATGTTAAAATGGGACATGTTTCGCTTAGGCTTTGTAAGCATCCTCAGCCATACTTAATCTAAAGCTAAGTCAGGGCCCTGAACTGGGTTTCTCATTAAAGTATAATACAAGATTTAATATAAGATAAAACAGTCATAAAATCTAGTTTGGGGAGAAAGCGATGCTTAAATGCAAATAAAATTCAATAATGAACTTGTCATAGTATTGTATGTACATGGAATGAATACTAGTGTTTGTCTAAAAAAGTACACTAGTTATTTGTAGAACGAGACAGTCACAATGATCTGACATACATTTGGATTGTACAGATTGTTTGATATTAATGAAGCGTGGATTAATTGAAATATCGAAAAATAAATCTTCGAGCGTTGTTGACTGAGAATCAGGTACTTAGAATTGCAGTAGAGTTGACTCCAAGTGGTTACGTGATAAGGTCAAAAGGCGCCTGAAGTATCAGTATAGAAGTGTTGTCTCCTTCTAGAATAATCTTTGTAATAGATTGTAACCTATGTCAAAAATTCCATTGATTTTTGCGAAAAACTCTCTAAATTTAAATTACAACACAATCATATAATGGTTTCATATGACAATGTCAATATGTATTCGAATATACATATAAATGAAACTATCAACATCATTAAAACTAATCTTTTAAAACAGAATAACTTAAGTAAATTTGAAATAGAAGAATTCATCAATCTACTGAAATTTGTTCTAAACAATAACTTTTTCACTTTTAATGACAAAATCTACCATCAAAAGGGCCTCGCAATGGGCGACCCAATTTCGGGTATTCTTGCCAATATTTTCATGGACAACCTAGAAACAAAAAAGATAATTAACAGAATCAATTGTCTTCAATTGTGGCTGAGATTTGTAGATGACACATTCGTTATCATCGACAAACATCAAAATAACAGTGATAATATATTAAAGTACCTCAATGACCTTCATAATAATATCAAATTCACTAAAAAAGATGAATCCAATAATTCTTTGAATTTCTTGGATTTAAATTTAACAAGGGCTAAAGATAAATTTATATTCCAAATTTATAGGAAACCTTCGTCCGCTCCGTTGAATATAAAGAATGATTCTTTGCACCCACATTCTCATAAGCAGGCGACGTTTCACACTTTAATTCACAGGGCTCTAAAAATCCCACTGTCTAATGCTAACAGAAAGAAAGAATTTGGTTACATTAAAAATCTAGCTGAACTCAACGGCTACAAACCAGATATGGTCAATAAAATTATAGGTAAAATCAAACTAAAAGCCACTTCAAAATTAGCTCCCGAAAAACCCGAAAAACAAATTTTGCTGCTTTTACTTTTACTAACCTGGCTATATACCGTATAACCAATCCGATAAAGAAATATGACGTCAAAATCACGTATAAAACTCGTAACACGAATTGTAATATATTTTTTAACTCCAATACACAATAAATTTTCGAATTCCGGAATTTATAGATTCAAATGCACCCAATGTAATTTTACGTACATAGGACAAACCGGACGCAGTTTCAAAAGTTGATATTTGGAACATTACAATGCTTCAAAACATAGAAAAAATATTCCGCTATGAGCAATCATATGAAAGATACCGGCCATAACTTTACCAAGATTGAACAAGACCTTCATATTATAAAACATGTCAATAAGAGTAAACTGATGACCGAGTTTGAAAACACTTACATTTTTCTAGACCAGCATTATAACATTAATAGTAATCTAAACGATGTTCTTGACACAAATAGCCCGTTAAATGAACAAATCCCTAAATTACTCACAGTCTTCAACATAAATACAAATAATTTCATGAAAATATTTTATTAAAAACATGTCAGCAACTTCCCTAACACAATAGTAGCCACTCCCAAGTCACCGATTCACGCCACACCCCCTCCGCCTACTCCTAATGTCCTCAATGCTCCGCCTAGCCCCCTCTCCTGACTCATTCTCCGCCTTCACAGACACACCCTTACAATACACGTAGCAGTAGAATAGCAACTGCCAGATCGTCTCAAACAACCAACAAGGCTAGTCACCTCTCTGTCAAAACTAGGGGTAAGCGTTGTTAAAATTCCACTCTCTACGATTCAAAACTTACATTTATTTTCTTA
Organism: Anabrus simplex; assembly: GCF_040414725.1. Lineage (NCBI taxonomy): Eukaryota > Metazoa > Arthropoda > Insecta > Orthoptera > Tettigoniidae > Anabrus > Anabrus simplex. The sequence goes on from NC_090266.1 coordinate 181,571,802, forward strand.
CACATTTCCGTTTTCAACACGTGCTAATTCTCCCACATCAAAGGCTTTAATGAACACCCTATTTGTTGAATCTACGCTAGACAGCTCACGACTACAATCTATTACAAAGATTCTTCTAGAAGTAGACAACACTTCTATACTTATACTTCAAACGCCTTTTGACCTTATCACGTAACCACTTGGAGTCAACAACTCTACTGCAATTTTACGTACCTGATTCTCAATCAACAACGCTCGAAGATTTATTTTTCGATATTTCAATTAATCCACGCTTCATTAATATCAAACAATCTGTACAATCCAAATGTATGTCACATCATTATGACTATGTCTCGTTCTACAAATAAATAATGTGTACTTTTTTAGACGAACACTAGTATTCATTCCATGAACATACAATACTATGACAAGTTCATTATTGAATTTTATTTGCATTTAAGCATCGCTTTCTCCACAAACTAGATTTTATGACTGTTTTATCTTGTATTAAATCTTGTATTATACTTTAATGAGAAACACAGTTCAGGGCCCTGACTTAGCTTTAGATTAAGTATGGCTGAAGATGCTTACAAAGCCTAAGCGAAACATGTCCCATTTTAACATATATGTAATATTTGTATCTTAAACTTAAAGATTGTAACGTATTGGAATGGTGGTTTTTAAATAAATTTCTTTGAAACTTTTACATTCTGTACTCCAATACGGCTATCATAATGGGACTCGTAACGTGTAATGTAATAAGTGGTATGTTCCGAGCTGTCAGAGGAGAGATGGCGTGGGAGGACATCAGTAGACGAATAAGTTTGAGTGGTGTCTTTAAAAGTAGGAAAGATCACAATATGAAGATAAAGTTGGAATTCAAGAGGACAAATTGGGGCAAATATTTGTTTAGAGGAAGGGGAGTTAGGGATTGGAATAACTTACCACGGGAAATGTTCAATAATTTTCCAATTTCTTTGCGATCATTTAAGTAAAGGCTAGGAAAACAACAGATAGGGAAGCTGCCACCTGGGCGACTGCCCTAAATGCATATCAGTAGTGATTGATACAGACAGCTATGCAAAAGCAACAGAAACATAACAAAAGCACAAGGTTGGTGATGTGGGATTTTGAACACAAAATTATTGTTCATTGTATGGGAGATAAATACTGAGTATAAATACCTGCTTGAACATGATAAAGCATGTTCAGTATCTAGAAATCCAAATTGTTTTCAGGCAGATTATCCCATTCTTGGATAGCAGCTTCAATCAATTACAGAATGTTGGCAGGAGGATTAGGACGGTGGGCCAACGCCTCTTTATTCACATATTGCATGTTTGACACAGTTAATGACTGCAAAATGTGCCAGCCACACCATTTGCTGTATGACATGCATCTCGAGGAACTGACTGACCACACTGGCTAGAAAGGCACAAGCATTATCATGCACTATTGTAAAGCACTCACCACAGCGGCAGCGAACGCCATAACTGTAGGTTGGAGAATGTGGTCTCTGTATACCAGACCGGTTATGTTACCATGGATAGGAATTAAGAGGCATACATTGACCAAACATGATCCCACCCCAAAACATGACAAAATCCCTTGCTGCCAATAGTGCTCCAGGATGAAGGGCTCGTTCCTTTCTCTCATCAGATTGTCTCTGGACTCAAATGCTCCAGTTGTATGGTGGCAAGCTTATCAGAAAAGGGCATACACTTTCCTGATGCCATGGTCTATGTGCTGTCTGAGCACCGTGGACTTTACAAGTGGTGATGTCAAACTGATTAACATGACAAATGCCTCCTATTGGACAAATATTGATCATATCTGGGTCTAGCATTACTCTGTTTCTCAGACATTCGACTACAGTTCATACTGTATACTTTGCAAACTATCATCCTCATGATCTGTATCAATTCGACATACAATTGGGAGAAATAAATTATTCTACCTAATCGATACTATTTATTTGCCAATTGTAGAACATGTTTCGTCTAGCGACTAGACATCAACTACGCCTTGTATAGGTGTAATATGTACAAGAATAAGGACATATTAATCTCTTCTTAATCCTAAAAAAGATATTTGAACACTTTAAAAATAATTAACTAGCTGAAACTAAAAGAATGTGTTATGGTAAGATGGGGAGGGGGAGGAAATGGGAACCACCCATCCCGGATGATGTATAGTCACTAGACGATACAAGTAGGCTACTACAGTTTGTAGTTTACCAATGGCAAATAAATAGTATCGATTAAGGTGGAATCATTGATTTATTTCTCTCAATTAATGTATACGTGTTTAGGGAAATGTGTGAAATTGTAATATGCAAAACTTATTTTGAGCCCTGCAGAAGTACTGAGATGACTGTAAATTTCAAACCTGTTTCCTATATTATTTTTGATAATGTCACAAACTTGAAGTGCGGCAAAATGAAGATTGTAAAATTCACAGGCAGTATGTTATCTTCTGTTTAAATGCTGAAAAGAATCGAGTTTTCTTGTTCATAACTTCTGTACACATTACTTACACAACTGTAAAAACTGCCCATGACGTTTCTTTATTGGATGCAACTGAATACAACTATGTGAGGCACAATTTCATAAAATATGAGCTTGAACATGAATTATGAGTCTTATAAGTACTTTATGTACAAAACCTGTTGCATGAAAAGATGAGTCTTTATCCTCTGTATCTTGAATTTGTTTGAAACATCAAAATACCACTGAGCAGAGGAACAGAGTTAATTTCATTGTGTGCAAATCCACAAGGAATTTCCATTCTTCTTGGAGATCTAAAAAAACGGGGCCTACTTCTTGCTGATCTTGAAAAAATATATCTTACTCTAAGGGCAAAGGGCTGTTGCATTTTGCAATATATTTGTCTGGCGAGCCTAGCAGCAGATTTACAATACACTGTAGCACAGAAATATTTATCCATAATTAATTTTTTTTTTTTTGTTAGGGGTTTAACGTCACACCGGCACATCGAAGTTTTCCAGCAGTGCAAGGGTGGGAAAGGGTTAGGACTGGGAAGGTAGCGGCTGTGGCTTTTAATGACCAGTGTGAAAATGGGAAACCATGCAAAACTTTCTTCCGGGCAGCCAACTGTGGGATTCGAACCCACCATCTCTTGAATATGAGCTCACAGCGACGCAACCCTAATCAGACGGCTAACTCACTCGGTCCTAACCAAACAATACAAAACCTGCTTTATTACACTTTATAACAGAAGCCCCATCATAGCTTTGACATATACACTTATTTGGAAATTTTGTCTATCCCAATCTCAGTTATCGCCTCCCATAAGTCCAACCCCTTGTCCACGCCATGGGAGACTGGCAAGTCATAAAGTAAGGGACTGCCTGGTGAGGTGATGTACAGTGGGGAATATGTGTGCCCCGTGATTGCTTCGGTAACTGTGAAGACCCAGCAGGAACCCCGAAAAGTGGTGGCTAACGGGGCTCTGGTGAAGACGAAGCTGCCTTGTAGTATGTGGGGTTGGCGCCCCAAAGACTTAAGGGAAGAAAACCCTGACTAAACATTACCCGTCGTGCAGAAGAGTTTGGACATAGGGCTGACACCCCGCTCTGTAAAAAAGTCAAGATGCGAAACTTCAACAAAAGAGCGCCAGACTGATTAATGGAGACAAACATGGCATGGAAAAGAGTAATGATAACAGACAAACAATTAATGAAAAGAAAAGAAATATAAAGCGTAAGTTATATATACATTATATACTGTACCAGAAACTCTGGGGCCTATTCCACAAAAGTATGGTCTTGTACATTACAAGTAAATTCTCTAGTAACTAGTACAAATACTAGAGTTTCTGTTCTACAAAAGAATTTTCTACAGTTGTAATTTACTGCTCCATACTTACAAATTACCAGTGAATTTTTATGGGTGTGTTCCACGAAAGTACTAGTACTTGTAAATTACTAGTGAATTGGGAAGTATTGTCTACCAGTGAAAGGACAATAATATATAAATGTACTAGTGCTATTTAAATATACTTATTTCAGATACATTTTGATAAATATGTGGTCTAGCAGTAGTGATGGTGATGAAAATGAAAACTACCATCTCTATTTTAATACAATGAGTGTTTTAGGTTAAGCACAATACAAGTGAAAGAACTTTTGATAGATATTAGGCATAGGGTAAAACATCCTACAAACAAAATAAATCTCTAACAGTTACTAACAACACTACATGGCAGTATTATGGTATTGCAGATATGCATGGGATGGCAAAATCTTCGGTCAAATTGTTCGCTGGCCTGAAAATGCTGAACAAACATGTTCCTTTATTTTTGCTACTTGCTTTACGTCGCACCGACACAGATAGGTCTTATGGCGACGATGGGACAGGAAAGACCTAGGAGTGGGAAGAAGTGGCCGTGGCCTAAATTAAGGTATAGCCCCAGCATATGCCTGGTGTGAAAATGGGAAACCACAGAAAACCATTTTCAGGGCTGCCAACAGTGGGGTTCGAACCTACTATCTCCCGAATACTGGATACTGGCCGCACTTAAGCGACTGCAGCTATCGAGCTCGGTCAAACATGTTCCAAGGACATTTCTGGAATCATTAATGAGCAGAATATCTCTTACATATGTCCTACTCTTCCCCCCCCTCAAAGGCTCCATGAGCTTTTCCCAAGTCAAATATTTCTATCCAACCATTTATTTTGTCTTGTTTTTTCAGACTCTCGCTAAATGCACCGAAAATAATATCTTTCCTTCTTTCTTTCCATTTCCTTCAAAATGAATAACTTTGTTTCTCTTGACACCATTTTAACAATTCATGCAGAGTTTGCAATTTTGTAACAATTAAGTTTGCCGGCCGAATATCGTTATTAGCTGCATCTGATTCCTAATGACAGATCAAGGTATGTCAGACTATCGTGGAACATATGCGAGGATCGCAAGAGAACAGAATGGGTGATAATAATGGAGTAATTTCTTATCATCAAAGAAATAAACTGAAAAATAACATTGTAGCATTAAGAAATTCACAGATTTATTAGAGTTCTTTGAATCTTTGCTGCATAACTTACCTTAAAATACGATATTAGGATAAATGAGGCAAGCATAACCTAATTCAAAAAATGGAATACGATGATAAACAGCTGATTCATGCTATGACATGGTATGTTTATTGATGTCGTCACTTGTAAAACTTGTAACAATTCACTGGTAATATACAAGAGACTTTCAATCTTTTGTGGAACAAAAGTGTACAACTCCATACATTACAAGAATCCACGCTAGTAACTTGTAATGTACAAGACCATACTTTTGTGGAATAGGCCCCTGGTCCAGCATTGGTGTTGAAGTATTTCAAACTTTAAAATACGCGCTGCACACCAACCAAGCTGCCGGCTACAGCAAGCATGTGGCGAGTGACGTATTTCAATACAATATATCAAGTGAATTATATTACGTAAGACTTGGTACTAGTTTCAGCCACTTAGGGGCCATCTTCAGCCAAATAAAAATTAAACAGATTATGTGATAACTAAAACATATGTACAACAGACAAAGGCAATGTTACAGGAATAATTATAACATTAAACTACATATAATAACAAAATTTATGGTTATGATCTTCTTGTCATGATATAATGTCTTAAAGTTCACTTACGACCTCAGGCAAAGAAGTAAAACTGGAAATGATAGCCAGAATTAGGAATGAATAAACATACAGAAAATAAATTTAAAAAGATAAAAATTATTTATGAGAGTCACCTCTGCCTAATGTAGAACAAGCACTGACTTGCTGGAAGAAGCAGGCAGGCCATGTAACAAAGGAGTGGGTAGGGAACAAGCACCGACTCGTTGTAGGAAGCAGGCAATGTAAACAAAGGAGTAGATTGGGTGACGAGGAGAGGGGAAGGTAAGGGGAAGGAGGAGAGGGGAATGGAAGGGGAGAAGGAAAGTCTAAGGTGGGGCTGAAGGATGTGGAAGGATATATATATAAAACAGATAAAAAGAATTTTTCTTTTATAATCCCCTTAAATTGCCCTCTCAGCAGCAGTCTTACTTTCCACGTCCTTCAGCCCCACCTTAGACTTACTTCTCATTGCAGCATGTGGTGTGTGCCTATTGTTGTGTGTGCCTCATACTAACGGTTGTAAGATTCAAAGGAAAAGGAAGGGGCGGGCAAGGAGGGAGAGGCGGGGTATGGTGAGAGGTCATGAAAGGAGAGGCGGCAGAGGGGAAGGGGAGGAATTAAGGCCGGGCTGAAGGATGTGGGAAAAAGGATGGCTGCTAAATATTATGAATATACTGTGAATATTATGAAAAACTTAATTATGACTTGTTGGTTTGACGTTTATAAAAATGGGAATTAGAAGGTCAAAAAGGATATTTGGCTTTTCTGAAATGTTATTAAGATTATGATTCGGGTTGAAATATTGATCTATATGTATGAAGAAGCTTTTGGTAATGTTAAGGAGGAGTCCTTTGTTGATGATTGAGAATTTCCATATCTTGTTTTATGTCTGTGAATTTGTGATTATATTCATGCATATGCTGTCCTACAGCTGAAAATTTATTGTACTTCAGGGCATTAACGTGTTCCGAGTACCTTATATTAAAATTCCTCCCGGTCTGTCCGATGTAAGAAGAATTACAACTGTTGCAAATAATCCTGTATACTCCTGATTTTGAACAACTATTGAACTTGTTTATGGATGTGGCATTATGTAAGACCCTACCCCGAGAATCCAACATCAATTTAAGCAGACCCTCAAGAATACTTCATATCTTTTAACAGATCAAGAAAAAACTAAATTAATATGAACCCAGGTTCACCCACCGCCAAAGCCCTCCCCAAAATACACAAAACCCATTTTCCCGATCATTAACTATACACAGAGTCTGTTATACAAAGCATCACAATTCAAAGAATTTTAAGAAGGAACTATCATTTCTTCTCAAATAAATCCATCAAAAACACTAAAGAACTGATTGATAAACTAAAAAAATTTAACATTCAATCCAATCATTCTCTCCACCCATTCAATATTGTAAACATGTATTCTAGCATACAAATCTTTAATTTAATCTTTAATTTAAGCAAAAACAGTGCCAGAAGTATATTAGAAATACTGGACTTCATGTCTATGCTTAAATTAGTTATAAGCAATAATTATTTCACTTTCAATAAAGTTATTTATCAACAAGAAGGACTGGCTATGGGATCGCCGACCTCGGGTATCTTAGCCGAGATTTACTTGGATTTTTTGGAACACACCAAAATTGATGATGATAATAATAATAATAATAATAACAATAACAACAACTTTGACAACTCCTTTTCTGGGCAAGGTTTGTAGATGACATCATAGCAGTTATGAATGAGAGTATCACAGATGCAGCTACCACCCTCATTAATCTAAATAACATTGACCCACACATAAAATTCACACTTGAATCCAAAATTGAATGGAAAATAAATTTTTTAGACTTAACTATTATCAGGCACCCAAGCTACTAAAGATACAAGATTTTCAGAAAACCCACCCAGTCACTACAATCCATCAAGATTCTTCACACCCCCAAATTCACAAACGAGCAGCGTACAACAGCATGGTATACCGAGCCTTCAGTGTTCCAATGTCTGAAAGAGACCTCCAAAATGAGTTGAACACTATTCATAATATAGCTAAATCCAATGGATACAACAGTTTCTTTATTGAAAAAATGATCAATAAATATAAATATCATCCATCTACCACTTTGAAAAAAAGATAAACAAAACAACTCCTCCCTTTCTATCTTTACCTTCAATGAACAACTTTACAAAGTCACCAACATCTTTAAAAAGCACAATGTAAAAGTAGTTTTTTTTCTTTTGCTAGTTGCTTTACGTCGCACTGACACAGATAGGTCTTATGGCGACGATGGGACAGGAAAGGGCTAGGAGTGGGAAGGAAGCGGCCGTGGCCTTAATTTGCCTGGTGTGAAAATGGGAAACCACGAAAAACCATTTTCAGGGCTGCTGACGGTGGGGTTCGAACCTACTATCTCCCGAATACTGGATACTGGCCGCACTTAAGCGACTGCAGCTATCGAGCTCGGTAAAGTAGTTCTCAAAACCAACAACAGAACGCACAAGTCTTACATAATGCCACATCCATAAACAAGTTCAATAGTTATTCAAAATCAGGAGTATACAGGATTATTTGCAACAGTTGTAATTCTTCTTACGTCAGACAGACCGGGAGAAATTTTAATATAAGGTACTCGGGACACGTCAATGCCCTGGAGTACAATAAATTTTCAGCTGTAGGAATGCATATGCACGAACATAATCACAAATTCACAGACATAAAACAAGATACAGAAATTCTCAAAATCATCAACAAAGGACCCCTCCTTAACATTACCGAAAGCTGCTTCATACATATAGATCAATATTTCAACCCAAATCATACTCTTAATGACATTTCAGAGAAGCCAAATATCCTTTTTGACTTTCTAATTCCCATTTTTAGAAACGTCAAACCAACAAGTCATAATTCAGTTTTTCATAATGTTCACAGCACCTTTCCTCAGCAGCCATACCTTTTCCCCACATCCTTCAGCCCCGCCTTAATTCCCTCCTTCCCCTCCTTTCATGACTTCTCACCATACCCCGCCTCTACCTCCTTGCCCGCCCCTTCATTTTCCTTTGTATCTCACAACCGCTGGTATAAGGCACACACAAAAATAGGCTGCACACCATATGCCGCAATGAGAGGTAAGTCTCATATAACCTATGCCATGTAACTAACACGCTCTCTCCTTCAATTCATTAATTTAATTTTATATAATTTTATTCAGGTTGACTTCATGGACACTATGAACTGCAATTTTTATACCAGCTACAATGTATCTGTTTTAACCACATCTTCATGTGCCGTCATGACAGTGTCCAACAACATTTCAGCAGGATTTTAACAAGCGCTACGAGAGCATTTAATTTTATTACGTTGATTGATGTTGAAACACCATCTAGCAGTTCAGCATCAGCTGGTGGTTATTTACAGCTGCGTCCAGTGACTTGCATACGGCCAACACCACTCAAGTAGATTTGGTGATTGACTACAGAATCAACATTTACCAGTTCCAGTTTCACAATTGAAATTGTAATGATTAGCAGCGATGGAACTAACAGTTCTATGAATATTAGTACATGAAGGAGTCTGGATGATGAGCATACTCAAGATGCTAAGAATTTAGAGCCTAATTTATTTTCAAATTTACTCAATTTCATCCCAGTTTTTAATGTCAATTGTATATTTGTTCATTTGTTTTATGTCAATTGTGTGTTTGTACGTTTGTTTAATTATTAGATGTTTTACAATAATGCTGAAGATGGCCAGTCCAGGCCTAAACTAGTCCCTAGTTAACGTAATTCAAAATATTGCATATTATAGTATTGAAAGGTGGACCATTACGACATTAATTTAATAATTATTATTGTGACTAAATTCACAAGTAAAGCATTTAACTTCTTCCACCAAAGTGAAGTAACTGCCGTTTATAGTGTCATAGCAGTGTTGAATAAACTTTGTAAATACAATGAAAGCAAATGTAAAACAGTAGAACTCTACAAATAGTTGCCGTATCTTCTCCGAACATTAAAAAGCATAAGTGAATTCTTTGTTTTGTGTGAACAATCTTATAATCTGTGCCAAGTGTAACTTAAGTTTAAGAAGAATGCAGGTTCGATTCTACTGACATTCAGTCGCATGAAAGTTGATTTCTTTATTTTCTCAAGTCAGTGACCAGTTTATTTACCTTAAAGAAGTGGGTGTTGTTGACTCCATTGACATTCAACAAGGCATCTTTGCACTTTTTTAAAAATCCTTTTCATGTGAACGATTAAAGTTCAAAAATTTCACCTCAGACTAATCTGTCCAATATGTCCAAGGGGCTTAAACGGGTGTGTTTGCGCTATCCGAGTGAATACGCCCAGCGACTCAAACTCCTACACCTTCAAGAACTTCTATGAACTACCTGGGTATACTTGACCTGAGAAGCCGTTTACAGTTCTCTGATCTATGTTACCTGCACAAAATAATCAATGGCTACACCAAATGTAATTCTCTTCCAGCGTACTTCCCTATACACGTTCCTCCCCGCCCTACACGCAACCGGCGCACCCATCATGTGTCCCATCCGCGCCTAACCTTACAACAATGCTCTATCTTCCACCATCTCCCTACTCTTGGTAATTCACTACCCGATATCGACATATTCACACCTTTCGCATCCTTCAAACAAAAAATTAAAAGATTCCTTTGAAGTCCTCTCCAGGTTTTCACTTTCTTCCATCCCTCCAACCATTGACCTTTCTTCTTCCTAATTTCTGAAACCGACACGTGCCAGTTACCGTTGTCATTGTTGTTACATTGTTACTGTTAAAATTGTTAATTATTGTTGCTACTTAATATTGTTGTTTATACCTTTGTTATCTTTTATACTTATTTAAACTTATTATTATTATTATTATTATTATTATTATTAGTGTAAAATGGCCCTCCATAGGCTGTATCTAATAATTAAATAAATAAATAAATAAAAAGCGACAAGCTAGTATATTCTATAGCTGTAGTGAGGAGAAGAACAAGTTAGGCACAGGATTTGTGGTACACAACCAGCTAAAGCATACTGTAATTGGGTTTACACCTATTAGTCCAAGGATTAAGGGGAAATTCTTTAATTACTCTATAATCAATGCCCATGCACCAGCAGAGGAACCTGAGGGAATAGAGAAAGAATTGTTCTATGAACTCATGCAAAAAGCATATGATGGCTGCCCAATACCATGACATTAAAATAGTTGCTGGTGACTTAAGTGCTCAGGTGGGAAGGGAACAGATATATAAACCAACAACTGGACCCTACAGCAAACATACCAAATAAAGCTGCACCTATTAGAAGAGTAATGAAATCAGCCAGACTGAGGAGGGCCACACATGTAGCACAGACAAGTGATGTGAAAGTACCTAAAAAGATATTAAATGGAAATCCAGGGGGACAGAGAGAAAGAGGTCGACTGAGAACCAGATGGATGGATGGATGGATGCAGTCACTTTAGACCTTCAGGAAATGGGCTATAGAAATTGGAAAGCTTTAGCGTTGGATAGAGATAAATGGTGGAAGTTTGTTGAAAAGGCCAAAGTTTAAAATGAACTGTAAAGCCATAGAAGAAGTATGTCAGTTATCTGACCAGATCAGTTTTTGATGACCTGTATGTTGTTTCATAGGCCTGAATTGATAAATATGTTTAACCTTATTAGTTTCATTAATAATTTATTGCTTTTTGACATATTTTTTCTTTTTTTTTTTTGCTAGGGGCTTTACGTCGCACCGACACAGATAGGTCTTATGGCGACGATGGGATAGGAAAGGCCTAGGAGTTGGAAGGAAGCGGCCGTGGCCTTAATTAAGGTACAGCCCCAGCATTTGCCTGGTGTGAAAATGGGAAACCACGGAAAACCATTTTCAGGGCTGCCGATAGTGGGATTTGAACCTACTATCTCCCGGATGCAAGCTCACAGCCGTGCGCCTCTACGCGCACGGCCAACTCGCCCGGTTTGACATATTTATAGCACTGTATCGAATAAGTTGTTACAGTCTCCAAATCTTTTTAAACACCATAGATTGCAGCAATATAGAGCAGGCATCGTCAATCAAGAGCAAAATGCCTTCTGAGCTAATTTGCTCCCCGCTTTCGAGAAACGAGAGCAGCTTAGCGAGCAAGTAAGGGAAGTTCATGACGTAATGCGTACTGAAGGCCAATGGCGCAAGGATATAGCACATCCTTCTTGACTGGTTTGATTCCGACACGATATGCGTGAACTCATGTGAGGTGACATTCCGTATTATACGAACGTGCAGTGGTTAAGTAGAGGAAAAGTTTTACATCGCTTCTATGCTCTGAGGAAAGAAATAGTTCTCTTTATGGAAATGCACAGCGAACCACTAGGAGAACTGAACAATGGAAAATAGATAGGAGATGTGGCATTTCTAGTACTGTAGATCTCACCAGTCACCTTAATGATCTTTAATTCCTCCCTACACCTCTTTGATCGTCTTAAAGCTTTTAAGTGAAAAGTACTACTGTGGGAAAGTCACTTTGTGAATAAAGACAATGCATTTTCCCACTTTGACTGCAGAGTTGTGTTTAGCTGCAAACTATTCAAGTAAAATACTAGAAGAATATAAAGAGGTTTTAATGTCACTATATGACGAATTTCAGAGTAGGTTTCACGATATTCAGAAATTAGAAAATGACCTGCAGGTGTTCGCTATGCCCTTCTCAGTGGATGTGCAAACTGTTAGACCAGAACTGCACCTAGAGCTGATTGACTTACAGTGCGATAATAAAAAGAAAGGTAAGTTCGCAAACACAAACAGTTCGACTGAATTTTATGTTCGTTTCCCATGGGAGGTAATTCCTAGATTGCACAAATTTAATGCACATATATTCGCATCAACTTATTTATGTCAAAAGATGTTTTCTTTAATGCAGATTTATAAATCTAGACACAGAAGTCAGCTCACTGATGGAAACTTGAAACGTGCTTTGCGACTTGCCAGTACGCAAACGATAGTGCAAAACATTGATACAATACTATCTAAATGAGCCCAAACGTCCCGTGAAGGAGGAGTACACTAGTGATACGTTTTAGCTTGTGTGTTTAATTTATTGTCATAGTCATAAATGCCATACAAATATTGAAATGTATGTTAATGAGAGTGCAAAGAATGTGTACAAATCACACAAATTGTATTTTCTTTTGGTAAATGTACGTGTCCCAAAGCTTCAGTTAATCATGAGAATTTAATTATGAATACTTTTCTTATCCTGTTAATAATAATAATAATAATAATAATAATAATAATAATAATAATAATAATAATAATAATGTTATTTGTTTTACGTCCCACTAACTACTTTTTAAGGTCTTCGGAGACGCCGAGGTGCCGGAATTTAGTCCCGCAGGAGTTCTTTTACGTGCCAGTAAATCTACCGACACGGGGCTGTCGTATTTGAGCACCTTCAAATACCACCGAACTGAGCCAGGATTGAACCTGCCAAGTTGGGGTTAGAAGGCCAGTGCCTTAACCGTCTGAGCCACTCAGCCCGGCTCTTATCCTGTTATACTCTGTGATCTGTGTCCTGTTCGTCTCACATGATACATGCTCAAAATAATAATAATAATAAATTATTATTATTATTATTTATTATTATAGCAGTTGTTCATATGGTAATATTTCCGAGCAGGAAGTACAGTAATGCCACGGTATGCAACCCGCCTGACTGCTGCTCTCTTGTCACGCGACAGCCGTCCAGAGCAGAGCAAGTAATATCCGCTCACTACAGCAACTACGTGATGACGTCTGATATAGAGTATTAGACCAGTGAAAACTCACATTTTATCAGAGCCTTTGCTTCAATCCTACCCTGTCAAAGAAAAGTTCAAATTTGCCACAGAACTTCACAAAATTTGCAACAGAAAGTACCCAATCTTATCTACAAGTTTGTTGTGTTTACAAAAATAAACTCAATGACTGCTGTCTAGTCATTACTCTGAATGTTAGTTTACCCTAACAAAGTTAAATTCATTGGCTGGTTCAGTGCTACCAAAATAATGGCCTCGGAGCCACATCTGGCCTGTCAAGACTTTTCCTTGGCCTGCCTGTGTAGATGTTATTTTACTATATAAAACATATTTATTAGTTTCGTTTCTAGTGGTTATAATTAATGGTTTCAGGTTAAGGGCAGGAAAACTCTGACTGAAACAAATGGCTGAAGGACCTTTCTGCGGTTTAGAGAAAGGAATTTTCTGGAGGAGGCAACCGTGAATAATAAAATCTTGCGGGCTAGCAACCTGGGCTGTATCTTGAACAGGGACCCATTACTGTCCCCTGTAGTGTTAGCTTCAACTGAGTATGAAAAAAATTTTGCTAAATACACTCCCCCAAGTGGTAACCAGTCCTACGGCAACATCAGTGTACCGATGGATTCTAGGGAGACTGCAGGATGCTACAAGGGTAAGCCAGAGCATTCTGAAAACAATGGACATAAACGTGGGCAATTATGGCTAAGCTCCTTCACAACATTTAATGCAAATTCACTACTCTAAATGGGTAAGCTCACACATATGGCCGAGACACTAACATGACATGACATGACATTTTACTGACAACATTAGTGGCAACCAGGTTCACTAACAATCACACCATTACGAGTCACACGGTTAGAACCCTCAAAGGAAAAGTGAGCCAGAGGCTTATGCAGAACGTACCCCACTTAGGTACAGCATTATTTATAGTCAGCCACAAGATACTTGACGCAGTCATAGATTCAACCCCCCCCCCCCCAGGCAGTTGGGTGTCCAGCCTCTCTCATAAGTGTCCCAACAAGGGCTACACTTTAAAGAGAACAGGGCAAATGTGGAAAGAAAAAAAACTAGACAAATTCTGAAGGACATACTCTCTAAAATCCCAGAAACACATACCACCATACTGCTGGGTGACTTCAGTGCCTAGTTGGGAAGAGACGGTACAGAAACACAACAGGCAACTATGATGAGTCTAGTGTCAGACCTAAGACGAAACGCTGGTTAATAGAGCAAACGCCTGAAAAGCCTTACATCTGATCTGTTTTGACATACATTCCCATGGACCTCACAGGGCTTCCACAACTGTCCACTTCCTGTCGTTAGTTGCTGTATGTATATTTTTACCTCGTCTAATTTTAATGTCATGATATGTGTTATGTTTCTAAGTTAAGTTAGTTTTTTATGTCCCCAAATCCCGACTGTAACAAACTGTATAGTCCTAGCCGCCTGAGTATAAGGAGTGCCATGACTCAGAATATGTCCGCGATGCCCACTCCCATTCCATAGCAACTGGTATCCTGTTCCTCAGGACCACTTACTAGGCCACTCAGCCATTACCCATGGTTCATGAACTAGGATGTGACTGCAGCAACCCACACCATGAACCATGCATGTGAACAAATATTTTTAAAAGAAATATTTAAACATCAACTATAAGATCCCACTTGATTGTTGAACTGCTCTACAACGAGCTGATCCCAAGCACTTCTGAGCAAAAACAACAAATTAACAATATATTTAGTTGAAACCGTGAATTTTCCTATTCGGAAGGCAAAAGACAGTTTGTAATCCAACATGGCACGGATCAGATATCACACTACGCTACATAAGGCTTGCCCAGCCCTCAAAAATTGCATTCGGCTATCAAATCGTAACAAGTTGAGCAGAAGCACAGTTCACTACATGAGGGCCACCTTGATACAGTCAAGAATAAAGTATGCACGAAGTGCCACATTCTGAATTTCTCTGTGCTTTGTAGTAACAACAGTATTTTGTGAATGAGGATTCAGCTTCATTACGAGGATTAAAAGGAAGCACAGACTTTCCCAGACATCACTACACTAGGAGATGTCATATAGTTGGCAGTAAATGGACCACCCTTAGAATAACTTAACTTGGTGTAGCCATGGACAAATGGTATTTCTCGTCAGGACAGTGCCATGTCAGTGGCCACAAGACCAAACACTCCAAATCCAGCTTTGGGATAAGCCTACAAAATAATGCTTCATTTTTTAAATCAGCATTATTCAATAAACAACTCGAAAATGGAACTAAAATAATACCAATTGGCCTAAATGGAGCAATGCATTACGTTTTGATTTATGCTGAAGGTTAACAAAATATTTCTTCACCTACCATCCCCTGTATTCTGGCGAGTGAGAAATGTCAACAATTTTCGAAGGCTGGGCTTGCCAACGTTTGCGCATTACCTCCAATCCCTACACACCTACTGATTGACTTCTCTTCTTGCTACGGCCAAAGAAAAGAGCTTTTAGAAGGGAGTGTGGCCCTGGTATTTCCATGGCAGACCTGGACGCTCTCACACACTGACAAGTGACAAAGCATAGCATGCCAGAGCAGTTTCAAAATTCATGGTTTTCTTATTTACACGGAATGTAGCCTGTGGCCAGACACGATACGAAGTCTACTGGAGAAAAAAGAAAATTTGTCTTCATCGTACGGCCAATAGCAAAACAGAAAAGGGTTGTATTTCTTACATTTAAGACATCTCGGTTTTAATGTACTTCTTGGGGCAGGTTGGTGGGTCCGTGGCAAGTAAAGAAGGATCTCTCCTCTCTGCAACTTTTGGTATCATATCAAATAATTTTTCTACGCCTTTTCTCATCCCTAAACATGCCTTCCGAGGGGAAAGTGCTACTGCTGAAATCACCAGTTCCACACTTCTTATCAGATACACTTTTACAAGTATAGCACCAAGCTTTTCAAAACAGGCTAATTATAACATTTAAAAACGAATCTAAAAGCATAAGGTTTTTTGTTGTTGCCATTTTGACGTTCCATAAAAATACATCATTTTATATATTTTTGTACAACAATTCATGTGGCGTGTGACCAATCACTCAAGTTAATAACTGGTCCTACATATAAAAATGTTTGGGCGGCACTCGTCCAGAAGCTGTTTCAACAGACTGACTTTTTCCTTCTCTCTCACAAATGTTTGAGATCGTTGTCCAACACTTATCACAACAAAAGAGAACACAAGAAAAACAGGCAAGGAATTAGTTGCAAAATCACCAGAAATTCAGCCAAGCTTACCATACATCAACAGATTAAAATTTCTCATATACTTGCAAACTGCTTAAATCGAGTTATGGAGGGCCTACATGTTTAGCTAACATTCTTTACAAAGGAAATATAATATGTCCTCCTATTCAATACATACACATCTCCATCATTAGATGGAGTAATAATAGTCAAACATGTTTCAACTCGTTTGAGCCATTTTCAGTGAAAAAAGGTTGAAGTTATTTATGCAATAGATGCTTAAAAATGTTAAAACATAATGAAGGAATGAATGAAAAACAAAAGAGACAGGACAGAAATAAAAAATAATTCAATATATACACATTTCTATCATTAGATGAAGTAAAAATCAACTTGCGTGAGACATCTTCAGTGAAAAATTAACATTTTTACATTAAAAAATGATGGAAATGTATATATATTGAATTGTTTTTTATTTCAGTCGTGTCTTTTGTTTTTCATTCTTTCCTTCATTAGGTTTTAACACATTTTTTAGCATCTATTATGTAAATAACTTTAACCTTTTATCACTGAAGATGGCTCAAACGAGTTGAAACATGTTTGACTATTAATACTCCATCTAATGATGGAGATGTGTAAGTATTGAATAGGAGAACATATTATATTTCCTTTGTAAAGTGAAAACCATCAAAATGGAATGATTCTAATATCTTGTAATAGCTAACATTCTGACTTCAAAAGTTAATATTTTTAGACTGAGTGAGTTGGCAGTGCAGTTAGTGTCATGTAGCTGAGAGCTTGCATTCGGGAGATGGTGGGTTCAAATCCCACCGTAGGCAGCCCGGGATGATGTTTTTTCGTGGTTTCCCACTTTCACATCAGCATATGTTTCTTAACTAAGGCCACGCCTGCTACCTTCCCAATCCTACACCTTTCCTATCCTTGTGTTGCCAAAAACCTTTGATGTGTTGGAGTAACATTAAACCACTAGCAAAGAAAAAAATCATTCTTTCTCTGTTTTATATCATTCATTTTCCAGACTATTCACCATACACATTAAAAAAAAAAAAACTCAGTTTAATAATTTGCTCTCAAAATTATTTCTGTATAATATAGAGCAACAGAGGTATACTAAATCGTTTTTCTTTCTTAACATTATAAGTTCCAAGTCAACCCTGGAGCACAAAATTCTTCAATTATCTTATTTCACAAACGTTCGTTATTTTTACGACATGACAAAAGTAAGGAAAAATCGGCAACAATTTTTATTATACATTAATTATCACAAAGAAGCAATGCAAGGCACTGTCTAAAGGCACAGAACCAATAGTTTTGACAGCAATGAGAGCACTTATTTTGAACACTTAGTGCATACTTAGTGCTCTTTGCAAAATGCCTTACAACAAACAGTACAAAACGTTGTCATTCTCCTTTCAGATGGAGATATGTGGCAGACAGTTCTCCTTGGGGCAGATGATGTTCCAGTATTTTCCTCACGATGGGGTTCGATTCCAAGGACTGACGGTATAGTGAAGCGCAGATCATTTAATAGTGCTGGAATGTGTAACCTGCTTTGAATCCATGGCGAGAGTGGCTTGTCACTCAGTCGAATTGGGAAGTGTTTGCTCTTTAGGATATTCTTCCTTTCGCAGCTGGTGTTGTGAAAATCCACAAAATAAAAGTAATCATACGCCTATATCGTAAGCATTACTGACCTTGTCAGATGTAACGAGATTACAAACGTTTGTAAAAAATTATGACCTTTCAGAAGGCCGCAAGTTTTGTTTCTAAGCAGGGCATGGATTTTCCTCTTGGAAATCGTAAGCACATTATTTAAGCATTAAAGCTAGGAAGGTACTGAAGAGATGGAAGTGCTTGTGTCTTTCCCACACTTTTCGCACAACAGTGAAGAATTGACAGTCTTAAAAATTATGATACTTTTTGCACAACATTGAAGAATTGACAATAGTAAAAATTACTAATGTTTGTGTTGTGGGATTCTAAAGTTAGGGAGGCCACAAAGAACGCAAGTAGCAAATACAAGTCACTGAACAGTGAGTTGTTTTTTTTTTTTTGGAGAGCTATCTACTACCCTTCTCAGCCAGTTTGCTTATGACCATGGCTTTCACATCACAGCAGGTCTCTTCACTAAGAAACACCACCAATGATAGCCTTTGGAGACCATGTACTTTTAAACGACTGTTCTGTAACCGCATGAAGGTTGTGACTGGGAGCTGATATACATACTGTATTTCTCTAAATCCAAGACGACCCACACATGTTTTCATAAAATTTAAAACAGGCTTAAAAAGTGCTTTATGAAATCATAACCTTTATTATAATATGAGGGAAAAAATAACCACACGCAAATATTGAGAAGGCATAACAAAATCTATCAGCGCTGCCAATCCGTCCAATGAAGTATGAATGTTGCTTTCACAGCTTTGCAACGAATCACTGGAACTCAACAAATTTCTCTTCATACAAATCTGACAGACTGTGAGTGGGTTGTGTGACGCACCAAAACTAGCCCAACCATGATGCATCATACACACCATCTTTTGCTCCTACGAACATTCTGACAATTTCACTTTCCTGTGCCACTTGCAAGCACACCTTATATCACATCTTGCATGATGGCACCAGTCCCTCCTTGTGATTTTCATGTACATATTTCACAATTTCATATTTCAAAGCGAACACTGACAAATGGTGCCTTAACAATGGCTGCAATTATGACATATTATCACACAACTGCACAACTATTCGTGATTTACATGTGTTTAATTACCATCATCTTAAAACTGACAATATAATGTTCAGGAGCAGTGTTGCCAACTTCTATTTTCAAGATCCGCTAAATACTACTAAAAATCCGCTAAAATCCTGCCAAGAAATCTGATCTCAAATAATGAGCAATAAAAAACGAGCAACAACAACAACAATAATAATAATAATAATAATAATAATAATAATAACAACAATAACAATAAAAGCAAATGTCTGCACTCACCTGATCTGTGAGTTTCACTGGGATTAACCCCCTGCCTGCGAGCCGGCGAGCTAAAACTTGTAGGCGTTTTACTGCCGGGTGCAAACTAGCTGAATCCCCTACCTCAAGGGCCACACGCAGAACAGGCCAGCTCATTAAACGGTCTTCTTACATAGCATAAATATAAATGCTACTCTCTCACAGTTTCATTATTTGTCGTCAGTCATCAACTAAGAGATAAGTACCCATTCCCCACGCATTACAAATTTATGATACAAGGATCTCATAACATCAAATCCAAATAACATATTTTCCTCATGTGACTGCTAGCTCCTGACAAGAAATAAGGAATAGCTCGGAGACAGACTGGAGTACACATTTTTTTTAAAAACGTAAAATGGATAAAACACTAAATTCCGCTATAATAAATCTAGAATTCTGCCGTCCGCTAAATGATATATTTCTCCGCCGACAGTCTTCTAATTCCGCCAAGTTTAGTGGCAACACTAGTGCTAAGGTGGCAACACTGTTCATGAGAACCTACTGAAAACTTGCCGGTAATACTTATGCTACGTGTCTCTACAATACGATGATCCATCACAAAAATATTCCTGCTCTCGATGCTAGATGTTGCGTCTACTAAACGACAGGTACCAGTACAAGTCTTGCTTGTCAGCTTCGGCAGCTTGCAATGTATAACAAAGACACACACGTTTACATTTCGTCAAGGGCCGGCAGATGGAAAACAGCGTGATTGCCGTACCAGTTACTAGTGGTATTCATTACTGTTAGGTCAGAATTAAATGACGACCCTTCATTTTTCACATGAAATATCTCAGATTATGAGAAATACGGCACTTGTGTGTGTATCACCACCGCATCTATCATACACCAATTTTTTTTTACATGGAATTGAGGGAGCAAACTAATCCCTTCTTATATATTTAATTGGTTTTTATTCATGTGTCAGTATACATACAACCAGATACACTATTGCACGCATCCCTGCTCAATGTTGAACTGTCTCCTGTAATCCTCCACTATCTTAGTGACAGCATCTCTCTCTCTTTTCATCTGTTGAAAGGCGGGTAGGCTACTAGGTATTCCCTGGTCTGATGAGCCAGATGGAATGTGACAATATTGAACTGGCAGCAATTTCAGTATACCAGTATGTGGTATTGAATAACAGAGAAATCACTTCTCCTTTAGCAGGTTAGCAATTCCTATTTCCTAACACGGCAAGACCAAACGGTCAGTATCCCATTCCTAAGCAGAGCCCTGAAGGGGCGTGCCAATCTAACTGATGAGCCCAAATAGCACTCTGCAAAAACACGTGGCCTAACAACACAAAAGCTGGTTCATTTACTGTGATATTCAGGTTTTACGATACCGTACTTTGCTTTCCAGCATGATTTTGTTTATAGGCAAGTTATTAGAAGATATATTAATATAACTCTGTATTGACGGCTTTCACTTTACAAAAGAAAAGTTTTTATTACGTCCTCCTATTCAATACATGTATCCATCTTTTGATGGAGCGATTTTAATCAAACATGTTTTGGCTCATTTTGAGCCATCTTCAGTGAAAAAAAATGTTGAAAACTACATGAATTGATGTTAAAAGGGTGTCATTAAAACACAATGAGAAAGAATATATAAAAACAAGTGAAACATGATGAATCTAAAACATACGAGGCTGTGGCAAGGTTCAGAACCTCTCAGATTAAAAGTACAGTAGGCTATGTCACTAAAATGAGGACAAAATCACAAATTAAAACATGAGAACAGTCTATCTTCAATGAGTCACATGCTCATGTAGTCTAGATGGCAACAGAAGTTAGTGGACGTAGTGCAAGAGAGAGCAAATGCCAGGTACAGCGTTGTGGCTCGAAATGGTGGAAACCGTCAATGAAGTCCAATCTGTAATGGAAAGAAGGTAAATGAATGAATGACTTATTTAATAATTGCCCTCTCGAACGGCCTGACCTTCTTTGTTTAAAGGTCTCGCGTCCATTAGTCGTGTTTGTAGTCGACTCAAGGATCCTTGCGGATATTTCATCGATCGTCTAGAACATTCTCACATTATTGGCAAGATCAATGGCATTTAACATTGAACACACTATGTGGATGACACATTTGCTATTTTAGACTCTCATATTACTAACTGCAACATAGTACTTTAACTTCTCAACTCCACTGACCCACACATAATATTCACCATAGTCAGAAAACAATAATGCCCTTAATTACCCGGATTTAACCATTATGCACAACCACAACAATACTCTGTCCTTTAATATACACAGGAGACCACCCACACTATCAATACCATTCAACAAACTTCTCTGCACCCAGACATACATAAGAAAGCAGGTTACAGTAGTATGGTACTCAGAACATTGACCATTCCATTATCTCGCAAAAATTATGAGAAAGAAATAAGCAACATTCACAATATCACAGAATACAACAGCTTCAGCAGAGCCTTTGTCAACAGAATTATTAACAGATACAAGAGCAGACCTAAGACCACCCCAGTAAAAGATTTTGCTCCTAAATAGAAGGTCTCTACTTTCACTTTCAACAGCAATAATATTTACCACATTTCTAACGTTTAAAAAAAACATAAGATCAAAATAGCATTTAGAACCTACCATACTTACTCGACTAATTTTCAATCTGCATACCATCAACAACAACTTCACAATAAGGTACGCTAAACATTTGCAACGCTCTTAGACAGTCGCTTTTCAGCTATGAGTGAGCATCATATAGAATCTAGTAACGAATACACGACAATTGATCAAGATCTGAAGATCCTACAATACGAACAAAAAGGCATCTTGCTCAACAATCTCTAGAGCATCCACATCAATACAGACAAATTTAGCAACCTCTCTCACAATTTAAATGAGATTAACAACAACAACAAAAAAAAAACAACACTTTACTCTAAACGTTCATTCCAACAATTTTATAATAAAAACGAACCCCACTTTCAGCTCTCCAACT
This sequence comes from Anabrus simplex, assembly GCF_040414725.1. Taxonomy (NCBI): domain Eukaryota; kingdom Metazoa; phylum Arthropoda; class Insecta; order Orthoptera; family Tettigoniidae; genus Anabrus; species Anabrus simplex. The sequence goes on from NC_090266.1 coordinate 181,594,425, forward strand.
GAACACCGCCCCTCCCTCTCCCCACCAGCTTAGAGCCTCACTCCTTCATCTAACCATACAAACACAGCTGAGCCAGCTACAAACACGACTAGTGGAAGGGAGACCTCTAAACCAAGAAGCTGAGGCTGTTCGAGAGGGCAATTATTTAAGTAAGTCATTCATTTACCTTCTTTCCATTAAATATTGGACTTTACTGACAGTTTTCACTATTTCGAGTCACAACGCTGTACCTGGCATTTGCTCTCTCTTGCACTACGTCCACTAACTTCTGTTGCCCTCTCGACTATATGAGCAGGTGACTCACTGAAGATAAGACTGTTCTGATGTTTTGTGATTTCGTCCTCATTTTAGTGTGACAGCCTACTGTACTTTTAGGCTGAGAGGTTCTCAACCTTGCCACAACCTTGTATGTTTTACATTCATCATGTTTCACTTTTTTTACATATTCTTTCTCACTGTGTTTTAATGACACTCCTTTAACATCAACTCATGTAGTTTTTAACATTTTTTTTTTACTGAAGATAGCTTAAAATGAGCTGAAACATGTTTGATTAAAATCACTTCATAAAAAGACGGATACATGTACTGAATAGGAGGACGTAATAAAAAACTTTTATTTTTTAAAGTATAGGTGAGTTATGGAGAAGCGTTCAAGTTTTATAGCACGTAGTAATATTTGAGTGATTTAATTTGCCGAGAAATATTGTAATCATGCTGTGGGCCGAGAATTTAATGCGACAGTTTAATGTACACTACTGGCGAAAACGAAGTTTCTCTCGAGAACATCAACAAATCAAGAAAAGCATTCCAGGAGTCGAAAAGGGAAAGGTTTCCAAGATAAAAAATGAACTGTTTCAGTGCATCAAACAGCAACAAAGCAAGGAATTAGCCGTACAGAGCTGAAGTTGAGGCATGGCAGGATAGACCAAGTCATGAAGAAGAAACAGCAGGGGAGCACATTCGGCTAAGAATGTAATCCTACAAACTTTAATACTTTTGCTAATATTCAATAACATGTTACAGAACATGATAAAATGCAAATTATTATAGAAATCAGTGAGGCTTTTTTACTTTTAAAAATTATTTAAACTCTAATACAGTTCAATTTACTAAATTCTTAATGCCAATATAAGTGATCCATTATTGGAAATTATAAATTTTCCAACCAACTCATTCTTAGTTGCCAGCGTTTCGTCCCAATGTGCAAATTCAGGCTCAACAATTGGTAACTAGTTGAATTTACTTATACAGGACAAATATATTTCAGGTTCTCAATGGGAACTGAAATATATATATATAATTACTTCCATCATATAACTCACACCTCTATTTTTAAGCTTTAATTTCAGAGCACGCCAGTAAATACATATATACACATACGGTTATTGATATGTTATCCCGTAATAACTTCTAATCCATTAACAATATTGATATTCTGTTTTCTCATTCTAAAATGGTACTAGGGGACTCTCAAATACCACGCTACATTTTTACAAAGGATAATTAAGGTATAGTTCAAGGCCAGTAGGGACTGGAGAATGGAGATGGATGCTCCGCACAGGGCAATGATCCTTTATTGTTAGTTCAGGAGAGTGCCGATGTGCTCCGCGGAGGGTGATGCTCGTTAATTGGCGAGCGTGCCAATAGCAGCGTTCCACATTGGACATTTTTTAAATGTGTTGTACAGGTTTTTTTAAATTGGTTTGTGCACATCCTGGATGATGGGGCTCTGTTTCGTGTCAGCTATTTCCCAACCATTGGACATTTTTGATATTTATTGTACAGTTTTTTGGCTAGTAATAAGAGATCATTGGTCTAACATGTTGCGGGTATTTAGCAGAAAGCATCTTGAAGGAAGTGACCCCCGTCTTTGTATTGTTACACAACCATTGGCTACACCGTTGGCGCCTGCAACCCATTTGAAGTTAGAACAGGTTTTTTTCTTTCAGGATCGACTAGCGAGGTGAAGTTGGCTATCACATCTCACAACGTTAAATTTTCAGGGCGAATGCCATGCTTTATAAAATGCATCCAATGGTAGCGAGTGATCAGTGGAGGGTTGTGGATAATGACCGAAAACTTTTTCATGTTTGGTTATAAAAGTAAGTTTCTTTGGGCATGGGATGGTGGAATTCCAACATCGGCAATGAATACACCTCTCCTCAACAAGCATTTTAAGGTAACATTCATTATATCTTGCCAAATAATGTGCTACACACTGGTCCTTATCCTCCTAGGATTATACCAGTGAAAGTCTTGCCATATTCAACTGTTTGCTGGCACAAGGTCTTGTTTTGTTTTGATCAAAGCCACATGGCTGGTAATGTAAGTATGTACACTCAACTGCACAAAAATCGGCCAGCAAAAAAATATTTAATCTTAGACATTCTCTAAATGTGAGGACATTCGTAAACTGTGGATAACTGGAGGCCAAAGAGACAGCACCTGAAATCCTACTACCTGCACAATATATTAATCCTACTTCAAATATGGGGATTTTGAAAGCGTCATCTGTAACGGTCAATCTTTGTGGGTTTTAGAGTACAGTACAAGCATGTCTTGTAAATACAATGTGATCTATTCTTTAGGTTTGCAACATTCTTATGACATGTGAATTAAAGGTGGGAAAGGGAGGCTTATGTTTATAAAAGAAATAAAATGCAGTAAGTTTTGGTTTCTTGGTTACAAAGGAAAGTAATTAAAGCTTTATGGTCTTGCTTTTGAGAAAACAGTACATGTGAATTGAGAAATGAAGAAACAGTACTTTCATTTTCATTTTCGCTTGCCCAGCTCCTGCCAGGTCGGGGTGTTGATGGCACTTCTCCACTGCTGCCTCTCCTTCCACCATTCCTCTTCAGTAATTGTATTCCATTCCAGTCTTCTTTTTCTTGTACTGTTCTTGACAGAGTGCATCCATATGCTCTGGGCCTCCCTCTTGCCCTCTTTCCTTCTTAGCCTCCAGCATGTGTTTCAGTATCCTTCCCTTCTCCATCCTCATAACATGTCCAAACCATCTCTGTTGCTCCCTATCTTCCCTACCATACTCCTCAGGAACTTCATCTCACTGGCCTGAATTTTACTCTCATTTCTTGCTGTCAAAGTCCAAGTCTCTGATGCATACATTAATATAGGGGTACAGTACATCTTGTAGGTCTTACATTATCTCTTTACAATTCATAGGAAATCCTCTGTTCCATGCCAGGTTCCTTACATTCTGGTACAACGTATTTCCTACTTGTACCCTTCTGCTGATCATCTTATCCAACCTTGCATCTTGCATTATTTCATTTCCCAAATATTTGAAATATTCAACAACCTCAAGGTTTTGTAAGCTGATACTAATGATTCCTTTCCCTTCTCTTTCTCCTCATCATCACCACTGTTTTTCTCTTTCCCACACTGATTTTCATACCATATTTCTCTATTGTCATTTAAAGCCTTTAGTTGGATTTGCACTTCTGTATTGTTGACTACCCAGATCACTATGTCATCTGCAAACAACAATATTTTCAAAGCCCCTCCGTATCTTGCCTTTGTTTCCTTTAGAATTTCATCCATAACTACTATAAACGACAGTGGAGATAATATACTACCCTGTCTTAGTCTAGTTTGGTTTCTATACCAATCTGTTCTCCCCACGAGAGTCTGGACACAACTGAAACAATTCTTACACATTGCTTCCACTAGTTTTCTTGATTGCCTTCAACATTCTTTTCTTTCTGGGGTTTCTCACACCTTTTATCTATTAACACTATCATATGACTTCTTTAGATCAAGGAATAACATCATCAGATCTTTTCCATATTCCCACTGTTTGTCCGTCAGTAACATGGTGGTAAATATAGGGTCTATCGTTGACCTGCCCTGTCCACATCCATACTGCTCTTCTAAATTTCTATCCACACTTCCTCTCATCCTCTTGTCTATTATTCTCTCCAATATTCTGGCTACTTGTGACAACAGTGTAATTCCTCGATGATTGTCACATACCTTCCTGTCACCTTTCTTAAATACTGGTATTATTACATCTTTACACCAATCATCAGGTACTTGCTTTTTTCTCCATAAACATCTTAGCAGTCTATATAACCTAATCAATGTAGACCAGTAGGTCCTGCTGCCTTTATCATTTCCACACATATTCCATCCATTCCTGCTGCTTTTCCTGTTTTCATTTCTTTAACAGCCATTTCCAACTCTGCCACTGCAATATCACTGTCCATTTATGAATTATCCCGATTTACTACTATATTCTTTTCCTTCCTTCTGCCCAAAATTCTCCCAAAAACCTTCTCTGTAGAGTTTACAAGTGTGTTTTTAAATTTGGTTCATTCTTCTTCAACACTTTATATTTGTGATATATGGATGTGCTGTTTTAATACCTCCTGAGTGATTTTATCTTTTAATTTCCATACTTTCATTTTATTCTGTCTTATTCCTTTTACTCTCACAATTTTACCTATTTTCAATTTTGCCACCACTACTCTGTGATCTCCATCGAACACCTAACCTGGTAGTGCTGTTACATCCATTAGCTGTTTACGATTTTATTTTCCCCACCAAAAAATAATCAATAACTGTTTTTGTCCTTTTATCTCAGCCAGGTCTAGTGATCTTTCTACTATTCTTTCTAAAACAATAAACCAAATGTTACCATACCTGACAACTTTTAGAAATCAAATATAGGAAGATTTTTTAATTCTTGGATTTCATCGCGTATGTTGCGCCACGGTCTAGATGAAAAAAAGGACAACATAAAAGGCATCCATATCTACAGTTACAATGCAAATTGATCATTAAATTTAAAATCTTATACTAAGAAAAAAATGGTTACAAGAAAATGTAACACAAACAGAACAAAATGCATAATAGTTCCCTTTATTTGTAACATGAAAATTCAAAATTCAATTTCATATGGAAATAACATATGGAGATAACATGTGTTATGTTTTGTGGCCATAATGTGACGAGAAAATATCAGAAACTGTCACCGACACAACTCTCTGAAATACATTCGACTCATTAAAATTATGAACTAAGAATGAAAACAAATGCACTGAAACACGGGAAACTACAACATATAAAACAAATCAATATGTCTCATACCCTATTAACACGCGACTTTGACAGTGGGAAAAGCACAGAACCGCAAAAAATGAAAAAGAAAACCACATGTGGCCTACAACTTCAATGATACTACACACAGAAACAATGTTAACAGCACGGAAACCACACAATAAGAAACTCAATCTTTCGTCCCGATTAACGGAGTCGCTAGCGCGCGCTAGCCTCTCTCGCAGAACGATTGTGTCCCGAATTCCCAGCTGTAAAACACACACAATGCTGTAGTGAGTGGGAAATATGATGCACGAAGGCAATGGATGATACACTCGCAAACAAAGCATCAAATAAGTATGCCTGAAAATGAGGTTGCGTAAATTACACAAGCACACAATAATTTATACTACGGGAAGAGTCTTGACCGTACTGAAGGTTATATTGTTCAAAAATAGGAAGTAAAAATAAATCAGAAAATCGGAAGACGAGTTATAAAACGAAAACTTTCCGGGTAAATCGAAAGGGTTGGCAGGTATGTGTTACCCATAATCATTCCATTTCTCTCATAAAAATCTATCACTTATCTCCCTCACTGTTTCTTTCTCCATATCCAAATAGACCAATCACTTCATCTTTAATAATTCTGTAATTTCCAACTTGCGCATTGAGGTCTCCCATGACTATCACTTCCACATTCGTGATTACTTTAAGTGTCTCCAAGAATTCCCCTGTATTTTTCTCACTGTTTTCAGTTTGGGACGCATAAGTTTGGATGAAATCTTTCACTCCTCCTTTCATCCTCAGTTGTACTCTGATTATTTGATCACTAACATAGTCTACCCCAGGGCTGTCCAACGTTCGTTTCTATGCGAGCACATTCACATGATAACTAAGGGTATGAGGGCGCCAGGTACGATTCCACTCATTCGACTACTGTTATCGGTACTACAACGACTATATAATAATTCTAGAATTAAAAATTATATGAAAATATATTTACTCGCATAATTAATGTGAAATCTGGCATTGCATGCTCGCTGCAAGTTGAGGAAAGTCTGGTGTGCAACTGGAACAGGCTGCTCTTAATGCGTCATCCAGGTGTGAGTCTGTCAGGCAGGATCGGTATTTGTTTTTTATTATGATCATAGTCAGAAACGTGACTTCACAAAGATAGATTGAACCAAAACAAGGTTGCATCTTCAGAGCAACACTGCGGGTAATGGGATATTTTTTACCACCCACCAGAGTCCAGAAATTGCCACATTGCGTAGGAGGATTTCAAATAAAGGTCTGACTGAAGGCTTAAAATGTCCATTTCTAATTCTTCAGGATTATAATTTTCAAATATTTCACACACCCTCCCTCCAAGCTTACAGACGTCAACAGAAGCGAAGGGATTATTGACAAACATGATCACTGGTTCAAGCATTGAAAACAGGCTAAATCTGCTACCAAATTCGGACCCAAGAGTTTCAAGATGTTTAGCAACAGATGAAAAATCACGCTTGCCGCCATTTACTGTATCCGCCATAGATTTCAAATTTGGAAAATGTGAAAGGGAATTTCTATTTAAATGGACAATCCATACCTTAAGTTTCTTATCAAATGCATTGACAATACTTATCATACCTGAAATATTATGATCTTTTCCTTGCAATTCGAGATTTAACTCATTTAATTTTGAGGTGATGTCTGCCAAGAATGCTAATTCAATTAGCCAAGATATATCATCAAGTTCGTGATAATATTTCCCAGGAGATGATTTCATAAAGTCTCGTATCTCATCCAACAGGCAGCAAAACCGTTCGAGTGTTTTCCCCCTACTAAGCCACCTTACGTCTGCATGAAGGATGACGTCACCATACTCCGAATCTGAGATACTTAAAATATTTCTGAACAATCTATGACGAGTAGATGACGATCTTATATAATTCACTACATGAGTTACAATTTTCATGACATGATCGAACTTTAAAACCTTTGCGCATAAAGCTTCTTGGTGAATAATACAATGATAAGAAAGAAATTTTGGAAATGATTCATCCTTAGCACAAAGAGAAAGAAATCCATTATTTCTACCAGTCATAGACGGTGCCCCATCTGTTGTTATAGCGACAAGCTTTGACAGTGGTAAGTTACTCTCTTTGGTGAATTTAACGAAAGCATTAAATATGGCTTCTCCCCTAATACGTCCATGAAGTGGCAATAGCTTGACAAATTCTTCCTTTACTGTAAAATCATTAAAAACCATTCTAGCAAATACACACAACTCAGCAATGTCAGACATATCAGCACTTTCATCAAACTAGAGTGAAAAATGTTCACACAATTTCAAATCCTGGTGTAATTGAGATACCATATTATTAGAATTCTGTTCAACCCGCCTAGCAACAGTTTAGTGAGACAACTGAAGTCCTTTGATTGAAGATATCAATTCAGATTTACCTTTGTGAGATTCGAACAGAGATTCAGCGGCATTTACCATAGCTTCTTTCACTACTTCCCCATCACTGAAAGCTTTTTTCCTTTTAGCTAGGACGTAACAAACTTTGTAAGAAGCTATTGTCACGTTGCGCGTTTGCTGAACTGGCTTCTTAAACGCACATTGTTGCAATGCTAATTTAGATTTTAGGTCTTTCACTTTGTGTTTTCTTAGTTCAGAATTAACAGGAAATTCACTGTCAAATTTTTTGTGATTAGTCAAAAAATGTCGCTGTACATTACTTCTTTTACGAACAGACACGCTAGCATTACACAATAAACACACAACTTTCCTTTGTTTTCAATAAAGCAATACTGGTCCTCCCAATCACTGTTAAAGTTATAATTTCTTTGCCTTTTAGCCATGTTAAGAAGAGGTATGTTTAATGAAATATAACTGATTATAAACTGAATAATTTAAAGTTTAAATAGTAATGAAAAAAGCACACGAAACATGTTGAATGCACGACTTATCACGACACAAGGCCCTCAAAACGAATTCCTTATTTATTATTATTGTTAGTTGCTTTACGTCGCATCGACACAGATAGGTCTTATGGCGACGATGGGATAGGAAAGGATTAGGAATTGGAAGGAAGCGGCCGTGGCCTTAATTAAGGTACAGCTCGGCATTTTCCTGGTGTGAAAATGGGAAACCACGGAAAACCATCTTCAGGGCTGCCGACAGTGGGGCTCGAACCCACTATCTCCCGATTACTGGATACTGGCTGCACTTAAGCGACTGCAGCTATCGAGCTCGGTAAAACGTATTCCATAAGGCCTGCATAAGCTCACAAGTAATACTGAATGTTCGCCTGAAAGCTAGGAACTGGGAACATTCCAATTGCAAGACTTTCATAAATCGTTTGTTCATTGTTTACGTCACAGCTTTGTTGGGATTAAAGTTACTTTGTGGGCAAATTGGGTGTCCCATTGTCGTCCTGCTGAAACTCTGTCATGGTAGGTAGTTTATGGCATTGCAATCATAAGGAAGCGGTTCTGTTTGGCAGAATAAATATGCGGCTAGGCCTTATACCTGGCGCTAGCCCCCCGCCCCACAGTGAGAGGTTTGTGGAGGATTTCCCTTTGTCGCAACTACTTACATGTCGAATAACTCTCTTTCTGAACCTTTCTTCTATCTCTTCACTAATTGCGGACACGAGTCAGTTAGGCCTAGATCACATTTATGGCTTACTCAAAGCTCTTTGTGTATTTGGAGGTAAGGATATAACAAATTTCCTGACTTTGAGGACGGTATTTTAGGAGAAAAGTAAGAATATTTATTGAAATGCAAAAGTATTGTTTTCAAATATTAAGTAAATCTTAATTTGGAAATTAATTGCGAAGGGCACCATAAAAGGACACCTCGGGCACCATGGCGCCCGCGGGCGCAGCGTTGGACAGGGCTGGTCTACCCTATCCACATTTTCATCCAGGATTTTGTTAATCACTCCTAATCCATTCTTTGCCTCACCTCGCCCCCTCCAGTACAGGGCGTACCTTCTACTTGTCTTCTTCACTCCTTTTACACTCTACTTGACCTCACTCAGTCCCATCATAGCAATATTCTCCCTCCCTATAATATCAATCAACTCTTCTGATTTTCCTGTCAGAGTCATGACTTTTATTATTCCCACCTTCATAATATAAAATGCCGGTTGCCCACTTATAACAACTCCCCCAGCACAAGAACTGTGCGTCGCTTTTAGCAGGGTAAGTCCTACACTTTTCGGAGGCGATAATTACAATCACTCATTTTAGGCTATTGTTACGATGGGGTTGCCATTCCCAAAGGCATTTTAAAACTATTGCCTGCAATTATTCAGGCTACCCCTTATGTGGGGAACAGACTCCCTTGCAGTCGCCCCTAACATGAAAAACAAACGCTGTTGATAAATAGTGTACTCATACTATTCCCCGAGTATTGGGCTGCCTCTTCCACAAAGTCCACCGTTCCAAAACCCACCTTCTCCGCTACAGATTCTGTTGAGGTTTTCACTCATAACCCTGAGCTGGAACCCTTACCCGATGCTACAGACTGGGTCAGTGCGCTCTGAGACTCACCTAGGCAGGGGCAGTACTATTTAACTACAATTTACTGTGTTAAGAAAGTCACTAAATTTGCAATGTTGATATGTTGGACAAGTTCCGCTAGGTAGTAGAGTACGGAGTTCAAAATGTGAACGTTTTAATGCATTTGCAGGTTGCATTGAATAATGCACATCCAGTTTTCTTTTTCTAGTGGTTAACGTTGCACTAACACATCAAAGGATTTCAGCAATGCACAGATGGTAAAATGCAAGGATTGGGAAGGTAGCGACAATAGCCTAAACTAAGGTACAGCCCCAGAATTTGTCTGGTGTGAAAATGACTGATAACCATCTTCAGGGCTCTTGATGGTGGCAATCGAACCTACCATCTCCTGAATGCGAGCTCATGGCTGTGCAAACCTAAACAAATGGCCGACTCGCTCTGTGAATACATGTCCTGCATACACATGGACAACCCCAGAGGACCTGATATGCCATATCATCACAATGTGTGCTGCAATAACTAGGGAAATTTTTTTGTCTGTATTATCATCCCTTGAGAAAGGATTGTAAATGTGCATTGCCACTGATGGTCGACATTTCGAGCTTATAATATAATGGAGACATAGAGGAAATATCGCTAACTGAGGAGCTCCTTCTCCACAGATCTGTACTTTCTTTATAGAACTGTTAATGGTGGTCCTAAAGCACATCTTTGTTACCTCATTCCCGTTACATGTTCATCCACAGAGAATCCAAAATAGACCACTATTCCATGACCCTCGCGTATGCCTCAAACTTCAGCAATACTCCAAATTCCACCGCCTTTCCACAACAGCAAATGCCCTGCATGAATCAAACATCTTCATACCCCACCATCTCTTCAAAACAAAACTGAAATGTTATACTAAAAGAGTAAACTCTCTATTCTCCGTCGACAGCCTGGCCAGAATGTTACTAGTGACACAGATGTGATTAATATGAGAATTTTCTTTCCTTGTTCCAATGGTGTTATTTAATGTCTAAAATAATTTATTAATATTAAGTCTCCTCCTTGTTACCTTTTGTTTTCTTACCGATAATATTTTATATTGCTTTACAGTCAGTGTAAAATGGAGTACTTCGTTCCTTTCTCTGATAACTACAAAGATACATTGTATTTTTTATATTTTTAACAATTTGCTTTACGTCACACCGACATAGACAGGTCTTACTGCGATGATGGGATAGGAAAGACTTAGGAGCTTTAATTAAGGTACAACCCTAGCATTTGCCTGGTGTGAAAATGGGAAACCATGGAATACCATTTTCAGGGCTGCTGACAGTGGGGTTCGAACCAACTATCTCCCATATACAAGGTGATAGCTATGCGACCGACCCAAGTCGCACAGCCACTTGCTCGGTTAAATAAATAAATTTTAAAAATCCCCCCAACAGTACACTAACAACTGACCACAAAGCAAGAATCAGAATGGTGGCTTTACTACATATAAAAAAAAACTCATTAACCAAAATGGTCTCCAAATGCAACTCCCATTAATGTCATAACAATCAGACTACACTGAATTAAGTTCCGCCAGACTTGAGTGGCTCAGATGGTTGAAGTGCTGGCCTTCTGAACCCAACTTGGCAGGTTCCATCCTGGCTCAGTCTGGCGGTATTTGAAGGTGCTCAAATAAGTCAGCCCCGTGTCGGTAGATTTACTGGCGTGTAAAAGAACTCCTCTGGGACTAAATACTGGCACCTCAGCGTCTCCGAAAACTGTTGACTCCTTCACACACAGCAGGTAAATTCGAGCCGCGCAAACTCCCCGCGCTTTTCAGCAGATCCTTTTCAACACACTTTTCAGTGTAGGTAATAAATATGGACCATCATCTTCGTTTACTCTACTTTCTACACTTAAGAAAAAGGAAATGAAGCTGGAGAATGTGGGTGTACCCAGTATAGGACAGAGAAGTCAAACAAGTGGAGGATTTTTCATCCATCACTCAATGTCTCTGCGCCTTTGGCTACAAAAATAATTCAAGCATGCTGTGTCCTTCACAATTTTGTTAGAGAAAGAGATTTTGAGGGTATTTTCCCAATAACGGGTCTAAATGATATCACGCTTTTTCAAACAAAACGAGGAACTTTGAAAGCAAAAGATATCAGGCAGACGCTTGCTCAATATTTTGTGAGCGAAGAAGGCTCGTTACCCTGGCAACTTAGTAAAATAAAGAAGTCGAGTTGTTTTCTGTAAAATGTCAATAATTTTGTTAAGTAGTCTATAACTGCCTACTGGTATTGTGAGTGGTTTGTAAATAATGAAAAGGATATAAAATTATTTATCACTACTTACCAAATGTATTTCTTTCCTTGTCAGATATATTCTTGAAATCACAAGAGATTTTGCGGCAAATCTGTCACCATACCTCTGTTGCGTTTGTCCTGGATAGGTATTCTTCCCAGGATTGGTCCCAAACTAAAGTTACCAAGTTCCCAATGTCTATTTCGGGCTCCATAACAACTGCAGTAAATCACCGACTAAAGCACATGAATAAATTGATAAAATGGAAATAAATACATCAAATTTAGCAACACTTCTAATGAGTGGGTGCAGATCTACTGACGGCGCGGGAGCGGTCGACCCGCTGTGTTTGATGACATCCATAAATGCCAATGTCCAATGAGAACTAACCGCGGGCGCAGGACCGCGGCTCACTACAGACCACCTGCTCAAACATTTCTCCTGTGCGCAGTTAATCTATGCCTCCACGACATGTGAAAGATTGTATTTGAAAAATCGCTTCTTAGTTTAGACGGACCCACAGCTAAGTACGGAAGCATGTTGAACCCGCGCCGTCTGAAAGAGGCCTAAAGGTGGCTGGGGAGAAGGAGAGGGAAGTAAAGTGATAAAACTATTCAGTTATTTTAGTTCCTCCCCACCTGAACCCCCAACTACCCAGGCAGGTCACACAAGTAAGATCTCACACATTTGCCAGCATATTCTGGCCTTGTTCTTAAATTCCCATACCCATTCCATTTGGAAGTCTAACTCTGATAATATTAATTTCCTTTTTTTAAGGAGCCGTTCAGTTTCGCTGTGCACATTCTCAAAACAATGAAAATACAGCTTTTCCCTAGGGAGTTGGCTACACGGTTCAGGTCGTGTAGCTGTGAGCTTGCATTTGGGAGATGCAAGGTTTGAATCCCACAATCAGCAACTCTGAAGATGGTCCATGGTTTGCTGTTTTTTAAAACTGGCTTTATGTCGCACCAACACATAGGTCTTATGACAATGGTAGGTTAGGAAAGGGTTAGGAGTGGGAAGGAAGCGATCATAGCCATAATTAAGGTGTAAAAATAGGAAAAAACAAACCAGAAAACCACCTTCAGGGCTGTGAACCCACTATCTCCCTTAGTTACGTTCCTTCATAATCAAATCAACTGGTCTCGACTGGTTAGCTCTGGCTAGTAAGAAAAACATTTTTCTGGATTAGTTAGGTCTGGCTAGTGACAGAACAATTTGTCTAGGTGCAAGCAAAGGGCACCTGGAAACATAAGCCCCAGGTTAGTGATGCAAAGTGGCCAACAGGCCTCTGGCATTCCATGGTAGACTATTGGGTCCATTGGAATTGACCGAAAAACACTGATAGTGATAGGTTTAGTTAGGTGTGGCAGCATTCCTAATTGACCGGTTGTTGTCGAAAGCACACTTTTGGGGACAAACATTGAATGCAATGAACTTAAAATTCAATAAATCATTGGTCTATCAAGATTCCATCCCGTAGATATGTCAGGAATGATGAACCAACACCATACATAGATAGTATACAGCAGAGATGCTCACGATGGGCATTTCGTCCCACGGGCATACAGCCTTGTACGTAGGCGGGCAAGCAATAAGCGTTTTACTCAGCCACAGTGACGTGATTAAGTCACAGGCTGTCATGGTCAATGCTAAGTGAATGCCTGCCAAGTCAAACTCGATCACTGCAGCGATACAAGAGTTCAAAATGGCGGAAGAATCAAATTAAAAAGAAAAGGGCCTTTTAAAAACATTAACCTCGCAAATGTCTTTAGATTGCTTGTGTGGAAAAAGTTGCAAAACCATGAATCCAAGTTATCATTGGAGACATGGCATGGAATGACACAAATAAGTAAGCTTGAATGTTTTTAAAAGGAGGAAATACGATATGAAGAATAATGCTGGAATTCAAGAGGAGAAAATGGGGCAAATATTTGTTTACAGGAAGAGAAATTTGGGACTGGAATGATTTACCAAGGAAGACCAATAAATTTCCAACTTCTTTGAAATGATACAGTGGAACCTCAGATTGCGAGTAACTTGGTCTACGAGTGTTTTGCAAGACGAGCAAATATTTTAAATAAACTGTAACTTCATAAGCGAGTGAGGTTTCGCAATATGAGCGTCACGTGTACGTACGTTTCCACTTCCCCTGTGCCTTTGTTTTCCCCTCCCCCTGCCTCTCTCTTTCCTGGGATAGTGTGTGTAATCATTTCCCGCGCTGGACTTCAGTTGGCATGCCTTCCTCGCATAGTCAACACTGTACGAGTGTACATGTTTTGTTTCTGTCATCTGTGATATAACTATTCTGCAACGATGGGCCCCGTGAATGAAAAGAAGGCTAAAAAGGAATTCGGTCGGAAGAAGGAGATGATTACAGTGGATGAATCTGTTCAATGACAATGCAATGTCACATTTTCGTGAAATCCTCAAAAAGAGGCAAAAGCAACAGTCATTGGACAGGTTCCTCGTTAAAGTTGCACAAAAAGAAAACACTTCCAATGAGCCAACCAATAGCAGTGATTCCGTTAGTGAAATTCGTGCTACACAGTAACTCTTCTCATGTCATCTCTCGCGTCCCTCACACCAACAATGATTCTATTGTAAGGTAAAGTGCAGTTTAATTGTTTCACGTTATATTTTGTTTTAGAAATGTTATGCGAATAAATGTTTTTGTGTTGTGGACGAATCATTCGAGTTTCAATAGTTTCTTATGGGAAAATTTGCTTTGATATACGAGCGATTTGGATTACGAGCATGTTGCCAGAACAAATTATGCTCGCAATCCATGGTTCCACTGTATTTTCTTTTTTTTTTTTTTTTAAATTTGCATTTGCTTTATGTTGCACCAACACAGATAGGTCTTATGGCGATGATGGGACAGGAGAGGGCTAGAAGTGGGAAGGAAGCGGCCGTGGCCTTAATTAATGTACAGCCCCAGCATTTGCCTGGTGTGAAAATGGGAAACCATGGAAAACCATCTTCAGGGCTGCCGACAGTGGGGCTCGAACCTACTATCTCCTGAATACTGGCCGCACTTAAGCGACTGCAGCTATCGAGCTTGGTTTGAAATGACTTAAGTTTAGTTAAACAACTGACAGAGTATCTGCCACCTGGGTGCCTGTCTTAAATGCATATCAGTGGTGACTGATTTGATATTTAAGAGACATGTGGGCGCAATACCAGTTGTATGGCTTCGATCAAAGCAAGGAAGCAGCTTGCGTGTCAACAAGGCTTTGTACTAGCAAACTGTCTGATATGGCAAAAGTAGCACCCATTCCCAGCCACTAAAATTTCAAGTTGAATTATTATTGGTGTTTCAAAAATTAATTGCACAATGTATAAATTAATTATATGTCTGAACTTAAGATCAGCTTCCAAATTTCTGCTATGGCAGAAATTACTAAAGTACCATTTAAAAAATAATGTTGATATCTCAGCCATTAATAATCCTTCATACAAATGTAGCACAATGTTTCACGAGCCTCTTAACACCACTTAAGAATATTTAAATAATATAGATATATTTAATGGATAATGGATAAAATGTCATTTTGGTATAACATCTGCCTATTCTGCAGCCAAGTTTTGCAGCTTAGAAGTACTAATCACACTTCTTAGGAGTATAAAACCATTGAATGAAGCATTAAGTAGTTTCATTACTACTACTATTATTATTATACCGACCCTGCGATTTATGGGCTAGTAGCCACTGGTTCTCAAACAAGTTCTATGATCTCCAAAATATTTCAATTTAAACAGGAGACCATCTTCAGAGGGCATTCAGCAATGAACTTATGGTCCTATGGATAACCATTTATTTTATTTATTTTAAATCTTCATGTTTAGTTAATATTTGGGTACACCAATATTATTTTGATGAGCTACATTCTCGTTTGATGTGATACAGCCTCGGCAATGGTGAGGAATATTAATATTCTTGTGGCAGTAAACAATTTCGACATTACTTCAAAAACGATTAACTTATTTTGGCGACATACATTAATACGATGTTAACAACTGTTATACTTACCGTCAACAATTGAGACTTTAAATACGCGTACACTTCCATCTCTACATTTCCCGAAGAATTTCTTAAGGGCGTCATTGGCTGAAATATTTAAAAAATAATGTTAAACTCAACATCAATTGTACAGAGAGATGTATTTTCCCCAGGAAAGCAAGGGAAAATAAATTCAGAACTTACTAACCTCGAATCCCAGTCTGATGAGACATTGTGAAAGTGACAGATCATACAGGTAAAAAAAAAAAAAAAAACCGAGAAGTTCAGAATGACTGTCGAAGGATATCCTTCACACTATAGGAAGACATATGTAACGTTACCAATTTTACTAGGCAGCAAGATTTAACGCTATAACATACACATGCAATTTTATCCACAATCACCGGTCGCACCATCCACCCAATGTGAGATCTGTATATCTCTATATAAATCTTCTTCTTCTTCTCTTCGTCTCTATTTACCACCGCGTTCTATTTATAAATCCTCTGTGATACTGTACCACATTCGCCGAGAGACCACGCCTACCACTGAAGAGCATTGGACTCCATTATGCCCCCGTCCGATCACTGATCTCTTTGACTTTTTTTCTTATAGAAAACTATTAATATTAATAATACATATATGTTTATACCATTATAAATTACACATGTATCAATATGTATCAGATTCCGGTGGGAAATTCCTGTAAACCAACGAGATAGAAAGAAGACTATAGAGTGGTTAGCGCTCTGGGTGGGGCCAAATCAAAATAACCATCTGAAAGCGACCTCCGTATGGATTCGTCGGCTTATAGTGCGTTACTTTTGATAGATTATCGAATGAAATAAATGACAACCCGTTTCTCTAGGGGGTAGCTTATGAAATAAGATGAACCTTCGCAGCGAGTTTTAGGACCAGATGTCCTTCCTGACGTCAACATCATTAGAGGAATTAGTGAGATGAAATGAATGTCATCTGATGATGGTAGGAAGAGTAAGGATACCGGTACATAGCCTACACATGTGGAATAATACCAAAGGGTCTGCTCAGGCTTTATTTCCCCAAACGACTGCGTCATATGATCATTGCGCAGAAGTGTGGATGTAATTAAGGCTTAATTAATCAATCATTCTAGTTATTATAAATAGTATACCACCACCATCCGTACCCTTCCAGTCCAATTTCAGATGATGAAAATGTTTTCGACCAACGGGAACCGGCTAACCACCAATTTTCTGGGAGAATGTTATGTCTCTCATAACTCAGATAATATTATGGGATGTATGTTTCATAAACGCTCTTCTTATCCTGGCCATCTGCCTTAGACGGGGAAAAATCTCTTTCGAACCGGAACAGTTTTTCGAGTGTGTGCGGCTCCATGGCTAAATGGTTAACTGGCCCAGGGAATGGGAGTGTGGGTCGTCCCTAAAGAGAAAAATACAAATACAACAAAAAAGAATTATCAGTAGAAAAACCTAAAATATTAAAAAAAATGAAAATATCTGCCGGTGAATGGCAACAATATCTGCTTTTTTATTGGACCCCATGGAAAAGATACAGTGCACTACTTCATAACGTCTCCACTTCAAATCTAGCAGTCAACAGGCTATGTTTGATTTCACTCTGTGATGTCGAGTGTTCCTAAGCAATTCTCCTTCCCGGCAGTATCCTAACACATGACCAAGAGTTTCGTTCTCGCTGCAGTCTGGATGCGGGCAACGGATTATGCCAGGACATCTACTGGAACTGCACAAACCGCCGAGATGTTGCATGGCATTTTGAGAGCATTTTACCATTCAGAGCTTGAGAATCTTTTCCTGTTACTTATCAATACTGATCTGCAATCAGGGCAGACGCCCAGGTGGCAGATTCACTATCTGTTGTTTTCCTATCCTTTTCCTAAATGATTTCAAAGAAATTGCAAATTTATTTAACGTCCCCATTGGTAGGCTATTCCAATCCCTAACTCCCCATCCTATAAATAAATATTTGCCCCAATTTGTCCTCTTGAATTCCAACTTTATCTTCATATTGTGATCTTTCCTACTTTTATAAACGCCACTCAAACTTATTCGTCTACTGATGTAATTCCACGCCATCTCTCCGCTGACAGCTCAGAACATACCACTTAGTCGAGCAGCTCTTCTTCTTTCTCTTAATTCCTCCAAACCCAAACTTTGCAACGTTTTTGTAACGCTACTCTTTAGTCGGAAATCACCCAGAACAAATCGAGCTGCTTTTCTTTGGATTTTTTCCAGTTCTTGAATCAGGTCATCCTGATGAGGGTCCCATACACTGGAACCATACTCTAGTTGGGGTCTCACCAGAGACTTATATCCCCCCCTCCTTTACATCCTTATTACAACCCCTAAACACCCTCATAACCATGTGCAGAGATTGGAATAACTTACCAAGGGAAATGTTCAATAATTTTCCAATTTCTTTGCGATCATTTAAGAAAAGGCTAGGAAAACAACAGATAGGGAATCTGCCACCTGGGCGACTGCCCTAAATGCAGATCAGTAGTGATTGATTGATTGATTGATTGATTGATTGATTGATTGATTGATTGATTGATTGATTGATTGATTGATTGATTGATTGATTGATTGATTGATTGATTGATTGATTGATTGATTGATTGATTGATTGATTGATTGATTGATTGATTGATTGATTGATTGATTGATTGAAGCGTTCCTAGATGAATCTTGCGTGCGGTTTAATAAATATGTGAAGGAAGCACTTAATACACAAGCATTGAACGTAAATACTGTTCTCTGCACACAACGTGTTCTTCACGATAAAATAGCTAACAATTATTTTCATACTACGAATGCAAAAATTACGAAGGTACGAAATTAAGAGAGTGGTCCAACGAGCATGTAACTAAACGGATTAAAAAAATTGACAGAGTTCGAGGCTCGTGATTCGGGGTCGTCTCTGCTACGAATTTGTGAATTGCGAATAAACATTAATAAATATGTTGGGTTTCACGTGGGCAACTCACAGAGTAGTCTACCATTGCCTTCAGCAAATAGAAAGAAGAAGGCAGTTATTAATCTGCAGAACACAAGGGATGCATGCTTCCCATGAAGTGTGGTTGCTGGTCTAGTTCCAGCTAAACATAATGTGAATCGCATATCTTCTTATCCATATTACAATTTAATTTTAAATTTAAAACACATACCAGTACCAATCACTATCGAAATGAGATATATTAGAAAATTCGAAGTTTAAAACGAGATGTCTGTGAATGTATTTGGAGCGCAGTACGATGAAAACGATTAGCTGTGCATAGGAAAGAAAGAAGTAAATAAGGAATTTACACTTGTACCATTGTACATTTCACACAAAAAGTGTGAAAAGAAATTAGATCTACTAATGTTTCAGATTGGCATCAGTGAGAAGTATCACTTCTGTTTATTTAAGAATCCTTCAAGTCTTGTGCGCTCGTCTCTTACGAAGTGTTAGAAGAAAATTTATATATGCAGCCGATGTTTGTCTTACTTCCGTAATGAGGAAAAATTAGATTTGCACAATAAGGAATGTAAACAATATACGGTGGCAAGAAGTATAATGTCTTTAGATAGTGAACGACTAGGTCACTTTACAGAGTATAAAATTAAAGAGAAGTGACTTTTATTGTGTATGCTGACACGGAATGCATACCGAAAGATGAAATAGCGTATGGTTTTAGTGCCGGGAGTGTCCGAGGACACGTTCAGCTCGCCAGGTGCAGGTCTTTCAATTTGACTGCCGTAGGCGACCTGCGCGTCACGATGAGGATGAAATGATGATGAAGACGACACATACACACAGCCACCGTGCCAGAGAAATTAACCAATGATATTAAAAATTCCCAACCTTCTCGGGAATTGAACCAGAGACCCCTGTGACCAAAGGCCAGCACGCTAACCATTTAGCCATGGAGCCGAACAATGCGTACTGAAACCTTCATCTACTTGTATTCCAGATGATAACACATCGCATTCAACTCCAATGCACGAATATGTGCCATACAGGCCGGCATAACATTCAAACTGTAGTTTTGACAGAGATTTGTGCTCTTTCAAACTCTATCGAGGTAATGATTGTGTTATGTGGTTCGTAGGTGATATGTATAACTTAGTACGCACGCTTGCACCATACTATTTTGAAACGAAAGCGATGTTACCACAATCTGTCTAGCAAGAAAATTCCTTCCTCTCGACTACATTATCAAATCAAATCAAAATCTCTTTATTTGCAAATGAGGTGTCTACCTCGGTGGCGAATGGTGCACTAAAATACGTTATTGTCAAGCACTAAATTTTAAATTAACAAGAGAAATTTTTTTCTAGAATATAATATTAGAAAATTTACGCTAACAATTTTTTTTCTATTAAACAAACAGATCATCATTAATAAATTTATATTGTTTACAAAATTCTACTTATGATATCTCCTATACTTACAAACATAGTCAACTCATATACAGTCTGTGCAATTACTTCAAATAATACTATGCAACTGGTATAAGATTAAAATTTACATTGCATTTATTTTCTTTTTTCCTTTTTCCCATTTTGGAACCTAAGTAGCATAACGACCTGCTGCGTCTTAACCAGAGCCCCTTTTGCCACCACTTTTCAGAGTTCCTGAAGGGCCTTCACAGCTACCGTAGCGGTCCCAGGGCTTTCGAAGTCCCCACTGTACTTCACCCCTACAGGCAGTCCCCTACTTTGGCTGTCCAAACTCCATGGACCAGGGGATGGAATTAATATTTTTAACACACATTTTTAAATTTACAATAGCCTGCACTAGTCGAATGCCCTCTAACATTTCATTTATTTTCCCCGTTGATGTTTATACTCTTCTTGAATACCTGTACAGATTTTGGAAAAGGATCAAACACTACCCCTGGTAAACTGTTTTACTCCTTCACGCCCTTCCCAATGAATGATAATTTACTCCAGTCGCTTCTGCTAAAATTCCTTCTAATTTTATACTTGTGGTCAGTTCTGCCAATATAGTTATTTTCCAACTGAATCCTCTCACGGATTTCTCCCCATGCTTCTTCTCCTGTATAGGCTCTATATAATCCTATAAGTCTAGTTTTCTCCATTCTCTTACTTAAAGTTTCCCACCCAAGATCCTCTAACATTTCTGATACACTACTGTTTCTTCTGAAATCCCCTGTTACAAATCTTGCTGCTTTCTTCTGCACACTATCTATTTCTTTTATTAGGTATTCTTGGTGAGGATCCAAAACACTGTTTGCATATTCCAATAATGGACGAACCATACTTAAGGAACTTTTTTCTTTTAATTCTTTGTTGCATCCTTTAAGTAGCCTGATTATCACATGAAACGATCTGTATGCTTTCCCAACAATGTCATCAACATGACCCTTCCAGTGCAAATTACTTTCAAATCTCACACCTAAGTATTTGCACATGCCATCTTTTGGGATAACTACCTCATCCAAAGTATATTCAAATTCAGTTTTAAAGCTCCTGTTTGTAAATGTTGTAACAGTTGATTTGCCTCCATTAACCTTCATATTATTTTCTTCAACCCACTGTTGGATACTTTCAAGGTCCCTTTGTAATTCTGAACAATCCTCAATGTTATTTATTTCCCTATAAACAATTATATCATCTGCATACAATCTTATTTTTGATGTTATATTGTTCCCTAAATCATTTGTGTATATTAAGAAAAGTAACGGACCGATTATACTACCCAGTGCGATTCCCTTCCAAACTTACTCTTCCTGTGGTATATTATTTCCTACTTTGATTTTCTGAACCCTTGAATTTAGAAATGTTCTTATCCAACGTATAACCCTTACGTCCAATCTTATTCCCTCCAATTTCTTTAATAATATTCCATGTTCCACTCTATCAAAGGCTTTGGAAAGATCTATGGCTATGCAATCTAATTGGCCTCCAGAAACCAACTGATCTGATATGTCCTGTTGAAATCCCACCAGTTGTGCCTCACAAGAACATTTCTTTCTAAATCCATACTGGCTCCTCATGAACCAATTTTTATCAACACATATCCCTCTGATGTACTTTGCTATTAAACTCTCCAGTATTTTACAAACTATACTGGTCGGGCTGAGTGGTCTATAGTTCTCTGGTTTCCTTTTATCACCCTTCCCTTTATAAATTGGTATTATTATAGATTTCTTCCAATCCTTTGGTATTTCACTGTTATTCATGACATACTCAAAGAGAAATTTTAAATAAGGCACTATGTACCACCCGATTGTCTATAACACCTCCCCAGTAATTTGATCACGTCCTGCTGCTTTTCCTTGCTGAAGCTGTTGGATTTCTCTGAAAATATCTTCATTTGTGAATGAGAAGCTTCTTGTTTCCCTATGTGTCTCTCCCTCTCTATCTTCTGTTACTGTTTCCAACTCCTGACAATCTTCTACTGAATCTCTGAATTCCCTATTAAATAGATTTGCTTTCTCAGTATCTGTTGAATAGCGTTCACCCCCTTCTCCCACCATTGTAGGAATTTGGATTCCTTTTCCTTTTTGATTCCTAATATATGAATACATCTTTTTCCATTTCCCTTTGTGGTCATTACCCTCTTGAAGTATGCCATTCATATATTTCTCTTTTGCTTCCTTTTTCACTCTATTCAGTTCCCTCATTAGCTGTTTTCTAGTTTCTCTATTCCCCCTACCCTCTTTGATTTTCCTGTTTACTATTCTACATTTTCTTTTTATTTTTTTTATTTCCCTTGTATAATAAGAAGGGTCTGAGGTCATTTTGTTTTTCTTAACAGATACAAATCTCTTCTCTCCCTCCCAAATGATTCCTTTAAATTTAGCCCAAAGTGTATCCATATTACTCCCTTCACTTTTCCAACAACTGAATTGTGATTTAAGGTAAGTCCCAAATTCATCAACTTTAGTTTTTCTGTATAATTTCTTGTCTTGTGTGTCCCTGTTATTATGTCACATATGTGAGAAAGAAATCGCAGATAATGAAATTAAAGTTCGCGATTATTGTCAGTTAATGGTTTTTAAAGGCGATCAGCACATCAATCATTTAAATTACAGTATCGTAAACTTTCTACATTGCCGATAGCATTCCATAATTTGACGGCCTATGGTGGTCATTTATAATTAAAGAACTGCATAGGAAGAGAGGGGATGATGGGGCAAATCTTGGAGGAAACATTAAATTATTAGCAGTGAACATGGAGCGATGTAAGGTATTTTCAAACTTTATACGTTATAATCCAAGACAATATGTTGAACTAACATGTTTAGACACATACAACCTTGTTCGTTTTTTGCTGGACAAATGGCATTATTACTTAGTGAGGGCTCGAAGTTTGTTACGAGACGACATTTCACCGATGATAACAGTTTAAACTTGTTTTGTCCGAAAGGAATATTTCCATACGAATATGTCACTAGTATGAAGGTGTTAGACGGCAGTAGTTTGCCGCCAAGGAGTTCATTCTTTAGCTCTTTGAAGGACGAAACTGTATCGGAAGAAAACTACGCGTTTCCTCACCATATATGGAATACGTACAACTGTAAATCATTGGGTGAATATTCCGATCTTTACTTGAAATTCGACAGTTTACTCTTAGCTGATGTGTTTGAAAATTTTATATTGAGTGGAAAAGAGACATGTGGTATTGATGCCGCTCATTTCTACACGGAACCGTCTATGGCCTGGAGTGCTATGAAAAAAATAACCGCTGTTCAGCTAGATTTAGTTCAAGAAGTTGAAATGCTGCAGTTTTTAAAACGCTCTATACGCGGTGGCAATGTGCAATACATTACGCGGCATGCAGTAGCAAATAACAAGTACATGTTAACATATGATAAGTGTAAACCAGAATCATACCTAATATACTTTGACGTGAACAATTTGTATGGATTTGCTATGCAACAGTTTCTTCCAACGGGCGGCTTTGAATGGGTAAAGAACGTCGAGAATTTGGAAATTATGAATGTAGGAGATGAAACAGATATAGGGTATATGGTAGAGGCTGATTTAATTTATCCACCAGAACTTCATGATAAACATGCCGATTATCCTTTGTGCTCTTAAAAAACCACGAAACTAATGTGCAATCCTTACAACAAGGAACGGTGTTTTCTTCATTATAGAATAAGGTATGTAAGTAGCTCGCATTTACAGAGCAATTCAATTTAATAAGAACGCATAGTTAAAATGCTACATTGATTTGGACACAGAAAAATGAAAGCTAGCAAAAATGAGTTCGAGAAAAGTTTCTATAAATTAATAACTCCATTTTCGGTCGTTCATTAATGAACGTAAGGAAGCTGCGTGACAAAAAAATGGGTCACATAGTGGGAGGGCCGTTGTGATGCTCGTGCGTTGATCGCAAAAGTAAACTTCAAACGTCGTACCATAGTGAAAAATCAGTGTATGATTATCGAAATGAAGAAATTTCAAATTCTTCACAATCAACCTGTTTACCACGATGCTACAATTTTAGAATTGTCAAAAATGAAAATGAACAATTTTCGCTACAACGTTATTTTGACAAATACTGATTCAAACTCGCAACCACTATACACTGACACCAACAGTTTAATACACATATTTTCATATAATATATACGAGTATGTGAAGGAAAATTCATTTTTTGACACAGGAAACTATGACGAAAATAATCCTTTACAAACTGAAAGAGGAATTCAGGTGAAATAGGTTTAATGAAGGATGAAATCGGTGGAAGTGTCGTTGAAGAATTTATAGGATTGCGACCAAAGATGCATGCTATTAAGTTGTGTAAAAAGGAGAAACATACTTGTAAAGTTAAATGTGTCAAAAATGTTGTCGATCACCTTACAATTGATTGGTATAGACGTTGTCTTTATGAAGGTGAACGCCTGACCAAACTACAAGTGTGCAACACTTCTACTTGTCATACCGTGTTCACGGTTCGTCAAAATAAACTAGCACTCTCATGTAATGAAGACGAAAGGTACATCCCAAGTAACAAAATTAATACATAGCCATTTGGACATCACAGTCTTGCAGAGAACGAATAGGCGAAATGAAGAACGAGAAAATCTTAAATCAACAAATTATAACCAATGTATAGCAGACATTCTGCCTCGGGGAAGCTATCTTGCATGGTAGGCTCCCTTTCGTGTATCCTTTTTTGCAAGCACTTCCTCCTATTCGTCATCGGTTTACCCTTCCGTATGCAAAAAAGGATGTAATTTACTCTGTAGGTGATAGTAGAAAAATGTGCATTCTCACTATCTCCAATTTAAAAGTAATAGCTGGAGAAGCTCTTTATAAGAATTGCAATCGTATAGAATTGCAAACTAGATAAACATAAAACTTACTTTTGTTACTTCTGTATTCAATTTATCAATCTTTTCATTTTAGAGAAAATTGTAATCTTATAGAATTACAAACTAGATAAAAATTAAACTTATTTTTGTTGTTCCTGCATTCAAATTATTGTATTGTATTTATAATTTCTACTTTAAGGTGCACTGCAAATCTCAATTTTTTCTGTATTTCAATTATTGTACTATATTTCAAATGTATTTATTCAAGTGCATTGTCAATTTTAATTATATTAAACTTTTTATCGAAAAATAAAAGCCAAACCACATGATCAAAAGTTGTTAGATTTTATTTTTCAACTATCCTACCCTATTAGTTCCTGCGCCACCTCTCTTTCATTCCTTCTACTCTGACTAAAGTAGGAGTAGGAGAATTTTAAAATGTTTATTTTTAAATTAAACTAATTTATTTCAACTATAAAACTACAGAAATAACTGCAGAAATATTTTGAAAATAAATTTTTGTATTATCTGAGCACTTCTTGCACCACGAGGAGAACTGCAGAGGAGAAAAAGAATAATTAGGTGATAGCAGAATAAAACAGAAAATCAAGCAAGAAAAAGGAAACCATTATCTATTTCCTTTACCTTAATTATTGCTGCCTCCTCTGCGAACCATGTGACCTTGCCGCGGTGGGGAGGCTTGCGTGTCCCAATGATGCAGATAGCCGAGCCGCAGGTGCAACCATATCGAATGGGTATCTGTTGAGAGAACAGACTAACGAATGGTTCATCGAAAGGGGGATAGTAGCCTTTCGGTAGTTGCAAGGGAAGCAGTCTAGATGATTGACCGATACGGCCTTGTAATAATACTCAACATGGGTTAGCTGTGTTGATACTGCTACACGGCTGAAACCAACGGGAAACTACAGCCGAGACTAACTCCCGAGGACATGCAGCTCTCTCTGTATAAATGATGTACTGATGATGGCTTCCTCCCGGGTAAAATATTCCGGAGGTAAACTAGTCCCCCATTCGGATCTCCAGGTGGGGACTACAAGAGAGGGAGCGATCATCAGGAAGATGGATGCTGACATTCTGCGAGTCGGAGCGTGGAATGTTAGAAGTTTGAATCGTTGTGGTAGATTAGAGAATCTGAAAAGGGAGATGGATAGGCTAAAGTTAGATGTAGTTGGTATAAGTGAAGTACGTTGGCAGGAAGAACAAGATTTTTGGTCAGGCGACTACCGAATTATCAACACAAAATCAAACAGGGGAAATGCAGGAGTTGGTTTAATAATGAATAAGGAAATAGGGCAGCGGGTAAGCTACTACGACCAGCATAGTGAAAGAATTATTGTTGTCAACATAGACACCAAACCAATGCCCACCACAATAGTGCAGGTCTATATGCCTACTAGTTCAGCGGATGATGAAGAAATCGAAAGAATATACGAGGAGATAGAAGATTTAATACAATATGTAAAAGGTGACGAGAATCTAATTGTGATGGGAGACTGGAATGCAGTGGTAGGCCAAGGAAGAGAAGGAAGCACAGTAGGAGAATTTGGATTGGGACAAAGGAACGAAAGAGGAAGTCGGCTGGTTGAATTCTGCACTGATCATAATCTATTCCTTGCCAATACTTGGTTCAAACACCATAAATGACGGCTGTATTCGTAGACGAGACCTGGAGACACTGGAAGGTATCAAATAGACTTCATTACGATTAGGCAGAGATTCAGAAACGAGGTGTTGGATTGCAAAACTTTCCCAGGAGCAGACGTGGACTCTGACCACAATTTGTTGTTCATGAAATGCCACCTGAAGTTGAAGAAATTGAAGAAAGGAAAGAATGCAAAAGGATGGGATCTAGACAAGTTGAAAGAAAAGAGTGTGAGGGATTGTTTCAAGGAACATGTTGCACAAGGACTAAATGAAAAGGCTGAAGGAAACACTATAGAAAAAGAGTGGAGAGTCATGAAAAATGAAGTCAGTAGGGCTGCTGAAGAAATGTTAGGAAGGAAGAAAAATTCAACTAAGAATCAGTGGATAACTCAGGAGATACTATACCTGATTGATGAACGACGAAAATACAAGAATGCTAGAAATGAAGAGGGCCGAAAAAATACAGGCGATTAAAGAATCAAGTGGATAGAAAGTGCAAAGTAGCTAAGGAAGAATGGCTGAAGGAGAAGTGCAAGGATGTCGAAGGCTGTATGGTCGTGGGAAATGTAGATGCTGCATACAGGAAAATCAAGGAAACCTTTGGACGAAGAAAATCTAGCTGTATGAATATTAAGAGCTCAGATGGAAAGCCACTTCTAGGGAAAGAAGACAAGGCAGAAAGATGGCAGGAGCATATACAACAGTTGTATCAAGGTAAAGATCTAGATAATTTTGTTCTGGAACATGAAGAGGCTGTTGGTGCTGATGAAATGGGAGACCCAATTTTGAGGTCAGAGTTTGACAGAGCTGCGAGAGACCTAAATAGGAACAAGGCACCTGGAATTGATGACATTTCTTCTGAATTACTGACTGCCTTAGGAGAAACCAGCATGGCTAGGTTATTTCATTTAGTGTGCAAGATGTATGAGACAGGAGAATTCCCATCCGATTTTCGGAAGAATGTTGTTATACCTATACCCAAGAAAGCCTGTGCTGACAGGTGTGAAAACTACCGCACCATTAGTTTACTATGTCATGCCTGAAAATTTTTAACACGTATTATTTACAGAAGAATGGAAAAACAAATTGAAGCTAAGTTGGAAGAAGATTAATTTGGCTTCAGAAGAAATGTAGGAACACGTGAAGCAATCCTGACTTTACGTCTGATCTTAGAAGATCGAATCAAGAAGGACAAGCCCACGTACATGGCATTCGTAGATCTAGAAAAGGCATTCGATAATGTTGATTGGACCAAGCTATTTATGATTCTGAAGATGATAGGGATCAGATACCGAGAACGAAGAATTATCTACAATCTGTATAAAAATCAGTCTGCAGTGATAAGAATCGAGGGCTTTGAAAAAGAAGCAGCTATCCAGAAAGAAGTGAGGCAAGGCTGCAGTTTGTCCCCTCTCCTTTTCAATGTTTACATAGAACAGGCAGTAAAAGAAATCAAAGAGAAATTTGGAAAGGGAATCACAGTCCAAGGAGAGGAAATCAAAACCTTGAGATTTGCCGATGGTATTGTTATTTTATCTCAGACTGCAGAAGATCTCGAGAAGTTGCTGAATGGTATGGATGAAGTCTTGGGTAAGGAGTAGAAGATGCAAATAAATAAATCCAAAAGAAAAGTAATGGAGTGCAGTCGAACGAAGGCAGGTGATGTAGGAAATATTAGATTAGGAAATGAAGTCTTAAAGGAAGTAGATGAATATTGTTACTCGGGTAGTAAAATAACTAACGATGGCAAAAGTAAGGAGGACATAAAATGCAGACTAGCACAAGCAAGGAAGAGCTTTCTTAAGAAAAGAAATTTGCTCACTTCAAACATTGATATCGGAATTAGAAAGATGTTTTAAAGACTTTCGTGTCGAGCGAGGTTTTGTATGGAAGTGAAACATGGACGGTATCTAGCTCAGAAAGAAAAAGAATAGAAGCTTTTGAAATATGGTGTTACAGAAGAATGCTGAAGGTGAGATGGATAGATCGAACCACGAATGAAGAGATACTGAATCCAATTGGTGAGAGGAGATCAATTTGGCTAAATTTGACGAGAAGAAGTGATAGAATGATAGGACACATCTTAAGACACCCAGGACTTGTTCAGTGGGTTTTTGAAGGCAGTGTAGGTGGTAGGAATGGTAGGGGTAGACCAAGGTATGAACATGACAAGCAGATTAGAGCAGATGTAGGATGCAGTAGTTATGTAGAAATGAAAAGTTTACCACGGGATAGGGTGGCATGGATAGCTGCATCAAACCAGTCTATGGACTGATGACTCGAACAACATCAATTATTGCTGAATTAGAAGCTGATATAAAATTCTGACCTTAATGGCATTTGTTGTTGTTGGCTCATGAATCCTGACAGGAATGGTTCAAGGTTGCCTTAAGATGATCTGGTAGATACTGCCATAGCGCACTTAACTGATGTAGTTCGTAGATAGTTAATATGTTTTCAGGGAACAAAGCCCACTCAAATTTGTTGAATCTGCTCACACCTCCTTTCTTGACTTTGTTTATTACTGAACACACTATTGTCATCACACCATGTGATGATTTTAACCAACTATGAACTGCGTGAACGTTGAACATAGCACAGCTGCCTGAATGTCTTGCGACATGTGGTAAATTACGCGGACAGTCAACAGGGAAATACACGTTACGCACCGTCCCTAAATCGGGAACACCTTCTATAGTGTTAAAGCCAATTATGCATGAACGAGGATACTCTCGCAGTGCCATTAGACTAAATCATTAACTCAGTTGCACACAACCAGATATTGGTATTGTTGATCACTGGGAAGATTGAATAGCGACGTAAGCGTGAAATATAATTTAGGTACACTCACACCTAATATTGCTGTAGATGAAATATTTTTGGACGAATCTATGTTACAACAAGCTATCTCGTAACCTCCAGTGGGTAATTTTTGAATGTCTATATCACTCCTCTAGATGTTGCATTCATGGTGTGTCCGATATGGTAGAACTTAAGCAGAAAATCCTCTCTAGCTCTCTCTCTCGTTGATATATGCAGTTAGGAAAGGAAAAAGGAAGAAAAACTCGTGCAAGACTATTGGAAGAAAAATACTTCATTCGTTAGAGGTTTATAATTTATTATGCGATCATGAATAATGATGCAATGTACAGTAGTGTTGGGAATTGGTCCCTTTGTTTCAATGCAATGCAATGCAATGCAATGTTCCATCCAATTAATAATAACAATAGGACAATGCGGTTGAAATTAAATTCGTGATATATTCGGTTCAGAACGATTATCGTCAAGCTGATAATACATTTTATGAAACTTCATGAACATATCATACAAGTCACTGCAATCACCAATGTTAAAATTAGCCACAGCTTTTACATATGGAAGAAATGTGAATTTAAGAATACTGCAACGGATTGAATATTGCAGTGATCGAACTCAGAAGAAGAAGCATTAATTTTCTTTCTATCGGTTTGGAAAGAATGCATGAAAACCCTTGGTTTTTCTATTTGTGACGTAGTCATTTCAGTCCAATTAATTTTCATTGAATTTTGTAATAGTGAGCAACTCATGATAATTCCACGATCGAAATGCTACAGGAATAGAAGGATTGTTTGTATCAACTTTATGCATTTAACTTCTTCCTCGTCGGACAGCATTAGTGTTGGTAGCTTTATATACATTTTTAGTACTTTAACCTTAGATGTATCTTCCGCGTTGGTCGAAAACAGTTCACATTTGTCATCTCTAGAACGAATAAAGGTAAATTCAAGTTGCAGTTTATAAATTGTTTCCTGAAGTCCTCAAATAAACCACAAAGAACACGCAGTGGTGTGTTTGGGTGGAACAGCTTTGTAGTTGAGTGAGCAATATTCGCTTCGTTTGGTGGTGTAGTAATTGAGTGAAAATAACCTGCATTTTGAAGCGCTAGCATTTCATTTTTAGAATAAGAGGTGAAAGTTCGTATAGCACTTGTCGTATCTACACGCCGAGTTCTTTCAATTTCCTTCTCATTTAATTCAATAAGAATTACATCGAAGTGATTTGCTGCAAAGTTTTGATCGTGGACTGCTCTAGTTGAAGGTGTATTCTCTGTGCTTGATCTAACTATATCACCTTCTATGTGAACATCGGCTTCAGAATGTAAAAAACTTGCTCTTGATTGTGGACAGGAACTCGAATTTCATCGTTGTTTTCATATTTCGTGCCCGCATATGGAGGATAGCTCCTTACTTCCCACCTTGCTACTCTGTTGTCAAATACAACTTTGTCTGTTACGTTGAACATAATTCTTCTTGATGTTACCTTGATTATTCACGAAAAGAGACTAAAGAATTTTCTGAAGGAGAAATAGGATCTATATCATTTATCTTATGGTAGTCGGTAGCATAGCGACTGTAAAAAAATATTTCCAAGTTCTTTCAGTTTCCTTTGCATATAATTTAAAACGAATTACATCATAGAGGTTTTCTGCTAAGTTTTGAGCGGGGACGGCTGAAGTTGGAGGTGTATCCTCTGTGCTTGTTTTTACAATACCAACTTCTATGTGATCATCGGCTTCAGAAGGAACAAGAACTCGAATTTCATCGTTGTTTTCACATTTCGTGGCTGCATATGAACGATAGCTCCTTACTTCCTGCCTGGCTACTCCGTTATCAAAGACAACTTTGTCTGTTACGTTGAACATAATTCTTCTTAATGTTACCTTGATTATACACGAAAAGAGAATAAAGTAGTTTCTGTAGTTTCTGAAGGAGAAATAGTATTTATAAAAGTCGGTAGCCTAGCGACTGCAAAAAATCGTTATTATTTGCAGTTAATCTTTTCTTGTAGCGTACACGATGAGAGCTTTTTTAACTTCACTCTAAATTTTACTACTCTGTCTGCTTTCTCTTTTAATCCTCGCTTTATTGACAGGTTGTTATAAATTACTACCAAGATGTTGTTGTTCAACGCTTCCTTACTCGAATGATTACACATAAATGTACGCTTTGTGTTACATACGAATATTGTATATTCGCTGGACGTTCAATCAACTATACTGTTACATACTCATTTTCTAAGTCGATTGTGTTTTCGAACTGATCTTCGAGTACGGTAGATATATGTTGAATAACACTAGTAATAGTAATTGCGTATGGCCTCCGGAGAGGCCTGGTTCAGGTCTGTCTCTAGTAGACGGCCTATTAGTCGACCTGCATATCTGTGAAGATCAGGGCCCTACCTACGATTATTTCTAATGTTGAATACGCCACTCATACCCAGCCCCCGAGCCATTGGAATTAACCAATTAAGGTTAAATTCCCCGATCCAGCCGGGAATCGAATCTGGGACCCTCTGAACTGAAGGCCAGGACGCTGACCATTCAGCAAATGAGTCGGATAATAACACTCATGTTTACCGGTACGAAAGTCATAGTTGATGGTTGAATTACAATAGGATAGCCTGCTGGAACAAGCGGTTTAAAATTGTATAACGAACGTGTTTGTTTACCGTTGAGATAAGAACCTGAACCTAACACGAGATTAAAACATACGCGAATCGAGTTTACGTTATTCATTTTAATAATCTCCCCTAAAATAGGTAATTTATTAGCTTCATATTTTTGACGTAAAAATCCCAACAAATCTTCAATTGAGTCGGAAACATCAAAGTCTACGTCTAGGTTTGAAGATATTTTACAGCGAAGATAGGTATTTTGATAACTAATGTAACAAGATTAGTATCTCCCTCTAGAGGGTCATTCATCTCTTCGAGAACAGGGAAGTTGTTAATTATTGCTTCTTGAACTAGAACTACTATTTCTGAAAAAGTGTAACTACTTTCAAGTAATGTAATTACAGTTGTTTTGTCTTCCTTCATTTTAATACCAATGTGGTTATTTGTGCTATTAACGCTCACGTTACCTATTTCATTCAGCTGAGAATCATGGTTAGCATATTTCTCATATACATTTAACAGATAACCTAAGCTAGTACCAACACTGTTAGGCACATTCAAATCAATGTCAAACGGAAAATGCATACTCAGTTTGTTGTTAATAGATGAGATAAAAAACTAAGTTTTTGAGTGTACTCATGCAGAGATAGTTTCATATTTTTAATACTTAGCAAACTTTCTATTTTTGCAACGAGATCTTCGAATTCATAAATACCTTCTGCTACACTCAAAATATGTTTTATTATTCAATATTCAACCCTCTACCCTTCCAGCTTTTGAAATGTGGCACCGGCATGAGACAATCACAGGGTCGCTGACTGGGTACTACCCATAGAGACATCTTCGGATATTACAAACTAACCTTAAATTATTAAGCGGGAAGAATAAGAGAGAAGATAAAAATAAATAACAAAATCTGAATGGGAACCTTTTAGTAAAAACACAGATTTATTGAAATAAAATGCTAAACTTTGGCAAAGTAACATTCCTACACAAATAAACAAAATTCGGACTGTACGTGGATACGTCATTCATTATCTTTCTCAACTCATATGAAATTTTGGTTCAATTTTACACAATTATTTACTTTAAGTCACTCCATATGTCATCATCCATTTAGAATTTGTCAACCTAAGTTATCAAATTAATGTTTCTTCTATGTCAACTATGACCATGAAAAACCAACAATCTTATCCATGAATTCAAAATTCATCCAAATGCATCACTTAATTGAGTTCATATTACATCTCATTATTATTTACCAACATTACTTTACTCCACTAATTCCCTTTACCTAATTCATCTCGGTTTCCATTATGTTTAGTTGACACCATATTTCAATGATAATAATAATAATAATAATAATAATAATAGTAATAGTAGTAGTAATAATAATAATAATAATAATAATAATAATAATAATAATAATAATAATAATAATAATAATAATAATAATAATAATAATGTAGTTGACCATCACTACATCCATCACTTTCGTCAGAGTGACCTTTAAAATTCAAAAGAAATAAATTCAAAATACATCCATCTATTCACGAATTCATTAATCCGTATCCACTTTCCATACTTACAAATTCTTCAATTATTAAGTTGTAAAATCGTAATATAATTATTAAATTATTTAAATTGTTACAATATTTTCCCTCATGGAATCGTGAAGCTCTTTGAAATATTTAAATCCTGACATTTGTTACATCATATATGAACTCCTCAACTTATTAAATTAAAATCATTAAATCATTAATGATCATTAAGTCTGAGGTCATTCATCATTAAAAATCATTAAATCTGAAATCATTAAAATTATTCAATCGTTCAATTTGCTAAATCATTAATTTATTAAGTCCGCAAATTTGTTAAATTATTAAGTTATTAGATCCTCAATAATTTTATAAAATAATTACTAACTTTATTAAGTCCTCTCAAATTTCATTAACTCATGGTTATACATTTGCTTCCTCCTCTCATCTATATACAATTAACACGGAAAATGTCCGAATCAATAGTTACCCCTGACAGGAAAAAATTTCACCTACTATTTTGATTCATCATTGAAAAGGAAAATAATTCACATACGCACAACCAGCTGTTTCAATAATACGTAAAATAAACACAAACTCTGTAGCAAAAGACCTACACTAAATTGAAAATCCACCAAACGTATTCTACACTGAATCTATGACAACAGGACAGAACCATGTTGCCGCAAACATGTCAACCACAAGTGAAATGAATTCACACATGAGACAAAAATACGCAACTGCAAACCAGAATTTGCATTGCCAAAGCATAGTAAAACACACATCACATATGCAACTAACACAACATCAGTCAAATACATAATCACCAGAAAAATCATGTTCATTGAACTGGCCGGGCATCGATCTCCGACCACCAGCATCGCAATATTACAGTGACCTATCGTTCCCTATATCACAATGGACTGTCACAAAGTGTATTTAGTAATTTAATTTCAGTGTGCTGTTCCTAAATCTCTCAAGCAGAATTGTATAATGAATGACATTTATCCTTTCACTTTTAAGATCCTAATCAACGCAGTTTGAAACTCCTTTAATATAGCCTACATGACCAGCCGGTAAACGAACATCTTATCTTTGAGCGCAACACATATCTGTTTATTCCACTAACACAGGAATGTTCCCGTCAACACAAAATGGATATCTCTCCGTTTCAATTAACTCCATATGTTTCTCTTAAATCATCTTTCGTATAACTGAGCCTCTCTGGGCGAACAATAATGATTATTTATAAGCATTCAACGCTTTCAATGCACATTATTCATTTCGCACATCACATATTAAATTCACTCCTCACAGGATTCATAACATTTTAAGAAACACTTATATCACTTTACCGGCACTATATTCACATATTACGCTCCACAATATCATCGGTTCGTCTCCTACTACTGGCGTTTGTATCTTAAATGTCTTACTTCAAAGCTAATCTCACTAAATCTCAAGTGAATTATATGACAGAACATCTATTCCCTCGCAGCACATTTTCATCTACTGGTTAAAAACACATGTTACTTACTGAGGAAATAAACTCTAAAATTTCACTGTAATGTGCATAGATGGCCAATGGTTCGTATCTTCACGATGTCAATGAATTTGCTCTCGAATTTGCTTAATATCATGCAGCATTCCACAACTATCCTATACTATTCCCATGACTGTAAAACACATACTGATTGCCTTCTATATGACTTAAGATATTAACACACACACGGATATCGCATCAGAATATCACACACTATAAAAATCATATTTCCACACACGTACCTTATTACTATAGAAGATCGTATTTCCACACATATAATCTTATAATTCTAGAAGATCATATTCAACACATGCTTCTTATTCTACATAAATCACTCCCCCAAGGCATCAGTATAGAAATTTACTCCCTACAGCTAACTATCCTTGCTACTGTAAAAGAAATATAAAGTGAACTTTCATGCAAGAAAATTATTTACAAGTTAACAGCAAACAGCTCGTAAGCGAAATATAGTAAATCAGGAGGTACTTATCGAGTTCGGCGACATCCCATATTCAGCTGCACAGCATCTTTGACCTTAGGTCTGCCCCATGATGTGGTTTATTCCATCATAATTGTGGCTTTAACATGTGCACCAATGCCTTCCTCAATACCCATGTTCTTCACTCTTGCTGGCTTTAACATTTCACACGGCTTCACACGCATTATCACACTAGAAATACACAGAAACTTATACAAGAGTTACTTGTAAGTACACATTACACTCTTATTCACTAGGTAAAACACTCTGTCTCTGCAATACTCTGCGATTCTCGGCACGTGGCCCTGCAAAGCGTCCTGTAGCTCGAGATCGTTCCTGTCTTTACTACCTCGTCAAAAGTAGATATTGTGTGACTATCTCTCCAAATTCTATACTATTTCCACTACCAGTATCTAATTGAAAATGAAATCCATCCGATCCAGTTATATTTTATCAATAGTTAAAGTTATTACGCTGAGAAATGCTCAATATTTTATTCTACAGCCAACACCATGCGCTTTCCGTCCGACTCGTCCCGAATCACGCAGCAGAGTGTCTCTCCCGAACAGCGCGTGGCTTCTTCCTGCACGGCGGCCTCCTGGTACAGAGCTCAGGGAATCCCCTCATCAGTGGTCCAATATCCCGCCGTATATAGCTACATTTATTAGTCGCGATAGTTCATTAGGGAAATATCGTCTTAAACTTTCATCTATGTAAGAGCCTGAAATTTATTCTACATTGCCCCTCGGTGGATTTTGTTAATATTGGAGGGCTTTCATGCTGACGTCCGTACTTCTTTTTCCCATCACCTCACGCCTGCTGTGCTCTGATTCCCTACTCAGAAGTCCTACCAATTTAAAATCTAAGTAGCTCGATCACACTGCTTTCTCACTCTAGCGTGGAATATTCCATTGCTCCCATATTGCGCCATCAAATGACCCTGACACGTGGACTCTGACATCGAGCTTAGGTAAGCGGAATTGCAACACATATTCGACCTCTCATCTAACTTTACTCCATTCCTCCCGTAACTTTCTACAATTTACAATACTCTATGAAAATGATAAGACCCCTTCGGGTTCAATATATAGCAAATTTATTATCTGTATTAGTAACATTTTGAATTCTATTAGATGTAAATAGTGCGGCAAGACCCATCTCATAGAAAGAATTTCTATTTAAGTGAATAGGGGTTTCTAATACTACATCAATATTCGAGCTTATACCCTCGAGTGTGATCCGTCTTCCATAATGCACCGTGAATACAGAAAACAAATCCTAAGCGCGTGCTTTATTTATACACTATAAAAATAGTAAACAGATGTCCACACATTGATGAATTAAAAGTATGATAAGAATGAAAATTATACGAACGTAACAGTTTTTTATATTCTAATACATCTTTAGGGGGCGTATATTACCAAAACTATCCAAGTAGTACACATATGCACCTCGTTTACTGAACGCAACCCAGTGCGATCCAGATTTATTTACCGGATCTATATTAAAAATACAACTCTCACTTTATAAGAAGTTTTCTGTAACGTGTCTCGCATAAACACACATCTAAAGTAAGGAATTTTCAGACGAAATGCGTAAGGTTATAGATCTATGTTAGTTAAAGCTCTATTCGGCATGTCTTCATTATCTTTTGTACGTTTGAGGATTTAAGAAAATGCCCCTTCCTTTGTTTCGAATAAAATGCCCTTTCTCATGCATTGCTTCTAGCATACGATTGTGTCGCTGCATTAGTTTTAACTCTTCCTGTGCGGCTTTCGCATTGTTTACAGCCGATGCTATGCCTGCAGCTCCACTTGCTAGAACGCCCAAGCCCGACATGTCTGCAAATATCGGAAGGAGTGGAAGACAACCACCTTCCTATTTTTACAGCATACTGTCTTTTGCGGTTTTAAACGTTCCCTTCGATGTTTTGATTTTCTTCTCCGTCTACCCCCCACCTACTTTACTTTTCGCTTTCATAATACCCGTAACTGCTAGTGCAGATGCCTCTTTCTGCCAATGATGTGCCCTGAGAGTTTACACCAGACCAAGCCTTAGAGGCTAGGATTTCAACTTCTTCTTTTCTTCTGTTCTGATCTTTGTATGTAGCATAAGCGATATCGTGTACTTGACATGCCTTATCTAATAGGGTTTTTCCTTGATCACCACACTTAAGTCGTTCTTCTAACTTTGTCCCAGGTCCTCAAAATTCATATACTGGTATGTGCAATCCTACTGGCTAATTATCTATGTCTTTATTAAGAACTTTGCCCATTATTCCTCCTTTCCCTACTCGTTTACATGGAGCCTCAACAAGTTTGCGTCTGCGACGCAGCATAATTAATTGACAGCTCCAGCTTACAAGTGTATTATTATATACGAACTAAATTTCACACGATGTGCAACTGTTGCATACTAAAGTGTATTTGAGTTCTGATATTTCTTAATAGGTAGGTAAGATACATAAATAAGATAGATATTTTCTGCTCTAATCATTTTACTTCATAATGGCGCACATTCCTCTTCGGTTAAATTTAAAATCTGAGGTAGATTGGATAAGGAATTTCGCTAGATGGCGTGTACCGTGTATAGACCCAGTAAGTTTAAAATATAACAATCCTTTAACACAACACATAATATGGTCACCTTAGCGCCGGTATATGAGGGAGTGTGAATTTGCAAAATACCATTAGAGCTCTATAACACAATTGCTGATCCAGCACTTCGTAGTACTGGGCGTAGTGCGACGCATGAACCATATTGGAGCTAGATAAGTGCAACAGAAGGTGAAATGTTCGTGTTTATTTAGTAATCTACAATAACTTCGTCATCTAAAAACAATGTACGTGTAGCTCCTGTGCACCTGATCCTCGAAAATTATCAGAGGAGAGTGATGAAAAAGGCAATAAAACAATCGTTATCTTTAACTGTGACGAATTTGTACGAAACAAAACGTTCAATAAGAAAGAAAAATAAACACATAAAACTGTTGCAGGACACAACACGCGGCATTAAATGTAGTCCATCGAATGCAGGGTAGGCCAATGTTATGATTAATTTTTTTATTGCAACCAAACGGGTTACGATTTGAGAATGAGTATGTTTACTCAAAATCCTTATCGCAAAATAAATATATTGTAGGGAAGCTTTTGAAATCTACTACAGAAAAAAGCGCGTTTTACTCTGATCATGAGCAAGTACTACCGCCAGAAAAAGCTCAAATAAATTCTGTTTATATTTTTGACGTTGTAGCAAGGGACAAACTGCAGCACATGGAAGACTAATTTAGTTGAGGACGACACTATACCGTAGATGCTTTTTACGTACATCAAACCTATTACTGCATACCCAAACATCTTATTAGAGACAACTATAATTTTATTATTCTGTTTAAACAAGATTCAAGAAACCTTCTCAATGTTTATGACGATCAAGTGAACACCGATATGAGTTACAACCAGTTCACTGATACATGTTATCATTGTTGGTCTCAGGTTTAAATTCAGCTTTCTCGTTATCGATATGGATAGCGAAATAAGCAATGGTCGATATCGAAATTGATTCGATATATTTTATGAGATATAAAAAGTATAATGTATGCATTAACGAAGATTTTCCGAATTGTTGTGTAGAGAAAGAACATCACGATGACATCAATCAACAGAACTAGTAACGTGTCAATAACGCGACAATAATCACGACATTATATTGCCACTAAATCATATGTGTATAAACAACTTTTTAATTAATACAAATTACGTAACATCAACAGCTGACGGAAACTTAAGTATTTAAGGTAAACGGATGAAGAACGTTGGCAATCCTATAAACATGGAAGATCCTTGTAATAAAAATATGTTGAGCTTGCATCCGGGAGATAGTAGGTTCGAATCCCACTATGGGCAGCCCTGAAGATGGCTTTCCGTGGTTTCCCATTTTCACACCAGGCAAATGCTGGGGCTGTACCTTAATTAAGGCCACGACCGCTTCCTTCCAACTCCTAGCCCTTTCCTATCCCATCGTCGCCATAAGACCTATCTGTGTCGTTGCGAAGTAAAGCCACTAGAAAAAAATAAAAATATGTGTTAAAAACCGTCAAGGACTGTACTGATAAAGAAGAAATACAACGTGACATATAAATCTTAAAATGAAATACGTGACATATGTGAATTAGATGACGATTCAGTTGATTTTAAGAACAAAATGCTGAAGGCAATAGCTGCAGCGACGATTGAAAACGAAGCAGTTTCGTTTAACATAACGCGTACGCAAAATAATAATGTGCAGAGAAATTTAGAGAAATAATTAAATGATGTTTCAGCACGCATAGAATATATTGACTCACTTATACATGATATCGTGAAAGATCACCTTCCTCCTACTGACAACAACCTCAAGAAGAACAACAAGAGAATATCGGGTGTAGCAAATACTGAAGATCAACAAGACGCAATACCGTATCACTTTTATTTTTAGAAAAGCATACAAATGGTAGCCTGCTTCAATTGAATGCCGGTGGATCAATAGATATGCAAAAAACGAGTAACAAACATCAGCGAACCTATTCATTCGACCGATGCGATCAATGAAACATACCTGGAAAAACATTCAGTAGCGCGAAAAGAACTCGAAAAACTGAACAATGAAATAAGCAATCAACAGAAACTAAACGTTGATGTAGGTCGCACTTTGAGTATGGAAATTAAGCGAATTACTATCGTGCATAATCCGTTAAATGAGAAGGACGTTGAAAATAATATCTTTGTAGAACAGTATGCGGCTGCGCGGAGAGAAGCTGACGAGTTAAAACTTCACATATCTAAACTTCAGAAAAATTATCTACCAGTAGAGTCTAACATAGAATTACTGTAAATATGAAGAATGAACGAATTATAAATGTGTATTCTCCTGCTCACGACCAAGATCTTCCTAACAAACAGTGTTTAGAAACGTTTCATACTTCAAGAGAAGAATTTCTTGTGATGAAAATGGAACTGCACAATAAACCAAGAAAAGCTCTTTTTAAAATTAATAATCTACCATCAAATCAGTCAACAGTATGTATGCTTCCAAAAAGTGTTCTTATGTATAAGTTTTCCTACACAGGCACACTAACACCGTTAACAGTTTCACGTAGGTCTCTGGTACCTGCGATGATTAATCATGTGGACAAACCAATCTAATTAGAAGAAGGTGCACCAATTGCTGTAAAGGTAGGTGATGAAATACGATTCCGCCTAAAAATCCAGAACAATGGAATACTAAAAATCTTCCGCTCCATATACTCTTTGAATATACTATATATATGTAAAACAATGGATGATTAACTTGTGTTAGAAAAATGCAGGCTAACATTATGGCAAAAATTCGTATAAAGTGTAAATTAGCTAAATTAAGAAAGGATGTAAAAATATATAACTCTTTTAAGGCAGATATGGCATTAAACCAATTAAAGTTATAAGAAACATGTGAACCAATAACTGAACCATTAAATAATCTGAAGCTTCTTACAGTTAACTCGAATTGACTAAATGCAAAGAAAAATCGAAAATTAAATAGTTAAATAAGTGATGAAGAAGAATCTGAAGAAGCAGCTCTGTAAAGAAAGGAAACAACTCTCCTGCAAAATTATCTTAACCCACAATTAATACACAAAATTGATAGAACATTTTGGATAAGAGTAACTCATAGAGAACTCTATTTAGGGAGTAAATAAGTACTGTTTTACCATAACAATCTCATAATTGATAATTACAACTATCCTTTAACCGAAGGCCTCCTTGAATTACTATTTTAGAAATAACCAGACGCAAACTTGTGTGATGATAATGATCTGTCAGCTTACAGTCATATATTATATTACATTAACGTGCAGAGGAAACAGTATGACGCAGGCAAACAAATGAGTGGGACGAAGCGACTCAAATTTCAAAAAATTATCAAGGCGTTAGTAGAAGATGCAAGTGTGAGGATAGGAAGGAACACACCAAAATTTGTAAGTGTACTCAAATACAAACGTACAGGAAAAGGAACATAAGTAGCTAAGTGGAAAAATGAACAAAGTAATAAGATATAATTAGTTCATTGGAATAACCCAAACAATCGAGTGGAGAGTCTGAAAAAGTTAATGGCATCTGGAAGTGCAGGTCATTCGTCACACGGAAACGAAATTTTGGCAATCGAAGAACTTCGAAAATCGGGTTTTATTGAATAAATGAACACTGCGTGGTGGGACGAACTTCCATTCACAAATGGATTTAAAGTGGTTAGATTCTCTAAGGATATATCAGTAATCTACGAAATTAAATGTGAAGACAGAACAACTAGCTATAGACAGACTTCGATTTGAGAAACGAATAGAGGACAGAGAACGAATTCTTTTATTTATACTTTATGAAAAAATCAGAGAAGACATAGCGAAAGAACTCCACGCCCCAATGCGATTGAATTTTGAAAGACGGAGTGTAATTAGCAGGGGAAAAGATGACCTTCACCAGGCTGATATTGTTCATATGTCTCTGTTTTCGAAAGTTGGTAGTGGATATAAATACGTGTTCACTGTAGTTGATGTTTATTCAAAGTATGCATGGGCAGTTCCACTCAAAACAAAAACAGGAAAAGAAGTAGTAGAAAGTCTGGAACGTATTTATTCAAAATGTAAACGCTATCAGAAACATTTTCAGACTGACACAGGAAAATAATTTCAAATACGATTTTTCAACAGTGGATTACAAAAAGAAAAATTAAACACTATTCGGCAGGGAGCAGCTTGAAGGCAAGCGTAGTTGAACGCTTCAATCGAACACTTAAACAATGGATGTGGCAGAAATACTCTGCATGTGGTTCTTACCAATGGCTCCGAATGCTACCAAAACTATTAGACGAATATAATAATGGAAAACATCGTAAGATTGGTATGAATCCTATAGATGTCACAAATTATACTCAACAAGTTGCAACTGTGTACAAATTACGAGAAATAAAGGAAAAGAAATGTTCCTATCCACAAAAATTTAAAATAGGGGACTTTATACGAATACGTAAAATTAAGCGATATTTCACGAAGGGCTATACGCCCAATTGAGTAATGAAATATTTACTGTAAAAAAAGTAAAAGAAACATTACCGAAAACTTACTTGCTTCATGACTATCAAAATAAACCAACATATGTGGCGTTCTATGAACCAGAACTGAAGAAGACAAAACATCCTAGAATATACCTCATTTATAAAATGTTACCCAGAAGAGGCAACAATGTGTTGGTGTGTTAGTTTCTTCGCCACTCATAATTCTTGGATTCCGAAGGAATATGTATTCAAATAATCGGCGGTAAGTACGCTAGTATAATATTACTATTTTTGAACTTCTACTATAATGTATACTACATTTGCCTGCTTATAGTGAACTCTCTCTATTATTGCAGACTTCCCTCTCTCAAGAAACAGTGATGTTTGTTTTGTTGATGTCGACGTAGCACTTTAACTCAAGCAAGGAAATATTTAGGTCTCAAATTCATTCAAATTATTTATGTAAGATGTATCCTAATCAATGATCTTAAACAAATTCACTAAAGATGACTAAAAGTATAGAAATAGCCTTATATTTTCCTCTCCTAAATTATACTACGTTCCTTCTCCCTTTCCTAAGACAAAAGACACAAAGAAAGAAAAAACAAGAAAGAAAGGTATACATATGGCTACGCTCACTTCCTCCCTACTCCTTACACTATCTGTGTTGGTGCGATATAGAAAAAATTATCCTATATTAGTTCGCCTTCGTAAGGAGAGAAAGAGAAAGAAAGAAAGAAAGAAAGAAAGAAAGAAAGAAGGACAAAATATAATAAAAATAAACAAAAAGGTA
Organism: Anabrus simplex; assembly: GCF_040414725.1. Classification (NCBI taxonomy): domain Eukaryota; kingdom Metazoa; phylum Arthropoda; class Insecta; order Orthoptera; family Tettigoniidae; genus Anabrus; species Anabrus simplex. The sequence goes on from NC_090266.1 coordinate 181,638,100, forward strand.
TATACACTCACCTATAAGGGTCCGAATAAATTAAATTCTTATTCTACTCCTCCTGCTTTTTCGTCTTCTACTTCTTCCACTATCTCGAAAGGAAAATTTAATTTGAATTAAATGTATCCTCATTAATGTCATTCAATCCATTTTTCACCCTTTTCCACCCTTATTACAGTATAAGGATTCTCCGAAAACAAAAAAGTACGTGTATCCTTATTTATGAGGGGATTCTAAATACCAATTTTTATATCTATAATCTTTAAAAGTTTTGAGAGATAGATACATTCATTTTAAAAATTCACCCCCTTTTCACCCCCATTAATTGGATTTTCCAAAAGCAAAAAATACGTGTTCCTATATTTTTAAAGGAGATCCCAAACACCAATTTTCAGGTCTGTAATATCTTAAGTTTCTGAGATATAAGTATCCTCTTGAAATGCATTCAACTTGTTTTTCCCCCGTTTTCACCCCTCCTATTGGGATTTTCTGAAAACAAAAAATACGTGTTTCCTTATTTTTAAGGACGATTCTAAATACTAATTTTTACATCTGTAAACTATTAAAGTTTTGAGATATAGATACAATCATTTTAAATTTCCACCCAACTTTTCACCCCCTTGCGATGGAATATACAAAAATACTATCTTAGCGAGCACCTATATCTTAACATTAATGTATCCCCAAAATTTCATTTCATTATGTCTAGTAGTTTCGGCTCGGCGATGATGAACCTGTCAGTCAGTCAGTCAGTCAGTCAGTCAGTCAGTCAGTCAGTCAGTCAGTCAGTCAGTCAGTCAGTCAGTCAGTCAGTCAGTCAGTCAGTCAGTCAGTCAGTCAGTCAGTCAGTCAGTCAGTCAGTCAGTCAGGCAGTCAGTCAGTCAGGACAAGTTATTATATATATAGATAGATAAACTACGAACTCTACTGAATATTTATCACGGTGGTGTGGGAACGAAATATGTGACAGTGTGTCCGGAAGAATTGTGGGTCGGGCGGGGGTGGACAACGCATTAGGTGTTTCAGAGAGTAATGGAGAGTTGCTATAGTAGCCCCTGTGTATAAAGGAAAGGGTGATAGACATAAAGCTGAAAATTACAGGCCAGTAAGTTTGGCATGCATTGTATGTAAGCTTTGGGAAGGCATTCTTTCTGATTATATTAGACATGTTTGTGAAATTAATAACCGGTTCGATAGAAGGCAATTCGGTTTTACGAAAGGTTATTCCACTGAAGCTCAACTTGTAGGATTCCAGCAAGATATAACAGATATCTTGGATTCTGGAGGTCAAATGAACTGTATCGCGATTGACCTGTCTAAAGCATTTGATACGGTGGATCATGGGAGACTACTGGCAAAAATGAGTGTAATTGGACTAGATAAAAGAGTGACTGAATGGGTTGCTATATTTCTAGAAAATAGATCTCAGAGAATTAGAGTAGGTGAAGCTTTATCTGACCCTGTAATAATTGAGAGGGAATCACTCAGGGCACTATTATCGGACCTTTATATTTTCTCATATATATAAATGATATGAGTAAAGGAGTGGAATCGGAGGTAAAGCTTTTTGCGGATGATGTTATTCTCTATAGAGTGATAAATAAGTTACTAGATTGTGAGCAACTGCAACGTGACCTAGAAAATGTTGTGAGATGGACAGCAGGCAATGGTATGTTGATATGCGGGGTTAAAAGTCAGGTTGTGAGTTTCACAAATAGAAAAAGTCCTCTCAGTTTTAATTACTGCGTTGATGGGGTGAAAGTTCCTTTTGGGGATCATTGTAAGTATCTAGGTGTTAATATAAGGAAAGATCTTCATTGGGGTAATCACATAAATGGGATTGTAAATAAAGGGTACAGATCTCTGCACATGGTTATGAGGGTGTTTAGGGGTTGTAGTAAGGATGTAAAGGAGAGTGCATATAAGTCTCTGGAAAAACTCCCAACTGGATTATGGTTCCAGTGTATGGGACCCTCACCAGGATGACCTGATTCAAGAACTGGAAAAAATCCAAAGAAAAGCAGCTCGATTTGTTCTGGGTGATTTCCGAAAAAAGAGTAGCGTTACAAAAATGTTACAATGTTTGGGTTGGGAAGAATTGAGAGAAAGAAGAAGAGCTGCTCGACTAAGTGGTATATTCCCAGCTGTCAGCGGAGAGATGGCGTGGAATGACATTAGTAGACGAATAAGTTTGAATGGCGTTTATAAAAGTAGGAAAGATCACAATATGAAGATAAAGTTGGAATTTAAGAGGACAAACTGGGGCAAATATTCATTTATAGGAAGGGGAGTTAGGTATTGGAATAACTTACCAAGGGAGATGTTCAATAAATTTGCAATTTCTTTGAAATCATTTAGGAAAAGGCTAGGAAAGCAACAGATAGGGAATCTGCCACCTGGGCGGCTGCCCTAAATGCAGATCAGTATTGATTAATTGATTGATTGATTGATTGATTGATTGATTGATTGATTGATTGATTGATTGATTGATTGATTGATTGATTGATTGATTGATTGATTGATTGATTGATTGATTGATTGATCTCGGGCGAGGGCTGGTTGGATTCGGCGTTGGAAGTGGGTGAGGACGTAGGTATCACGTTTCGGTAATGGGAAGATGCTTTAGTCATTGGATGCCAGGTAGGTGAACGTAAGGCGAAGGGCATGTCTGACAGTACGATGTTCTACAGGAAGGAGGGGCGAAGAGTTAGGGGTGAGAATGAGAATGAGTAGCATTACCCCAGACTGGGGCTCGAAGGAATATCTTGTAGTAGGCGATGAGGAGGGAGGAATTCAAACTCCAGAAGGAGCCGTCCAGGAGACGCACCAGGCAAGCACGGATGTCAGTCTGGGTTTTGAGGTGAAGGAAATGTGGCGGAGAGTGTTTGTTGGTCGGAATTCATACCAAGATACTAAAGGATGGGTTGGGAAAGGGGTGTTTCTGATGCTGAGTTGAAGATGCTTAGGGTCGCGTGTAATGCTCGACATCCTACGATGGAGACGGAAGGAAAAGGCTTGAGCTTTTATGGGGTTAAGCTTGAGGTGACATAGTACACACAATAATATGAAGGAATATAGGTGGGGTTGGACTTCGTGATTGTCTGAAGAGGGGTGAGGGGAGCAGGGATGACAGTGTCATTAGAAACTGGAACAATTGGAGCGGTTAGGGCGTTGAGGAATATCGGCGACGAAAATTTTGAAGACGAGGAGCAGTGGGGTGGGCCTCGGTAACACCTAGAGTGAGGAGAAAAGAAAAGGAACGGTGGTGGTTGGTGAAGATCGTGGTGGTTCGTTCGAGAGTTAGGATAAAATTAGTCAGACTCAAGAAATTTGACTAGCAAGGAATGGAAGCCTGAAAAGAGGTGGACGGTGCCAGAAGGTCGAGTCAAAAGCAGGGCGGAAATCACAAGTGATGAGGAGTGTAGGACGGGTGTGTTTGAAATTGTTAGAAGTGGCTGGACGAGGCGTAACCTTTGTGGATAGCCAGGACGGAAACCGAACCGGGAAGGGGGAAGCGAATGGTTAATAAGGAGGTGCGTTTGAAGACGATGGAAATGATTTTGTCTAGGATTTTGGAAAGGGCAGTGATGTGGATGATTGGCCAAGTTTTACGGCGTAAGTCACCCTATTATTTATCACATACAATTTCAAGTTGGCGTGGTGGTTGGCGAGTGCCCACAGAGGATGGGAAGATTTTATATTTCAACTACAATAAAAATATGAATATAAAAATTAAAATTTCCAAATCTACATGACCTAACGTGGCAATAAACGTGGAAAATGATGGTGTTGCTGGATTTTCAGTAGGCCTATTTCTTATTTCATGAACAGTATCCATAATAGAGTACATACTGTACCGGGAAATGATTGTGGGGCTTGAGCATGGGAAGGTAGTGTTCGGTGTATTTTTGAGCAGGTACAGAGACGGGTAGTATCGCAGGGCGAATAATAGATGGTAATTCTTTTTGGTAAAATTTATTAACAATGTTAACTGAAATTGGAATTGGAATTGGAATTGCAAGTTCAAATTTGTAGCTAATATTTGCCAAAATATTCAAAATAAAAAATTGATGTTACTATATTCTGTTACGCCTATTTGCTTGATGATTTCCAAAATAAATATTACTACTTCATAGATCATGTACAATCTACAGTTCATCTAATGTTAATGCAAACACAAAAATATCACTTAGCACCTTGAATATTATAAGGTCATCAATTACGGTGCTCACCTACAGTCTTTCTAATTTTAGAGCATAAAATGAACACACACTGTCATGACAATTTTGATAAATTAAAATAAAATATTTGGTCACTTGCTGTATGTCTCTACAGTTCGTTTGAATTGAAAATGAACTTAATAGAGCACTTGTTTTATTCTAGGAATAATGTTGATGTGGTGCACATTTTGATGAAGTACGGCGAGCGTAGAGTCGCCAGATGTTATGATTTGGTGCGGTAATGATTGTGGATGAGATTTATTGAATTGCATGCTACGGTGGTATGTTTAATCTTCGAGATGGTCAATGAGTCAGGATAATGTTGTTGAATGAAATGTTCGCCGCGTATTTTAAGTATTGGATAGACAAGCGATGTAATATAACGCTGAAATCTAAAGGTATTTCGAAGAAATTAATATCGAGCGCATAGGATTTATCATGATATGAATTATGGCACAGCATAAATTAAATGAACAGATGAGCGGACGGATAGATAGGATCCTCGATAAGTAACACATCCGAACAGAAGACAGATGTATTTTGGGGCCAATGTCGCCTGCTATTGTGTGTTTGCACTCGAAGTATTGCTTGATATAGTTATTTGAGCATTAGAATTATTTTCAGCAAACATGGAGAGGAAGCTGATGCAGCGCAGACCTTCTAACACTGTATTATTTGATTATGTCAGTAGTTAGCAGATGTTATTTTCCAGGTGCGGCAATACTGAGTATCCAGATGAGAGTAACGGCACTGTGATCATTTATTTATGGAATTATTTGTGTCATGGTTGATTAGTAGATATGATTCCGTATTATGTTAGAGAAATGACTGTTAAGGAAATTCAAGTTGTTCATTAGCTAGGTAAATATTTGAATGGCAGAATAGATATAACAGGGAAGGCAAGCTACAGGTAAAGGTGATTTAAAGATGAATGAACAAACAAAAAAGTGAAAGACTTATAATTGACAGATTTTCTTGTGTGATTAATAATTTTCTTCATAATGAAAGCATTTGAAAGACTGTCACAAATTATTCTAATATTTGGATCTAATGTTAAATAATGTTTAAAAGATGGATTTCAGAACGAACAGAGTGTGATAGGATTTGCATAATGATATTACTCTGTTATGTTGCTTATTCAAATTATTATTATTTTATCTCCTTAGAATTATTTCAATAAAATTTAATGTCCTTGCAAACTGTTATTGTGGTTGTCATTTCTTGACTGATATTTAAGAGCCTCGATATAATTAGGTAAGACGCAGAATCATTAGCTCTCGATTAACAATTGCTGAGATGTGACCGGTACTCGTCGAAGGGCCATGCCCTTGATTGGATTTTCACGCGAACCGCTGAATTCTAGGCGAGGCCCAACTGAAGAAGATTATCATTTTCCGAACCATACGCGTCCACGAACGGTCACATAATATATGTTAGAATTTTATGGCTGCCCAACGTCGAGGCTCGAGTATGTTTTACATGATGATTTTGACGTCCACCGAGGGAACAATAATATTGGCAAGGAATATACGAGCTGAGGCTTAAACGTGATCATATAATATGATATTAAACTCATATATATAGTTAAAAATACATGATACGATGAGAGATGATGATAGTAAGAAGGTTCAATTAGGCAAATAAGAATTTGGAAGAATAAATCACGAATGTTAGCTCTGTTGGTTAACGTTTGAATTATTTGACCATTCATGTCTGTTATGGTAGTTATTGGTCGTTTCGTTATGAGTTTCGGGTTCATCAGGATCTAGGCAATAAACCTTTGGTTGTTGTTAGTTGAGGTAGAGATAGTGATAGGTATAGGGCGACATTTGAGGAACTGGTAGGAAGCTTAGAGACGTTTTAAAACACTCAATTATTTATAACGAAATAATAATGGCGTCACGGACGCAAGTTAAAGCATTACTATAGGATTGGCAGGAAGAATGACGAAGGTACAAGAGTCACAGGAAGTTGCCGCGAAAGGAATGCGTGAGTTACAGGAAGCGCAAGAAGCTACTGTAAAAAGAATGCAAGAAACACAGGAAATAACTGCAAAGGAAATGCGAGAATCACAAGAAGCCACTGCAAAGGAAATGCGAAAGGAAAATCAGGAAAGGCAAGAGGCCACTAGCAGAGACATTAGAGAAATTCAACGCAGTGTTACGGAAGTGGCTCAATTAAACTTAAAAGAAATGCAGGAAGAGATGATATCGCTTGGGTAATGAATGTGCGAAATACAAGAAGACCCGAAGAATTTAAGAAATGAAGTAACGATGGCTGTTAATGAGAATGAGATGTTTGCTGAACTGAAAACCGAATTAAAAATAAATGTTAACGATATTCAGGCACAAGTTGACCACGGCATAAAAGAGTTGAAAGAGGAAGTAATTACGATGCAAGAGAAGATAGTCGAATCAAATACCAGCTGGGAGGATAAGTTTAAGAAATTATCGGAAGAAATTGAAGAAGCCAATAGAAATGTTTACGAGGAGATGACGAAGGCAAAGGAGCACATTAATAGTAAATTCAACTCAATTATTGAAAAATTAGATAAAAATCGAACTCTTGCGGGCCAGCAAATGAAGAAGTTAAGTGATGAATTAGAGACGGTACAAAAAAACATACAAAATATGAAAATTGATAATGAAACAACTAAGAAGCTTGTATTGGCTAGTATGGAAAGACAGTCGTCGACTGATAGTGAAAGAAGAACACAGGCGGAATATCAATTTGAAATACCAATGTATAAAACCGACGGTTGCGAAAACACGGTTACTCACATGGGAAGCGGAACCCAGATAATTAACGTTATTCGCACGAATGAGGATAAACCGAAGAAAATCACAGGAAACATAAAGTCTGGCATGACTCCTCGTGGATTTATTCGGAAAATCGGGGAATACTTCCGGGAGGCTAAAATAGTGCCAGAAAGGCAACTTAAAGCAGTAGAACGACATCTGGACGGAACACCATTAATTTGGTATAAGGCATTTAAGTACATCTTCGAGGACTACGCTGGATTCAAACAGGCATTCCTAGAACGATTTTGGTGCATAGACGTTCAGCAAAACGTCAGATTAGAATTGTACTCCAAGAAATATTCTCTTGGTGGACCAAGCCGTTTCTCTGATTATTTCACCATGCCGTTTCCTCGGTTAAAAGAGTTAGATTCATCGCCAACGGAGTTAGAAATGGTCCGAGCAATAATAAAACAGTTTCCTCCGGATGTCCAACGATTATTGACAGCAGCAAATGTATAATCCGCGGTACATGCCGAAGCGATCTTAAGGCAACTTGATTGTACAAATACGCAGGCTGGCAACCGGATAGTGAGGCATGTAGTTCCAACTGTGAACGTTACAACGCCTGTAGAACCAGACGAAATAGGTAGAGGAAGTAATCAGTGCCATTGTGCGAAAGGAGGAAAAAAGGAAAAATATAGAAACCAAGAAGATAGCCAGCAGTATCGGAGATGGATACCGCCTCAAACTTAAAACAGAAGATATCAACGTTTTAGAAGGACATCGCCATGGAATTATTATCGATATAGGTGGCCATATCAGAGGAATAGGAGTCAAGGGAGGCCGAGTCAGAGAAATGAAAATCAAGAAGAGGATATCGGTCAAGAGAAAAGGAAATACCTTGAGGAATTGAAGCGACAGTGAGAAACAAAGCGATGGGAAGATGCGATACAAAACCAGGCAATGAACGCAGATTGCGTAGGCGCAACAAGCTTACAATATCAACAGCAACAAAAGAAGGATGCTGTGAATAAGGTGCTCAATCCTGGAGCAGTACCATTCGATGATAACCCTAAGGAGAGTAACGGGGTGAAAAAAACGTCATTTTGGGATCAGGAGAAAATGAGTAGATATTAGAGAACAAGTGGATAAGCAACATGACTGGATAGTTACGAAAATCGAATCTTGGGAGTTTGAATCCGAGGAACTATAAGAAGATCGTCAATCGGATGGAACTGATACAAAAAGAGGACTTCCCATTATCTTAGTGACAGTATTGGACATCAATACATTTTCATTATTAGACACAGGCGCCAACATCAGTATAATCTCCAAGGTGCTTTTCTCTGAGCTGCAACATAGAGCGCAAATTCCCATAATACCAGTGGCAAACGTGAAAATAAGAGGAATCATACCGGATAAAGTTGCCAGGTGTAAAGTACAAACGTATCTGCCAGTTGAAATTGGAAGAGTTAAAATTGAACATCCTTTTTAGTGATGGACAAAATTCAACATAATTTAATCATTGGTTCGGATTTTATAAGTGAAAATAATATTATCTTCGACCTAAATAGATAGGAAATTCGAATTAGGAACAATAATGGGGAACAAATGCATATCACGGCTAAGGTTGAAAATAAAAGGATGTGTGAATTGCTCAAGACCATGAATATCTCGGTAGAAAGGGTGATGCAATTAACACAGAAGAGATCATGGAAAGGAATGATCAAGAAGACTCACAAGAAGTTGCAACCGAGGAAGTTATCGGAGGTACTGCCGAACAAATGAGGATAATAATATGTTTATTGAACAAATATGATAGCGCGTTTAAAAAAACAACCAGGTGCAATAAAGAATTTTGAGTATAAGCTGTTGGTGAATGATTGGAGACCATTAAAAAAAACTTACCCGGTACCTGACAAGTATATGCCAGAAGCACAAAAAGTTATCCAGAAAATTATTGAGAATGGGATTATTTCGAAAATGCATTCTCCTTACATCAGTCCACTAGTAATAGTATGGAAAAGTAACGGATCGATTCGTGTGTGCCCGGATGCGTGACAGCTGAACCGGAGAGTGATACCGGAATATGATAAAGCCCCGCTAATCAAAGAGATTATCAAAAGATTTAAGGTAATGAGATTCTTCACAATATTAGACCTAACGTCATCATACTATCATATAATTTTGGAAGGAAAGTCCAAACTATTCACCGAATTTTTATTTGATAATCAGACGTACATATTTGAGAGGCTTCCATTCGGGTTCCGCAACTCGGGGGCAGCGTTGATCCGAGCTTTGGACAGGAATTTGGACCCTGAAGTCAAAGAGTTCATTACTATGTATGTCGATGACATTGTCCTAGCGACCGCGACTTTCGAAGAGCACGTAGGGAAACTGGAACGTTAGCTGGCTAACTTAAATGCAGCAGGATTTATGATTAACAGGACCAAGTCCAAGTTTTGCCAACTAGAGATTCTGTTTGTCGGACACTTGATAGATGGGACCGGTGTTAAAACGAATCCCTTGAAAGTTCAAGCCATATGCGAATTCCCAGTACCAAGGAGAATCAAACACATTCGACAATTCCTGGGTATGTCGAACTTTTTTGCTAACCACTGTCCAGGCTATACTGACACTGTGGCGCCGTTGCAGGAATTATTAAAAACTAATAACCGATGGCATTGGAGTGAACGCCATCACGACGGTTTCACTATGACAAAGGATCTAATGGTCAATATTATCAAATTAGGCTATCCAAATTTTAATCTGAAATTTGTTATACAGTCGGACGCATCGCTTGTTGGAGTGGGAGCCGCTTTATTTCAAGAAGACAAAGTCGAGAATGGTGCAAAAACATATTTAGCATTTGTGAGCCGAAAGCTGCGTTCCCATGAAATGAAATACACCACTACCGAGCTGGAAATGTTGGCAATCATTTATGCGTTGCAAATATGCAAGAAAATAATTTATAGGTATACGATTCTTGTATAACCGATCATAAGGCTCTGTCATTTGTGTCGAAATCGTAGTTATCAAGTGAAAGGGTCTCCAGATGGGCGATATATGCGCAACTGTTTGATCTCCAGATATAATATTTTACTGGAAAGTCTAACATACTAACTGATAGCTTGAGCAGGAACCCGCCGGAAGACGTACGGGAAATAAATATTATAGGGGTGACAGCTGAGGACGTGGAGTGTCTCCAAGATTTAAAACGTTTGTCGGAGCTACAGTTGGATGATCAATCTTTGAGAACAATAATTGGGAAATGTAAAGGAGCCAATAATGATCCGGAAAATCAAGAGATAAATACGCCAATAGCTGAGTATATTTATGACAATGATCTGTTGTATAAATTCTTGGATAAAGAGAGGAAGAAACTGAGAGTAGTCGTCCCGCGTAAACTAAGATGTAGACTGATATGGTACGTGCATCGTATGATTGGTCACGGGGGAGTAGATAAGCTGACAGCAACCGTTGGAGAGACGTTCACGTGGGTTGGACTTAGAAGATCCATCAGGAAGGTAGTTAAAACGTGTGACATTTGTCAACGTGTAAAGCACAGTTCTATACTCCTTCATCAGCAACCAATTCGCATAATACCGGAAAAAACGAAAGAGATATTCGCAATATATTTGTACGGAATGTTACCGGTCAGCAAACGTGGGAACCGGTTCATTCTTGTGTTTTAATTCTCATGTCAAAATTTGTGTCTCTGCAGCCGATTAGAAAGGCTAATTCAAAATCCATTATCAGAAGTTTAGAGAGACGTGTAATACCGGAGACGGGAAAGCCGAACTGCATTATTACAGACCACCGACGCCACACTCGTCTGCGGTGACTATCACTGACAGAACAGAAGCGTGACTCATCGGAGAACACGACGTTCCGCCATTCCCTCATCCAAGTCGCTCTAGCCCGGCACCATGCCAGGCGTGCACGTCTATGCTGTGGAGTCAATGGTAGTCTTCTGAGCGGACGCCGGGAGTGCAGGCCTCCTTCAACCAATCGACGGGAAATTGTTCTGGTCGATATTGGAACAGCCAGGGTGTCTTGCACATGCTGAAGAATGGCGGTTGACGTGGCGTGCGGGGCTGCCACCACTTGGCGGCGGATGCGCCGATCCTCGCGTGCTGACGTCACTCGGGCTGCGCCTGGACCCCTCGCACGTGCCACATGTCCCTGCGCCAACCATCTTCGCCACAGGCGCTGCACCGTGGACACGACCCTATGGGTATCGGCTGCGATTTGACGAAGCGACCAACCTGCCCTTCTCAGCCCGATCACCATACCCCTCGTAAAGTCGTCTGTCTGCTGGAAATGCCTCCGTTGACGGCGGCCTGGCATTCTTAGCTATACACGTGTCTTGTGGCACACGACAACACGTTCTACAATGACCGTCGGCTGAGAAATCACGGTACGAAGTGGGCCATTCGCCATCCCCGTGTCCCATTTATCGTTCGCTACGTGCGCAGCACAGCGGCGCATTTCACATCATGAGCATACCTCAGTGACGTCAGTCTACCCTGCAATTGGCATAAAGTTCTGACCACTCCTTCTTGGTGTTGCATTTGCTCTGTCAGTCAGTGTATAAGATAATTTCTGTCATGAGCTCTTTTCTCTTGCAAATACTCACGAAGCTCTTGATCCTCCGGGGGGGGGGGATCCTCCTCTCTAGTTTGTATTGCAATATTGTGAAGAATAGCAGTGGCTACTATGATGGTTAATGCATTTCTTACTTTTGTCCTTAATCCTAAAGATAGCACAGGAAACCTCCTTTTCCACACCCCATACTGTCTCCCCACAGTGTTTCCTGTCTCCACATGAGCTTTGTTGTAGTTTTCTTGACCTTCAGTCCTTGGATTCAGAAAGGGTGTTAGAAGATAGGGGGATAAACGGTAACCATTATCACCCAATAAATGCCCTTCTGGTGTTCTTCCTGTTTCGAACATCATTCTGATTTCCGAGTTATCAAAAATGAAGCTATTATGTACCGAGCGGGCCCATCGTGCTACTACATTTCTAACCAGTAGATTCGCGTCAGAATTGGTCTGAACGTTAATGGAAAAATATTGTTTTCTGTTGCGAAACATTTCCGCATTATGACCGCCAGGAGACTCTATTGGTACATGAGTACAGTCAATTGCCCCTATTACACCCGGAAAAATACATATACCATAAAATTCCTGAATAACAGCGCGTACTTCATCTGCGCTAGGAAAACAAACATAGTGGAGTCTTAAATAGGCGATTGCTTCAGACACATTCTTGATATATCTACTTAATGTAGCTTTCGAAACTCAATTTGTATCTCCAATTACTATTTGAAAAAAGCCAGTAGCAAAAAAACGGGGTGTCAGAAGCAATTGCTGGATAGGAGTGAGTGGTCTATTCCTATTAGTGGGATATTCAAGCCTTGCTTCAATTTGTTCTAATAATTTCAAAGTCACTTGTTTAGAATGCCTGTACCTCATAACAAATTTCGAATCGTCTATCGTGTGGAAATGGTCATTTCGTTCCATAATTACGCTTTCAGGTCCAAGATTCTCCAACAGTTCTATATACAAAATCTCAGCGTCGAAATTCTCTCCTATTTTGCACTACGAGCTTTAACATATAAATGAGCACAATAATAATTGAGAAGAAAACCGGTATTTCACTTAGTGCACTCACGTTCTCAAATAAAATTAAGAGAGGAAAAACATAGAACGGCAAATAATTAGGGAGTAGATGCAGTACAACATTAATGTCCAGAATAAATCTATCGTATTGCTCCACTTTACAAGGCACTATTTAACAACACTCCAAATGACGACTATTCTCACTTCATATGTAGAGCAAACCTGTTAACATGAAGCCATTGAACTGCACTTCAATTCATCGTACACTAGCACTGCTTGTATTGCCGATGCGCAACACCGAAGTAATAATCATCCACCGTTGGAGCTATAGTCATAATGTTTGCTGTTGAGATATGCGATATGCAGCGGGCCTTTTCTTGACTTCACTTGTGGTAGCTCACCTCGACTTAACGACAGCAATGTTAGTTATTTATTTCGCCAGATCACACTTTCTGGAATTTAAATCAAGTCTGTGACCGTTCGTCAGTTTGACAGGAGTAGATATGTCTAAATTGCAATGAACATTACCATATGTTTACAGCATGGTAGCCATTTTATTTACCTTGAGGATCGTCAAGTGAGTTGACGAACGAAAAACCATTCTTCAAAACTGAGGAAGGATTTGATGATCATCAGTGAAAATGGATGTTGGAGAAACGTAAAAAGTGGATTTGACGGACCATCAATTATTTGACGATCGTCATCTCCCTTGACGAAGGTTGGTGAAACCGGGCATTAGTGCCGTAAAGATAGCAGCACGATGCTGTCTTGTTTAAAGATGGCGCTGACAGCTGTCAAAGAAAGCACGTGGAAATTGCCCGCCACCACATTTCTAAGGTAATAGCTACGGATGACAGCACGATGCTCAGTTGATTAAAGATCGCCGATGTCAAAAAGCATGTGGCTTAGAAGAGCACGTGGAATTTCAAATTACCCTCCACCGCATGCATGACAGCAGCCGCCATCTTGTACAGTAGCCTCTAAGCTAGATTTCTTCATAAGAGCCCATGTATAGCCGCCATCTTGCGCAAGCGTCCCTAGGGTGTCTTATAAGAGCCTATGTATAGTCGCCATCTTGCGCAAGCACTCTTGACCGTCCCCTAAGGAGCTGTGTATAACCGCCATCTTGTAGAATTAGATAGCTGCCATCTTTCGCAAGCGTCCCTAGACAGTCTCATAAGAGCCTATGTATAGCGGCCATATATGTAAGCACCCTTAAGCCGTCTCATAAGAAGCCGCCATCTTGTAGAATTAGATAACCGCCATCTTGCGCAAGCATACCTCGGGCGTCTCAAGAGAGCAGCAGCCATCTTGCGCAAGCACCCTCGACCGTCTCCTAATCGCAGCCGCCATAAGGAGCTGTGTATAGCCGCCATCTTGTTCAATTGGAGTTGGGAAGGGCATCCGGCCGTGAAACTGAGGTTAGGCTCCTCCATGAGGTTAGGTGTGCTCTCTTATGCTAATCTCCATTGCGCTACTACTCAAAATAACGTTTCGAGAATACCCATTGCCCTACTCTTCAAGGTGGCGTCGGGAAGGGCATCAGGCCGTAAAACTGATGCTAGGCTCCTTCATGAATTTAGGCTTGCTGTCTTGCGCGTAAAGCGTTAGGTTATGCCCCTCCAAGATAGCGGATGTGAGGTGGGTCTCGCTCTCTTAGCCGTCAGGAAGGGCATCCGGCCGTAAAATGAGATTTGGCTCCTCCAAGAGGTTAGGTGTGCTCTCTTACGCGTTAAAAGTTAGGTGAAGCCCATCCAGGATGGCAGATGTGAGGTGAGGCTCGGTGTGTTAGCCAGCATAGCAATGCGGTGGAGGCCTCTCCCGAGAGCGTGTGGAGCTGGAGGCCTCTGCGGAGGGCCTGTGGAGGTGGAGGCCACCCAACTATCCACTTATACTACCGGTACTATAATCCTACACGATAATGCGGCAGCTCACACAGCAGCCATAGTTAAATGTCGCTTACAACGGTGGGCATGGCATGTTCTTCCACACCCGCCTTATTCGCCTGATCTGAGCCCATATGTCTATGATCTAATCCTCAAAGTCAAGAAGCCATTACGTGGACAACGGTTTGCTAACAAAGAGGACATCTTAACAGCATTTCGGAGAGAGGTGTAACACGTTAGAGATACACACGCAGCGAATGGTATTCAGCGCCTGCCTCACCGCTGGCAACGCACAGTGGAAAACTTGGGTGATTATTTCGAAGGTCTGTAACCAGTAGAAGGTGACCTGTCCTTTGTATACCATACCATAATAAAGCAATGTTTACTAATGGCCTGTTTTCTGTCACTTTCCTACGAGAATCTCCTGAAGTCCTAAGTTGTCTTTAGGCACTATGCATGAGTACATCTTAGATTTTCCGTGTTGTCTCCTGTTCGCGAGAAAAAAATTGTTGCCCTGACTTATGACTCGACGCTTGTATGATACCGGTGTTTATGATTCCTGGCATTTGTTCTAATCCTATAAATATTATTTTTCTGATCTTTTGCTTTTTGAACTGGAAAGTGTTTTATTGACCTTTGAATCATTGCACATTTCTTATATAAAACTTGCTTGTGCATGTAGTGGAGTTGTAGGAATGGTGGTGTCTGACTGAGTGGAAAGCCAACGTGCCTCTTCAGCAGCTATGTTCCTTTCTTCGCATTTACTGGGTATAAGTTAATAAAAATATTAATTATGTAAAAGCAGTTAATTGTTTACCGGAGGACGCTGACTTTAGAGCATCTCTGTTTTTAGCCGTAACAATGTGATCTTTTATAGCACTTTTCCCTCGGTATGAAATTGAAAAGTAGCAACTGCAAAAAGTTATTTTTTTGTCCTATAGAACTTCGCACCTGTGATATACGCCATACATGAAATCTGCTCTTTTTCTAACATTTAACATAAGTAGTATAATAGGCGGGTTCTGCCGCCGCCTCCGCCTCAGGGCTCCCAGGGGCCCCTCCGCCTCCGCCTTACGGGAGGGCCTCCCAGAGGCATCCTCCGCCTCCCGCGGGAAATTTGAATTGGTAAACAAAGCCACGTGCTTTTTGACAGCTGTCATCGACAACAACGCATCGCTAACCTCACTGTTGCCATCTTGACGGGCCTAAACCTCAGTGGTACCTACTTAACCTAACTAGCGCGAGATTTGAATAGGTAAACAAATCCACGTGTTTTTTGACAGCCACGTGCTTCTTGACAGACAACAACGTATCGCAAACCTCAGTGCAGCCATCTTGACGGACCTAAACCTCAGTGCAACCAACTTAACCTCACTAGCGCGAGATAAACAAATCCACGTGCTTTTTGACATCTGTCATCCGCCATCCTTAAACCACAGAGCACTGTGCAGCCCTCTTTATCGCAGTAGCTGCAAATTCGTCACCTGTCATCCGCAGTGCTGCCATCTTAACGGGCCTAAACCTTAGTGCTACCAACTTAACCACACTAGCGCGAGATTTGAATCGGTAAACAAATCCACGTGCTTTTTTGACAGCTGTCATCCGCCATCTTTAATCTATAGAGCACAGTGCTGCCCTCTTTAGCTACTTACCTTTGAAATATGGTGGCGGATAATTTGAAAAATGCTTTTTGACAGCAGCCATCTTTAATCTAGAGAGCACCGTGCTGCCCTCTTTAGCTAGATACCTGTGGTGGCAGGCAATTCCACATGACAGCAGCCATCTTTAATCAAGAGAGCACCGTGCTGCCCTCTATTTGGCGGCGGCAATTTGCAAAATTCTACATGCTCTTGTTTGGAAACAAACTCACTCGCTTTTTTGACAGCCGTCATCCGCCATCTTTAATCAACAGAGCACAGTGCTGCCCTCTTAACTAGATACCTTTGAAATGTGGTGGCGGCAAATTCCACGTGCTCTTGTTTGGAAACAAAGCCATGTGCTTTTTTGACAGATGCCATCCGCCACCTTTAATCAACAGAGCACCGTGCTGCTATCATGCAGGCAATTTCGTCAGCTGTCATCCGCTATCTTTAATCCACAGAACACCGTGCTGCCCTCTTTATGGCTACTACCTTAAGCACGTAGTAGCGGGCAATTTGAAAAGTTCTGTTAGCTATCATCCGCCATCTTTAATCAAGAGTGCACCGTGCTGTCATCTTTAGCTAGATACCTTTGAAATGTGGTGGCGGCAAATTGAAAAATGCCACGTGCTCTTGTTTGGAAACAAACTCACGTGCTTTTTTGACAGCTACCATCCGCTATCTTTAATGAACAGAGCATAGTGCTGCCCTCTTTAGTTATATACCTTTGAAATGTGGTGGCGGCAAATTCCACGTGCTCTTGTTTGGAAACTAAGCCATGTGCTTCTTTTTACAGGTGTCATCTGCCATATTTAATCAACAGAGCACCGTGCTGCTATCATGCGGGTAATTTCGTCAGCAGTCATACGCCATCTTTAATCTACAGAGCACCGTGCTGCCCTCTGTAGTAGCGGGCAATTAGAAACGTTCTGTTAGCTGTCATCCGCCATCTTTAATCAAGAGAGCACCGTGCTGCCATCTTTAGCTAGATACCTTTGAAATGTGGTGGTGGATAATTTTAAAAGAAAAATTCTACGGCAGCCATCTCTCGACGCTAATTGCATAAGATGGTGGCTATACATGACTCCTTAAGGGTGCTTACGCAAGATGGCGGCTATACATAGGTTCTTATGAGACGCCCTTGGGATGCTTGCACAAGATGGCAGTTATACATGACTCATTATGAGATTCCCTAGGGATGCTTGCTCAAGATAGCGGCTGCTCTTATAGGACGGCTTAAGGGTCCTTGCACAAGATGGCTTGAGACCCCCTAAGGATGATTGCGCAAGATGGCGGACACGAGATGGGGCTATACACTACTCCTTATGAGACGCTTTAAGGGTGTTTGCGCAAGATGGCTGCCACTCTTATGAAGAAAGCTAGCTTAGAGGCTAACGTGTCGTGCTAGTTCGATTCATTAAATTTAGGGCTTAAATGCAAAATGTTAAATATCTCGAAAACGGTGCACCATACAGCAAAACGGACAAAATTTTCCCGCCTAATACCCAGCTTCGCAGTATGAGGAACAAGAAAACCATAGTCTAATGATGGGATGAACGGTTCGGTTCCTACTTAGGCCCTTTGACATTTGCTCTGTTTTAGCTTGTATTGAAGCGAGTCTTCGTAACATGATCAGGTCTAGCTATGGTAGAGAGTATAACGTACCGTGCTGTTCGATTCATTAAATTTGGAGGCTTGAATGCAAAATGTTAAATATCTCGAAAACGGTGCATCGTAGAGCAAAACGGACAAAATTTTTTCGCCTAATGCGTAGGTTCGTAGTATCAGCAACAAGAAAACACATAGTCTAATTATGAGATCAACGGTTCGATTCCTACTTAAGCCCTTTGGCATCGGCAGCTATCTATTTCTACAAGATGGTGGCTGCTCTTATGAGACACAAGATGGCTTGAGATGTCCTAGGGATGCTTACGCAAGATGGCGGACAGAAAATGGTGACTATACATAGCTCCTTATGAGACAGCCTAGGGGTGCTCGCACAAGATGGCGGCTACTCTTATGAAAAAGCTAGCTTAGAGGCTACTGCGCAAGATAACAGCTGCTGTTATGTATGCGGTGGAGGGCAATTTGAAATTCTATGTGCTTAATCAACAGAGCACCCTGCTGTCCTCTTTAGCTGAAATGTGGTGGCGGATAATTTGAAAAATTCTTTTGACAGCTGTCATCTTTAAACAATGGCGACTATGCATAGGCTGTTAAGGCCTTATCATTCTCCTCCTCCTCCTCCTCCTTCTCTACTTCCTCCTCCGCCTCTTATGTCATGGCATAGCTTTATATCGAACAAGTTTAAACCTGCATCGCGAAGGCAAGGGTGTGCAGTGATAACATTATTGTGCATGTTTAGAGTTTCGAAACATAAGAAGAGTAGAATCAAACGCTGCACTCGATACAACATGTGATCAGAACATTGATTGATGTGTTCAGAAAACAAAATAAGTGATCAAGACTAGAATCGAACACTGTACTCAATACATCATGTGTTTAGAATATGTCAGGGGATACCCTTGTTCAAAGAACATCAGATTGAAACATAACAAGACTAGAATAGAACACTGTAATCGATGTTGTTAACTTCAACATGTGATCAGAACATTGATTGATGTGTTCAGAACACAAAATAAGTGATCATGACTAGAATCAAACACTGTACTCGATACAACATGTGATCAGAACACTGATCGATGTGTTCAGAACACAAAATAAGTGATCAAGACTAGAATCGAACACTGTACTCAATACAACTTGTGTTCAGAACATGTTAGGGGGTACCCTTGTTCTAAGAAGATCAGAATGAAACATAACAAGACTAGAATCGAACACTGTAATCGATGTTGTTAACTTCAACATATGATCAGAACATTGTTTGATGTGTTCAGAGCAAAAGTACAATTTTGATGATTTGCTTAGTGTAAAGTCAAAAACTATGGAAACACACTGTGCATATATCGCGTAGCTAACTCGCTCAGTATGCAATATTGCAAAACTACAACTTCGATGATTTTCCTAGTGTAAAAATCATAAACACACTGTACCCATACTGCGCAGCTATCTCGCTCGGTAAACGATATAGCAAAAGTATAACTTCAAATTATTTACCTTCCATCATTCGTCTTGTGTGAAAATCAGTCGAACAAGTTATCGCATAAACATGTAACATGAAATATCAGTCAATCTGTTGGCAAGGGTTACAAGCATGTCAGTTATGCGGGAAGTAAAATTAAACAGAACGCTAGTGCTATAAGAAATACTCAGCTTACATTTAAGTCCCTAGCTGTTGAACAAGTTATTACATAAATATGTAACATGAAATATCGCTTCGGAAACATATTGTTTCAATCTGTTGACATGGATTACAAGCATGTAGCTTGTGCAGGCGAGGGCTACTATGCAAAATGCTAAGCCGAAAAAAAATCGTGATAGGGTATGGAACCCAGGGGTTACATCTTATCAGAAGGGCAAAAAGGATGAAAGGACTCTTCCTCCTCCTTACCGCACATTCCTTGTAGGGCTAATTGGCTAAAGGGCTAATGGGCAAAAGGGCTAATGGGCTAAAGGGCTAATGGTCTAAAGGGCTAATGGGCTAAAGGGCTAAAGGGGCAACAACCTCATCGATCGCTATCAGCAAGAACGCTTGTACTTTGTTAAGTGTAGAAAATGAATCTTTATTGGTAAATGGTTTTATGTTCAGAACAAGGAATGGAACCTAGGGGTTACGTCTTACCTAATAAATTCCCCGAGGTGCGATGAGTTACGTTTTTCTAACTAGTATTTGGAACACTGAACATTTCAAGGTGATAGCAGAGAGGTTAGCAATGTTCTGTTGTTGGATTTTAAATTCTACGCTATAACATGCATAAGGTGACAGCCTTGAGGTTTACCGCCGTAAAGATGGCAAGAGTGAGGTTAGCAATGTTCTGTTGTTGGATTTTAAATTCCGCGCTATAACATGCATAAGGTGGCAGCCTTGAGGTTTACCGCCGTAAAGATGGCAGCAGTGAGGTTAGCGACGCTCTATTGTCCTCCAAAGTGAGGTTAGGGTTCGTCAAGGAGACAGCTGTCAAAAAAGTGCGTGGCTGTGTTTACCAAACAAAATCACGTGGCTGTGACGTCACGGTCACGTAGTATGTTGCTTCAGCATGCAAAGTTCAATGTCTACACCTACGTAGTTAACACTCTGCTGTGTTCACAAGACTTTTACACATAACTATTCCTTATGTTTTAAGTTCGTGCACATAGGTTATGTTAAGATAGCAGCACACGTACAAGCGATGGTCGCACGCTCGCGTTGAAGTTGTTTAGTACGATAGGTGATGTATGCATTATCAAAAGGTGAGATGTACACGCTTTTAAACCTTGCTATTCTTACTGCTACTATGTTCGCAAGATTTTTAAACATCGCTATTCTTTGTGCTTTAAGTTCGTGCGCATAGGTCATGCTAAAGTAGCAGCGCAAACACATGTGAACATTGTACATTCTAGCGGAATGTGTTTGGTATAATAGCTGATGCATGCAAAATCGATAGGTGATGTGTACACGCTTTGAAACTTAATTATTCTTCGTGCACATAGGTGAAGCATGTATAATCGATAGGCAATGCTTACAAGCTTTTAAAACATTGCTATTCTTACTGCTGCTGCTATTTCCACAAGATTTTTATACATCGCTATTCTTTATGCTTTACGTTCATGCGTATAAGTTATACTAAGTTAGCAGCATAGTTATAAGGTTGTCGCACGCTCTAGTGGAAGAAGTTTAACACGAAAGTCGATGCATGCAAAATCGATAGGTCATGTGTACACGCTTTGAACTTGGGTATTCTTTGTGCTTTAAGTTAGTGCACATAGGTTATGTTAAGATTGCAGCACACACAAGCGATGATTGCACGCTGTTGTAGAAGAAGTTTAGTACGATAGTCGATGCATACATCATCGATAGGTGATGTGTACACGCTTTAGAACATAGCTCTTCCTTGTGCTTTAAGTTCGTGCACATGGGTTAGAGATACACAAAAGCAATTGCTACATGCTCTAGCGGAAGAAGCCTAGTACGATAGTCGGCGCATGCATCATCGATACGTGATGTGTACACGCTATTTTTTATGCTTTAAATTCATGCACATAGGTAGCAGCACACAATTGTGATCGTTGTACACTCTAGCGGGAGAAGTTTAACTTTATACACATACGTTAGCAATACACATATGCGATCGTTGTACGAAAGTCGATGCATGCAAAATCGATAGGTGATGTGTACACGCTTTGAACATAGCTATTCTTTGTAGTTTAAGTTCATGCGTATAGGTTATGCTAAGATAGCAGTACAATCTAGCGGAAGAAGTTTAGTATGAGTTTAGTATGAGAGTTGGTGCATGCAAAATCGATAGGTAATGCGTGCACGCTGTGAAACAAAGCTATTCCTTGTACTTTAAGTTCATACGTATAGGGTATGCTAAGATAGCAGCACAATCTAGTGGAAGAAGTTTAGTATGATATTCGATGCATGCAAAATCGATAGGTAATGTGTACACGCTGTGAAACAAGACTATTCTTTGTACTTTAAGTTCATGCGTATAGGTTATGCTAAGATAGCAGTACAATCTAGTGAAAAAAGTTTACTATGATAGTCGATTCATGTAAAATCAATAGGTAATGTGTGCACGCTTTGAAACATGGCTATTCTCTGTACCTTAAATTCATACGTATAGGTTATGCTAAGATAGCAGTACAATCTAGTGAAAAAAGTTTAGTATGATATTCAATTCTTGGAAAATCAATAGATAATACGTTCACGCTTTGAGACATGGCTATTCTTTGTACTTTAAGTTCATGCGTATAGGTTATGCTAAGATAGTGGCACAATCTAGGGGAAGAAGTTTGGTACGAGAGTCGGTGTATGCAAAATCGATAGGTAATGTGTACACGCTTTGAAACATGGCTATTCTTTGTACTTTAAGTTTATGGGTATAGGTTATGCTAAGATAGCAGCACAATCTAGCGGAAGAAGTTTAGTACGAAAGTCGATGCATGCAAAATCGACAGGTGATGTGTACACGCTTTGAACTTAGCTATTCTTTGTAGTTTAAGTTCATGCGTATAGGTTATGCTAAGATAGCAGTACAATCTAGCAGAAGAAGTTTAGTATGAGAGTCGATGCATGCAAAATCGATAGGTAATGTGTGCACGCTGTGAAACATAGCTATTCCTTGTACTTTAAGTTCATACGTATAGGTTATGCTAAGATCGCAGCACAATCTAGTGGAAGAAGTTTAGTATGATATTCGATGCATGCAAAATCGATAGGTAATGTGTACACGCTGTGAAACATGACTATTCTTTGTACTTTAAGTTCATGCGTATAGGTTATGATAAGATAGCAGTACAATCTAGTGAAAAAAGTTTACTATGATAGTCGATTCATGTAAAATCAATAGGTAATGTGTGCACGCTTTGAAACATGGCTATTCTCTGCACCTTAAGTTCATACGTATAGGTTATGCTAAGACAGCAGTACAATCTAGTGAAAAAAAGTTTAGTATGATATTCGATTCTTGCAAAAACAATAGATAATGCGTACACGCTTTGAGACATGGCTATTCTTTGTACTTTAAGTTCATGCGTATAGGTTATCCTAAGATAGTGGTACAATCTAGCGGAAGAAGTTTGGTACTGTACTGTACCCAGGGGTAAATACCCTCTAGGACGATGCCTCCATTCCTGTATGAACATCCGACTAACACAGGGTTGGGCAGAGTGTGGGTTGGTTGTCGATTGGGTCAGGATAAACAGTCGAAGTTCTACTCTAAAATAGCAAACAATGACAGGAAATGGAGGTATAACACGAATGAGAAACAATCATAGGGGGTAAGATGGATTTATTAATAAATATCCCCGATCAAATCACACGAAAATAATTGAATCAAGAAAAATAAAAATTTGAAAAAATGAACTCAAAGTATTGAAATAAGTCGAAATTAGAAACGTTAATTTAATGATTATACAAATTTGACATTAAAAAAACAAGTTCCACAAAGAATATTTATATAAATCAAGACTGAGTTTCTTCTTGTAGTCCAACGTTTATGTTGTATGGCAACAAGTGTACGCAAACACTGCCATGTGGTATTTCCGTGAGGAGTTTCACACTATCGCATCCCAACGATACGGTTTCAAAGTGAATTTACTCCCGAGAGTCATCAAACTATTTCCCTAAAATAAAAGTTACATAATAAAGAAAAATTACGACGGAAAGAAAAATAATTAAGACGCAATGGACGCTATGTAATTTATGCAAAATACTAGGGGCAAATCCTACACTATACTTACAACAATTCAAATAATCAAACTAAACATATATATACATCGGATATCGAATAAAGTCTTAAATGCTACACTGATTCTAATGTGAATCCCGGTTCACAGCAAAAGATCTAGACAGAACTAGATAAACCAACAATACCTCAGCACTCGGGCTGTTCCCTTTAAAAACGAGACAAGGTATACAATCACAAATAATAATGTAAAAACCATCCTGTAAGGGAAAACATATAAATAATCCTTGATATCATGAAGAAAGCAGTGGCCAACATTGCCTCCTTCTGCTGCGTTTGAGCGCTCAACAGCGCTGTCATCCGTCATGTACTTCCGGGTAGATTACAGGCTGTAAAGAAATATTGAACTCCACTATGCTAAAGATTGGATTTTGTCTCCCGAGGCCGCCACAAGGAAATACTGTCTCCTTCGCACATACAGATAAACACAGGCCAGGAATCAGCTTGCCATAAGATAACGCCTTTCATCAACTACACGGAAACTCACGTATATTCATTCCTTCTTAGCATGCTTGGGCCATTTAACAACATCAGACTCAATAGTCTGGAATTAACATTGTCCATTCTGATCACAATATACACTCAGAAGACAATAGGCAGGCACACACATCTGCACAATATTCTTTATCTTGTCAGGCACACAATCAGCCTGCACCAATACATTATAATTTAGCATGCAATTATTATCTCATTATTCCTCATGAATCCCACTGGCCTTTCCACATAATGAGACGCAGTTCAAGTCCTTGGCAGACCATCAGGCAAACAGAATCCAACTTAACTTCAAAGATCTTAATTTAACAACGACGTTCTGCAGCTCCTTCTGGCAGCTTCTGTAAAACCATGCATCATGCAAGATAGCTATACCTGTCTCTCTGAATAACCGAAATAATATGAATTAATACGTGTTTGACGTAATATAAAAATGAACCTGTCGATCTAGCCCTTCTAGCATATATATAAGGAAAACTCGGAACATCCTACGCTAAGTAATATACACAAATAAAAAACAAATAATCCTATCAATCCCGCATTTTCCCAAACATCTACTCATAAAGCAAAATGAAAATAAACATGCATTATTCTCGTATCCGAAACTATCATATTAACAAAAATTAACAAACACATGCCGCCAGGCTTACTTTACATGAAAATTAAAATTCTATCTACACTGCCCTAGTACCTTAACATAACTTACATATCATGCCATAAATATCACATGCGTCTTACTGTATTTACATGACTCTCGGGATACCAGGATAGCAGCTTACATCCCCACTGATTTAGGGGTCTACTCCATGTTAATCACAGCATTAACATGTGCGAATGCACTTCCTTCCTCTGCAGGCGTATCCATCATCTTGATGGAAAATAATCCACTGGAACACAGAAGACGATAGTTGATAATCTCTTCGCTGCTTAATGCTGCGAGGCGAAATACCCTTTCTTTTTACCAGATCAGCTAAACACACTGATTCACATATATATTACACACTTCACTTAAAGGGTAAAAATACAGTTTAAAATGCAGCCCACGGTTCGGTACGAAAGTTCCACGCGAAAACGCGCCCGTCGCGAAATAGTGAAACAATAGCACGTTTCCACTACACTTGTTACTCAGCGGTCACTACACCGTCTTTACCAATTGAAAGTAAACTCTGTCAAAATTATACTATTTCATTTACTCAAGTACAGTGAATTATTGCGACTGCACAATTTAAAGTATCAATGAGAACCAGTTACTATTACTGGAATAACACCACGTTAATCACGATCACCAGTCATAAAGTTAATGCATCCGCACTGTTCAAATCTTTACCACAGAGATACAGGGTTGGTGCATCCGCACTGTTCAAATCTTTACCACCGAAATACAGAGCTAGTGCATCTGCACTGTTCAAACTTTTACTACAGAATGACGCTCTCCAGAGCTAAGGTTACTGAGGAGGCTTCGGTGACGCCAATAAAGCTGGGGTTCCCGGGTGTCTGAACCACCCACCAATCAGAGAGTTCGTCATATATGATGACACAATACTTATTGTGATATATTTACAAAACACAGCTCAAACACTAGCAAATCTCTTCCACCAATTTTTATAATACATTTCCAAATATATCTGACTTCAGAAACTGTGGAAAACCGATTATATACAGAAACTGACTTTATCCACAGAGCACGTTGGTCATCCTGGAATTAAGATTTGGCGCGGTGTAGCCTCCAGTTTTGCCAAATCCTTAAGTTCCCATTGGCTGAAATATCTTGCTTGGTCAGCATCTAATACACGTGTCGATCCTTGCCAACGCTTGGGTACGCTATCCTTTCTCACGGTCATACGGAAATATGAAGCCATATCCAGCGACTTACTGTCTTGCTGAACATCCGGTATCAACTATCTTGGGATATGATGCCTTAACATGTTAGACTATAACTTTTATGAATAAATTTCACATATTTGGTCAAATAATATTCCAATTGTTATTATGGGCCGGCAGGATACGGCTCAGTACGAGAGGCGGTGTATGCAAAATCGATTGGTAATGTGTACACGCTTTGAAACATAGCTATTCTTTCTACTTTAAGTTTATGGGTATAGGTTATGCTAAGATAGCAGCACAATCTAGCGGAAGAAGTTTAGTACGATAGTCGATGCATGTAAAATCGATAGTTGATGTGTACACGCTTTAAAACTTGGCTATTCATACTGCTGCTCTGTTCCCAAGTTTTATAAACATAGCTAATCCTAATGCTGCTCTTAACGACGTAGAGCTAAGGATTGATTACGTGGCCGTGACTTCACAGCCACGTGCTTTTGTTTGGTAAACATAGCCACGCACTTTTTTGACAGCTGTCTCCTTGACGAACCCTAACCTCACTTTGGAGGACAATAGTGCGTCGCTAACCTCACTGCTGCCATCTTTACGGCGGTAAACCTCAAGGCTGTCACCTTATGCATGTTATAGCGCGGAATTTAAAATCCAACAACAGAACATTGCTAACCTCACTCTTGCCATCTTTACGGCGGTAAACCTCAAGGCTGTCACCTTATGCATGTTATAGCGTAGAATTTAAAATCCAACAACAGAACATTGCTAACCTCTCTGCTATCATCTTGAAAAGTTCAGTGTTCCAAACACTAGTTAGAAAAACGTAACTCATCGCAACTCGGGGAATTTATTAGGTAAGACGTAACCCCTAGGTTCCATTCCTTGTTCTGAACATAAAACCATTTACCAATAAAGATTCATTTTCTACACTTAACAAAGTACAAGCGTTCTTGCTGATAGCGATCGATGAGGTTGTTGCCCCTTTAGCCCTTTAGCCCATTAGCCCTTTAGCCCATTAGCCGTTTTGCCCATTAGCCCTTTAGCCCATTAGCCCTTTTGCCCATTAGCCCTTTAGCCAATTAGCCCTACAAGGAATGTGCGGTAAGGAGGAGGAAGAGTCCTTTCATCCTTTTTGCCCTTCTGATAAGATGTAACCCCTGGGTTCCATACCCTATCACGATTTTTTTTCGGCTTAGCATTTTGCATAGTAGCCCTCGCCTGCACAAGCTACATGCTTGTAATCCATGTCAACAGATTGAAACAATATGTTTCCGAAGCGATATTTCATGTTACATATTTATGTAATAACTTGTTCAACAGCTAGGGACTTAAATGTAAGCTGAGTATTTCTTATAGCACTAGCGTTCTGTTTAATTTTACTTCCCGCATAACTGACATGCTTGTAACCCATGCCAACAGATTGACGGATATTTCATGTTACATGTTTATGCGATAACATGTTCGACTGATTTTCACACAAGACGAATGATGGAAGGTAAATAATTTGAAGTTATACTTTTGCTATATCGTTTACCGAGCGAGTTAGCTGCGCAGTATGGGTACAGTGTGTTTTTGATTTTTACACTAAGCAAATCATTGAAGTTGTAGTTTTGCAATAGTGCTTACTGAGCGAGTTAGCTACGCGATATATGCACAGTGTGTTTCCATAGTTTTTGATTTTACACTAAGCAAATCATCAAAATTGTACTTTTGCTCTGAACACATCAAACAATGTTCTGATCATATGTTGAAGTTAACAACATCGATTACAGTGTTCGATTCTAGTCTTGTTATGTTTCATTCTGATCTTCTTAGAACAAGGGTACCCCTAACATGTTCTAAACACATGTTGTATTGAGTACAGTGTTCGATTCTAGTCTTGATCACTTATTTTGTGTTCTGAACACATCGATCAATGTTCTGAACCCATGTTGTATCGAGTACAGTGTTCGATTCTAGTCATGATCACTTATTTTGTGTTCTGAACAATTCATTCAATGTTCTGATCACATGTTGAAGTTAACAACATCGATTACAGTGTTCTATTCTAGTCTTGTTATGTTTCAATCTGATCTTCTTAGAACAAGGGTATCCCCTGACATATTCTAAACACATGATGTATTGAGTACAGTGTTCGATTCTAGTCTTGATCACTTATTTTGTTTTCTGAACACATCAATCAATGTTCTGATCACATGTTGTATCGAGTACAGCGTTTGATTCTACTCTTCTTATGTTTCGAAACTCTAAACATGCACAATAATGTTATCGCTGCACACGCTTGCCTTCGCGATGCAGGTTTAAACTTGTTCTATATAAAGCTATGCCTTGACATAAGAGGCGGAGGAGGAGGTAGAGAAGGAGGAGGAGGAGGAGGAGGAGGAGGAGAATGATAAGGCCTAAACAGCCTATGTATAGTCGCCATTGTTTAAAGATGACAGCTGTCAAAAGAATTTTTCAAATTATCCGCCACCACATTTCAGCTTAAGAGGGCAGCAGGGTGCTCTGTTGATTATGCACATAGAATTTCAAATTGCCCTTCACCGCATGCATAACAGCAGCTGTTATCTTGCGCAGTAGCCTCTAAGCTAGCTTTCTTCATAAGAGTGGCCGCCATCCTGTCCGTGCACCCCTAGGCTGTCTCATAAGGAGCTATGTATAGTCACCATTTTGTGTCCGCCATCTTGCGTAAGCATCCCTAGGACGTCTCAAGCCATCTTGTGTCTCATAAGAGAAGCCACTATCTTGTAGAAATAGATAGCTGCCGATGCCAAAGGGCTTAAGTAGGAATCGAACCGTTGATCTCATAATTAGACTGTGTGTTTTCTTGTTCCTGATACTACGAACCTACGTATTAGGCGGAAAAATTTTGTCCGTTTTGCTCTACGATGCACCGTTTTCGAGATATTTAACATTTTGCATTCAAGCCTCCAAATTTAATGAATCGAACAGCACGGTACGTTATACTCTCTACCATAGCTAGACCTGATCATGTTACGAAGACTCGCTTCAATACAAGCTAAAACAGAGCAAATGCCAAAGGGCGTAAGTAGGAACCGAACCGTTCATCCCATCATTAGACTATGGTTTTCTTGTTCCTCATACTGCGAAGCTGGGTATTAGGCGGGAAAATTTTGTCCGTTTTGCTGTACGGTGCACCGTTTTCGAGATATTTAACATTTTGCATTTAAGCCCTAAATTTAATGAATCGAACTAGCACGACACGTTAGCCTCTAAGCTAGCTTTCTTCATAAGAGTGGCAGCCATCTTGCGCAAACACCCTTAAAGCGTCTCATAAGGAGTAGTGTATAGCCCCATCTTGTGTCCGCCATCTTGCGCAAGCATCCTTAGGGGGTCTCAAGCCATCTTGTGCAAGGACCCTTAAGCCGTCCTATAAGAGCAGCCGCTATCTTGAGCAAGCATCCCTAGGGAATCTCATAAGGAGTCATGTATAACTGCCATCTTGTGCAAGCATCCCAAGGGCGTCTCATAAGAACCTATGTATAGCCGCCATCTTGCGTAAGCACCCTTAAGGAGTCATGTATAGCCACCATCTTATGCAATTAGCGTCGAGAGATGGCTGCCGTAGAATTTTTCTTTTAAAATTATCCACCACCACATTTCAAAGGTATCTAGCTAAAGATGGCAGCACGGTGCTCTCTTGATTAAAGATGGCGGATGACAGCTAACAGAACGTTTCTAATTGCCCGCTACTACAGAGGGCAGCACGGTGCTCTGTAGATTAAAGATGGCGTATGACTGCTGACGAAATTACCCGCATGATAGCAGCACGGTGCTCTGTTGATTAAAGATGGCAGATGACACCTGTAAAAAAAGCACATGGCTTAGTTTCCAAACAGGAGCACGTGGAATTTGCCGCCACCACATTTCAAAGGTATATAACTAAAGAGGGCAGCACTATGCTCTGTTCATTAAAGATAGCGGATGGTAGCTGTCAAAAAAGCACGTGAGTTTGTTTCCAAACAAGAGCACGTGGAATTTTTCAATTTGCCGCCACCACATTTCAAAGGTATCTAGCTAAAGATGGCAGCACGGTGCACTCTTGATTAAAGATGGCGGATGATAGCTAACAGAACTTTTCAAATTGCCCGCTACTACGTGCTTAAGGTAGTAGCCATAAAGAGGGCAGCACGGTGTTCTGTGGATTAAAGATAGCGGATGACAGCTAATGAAATTGCCCGCATGATAGCAGCACGGTGCTCTGTTGATTAAAGGTGGCGGATGACAGCTGTCTAAAAAGCACATGGCTTTGTTTCCAAACAAGAGCACGTGGAATTTGCCGCCACCACATTTCAAAGGTATCTAGTTAAGAGGGCAGCACTGTGCTCTGTTGATTAAAGATGGCGGATGACGGCTGTCAAAAAAGCGCGTAAGTTTGTTTCCAAACAAAAACATGTAGAATTTTTCAAATTGCCGCCAACACATAGAGGGCAGCATGGTGCTCTCTTGATTAAAGATGGCTGCTGTCATGTGGAATTGCCTGCCACCACAGGTATCTAGCTAAAGAGGGCAGCACGTTGCTCTCTAGATTAAAGATGGCTGCTGTCAAAAAGCATTTTTCAAATTATCCGCCACCATATTTCAAAGGTAAGTAGCTAAAGAGGGCAGCACTGTGCTCTATAGATTAAAGATGGCGGATGACAGCTGTCAAAAAAGCACGTGGATTTGTTTACCGATTCAAATCTCGCGCTAGTGAGGTTAAGTTGGTAGCACTAAGGTTTAGGCCCGTTAAGATGGCAGCACTGCGGATGACAGGTGACGAATTTGCAGCTACTGCGATAAAGAGGGCAGCACAGTGCTCTGTGGTTTAAGGATGGCGGATGACAGCTGTCAAAAAGCACGTGGATTTGTTTATCTCGCGCTAGTGAGGTTAAGTTGGTAGCACTGAGGTTTAGGTCCGTCAAGATGGCTGCACTGAGGTTTGCGATACGTTGTTGTCTGTCAAGAAGCACGTGGCTGTCAAAAAACACGTGGATTTGTTTACCTATTCAAATCTCGCGCTAGTTAGGTTAAGTAGGTACCACTGAGGTTTAGGCCCGTCAAGATGGCAGCAGTGAGGTTAGCGATGCGTTGTTGTCGATGACAGCTGTCAAAAAGCACGTGGCTTTGTTTACCAATTCAAATTTCCCGCGGGAGGCGGGGGAGGCCTCTGGGTAGGCCCCTCGGGAGGCGGAGGCGGAGGCGGAGGAGGCCTCTGGGAGGGCCTCCCGTGAGGCGGAGGCGGAGGGGCCCCTGGCAGCCCTGAGGCGGAGGCGGTGGCAGAACCCGCCTATTATACTACTAACATAATTTCAGTTTAAGCTACCCGCATAATTTACATTCCGCTCCATGCTCGTTGCGACCTCTCTTTATTGCAGGAAATGCTGCTGAATACTTTTCCTTAAATTTAGTTTTGCGTCTTGGTGGCATGGTAACACTATTATTATTATTATTATTATTATTATTATTATTATTATTATTATTATTATTATTATTATTATTATTATGCAATTGGGTTTAAGTTTTTAGTCGATTATCTCGTCTTATTAGGACGGTAGAGGCGGAAAATTCAAATGGAAATCATGAAAATGACATAACATCATCGTAAAATATAGATTCTGCAAATGCAGGTTTTTTTTATCACCCGGTCGAGACACTTTCCAGCACTGGAAACCCGGACAATCCCACACTACTCAGTTTTGCTGCAAGAAAATTAAAGACTTTCCATTATCTAGTAGGCATTTTTCGTACATGCACACAAACAATACAATAAACTACACTACCAACCACCCTCCACTTCGGGTTGGCGTCTGAAAAAGGGCCCGGCCATAAAACAGGGTGAAATCCACATGTGCGACCGAGATCTTATTTTTGACCCCATCAGTGTTTAGGAAAAGCAGTAGGGTATTATTATTATTATTATTATTATTATTATTATTATTATTATTATTATTATTATTATTATTATTATTATTATTATTAATTATGATCCCCTTTCTCCGTATGGCTGTACTTGTAGTGGCTACCTGTCTCTATTTCTACATTTGGCATTATCCCCTCTACCCCCGCAACAATGCCACCAATATGATTAGTATTTTACGACTTTTTTTAATTGCTAGCTATTCGATTTGCTGAAAAAGTAGCCAATCGACCGTACCGTCGAATTTGCGGGATATGTCTTACGAACTCACTACCGATTTTGCTACGTGGGAGTCCCCTCCACGAATGCGTGGTTGTGCCAATGGCTGACAGGACATTGGTAGGATCTTTTTAAGTGTTGCCTTTTCTCTCTCTCTCTCTCTCTCTCTCTCTCTCTCTCTCTCTTTTGTGTGTGTGTGGATTTACGGGAAATATAGAAGCATTCCTCTTTGTATAGAAGAATCTGGAATGATTGGCGTCATTCAGGGGCGGTCCGTTGTACTGTTGCAGTGTTGCACAACTCCCAAAAATTTTAATCTTCATTTGTCGTCTATTCTTCTGATGTTTTAGTTTAATAAACCTAACATATATTCGAAAACATGTTAAAATCAACCATCTTTGGTCGTTCGCTGAACGGACCAACAAAGGCTGCTGGCTTCGAATCAAACTCAGGGGGTTTGCTTTCATACGGCAACTCTCTAGCAGACAGTGCGGCGCAATGTACCTCAGCAGAGCCCAAGCCTGCACAGCATCCAGGTAGCATGCTCGCCAGTATCGGTCTCAGGGAGTTGCACGAGACTAGCAAGTCCCCTATCGAGAACCATTCAATCAATCAATCAATCAATCAATCAATCAATCAATCAATCAATCAATCAATCAATCAATCAATCAATCAATCAATCAATCAATCAATCAATCAATCAATCAATCAATCAATCAATCAATCAATCAATCAATCCTGATCTGCATTTAGGGCAGTCGCCCAGGTGGCAGATTCCCTATCTGTTGCTTTCCTAGCCTTTTCCTAAATGATTTCAAGGAAATTGGAAATTTATTGAACATCTCCCTTGGTAAGTTATTCCAATCCCTAACTCCCCTTCCTATAAATGAATATTTGCCCCAGTTTGTCCTCTTAAATTCCAACTTTATCTTCATATTGTGATCTTTCCTACTTTTATAAACGCCATTCAAACTTATTCGTCTACTAATGTCATTCCACGCCATCTCTCCGCTGACAGCTCGGAATATACCACTTAGTCGAGCAGCTCTTCTTCTTTCTCTCAATTCTTCCCAACCCAAACATTGCAACATTTTTGTAACGCTACTCTTTTGTCGGAAATCACCCAGAACAAATCGAGCTGCTTTTCTTTGGATTTTTTCCAGTTCTTGAATCAGGTAATCCTGGTGAGGGTCCCATACACTGTAACCATACTCTAGTTGTGGTCTTACCAGAGACTTATATGCACTCTCCTTTACATCCTTACTACAACCCCTAAACACCCTCATAACCATGTGCAGAGATCTGTACCCTTTATTTACAATCTCATTTATGTGATTACCCCAATGAAGATCTTTCCTTATATTAACACCTAGATACTTACAATGATCCCCAAAAGGAACTTTCACCCCATCAACGCAGTAATTAAAACTGAGAGGACTTTTCCTATTTGTGAAACTCACAACCTGACTTTTAACCCCGTTTATCAACATACCATTGCCTGCTGTCCATCTCACAACATTTTCGAGGTCACGTTGCAGTTGCTCACAATCTTGTAACTTATTTATCACTCTATAGAGAATAACATCATCCGCAAAAAGCCTTACCTCCGATTCCACTCCTTTACTCATATCATTTATATATATAAGAAAACATAAAGGTCCAATAATACTGCCTTGAGGAATTCCCCTCTTAATTATTACAGGGTCAGATAAAGCTTTGCCTACTCTAATTCTCTGAGATCTATTTTCTAGAAATATAGCAATCCATTCAGTCACTCTTTTGTCTAGTCCAATTGCACTCATTTTTGCCAGTAGTCTCCCATGATCCACCCTATCAAATGCTTTAGACAGGTCAATCGCGATACAGTCCATTTGACCTCCAGAATCCAAGATATCTGCTATATCTTGCTGGAATCCTACAAGTTGAGCTTCAGTGGAATAACCCTTCCTAAAACCGAATTGCCTTCAACGAACCAGTTATTAATTTCACAAACATGTCTAATATAATCAGAAAGAATGCCTTCCCAAAGCTTACATACAATGCATGTCAAACTTACTGGCCTGTAATTTTCAGCTTTATGTCTATCACCCTTTCCTTTATACACCGGGGCTACAATAGCAACTCTCCATTCATCAGGTATAGCTCCTCCGACCAAACAATAATCAAATAAGTACTTCAGATATGGTACTATATCCCAACCCATTGTCTTTAGTATATCCCCAGAAATCTGATCAATTCCAGCCGCTTTTCTAGTTTCCAACTTTTGTATTTTATTGTAAATGTCATTGTTATCATACGTAAATTTTATTACTTCTTTGGCCTTAGTCTCCTCCTCTATCTCGACATCATCCTTGTAACCAACAACCTTTACATACTGCTGACTGAATACTTCTGCCTTTTGAAGATCCTCACATACACACTCCCCTTGTTCATTAATTATTCCTGGAATGTCCTTTTTCGAACCTGTTTCTGCCTTAAAATACCTATACATACCCTTCCATTTTTCACTAACATTCGTATGACTGCCAATTATGCTTGCCATCATGTTATCCTTAGCTGCCTTCTTTGCTAGATTCAATTTTCTAGTAAGTTCCTTCAATTTCTCCTTACTTCCACAGCCATTTCTAACTCTATTTCTTTCCAGTCTGCACCTCCTTCTTAGTCTCTTTATTTCTCTATTATAATAAGGTGGGTCTTTACCATTCCTTACCACCCTTAATGGTACAAACCTGTTTTCGCATTCCTCAACAATTTCTTTAAACCCATCCCAGAGTCTGTTTACATTTTTATTTACCGTTTTTCACCGATCATAGCTACTTTTTAGAAACTGCCTCATGCCTGCTTTATCAGCCATATGGTACTGCCTAACAGTCCTACTTTTAAGACCTTCCTTTCTATCACATTTATTTTTAACTACCACAAAAACAGCTTCATGATCACTAATAGCATCTATTACTTCAGTTTTCCTATAGAGCTCATCTGGTTTTATCAGCACCACATCCAGGATATTTTTCCCTCTGGTTGGTTCCATCACTTTCTGAATATCTCCGTTAGATTGCGTGACTCTGCGGAGATTACTTCATTCTTGCTTTCTCTCCTCTCGCAAAGGTAATTCATTTCCATGCTTAAATTTACGAATTCCATTTACGTTGCACCGACGCAGATAATTCTTACGGCGACGCTAGAATAGGAAAGGGCTAGGAGTTGGAAGAAAGCGGCCGTGGCTTTAATAAAGGCACAGTCACAGCATTTGCCTGGTGTGAAAATAGGAAACCGCGGAAAACCATCTTCAGGGCTTCCGACAGTGGTGTTCGAACCTACTATCCCCCGAATGCAAGCTCACAGCTGGGCGACCCTCACCGCGAGGCCAATTTACTGGGCAATTTCTTTTCCACGCCATACCAGACTACCCACAATATTACCGACATCTTGCTTCAACGAAAAACAGGAGGGCAAATTTTCAGTTCATGTGAGGCAACAGACGGTTGAGGGGCTGGCCTTCTGACCGCAACGTGGCAGGTTCGATCCTGGCACAGTCCGGTGGTATTTAAACGTGCTCAAATACGTCAGCTTCAGCTCAGTAGATTTACCGGTATGTGAAAGAACTCCTGCGGGACTAAATTCCGACACCTCAGCGTCTCCGAAAACCGTAAAAAGTCATTAGTAAAAAAGCCAATAACATTATTAATAAGAGTGGCTGTAGTTATAATGATAATTAACCTCTTATTTCCTGAGGTGTAATTGCCAAGATATATTTCAGTTTTAGTAAGAATGTCTTCTTCTTCTTAATCCATTTAGCCTCCAAGGTTGGTTTTCCCCTCGGACTCAGCGAGGGATCCCGCCTCTACCGCCTCAAGGGCATTGTCCTAGAGCTTCAGACTCTGGGTCAGGGGATGCAACTGGGGAGAATGACCAGTAACTCGCCCAGGCGGCCTCACCTGCTATGCTGAACAGGGGCCTTGTGGGGGATGGGTTGATTGGAAGGGATAGACAAGGAAGAGGGAAGGAAGCGGCCGTGGCCTTAAGTCAGGTACCATCCCGACATTTGCCTGGAGAAGAAGTGGGAAACCACGGAAAACCACTTCCAGGATTGCTGAGGTGGGAATCGAACCCACCTCTACTCATTTTGACCTCCCGAGGCTGAGTGGACCGAACCCGGGTCTCCGGGGGTGGCAGCTAATCACACTAACCACTATACCACAGAGGCGACCTATTAAGAATGTACTTAACAATAATAAAGTTTCTTGTTATTTCTAGAAGCTATGAAAACGTGACACTGAAAATTTTGGTGCAACACCCAGCTTCATATACCACCAGCCACTACTGGCGTCATTATTGGGAGAGTTTTTGTTTTTGTTTCTTTCGCATTGGGGAAAGTGTCCGTGAAGCGTATGTGGTCGTTTGTTATCGCGTATCATTGAATGGAGTACTGACCTTGTGCTCTCTACATTGATTTTTAGATAACCCCGAGACGTAGTGACGCACTTGAAATATAAAGCCCAACTTGATGTTGAAACGTCCTTGAGTGTCACTACAGCGGTTGACAACCACTAGTTCATACAAATTCCCTCCTCACACTCTTTGCCCACCAGTTGATTCAGCCTTTCGGAGGTAAGATTGAATTGCCTGTAGCTTGATTAGCTGGGAACGTCGCCGCGCATATTGCATTTAGTAAGTAATGCAAGGCACGTTGGAGCAATATTTTGTAGCCTGAATTACTGTCGTACGGTTTTGACTCATATTAATGAAAAAAAGAAAAAGTATATATACAAATACAAAAAAACAGTAAATTGCTACACATGTTTTACGACCACTATATTCTACCTCGGGGACAATAATTATAAATAATTTATTTTATGATTTTATCATCATAGTGTTAACCAGTAAATGAGGATATTTGTTTTCATGTTTATTTCCGTTTATGGTTATGTTTCCACTTAAGGTAGACTTGGAATTCAAATGCTACCATGCTTCGATATGATTATATAAAACAGTCCAGTGGTTTTGATTGGCATTCATAATCTTATTTTACATTGTTTTCTTTAATTTGTCAGGTTAGATTTATTAATATTATTGAACCTGGGGGCACTTCTTCTGCAATCTTTTTGTTTTCTGTATTAGAGTTTGACTGTTATACTGAAGGTGGGTGGAATGTTCTTTATAAAGTTGAAAACTTACCTGCATGTTGGGCACTTTCTACTTACTGGTTCCTTAGAAGGAGGAAAAGCTTATTTAAAATTTTTGGAGTAGGCCTATTTGACTTAGGCTGACATATTTTAATGGGATCGAATAATGATTTTGGGGTGTGGCATTTGTGATATACTTGCATTTTTCCACAGCAAGTATGGAGAAACTGCAGGTGAAAATTATATTGAGGATGCCTTCCCTACATCTTTGTGGCCTTAGTTTGTATCACTGTTCTTTCAAACATGCATAGATCGTAAGCAGCAGGTCTATCCTTATTGTATGCCAGCTAAGAATATGGCACTTTACTAAACCTTCATTTACTTTCCAGGACCGATTACTTTAGATGTTAGACCCCTTTAAACAACAAGCCTCAACATATTTACTTTCCTCATTTGTTCGGATTCTCATCTGGGAAGGAATGGAAACAGTTTCACCATATCTTGGGTCATAAGTATTTCCTGTTTCCTAGGAAGGATATTTGCGACTGTTAAATGGGCTTTCCCTGATCAAAAATGTTCTTTAATTTTGTAATTTTTTAATATTACATATGGAATGAATAATTATGGTTTGTAAAGTATAGAAATATGCATCAGAAGTAATGTTGAAGTCATTATGTTTTTCTTTATAACTTATTTTGCATCGAGCGAATTGACTGCGTGGTCCAGGTTGTGTATCTGTAAGCTTTCATTCTGGGGATAATGGGTTCAGTTCCCACTATTGATAACCCTGAAGATAGTGTTCCATAGTTTCTCATTTTTACACCAGACAATTGGTGGAACTCTTCCATAAATAAGTCCATAATCATTTCCTTCCCAATCCTAACCCGTTTTTATCCCATCGTTGCTGAAAACGTATCGTGGAAGTTAGTCTGACATTAAAATGCTAGCAAAGAAAGATCTTGCTACCGGGAGAGTTGGCCATGCGGTTACGGGAGTGCAGCTGTGAGCTTGCATCAGGGAGATAGTGGGTTCGAACCCCACTGTTGGCAGCCCTGAGGCTGCTTTTCCGTAGTTTCCCATTCTCACACCTTAATTAAGGTCAAGGCCGATTCCCTCCCATTCCTAGGCCTTTCCTGTCCCATCGTCGCCATAAGACCTATCTGTGTCGGTGCAATGCAATGCAAAAAAAAAAAAAAAAAGTTCTCGGAGGAAAAAGTCAAGCTATGGGTTAATTAATTTTGACATTGAATACATATGCTATATGGGAGGAAAGACAAGAAACTGAGAAATGAAGGGGGGGGGGGAATGGAGCACTGCTGACTAAAGAACAAGATAAAAAGACAGTGCAAGATTGGATAAGGGTGGTACTTAAGTTAGAAAGAAATATTTAGGGGAACTATCCTTTAATACATTAGCTGCGACATGAAACAGTAATGTAGCCTTTACTAAGTGAGTGGCTGCGCGGTATGGGACACGTAGCTATTGGCTTACATTCGGAAGATAGTGGGTTCGAACACACAGTCGGCAGCCCTGAAGATGGTTTTCTGTGGTTTCCCAATTTGATATCATGAAAATGCCAGGGCTGTACCTTAATCAAGGCCATGGTTGATTCCTTCCTACTCCCGGCCCTTTCTTGTCCCATCGCTGCCATATACCGTCTGTTTTGGTGCAACGTAAAAATGAAAAGATATTGCCTACTGCTTCCAACAAGTTGTCTCATCTGCTAGTCGCACTCCTACCCTTAGCCAGGACTTCACTTACAGCCCAGGATTAAATTCCCCCAGTTGGACTTAATGATTTCAAGATATAATTTTCACCTTCACTATAAAATAGAATTTAAAATATTTTGGGGAATGCACAGGAGAATGATAGCAGAGTGATCTGATCACAGGCTTCTCATCAGTGCAGTGTGGATTGAATCCTGACCAGTACAGTTGGGATTTTTGAAATGGCAATCACGTTCCTGGGGTTCAAATAGGAACCCATTGAAAACCATCTTCAGGGTTGCCGATAGTGGGGTTTGAACTCACCATCTCCTGTATGCAGATTAACAGCTACATGGCCCGAACCCATGGCAACTCACTTTGTTAGGCAGGAAGGAAAGAAAAGGTACATTAATATTTGGAGTTCAGTTGAAAGATCTCTTTCAGGGACAGAAGACAAACCAGAAAGGTGGCAGGAACACACTGCACATCTGTATCGAGGGACAGAGTAGAAAATAATGTATTGGAAGAAGGGACTATGGATGCTAATGAGATAGGAAACCCAATTTTGAGGTCAGTTTTAAACAGAGCATTGAAGAATCCAGGTAGGAATATGCCACCTGGAAATTTTAATTTACTCTCAAAATTATTAGCTGCCATAGAAAAGGAACCGTCTGATTAAAATAAAAAAAAAGTCTTGTTATTCGCGTACCTGAGAAAGCTGGTGGGCTGAGTAGCTCAGATGGTAGATCTGGTTTGTCTTCTGGCCCTGAAAGTGGTCTTCCAACAGAACTCCAAATATTAATGTACCTTTTCTTCCTTCCTGCCTAACAAAGTGAGTTGCTGTGGGTTCGGGCCATGTAGCTGTTAATGAGCATTCGGGACATGGTAGATTCAAACTCCACTATCTGAGCGCAAGTTAGCGTTTTCAATCCTGGTTCAGCCTGGTGGTATTTGAAGGTGCTCAACTACGACAGCCTTGTGTTGGTAGATTTTCTGGCAAATAAATGAAACTCCTGCGTAACAATACTCCAGCACCTTCGCGTCTCCAAAAACTGCAAAAGATGTTAGTGGGACGTCAAAACATTATTATTATTATTATTATTATTATTATTATTATTATTATTATTATTATTATTATTATTATTAGAAAGCTGATACTGTTTTTGGGTCATCAGTCCATAGAGTGGTTTGATGCAGCTTTCCATGCCTACCCCTATGCTGTGCTAATCTTTTCATTTCTATGTAACTACTACTGTACATCCAACATCTACTCTAATCTATTTGCCATATTCATGATGAGATACAGACAGGTTTAAGGGAAAGAGAGTGGGGACATGTTTCAAGGAACATGTTGCACAAGGACCAAATGTAAAGGCTGAAGGAAAGACGAGAGATGAAGAGTGGACTCATGTAGAAAGATCACTAGAGCTGCTGAAGAAAAAAGTTAGCAAGAAAGGCAAGATCGAGTAAGAATCGGTGGATAAATCAGGAAATAGTAAACCTGATTGGTGAATGGCAAAAGTATAAGAATGCAACAAATGAGGTGGGCACAAAACAATACAGGCAATTAAAAAATGAAGTAGACAGAAAGTACAGGACAGCTAAGGAGGAATGGTGAAAAAGAAGCGCAATGGTGTTGAAGACTGTAGAGTTGTAGGAAATGTTGGTGCTGCATTAGTTACATCAATGAAACCTTTGGAGAAAGGAAAACTAACCATATGAGTATTAAGGGCCCAGATGGAAAAAACACTTCAAATCAAAACCTCTTTATTTGCAAATGAGGTGTCTACCTTGGTGGCAAATTGTACACTAAAATACATTATTGTCAAGCACTAAATTTTAAATTAACAAGAGAAGAAGAAAATTTTCCTAGAATACAATATTATACAATTTACGCTAACAATTTTTTAAACACACACCTCATCCTTAATAAATTTATATTGTTTACAAAATTCTACTTATAATATCTCCTGTACTTACAAACATAGTCAACTCATATACAGTATGTGGAATTACCTCAAATAATACTATATAACTGGTATAAGATTAAAATTTACATTGCATTTATTTACTTACTTTTTTTACCCATTTTGGAACCTAAGTAGCATAACGACCTGCTGCATCTTAACCAGAGCCCCTTTTGCCACCACTTTTCAGAGTTCCTGAAGGGCCTTCACAGCTACCGTAGCGATCCCAGGGCCCTTGAAGTCCCCACTGTACTTCACCCCTACAGGCAGTCCCCTACTTCGGCTGTCCAAACTCCATAGACCAGGGGATTGAATTAATTTATTCACACACATTTTTTATTTACAATAACCTGCACTGGTCAATGCCCTCTAACATTTCATTTATTTTCTCTGTTGCTGTATATTCTCTTCTTGAATATCTGTACAGATTTTGGGAAAGGATCAAACACTACCCCTGGTAAACTGTTCCACTCCTTCACGCCCTTTCCAGTGAATGAAAATTTACCCCAATCGCTTGTGCTAAAATTCCTTCTAATTTTATACTTGTGGTCAGTTCTGCCAATATAATTATTTTCCAACTGAAGCCTCTCACGGATTTCTCCCCATGCTGCTTCTCCTGTATAGGCTCTATATAATCCTATAAGTCTAGTTTTCTCCCTTCTCTTAAAGTTTCCCACCCAAGTTCCTCTAACATTTCTGATACACTACTTTTTCTCCTGAAATCCCCTGTTACAAATCTTGCTGCTTTCCTCTGCACACTACCTATTCCTTTTATTAGATATTCTTGGTGAGGATCCCAAACACTGTTTGCATATTCCAATAATGGACTAACCATACTTAAGTAACTTCTTTTCTTTTAATTCTTTGTTGCATCCTTTAAGTAGCCTGATTATGACATGTAACGATCTGTATGCTTTCCCAACAATG
Source organism: Anabrus simplex (assembly GCF_040414725.1). NCBI lineage: Eukaryota > Metazoa > Arthropoda > Insecta > Orthoptera > Tettigoniidae > Anabrus > Anabrus simplex. Next base: position 181,679,741 of record NC_090266.1, read on the forward strand.
TCATCAACATGACCCTTCCAGTGCAAATTACTTTCAAATCTCACACCTAAGTATTTGCACTTGCCATCTTTTGGGATAACTACCTCATCCAAAGTATATTCAAATTCAGTTTTAAAGCTCCTGTTTGTAAATGTTGTAACATTGTAATCTATCAGTTTCATGTCCGTATTGATACTTAGTATCTATAATCACAAAGAATGGGTACTGTCCACCTAATCAATACTTTATTATATCTTCTTACTAAGCAGTACCGGTTTCGACCTTCACAGAGGTCATCTTCAGCTGGTCATAAGATCTAAAGTTAACTTAAAATAATTTTAAAAATATTACTAAATCTAATGAAGAATGTCACATGATGTGAGTGATAAGATTAAAATATACAATATATAAAATATACAATGATATGATGTATCTTCTGGTTTAAAAACAAGCGTCAAAATTCTATGACATGTATGTGTTACATAAATTTCCGGTACTGTTTGTGAGTAGTAGATAATTTGGTGAAATACAATTTCAACAAGTAAAATGTTTATGGCGTTCTTGAAGTACACTTTGAAGTTCAGTTCATATTGGTGAATCGTTCTATACATTCATTGGTATGTTTATACTAAACATTCTGGAACATTCTATGATATGGATGTAATAAAATTTATCAAATAATACATTAAAATACGAAAAAATGTTCACATGATTCTTGCGGTACGTTTTGGAATTATATTAATTTACAGATATGTTTGTACCAAGCATTCTAGAATATTCAACTATGTATGTTGTTTTTCTTTTAAGTTCATATGATAAAGAATGTTGAATAATGAACATGAAAATATTATGGTGTATCATTAGTTTTCTTGGTACTAATCCCGTTAAAAGATATTGAGTAGGTGCAGATGCTCCCTCTTTGTAGTGTTGTTGTTGGACATTCAGTAATCTGCGAGAACAGAGAAGAATGAAGTATAAGAATTTTCTCAGTGGAATATCTAATGAACGTGTGGAATAAGTGTTTACTTACATAATCCTGTTGACTGGTCGAATGTGTACTGTTAAGGAGCACGTAGTGTACTGCTCCGTGTACGTCTAGGGCTAGTACTTGCGGTAACGGAGAGGGGAAGTGGAGGGGCATGAGGGGTATTGATTGGGGAAGGTGAGGTAGAGTTGGTAGAGAGGGGGAGTGGAGGTTCAATAGGGGTAGCGATTGGGAGAGGTGGAGCATGGCTGGGCGTGTCTTCGGGAGGTTCCTTGATATATATTGGATTCTGTTTTTTAACTATTTTTATGTAGGTGTTTTTTAAAATCGGGATGACTGTATTAAAGAGGATATTAACTTTATCTGTAATTTCGTTCAAGTTATAATTTGGGTTTGCGTATTGATCTATAGTAATGTAAAATTCTTCCGTTATATTGAGCAGAGGGCCCTTGGGGATCATACTTAAAATCTGCATGTCGTTCTCAATATTTGTAAAATTATGCTTATAATCCTCGTTATGTTGAGCTATAGCCGAAAAGTGATTATGCTTTAAGGCGTTGATGTGTTCTTTGTAACGAATAAAGAAGTTTCTGCCAGTACGTCCGACATAGCTAGCCTCACAACAGTTGCATTTCATTCGATACACTCCTGAACAACTGTACCTATTATTATCATTGACAGATTTGGCGTTATGTAAGATTTTAGCACTGATGTGTGTGGTTTTGTATGCTATTTTTAGATTGCGTTTTTTGAAAATATTGGTTATAGAATGAACATGGGTATTATTAAATGTAAAAAGTACGTATTCTTTCTTGGAGTCGTTCGTTCTGGTTAGTCTTGATTTGGGTTGATATTTTATCTTTTGAATGATTCTATTGACCATTTCTCTATTAAATCCGTTTTGATGGGCTATATCGTAAATCGTGTTTAATTCTTTTTTCAGCTCTTCTTGAGATAGAGGTATATTGAATGATCTGTGTATCATACTGTGATAAGCTGCCTTTTTGTGAGCGTTAGGGTGGATGGAATCTTTCCTTATTGTATTTGAGGTTTGAGTAGGTTTTCTATATACTTGATATGTCAAGTGATCGTGGTGTCTAGTGACAGATATATCTAAATAATTCAAGGTGCAATCATTTTCTTTTTCTACTGTGAATTTTATATGTGGGTCTATTTTATTTAACTGTTCTAAAATATTTGTCTCATTGGTGAATCTATTGTCTATAACAACAAAAACGTCATCTACAAATCTGCACCAGAAAAATATGTTCTCAATTTTGCTTATTTCTTGGTGCTCTAAATGATCAATGTAGATTTCTGCCAGTATACCTGAAGCAGGAGATCCCATAGGAAGACCTTGTCGTTGGTAAACAGTGTTATGGAATTTGAAATAATTATTGTTAATGGCGAATTCGAGTAAAATCATGAACTCTTCTATTTCTAGGATGCTTAAGTTACTGTGCTTTTTTACATTATTTTCGATTAATTTTATTGTTTTTTGTGTAGTTATGTTAGGGTACATGTTCGTTATATCGTATGATGCTAGACTATGGTACTGCTTGATTTCTAGTTTTTTGGTAATGTTGCTAAATTCTATAGATTTTCGTATTGTTTTCTTGGCTAAAAATGTGTAATGCCTTTTCAGGAATGTTTGAATAAACTGCGACAGTTTGTAAGTTGGGCTAGATCTATAGTTTATGATAGGTCTCATAGGTACATTTTCTTTATGAATTTTCGGGAATGCTTTTGCGGTCGGTAGTTTAGGGTTCATTATAGTTAACTTTGCAATTTCTTGTTGGTTTATAAGAAAGTGAGTATTCAACAACAAGATTTTTTTGGATATTAGTGGTGGGGTCTTTATGTTTAATTTGAAAAGTACTATCTTGGAAACACTGTTTGGTTTTGGTTATGTACTCATTTTTGTCTATTATGACAGTAGTGTTGCCTTTATCTGCTTTTGTTACTATTAAATTGTTATGCTTGATTTTGTCTTTCAGTTTTTTTATATGTGCGGTACTGACGGTATTTCCGTTATTGTTATTATTATTAATCTTGTCAGTGTATTGTGGAAGTTTTTTCTTTATTTCATATTGGACTTCGTCTCGTAAGTCATGCAGGATTTTGTTCAGAGCGTTTTCAGTTTCCGTGACGACGGTCGCAATGTTTTGAAAGGTTGAAGTATTCCCCTAATTATGTTTGAACACGTACCCTAACATACCTACACAAAAAACAATAAAATTAATCAAAAATAATGTAAAAAAGCACAGTAACTTAAGCATCCTAGAAATAGAAGAGTTCATGATTTTACTCGAATTCGCCATTAACAATAATTATTTGAAATTCCATAACACTGTTTACCAATGACAAGGTCTTCCTATGGGATCTCCTGCTTCAGGTATACTGGCAGAAATCTACATTGATCATTTAGAGCACCAAGAAATAAGCAAAATTGAGAACATATTTTTCTGGTGCAGATTTGTAGATGACGTTTTTGTTGTTATAGACAATAGATTCACCAATGAGACAAATATTTTAGAACAGTTAAATAAAATAGACCCACATATAAAATTCACAGTAGAAAAAGAAAATGATTGCACCTTGAATTATTTAGATATATCTGTCACTAGACACCACGATCACTTGACATATCAAGTATATAGAAAACCTACTCAAACCTCAAATACAATAAGGAAAGATTCCATCCACCCTAACGCTCACAAAAAGGCAGCTTATCACAGTATGATACACAGAGCATTCAATATACCTCTATCTCAAGAAGAGCTGAAAAAAGAATTAAACACGATTTACGATATAGCCCATCAAAACGGATTTAATAGAGAAATGGTCAATAGAATCATTCAAAAGATAAAATATCAACCCAAATCAAGACTAACCAGAACTAACGACTCCAAGAAGGAATACGTACTTTTTACATTTAATAATACCCATGTTCATTCCATAACCAATATTTTCAAAAAACGCAATCTAAAAATAGCATACAAAAAACCACACACATCAGTGCTAAAATCTTACATAACGCCAAATCTGTCAATGATAATAATAGGTACAGTTGTTCAGGAGTGTATCGAATGAAATGCGACTGTTGTGAGGCTAGCTATGTCGGACGTACTGGCAGAAACTACTTTATTCGTTACAAAGAACACATCAACGCCTTAAAGCATAATCACTTTTCGGCTATAGCTCAACATAACGAGGATTATAAGCATAATTTTACAAATATTGAGAACGACATGCAGATTTTAAGTATGATCCCCAAGGGCCCTCTGCTCAATATAACGGAAGAATTTTACATTACTATAGATCAATACGCAAACCCAAATTATAACTTGAACGAAATTACAGATAAAGTTAATATCCTCTTTAATACAGTCATCCCGATTTTAAAAAACACCTACATAAAAATAGTTGAAAAACAGAATCCAATATATATCAAGGAACCTCCCGAAGACACGCCCAGCCATGCTCCACCTCTCCCAATCGCTACCCCTATTGAACCTCCACTCCCCCTCTCTACCAACTCTATCTCACCTTCCCCAATCAATACCCCTCATGCCCCTCCACTTCCCCTCTCCGTTACCGCAAGTACTAGCCCTAGACGTACACGGAGCAGTACACTACGTGCTCCTTAACCCTGGACCGCGCGCGCAGGCGGTGTTTGGACCGCACTTTTGAATTATTGATTTGTATTGTCGACTAATGCGAACTCAGCCCGATTACGTCCACTGCTAATCTTTGCTTACTCTGCTAAGCATCAGACAGCGCTACTGATAAGTTGTGTAATGCTTCAGTTCAGCGTGATGAAGACAGCCTCCACCGTTCAGCTTGCCGGCAGCGGTCCTAACAGCGCAACGCGCACAGAAATGTAAGTATATTTTTGAGCTTACGTTTATTGTTCCAAGCGGTGTTATACATTATTTCCGCTGTAACAACGTTCCTTGCAGAATGTTTTAGTGACTAATGGAGGCGGATACTTCATTATGTATATAATTGCAGGTATGAAGTATTATACGTATATAAATACAGTAATCTGTTTTTATTTTTTTCGCTACAGGGATCGAAGAAGATATATGCAACCTGATGACATCCAACAGTGTCTTATGGAACTCTCGGAGCAAGACGGAGTAGACAGTGACTGTGATTTCGAAAGTGACATCGATTTTGAAGGAGATGATGATGATCATTCTAGTGACTCCGCACAATCTATTACGCGTGATATTCCAATGGAAGAGGACACGGGGTGCAACGACGTCAGATATATTTTATATTGGAGAAGATGGTGAAACGGTCTGGAAAAGTACTCCTGTGGTTCTGAATGATTCTAGAACCCGTTCGAAAAATATCGTGAAGACGTTTCCCGGGCCAAAAGCACGTGCACGAAACACTGCAACACCGATGGATGCTTTCCTGCAAATAATTTCCCTAGAAATGATCGATGATATCGTAAGATATACCAACATTTACGTTGCCAAGTGTCGGTCAAAGAATCCGGAATCGCGAAGTAGGGACTACAAGGATACTACACGTACCGAGATTATGGCACTTTTGGGGGCATTATTTGTTATTGCAACTAAAAAGGGCAACCGTGCAGATACTTTAGATCTTTGGTCACGAGATGGTACTGGAATGGTAATCCTGAGAGCAAATTTTAGCTCCAGGCGCTTTCTGTTTTTGATGAGATGTTTGCGTTTTGATGACGTAAGTACTAGAAACGTACGAATTGCGACAGACAGATTAGCAGCCTTCTGAAGTTTGTTGCTAATTGTCAGGCTTCCTACTCTCCTGGGGAGTTTGTAACAATTGATGAGATGTTGGTAGCTTTCCGTGGCCGCTGTGGACTTATCCAGTATATGCCTCTAAAACCAGCTAAGTATTCTACGCTCTGTGCGACAGTAGAACATTTTACACTTTCAATTTGGAACTCTACTGTGGCAAACAAGCCGAAGGTCCTTACAGTTGTTCCAACAAACCGATGGACATCGTCAAAAGACTAACTGACCCAATAAGGAATTCATATAGGAATGTTACCACTGATAATTACTATAGTAGCGTTCCATTAGCCGAATACCTATTGGAGCAAGGACTGACATTCATCGGGACACTAAAAAAAGGGAAATACCTCCCGAATTTCTAATGGACAAATCTCGCCAGGTGGGCTCTATCATGTTTGGATTCCAACCTGATATGACACTAGTGTCCTATGTGACGAAAAAGAAGACAGTTGTCCTCCTTCTATCAACCATGCACGACACAGGTGAAATCGATGCCACAACTAATAAACCATTCGTCATCGTTGACTATAATGGGACCAAGGGTGGCACTGATACTGTTGATCAGATGTGTTCTACATATTCAACAGCAAGGAAAACCAGGCGATGGCCTCTTGTAGTGTTTCTTCGTGAACTCGATATTGCAGGTATAAACTCGTACAAGATATTTCTGGCCAACAGCCCATCAAAGGATTGTGTGAGAAGGAAATATCTCACTGAATTGGGATTGAGTCTGATGGAGGTAAATATCCGAGAAAGAGCTCAGCTTCTGTCTCTTCCAAGTCATTTACAGGCATTCTTATCTAAGTTTCGTGAAGCCAAGGAAACTACGAAGTGTGCATCACAAAAGAAAATCTGCTTCATTTGTGGAACGCACAAAAATACGAAGACTGGTGTTACCTGTGACCTATGTCGTCGAAATGTGTGCCGCAATCATAGTCAGCATACGCTTACCTGTGAAAAGTGCAGTCAAGAAGCTGAAGATGAAAACTAAATGTGCTTCATTTCATTGGGAACAGTAATCTGCTATTTGATTTCATAACCCTATGTAGAGGAGTCCCGTGTTTGAATTTCTTGATTTGTATTTGTGTGTTCTCTAAAACATGTTCAATTCCAAGAGGTGTATATATGTTTGCCTTTTTAGAATACACATGGCATCTTTCAATTATTTCAATAAATTTTCTTAACCTAAGAACGATAAAATTCACATAATGTGGGAGAAAGATGGCAAAGTACGTTGTGCGGTCCAAACACCGCCGCGCGCTCAGTAGCGTGGTACGGAGTGGCGCGCGCGGTCCAGGGTTAACAGTACACATTCGACCAGTCAACAGGATTATGTAAGTAAACACTTATTCCACACGTTCATTAGACATTCCACTGAGAAAATTCTTATACTTCATTCTTCTCTGTTCTCGCAGATTACTGAATGTCCAACAACAACACTACAAAGAGGGAGCATCTGCACCTACTCAATATCTTTTAACGAGATTAGTACCAAGAAAACTAATGATACACCATAATATTTTCATGTTCATTATTCAACATTCTTTATCATATGAACTTAAAAGAAAAACAACATACATAGTTGAATATTCTAGAATGCTTGGTACAAACATATCTGTAAATTAATATAATTCCAAAACGTACCGCAAGAATCATGTGAACATTTTTTCGTATTTTAATGTATTATTTGATAAATTTTATTACATCCATATCATAGAATGTTCCAGAATGTTTAGTATAAACATACCAATGAATGTATAGAACGACTCACCAATATGAACTGAACTTCAAAGTGTACTTCAAGAACACCATAAACATTTTACTTGTTGAAATTGTATTTCACCAAATTATCTACTACTCACAAACAGTACCGGTACACTAGAAATTTATGTAACACATACATGTCATAGAATTTTGACGCTTGTTCTTAAACCAGAAGATACATCATATCATTGTATATTTTATATATTGTATATTTTAATCTCATCACTCACATCATGTGACATTCTTCATTAGATTTAGTAATATTTTTAAAATTATTTTAAGTTAACTTTAGATCTTATGACCAGCTGAAGATGACCTCTGTGAAGGTCGAAACCGGTACTGCTTAGTAACAAGATATAATAAAGTATTGATTAGGTGGACAGTACCCATTCTTTGTGATTATAGAATGTTGTAACAGTTGATTTGCCTCCATTAACCTTCATATTATTTTCTTCAACCCATTGTTGGATACTCTCAAGGTCCTTTTGTAATTCTGAACAATCCTCAATGTTATTTATTTCCCTATAAACAATTATATCATCTGCATACAATCTTATTTTTGATGTTATATTGTTCCCTAAATCATTTGTGTATATTAAGAAAAGTAACGGACCGATTATACTACCCTGTGCGATTCCCTTCCAAACTTTCTCTTCCTGTGATATATTATTTCCTACTTTGACTTTCTGTACCCTTGAATTTAGAAATGTTCTTATCCAACGTATAACCCTTACGTCCAATCCTATTCCCTCCAATTTCTTTAATAATATTCCATGTTCCACTCTATCAAAGGCTTTGGAAAGATCTATGGCTATGCAATCTAACTGGCCTCCTGAATCCAACTGATCTGATATGTCCTGTTAAAATCCCACCAGTTGTGTCTCACAAGAAAATTTCTTTTTAAATCCATACTGGCTCCTCATGATCCAATTTTTATAATCACATATCCCTCTGATGTACTTTGCTATTAAACTCTCCAGTATTTTACAAACTATACTGGTCGGGCTGATTGGTCTGTAGTTCTCTGGTTTCTTTTTATCACCCTTCCCTTTATAAATTGGTATTATTATAGATTCCTTCCAATCCTTTGGTATTACACTATTATTTATGACATAGTCAAAGAGAAATTTTAAATAAGGCACTATGTTCCACCCGATTGTCTATAATACCTCCCCAGTAATTTGATCACTTCCTGCTGCTTTTCCTTGCTGAAGCAGTTGGATTTCTCTGAAAATATCTTCATTTGTGAATGAGAAGCTTCTTATTTCCTTATGTGTCTCTCCCTCTCTATCTTCTGTTACGGTTTCCATCTCCTGACAATCTTCTACTGAACCTCTGAATTCCCTACTACTAAATAGATTTGCTTTCTCAGCATCTGTTGAGTAGTGTTCACCCCCTTCTCCGACCATTGTAGGAATTTGGATTCCTTTTCCTTTTTGATTCCTAATATATGAATACAGCTTTTTCCATTTCCTTTTGTGGTCTTTACCCATCTTGAAGTATGCTATTCATATAATTCTCTTTTGCTTCCTTTTTCACTCTATTCAGTTCCCTCTTTAGCTGTTTTCTAGTTTCTCTATTCTCTGTACCCTCTTTGATTTTCCTGTTTACTACTCTACATTTTCTTATTTCCCTTGTATAATAAGCAGGGTCTGAGGTCATTTTACCCTTCTTAACAGGTACAAATCTCTTCTCTCCTTCCCAAATGATTCCTTTTAATTTAGCCCCAAGTGTATCCACATTACTCCCTTCACTTATCCAACAACTGAATTGTGATTTAAGGTAAGTCCCAAATTCATCAACTTGAGTTTTTCTGTATAATTTCTTGTCTTGTGTGACCCTCTTATTAAGCATTTTTGGTACGAGTCCTACATCCATTATTACAGCTTTATGGTCACCTATTCCTTCAATTACCTCAGTTTTATCAATAATTTCCCATGGTTTAACCAAGGAAAAAGGGAAAGAAGGCAAGGAAGGATGATGGCAGGAAGATATTCAACAATTGTCTCAAGGGAAAAAGTAGGTGATAAGGTTCTTGGAACAAGAAGAGACTGTTGATGCTGCTGTATTTGCAGACCCAGTTTTGAGGTTGAATTCGAAAGAGCTTATGAGAGCCAGATAGGAACAGGGTACCTGAAATTGATGACATACCATCAGAATTAAAGACTAACTTAGTAGAAACTGGCATGAGGGGGTTATTCTATTTAGTGTGTTTCCGACAGAAGAGTAGCGTCACAAAAATGTTGCAAAGTTTGGGCTGGGAAGATTTGGGAGAAAGGAGACGAGCTGCTCGATTAAGTGGTATTTTCTGAGCTGTCAGTGGAGAGATGGTGTGGGAGGACATCAGTAGACGAATAAGTTTGAGTGGTGTCTTTAAAAGCAGGAAAGATCACAATATGAAGATAGTCGGAATTCAAGAGGACAAATTGGGGCAAATATTCGTTTATAGGAAGGGAGTTAGGGATTGGAATAACTTACCAAGGGAAATGTTCAATTATTTTTCAATTTCTTTGCGATCATTTAATTAAGAAAAGGCTAGGAAAACAACAGATAGGGAATCTGCCACCTGGGTGACTGCCCTAAATGTAGATCAGTATGGATTGATTGATTGATTGATTGATTGATTGATTGATTGATTGATTGATTGAAGGTGTATGATCCATAAGTGCCATCTTCCACAGAAAGTTATGTCCATGATAAATGCCATCTGATTTTGCACAGAATGTTATGTGTATTCCCAAGAAAGCAGGGGTTGACATTTGTGAAAACTACCACACAATTAGTTTAGTATCGCGTATTATTTAGAGAAGAATGGAAAGACAAGTTGAATCTGAGTGGGAGAACACAAATTTGGCTTCAGAATAAATGTAGGATGACTGGAAGCAATCCTGAATATACGTGTGGTCTTAGAGGATTGAATTAAGGACAAGCTCAAGTACGCAGCATTCGTAGATCTAAGAAAGACATTCGATAATGTTGGTTGGACCAAACTATTTGAGATTCTGAATCTGATTGGGATCAGATAACGAGAAAGGATTATCTACAATCTGCCCATAAATCAGTCTGCAGTGATAAGTTTTGAGGGTTATGAAAAAGCAGCAGCAATCCAAAAAGGAGTTAAGCAAGCCTGAAAAGGAGTGGGGGACACACTGCAGTGTTTGTATAGACTAAGTGGTAAAGGAAATCAAAGTGGAAATTGGAAAGGATATCACAATACAAGGAGAGGAAAGCAAAATTCTTCCATTCGACAATGATATTTTTTATCTGAATGTGCAGAGGATCTGAATACATTTTTGAATGGTATTGGCACAGTCTTGGGAGAGGAAATGCAAGATGAAAATAAATGTCTAAAGCAAAAGGAATGGAGTGCAGTCAAACAAAGTCTGGTGATGCAGGAGATATAAGAAAATTAAGTCTTAAAGGAAAGAATCGCTAACAATAACAGAAGTAAGGAGAACATGAAATGCAGATTAGCACAAGCAAGAGGGACCTTTTTAGAAAATTTGTTCTTTGTGAACCTTGATATAGGAATTAGAATGATGGTTTTGATGACTTTTGGTTGGAGCATGGCATTGTATGGAAGTGAAACAGACAGTAACTTCCTCGAAAGAAAGGTAAGGTAAGGGTGTATTCTGCCGGAAGGCAGGTCCGAACCTCCGCAGAGGTGTGCCTGAGCCAGAGTTTACGTACGGTAGGGTGGCCAGTTCCATTCCGCTCCTCCATTCCCTTACCCCCACCAACCGTATGGCAACCCATCGAAATCTTAACCACGCACAATGTTGCTTAACTTCGGAGATCTCACGGGATCCGGTGTTTCAACACAGCTATGGCCGTTGGCAAAAGAAAGAGAATAGGAGCTTTTGAAATGTGGTGTTAAAGGGAGGGAATGCTGAATGTGAGATGGGTAGATCGAATCATGAATGAAGAGAAAATGAATCCTATAGGTGAGAGAGGAATGATTTAGTGAAATTTGACCAGAACACGAGATAGAATGATAGGGCAAATCTTAAGACTGAGGAAAGTGTAGGTGGTAAGAATGGTAGGTGTAGACTAAGGCATGTAATGACAAACAGGTTAGAATAGATGTAGAATGTAGTAGTTACATAGAAATGAAAATGTTAGAACAGGATATGGTGCAGGAGCTGGACGAGTGAAATGGATGATGATGATGATGATCAAGGTAACTGGAATAAAAGGTAGGCTACTCCGGCGGTTGAAGCTTCCATTGGCTGGAGTGCTATGACGTCACAGGATATGAACGATAGCGAGTGAGGTACACAGTCGCAGTACAGCAAGCCTGTGTTCTCATGCCTGTAAAGCATCTTCTCGATCTTTCATCAAATAATAGTCTGGTTTAGTTCGATTCGATAAGTAACTGCACTTCCAATAGATTTAAAAAGGTGAAAATGCGTTAAATTTCGTCACATGCTGAGCAGGTAGAACATCAACTATCAAATACATGACATATAATACGATAAGAAATAAAATATTGCCATGCAACTCAAAATAATTTATTTCCTGATGAAGTAAATATTTATATCAAATGGCATAGGCGAGTTGGCCGTGCGCGTAGAGGCGCGCGGCTGTGAGCTTGCATCCGGGAGATAGTAGGTTCGAATCCCACTATCGGCAGCCCTGAAAATGGTTTTCCGTGGTTTCCCATTTTCACACCAGGCAAATGCTGGGGCTGTACCTTAATTAAGGCCGCAGCCGCTTCCTTCCAACTCCTAGGTCTTTCCTATCCCATCGTCGCCATAAGACCTATCTGTGTCGGTGCGACGTAAAGCCCATAGCAAAGGAAAATATACATCATATCGACATCTTTATGAAATTATATTAAATTATTAAAACGTACGTGTCAGGAGACTTAATTATTTGATGAACCAGCCCAAAGCTTAGCCTTCTTATTGGCATAGTTTTTTTGTGCTAGCTCCTTACTCTTTGCATTAAAGTGCCATATCCTAATAAATGTCCTGGTCCTTACGTAGAGACAAATTATTTTGTCATGGAATACTGGAAATTTTGACTTAATAATAGAAATAAGAGTTTTCATTACGTTTTTGCATCTGGATAGTCTTACCGTGAAACACACCAAATGAAATTTCGAACTGGGCTATGTTTTTTAACCACTCGTGACTGGGATGTGTGAGGTCCCCTTCTGAAATAACCGAGATCCAGTAACAGGTCTCTTCTCGCACGACATTTTGTCTCTTTCTTCATATTTACTGTATATCGGATCGCGGATACTGTATTATTTCAAGAGCTTCGAAATATATTCAGAGATGTTATTAGCACATAATAATGTTATTGGATTTTGCGTCTCACTAACTATGTATTTGAGCACCTTCACCACCGGACTGAGACAGGATCGAATCTGCCAAGTTGGGCTAAGAAGGCCAGCGCTCTACCATTTGAGTTGCTACTCAGCCTGGCTACTAGAACATAACAATAATTATAGAAAATATGATTTTCATTCAGTCATTTATATCTGACAACTATTTACCATACGAGCTGTAATAATGGAGATATTTAAGAGTTTATTACAAAGTGTTTCAACAACCAAGCATTGCTGACGAGGAAGTATTGTTATGCCATCACAGTAGCAAACTAACTGGTTATGATGGTTGTTGTCGTTATTGTCTTTATAATATGCAAAATAATAATAATGTTATTTGTGTTACGTCTCACTAACAACATTTATGGTTTTCTGAGACTCGAGGTGCCGTATTTTTGTCCCACGGGAGTTCTTTTACTTGCCGACAATTTATAGCGCCACACACGTTTCCGTAATATGTTGATTCTATTTTAATCAGTACAGTGGTTCTACTTCAGGTACTGACAACGCGAACACTGTTCACGTAGTGAACCACTATAAAATTGTTATGTATCCGTGATCCGATATACAGTACATACATAGAATGAGACAAAAATGTCGGTTGATCATTTGTTTTCTTGGCTTACGCTGCATGAACCATCAACAATAGACCCCAAAAGAGTCCAGGATGGCACATACCTATTTCCAACCGGCTGCCTTCTAGAAGCAATTTTATGCTATAGTCCGCGGTAAAAAAATATAACTCCTTAAAATTAAATAAATATTTTGATATTATCCTCGAGTTCCTCATCAAAATAAATTGTTTGACCTCCTTCAGTATTTTATAAGGATTACAATAACCTTGTCAGAACATTATTTGCATGAATCGTTCAGAAGTTATGACCATTTTAGACTGTAGTGGTAATACGTGTCAGCAGGACGGGCGAGTGCTGTCTCATATCACATGACGTCACGCAGAAGGCAGCCAGGGAGAGAAACAAGTGAGCGCAATGCGGGAAGAGATCCCCCTGGATGATGATGATGATGATGATGATGATGATGATGATAATAATGGCAGCATGGAGATCTGCATCAAACCAGTGTATGTAATGATGACCTAAACGACTATGACAATCTCTCAAACTGACAGGGATTTTTATCTATCTGCTGCGGAAACTGAGCATGAAGTGCCCCAGTCTTGGGGCATTACAATCCCTATATCCACTCTCCACTCAAGGAACTGTTTGCGACTTCTGTAATTGCGAAATACTGTGCAACTCTGCGGGAACCAATCCTAACTCTGCACTTGTTCAAACTCCCTGTACATTGGTCTGGCCTAGGCTTGGCTTCCACACATTAGCTGCTACGTTCTTATTCCAAATTTTGGCATCAGATACTCTTGCATGCTAGTTTCATCACTTAATGGAACTGCAAGTTTCCCCATATTTGAAGTGTTCTGGTGGTGTGCACTTGTGTACATTTTCTTACCAGTATCCCTATATTTATACATTTATTAATTATAGAATTTAATTAGGTATTTCTGTTATATACTGAACTCAGTGCCACGATTCATTCTATGTTCCCACAAGGCTTGAATTCAATCCTCATAAGGGATAGCTACCCTGTGGTTAATGTGGGGGGAGGCACAACATCGTAGGTTGTGATAGATAGATAGATAGATAGATAGATAGATAGATAAATAAAGAATGGGTGAACCCTGCCTTTGCAGGGCTCCACACGTAGGTCTGTGAAGACCCTTTGTGTCCCTTAAACGGGTTTGCCTAGTCCAGCCCTAGTGCTCCTATAAAGGATACCAGTGTCCGGATGTTGGCATTCCTGATGTCTTCCAGGCTCACGAAATGTGAGCCAAGGTATCGATGTCTAGTGCTTGCAAGAGCCTCGCACTGACATAACACATGCGCGGAGGTCTCCTCCTCCCTACCGCATCTTCTACACATAATTTTTATGATGTGTAGGTGTCTTTGTAAGGTATTGTGGCCTGTCAACAGTCCAACTACCATTCGCATTCTGGTCCTATTCAAATTTATCAGGACCTTTTTATAACTTTGGCTAGGCCCTTTGATAAGTTCACGTGCCTGCCTTGCTATAGTTAACCTCTTCCAAATGTGTAAGTGAGACTGGTTTGTCCACTGGGATATTACCAGTTTCACGCTTCAGAGTGACACTCCCAGGAAGGGCTCTGGTCCTATGAAAGGACCTTTTGAGCCTTGTTCTGCTAGTTTGTTAGCTTCTTCATTTCCACTGATACCTGTGTGCCCAGGGACCCATAATAGGGTAACTGAGCTAAGTTCACACAGCTGATCTAACATCCTTTGGCATTCCCATACCATTTTTTATGTTGTTTTAACTGCACATAGTGCTTTTAACGCTGCCTGGCTATCGCTGCAAATAGTGATGCATCTTCTGTGTCCAGGCATGTTCCATATATATACAGCACAGGCCAGTATTGCGTATACTTCGGCCTGGAAAACAGTAGCGTATTTACCCATAGGAAGGGAGAACCTTGTCTTAGGCCCCCAGACCCTGGCGCCTGTGCCCGTCTCTGTCCGCGAGCCATCTGTGTACCATGTACAGCCCCCAGACCTAAGACGGGCCCCAGTATCTGCAGCCCACTCCTCCCTTGTGGGTATCACCACTGTGAATTTATAATTCAAATTAAAACTAGGCTTCATCAGGTCGCCGATCATCATTGTCGTAGGGCAGGTCTGGTGAAGCCTTGTGAGAATAGAGGCATGACCTCTATTCGGATTCTTGAAGGACCATCCTCCGAGTGACCAGAGGCGGTAGGCACTCATTCCCACTGTTTCCTTAACATATAAGGGGGGGAAACCTAGGATGGCCTCCATTGCACATAATGGTGTAGTATCCAGTGGCCGTGTTATTCCTAGACACGCAAGTCTTTGGACACTGTTTAACTTGGTGGTCACAGTTTTACTCTCCGAACCTGGCCACCAGACTAAAGATGCGTAGGTGATCGTGGGCCGTACAATAGAAATATAGAGCCACTGGACCACCTTAGGTCCTAGGCCCCAAGTCTTTCCGACGGCCCTCGACAGGCCCACATAATCTTGCGAGCCTTATCCACCTTATGGTCTATGTGTTTCTTCCAACTCAGTCTTGCCTCAAGGATTACCCCTAGATACTTAACTGAGGTTGTCTTAACTAATTTTTTCCCAAATAGGAAAGGCTATGACAGTCCGTTTAGCCTCCTCCTCCTGGTAAATACCACGAGCTCTGTCTTGTCAGGATTAACCGACAAGTCCATGTCGTGGCACCATCTTTCCACCCTGCGTAGGGAGGTCTGTACGAGCTCTGAAGCCGTACTGGGGAAATTTCCCACCGCCATCAGGCTAATGTCATCTGCATAGCCTTGGGCGTAAATTCCTCCAACATTTAACCTGGTAAGTAGTTCATCCACTACCAGACACCATAATGTTGGTGATAATACTCCTCCCTGTGGACACCCCCTGTCTATATTAGCTCTCAACATAACTGCGTTGAGGGTAAACAGAACTTGACGGCCCTGCAGTGAGGCCATAATCCATTTTATGAGCATCCTGCTCACTCCTCTTCTCTCTAGACTAAGTTCTATGGAGCTCAAAGATGTGTAGTTAAAGGCCCCTTCTATATCTAGGAATACAACCATAGCAAGTTGTTGCTGATCCAAGGCACTCTCCAGCCTAGAAACTAGCTGGTGTAGTGCCGTCTCAACCGACTTCCCTGGTTGATATGCATGTTGATGAGGATGCAGGGGACAGTCTCTTCATACTTTCTCCCTGATATGTCTATCCACTAGTCTTTCCAAGGTCTTAAGAAGAAAAGACGTTAGACTGATGGGTCTATAATCCTTAGGTCTAGTATATGAAGACCTTCTGGGTTTGGGTATATATACTACCTTCGTCTGACGCCACAAGGAGTACACGTACCACATAGTGAGACAGGCTCTAAAAATTCTGACCAGGTATGGTATAAAGACCCCACCTGCTTCCTGAAGAAGCGCTGGGAAGATCCCATCCATTCTTGGGCTTTTGTAAGGGGCAAAAGATTCTAATGCCCACTTCACCCTTCTGGGGGTAACAATCTCTGCGGCTTCCTTCCAGCCACTTCTATCAGGTCGGAAGGATCCGCTCGATTCTACTTCACTATTCGTGACTGCTGAACCTGGAAAGTGGGCATCAAGCAGTAAGTTCAGGGTCTCCCTCTCTGTGGATGTATATCCACCCGAGGGTGACTCCAGTGAGCCCAGCCTTGCCCTTCCATCCAAGGTTAGAATTTTATGAAACCTTGCCGCTTCATGTTGACTTTCAGTGGAGTCACAAAACTGTCTCCAAGATTTCCTAGAAGCCTTTTTGACTTCTGACTTATACCTTCTTTGTGATTCTTTATAAGAATCTAGGCTTTCTTGATCCTGAATTTCCCTGTATTTATTCCAGAGCCTTCGTGTGTTTCTCCTCAGGTGTTCAAGATAACTATTCCACTTGAAGCTTCCTGTTGCTCTTTTTGCCTTAACAACTGGGCAGTTTAATTCATAAGAGGTAACCAGTGTCTGTGTGAGAAAGCTCACACTGAGCTCCAGCTCCTCTTTGTTCTTAATTATATTTGAGGGTCCTCCTTCCAGTCCCCTCCTCACGTCCTCCCTGAAAGACGTCCAGTTGGTTCGTCTAGGGTTTCTATGAGGTGGGATCTCGAAGGAGCCCTCTATATGAAACACAATGTGTCTATGGTCTGACAAGGAAGGCTCCAAAGAAACTTTCCGGTCTTTAAATTCCTGTATGATTCCCATGGAACCCAGGGTAAGATCTGTGATCGCCTCACTCCTGCTATAGATGAAGGTAGGGGTATCACCTATGTTCATGATCTCAAGATCAGTTGTACATAGAAATTCTATGAAATGCTCTCCCCTTCGGTTTGTGTGTTTACTTCCCCAAATGCTGTGATGAGCATTGGCGTCACATCCTACTATGAGGTTTAGTCCTTGTTTCTTACAGTATATCACCAGTCTCTTGAACTCCTCCGGCGGGGGTGAGTCTCCTGGGAAATATGCAGAACAGACAACCAGATCTCTTGGCTGTCCGTCCTCTTCATATCTCACTAGAACTGCTACAAGGTCTCTAGTAATGAAGCCTGGTATAGCCCAAGCGTTATGATCCTTAACTAGTATACATGCTCTAGGCTTTTCCTCTGCTATTCCACTGAATAGGGTGAAGCCTGCACATTTTAGTCCCATGATGTGCCCCTGTCTAAGCCAGGGTTCTTGTATCAGGGCGACCGAAAACCTGCCTTTCTGGATACTTCTAATAAGTACCCTAGAGGCCGCTATACAATGTTGTATGTTTGCTTGTATGAAAGTAATCATTCTTACTTTCATGCAATACTTTACCTTATGCGGTCTCCGGAACGTGCAGCTCCGTCTCCCGCGATGAATCTTGAGGCTTGACTGGCCCCGGTTCCTGTCCGGGCTCCCGCTCTTCGCCCCTGCTAGTTTCAGTATTGTCTGTTGAGGGGTTGGTCCTCTGCTTGTCGCGCTTGCCCTCCACCAAGGTGAAGGTAGCAACATGCACCCCGCAGAAGATCTTCTTCCCCACCACTTTCTCCACGTCTCTGGAGTCCATGCTGACCACAAGTTGGACACCTCTCTTCTTCTCCTTGCGGTCATAGACCCTCCAGCTGTTGGGATTTAAGCCATGGTTCTGGCGTGCCATTCTTCCCAAAAGGACGTTATTGTCCCTTGGTTGTCCTGGTATCCAGACCATGACTCTCTTATAGGAAAGGAGTTTATCCGTACCCACAATTGTGAGTCTGGCTCCTTCCCACGGTTGTATACCTGTAACAAGACTAGAAAGCCATGCTACAGTCTCATCATTCTCTGCGATAATGACGGCCGCACCTCTCGACAGATAGCAGTTCAGGAACTGAGGCTTAATGGGCCCCTGCTCCGGAAGCCCGTCTATCAGATCGGTGATAGCCTCCTCCACAGATTCCACCTGTTTCTCAGTTAGCTGCTGGTCAGGATATCCTACAGGTACTATAGCCATCCTGATCCCAGTTTTGGCTATCCTAGCATACTCCACCTTGGGTTTTTTGTGGGTCGGCCGATCTTCTTCTGGGGTTGCCCCCGACAGAAGTCGTTTCCCCACTGGCGTCTTGGTGGGTGGAGTCCTCTGTGCCCTAGAAGCAGAGCCCTTTTCAGGGTCCCGCCTCTTGTGCCAATTGGATCCCCCCACAGTCGTCGCTGTCATGGCAGTAGAAGGCCTCTCAGCTCCAGGAGTTAGTTCCTCTTTGGCCTGCTCCCGGGCCTTTAAAGCCTTCTTATACCTCCTCTTCTCAGTGCCGGACCGCTGTTTCTTCTTCTTCTTCTCCTTCTTCTTCTGAACTAGTAGATTGCCCACCTCTAGAGTGAGCTCTCTTACTGTCGAGGTCGTACTATCCGAGGGTATTTCCGAAGAGTCCCCATCGGTTGTTGTTGAACTGGTGTTTCTCTCAGAGGCCCCAGAAGAGCTCTCCGGTTTATGGGTAGCTACAGTACTCATTTAGGTCCCACGAGGAGCTAGGGAAATATATGTCCGCCCAGGCAGAGCCCCGCATACCCGGGTAAGGCTGCTTACTTCGAGAGGGCGCCAAGTATCTCGAAGGCTCCGTTCAAGACACATCTCCCATGTGCCATGCACCCCATCGGCACGGGTCGCGTTACACCTTAGGGTTGGGTGGTGCTTTAGCTTCCTCCTCCTTGTATACCAAATGGTTACCCAGTAGGGCTCCATTCAGCATCGCAAGTAAGGAGCTACTAGTCCCCCTCACCACAAAGAGGATCTTCAATTGAAGAGGGTAACCAAGGTTAATTCCCTACAATTGTAGAAGCACACACGAGGGGGTCGTAGGTTGTGACTTCGTCACGTCTGTTTTTGACTCGGGGGACTCTGAATTGCACAACGGTATATAGATATCACACGTACTTGTGTGTTACACGTCTTGACATGACACCCTGGCGCAGTCTTTAAACAAGACAATGCCTGTTCACACTTGCCACATTTGCCTGCAAGCAGCCTGCATCATGCTGAGGTACTCAAACAGCCAGGAAGGTCCCTGATATGAATGTGATCAGCATCGGCATCTACTCGGTCCCAGTGACAGTCTGCAGGATATGCTGCAGGTTTCTAAAACTACTATCTTCTGTAGTTCATTGTAGAGGCTCTTGAGATTTAGTTGATAAAGTGCATTATATAGGCCTACATGGTGGGGAATTTGTCCCAGTGCTTCCATCGCTAATGGAACAATGACAACTTTATCCTGATGCCAGATATCTCTTATTTCATTTACCAGAGGCAGGTACTTGTGGACCTTTTCCTGTATTTTCTCCTGGATGTTCTCAGGAATTGGACCTGCAGTAGTGATCAGTTATGTGAAAGATGTATTACATTAATTGCCCAAGCGCCAGATTCAATTTTTTTTTAGTTTATTGCTTCATCTGCTAGGTAAAGTTTAAACTCCTTACCCTATTTGTTTGCTCAATATGGAACAAAACAAATTAATTTGGACCAGATGCCAATCCCTTAATCATTAAATGGAAGCTCTGTATCAAGTGACTAGCCACCTTCTCAGAGTCAGATTTACGCATCAAATGACGTGGGATAATGTGCAATCGCTTGATCGGGTGTACAGAAACATATGTATGATGTTTTACAGTTTCAAATTAATAATTCCATTTGCACTGATAGTCGAAACTTTGAGTATAGAAAAGGACATCACAGATATCCAACGTATATCCAGAGTCTAAAATCCCTGATATAACAAAATGAAAGATAAATTAAAATCTGGAAACTTTTTACTTCGATATTGAAAAAAAAGACTGTCATTGCCTCATGTTCCCACACCTTTTTCTTCCTTTTTTTTTTTTTCAGTGGCAGATGTGGTTGTACAGCTTCATGATCATAGTGGGATGGATAATCAAGGTCACTGTTATGTCAGGTTGGAAGGAGAAGCAGAACGAAGGGCTCAGGAAGTTGGATCCTGTTCGTAAACATCTGCTGGAAAAATTCACTTAGCCAGAGGGTTCATGTTGTGGTCAGATTCTTGCACAGGATATAGAAGCACAACATTAAAATTGTTCTAATTTACCAAAGAGATTTGGTGCAACACCCTACCGATGAATAATCGCACAAAGATTCCTTTTTCCAGGCCATAGTTTCCTTCCTAAGGACAGTGGCTTTGGTGACATAGAATGCGCTTTTTTTTACAAGATGCTTTACGTTGCACCAACAAAGATAGATTTTATGGTGGTGATGGGACAGGAAAAGGCTATGAGTGGGAAGGAAGTGGCCGTAATTAAGGTACAGCCCCAGTATTTGCCTGGTGTGAAAATGTGAAACCATGGAAAACCATCTTTCTGGCTACCGACAAAGGGGTTCAAACCCACGATCTCCCGAATAATGGATACTGGCCGCACTTCAGCTGCTGCAGCTATCAAGCTCAGTAGAAAACAGAAACATTGCCTCTGTACCTCCAAAGACTATACAGATATAATGAAAATGTGCCGGGAAAGAACCCACTTGTTGTGCTGTGGATTTCCTTGATACAGTTGCTCAGGAGAAAAACACTGTAAATAATAAAACATGCCCGAACTGTGAATAGGTAATTGGCTACGTGTATAAGGAAAGGAGGTAAAGAAAGATAAAACAGTACAGTATTTTCTTAAAAACTCAGTTTAATTCAGAAGGTGCTGTCAAAATAAATAAATAATTTACAGCTGGGCATTGAATTCAAAATGAAAATGGATGAGTTCCACGTGGCCTGAAACATACTTTTATGGCCCAAGAGAAACCTGTTTTAGAGGCAATGCTGAATGACTTGTACTCTCTCATCTGCCTTATTCCATGTGATGCTAAGCTTTACAGTACTATAAGGGTTTGTTTAGTGATCCTGGAATATAGCTGGATTTGATTGTGAAAATGTAGATTTTGAACTTCAAAATTGTATTACATGTAGAGAAAGTCTGCTTTTTGGTACCTGTTCACTATGGTTTTATTTTATCTAAAAGTGTAATTTCTATACTTTGTAGTACCAGTAATATATTTATAATTCTGATGATTGAAATAATGCATAATTTTAGTGTTTTGTGCTGTATGCTATTTTCACGAAGAATTGTTTTGCAAAATTATTTTTACAGCGAATGCTTTCAGAAGTAGTACAACTGGGCAACCATCCTCTCTTAATACTAATGGGAGGGGAAAAAGGAAGAGGTCCGACAATTTAAGTATGAAGGTATTAGGAAAAGAAAGGGAAGAGCCCAAAAAGGTGTAAAAATGAGCCTCTTTAGGCCTCATAAACTTAATAACATCAAGGTTGGAAGAGAACAAGAGTAGACCAAGGAAGATTGGATAGGAAAGATGAAAGTGAGGAGCCTGCCACAAGTAATTTGAAACAGTGATTGACTCAGCTAAGGACCCCATGGTAGCAAACCCACCCTCCTTGGGGTCCTCTGGTTAGTTGTTTCTTATGAACAGGCAGGGATACTGTGGATGTAGTCTACTGCCCCCATCCACAGGGAGACATTATTTTTACATGAGCTGTGTACAGATACTAATGTTTAAAATCAATCGCCACCGAACTGCATTTAGGACAGTCGCCCAGGTGGAAGATTCCCTATCAGTTGTTTACCTAGTCTTTCTTAATTAATTTCAAACAATTTGGAAATTTATCTAATATATTCCATGGTAAATTATTCCAATCCCTAACTCCTCTTCCTATAAACTAATATTTGCCCCAATTTGTCCTCTTGAATTCCAACTTTATCTTCAAATTGTGATCTTTCCTACTTTAAAAAACACCACTCAAAAATATTTGTCTGCTAATGTCATTCCATGCTATCTCTTCACTGACGGCTGGGAGCCGTGACAATGTTACTTGTCCCTTGTTGCTGTCTCTTGCTGCATCAAACTTGTGTCACTCACCACTTTGCTCCATGACCTGCATCACTCCGCACTCTCACACTATGAACTTAAAACCGAACGCGCGGCCCACTAACCTTGGCCCCTCTGACATCATCGACAACTCTTCAAGATTCTAGGACCTTCAGCTTTTCTGTTCCCCTCATTTCCACTCCGTCTCAAATAATATAAATTGACCATTGTCTCGCCCAAACCTTGAGTTCATGTTCAGCTACAGTAACTTGAGTGTTGAGATGAAGCTTCAATCAATCAATCAATCAATCAATCAATCAATCAATCAATCAATCAATCAATCAATCAATCACTACTGACCTGCATTTAGGGCAGTCGCCCAGGTGGCAGATTCCCCATCTGTTGTTTTCCTAGCCTTTTCTTAAATTATTGCAAAGAAATTGGAAATTTATTGACCATCTCCCTTGGTAAGTTATTCCAATCCCTGACTCCCCTTCCTATAAACAAATATTTACCCCAATTTTTTCCTCTTGAATTCCAACTTCATCTTCATATTGTGATCTTTCCTACTTTTAAAGACACCATCAAAACTTATTCGTCTACTGATGTCCTCCCACGCCATCTCTCCACTGACAGCTCGGAACATACCACTTATTGCAGGTTATAAACTTCATTTTCCTTGTCCGTATTGAAGATCTACTTGTGATACAATTCCTTTAGTTTTGCCAATTGCCATCTTTTCAATACAATAAAAATATATTACAAACTTACATATTTATTATGATGTTTACATGGTACATGTTTCGCTCCTTTTCGTGAGCATCATCAGCCAAACTATCATTAATCTAAGATTGTGTAAGATCATAAAACAATTCTTTTGGTTCAAGATTACTCCTATAAAACTAATTGACAATCTTATAACATTTTAAAAGTCACACAACAATAAAATTATGTCTTACGTTAACACTTTTTGTCTAAAATCTTCTTCAGTCCAAACATTTAATCGCCAAAACTTATCCGGTGAACATCTTTTAAAATTGTTTAAAAATAATAATAAAATAAAAAACTTTGAAATCTGGCTAGTTGTGTTGATTCCCGTTGCTTAACTTGTATAATTGTCATTAAAACTTCATAACAGTATTGAATATTTTCTGCAGTTGATAATTGTCATTATGGTCGATAAACTTGTTCTCGTTGCTGAGTAACATTTATAAAATTTATTGGTATTAATTTATATTATCAATGGGTTAAAATTGTTCGTGAACAAACTTGTTGATGAAACACTTTTTGATGTGATATTGGATTTAAATTTTCTCGAACGTTCTATAATGGCTCGTTGGTGTATCTGTAATGAAAGATAAAAATTATATGTTTATGGTTTCGATTGTATTTCTGTATAACATCTTATTGGAAGAATTGTCACTTACTTTCCTTTCTGCTGCGTAATTGTTTGGTGTTACTCCTAGCCTCTTGAGAACTACTTGTTATCCTGTTTGCACTTCTTGTGTTGTATGAGTGAGTGTGGATGAGTTTACGTTTTGGCGGGGAGGGGGAAGGGGAAGTTAAGGTAGCTGCAGTAGACTGTATAGGGGATAGTCTAGGCGAAGTGAGGGGAGGAGTTGAGTTTGTTTGTGTCAATAAGCCATTAACTTTTATCGGATTAAAATGTTTATAGAATTTATTTATACCTGATTTGAGTATTTGTATTAGTTCCGGTAATTGTAATAAGATGGGATTCTTTATTTCTATTTCGTCATTTAGGTTTTTATTTTTATTGTATTGTTGATCTAAATGAATGTATATGTTTTCCAATTCCGTCATTTCTTTTCCTTTTTCTACTCTTCTTAAGATTTTTAAATCCCTTTCAATAGTTGTAAAACTATGTCCAGTTTCTTGCATGTGTGTACTCATTGCAGAATGTTTCCGGTGTTTGGCTGCATTTACATGTTCAAGATATCTTATTATAAAGCTTCGGCCAGTCTGGCCAACGTATGAAAAATTGCACTCTGCGCACGTGAGCCTATATATTCCAGATCCTTGATGTTGATTACTATTTGTATTAACTTTATTGTCTTCATCATCATTTCATCCTCATTACGACGCGCAGGTCGCCTACGGGAGTCAAATAGAAAGACCTGCACCTGGCGAGCCGAACCCGTCCTGGGATATCCCGGCACTAAAAGCCATATGACATTTCATTTCATTTTTTTTGTGGTTGAAGAAAACGTTTCGGTTCGTGTTTTGGATCTTGAAGGCAATGTTAATATTTTGTTTTTTGATGGTATTAGTGATTTGGTATTTAGCTGGGTTAGTAAATGTGAAAGTTGCAAGTTTGGATTTTTTATTTTTATCTGGTACAAGATTAGTGGCCAATTTTATTTTCACCTTATTAATGATTTTGTTAATCATTTCTATTTTGTAACCGTTATTGAGTGCTAGATCTTTTATAAAATCAAGTTCTTTCTTTAAATTTTTGTTTGTTAGTGGAATTTTTAGGGCTCTGTAAACCTAACTCAAAAATGCTGCCTGTTTGTGAGAGTTGGGGTGGAGTGACTCGTTTTTGATCGTTACTGGAGTAAACGTCGGTTTTCTATAAATCTGGAAGTCAAATTTGTTTCCTGCTCTCTTTACATTTATATCTAGGAAACTTAAGGAATTGTTCCTTTCATCTTCCTTAGTGAATTTTATATTACTCTAATTTATTTAAGAAATCCAAAATATTATCACTGTTGTTCAGTTTACTGTCTATTATAACAAACGTGTCATCCAAAGAAACAAAGTATTTAAATACTTTGGATAGACAAGTGCATTTTACAATGGAATCTGAAGATGATAGGACTTTAAATTATTTAGATTTGACAGTTACTAGAAATTCTGGTCATTTTGATTTTCAAATTTTCAGAAAAGCTACTCAAACAGATACTATTGTCAGAAATGACTCCAATCATCCAGGTCAACATAAAAAGGCAACATTTTACAGTTTAATTAATAGAGCTATGAACATACCTATGTCTAAGAAGAATCATAATAGAGAGATAAATATAATCCATCAAATCGCTCGTAGCAACGGATATTCCAACAGATTTATTAATAGAATGATAAATAAAGTGAAAAATGAACCTAAAACAACTTTAATTAAAGAGCAAAAAGAGAAAAAGAAATTCGTAGTTCTAACTTTTCGAAATAAGCACTCTTATCAACTGGCTAAAATTTTCAGGAAAAAGAACATCAATGTCACATACAAAACAGATAATAATACTAATAAGATAACTTTCAATTCAGATAAAATAGAGAATAAATGTATATTTAATAAATCAGGAATTTACAAATTAACATGCCAAACATGTAAACAACGATACATAGGACAGTCCGGAAGAAGTTTGGCTATAAGGTACAAAGAACACGTTAATGCGGTCAAACATAAAAGATATTCGGCAATGGGAGAACATATGGTTGAAATGAATCATAAATTTACAGACATTTCCAGTGACATGAAATTATTGCATTCGACCAAAAAGGGAAAACTGATGAATGTTTTGGAAAATTAAGAAATTTACGTTACACAAAAATGTAATTCTGAAACAAGTTTAAATGAGAAAAGTACAGAAGATAACCCACTGTTTAGGCTAGCATATAATCATTTAAGGAACAAAAAGAAGGAGAAAAGAAGAAAAACTTGAAGATCCTAAATTTGTATAGTGTTCTCATTCAGTTCAACCAAAATTGTATGTATTGATCATTTTTATAATATTTCATAAGTTCTCTTTACTCTTTGATATGATGTATTGGGACACAATACTCCTTCAAATTGTAAAACAAAAGATTGTGTCATATTGTGTTATTCTTTGATCTAACCACTGATGAAGTGAATGGTTGAGATTTCCCAAAACATGTATGGTTTAATAAATAATGTTTCTTTCATTTAATGAGTGTATTGATCAAGGCGGATTTAAATAAACTATTATAAATAGTTATATTATACATTCAGACCAGTCAATACGGACCAAACACAATATTAACCTATCATGGTTAAGTTTATTAACAGTCACATACCACTTAGTCAAGCAGCTCGTCTCCTTTCTCCCAAGTCTTCCCATCCCAAACTTAGCAACATTTTTTGTAACGCTACTCATTTGTCGGAAATTGCCCAAAACAAATTGAGCTGCTTTTCTTTGGATTTTTTCCAGTTCCTGAATCAAGTAATTCTGGTAAGGGTCCCATACACTGGAACCATACTCTAGTTGGGGTCTCACCAGAGACAAATATGTGCAGAGATCTGTACCCTTTATTTACAATTCCAATTTATGTGATTACCCAAATGAAGATCTTTCCTTATATTAATACCTAGGTATTTACAATGATACCCAAAGGGAACTTTCACCCCATCAACGCAGTAATTAAAACTGAGAGGACTTTTTCTATTTGTGAAACAACCTGAATTTTATCCCCGTTTATCATCATGCCATTGCCTACTGTCCATCTCACAACATTATCGAGGTCATTTTGCAGTTCTCACAATCTTGTAACTTATTTATTACTCTGTACAGAATAACATCATCTGCGAAAAGCCTTATCTCTGATTCAACTCCACATATGATTGATATATACATAAGAAAATATAAAGGTCCAATAATACTGCCTTGAGGAATTCCCCTCTTAATTTTTACAGGGACAGGTAAAGCTTCACCTACTCTAATTCCCTGAGTTCTATTTTCTAGAAACAGAGCCACCCATTCAGTCACTCTCTTGTCTAGTCCAGTTGCACTCATTTTTGCCAGTAGTCTCCCATGATCTACCCTATCAAATGCTTTAGACAGGTCAATTGCGATACAGTCCAGTTGACCTCCTGAATCCAGGATATCTGCTATATCTAGCTGGAATCGTACAAGCTGGGCTTCAGTGGAATAACTTTTCCTAAACCCAAACTGCCTTCTATGAAACTAGTTATTAATTTTGCAAACATGTCTAATATAATCAGAAAGAATGCTTTCCCAAAGTTTACATACAATGCATGTCAAACTGACTGGCCTGTAATTTTCAGCTTTATGTCTATCACCCTTTCCTTTAAATACAGGGGCTACTATAGCAACTCTCCATTCATTTGGTAAAGTTCCTTCATGCAAACAATAGTCAAATAAGTGCTTCAGATATGGTACTATATCCCAACCCATTGTCTTTTAGTATCTCCCCCGAAACCTTATCAATTCCAGATGCTTTTCTAGTTTTCAACTTTTGTATCTTACTGTAAATGTCATTGCTGTCATATGTAAATTTTAATACTTCTTTAGTATTAGTCACCTCCTCTCTCTGGACATTATCCCTGTAACCAACAATCTTTACATACTGCTGGCTGAATACTTCTGCCTTTTGAAGATCCTCGCATACACACTCCCCTTGTCCATTAATGATTCCTGGAATGTCCTTCTTGGAACCTGTTTCTGTTTTAAAGTACCTATACATACTCTTCCATTTTTCACTAAAATTAGTATGGCCACCAATTATGCTTGCCATCATGTTATCCTTAACTGACTTCTTTGCTAGATTCAATTTCCTAGTAAGTTCCTTCAATTTCTCCTTACTTCCACAGCCATTTCAAACTCTCCTTCTTTCCAACCTGCATCCTCCTTCTTAGTCTCTTTACTTCCCTGTTATAATATAGTGGATTTTTACCATTCCTTACCACCTTTAAAGGTACAAACCTATTTTCACATTCCTCAACAATTGCTTTAAACCCATCCCAGAGTCTGTTTACATTTTTATTTACCGTTTTCCACCGATCATAGTTACTTATTAAAAACTCCCTCATGCCTGTTTTATCAGCCATATGGTACTGCCTACCAGTCCTAATTTTAATCTCTTCCTTGGAATTTGAAACAGGGGAACTGGCTCTCCGATTTATCATCATTCCTATCTCCAAGGTAAGAGGTTGGAAAGAGAACATTTTAATACTTCACAGTGAGGGACTTCCTGCTAAACTTCTCTGTGGAATAATATTTAACTATATATGTTAGTGAAACAAGTCTACAATCCACTTGGGGTGTAAGAAAGGTGCAATAGCTGTGTCATCTACTTTTCTAAATTCATCTGGGTAGGCTTCATTCATATATCGAAAGATATAAATTTCCTTTTGCTGCCCAACCAAAATTGTGTAAGATGATCTTTAAAAGAAATGGTGAAAAATCTTCATATACAGGTGTTAAAACTTTACTTTCCAGCTTGTAATTTACTCTCTATAATGGATCTTCGCCCTGCAAATACCAATTATATCAACGAGAAATGTCTGGGTTGAAGGGGCAGTTACTGGCACTAGTGCACAAAATCTCACTTGTACAGTGAGTTTGGGTGCTATGAGGTGTTTCTTACTGTCTATAAATTCACTTCGGACTATTAAATGCTAATCTTCTCGTAGCTCTCTAAGAGAGCGTGTTCAGGGTTTCCATTTTCTTCTTTTGTATAACCCATCTCTGTATTCCATAAATATTAAAAAAATGGGGAGAACAAGGTGCTAAACTGGTTGAGGGGAAATACCCCTTCATTTTCATGAGGAAACACTTTTTAAAATAAGTAAATATGAATATATTGAGGTATTGGGCTTAAACTGTAAAGATTCCCTTACTTACACAAAAAAATAAAAATAAAAATGGGGGACTTGTTAAATTATTAATCATACAGCTTACTCTTACACTCAAGTAAGATTATTGTGATGTGCATCATAAAGTTAGGATTTCTTTGAATGATAATATTTGATGTCAAAAAAAAAAAAAAAGAATTAGGTTTAAACTAATGTTAGATACATTGAGACTATTTTCTAATCCCAGATTACATCTGAATGTTGAGAGAAATGAGTTTAATTCATATTAATAATGTTCTTAGAGAAACTAACTATATTATTTATCTTTCCTTCAAAATTTCGCCACTTGTGAATGTCTTATTCTGTTTCTTTCCAGAACTTATCCCTCCTTTTATCGTCCCCGGTATACTCTCAAATTTCATGGCATCCGGTAGCATCTGCTCATTGTCGTATTGTGCCTTCATTCGGTTGCTCTCCATTCTCAATCTCTTCTGGACAGTGGAGTGTATATCCTCTAGTTCTTGTCAGATCCATGCCGTACTGGCCGGTAGGGGCAGGAAGGTCCTCAGGTCGGCCAAATACTAAATCCATTGGGAGGCGCAGTTCTTTTCCAAACAGTGCCCTTGCTTGTGTGGATTCTGTGGCCTCATGCACTGCAGACCCGGTATGGCAAGACGGATAGGAGAAGATGACGATCCTAGTCTGGCTTATGCTCGGTGATGTCTATTTGCAGGTGATTCTCGATGTTCCTGTTAAAAGAAAGCAGGCTTCTCTTGATCTTTACAATGAATCTCCACTTGCCAGTAGCCAGTGTTCAGATCCAGCCTAGAATACACTTCAACCCTGTTATTGTGTCTTCAGTATCATCAATCTGGGATAGCGGGAAGCTGCCCTTCTGTGGGATGTTCACTGTCCTGTAGTCTCGACACAGAACTGAGTAAAGTCGTCCTTCTTCTTCACCAATACTACCGAGGAGTTGCAGGGGCTTCCCAAGGGTTCTGTTACTTGCTG
This sequence comes from Anabrus simplex, assembly GCF_040414725.1. Classification (NCBI taxonomy): domain Eukaryota; kingdom Metazoa; phylum Arthropoda; class Insecta; order Orthoptera; family Tettigoniidae; genus Anabrus; species Anabrus simplex. Next base: position 181,710,072 of record NC_090266.1, read on the forward strand.
CTTCTTCATTTCTTTAATCATCTGGTCTACTTCATGTTGCTTCACGAGCAGAACTCATCAAAATGGAGGTTTCTTTTCCAATTTGTTTTATGTTGCAACGACACAAATAGTTCTTATGGCGACGATAGGATAGGCCTCAATTAAGGTAAAGCACCAGCATTTGCGTGCTGCAAAAAAGGGAACCCCCACAGAAAACTATCTTCAGGACTGCCGACAGTGGGGCTCAAAGCCACTATATCTCAAATGCAAGCTCACAGTTGCACGCCCCTATCTGCACGGCCACTCACCTTGATCAGCTCACTGTCACCCATATCAGTTCGATGTTGTACGAGTTTCGTCCGCCTGAAGTTGTTGCTGTTCAGGGAGATGTCCTGAAACTGCAACAGTAGTTCTTGAAGCTTTTACCCGTGTTCTGTGTTGTCGCAGAATCTCTCATATACTTTCTGCAGGGCCTCCGGCAGGTTCCATCCTGCTCTCACTCCTATATCGGCTTGCAGTGGCCAATCTGATTCAATGGCTTCACAGCTGCCAATTTATACAGCGGGCTCTCAGACTCTTAAGTTTTGCGCCTTGGTGGGTGGCGATGTTGTTATCATTCAAGTTGGACAGTCAAGTCTAAGGATAATGAGAGGTGTTGATCAAAGTCTTGGCTATGAGTAATCCCTTTGTTTGAATGTTCTTTTACATGTCTGAGACAGGCACTCTGTGCTTCACTGTCCTATGCCCCACAGAGTATTCCATCACTGTCTCACCTTGGAGAGGCGTTATCTCTCTTGTGGCAGTAACCAGGCTAAGGTTCATGTGCACGTGCCAAATTCTCCACTGCCGCGCAACCATTGGTTTGACGATTATCCTCGTTGCTCTGGTGTTGATCAGCATGGTCTGAACTGTGCCGTTGATGACTATTATCTACCATCAGGATGCTGCCATTGCACAGTGTGCATTTTTCCCAATCTAACTGGACAAAAATCATTTTTCAACTTCTTGACTTGGGCCAAAATATGTACTGACTTATGTTCTTCACTGTACAAGAAATATTGGGATGTATAGCTATTTGTAATGACTAAATTCATAAACAAACCACAACTGTTTTGTTTTCTCATTGTTGTTCTTCATTTGCATTGAAGTTGGCCTTCTTAACAGACCTGCAAGTGATACTAAATCAAAAATGTTTGTGGAAGGCAAGGAAATAAACAATACAGATATGTAGTTTCGCATGAGGTGAAAATCTATATTGACGACAGTAGTTTGACCCCCTTAAAGATGATTACATTTTAAGATCTAAACGTAAGAGCATTCTTTTCATAACACTAACTTTAAATAGTTATAAAAAGAAAATGACTGTGTCCGACAATATTAAAACCATGTATGTCTGTATCTGTGAACTTCTGAACATTTGAAATATGCATTCATTTTTTGAAATTATTTGCACTAATAAGAGAAATCAGTATTTCAGTGGCGCTGCATAGGCTATCCAGATGGCATCTTTTTCAAGTTTGGTACCAGAACAGCATGGAGTCAAGGAAAGATGAAATGTTCAGATATATAGTACATTATTTAAGAATACAAGGTATTTTAGGTGATCTGGAGCAGAAACTTAAAATAAACATTTAGGGTGTTTTTGAGGAAATTTCTCCTGTAGTGGACAAAATGTCATAGGCACTCTGAGAGATTCATAGAAAGTAATTCTGAATGGCTGGCTGGAAATTTAATTTTTCCAGAAGTAATATGCAACCTTCAGGCTACACTTTCAAGGGGTGTTGTACTTGGCCCAAGTGTGGGTAGAAAGGGGCGTCCTAGGAAATAATTTAGTTACAGCAGAGCTAGAAGTAAAAGAAGGAAGAAAAAATCATTGCTACAAAACACCAGTGTGCATGACATTTCTTTCATTGCCCAACTAACTTATGAGCTGCAGAAAAGAGAGATGATGCAGAAATTTTTAAAGATCTTTTATCAGTGTATCCACAGAGAACCACAAATATAAAGAAATTGAGGAAGTCGAGCTCTGCATCAAATGCTGTCCAGTATAGCAATGAAGGGGCACTGGATAGTCTACAACAGTATAAAATTATTCAGTCTTAGGCCAGCACTAGAAACTGCAATATTTATCTACCTTATTACAAAATTTAAAACTGAAAAAAAGTTATCTGTCGACAGAAGCAATTACAGTGCAGCAAAGAAATGTAATCACATCAGTGTTTTATAGGCATTATTGCACTGTCCTTCTTTTAAGGTACTTTTAATGCTGTTATCACTAAACAATTTCCCAGGACATCGCCTTCTACCCTTGTTAGGCCCAGGTACAACTCCACTTGAAAGTATAGACTGAAAGTGGCATATTTCTTATGGCCAAATTAAATTTCCTACACAGCAATTCAGATTTCCTGTCTATCATAGACCTTGTGACATTTTGTCCATCGCAGGAGAACTTTACCTGAAATCATCCAAAATGTTTCTTTATGTTTCTACTCCATATCACCTGAATCACCAGAAATTCTTTGTATTCTTAAATTATGTACTATATATATGTGAACATTTAATATTTCCTTGACTCTGCACTGCTCCTTTACCATACATGAAAAAGATGCCATCTGGATCATCTATGCAGCACCACTGAAATAAATTGATTTCTCTTGTTAGCGCAAATAATCACAAAAAAGTGAATGCATTTTACAGAAGCTCAGAAGTTCACGGATACAGTCATGTATGGTTTTAATAGAGATCAATAGAGTAATTTTTTACTATTCTGTTTGAAGTTAGCATTATAGAAAGAATAATCGTATGTTTACATCATAAAATGTAATCTTCATGGGGGATCAAACTACTGTCAACAATATCGATTTTCTCTTCATCCAATACTATGTGCCTGTATTACTTATTTCCGTGCCTTCCACATACAAAGATCACCCATTTAGTATCACTTGCAGGTCTGTTAACATGGTCAACTTCACTGTGACTGAAGAACGGCAGCGAGCGAGTGAAGTACTTGGAGTTCGTTTATCTAGTCATAACAAATAGCTGGCAAAGACTTAAAAGCCATTCATCCCAACATTCTATGTAGTGTCAAGAGCATAAGTCAATACATATTTTGGCCCCAAGTCAAGAGGTTAAAAAAAAATTTTTTTTCCCAGTTAGATTGGGAAAATTTCACACTGTGCGTTGTATTATAATCTCATTACATGGGCATGGGCTGTTGGAGCTTGACCATCTTGAGGCAACCGTTGCCCCATAAGGCTGGCTAATCATAATTTCCCTGACCAGTGTGTGTCTCGTCCATTCTGACGTCAGCTGGAGGCTCTTGTCTTTGATGGTCTTCACAGGTCCGGCTTATGTGGCCCCTGTTGCCACATCTCCAGCAGTTGACAGATCTTTGGGACGTCCACTTTCGTGAGCATTGTTCCATTACCTCATTCGCTACGTTCTGCTTGGCTTCATAGAATCTTCTTGCGGCTTCAAGGAAGTTTGTCAGGAACTTATTATTGTATGGTTGCGTAGTTTCATCCAGTTCCAGGTGGTACACTCAAGTCTAGTTTTGATGCCTGCTTTGTGACCTCGAACTCCAATGTGTGACCGAGAGAATCCCGTTAGTCTTGTGGTATGCGAGGCGAAGGGCCTGTTGAGTATCTGTATCAGTATATCTGTGATCAAGGAACTCTTCTTGTGAGATGGCTAGGCCAGGTAGACGAGACGGGTGGCCTCTGTCTTGAACTCGTGTAGCATCAATAACCTTGAAAGGAAATGATTTTGGATCCACCTTATTCAGTACTACTCAGTTTCATAAAATCTTTTAACTAATTTTTAATGTTATTAATATTAACATTTACAAATCCCTCATTTTATTTTACACGTTTTATCCTTTGTGTACCGGGTGAATTGGCCGTGCGGTTAGAGTTGCGCAGCTGTGAGCATGCATCCGGGAGATAGTGGGTTCAAATACCACTGTCGGCAGCCTTGAAGATGGTTTTCCATGGTTTCCCATTTTCACACCAGGCAAATGCTGGGGCTGTACCTTAATTAAGGCCACGGCCGCTTCCTTCCCACTCCTATGCCTTCTCTAACCCATCGTCGCCATAAGACCTATCTGCAGTGCGACGTAAAGCAAATAGAGAAGGGGGGAAAAATCCGTATTGTAGGACTTTTTCAGCCAATTCAAATGATAAAACCATCAGATACATGATTAAAAAGCTTTTCAAACACCAAATATTGCATCTAAACAATTTCATCTTATACACATGATATAGGCGTTTTGGGCTTATGCCGTGCCAAGAAAATAAGGTGAAATTATTTACATTTTGCAGAGAGCTTTGCTCTGCCTCTTCAGAAGAATATTTTGACTGTTCATGAGGAAGACTTCTCCAAAAATGACAGTTTGAGTTTAGACATTACTAATAGAAGTGTAAGTGGTACAATCATTTGTCACCAGATGGTTCACCTCATGTGGTACGGCGCTAGCATTCGAAGCGGAAGCTGATGTCACTATCGGAATCAGTCTGTGAGAGGGTCACATAACAGGTGTACACACATAATGAAAATATGACACTGACACTGACACAAGCATGGAATGAAATGTCTGGTGATGAGGAACGTACGAATTTGGAAAACACTGAAACGAAATAACAGTAGTGAAGAGGCAGGTAAGGGAACTACCTATGTAATCCTTAATGGCTGGGAACCATATATTACTTAATTTATAGTCATTGTCCCTGTTGAAATTGTTAGGATTTCTATGTGTTACCACAGCTTCCTGTGTATAATCCTGGATCTGTAGTGTCTAGTGTGGGTAAGAGCTCGAGCATCGTGGAACACAACATCATGACCAATCAGCTTTTGCTGATTTGTCTGTCTGGTTAAGATGAATATTTCATTCATGTTCCTTAATACGAGTACGAATGGACCGGCATTTTTGGCCAATGTATACCTTGCCGCAAGTACAGGGAATTTTGTATACCCCAGGACGTCAAAGTGGGGAATGTTTGTCCTTGGTGTTACCTATACTGTGAGCAATTTTAGTGACTGTGCCAAACATGGTTTTTATATTGTGTTTGTGGAGGACCTTGGCAATTCCATTTGTGGTGTTCTGAATGTAAGGCAAATAGGCAGTTCCCTTCACTTCTTTCTATGAGCTTTTCTTGGTCGTCCCTCTGAGATGCAGGGCTCTATGAATCTGCACATCGCTATAACCATCACCCTTGAACGTGACTGTGAGTGTGTCCATCTCCTCCTGGATATATGATGGCTTACAAATTCGCATCGCCCTCTTGGTGAGTGTCGTGAGACTGCCTTGTTTTTGTGCTGGATGGTGGTGAAAATCTGCATGAAGATTCCTAAGGAGCCGTCCGGTTTCTTTCTTATTAGAACAACCAAGAAAGGAAGGTATCCGTCCGACTCCATCTCCATAGTAAATTTAATTGAAGGATGTTGCTGATTTAGGTGATTTAGAAATAAGATTCATTTTCTCAGGACCTTCTGCCCAGACCACAAATGCATCCTCAACATACCTCCACCAAATCATAGGTTTGACGGGCACTTAGCACACTGAGGCAAAATGCTGGCAACCAGGAATGAGGTAGCTGGAAAATTTATAATGTCCAATAACGGACCATTTATATTGGTATTATAAATTTACTTATTCGGGACAAATATTTCAGGTTCCCTATTGGAATCAACATCTATATCATCTGATGGTCAGTCAGCCATCAATTGTTGGTAATGAGACAAAGTCTCTCATAGTGTGTCCGGCTCCATGGCTAAATGGTTAGCGTGCTGGCCTTCGGTCACAGGGGCCCCGGGTTTGATTCCCGGCAGGGTCAGGAATTTTAATAATTGGTTAATTTCGTTGACACGGGGGCTGGGTGTATGTGTTGTCTTCATCATAATTTCATCCTCATCACGATGCGCAGATCGCCTACGGGTGTCAAATCAAAAGCCTGCATCTGGCGAGCCGAACTTGTCCTTGGACACTCCCGGACTAAATGGCATACGCCGTTTCATTCTCATAGTGCATTGGCATTGCCGGTGGCTTCAGTTATCCTACACAGTGGCCATGCGTTTTGGTGGGTGTGCTATTTACCTACTGATGAGCCCAACTTAGCACACTGGGGCGAAATGCTGGCAACCAGGAATGAGTTAGCTGGAAAATTGATAATGCCCAATAACGGACCATTTATATTGGTATTACAACTGACACTGCCGGACTGAGTGGCTCAAAGGGTTGAGGGGCTGGCCTTTTGACCGCAGCTTGGCAGGTTTGATCCTGGCTCAGTTTGATGGCATTTGAAGGTGCTCAAATAAGTCAGCCTCGTGTCAGTAGATTTACTGGCATGTAAAAGAACTCCTGCAGGACAAAATTCTGGCACCTCGGTGTCTCCGAAAACCGTAAAAGTGGTTAGTGGGACGTAAATCAAATAATATTTTTATTATTATTATTATTATTATTATTATTATTATTATTATTATTATTATTCACAACTATAAAGACAGATTAGAGATCTTTGCACCTTTTGTGCTTCTTGTAGTGTTTAGGTGTCCCATATACTTGTAGCTTTCTCTTTGGCTTCACTTTCCCGGTTGTTATGGTGAGTATCCAGTTTGTTAGGCCCAGTGACCCTTCTCCGAGGTGTTTATGGGACTTTTATCCAACCCAAATTTCATCTGGTTGAATGATCGTCATTGAAGGCAGTCAGAAAGGAAAAGCACCACATACTCTGAAGCCAGATGAATGCAGTAACCTGCAGTTAATTCATATTGTGACTGTATCGGCACAATTAATATTTATTTCAAATGATATGCTCGGTAAGGAAGCAGGCAGCAAGCTTTCTTTGTGTGGATGTTGGGAGAAGCATCAGATTGTGCAATAGGACGCCCGCCAGCGTGGCGCCTTACACACCCACTGGGTGGCTTAAAGAATCCCCGAACTAGGCACACGTCATAGAAGAAGCAGCAGAAGAACACTATTTAGCGACTCCATATTGAAAAACAAATGCCAGCGTACACCGATGCCAAAGCGATCGGGCCAATTTTAATGTATTTTCGGGTTAAATAACGCTTGGTTAACAAAAATGCATCCGTCAGAGCGGTAGAAATAATATTGGCAAAAATTTAAAAACAGGAGTTATAGTAGAAGAGATTCTCCAAGGTAAAGGCACTTGAGAACAGCTTATGTAACTGGCTTAGCGTACGGACGCGATGGGTGAAACCAGATGTCTTTGGGGTATTCACCATTTCCCCTTCGATCTTATTAATTAATTACGGCAGATCCGCCGAACATAATCAACTCCGCATGGCATAGCGCACTTGTGCGTAACATAGCCACACAATCTAGCATATTGCTGATTTCAACAGGCTGGTTTATCCAGGAGAGGTCAAAATAAGAGTGGGGGCGAGGCCCACTAGCCACCCCTATTCTCGGTTTGGCTATAAGTTGTTGCAGATTCTTGGGGGAGTCTGCAGTCGAGAACGAGCTTCAGAGGTGGAACTACGGTCGGTTCGTGAGCGATATCTACCTCTTCTTTGCCTGAATAACTGACACAAAGAAACGGGAGTGAAGTTCTAAAAATGTTTTCCAGTGTGCAGTGATAGTAGGAAATGTAACTATATGACAAAGATATTTGTGCGACATCCGATCGCGAAGTAAACTCTGAATATTTGTCATTGTGTCGTAGGTAGTGACTGTGAAAAGTGGAGTACGCTGTGGGGATCAAACTCCGGACGGAGAACGCTCATCACGAGGTTGATGTCTGTAGCAGTGAGGGAGCTCATTTTTCGAGGAGTATAATTTTGGGATTTGGGAAACTCTGTTTCAAAAGAAAAGCAGTCGTCGTGTGAAGAAATACTATAAAAATAAATCCATGTAAAATTGAGAATAGGATTTCAGGACCAAATTATCACACTAAGTCACGGGGAGTGATAAGTGCAGGATCTGAACGGACAGAAAATTGGGAGGACGACGATTGATTTAGATCACGGAAGTAGGAGGTGATAGACTTGGGAAGGAGGAGATCATGAATGTTCAACTCGCCTAATTTAAATGAAATAGACTAGCTGAGATATCCATAATAATTAGCATCACGTAACTTGCATCGGTCATAGAACGGTAGAGGGGAAGTTTGATGGTGTCGAGTGATCAACCAGTGTGCAAGATTGTGAAAATATAATGTCAGTGATCTGTTTACCAGGAAGATGGATTATGCCAGCAATGTCATCAAACTCGTAGAACCCAGGACTGCACGAGCCAGCGACATGGAGTGAGCACCGATGGCAGGCCCCCGGGAAACTCCGGACGGGGCCAGAAAACACCAAAACTGTTGAGTAACGAGCTATTTTCTTCCAATGTTAGTATTTCCCCTTGTAAATAGAGTTATTGTAAAGATAGGGTTAATGATGATGTAATTGATAGGTTAATTACCTGGAGTGGTCGGATGACCCTTGTTTAATTTGATTTATGTAAGTAGATATGGGAAGGAAGTGAACCAGGAAGGATGTATAGAGTTTGGGACCCCTTTTAGAGGCTGCATGGGCATGCTATACTATATATTTTTATTATGAGTGCTGAGAAAGATTTGAGGGGGAAAATAAGTAGAAAATTGAACAGGTTAATGCCGTAAATTTCATCTGCGTGACTGCATACGAGCAGGGATTAGCAGGTGACAGGATAATTAACATGTGCCTATACAGAAATGAATGTGGAATAGTGACAGCACTAAATTCATAAAAGTAGAGGCAGTAGTTTTGTTTTGCATGCTAGTGTATAAGTTTGGCTGTAACTGAAGATGTTCGAGAAGATATGTGCGGAGGTTCGAACACGGCCCCCCCCCCTACACATTAGTTAGGCTAATAAAGAAGAGATTTACTAGTTGAATTTGATCATGTCTGAATATTATCATTATTATTATTATTATTATTATTATTATTATTATTATTATTATTATTATTATTATTATTATTTTCTTAATGTAATTTGATCGGTGTTTTTATACCGATACATTTCGAGCTACAGGTTAGAGGATTATTATTATTATTATTATTATTATTATTATTATTTTCTTAAAGTAATTTGATCGGTGATTTTATACCGATATATCTCGAACAATAGGGTAGAATATGACAGGTACACAATCTCGCCTCAGAAGGCAGAGAACTGGGAATATTGCTGTGGTCAGTGGCTGATGTGTGGTGAACATTAGGAAGGAGAGGAGATATAAGTTGAACTCCAGACCTCCAGGGATACGAGAGAATGTGATGTGAGTTAACGGTCGAATTTGAGAAGTAATTCTCGTGTATTGAAAGTATGTGGGCTGGCTTGAGCAATGAATAGATTGTGCCAGTTTCTAATGAATTAATTTTATAGACACAATATCCTAGCGTGAAGCAGGTTGGTTGGTGTCTTTAGCTTCCAGACAGTGGAAGGAATGACCGCTGTAATTTATGAGCCAGGAGGAAGGGAGCGACTTGCGAGGGTAGGTCCCGGCACGGGCGAAGAAGTTGGTCGTGCTAACAGGCTGCCTTGCCTTTTGAGAAATAATGACAGCAGAGTTCTGTAATTGCCACATATGCCGTAAGCCACGAACCACGAAGCAATGTAGATGTTCCCGTTGTATGACAGTGTTCACATGATTAGGGTAAATTAGGGTTTGATTGCAGGATCTTTGATGGAGACGAACATAGTCTCCAGTTCGAACCTCGACTGCACATAGACAGGACGACTGCTCGCACAAGTAGCGGGTGCTGTGAGATGAAATACAGCCATTTTTATTTTGTGTTGTGGTATAATATATGTTTCTTTTCAGGGTGTAATCTTGTTTTGTGTTAAGTACTGTTCTGCGCGAATTTAGACTTCGTGAAATTTCACTGATAGTTGTTGTAAGTGACGAGTTCGTTGTCAAGCCTGTGTTTGTTTGACTTTTATTTCATTTTTCTTCTAATTAGTGGAGACGCGTAACCTTATTTTCTTTTCCATGGTTTAAGTAAAGCATATGATTATTTCTCCAGTATACTTTTATTCACGTATAGATATTTGGTGGTGGTAGATGTAAGATAAACGACCACTCTGGGGGTAGTTGAGTTAGTGTAAGTAAATTTTAACTTAATGATGTGGGATTCGGTCCCAGGGGATACTGGTATTTGGAGGAAAATGGTTCGTAATTGTAACTGTAAATAGGTAATATGTGTTATATTTTGTTTTGTGTAACACTCAACAGTTTTAATGTTCAACGGGTGATAGACAACAAAAACCAGAGGTAGAAACGTAGTATGTCTACAAGTACGATCATCCTTTGGGGATGTGAATTTTTTTTGTTTTATGTCAAATTAGGTATCCATCAGGTTGTTGGTTCGGATGGAAGTTTTTCTTTCATCTGAAATATTATTAGGAGCTGTGGTCATACACATAGAAATTCTAATAATAATAATAATAATAATAATGTTATTTGCTTTACGTCCCACTAACTACTTCTTAAGGTCTTCGGAGACGCCGAGGTGCCGGAATTTAGTCCCGCAGGAGTTCTTTTACGTGCCAGTAAATCTACCGACACGGGGCTGTCGTATTTGAGCACCTTCAAATACCACCGGACTGAGCCAGGATCGAACCTGCCAAGTTGGGGTTAGAAGGCCAGCGCCTTAACCGTCTGAGCCACTCAGCCCAGCATATATATATTCTAATGGAATGTGGATGAAGTTAGCTGATGGATGGTAGCACGGATTTTACCGTTGCTAAGTTCTTGTCTTCATTTTGTCAATTTATATTTACTTTACCAAGGATGTCATATTGTTTGTATAGATTTCAACGAGCGCCTTAGTAAATGGGAAAAACTTATTTGTGCTTATTCTTTACCGAAAAACAAGCATCCAAGAACCTCTTCCATTCATTGTAGGCCTTTAAGTTAGTTTAATAGCCTCTACATGCCGCGAACGGTCTTTGACCCTGAGGAGTCCGTGTTCAGACCTCAGGAACGGGAGAGTAGCTTTGACCTGGCTGTGCTGTATGGCCGATAACTTCTCATGTGAGTGGATTAACGATACAATCCCAATGAGGGGAAATCGGCACAGGCCGAATAGGTCCCTTGACTATCGACTTCCGTGGAGCATGGTCCCACGTGTTCGTGACCCGAAAGGGTTGGTTTGCTGTCACATGGTCCCATGAGTAATGGGGGACGGTGGGAAAGGTTCCAATATTTATTCATTCTTTCTTTCATTTTGTCCGTTCAATGTACACGTACATCTACTTACGATAAACAGTACAGGTATACATGCATTTCAAAATGCTCTGCCAGACAATGTCCTCTTATGAGGAAATTAGAGTTCCAGTATGTGATTGCTCTAGACTAGAAAGTATTTTTTGTGAGCAGATGTGATGTTTCCATGAAAATATGAATATGTAATACAACAGTTATAAGATTATATTCATATCTTTACATTTACAGCATAAAAATCTTATATAAGAGAATGATTCTATAATAGGCTTGGTGCTTCTCCATTGATTTGATGTGTTGAAGTTTGTATTCACTGTTTCATCTAGAAGTACAAGAAAGGATGTAGCAAGATAAAATAGTATATTCTTTCCATTATTCCTTAAGATACTAATTAGATATATCTTTTGTGTTTTCAACCACAATGTGCACAGCAACAGCAGCAACCTCTGCAGCTGTACCCCGACCTTAGAAAGTTCAGTCTTGTTGGAGGTGAAGATACAAATTGCAGTGTTAGTGTAACATCCTTATCTCCTTTGGACCTGTTTAGTTGTATCTGTGACCAGTATTCATTTCTGAACATTTGTGACCTTCGTTCAATTTTGCTTTCAGGTATTTCAGTATGGCAGCTACCGTTGTTGAGAAGCAAGCTCGTCTGCTTTCAGGCACTGAAGTAGCTCGGTATGTTCTTTGTATTTCTATTGGCCCTTTGCATGTTGAAGAGCTCAGATTTGTAAGCAAACTGCGTATTCTTTCCCACATTTCTAAATGTAAGCAGAAGGGTTATACTTTGTAAAGCACGCATTGATAAGCATTTTTAACTTTATTTGATAGTGCTTATAAATGCGTATTTCACAGGAAACTGTTTTTACTTGCTTAATGTGTGATTTTGAACTAAAATGCCACATTTTACCCAAAGCTGTATTTTTATTTATCAGTTAGCACTGATTCTCTATTTATCGGCTTTTATTGAAGGTAAAAGTAAAGAAAAGGTTCGATGAGTGTAAAGGGGGAAGCCCCGGGATGACGTGAAATTTTACTCGGTTGTCAAAATTTGTAGAGAAGCTTGGGATGCCCTGCTACACCAAGTTTCTTCTGTGATTAAGCAATCCAATTGGTTATCGATATGTTGTCACATGTTGGGTGAATCCGAGTTCTAAGCTGTGAACTATTAGGTCATTCTGCTACAGCCTTCAGTGTGTTAGTTGGACATCATACATTGGTTTTACGAGGTGAGTGTGATAGGTGGTGTAGTTAAGTTACGGAATGTCACCCACAAATTCTCTATCAGCATTGTTGTGCAAGTATGAAAACAAGTTTGGATATACTATTTTTAGTGAGGACAGAAAATTGTTATTCTGTTTAATTTGTGAAAAAAAAAAGTGTTTCTCAAAGAAAAAATATGGTATTGTGCAACATATTAATACAGTGGGGTATAAAGAGGAGGTTGGAAAGAAATCCAAGTTAAATCAGCAGCTGATTACAGGTAATGTAGGTAAACAATCGAGTTCAAGAGATACGTTTTCCAGAGACTTGTGTTTAGCATTAATGAGATCTGATGTTCCATCATGGAAAATGAATAATATGCAACTTTGGTTATTTTTAGAAAAATACACAAACAGAAGGGTTCTTGATGTATCTACATTGTGTAAAAACTATGTTCCAGAGTGTTTTCACAATGGAATTTGTAATATTTGGGATAAACTGAAGCACGAATAAATATGGATTTCTGTAGATGAAACCACAGATGCAGTAGGACAGTGTGTGTAGTGCAGTAGTTGGTTCTGTGAAAGCAGGCAGCAGATTGTTTCTTCCTAATATTGTGACGTGTTGGCAAGGTAAATAAATGATGGCAGACACTGGTAGCATTTTACTTCTAAGATTTATTATCTGGTTACTAAGACTACACATTAACACACAGGATTACAGAGCTCACAACTTACACTCATGACACACAATTACACAGTACACAAACTCTCTCTCTTGGTGCTCACTGCGAGTTGGTCTTGCGTCTTGGGGCGCAGCTGTGAGCCGGGAGATAGTGGGTTCGAACCCCACTGTCAGCAGCCCTGAAGATGGTTTTCCGAGGCTTCCCATTTTCACACCAGGCAAATGCTGGGGCTGTACCTTAATTAAGGCCACAGCCGCCTCCTTCCCATTCCTATCCCTTTCCTATCCCATCGTTGCCGTAAGACCTCTCTGTGTCGGTGCAGTATAAAGCAAAAAAAGAAAAAAGAGTACTCGCTACTTATTTACACTAATACACACGGACTACGGTCACCAGTACTACAGTCTCACTAGTCGGTATTGGCACTGTCTACAGTTCGCAGCCCGCGCACGATAGTCTTGCCCCTCAGCATGATGTTCACTGCCCATACTCCAGCAGAACTCAGTTCACAGCCCCATGTCTGCACCCAGTGTCTTCTTCCATGCCGCGTTGGAACGCGACACTCGCTCACAGCAACTGGCCACAAGAGACACACACACACGACGACAGGCAACAGAAGTAGTCTTCAGCTCCAACAGGCGAACACTCCAGTGGATTGCCCCACTCAACTCTGGCTGTAACTCACTGCAACCTTCGCTCTCGTTCGTTTGCTGGTTGAGCTCCAAGTGGGCTCATTGCCAACTCACTGACTCCACTCACTCACTAATTGAGCTGAACTCACGATTGGACTAATTCACAGTCGTCTGTCACCTTCATATAAGCAGACCAAACATTCCAGAATGGTCCGTAGTTAGATACATATAGAAAACACCAACCTCAGCGCTCTCGTAATTTCCATGCTGAAGTTGTGCTGGCGCTATGAGGCTCAAGGGAAGGGGCCAGGCTTACACTAGACTTGTTCATGATTAGTGCGGTCAAAGAGTAAGCGGACGGGCCATAGTGGGTGACATCATCAGCTCATCACAAATTGGCATGGCGGACGTTATAACCATTACAATATACAGATATTTGACTGAGTGAATCATTCTGCTGTTGAAATTTTTTTCCCATGATTCGTTAGCTTTCTTGTGGCTAGAAGGGATACATTGTGACAATGTATTGTTATTTCTCAGTGATGCTGCTCCATATGTTGTTAAAGCAGGAGCTAGATTAGAAGTTCTTTACCCTAAAGAAGACAAAGCAGAAAGATGGCAGGAGCATATCCAACAGTTGTATCAAGGTAAAGATGTAGATAATTTGGTTCTGGAACATGAAGAGGCTGTTGATGCTGATGAAATGGGAGACCCAATTTTGAGGTCAGAGTTTGACAGAGCTGTGAGTGACCTCAATGGGAGCAAGGCACCTGGAATTGATGACATTCCCTCTGAATTACTGACTGCCTTAAGAGAAACCAGCATGGCAAGGTTATTTCACTTAGTGTGCAAGATGTATGAAACAGGAGAACTCCCATCCGATTTTGCGGAAGAATGTTGTTATACCTATTCCCAAGAAAGCCGGTGCTGACAGGTGTGAAAACTACCGCACCATTAGTATAGTATCTCATGCCTGCAAAATTTTAACACATATTATTTACAGAAGAATGGAAAAACAAGTTGAAGCCGAGTTGGGAGAAGATGAATTTGGCTTCAGAAGAAATGTAGGAACACGTGAAGCAATCCTGACTTTACGTCTGATCTTAGAGGATCGAATCAAGAAGGACAAGCCCACGTACATGGCATTCGTAGATCTAGAAAAGACATTCGCTAATGTTGATTGGACCAAGCTATTTATGATTCTGAAGATGATAGGGATCAGATACCGAGAACGAAGAATTATCTACAATCTTTATAAAAATCAGTCTGCAGTGATAAGAATCGAGGGCTTTGAAAAAGAAGCAGCAATCCAGAAAGGAGTGAGGCAAGGCTGCAGTTTGTCCCCTCTCCTTTTCAATGTGTACATAGAACAGGTAGTAAAGGAAATCAAAGAGAAATTTGGAAAGGGAATCACAGTCCAAGGAGAGGAAATCAAAACCTTGAGATTTGCCGATGATATTGTTATTTTATCTGAGACTGCAGAAGATCTCGAGAAGTTGCTGAATGGATGAAGTCTTGGGTAAGGAGTACAAGATGAAAATAAATAAGTACAAAACGAAAGTAATGAGTGCAGTCGAATGAAGGCAGGTGATGGAGGAAATATTAGATTAGGAAATGAAGTCTTAAAGGAAGTAGATGAATATTGTTACTTGGGTAGTAAAATAACTAACGATGGCAGAAGTAAGGAGGACATAAAATGCAGACTAGCACAAGCAAGGAGGAGCTTTCTTAGGAAAAGAAATTTGCTCACTTCAAACATTGATATCGGAATTAGAAAGATGTTTTTGAAGACTTTCGTGTGGAGCATGGCATTGTATGGAAGTGAATCATGGACGATAACTAGCTCAGAAAGAAAGAGAATAGAAGCTTTTGAAATGTGGTGTTACAGAAGAATGCTGAAGGTGTGATGGATAGATAAACATGGACGATAACTAGCTCGGAAAGAAAGAGAATAGAAGCTTTTGAAATGTGGTGTTACAGAAGAATGTTGAAGGTCAGATGGATAGATCGAATCACGAATGAAGAGATATTGAATTGAATTGGTGAGAGGAGATCGATTTGGCTAAATTTGACGAGAAGAAGAGATAGAATGATAGGACACATCTTAAGACACCCAGGACTTGTTCAGTTGGTTTTTGAAGGAAGTGTAGGTGGTAAGAACGGTAGGGGTAGACCAAGGTATGAATATGACAAGCGGATTAGAGCAGATGTAGGATGCAATAGTTACGTAGAAATGAAAAGGAAACGGGCGAGTTGGCCGTGCACGTAGAGGCGTACGGCTGTGAGCTTGCATCCGGGAGATAGTAGGTTCGAATCCCACTATCGGCAGCCCTGAAGATGGTTTTCCGTGGTTTCCCATTTTCGCACCAGGCAAATGCTGGGGCTGTACCTTAATTAAGGCCACGGCCGCTTCCTTCCAACTCCTAGGCCTTTCCTATCCCATCGTCGCCATAAGACCTATCTGTGTTGGTGCGACGTAAAGCCCCTAGAAAAAAAAAAAAAAAAAAAAAAGGTTAGCACAGGATAGGGTGGCATGGAAGGCTGCATCAAACCAGTCTATGGACTGATGACTCAAACAAACAACAACCACCCTAAATTAGTTCACCTGACGTGCTTTGCTCACGGTTTACATCGTGTTGCTGAAACTGTTAGAAGCAAGTATAAATATGTGGATCTTCTTGTCTCCAGCATGAAGAAAATGTTTTAAAGTCACTTATTAGTATTCAGTATTTTTGTGAACTGCTTCCAGCTACTTCTTTACCTCCTCAGCCAGTTTTAACTCGATGGGGTTCATGGCTAGAGGCTGCAACATACTACGCAGAACATTTTAGTGAAGTGAAAATAGTTTTGTATTCCTAAAATGCAGAAGAGCCTGCCAGAATGGCCACAGCTCACGAATGTATTGCTTGAAATGGCATCCCAAGAAAATATTGAGTACATCTATAACTGTTTGTCCAGATTACCTGATATTATAACACAGTTGGAAGCTTGAAATAATTCATTGCAACATTCACTTTCTCTGATAGAGACAATTTTAATGACATTATCTTTAGAAACTCACGGCATTGCTAAAAATATGCTCAGTAATTTGTCAGATATCACTGAAAAATCATGGTTACAAAATACTGTTACCTTTCTAAAAGGCTCTCTTGTGAAAAAAGAAATATTGAAGAGAAATTCACCAAAGGAGAACTGTGGTGCTTTTCACACGAGTGTGATGATGAGCAATGTCGAAAGAACGTATTCACTTTACAAATCATTCTTCACTGACAGACGCAGGTGCTTCCCACTAGAAAATCTCAGGATGACCTTCCTTATATTCTGTAATGGCCTTGAAAAAGGTAAGAGGTCTCTGAAGCAAATAATGTATTAGATTTTCCATGTATTATATTTCCCTACATTGGTGCTTATTTTTTTTATTTTTCTTTCTTATTTGCTTGCTTATTTTACTGTTTTATTGTGCTTATAAATCCAGGCCCTGGTCATCAGCCTGGGTCTGGTTGGATCCTCAAATAACACCACTGAAGATTATATGGTTTTAGGGAATTCACAAAAATCGGTGACGGGAGTATACTGTAATTATGAGTACCAGACAAGATTAGGAGTGAAGTAGTTTTGCTGTTTCTTTCGTGACCATAAGAGAAGCACATTTCATAGCATCCAGATGCACTAGCCATACTCTGTCATTACTGAGCATCCAGCAACTTCTATACTTTCACCACTCTAAATAAGACTGAAACTTCAGAGTATGTTGCATTATGCTCAGGTGTTTGGCTAGACATAAATGCTGAAATACTGCATCAATCAAGATAAAGTAACACACATTTCAGATATTATGTTCAGTAATGAGAAAATTGTATGATCAATCTGTACTACACTGATGGGTTGGGACTGGAAGAATTAGCATCTGTTTTAATCAAAATTGGCATTTTCCCCCCTAAAAATGAGCATTCATTTAAAAAAGCATTTGTAGCATTCTTCTTTCTTTTATTCTTATATGTAATAATTACTTAAGGACATGGGAGAATACTGCTCAACTCTACAAGAAAATTAACTTTTAAAATGAAAGCATTGCAAGATGTTTTGCATTATTTTCCTTCAAGCTGCACATTCTGTCTGTAATCACATCGCTATAGTGCATTAAAACATGTTCACTGTCAACATAGTTTGTTGGGGTCTGCAAAAAATAAAAATGTTCAAATCCATAAGCCAATTCACTGTTTGAACGAAAGCATTGTAAGAAGTGTTACATTGTTCTCCTTCAAGTTGCACATTGTCCGTAACCACTGTGTTGTAACGCGATAACACATGCTCACTGTCAACATTGTTTGTTGAGGTCCACAATAAATCAAAACAAAATTTAAAATGCAGAGGCCTCTGACTGCACCTCAATTAACGCAAGCATGATGTCACATTTTCCGTCTTCCTTCAGTTGATTTTGAATTGCATTTCTGAGGGAAATGAGACCAGATTTCCTTTTGTGAAAGAATTTTTGCATCAAACAGTTTCTCAAGCTTAGCTCTTTTCAGTTATTCAGAATGACATTATTAGTGTACAGAGCTTGATAAATTGCAACAAAATTATTGCAGTTGGGTTCTCTGACTTTGAAAGTCTGTCTTGCTCTGTGATAAATGAGCTGCTTTGACAAAAATGACTGCATGCAGCTTGCTGTAAAGGAGTGAACTTAACCAAGGCATTGTTAACTGCTGCAGAATAATTCCCCTTATAAATTGCAGAAAAATTTACCTCAAAGTAATGAAGTTTGGGGTTCAGTAAATGAGAGGTTTGACACCCAGACCCATTAAGTTCATTAAGAAGATCAACCATTTCAAGTGCATGATTGTCGCCAAAGGTGAATGATGTCTCTTCACTTTCTGGTCAGTCAGGTCTTTATGGTACTTAATGCCATAGTTGCTGGAATATTTCTTATCAGAGAACTTGAAAAATCAGATAATGTCTTTGAAGGTATCCATTTAAATAGAAGATGGCATGTAACCAGCTGTTCCACTGAGTAAGGACTGATGAAGGAAGAAGCTTTGATTCCCTTGAATCTCCATACTGAGACTTTAGGAAGTGTTAGTACTTACATTTAGGCTTGGGGTATTAAAAAAAATGCAGACTTCACTATTGTTACCACATGATTCAAATCCAACATCAGTGTGATCCAACAATTGTCAACTAAGCTAAGCTTATGTGCCCAGCACTGCACATGCATAAGATGATACCCTGTAACCACTTGTAAGAGAGTGTCAAGTATAGAGCACTGTCACTGGCAAACACTTTTAAGGCATCATACGGTACATTATAGGTTCACAGTGCATTCTGAACAGCATGGTAGCAGTTTTGTAGCATTTCCCGTTTCAACTGTAGCAACAGACAGCTTCCTTTTGGAATGTGCTGGAACTTTAAAAATAATTATAAAAACACAATGACCCATTTTGCTTGCTGTTTTGTCACACAATATTTATTTTCTTCCCAGCTACAGCTTCTGTTGTCAGCCTATGGCAAATAAACTCATATCCTAACCCTGAGGTGGTGCAGCTCTTTTCGGGCAAATCCCCAATGGAGGTGAGCTGTATGTACCATCTTAACCATGTACCAGCCTCCTAACAGACATCAAGTCAGGATCATCCTGCTACCGTATGTGACAGTAGACTGTACTACCTGAGACTGGCTGATGGCCAAGCGGCCATTACCAAACTTGATACTCAAAGGGAGGACCAATGGCTACAGGCAGAGGAGCCCTCCTCTTAGAGGCCAAGTGAAGCCTTTCTGCAGGAAATGACACATAAATTTATCAGAAAGGAGAACATGGTCAACGGTTTAGACGACGGAAGAGGATCCCAGTCCCAATGGCAGATAAAGTGGAATAAGGTTCTCCTGTCAGCAACGCCTGTACTTCAGAGAAGTGGTTGCAAAAGGTATCTGTACTCCTGAGGAGCGGCCTAAATTTACATTTGACAGTATGTATAAAATGCTACTGGGAGTGGTGACCACACCATAATAATAGCCTATAAATGATATGGTACTCCAGAACTTGCATCAGAAAAGGTTAGAGTGCACCCTGCTGCAAGTGACACGCAGTTCCTTGGGCACTGGGGGAACTGTGAAAAATGGGCGACCAGTAGCAAGCATCTTGAAGGCGGATATAATCAACCTTATGACCCTAATAGGAAAGGCAGAAGAAGTGGTGGATTTTATGGAGGAAGGGGGTATAGAAATGACGGAGTTGAGCGAAGTTAAATAGAAGGGAAAAGAAAAGAAGGGAATGAGGAAAGGATATACACAAAACTGGAATGGTGGCAGAGAGGCAAAACATGGAGTGGGCTTAATCATTTCAAAACAGCTGGAGGAGTATGTGGATATGGCAGAGTACATCAGTGAGAAGATAATGAAAATTAGACTGAGAATGAGGAAGGAAGTGAAGGACGTCATACAAATGTATGAACCACAGACAGGGAACAAAGAGGAGGATATTGAGGAATTCCTAGAGAAACTAGAAAAGGAGATAACTGATGTGGAAGTGATTATCTTGGGAGGCTTAAATGCACAGGTGGGAAACAAAAGATAAGGAAAGAAAGTTTTTTGTTCCTATTTGCTTTATGTTGCACTGACACAGATAGGTCTTATGGTGACGATGGGATAGGAAAAGGCTAGGACTGGAAAGGAAGAGGTTGTGGTCTTAATGAAGGTACAGCCCCAGCATTTGCCTGGTGTGAAAATGGGAAACCACAGAAAAACATCTTCAGGGCTGCCGACAGTGGGGTTCGAACCCACTATCTCCCGGATGCAAGCTCACAGCTGCATGCCTCTAACCATATAGCCAACTCGCCCGGTAAAGAGAAAGAAATAATCAGACCATATGGATATGGGAAAAGGAATGAAGGAGGAGAGAAAGTAGTTGAGTTTTGTGCGAAGAATGGAATGATCATGGGCAGCAGTTGGTTTCAGAAGAAAAACCGCAGGAAAAGTACAAGTTATGGCTGGGATGACAGAAGAATAAAATCGGTAATCAATTACTCTCTGGTGGAAAGGACAAATCGCAGACAGTTGATGGATATAAATGCTTTACCAGGAGAAGCATTTGATGGAAATCATAGAGTTGTGATAGCAAAAATGAGAGTAGGGAAATGGAAGAATTAAAGAAAATAAGAGATAATAAAATAGAAATGTGGAAATTACAAGCTGAGAATGTACAGGAGGAATTTCCAAATTCCAGTTACTGAACTGGGAAATGTGGAAGAGAATGGTCCAGCTTTAAAAGGGCATTTGTAAGTGGGGCAGAGAGTGCCTGTGGTAGAACATTGACGAGAGTGAAAGAAAAGGAGACACCGTGGTGGAATGAGAAGGTGAGAAAAGCAGTGAAAGAAAAGCAGAAAGCATGACAGTAATAGAATAGAGATAGAAAAGAAGAAAGCAAAAGGAAGTATCTTGATAATAAAAGGACATGTAAGAAATTGGTTAGAAAAGAGGAAATGTTGGGAAGAATTTACACAAAAGATGGAAACAGATAGAGCTGTCAGTAAAATAATGCCATGATGATGATGATGCTTGTTGTTTAAAGGGGCCTAACATCGAAGTTCATCGGCCCAAAATAATGCCAGTAATAAAAAAGAAAGAGTTTATACAAAGCTGATGAAAGAGGAAGGTGGAGAGTTGATAACACAACCAGAAGAAATAAAGAGAAGACGGAAGGAGTATTTTGATAAATTGCTGAATGTGAGAAATTGTGCAGAGGAGACAATAGTAATGTGGTGTGATGACTCAACAGTAGATGATATAACCATGCCAGGGGTGGAATTATCAGTCCGTAAAATGAAAATGGGAGAGACACCAAGAATGGATGAAATTAATGTGGAAATGATAAAGTCTGCCAGACCTGTTGGACTGCAATGTGTGTACAGATTTGCAAAGTGCATATGGAGACAGAAAAGTGTGCCAGAAGACTGGGGAAAGGGAATAATATTACCAGTCTTTAAGAAGGGGCACAAAAAAGTGTGTGATAACTATAGAGGAATCACACTCTTATCACAAGTACCAAAAATACTGTAAAGAATGTTAGGAGAAGAAAGGTAGGAGAATTGCAAGAGGAACAGAGGCTTTAGAAGTAGATCTACAGTGGACCCAATCTTCAGCATGAGACAGTTAATGGAAAAGAATTGGGAATATGGAAAGGATCTGGTCATGACATTCATAGATCTGACAAAGGCATACATAGTATTTCCAGGGAGGTGTGGGAAACTCTGGTCAAAGAGAGACTGGGTACACAAACCGCAGAAATGGTACAAGCAATGTACACAATCTGTGTCAGCGGCATATAGAGTCCATTTGGAAAGACAGAAGGATTTAGAAATGAAATTGGCCTAAGACAGGAGAGTGTGCTATCGCCTTTCTTGTTTCTAATGGTTGTGGACAAAATTGTAAGGGAGACAACAGAAGCATATGGGAATAGGAAGGTGAAGTTATTATTTGCAGACAATATTGTGGTTTGGGGTACAAAGAGCAAAGAAGTACAAGAACAACTTTTGCAGTGAAGAAGAAAATTGAAAAATATGTTCTGAAAATCAGTGTAGAAGAAAGCAAGACCATGATGATATCAAGAGGAGAAAGACAAGGTAAAGGCATTGGTGGTCAAAGCCTTGAAATTGTTGACATTTTCAAATACCTATGGAATGAATTAATGCAGAATAAAGGGCTTGATATAGAGATTAGCAAGAGTGTGCAACAGGCAATGTATTCTATAAGAGTGTAAGAAACCTTGTCTGGAATAAGTAAGTACCAAGGAAGTGTAAAGAGATAATGTACAAAATGTATTATGCACCCATATTGACCTATGTGGCTGAGACCTGGATGGTGGCAAGCAGGGAGGAAAGTAGAATTCAAGCCGGTGAAATGAAATACCTGAGAAGGATGATAGGAAAGACAAGGAAAGACAGATTGAAAACAAAAATATGAAAAAGAACGTCGGAATAGAAAACCTAAGTGAGAGAATTGATAGGAGCAAACTAAGATGGTTTGGATGTGTAAAAAGGATGGAGGAGAAAAGAATACCAAAACAGATGATGGAGATGAAGTTTGAGGGAAGAAGAGCGGGAGGGAGACCTAAAAGTAGGTGGATCGATTCAGTAAAAAGGAGTGCAAGAAGACGAAACCTGGACTGGGAGAAAATGATGGAAGAAGAATGGTGGAAGGACAGAGGAAGATGAAGTGTCATAAATACCCCGACCCAGTAGGGAAAGGGGAAAGGAGGAGGATGATAACCAGCCTCATTCCATTCTTAAATTTCTGACAGTACCAGGAATCGAACCCGAGCCCCTGAGGTTGGCAGCTAGTAGTGCTAACCGCTATTCTGTGGAGGCAGACATCAGCCTATGGTGATTAGAGGCAACTTCTAGAAAAAGGAAAGAATGTTTTTAGAACTCCATGGACTTACCATTACAGTAAAAAATTCTAGAATAATTGTCTCAAGTACATTTTACTTACCTGGTAAATATTTCTCGTGCAGAGTTTTAATACATGGAAGATTTTCATTCCAAAACTGTAATCCATGCTCGTAACTCTTGGTTTTTGAGCCTTTCCAGTGGAATATTTGCTTTTGCAAACACTTCATTTGTTCTTTTTGAGAAGTGGTCTTTGGAAATTTTCCGTTTTTTGCAACTGTCCAATTGCTACATAATAGAAATCTGTTTTGTTTGAGATTGAGATGGACGTTGCTTTGTCACATGCTTTTCACTCTTAACATGCTTTACAATACTGTATTTCTTTACCTATCCAGTTCTACAATTACAAATTTTGCAAAACACCATCTGTAAATCTGTATCATGTCATCCTTCATTTGAATGTTGCTGAGCCTGCTCATGGGTATTTAAAACTATGTGCCCCATAACCTCAACAATTAATCCAGATTTATTCTCTTCACCTTACACATAATGAAGTTCGAACAGAAATGAAGTAAAAAGGAAACTGATATTTCACATCTTGTCTTGTGCTGATCTCGGTTTTCAGTAACAATCGAAAAGAAAAAAAAATATATATATAGTTGTAAAGAAACAGAAACGAAGGGAAAAGCAACTTATCTTGAGTGTTGTAAATATGATTTCTTGGTAATAATTGATTAAAAAACTTGTATGATTATTGTATAAAATGATTATTAATCAATTAATTCATTTAATACCAATTGATAGTAATGATTAAGAATATTTTTTGACATTTTTCTGTCAAAAGCCTGGATTTTCACAAATAAAATGCTGCATTTATAAGGAATTAGTTACAAAATCACAAATATTTGATAAATTCGCATTTTAAGTTGAGAGTTTCATTGAGTCTCAAATGGATCAAATGGGCCGATTGCAGAAACGATGACTAGTTTTAAGCCTTAGACATCGTCTACCTAAACAACGTCTAAATCATTCACGATCTTCCATTGCATAAACAATGTTCAGTCGATGTTTAACTAGACATCCCTTAAAGTTTCAATTTTGGTTTGAAAATGGAGACAGAAGTATCTTTCATGCAACTCTTTGCTTGTCGCAACCAATGAAATTCGTCGGTGCGCGCGCCGAACGCCAGTCAGCTGTTTGTCTTCCTACACATTACTCAAATATGGCTGAGCATGACTTGCCCACAGATAAGAGTATCGCTTTCGGTGCAAATTAAATCTTATAATATTATCGACACTAAAGCGACACGCCACGGTACGGGGAAGTGTAGCTTTCATTATAGCGTTGTTACAGTGAGTGTAATCTACTCATAAATACGGTAGCTTCGACGAAGGGAAGATGAAGCAATAGTAATGTGTAACCGAGTGTGTTGTACGGGCCATATAGATGTAGCTTGCATTCTGGAGATCGTAGATTCGAAACGCATCATCGACAGCCGTGAAGCTTGTTTTCCGTAGTTTCCCTATTTTTACATCAGGCAAATACTAGGGCTATTATTATGGCCACGGATCTTCTTCCCCAGTCCTCTTTAAACGATAATCACCACCACTTGCCTTTTCCTATCTGATAGTTGCCGAAAACCTATGCGATTATATATATAAAAATCCCATACAACCTACTTTTTAGTTTTCACTATTATGTGTGTTTACTTGGCAGTAAATATAAGTGAATCTCTCCCGGTTGATGTATGTGACAGCCCTCAGACGATCGGGACACGTAATTGTGATATGTATGTAGTCGAAGTGACCTATAAATCCATGGAAATTACCCCATGTATATAATAAAATATATCGATTGCCAAGAATTGTATTCAAGTTGACAGTTACCGGACTGTCATTTTGTCAGTCTCAAGAAACAAGTCTCTCGTAAAGCGGAACCTTATTTTTTGATTATCTCCCCGTGCATGTCAAACGAATTGCTGCGATTTAGCAGCGTGTGACCCACAGAGAGGCCGTCGGACTAACCTTTCTTCCCGGAATCGTCTCAAGATGATAATGCAAATTACATATTTCACGGTACATAACCTCTGATTGTGATTCACTCCTGTCATTTGAGGTTAAACAGTGCTCTCGGCAGTGTTTAAACACGACCGGTTGAACATCGGTTTTAGACAGTGTCTAAGTGATAAATAACGTCTCTGCAATGCGGCAGCCATACTTAGGCATTGTTTAACCGTAGACATCGTCTAAATGCCGTTTCTGCAATCGGCCCACTGTATCCAGGTGATCATTTACAATACTTTCAGAATTCAATGGCCATGTTCCTTTGCACATCTCAGGCTTTGTGCCTTATGATGTGCAGTGGGGAGAGGTCCTCTAGTGGGACGCTGTATTCTGTTCCCCATTGCGAGGAAATCATGAGGAACTCATGAAATAAAATTTTGCACTTATCGCAAATGGTAAATTTTCCAGTCCCTACTGATGAGCAGTTGAATTAGATATACCTGGCTGGTAGCTTGTAGGGCCAGCTTTTGACCTGATGATGGCTGCAATGCAGGGTGGCATGGGCTCGACTCTGGAAGCATTGGAAAGTCATCCTGATCCACAACTGCTGCACAGCCTCATATAATGCTTGGAGATTTGTGGGAACATCCAGGGTGCATTCATCCCTTTCAACAGCATCGCAGATGTTCTTAGTAGGATTGGGGTCAGTTGACTTTGAACACTAGGCAAGTAGTCTCATGACCCTAGAATGTTGATTGAAGTAGTCGACCACAGTTTGGGTGCGATAAGCGAGTAAATAATCTTCCTGTAGCTGTAGATCTCCCGCAAGGTACTGCAGGTAAAAAAATGTGCGGATATGATCTGACTACAGGTTCCTGTATCTTTCGCCAGTGAGGGATGTTGGCAGATATATCAGAAGACTAATTTCACCTCACGTGAACAGTCTCCACAAAAAGATACCACCACCATCATCAGCTTGAACTGCACTCTGTAGCAAGAGGGATCCATTGCCTCATATGCTTGCTGACACACTTGTACACTGCCATAGACGTGTACCAACTGGTAACTTAAATTGTCTGTCCAGGCGATCATTTACTGTGCTTTGAGAGTTCAATGACCATGTTCCGTTGCACATCTAGTCTTTGTGCCTTATGATGTGCAGTGAGGAGGGGTCCTCTAGTGGAATGGTGTCTTCTGTTCCCCAGTGTGAGGAAACACTTTAGATGGTATGGTTGCTCACACATAATTGTTACCTAGCATTGAATTCACAAGTGATCTGCAGCGCTGTGACCCGTCTCTCCGCTCTTACCATCTGAGCTAGCAGACGGCAACCCCTGGCATCAATGTGTTGTACACCATGGCACTTGACCCTGTCGGCGATGGCTTTTCCCTAATCCACATATTCATGATGCCCTCTTGACACAGGCTTTGGCAGTGGAACGCCCAGTGTCTGCACGACTTCTGAGAAAGAATGGTTCGTACATCTGGGGCTGATGATCTCGCCACCATCAGATATTGCTTAGTTGTCGTGTTTTACCCATCCTGTGCTTAACTGTTACTCGCATGGCCAGTATGTGGTCTGACAACATCACAGTAATGTGCCACTGGGTGAATTGGCCGTGCGGTTAGGGGCGCTCAGCTGTGAGCTTGCATCCGGTAGATAATGATAGATAATGAACCCCACTGTCGGCAGCCCTGAAGATGGTTTTCTGCGGTTTCCTATTTTCACACCAGGCAAATGCTGCGGCTGTACCTTAATTAAGGCCACAGCCGCTTCCTTCCCATTCCTAGGCCTTTTGTGTTCCATCATCGCCATAAGACCTATCTATGTCGGTGCGACGTAAAGCAAATAGCTAACCATAGTAATGTGCCACACTGTACCCTTACATTTGTTGCGTCGACTATATTGCCATTTTGTATAGACACGAAATGTGTTTTTCCACCAATAAATACACAATTTATTGTAAATAGATTACACTAGTACCGGTTTTGGCTCTTAACGGCCATCATCAGCTAGTACATGATTAGTTTCCAGCCATTAGACAAATCACAAGTTGTTACTGTGTTAGACATCCGGATGTCTAATGGGGATGGAAATGCAGTATACAGTAGCATGAAGTTAAAATATCTGTGGTCAAGGTAAAAAGTTACAATAAGTTAGAACATGAGTATATAGAACATATTAAAACATATGGGCCACAATATAAAACACTTAAAAAGTTTTAACACATTACAATTTGGTATGTATAGGTTAGACACTTGTTAAAATTTTAGTTCATGGTACATAGATTCCATTCTTCTATCTCCTGTGTGGTTCCTTTGCTTCTATGTCATGTTGATTTTAGCTGTGTGAGGTAATCTTCCAGAATGTTCTGAGGCTGATATGTGTCATATTGATATGGACCTTTGTCATGAAGAACTTTTATATTGTGTTATATAATCCAACTGTGATGTACTCTAGTGAGTTTAAATATAGTAAACTGCAGGTCTTGAGTTTGAATTTAGAAGCAGTTGGTGGCAACACCTCTCTCGTCTATGTTCGTTTGTGGTTGTAGTCTGTAAAGATAAGCTAATATAAGTATACCGGTAATGTGTGTATGAAGGAATGCCTGGTGTGTGTATGGAAAGAGTACTTACTATTGTTGTTGTGGAGGTTTTGTACCAATATGTCTGAAGGTTTGCTGTATTCTACTAAGAATACATGAAAAATGAATGAAAAATGAATACATAACAAAGACTAAAAAATGTTTCCAAGACAACACTTTTTCTATTAAACACCGAGATCCAACCAATAACATACAAAGGAATTTAAAAATTTTACTCAAAAATACACATTTTCTTCTCATCGAAACTGAATCTGCTAAACTCATAACAATGAACCCCCAATTACAATCCGCGAAAGCCTACCCTAAAATACACAAAGAAGATGTACCTATGAGACCAATTATAAACTATAGAGCCAGTCCAACCTACAAATTATCGCAATTCATCCAAAAATTAAAAAAAAAAGCACTATTCATTTTTAGCAAACAAAACAATACTAAACTCAATAGATTTTTGCAACAGAACCAAAAAGCTAAAGATCGAACAACACCATACCCTTGCTTCATTTGATATAATAAACATGTACCCTAACATTCCTGTTAAACAATCAAAATAATAGAATCTAACCTAAAAAACCATAGCAACTTGAGCACCGTAGAAATAAACAAATTCATAAACTTACTTGAATTCGCCATAAACAATAACTATTTCAGATTTCACGATACAATTTATCAGCAACAAGGCCTACCTATGGGGTCTCCTGCTTTCAGAATATTAGCAGAAATATATATAGATTACTTAGAACACACGTCATATAACAAAATAAATAATATACATTTTTGGTGCAGATTTGTTGACGATATCTTCGTAATTATAGATAATAGATCCACTGACGCACAAACTATACTAGACAAACTTAACACTCTAGATTCCCAAATCAAATTCACCAAAGAAACTGAAAATAACCGTACACTAAATTACTTAGACCTAACAATAACCAGACACGACGACCACTTACCTTACAAGATCTACAGGAAAACCACACACACCTTAAATACCATAAAAAAATGATTCCATTCATCCCAATACACACAAAAGAGCAGCCTATTATAGTATGATTTATAGAGCTTTTAACATCCCAATGACAACAGAAGACCAAAACAATGAATTGAAATTAATCCATGACGTAGCTAAACATAACGGATATAGCAAAGAAATGGTCAACAAAATCATTCACAAAATAAAATCACAACCTAAAACTAAATTAGCTAAAACAGCCAAACCCAAAAAAAGATTATGCCCTATTTACCTTTAACAACACCCATATATATATATATATATATATATATATATATATATATATATATATATATATATATATATACCATAACTAATATTTTCAAGAAGCACAACATAAAAATAGCATTCAAAACCACACACAATAGCACCAACATTATACATAACTGTAAAACAGTCAATAATAATAATAAATACAACCACCGAGCTCGATAGCTGCAGTCGCTTAAGTGCGGCCAGTATCCAGTATTCGGGAGATAGTAGGTTCGAACCCCACTGTCATCAGCCCTGAAAATGGTTTTCCATGGTTTCCCATTTTCACACCAGGCAAATGCTGGGGCTGTACCTTAATCAAGGCCACGGCCGCTTCCTTCCCACTCCTAGCCCTTCCTTGTCCCATCGTCGTCATAAGACCTGTCTGTGTCGGTGCGACGTAAAGCAACTAGCAAAAAAAAAAAAATTAAAAAAAAAATAAATAAATAAATAAATACAACCAATCAGGTGTCTGCCGTATCAAATGTAACAACTGTGACACAAGTTATATTGGACGTACAGGTAGAAACTTCACCATCCGCTATAATGAACATATAAATGCAGTAAAACATAACCATTTCTCGTCAATAGGCCAACATGTAGAAGAATCTAAGCATAGTTTTACAGACATCAAAAACGACATGAGGATACTAAACATAAACTCTAAGGGCCCCCTGCTGAACATAACCGAAGATTTCTATATTTCTTTGGACCAATACGCTAATCCCAATCATAACATTAATGATATTACAGAGAAAACCAGCATCATTTTTGATAAAGCCATTCCGGCATTAAAGAATGATTACCTCAAAATAGTACACACACGGTCTAACAAACCAACGAATCACAAGCCCGATCCCGCCCCTACTTCTCCTATAGCCACTCCTTCTTCCCCTCTACCTACATTCCCCTCCACAGCTAATATGAGCCCCAGACGCACTCGTAGTAGAACACAGCAAACCTTCAGACATATTGGTACAAGACCTCCACAACAACAATAGTAAGTACTCTTTCCATACACACACCAGGCATTCCTTCATACACACATTACTGGTATACTTATATTAGCTTATCTTTACAGACTACAACCACAAACGAACATAGACGAGAGAGGTGTTGCCACCAACTGCTTCTAAATTCAAACTCAAGACCTGCAGTTTACTATATTAAAACTCACTAGAGTACATCACAGTTGGATTATATAACACAATATAAAAGTTCTTCATGACAAAGGTCCATATCAATATGACACATATCAGCCTCAGAACATTCTGGAAGATTACCTCACACAGCTAAAATCAACATGACATAGAAGCAAAGGAACCACACAGGAGATAGAAGAATGGAATCTATGTACCATGAACTAAAATTTTAACAAGTGTCTAACCTATACATACCAAATTGTAATGTGTTAAAACTTTTTAAGTGTTTTATATTGTGGCCCATATGTTTTAATATGTTCTATATACTCATGTTCTAACTTATTGTAACTTTTTACCTTGACCACAGATATTTTAACTTCATGCTACTGTATACTGCATTTCCATCCCCATTAGACATCCGGATGTCTAACACAGTAACAACTTGTGATTTGTCTAATGGCTGGAAACTAATCATGTACTAGCTGATGATGGCCGTTAAGAGCCAAAACCGGTACTAGTGTAATCTATTTACAATAAATTGTGTATTGATTGGTGGAAAAACACATGTCTTGTCTATACATTGAATCTATCAATACGGAAAATGAAATTTATAAATAATAATAATATATTGCCATTTCTCTAAAATAGCTGCTATTTCTACTTCAATTGATCATCGGTGTATAATTGTTGATAAATTTTACAGCACAGATTAAGTTTTAGATTAATGTTCGATAACTATGCGTAGTTGCTGTTGATGGTTTGTTAAAATAAAGGTAGGACTACACTTCATTGTACTGTAGAATAATGTAGACAGTGGATTGTGTGAGTGACTTATCAACTTTGCTAGAAGGTGAGGCTATTAAAAACACTGGTTCAATTACAGCAATCTCAAAATAGGTAACAAAATCTGAGTTGTCACCTACATAAATACAGTTGTGAGATTATTAGTATGTTGTGTCATCTAAAACAAATTCAGGTCAGTCCAAAACTATAAAAATTGGTGCCCACAATGATAGTATCCACAGATAGGCAAGAAACAGTGCAAGTAGGACAAATGCACTTTTAAATAAAGAGTACATTATCCGGAATCTATCAACACGAATATTTGCTGCAAATTGGAAATAACTGATGAACCTATGTCAGAGTTATTCAAACATGGTGCTAGAGGAGGAATTAATCAACTTTGAATGTGAATTAACAATGTAAAATGATATGGATAAATAAAATGTTAAATGCATTGCCATAGGCTTATTTCAAGTTGATGTGCATGTACAGAAGTTCATTCAACATTATCACAGTATAACTTACTGATATTTTGAGGAAAATAAAATTAATGTAAACTGAATTAAGAGGGCCGGGCTGAGTGGCTCTTATGGTTGAGGTGCTGGTTGATCCTGGCTCAGTCCGGTGGTATGCTCAAATACGTTAGCCTCATGTCTGTAGATTTACTGGCACGTAAAAGAACCCCTGCACAACTAAATTCTGGCACCTCGGCATCTCTGAAAACCATAAAAGTAGTTAGTGGGATGTAAAGCCAAGAACATAAACTATTATTGAATTAAGAGTATCAATGAAATATGAATGAGAATTAAAAAATCTCTTCATTAGATTATCGTGTATCGAAACTGATAAAAACTATTTTTCTACGTAGTATCCACTAATGTTTATGCATTTTTTCCATTGCACCATCAGTTTTTAGATTTCTTTTTTTTTTTTGAAAAATATTTAGTTGGTACATAGCCAGTTACACACTCGTCTTGTACCTCTTTGCCATTGCAAAGTTTAATTCCACCTAAGCTTTTTCCAGGAATCCAAAGAAGGTTTATCACATGGTGAGAAATCTGGACTAGAAGGTGTGTGATCCAGAGCTGTCCAGTGCATTCCTTCAAGTGTACCTTTTTTTGTATGAGCAATTGGTATCAATGTTAAGAGGCAGGATGCTGCAGATTGTAATTTTGCATCTTTTGGAATGATGGGCCTCTAATTGTCGTTGGCTGTAACTCGATCCGAGTATATATAACTTCCTGCATACATTGACCAGTTCAACTCAGTTTATGGATGTGTTCACGATGACTAAACAGACCAATCCTGGCATTAAACATACACCCACACAAATCACACTGAATGGAAGGAGGAGGGCGGAGTTGTAATTGACGGAGTTTTCTTGCTTGTCGCTTGGTCTCTTGATGTCTGCGGCATTCTCTTTCAAACAAGTTGACATTGGTGGATGTAGTGCTCCACCACAGTGAGCGGTCCACAGCACATTCTTCCCATGTCTGTATATCCATACCAGTTGTCTTCATGATGTGTTTCAGCTGGTCCTTAAAATGCTTAAGAGGGGCTCCATGAGGTCTACTGCTGGAGCAAAGTTCACCATAAAGAATTTGGCAGGGAAGCCTGGTATCACCCATGTGGTGAACATGGCCTAACCATGTCAGTTGATGAGCGATGATTGTTGCCTCAGTGCTGTTTAGTTGCGCTTTGTCGAGAACTGCCGTGTTGGTCACATAGTCCTCCCACTTAATATTCAAGATGAATGTCATTTTCTGTTGGTGGAAGCGCTCAAGTTTTTTGATATCATGGCAATAGTGTGTCCAAGTTTCACAGCCATACAGCAGCGTGGAAATAACAGTTTTGTACACCATGAGTTTGGTATGCAGTTTTAGGTCGTTATTCATGAAGACTCTGTGAATTAACCGTCCGAATACTGCATGAGCAGCCCCAATTCTTTTATCAACGTCTTGTTCACAGGTACACCGTTTAGACAAGATACTTCCAAGATATGAAAAGTGATCACCCTGTTCCAGTGTTGTGTCTAAGGTGGAAAAACTGTACTCAGGAAGTTTTAATCTTGGGGCAGGTTGTGCAAGTACCTTCATTTTTTTTTTTTCTTTTGCATTAACGGCAAGACCAAAGTGATCACTTGCAGTTTTAAAGCAGTTGACTGACTGTTGTAGTTCTGCAGGTGTTAGATCAGGAGATGCGGTGTCATGGACATACTGCAGTTCTGTCACCCGGGTAACCAGAGTACGTCTTTGTGAGCGAAGTCTTGCCAGATGGACCTCATCAACGCATCAATGCGTTGTACACTATGGCAGTTAACCCTGTCGGCGATGGCTTTTCCCTAATCCAAATACTCATGATGCCCTCTTGACACAGTTGAAGTAGAAATAGCAGCTATCTTGGAGAAATGGCAGTATAGTCAATGCAGCAAATGTAAGGGTACAGTGTGGCACATTACTGTGACGTTGCCAGACCACATACTGGCCATGCGAGTAACAATTATGCACAGGATGGGTAAGACATGACAACTAAGCAATATCTTATTGTGGACAGATCGTCGGCCCCAGACGTACGAGCCATTCTTTCTCAGAAGTCGTGCAGATACTGGGCGTCTGAAGAGACTGCACTGCTGTGGTTGGTTTTCCCTAAAGACTGTCATAATTACCTTGTTGGCTGACGAGTGTTATGCCTTTATTGGAACTATTTGCTCTTTGGTATGCTACTCCATGCATGACTTCTTCATTTCAGGTGTATAGTGGTATACCGATCTAAAAGCTTCTGACAAATCTCAGCTCTCAGCTTTCTGATTTGCCATCAGAATTCTTGGCACCCATCTTTAAGTAACTTTGCATAAACCTAACTTCTTTTTATGGCTGCACACTTCCGTAACTTATACTAATTGCTGCACTGATTTCAACTTTTGAACCCTTAAAATGCACTGGAGCTTAATACTGGTTCTGGGACGACATGCATTACTGAGGTTTGAACTTAACTACCAGTTGCAAAAGCTGAAGTATGAACTTACAGTTTGCAGGTTTAACATCTTCACATGCTACAAACTGAATAAATAATTAAGCATCATGCAATTGTCACAAGCACCTCCAGTTCTCATCACTGTTCTGATAACAATAAGAAAAGCAAGTGTGCAGTGTAGAGTATGTTTAAAGACTCGTACAAATTGTGCATTGTTGCTCCATTAATGAGCATTAAAGTATATTGGACCTGTTTAAAAAGTCTGGATCATATTTGATCTACCTTCATAACATTTGCACCTTTTCTATCGACAAATGCAGAATACAGATATATTGCAAATACAACACTGTTATTGGAAAACTTTGAATGAACTTGTGTTTGGATCTTGAGAGTGTCAAGGATTTCATTAGTGAGTTTGAAAGACTAATTTGTAAGCTATGAAAAAGTTAGCTGTAACAGTCATATCTAAAGATAATACGAACATGAATGTTTTTGGGGTGTACATAACCGGAAAAAGTTATGCTGATGCAGAATTATTCAATGAGATAATCAGCTAAGTGCATAACGGCACAGAAAGGAATGTTAATGTAGCAGGTGATCTCAGTTTACCAATTGTTAACTGTCAAATTAATGGAATGGATAGAAAACATGACCAATAAATGTTAAAGAAGTGAATCTGGAAAGGACAGCTGAATCAAAAAGTGATGGAACCAAATAGATGTGAAAATATTCTAAATATTCTGATGAAACCAGATGAGTTCTAAAGAATAACTGAAGTGATAGAGTTGGTATAAGTAGTCACAGAGCTGTTTTTTGTCCCAGTTAAAAATAAAAGTGATAGAATGGAAGGTTGTAAAGTTAGGACTGCAGGGGGACTTAAGCAATGTTGTGAGATGGACAGCAGAGAATGGTATGAATATAAATAGGATGAAAAGTCAAGTTATAAGTTTTACCAAGCAGAGAAGTCCGCTCAGTTTTAATTATTGTGTTGATGGGGTGATAATACCTCATGGGGAACACTGTAAGTTCCTAGGTGTTAATATAAGGAATGATCTTCAATGGGGTTAACATATTAATGAGGTTGTTAAGAAAGGTTACAGATATCTTAATATGGTTATGATTGTATTTAGGGGTTGTAGTAAGGATGTGAAGGAGAGGACATAGTAGTTACTTGTAACATCCCAATTAGAGTATAGTTTCAATGCATGGGTCCCTCAGTAGGATTACTTTATTCAAGAAGTGGAAAAGATCCAAAGGAATGCGGGCCAATTTGTTCTGGGTGATGGCGATGGAAAAACCGTGTGCAAAGTTTGGAGTCAGGTTCAGTGGCAGAGTGAAGTCCATGGATGAGTGTTCTGGATGTGGGAATTATTCTGTCTGTAATATATTGGCTTGAAAAGGAGATGCAGTAGAAAAGAAAACTGAAGCTGTCCACACTGTTTTTATTCCAACATCATCATCACCAGGAAGCTCAGTACATCAATCATGGTGGAGAGTTCGTAAAGTGTAGTGTAACAAAGTAAACCAGGCAACTAAAACTAATATTTCTTTCATAGAGAAAATGATATGTTGTGGAAGCTTGTGAAAGTGATAGAGGAAAGGGGAAGACTTTGGAAGCACATTGGTATGGTATGAATAGTGAATTTGAGGTCATGTGTGATTCCAATCGTGGTCACGAGAATGCAGAAGTGGATGATTCTATTGTTAATAAGAAACTTGACCTAGAAATTGTCCTTACCTCAAAACAGTGTTACTGTTATTTCATACTGGTACGTATGAAAGGTTGTTATAACATGGCACAAGTGCAAGGGAAGTGAGGCAGCAGCACTACACGTACAACTTTGAGAGAGGCTAATGGGGGTATTTTAGAGCAAGTAAAGGCTACCGGAATTGAAGAGTGGTGAAGAAAATCAGCAGTTGGCAGTACTGCAAATGAAAGGAAGTTCAACCATGAATGACTTTCGTATCTGGCAAGAGCAATCTTTTGAAACTGAGGAAGTTGCTTTGCGAGCAGTTCATAGGGCACAGCATGAACCAGATAAAAAAATGGAGATAAGAGTGGGCGTAAGGGTGGCAGTGATAGGGGACTCTATAATTAGATTTTTGGGAGATTCCCTTATGAAAGAAGGTTATAATATTGAGTGCTATCCAGGCATCAGGATTAGTCAACTAAAAAGGAAGACTGAAGATAAGGTCGAAGTGAAAGATGATGTGGTAGTACTTCATGTACTGATAAACAACATCAAGAGTACCATTAGCTCAAAACAAGTGATGGGCAAAATGTGGGATATGCTTCTTATTGTGAAGAAGCAGTTTACTGATGCAAAGATTGTTTTAAATGTTATTGTACAAACAAGAGACGTGTATTTCAGTAGATTAAAGAAATTTAATGATGGTATTGAGTGGGTTTGTGCTAAACATGGTGTGTTATATGTGGACCAAAATGTTTGGTTTTGGTACCCATGACTTACGACCTGATGGCCTGCATCTGAACAGATTAAGGTCTGCAAAAATAAAGCTTCTGAAAAGTGTGCTATTTTCGTCTCTCCAGGGAAAATCGAGATGATGGAAGATGATGTACTGTACATATTTAGGATGTCTGTTAGTAAACTGCAGGAGTCTATTTATAAAAGATATACAAGTGGGTACTTTAGTAGAGATAAATGACCCATACATTGTCATTAGGGTAGAGTCCTGGTCAGAGCAGGAAGTGGGGGTGGGAAATGAAAAATGATTGGATGATTTAATATAGTCTAAGATGAAGGCAGAAAAATGCGGTAGAAATACTATCGTTGGTGGTGATCTAAATATGCCAGTTATGTATAGGGAGGAAATTTAAACTCGAGAAACGTGACCAACTTTTAGCAAACTAGTCTATCTGGGAAAGTGCATATACCCAACCAGTAAAAGGAAATATAAGGGGCAATAACTTCGTGGATGTATTCATGGTCAAACCTGAGGATTTTTTTGTTGAAACAGAGGTAATAGAAGGAATGAGTGATCATAGTGCAGTTATGGTAGAAATTAACATTGAAGCACGGGGATAGAAAAGATGATAATGTTATTTGCTATACATCCCACTAACTACTTTTACAGTTTTTGGTGGACAGAAAAGAGAAAGAAGATAGTTGAAAGTATGATAAGGCAGACATAGAAGCAATAGGTTCTTACTTTGTGGTAAATTTTAATAAGTGGATAAATGGAGGGTAAAATATAGAATTGTTATGGGCAGGGCTCAAAAATCTAAATCTGGATGGAGATAGAGTGTATGTCAATCACATCACTTTGCGTTTAGGGCAGTCGCCCAGGTGGCAGATTCCCTATCTGTTGTTTTCCTAGCCCTTTCTTAAATGATCGCAAATAAATTTGAAATTTATTGAACATCTCCCTTGGTAAGTTATTCCAATCCCTAACTCCCCTACCTATAAACGAATATTTGCACCCGATTTGTCCTCTTGAATTCCAACTTTATCTTCATATTGTGATCTTTCTTACTTTTAAAGACATCACTCAAATATATTCGTCTACTGATGTCATTCCACGTCATCTCTCCACTGACAGCTCGGAACATACCACTTATCTCACTTAGTTTACAATACAAATACAATACAAGCAATACAATATTGAATAGGTGGGATAATAAATATACTCCTACTGTAAACTGAGATCGCTGTTTTCAATACGGCACAAAAATGGGAGTGATGGTTTGTAACATACCACTTAGTCGAGTAGCTCATATCCTTTCTCTCAAGTCTTCCCAACCCAAACTTTACAACATTTTTGTAATGCTACTCTTTTGTCGGAAATCACCCAGAACAAATAGAGTTGCTTTTCTTTGGATTTTTTCCCGTTCTTGAATCAATCCTGGTGAGGGTCCCATACACTAGAACCATATTCTAGTTGGGGTCTTACCAGAGACTTATATGCCCTCTCCTTTAAATCCTTACTACAACCCCTAAATACCCTCATAACCATGTGCAGTGATCTGTACCTTTTATTAACAATACTATTTATGTGATCACCCCAATGAGAATCTTTCCTTATATTAACACCTAGGTACTTACAATGATCCCCAAAAGGAACTTTCACCCCATCAACGCATTAATTAAAACTGAGAGGACTTTGTACAGAATAACATCATCTGCACACAGCCTTATCTCTGATTCCACTTCTTTACACATATCATTGATATATATAAGAACATGAAGGTCCAATAACACTGCCTTGAGGAATTCCCTGCCGGGCTGAGTGGCTCAGACGGTTAAGGCGCTGGCCTTCTAACATCAACTTGGCAGGTTCGATCCTGGCTCAGTCCGGTGGTATTTGAAGGTGCTCAAATACGACAGCCCCGTGTCGGTAGATTTACTGGCACGTAAAAGAACTCCTGCGGGACTAAATTCCGGTACCTCAGCGTCTCCGAAGACCTTAAAAAGTAGTTAGTGGGACGTAAAATAAATAACATTATTATAGGAATTCCCCTCGTAATTATTACAGGGTCAGATAAAGCTTCGCCTGCTCTAATTCTCTGAGTTCTATTTTCTAGAAATGTAGCCACCCATTCAGACGCTCTTTATTCTAGTCCAATAGAACTCATTTTTGCCAGTAGTCTCCCAAGATCTACCCTATCAAATGCCTTAGATACGTCAATCACAATACAGTCCATTTGACCTCCTGAATTGAGGATATCTGCTATATCTTGCTGGAATCCTACAAGTTGAGCTTCAGTGGAATAACCTTTTCTAAACCCAAACTGCCTTCTGTCTAACAAGTTATTAATTTTGCAAACATGTCTAATATTATCAGAAAGAATGCTTTCCAAAGCTCACATGCAGTGCATGTCAAACTGACTGGCCTGTAATTTTCAGCTTTATTTCTATCACCCTTTCCTTTAAATACAGGGGCTACTATAGCAACTCTCCATTCATTTGGTATAGCTCCTTCATGCAAGCAATAATCAAATAAGTACTTCAGATGTGGTACTATATCCCAACCCATTGCTTTTTGTATATCCCCAGAAATCTTATCAATTCCAGCTGCTTTTCTAGTTTTCAACATTTGTATCGAACTGTAAATGTCATTGTTATCATAGGTAAATTTTGATACTTCTTTAGTATTAGTCACCTTCTCTATCTGGACATTATCCTTGTAACCAACAATCTTTACATATTGCTGATTGAATACTTCTGCCTTTTGAAGATCGTCGCATACACAGTCCCCTTGTTCATTAATGATTCCTGGAATGTCCTTCTTGGAACCTGTTTCTGCCTTTAAGTACCTATACATACCCTTCCATTTTTCACTAAAATTTGTGTGACAACCCATTATGCTTGCCATCATGTTATCCTTAGCTGACTTCTTTCCTAGATTCAATTTCCTAGTAAGTTCCTTCAGTTTCTCCTTCCTTCCATAGCCATATCTAACTCTATCTTTCCAACCTGCACCTCCTCCTTAGTCTCTGTTATAATATAGTGGATCTTTACCATTCCTTACTACCTTTAAAGATACAAACCTATTTTCACATTCCTCAACAATTGCTTAAACCCATCCCAGAGTCTGTTTACATTTTTATTTACCGTTTTCCATCAATCATAGTTACTTTTTAATAACTCCCTCATGCCTCTTTTATCAGCTATATGGTACTGCCTAATAGGCCTAATTTTAATACCTTCCTTTCTTTCACATGTATTTTTAACTACAACAGAAACGGTTTTGTGATCACTAATACCATCTATTACTTCGGTTTCTCTATAGAGCTCATCTGGTTTTACCAGCACCACATCCAAAATATTCTTCTCTCTGGTTAGTTCCATCACTTTCTGAATCAGCTGCCTTTCCCATATTAACTTATTTGCTATTTGTTGTTCATGCTTGCTGCCGTTCGCATTACCTTCCTCGTTGACATTTGGTAAATTGAGATCACCTGCTACTATCACATTCCTTTCCATATCGTTTCCAACATAGCTGCTGATCTTATCAAATAATTCTGAATCGGTGTCAGCGCTACCCATTCCCAGTCTGTACACTCCAAAGACATCAAGTTGCCTATTATCTTTATAATTATATTAGTCTTACACCTAGAATTTAATGTTTGTCATCTTTAACTTTTTAGTAGCTTAAAAATTTTTCTTTCACCAGAATGAATATTCCCCCTCTTGCCGTTCCTGTCCTATCTCTGCGATACACACTCCAGTTCCATGAGAATATTTCTGCATCCATTATATCATTTCTCAGCCATGATTCAACTCCCATTACAATATCTAGTAAGTATGTATCTATTGAATTACCTAATTCTATTCCTTTCTTTACAATACTTCTACAGTTCAACACTAACAATTTTATGTCATCCCTACTTGAATTCCATTTCCCTGTACCCTTATCATCGCTACCTAGGTCACCCCATTTCCCTGAATGTACCTGTCTATAACCCCTCTAAATAAATTTCCTAACTTGTATGTACCACTGCAGTTTAAGTGAAGGCCATCTGAGCCAGATCGTTATCTTCTACCCACCCATTAGGATCTAGAAATCTCACTCCCAGCTTCCCACATACCCACTCCATAGTCTCATTTAAATCCCCAATCACCTTCGTTAGTATCCCTTCTAGACAGTATTCCACTGATAACAATCTCTGCTTCATTAAACTTCACCTGTGCTGCATTTACCAGATCCCACACATCCCCAACTATGAGGGGCGTTTGAAAAGTCTGTGCAAAAATAAAAACTACTTACGTGTTTGGGGTAAACCTTTTTATTTTTTGACATAGTCTCCTTTTAGGCTTATACACTTCGTCCAACAATGTTCTAGTTTGTTGATCCCTTCCCAATAATGGGATTTGTCCAAGTCTGCAAAATATCCATTAGTGTTTGCAATCACCTCCGCATTTGAATAAAATCTTTTTCCCACCAGCCATTTCTTCTAATTGGGGAACAAATAGTAGTCCGAGGGAGCCAAGTCTGGAGAATAGGGGGGATGTGAGACGAGTTGGAATCTTATTTCCATTAATTTTGTGACCACAACTGCTGAGGTGTGTGCTGGTGCGTTGTCGTGATGGAAAAGGACATTCTTGTGGACCAATCGCGGGCATTTTCTTGCAGCTCGGTTTTCAAACGGTCTAGTAATGATGAATAATATGCACCTGTAATAGTTTTACCCTTTTCCAGATATTCGATGAGGATTATGCATTGCAAATTCCAAAAGATATTCCCCATACCCTTTCCGGCCAAAGGAACGGTCTTCACCTTTTTTGGTGCAGATTCCCCCTTGGTAACCCATTGTTTAGATAGTTGTTTTGGTCTCAGGAGTATAGTAATGTATCCATGTTTCATCCACGGTGGCAAAACGATGCTTAAAGTCCTCCGGATTCTTCTGGAACAGCTGCAAACCATTCTTGCAACACTTCACACGATTCCGTTTTTGGTCAAGCGTGAGCAATCGCGGCACCCATCTTGCGGATAGCTTTCTCATGTCCAAATGTTTATGCAAAATATTATGTACCTGTTCAGTCGAGATGCTCACAGCACTAGCAATCTCACGCACCTTAACTCTTCTGTCATCCATCACCATATCATGGATTTGATCAATGATTTCTGGATTTGTAACCTCCACAGGCCGTCCAGAACGTTCAGCGTCACTTGTGTCCATATGGCCAGTCCGAAAATTTTGAAACCACTTATAAACTGTTCTAATTGAAGGTGCAGAGTCACCATAATGTTTATCAAGCTTCTCTTTAGTCTTCTGAGGCATTTTGTCTTTCATAAATTAATGTTTAATCATCACATGAAATTCTTTTTCGTCCATTTCTTGAAAATCACTTGACTTCCTTGGTTCACACGAATGCCAAACACAAAGAAATAGACCAATATGGCTGAAACTTGGTGTGCGTTCATTCAAGAGATGCTACTAACTAAACATGACCTCGATACTCGCCGGTGGTGCCATCTCTCGTACTTTGCACAGACTTTTCGAATCACCTTGGTATGTTTTTACTTATACCTGCTTGTCTTACGTTGTTAGTACCAACGTGAAACACTACCATCTTCTCAAAAATCAAATCAAAATCTCTTTATTTGCAAATGAGGTGTCTACCTCGGTGGCAAATGGTACACTAAAATACATTATTGTCAAGCACTAAATATTAAATTAACAAGAGAAGAAAATTTTCCTATAATACAATATTATACAATTTATGCTAACAATGTTTTCTATTAAACACACAGCTCATCCTTAATAAATTTATATTGTTTACAAAATTCTACTTATAATATCTCCTGTACTACATACAAATATAGTCAACTGATATACGATACTATACAACTGGTATAAGATTAATATTTACATTGCATTTATTTATTTACTTTTTTTTTTTTTTTACCCGTTCTGGAACCTAAGTAGCATAATGACCTGCTGCGTCTTAACCAGAGCCCCTTTTGCCACCACTTTTCAGAGTTCCTGAAGGGCCTTCACAGGTACCGTAGTGGTCCCAGGGCCCTCAAAGTCCCCACTGTACTTCACCTCAATCAATCAATCAATCAATCAATCAATCAATCAATACTGATCTGCATTTAGGGCAGTCGCCCAGGTGGCAGATTCCCTATTTGTTGTTTTCCTAGCCTTTTCCTAAATGATTTCAAAGAAATTGGAAATTTATTGAACATCTCTCTTGGTAAGTTATTCCAATCCCTAACTCCCCTTCCTATAAATGAATATTTGCCCCAGTTTGTCCTCTTGAATTCCAACTTTATCTTCATATTGTGATCTTTCCTACTTTTATAAACGCCATTCAGACTTATTCGTCTACTAATGTCATTCCACGCCATCTATCCGCTGACAGCCCGGAACATACCACTTAGTCGAGCAGCTCTTCTTCTTTCTCTCAATTCTTCCCAACCCAAACATTGCAACATTTTTGTAACGCTACTCTTTTGTCGGAAATCGCCCAGAACAAATCGAGCTGCTTTTCTTTGGATTTTTTCCAGTTCTTGAATCAGGTAATCCTGGTGAGGGTCCCATACACTGGAACCATACTCTAGTTGGGGTCTTACCAGAGACTTATATGCCCTCTCCTTTACATCCTTACTACAACCCCTAAACACCCTCATAACCATGTGCAGAGATCTGTACCCTTTATTTACAATCCCATTTATGTGATTACCCCAATGAAGATCTTTCCTTATATTAACACCTAGATACTTACAATGATCCCCAAAAGGAACTTTCACCCCATCAACACAGTAATTAAAACTGAGAGGACTTTTCCTACTTGTAAAACTCACAACCTGACTTTTAACCCCGTTTATCAACATACCATTGCCTGCTGTCCATCTCACAACATTTTCAAGGTCACGTTGCAGTTGCTCACAATCTTGTAACTTATTTATCACTCTATAGAGAATAACATCATCCACAAAAAGCCTTACCTCCAATTCCACTCCTTTACTCATATCATTTATATATATAAGAAAACATAAAGGTCCGATAATACTGCCTTGAGGAATTCCCCTCTTAATTATTACAGGGTCAGATAAAGCTTCACCTACTCTAATTCTCTGAGATCTATTTTCTAGAAATATAGCAACCCATTCAGTCACTCTTTTGTCTAGTCCAATTGCACTCACTTTTGCCAGTAGTCTCCCATGATCCACCCTATCAAATGCTTTAGACAGGTCAATCGCGATACAGTCCATTTGACCTCCTGAATCCAAGATATCTGCTATATCTTGCTGGAATCCTACAAGTTGAGCTTCAGTGGAATAACTTTTCCTAAAACCGAATTGCCTTCTATCGAACCAGTTATTAATTTCACAAACATGTCTAATATAATCAGAAA
The DNA here is from genome assembly GCF_040414725.1 of Anabrus simplex. Lineage (NCBI taxonomy): Eukaryota > Metazoa > Arthropoda > Insecta > Orthoptera > Tettigoniidae > Anabrus > Anabrus simplex. Next base: position 181,753,756 of record NC_090266.1, read on the forward strand.
GAATGCCTTCCCAAAGCTTACATACAATGCATGTCAAACTTACTGGCCTGTAATTTTCAGCTTTATGTCTATCACCCTTTCCTTTATACACAGGGGCAACTATAGCAACTCTCCATTCATCTGGTATAGCTCCTCCGACCAAACAATAATCAAATAAGTACTTCAGATATGGTACTATATCCCAACCCATTGTCTTTAGTATATCCCCAGAAATCTGATCAATTCCAGTTGCTTTTCTAGTTTTTAACTTTTGTATCTTATTGTAAATGTCATTGTTATCATATGTAAATTTTATTACTTCTTTGGCCTTAGTCTCCTCCTCTATCTCGACATTATCCTTGTAACCAACAATCTTTACATACTGCTGACTGAATACTTCTGCCTTTTGAAGATCCTCACATACACAGTCCCCTTGTTCATTAATTATTCCTGGAATGTCCTTCTTCGAACCTGTTTCTGCCTTAAAATACCTATACATACCCTTCCATTTTTCACTAAAATTCGTATGACTGCCAATTATGCTTGCCATCATATTATCCTTAGCTGCCTTCTTTGCTAGATTCAATTTTCTAGTAAGTTCCTTCAATTTCTCCTTACTTCCACAGCCATTTCTAACTCTATTTCTCTCCAGTCTGCACCTCCTTCTTAGTCTCTTTATTTCTCTATTATAATAAGGTGGGTCTTTACGATTCCTTACCACCCTTAATGGTACAAACCTGTTTTCGCATTCCTCAACAATTTCTTTAAACCCATCCCAGAGTCTGTTTACATTTATATTTACCGTTTTCCACCGATCATAGCTACTTTTTAGAAACTGCCTCATGCCTGCTTTATCTGCCATGTGGTACTGCCTAACAGTCCTACTTTTAAGACCTTCCTTTCTATCACATTTATTTTTAACTACGACAAAAACAGCTTCATGATCACTAATACCATCTATTACTTCAGTTTCCCTATAGAGCTCATCTGGTTTTATCAGCACCACATCCAGGATATTTTTCCCTCTGGTTGGTTCCATCACTTTCTGAATCAGCTGTCCTTCCCATATTAACTTATTTGCCATTTGTTGGTCATGCTTTCTGTCGTTCGCATTTCCTTCCCAATTGACATCTGGCAAATTCAGATCTCCCGCTACAATCACATTTCTTTCCATGTCGTTTCCCACATAGCTGACTATCCTATCAAATAATTCTGAATCCGCGTCAGTGCTACCCTTTCCCGATCTGTCACTCCAAATATATCAAGTTGCCTATTATCTTTAGAAATGAGCCTTACACGTAGAATTTCATGTGTCTCATCTTTAACTTTTTCGAAGCTTACAAATTCTTCTTTCACCAGAATGAACACTCCGCCTCCCACCCTTCCTATCCTATCTCTACGATACACACTCCAGTGCCGTGAGAAAATTTCTGCTCACACCAGGCAAATGCTGGGGCTGTACCTTAATTAAGGCCACGGCCGCTTCCTTCCAACTCCTAGGCCTTTCCTATCCCATCGTCGCCATAAGACCTATCTGTGTCGGTGCGACGTAAAGCCCCTAGCAAAAAAAATAAAAAAAAAATAAATTCTGCATCCATTATATCATTTCTCAGCCATGATTCAACTCCTATTACAATATCTGGTGAATATATATCTATTCAATTACTTAATTCTATTCCTTTCCTTACAATACTTCTACAGTTCAACACTAACAATTTTATATCATCCCTACTTGATTTCCAGTTCCCTGTTCCCTTATCACCGCTCCCTAGGCCGTCCCGTTTCCCTGAATGTACCTCCCTATTACCCTTCCAAACAAATTTCCTAACTTATACGTACCACTGCGGTTTAAATGAAGGCCATCTGAGCGCAGATCCCTATCTCCTACCCACCCATTTGGATCTAGAAATTTCACTCCCAGTTTCCCACATACCCACTCCATAGTCTCATTTAAATCCCCAATCACCCTCCAGTCAGTATCCCTTCTACACAGTATTCCACTAATAACAATCTCTGCTTTCTTAAACTTCACCCGTGCTGCATTTACCAGATCCCACACATCTCCAACTATGTTGGTACTTATATCAGCTTGCCTTACGTTGTTGGTACCAACGTGAAACACTACCACCTTCTCCTTCCCCTCCTCCCTCTCTTCTACTTTCCTCAACATCTGCCTCAACCTAATTCCTGGATAATACTCTACCCTGGTACCCTTTCCTCCACACACTTTCCCCACGTGTCTAACGATGGAATCTCCCATGACCAGAGCCTCAACCCTACCCACCTCGTTTGATCCCCTCCCCTCCTGGTCAGCCCTATCTTTCCTGATAACTGCAGAAGCTACTTCCTCCTCCCTTTTCTCCTTCCCATGACCCTGTTTCACCTGTCTTTTCCTATCATCTACTCTACATTTTCCTTTCCTACCTTTTCTCTTCCTCCTACTCCCACACATCTCAGCAACAGTTCCCTGTCCCTCATCTTCCCTCTGTTGTTCTACCTGGAGTGACTCATACCGATTTTGCACAGACACCTGTCCTGAATTCTGATCCTGAATAGAGCTCTTAGCCTGCAATCTCCTTCCCCTTAGAACATTAGACCACCTGTCTTCTACAACTCCTCCCTTTCCTTCCCCTCCCTCTTGTACACCTACTGTAACCTGTACGTTGTTTGAGGGAGTCCTATCTTCCTTCCTGTCTTCTGTGAGAATCCTAATTATCTCCCTCAAACTTTCCAACTCCTCCCTCATACCCCTCAATGCCTCGCCACACCCACAGAAACTACACTCGCGCTCCTTAGCCATTCTTTACGGGGGGAAAATGAAATTAAAAATAAAATAACTTATTTGCAAAAAAATAAATGAACGGAGGGATATAGTCTGGGATAGTACACAACAATAAGGTAATTAATATATGACTACACTACAATACTACTTAGTCGTGCTCTATTTTTTTATCCTACAACCCCTGACAGGATAAAAACTGCTGTTAATTACTGAATATCGAAAGTAATAGCCTACACAAGAACTACACAATTCCAAACTGCAATTAAGCCTATTCTAATTACAACAACAGTATTTTAGTACGAGTTTCTACGGATACCTCTACTACACCAGTACTACACAAATATTTTACAATAATAAAGTAATCACACTAAATTCTAATAGGATATTACTCGTATACTACTGTACAGTACACTACAGTAATGTTAAACTACTTTCAGACGTATCCTAATTACGGAACCGTACCGTATGTCACTAAACTAAGCACAACAGAAATGAAATTTGCAAGAACTACTGTACTCAAAGATTACCAACGAAGCTAAATGCTTAGACAAATTATTATTAGTATTACGGTCTAATAGATACACACGAAAAATAACGCACGAATATAGCAGGCAAGATACGGCACTATCTAAATAAATGTACTGTATCTATACTACAATGTATCTACACTACACTACCCTGCGTTTGGTTAAATGCTTAAGTATCGAAAAGATTGCCGTACACGAAGAAAAACACGAATATAACTGGCAAGATACTATCTAATATAATATACCTTATCTTCACTACAATTCTACTGAAATGTGGTTATGTGATTATTACAGCTGGTGGATTACTATTATTTTCCCTACTCCACGGGACGGAGAATAAAAGTGTCCTTAATTAGGCCTACTGAAAAATACGAGGTTGTCTACAGTAATTTCTCAAATATTTCTATCAAAACTACTACTACTACTACTACTACTACTCCTCCTCCTCCAGGGACTTGAACTGCAATTACTGGGATATATGAACTTTATTATTAGCTAACCGCTCATAAATACTGAACGATCGAGGGAGCGAAATATAAATTACGGATACTTTAACTACCTACTTAGAAGTACCAATGAATGGAATACAAGATCAGCTGATTTTTATTTATATTTACTTGACTACACTACACCCTTTGTTCACAACTTAGCCAACAATGCAATATTTGAATATGAGGACCGACAATAATCAATAACAATACAACGACTGTTAACTATTACCGTGTAATCTCTAACAACTTCTTTTTAAATGGAGGTTTACAGGCGTATCGTGGTTATTTTTTATGTAGTAAATTATTACCTTCGCGATAGTTTGAACGGATATCTATACGAAATACCGGAGAAGTTGCTGCAGAAGTTACGGTACTATTCCTTATGATAACGTACCTTTGTAAGTATAACCAACGAACCTACAGATATTTACAAATATTTTTAAAGTTAATATTATTACCTAAAGTATTTCCTAAACTTAAAATCAAAACAAGGTACACCTAGCTAGCCTACTTAACCTAGAAAACCTCTACAGGCAGTCCCCTACTTTGGCTGTCCAAACTCCTTAGACCAGGGGATACTCAACATATAAATTCACTTGTAACATCATCGATTTTTAATATTTTTAAAATATTTTAAATATTAGTCATACTGCGTTAAAATGACAGCTCATCTTCTTGTAAAAATATAAGGCAGAAGGAATTCTATTTGTTTGTGGAATCTCCACTTCTTCAATTTTTCCCTTCCTGCCTACTTTTACTTTTTGTCTCGTTGGTGCCTCCCTAAAACAGTCTCTCAGTCTTTTCCATAAGTTTTTAATTTCTTTACCTAAAACATTAGATGTTATTTTACCTTTCACGTTCTTAGTAACTGTTGATATACTTATGAATATGGCGTACAGTTACAGAGCAGGTGATTCAACTGTATTTGCTAAATTGTAAATATTGTGCGTAAAGCCATGTGAAGAATGTATTCTTCTCAAACAATTAGAGCTATCAAAATTGTGATTATATAGCTAATTTATAAATGTTAGCTTACTTAGAATCAATTTGAAGTACTGTACTTATTTCCTGCCAACAGTTTTCCTTTCTTGTCAAGTCTCTGTAGTAATCTGATGACGTATCATAAAGGCAGGGATATCTTTTCACCTCCTCAGTTAGTCGTTCTTCTTTTGGCCTGTTATCCATTGTATTAAAATAATGAAGTACTACCAAAAGGACTCACACGACACGACTAAACACACATGACAGCCCGCCGGACCAACTGCTCAGAAATGAAAAGCGCATGCGCCAGGCCAGCTACAGCCAAGAAAATCGCCTGCCTAGCGATCTGTCTAGCTTAGCTTAGTCTAGCTTGGCATAGTATAGCTTAGCTTAGCAGCCTGTGTGTGTGTCATCGTACTTAAATGCATTGGGAACGATATTTTTCATTACACCGCGTAGCTTAGCATAGCTTAGCTTAGCCTAGCTTTCTGTGTGTGGTGGCCTTAATTACTGCAACAGAATTCTAGTAAGAGAGTTAATACAGATACCACAGGTACTATAGATACTACAGATACTATACTACACAAATATTTCATAGTAATAGAATAAACACACTAATCTATATATTAATTTTTTTTAATGAAAACTAAAGTCAGTCAGTCCGGCCATTCTATCCGGTCGATTTCCTTCATTTTTTTAAACTGAAAGGTATTTATGCACATATTTGTCATAAGGTACTATAAATCACTTAACTTCCGCCTTCCTCAAATTATTTGATTTTTCAATTTTTTGTCTCTTTGAAGCAATCATATCTTTGGTTCTAATTGAGGTACGGAGTTGGTTTTGGCCTAAGAACACTCAGTGGATCAAGTTCTTTCATTTCAGCTCTTAACTATTCAAATTGGTTGATTCTGAGGAAAGTTATGAGTGCACATTCAATTTGACGTATCATTTCTTCAACATTTGTTTTTCATTGAAGCAATCGCATCTTTCGTTCTAATTGAGGTACGCAGTTTGTTTTGGTTTAAAAACACTCGGTGGATCAATCACTTTCTTTTGAGGTAATAACTACTTAAATTGGTAGTTTCTGAGAAAAGTTATGAGTACATTTGTCTCCATGACGAAGATCTTGGAGGACTTTTTAACAGTTTGGCGCGTAATGTTGTTCCAAGGAACGTTTAATTCAATTTCTTTGTGTGATGTATTTTCAAGTGTTTTGCTGACATAATATTACATTCTATTACCACAGCAGATCATGTGCTTTATTTCATTAACTCGAAACTTTGCAAATACATCCGTGAGGATAGTAACGGACAACACCATACTTTGTACATTGCGGGTGGAGCCAGCGGGCAACTGATAGTTTATAATAAGATACCTACTGTAATACACTACAGTAATTTCAAACTACGTTCAGATGTATCCTAATTACAAGAAGTTATTACTAAGCACAAACGTGCCAATGTTGTTGAATGTTTGATAAGGTTCCTTTCTTGGTTACATGCAGGATATCTAAATCTTTATCTATGGATGAAAATGAGTGGTTGTAATCTCTCATGTGTTCACTCATAGCAAAAAAGCTTCCTGTATTCAGCTGCATTAAAATGTTCTTTATAACGGATTAGAAAGTTAATCCCAGTTTGTCCATTGTAGCTGACATCACACTGATTACATGTTAACTTATAGGCCTCTGTTTGCATATATTTATTAGATTTATTTAAGTATTCATGTTATAAGTAAGTTTGGAGGTGGTGTTATTGTTTCTGAAAGCGATGTTCACTCAATCTGGTAATCATAAATTATGGCAAGGTGTACTAAGTCTTCACTGTGAGCTGGGCAGCCATTATGCTGAAGTGATGCCCCATCTGCCCACTATTCTGCACCAGATGTTTATACTCCAAGGATAGTAGTTCAACATGGCAAAGCCAGTGGGGAATTTTTACTGGCCAGTAGTGCACATTCCACAGAAGTTGCTTTGTCTGTAAACAAGATACATGACAACTCCAGTGTATCATGTCTAAATACGCAGTCACAAAAATAGATGGTAAATGATGATTGATTATTAATGGTAAAAAGTGGATGATACATTCTGTAGTCTATTAGTGTTTGTGGCTATTTTTGGTTGTGAACAGGACATGACTTGGCAAACAAAATGGAATTCATTGCGCGCACTGTTAGTGTCAATTGAGGCTTATGAGAACAATGAATGAACAACTTCATGGGTTATCAACGAGCGTGGCAATGGATTTATTATGAATTGACAGTACAGGGTGTCCTAAAAGTAACTGTGCAAAGGAAATGTTGACATTTGAAATCTGAAGTGGTACTTACGGAAGTACAGTTTTCTGTACAGGAGATATCCTCCTGCAGCCTGTAGACATGATCTCTGCACATGGTTATGTGGGTATTTAGGGGTTGTAGTAAGGATGTAAAGGAGAGGGCATATAAGTCTCTGGTAAGACCCCAACTGGAGTATGGTTCCAGTGTATGGGACGCTCACCAGGATTACTTGATTCAAGAACTGGAAAAAATCCAAAGAAAAGCAGCTCGATTTGTTCTGGGTGATTTCGGACAAAAGAGTAGCATTACAAAATGTTGCAAAGTTTGGGCTGGGAAGACTTAGGAGAAAGGAGACAAGCGGCTCAACTAAGAGGTATGTAATGTTAGGTTTTGGTCCACCCAATCAATATACATCACTTTACAAGTGAAAAACTATTTAATTAAAAAACATATTAAATATTAGGGACATGTTTCATCTCTGTTTGAGACTTCATCAGCCATAAAATCACGTAGTAGATTACAAAAACTCATTGTTCAGGAATTGAAACAAATGGAAGAACCCAATGCCTTTTTAGGGATTATTTGAGAAACTCAAAAGATATATATATATATATATATCTCATTTACACAAAGTGACCTCACTTCTTGCAAAATCTTTTGTTGTCTTCAGTGTTAAAATTGAAATATAACTTGAAATGTGACATGCCTGCCATAACATCTCGTACGGAATACAATGTCCATTGTTGCTGTCCCTATTTAAAACAGAAGTTCCTTTATGAACTGTTGTGAAAACACTGGAGAACACACACATATTTAATGATGTAGTTTATCACTTCTTGCAAACAATCTTTTTGCAGTGTTAAATATGAACGACCTTACTTGAAAATATTGCAAGCATTGTTGGAATCTGGTAGTTTCAGTTTGTTGACTGGGGAGATCGAAATTCTGGCCTAGGAAATAGGATTGGTACAAATCCACATCAGAACATGGTGAGAAGCAAGTCACAGCGAGGCTGAGTCGTAAACCAGCTGTAGGGAGTTTCATCCAATTTGAGGACCTTGTCACTTTTAAAAAAGGAATATTTCTTAAGATCTAAGCCACGAATATGGTAGTCGTGCAGCGCTGATCTGTGCCATATGACAGGTGATCTCATAAAGGTCAGAGTTCTTCTATCAGAATAGCTGAAGTTTTAAAGTATTCCTTACAAGTTAAAGTTTTAAAATGTTCTGATGTGGATTTGTACCGATCCCATTTTGGAGGCCAGAATTTCTATCTCCCCAGTCAACACACTGGACGAATAAGTTAGAGTGGTGTCTTTAAAAGTAGGAAAGATCGCAATATGAAAATAAAGCTGTAATTCAAGAAGACAAATTGGGGCAAATATTAGTTTATAGGTAGGGGAGTTAGGGATTGGAATAACTTACCAAGGGAGATGTTCAATAAGTTTCCAAAATCTTTGCAATCATTTAAGAAAAATCTAGGAAAACAACAGATAGGGAATCTGCCACCTGGGCGACTGCCATAAATGCAGATCAGTAGTGATTGATTGATTGATTGATTGATTGATTGATTGATTGATTGATTGATTGATTGATTGATTGATTCTGAAAATCATTTCCATATAGCTCTTGATGGAAAGAGACATGATAAGGATGGAACATTCTACATTATACATCTTTCACATATAGCATTTCAGAAGAAATGTCCACCACTTCATAGCATCTGCTTCTGAACTGTGCTGGAAGTTCTACTGATGACAAACTGCTCCATTCGTTCCACCCAGAGAGCAGGTACTGCCACAGGAATACTATAGTTCGCACATCGCTGCCAATAGATTCTACTCAATGCTGGGGGACTTTGCATTGAAGGACTGTAGACATTTAATACATGTATATATTTTATGTCAGATGTAATTAATATTTGCTCTCACGAAGAAACAACCCTTGTGTTCATAATGAATTGATAATGGAAATGAAAAATTCAATGAAGCTGTGTGTTGTAATGAACTTTCGTATGAAGGCCATACAATATCAATGGATGATGATAGATTATCTAGGATACTGATTGTTTTAGTTTTAGAGAGCAAGCTAGGACATATGAGACTTTTGTTAGTATTGATTTTTAATGGGAAGGAGAAATGTGCGAGTATTCTTGGGAAACGGATGTTCCTGGAGGTGCTTGTAGTTATTTACAGAGGCTTGCAGATTGAACACTGTAATATTATTGACTACTGATGTGGTTTTAAATGGAAGCCTCTGATTATTGAAGATTTTTAATTAATGAACATATGGTGATTCATTAGTAACATTGCATTTGTCAAGTTTCAATGATGAGATATAAAAGTATAAACATTGTCAAACCAGATGCTGTATCAACAAAGATTGAAAGCTCTTTATTCTTTCTCAATTGTTTCCTGCTGGGAACTTAATTATTTTTTAATCCAGACATTCTTAATAGCTTAAAACACTTGCAGATTAATCATATTTTTCTTGTCCAATAGTATTTGTGTTAATTTTTAATCTTATTCTTCTTGGTGTATTGTCAACTTTATGCAAATTTTCTTTTGTCTCATAGGGAGATTAAAGTCTCATTGACTGAGAAAGTTGCTGCACTAACAAAGGAAGTACCTGGCTTCAAGCCAGGTTTGGCCATTGTTCAAGTTGGTGAACGAGAAGATTCTAATGTCTACATTCGTATGAAATTGAAGGCTGCCACTGAAATAGGAATTGAAGCATGTCACGTTAAGTTACCAAAGTCGACAACTGAGTCTGAGGTTTGTACATATTATGAAATGTAAATAGGGAGAAATTGTAATATTGTTTCCTGTTAATTGTTTGGTCGTGATCATAGTTACCATTGTTTAAGTAGTATCAGTGGAAGATAAATTCTGTAGCCTATTAGTGTTTGTGGTTATTTTTGGCCGTGAACGGCACATGACTTGGTAAACAAAATGGAATTCATTGCGCGCACTATTAGTATCAATTGAGGCTTATGAGAACAATGAATGAACAACTTCATGGGTCATCAAAGAGAGTGGCAATGGATTTATTATGAATTAATAGTACAGTGTGTCCTAGAAGTAACTGTGCAGAAGAAATGTTGACATTTGAAATGTGGTACTTACGGAAGTGCTGTTTTCTGTACAGGAGATATCCTCCTGCAGCCTGCATACATGACTACACATGCCACTGCATATCGCTGGAACATTTTCTGGAGGGTGCAATTGGAATTAGTCCTCTTGAATTTCACTCTCATTGAGTTGGGCCATGAAAAGTTCCAGATTTTCAGTGTGATAATGTTCTGAGTTGGTGTCGTGGAAGAAAATTGGCCCAATAACACGCTGCCGACTTACGGCATACCATACCCCGATCTTGTGTGTTTAGAGGCATATTCTTCCATTCATTAGGGTTCTCAGTGCTCCCGACACAAGTGTTCTGACTGTTAATTTATCTGGACAGATGAAAACCACCATTGCATTCCTAAATTTTTTCTGCATTGCACTTCTCAGTAAAATTTTGGAACAACTGGGTAGCTCATGTGGTAGAGCACTGGCCTTCTGAGCTCAAGTTGGTGGATTCGATCCCAGCTTTGTCTGGTAATATTTGAAGGTGCTCAGATACGTCAGCCTTATGTTGGTAGATTTACTGGCACGTTAAAGACTCCTGTGGGACAAAATTCCTGCACCTAGGAATCTCCAATAACCATCAAAGTAGTTAGTGGGACATAAAACCAATAAATTATTATTTACTTTTTGAACACCTTTGTATATCATAGTAATAAATATATTATAGTAATAAAAGATGTAGGAGATTTAAAAGTAGCTTTTAATAAGTCTTCTTAACAGGTGCGTAAAGGTGGATTGCAGGCTAGGAATGTTCAGTGGGAAAAGTCGTAACATGCAACATAGTTTTTGTTAGATTTAAATGAGCAATTGATGTGGATAGATTTACTGATTGCTGGAATTAGGACCAGAATTGTCTAGGAGTAGAAGGAACAGATAAGCATGAGGCAGACAAATTGTGTGAGGCTCTGAGTGATGTAGTTATCAGAGTTATCAGGAATGATACCAGTAAGGTAGTGCTAATTGGGGTTATCAATATGAGAATTGGAAATAGAACTGAAGTGTATGGGACAATAATGGGTAGATGTGGGGGAAAAAAAAAAAAAAAAAAAAAAAAAAAAAAAAAAAAAAAAAAAAACCAACACTAATGGAAAATGTTTCAGTTTAGCAGTTACTGACTCATTCTTTCTAGAATAAGGATTTTCACAACTGTAATTTCGTGTGGCTATTTCTAGCCAAGTGCAGCCCTTGTAAGGCGGAGCCTCTGATGAGAGTGGGCGGCATCTGCCACGTGTATGTAAGTGCGTGTTATTGTGGTGGAGGATAGTGTTATGTGCGTTATGTGAGTTGCAGGGATGTTGGGGACAGCACAAACACCCAGCCCCCGAGCCATTGGAATTAACCAATGAAGGTTAAAATCCGCGATCCGGCCGGGAATCGAACCCGGGCCCCTCTGAATCGAAGGTCAGTACTCTGACCATTCAGCGAATGAGTCGGACACAACTATACTGAGTGTACCAGATCCATAATAGACTGTATCATTTAAACTGATTTTGAATTTAGGAAATGTAATGAAAAGATATTCCCCAGGGCTTCTTTGATGATACCAACCACTATCTTATCTGCAGTGAACTGAGTACTACCCAGTGTTGTCTGTGAACAGGCAGACAAGGATGAAAACTTGAAGATAAGTAAATAAGGCAGAAGTCTATGGAGAAGATCTGAGAAAATTTACAAAAATATAGGCATTAATCAGATCCAGGAACGCTTTAGAAGGTGAATGGATGGCATACAAGGATGCTGGATAGAAACAACTGGGTATTGTATTAGAAAAACAGTGTGTTAAGATAGGAAATAATCCATCATAGTACAGTGATGAAATCAAGGCAGCACTGAAGTATAAAATAAAAAAGCCATATGAAAAATAGCTTCAAGCAAGGAGTGTTGTAGAATCCAAAAAGAGACCATGGGATGGCTTGAAATAACCTGACAATACTAGGTCATGGAAAATTCTAAGTTTCCATGAAGGGAATTAGATTTTTTTCACCAATAGAGCATGTCAAAATACCAGGTCATGCAATAGGGAAACCTTTCTGGAGTGTGATAAAGAAGTTCAGAGAGGGAGGAATAAGTCAGTTGAATAGCATTTTGGATTAGTCTGGTAAACTCATTGCTAATCCTTTGGAATTGTTGCACATACGGAAGGGATATTTTGCAAACCCACCCTATGTAAAAGAAAAACATAATCATAAAATTTTGAATTGCAATATTTATTGAAATCAGGACAGTGAGGGTGACATGCTGGAAGAATAGTAAATAAAGTCACAAAACAACAGGAATTTGACTGCTAATATGGTGGCAAAGCTATGATAATATGACCTCACTCCAAAAGGTTAGCATGGTTTTTGGCAAGGGTATCTTGTGGTAAGGGCCCTGTGGTGTAGGGGTAGCGTGCCTGCCTCTTACACGGAGGCCCCGGGTTTGATTCCTGGCCAGGTCAGGTATTTCTACCTGGATCTGAGAGCTGGTTCGAGGTCCACTCAGCCTGTGTGATTAGAATTGAGGAGCTATCTGACAGCGAGATAGCGGCCCTGGTCTAGAAAAACCAAGAATAATGGCCGAGAAGATTCGTCGTGCTGACCACATGATACCTCGTAATCTGCAGGCCTTCGAGCTGAGCAGCGGTTGCTTGGTAGGCGAAGGCCCTTCAGGGCTGTAGTGCCATGGGGGGTTGGTTAGTTATCTTCTGATAAGACAAAAATAATACTTGTACCAATTTACAAACTAGGAAATGGGTAGTATTATATGGCATTGTATGGCAGGATGAGATTCATTTGGATGAAAACTCAGTAAGCAGCTATATTTTATGTTCTACCCAATAGAATATCATGTCTGTTAATCTTGGTCAAAAAAGTATCACTCTGAACATTGTTTTAGAAATTAAAAAAACTGTTTTTAGTTTCTCCAACTACATCAACAGGTTTCTTTGTGTACATGTTATGCAGTGTGTTGTTCTAGTAGTCATACAATAATAAATAAGATTCCTGTACCATGTTAGTTACAGAGCTCCTCATGTTAGTTGATGTTGGTAAACATTATTTTAGAGTGACTAAGAGGAAAAGCTACATTTGCTAGATTTGAAAATTTCTTCATAAAGAATTGTCTTATTAGTACTGTATGACAATTATAATAGAATTATGGGGTTGGGCCTTGTCGGGTTAAAGAGATCTTCAGAGTTTACAAAGAAATGAATTATACCACCTATCCAATACTTCACAATCCTTATATTTAGGATACAAACATTATACAGATGTTAAAAATTGGGACATGTTTTGCTTAAACATAGTAAGCATCATCAGTCAGAAAAACATAACCCCAAAGTTAGGTCAGGGCCCTTAACGTGGTTTCATAAAGTAGAATTGTTCACTAAGGTCCAATAGTTCACATTAGTAAAATCTGAATCAACCATAAAAACTAGTCAATAAATTGCACTAAGTTAAATTATTATGAGTTAATGATTAGAATTGCTTATGCCATATAAAAGGAGAATAATATGAAATATAATGTCAAAATTATAATTTGATCATATATGAAGTAATCAAAGTCATTACAATCTCAATAATATAACTAGTTCATAGCTGTGTTCTTCAATCCTTCTAGAAACATTAGATTAAATGAAGTATAGATAAATAAAATCACTGGTTAAAATCTCATTCCAAATTGTCGAAAAACAAGAGTGAGGTAAAAGGAATTCACAGAATAGTTGGTTGAAAAACAAAAGTTTGTAAAGTTGAGTTGAATTCCGCTTGAAAGGGCATGAATGAGTGGAAATTTGTCCAACTTTCTTCCAGGTGGTGAGCTTAAAGCCATAAACTGTCATACTTAAATTCCATATAGGGAGTTCAACTAAGCCTTAGGTGTAGAATAAAGCGCAATAATTTCGCGTGTTGAAGTCCCTTATGTTAACAGAGAGGTGACTATTCTGTGAATTCCTTTTACCTCACTCTCGTTTTTTGACAATTTGGAATGAGATTTTAACCAGTGATTTTATTTATCTATACTTCATTTAGTCACCTATCTATCTATACTTCATTTAATCTGATGTTTTTAGAAGGATTGAAGAACACAGCTATGAACTAGTTATATTATTGAGATTCTAATGACTTTGATTACTTCACACATGGTCAAATTATAATTTTGACGTCATATTTCATATTACTCTCCTTTTATATGGCATAAGCAATTCTAATCATTCACTTATAATAATTTAACTTAGTGCAATTTATTGACTAGTTTTTATGGTTGATTTAGATTTTACTAATGTGAACTATTGGACCTTAGTGAACAATTTTACTTTACGAAACCAGGTTAAGGACCCTGACCTAACTTTGGGGTTATGTTTTTCTGGCTGATGATGCTTACTATGTTTAAGCAAAACATGTCCCAATTTTTAATGTCTGTATAATGTTTGTATCCTAAATACAAGGATTGTGAAGTATTGGATAAGTGGTATAATTCATTTCTTTGTAAACTTTGATATTCTGATCTCCAATAATGAGGTTTATAAAATTATGACTTGTAATTATAGAGATCTGTCAGATTACTGGATTTTCAGTGATGAAGCAGAGTTATTCAAATAACAGTTTTATTTATTGAAAAAAAGAAAGAACTTGAACAATACTGTGTATTGCTAAGAGCACATATTTAAAGAAAAACATTACTTATTTATGTGGATACCACAACAGGATGTAAATGGATCAGAGAGGATCTGAAGGAAATAGGCCTTACAACAGAGACACCACAAATAAGATAAAATTGAATACAAAACTCAAGAATACAAACCTCCACTTTACCCTTACACAAAACAAACCAACAACACACATATTTTCAACTGAGGAAAGGGCACGAAGATCGGGGCATCTGAAGAAGTACTGGGAGGACTGCAAAGCCTGAACAATAAAGAGACCTGAACAACGGACTTACTAAAGTGATCCTATGTGGTCATACAAGCAGTGTTGCCAACACTATTCTCGTTTTATAAGCTAGACCATCATCCAATATAAGCTAGAAAAAGCTAAATCATAACTAGAAAAAGTTAAAAAATAAGCCAAACTTCTGTAGCACTGCTTACCGGATAGGCAATTAAATTGTGCTTTGACTGTTCAATTAGCAAATTACTATACCTGCAAACCATGCACTTTTAATTGTGTATACTGAGCTAGTCTTGGCAGACTGGTTTTAGACACAAAAAATGATAAATAAATATCTTCCTTTTTTTTCTCTCCACAAAAAGATGGGAAAGACAGTCTATACAATTTTTTGCAGAGTACAGACCCAGCGATTGCGTGAAAGGTTTATCACTAGTCTAAGAATATGTAAATACAAAGTATCATTTTAGTTATAGCATTAACGTTTAGTGGACCTCTAATTTTCAATTCATTAATTGCATTTTGCCAAGCAACGGAATTCTTAATATTGGAAAGTTAAAAATAATATGTTTACAAATTAGTACATTTCTGTGATGGAAACTAAATAAAACATAATACAAAAGGTAATATTTGCAATAAATTAAAGAACTTGCTGATGAAGTCAGTTTACTGTATAATTTGGAATGCCGTAAATTGAGATATTAATTCCTCCTAGAAAACGTAGATGGGATCATAAATAATGCAAGATATATTTTAAGGTAAAAAACCTAAAACTATGGGGAGGACATACAATCTGGTAATTCTACACTGAAGACTAGGAATAACACAGGTTCAGTTATATTTTAACGAAATTATTTGTATTACAGTTACCTGATTTATAAGTGAAGTTCTAGGGGATCCTCAGGATCACTGTCTGAATTTTCGGGGAACAGAAGTGACAGAGCAGCATCTTCCTCACTTGCTTCTGCAGAACTCTGCTGTGAAGTACCAGCACGAGGTTTAATGCCACTTGGATCACCCCTATAAGCAGCTGCTGTCCCTACTTTGCGTAACACCTCCGGGGGAAACTGGTAGTTTTTGCAACACTTCCCAATGCGACGAAGCCCTGCTCTAATTGCTGCAATAGAGTTTAGTAATTCTGTTCCCATCCTATTTCGTAACTTATTTTTCACGATGTTCATCATACTAAACAGTCTCTCCACTTCAGCATTGGACCAAGGCAGCACAAGTAGACACGTTGCAACGTCAGCTAATTCTTGAAAGGGATTAATACCTGAAGCATCTCTATAATTATTCACCTCGTGCCAGAAACGTAATGTTACCGATGTTTCTTTCCATTTTACCGTTGTTAAGTTATGCCACTGAAAATCAGCTTTCGTGATTTTTTCAGCGGGGATATTTAGATATCTCATTACTGGAATGAGAGATTCCTTCACTACGCGCAAAGAATTTGCAACCGATAACGTAGATATAGTTTTCAAAACTTTAACATATTCCGGAAGCCTTGCTTGCAGCTCTCCGTGTAGCTTTGTCAAGAAAATGATGCATCTCTTCCGGAATTCTTTTTCTTCCTCAGGAGATAATTTCAATCCTCGCAGTTTTTCCTCCACCTGGTAACCTAAGTAGGCATGCCAGTCTACGTAAGACTCAAGGTTATCAGTAAGGAAGTCTTTCCTACACGTTGGAAGCACGAATCTTCTTCCTATGCCCTCTACTAAAATTGCTAGATCTTCTAGTAATTTAGATGGGTCTGCCACTTGAGATTCAAACGATTTATTTACCCTTTGAACATCACCTAAAATTGGTCGAAGAAACAGGAGATATGCAAGATTCTTCTCATCAGTATACATAGCATGCAATAATGAGGCAGTATAGTCCCGCTCTTTAGTTTTAGCTATGCTAAACATAGTCTTGAGTTCAAGCCATTGCTCAGTTAATCTAACAACAGCACTTTCAATTGAAAGCCACCGGGTCTGGCATACCTGAACAATTTTGTTGGGTTGATGACCTTCATTTATGGCAGCGTACAAAGCTTTGTATGTACCCTGACGTAGAGCTGAGTGGGCAAACCAGTTGTAAGTTTCTCGAATGAGAAAATCGAGGTTTGTAGGAAGACAATCTGCAGCTGAAGAAATTGCCAGCTGCAGTGAATGGCATACGCAACGTATCATTACAAGCCCTGGACATTCCTTGCGCAATTTGGCATAAACCCCGTTATTGACACCGGTCATGATGGAGGCATTATCGACACCAATCCCTTTTAAATTGCCTATGTTTAACTGTTTATCTCTTAATGTTTTCAGCACACAAGCGGTGATAGATTCAGAATCGCAGCCGTGTAGTTCGGAGAAAGATAGAAATGTGGATGTCAGTCCTCCAGTCTTAACACCAAAATACGGAATTGCTATCCCCAAGATTTTAGTAACACTGATGTCGTTAGACTCATCAATAATTATGCTAAAAGGTCCACTGCCTATAACTTCTAGCAAAAGCTTCTCGAAGTGAGGACCCAAAACAAATTTTATTAAAGCACTGCACTTTGTTCTATGCAGCTGGAGGTTTGCTGCAGTTGGACTATCATTAAATTTTGATTTGCACAGTTCGCCAAGGTCATCAATACTCAGTATCGACGAATGGCATGCTACAAAAAGTGAGAGAGACGCTTCAGCACTCCCTACATTTTCATAATCTCTACTTGGTGCAACGAACTGATCTAATTTTCTTGATGAGCTAAATGCACTACATGCTGTGATATGTTTTTTCGTTTTAGTATGTTGAACAAGATCACTATGTTTTGCGTTAAAAATAGCCTTGCAGAATTTACACCTGGCTTTGTTTTTGTCACCCGGAACCTCTAAAAGCCATTCTCGAAAAGCAGGATCTGTAAGCCACTCTTTCCGAAAATGCTGCTGATATTTCGGAGGCATTTCACAAGAATATAGGCAGACTGATGACAATAATAATAACTTAATAACAATAATAATAATAATAACAACACTAATAATACTGCACAGCTAAATGAACACTCACTAGCACAAATTCAACCCGCGCGTGGAACTATATAGAGTTTCAAAACGCAAATGAAGAGCCAAAAGGAGTAACAAGCCGTTATATACTATCGCTAGAATTAGCTAGGCCACGTCACCCCGCACTCTCAGAACATGACCAAATATGAAATATGGTGATGCATTTTCGTCTTATTCTACAACGTACCCATATATGGAGTTGCATTTCCACATCTGTGAGAATTAGGGAGGAGTTATCTAGTCGTGTGTCATTACATAGGTAAAGGAAATCTTACGAAGCAGTAGATATTGTTCAGATATATTCAAGTGTTGTGAGGTCATCGGGCGATAAGGATGAGCAGGGAAAGGCACATCCCATGCTCCCGCTGGGACGGGGGTGATTCACGTACCATGTCCAAGCGACGATAGCTATATAGTTCCGCTGTTGCTATCACATCAATGACATCATACGAGAAACAAACACAAGGAGAGAGTAAACCTTCCTTCATAACTGGGGGAATACCACCACCAAGTCACATGAGGCAAATTGGATGAAATAAGCTAGATTTAGCGGGGAAAAGGCTACAGCGGGAATCTTGATTTTTTCCCGCTAAACGTTGGTTTAAATACGCTAGATTTAGCTTGAAAAAAGCTAAATTGGCAACGCTGCATACAAGAAGAAGAAGAAGAAGAAGAAGAAGAAGAAGAAGAAGAAGGCGGAGGAGGAGGAGAAGAAGAAGAAGAAAACTTTATTCAGTGACCAGCAATTTATAACCATGAGTAAACAATGTCTTCTATGTTAGTGTCTTTCAGTGACTGAATGAGGATTTTGCTCTTTCCTTATTACACAAAGCAAAAATCCAGTAAAGATAAAAGATAAAGATAAAAGCACACTAATTTAATTGCACAATTTACACAACAAACACCTGGCGACCGACTGCTGCTCGGTACGTCGGACTACTGGATGTGTCTGGCTGGCGAAGTATTTCAGACTACAGAGACTATACTGTAGTAAACATTCCAAATACTAGTAGTCTCTAAGGTGAGACAGAATTGCCTTTTGATTTTGAAAGAATGTTATTTTTCCTTATAACTAAGAAAGTGTGAAAACTACAATACCATTAATTTAGTATCTCACTCATGTAATATTTTAACACAAATTATTTACTGCATAATGGAAAGACAAGTTAAATCAGTTTAGCTTCTGAAGAAATGTAGGAACAGCAAACCAAAAATAATCTTGGAAGACCAAATAAAGAAGGAAAAAAACACTTATCTGTAAAAGGCATTTGATAATGTAGTTTGGTCGAAGCTCTTTGAAATTCTGAAGAAGATCAGGATCAAATAAATAAAAAAAGAGAGGAGATTATTTATGGTCTGGTTTAAAAACAAGTGATCAGGGATCAGGGGAAATGAAATAGAAACACTATTGTATCCTGAAATGAATAAGGCAGGGCTGCAGTTTATCCCCCTTTCTTTTTAATGTTGGTATAGAACAACAGAAAAAAATTAAAAATTTAAAAATTAAGATTTATAAATTATATAGTTAAATTATCTGAGCCTACAGAGGATCAGGAGAAATTGTTGAATGGTAAGAAAAGTCTTGGAAAAAGAGTACAGGACAAAGATGAATAAATCTAAAATACAAGTAATAGAATGCAGCCGTATGTGATAGGTGATGCCTGAAATGTTACACTGAACCTGAGGCCTCTGAGTAATAGGTAGGCATATTATAAGTATGATCATAACACATGCAACATGGAATTATTTTTGAAGTTATTTTAAGAATATTTTTATTGTTTGTTTATGTTTATGTGGCTTTGTTATTTATCTAGTTGACCTACTTAAGCTATATTTTGTGTTTTCCTGTTTTATAATAACTTCTTATTTTCAGCTTTTACGAAAACTGGACAAGTTGAATAAGGATCCAAAGATACATGGCATAATAGTGCAGATGCCTTTGGATTCTGATACTCCAATAAATTCCCAGTTAATCACTGATTCCGTTTCTCCCACGAAAGATGTTGATGGGTAAGTAAAACTCCTGAGACATTTCCAGTTAAAGGAAAATTTTATAGATAATATTCAGATATCTTTGAAGAGAAAATGCCAATTATTGATCTGTATTTTAGAGGTGTACTAGGTCATAAAAGTTTTATTCTCTCTCTGCTGTCCTCACTGGTGCAGTTAGCTAATCATTGTCCTTCAGTTCCCAAGCGAGCTTGTTCGATCCCAGTTGAGGATGAGGATATTTGAGGGTCTTTAAATAAGACAACTCTATTTTGATTGTTTCCAGCATATTAGAGTATCCCTGCTGAAATAAATTCCAACATCCCAGAGTCTCTTCAAATCTATTGATATTGAAGGGGTTTTAAACAAATCATATTATTATTGTTATTATATCCCACGTCGTTCCATCTATACAATGGGTCGGCATATGAAGGCCCCCCCCCAACTTTTGTCTTTGTACTTTTCTCCTTCATTGTTGTCCCAGTCCCTTCCTCATTGCTGAATGTCATTTTTCACCATGTCTGTATATCGCATTCTTGGCCGCCCTCTTGGTCTTGAATATTTTAACTGCAGATCATACATTTTTCTGGGTATGCGATCAGGATCCATCCTTTGCATGTGACCATACCATTTGAGTCTATGCAGAGTTATGTTATCCTGCATTCTGCCAACCTGAGCCATGTCCCTGATGTTCTGATTACAAATTTTATCTCGTCTTGTTTTGCCAACCATCGCTCGGACGAATCTCATTTTAGCTGCCTGAATCCTTACTTCATACTTTTTCCTCATGGTCCAGGTCTCGCTCCCATATGTCAAAATTGGCATGTAATAAGTCAGATAAATTGCTCCTTTGCATTTCAATGGTACTTTTGGGTTCCATATTAGGTCTCGGATAACTCTATAAAATGTTCCTCCAGCTTGAATCCTGCTGGTAAGTTCCTCTTCAGTGGAGCCTGTTGCTGATATCATGCTTCCTAGATATTTGAATTTGTTAGATATTATGAGTTGTTTACCCTCTATTTCAATGTAACCTTCAGGTTGACCATTTCTCTGCATAACCAACTTGTCACTTTTTTCCTGACCAAATCTTAGGCCGTACCATTTAGCTGTTACTGTCCATGCATTGATCTGATCCTGAAGTTCCTCCTTGGAATCTCCCCATATACAGATGTCATCAGCAAATAGCATGACTTTCATTTTGTTGTCACCAACGTTTTGGCATACTTGTTGTCGAATCTCATTCATCACAGTAATGAAGAGAAGAGGTGACAGAACTCCACCTTGTCTTAGGCCTGTAGTTATTCTAAAGGGTTCCGTCATTCCTGATGGTGGTTTGACGCGACTGCTGATGTCTTCATATAAATTCTCAATTCGTTTTATTATGTCATTATTGATTCCACTGTTTCTCAGCACTTCCCAGATTTTGTTCCTGCTTACAGCATCAAAGGCCTTTCTGATATCCAGGAAGGCCAGCCAAAAGACCTTATTATGTTCATAATACTTCTCCATTAGCTGACACAGTTCAAATATTAGATCAACTGTTGACCTGCCTTTCCGGAATCCGTATTGTTCCTCTGATAACTTAAATTCTATCAATGGTCTTATTTTCCTTTCTAAAATCCTTTCATTCAACTTTCCCACTGGGGAAGTTAATTTAATTCCTCTGTAATTGGAACATTTCTTCCTGTCACTTTTCTTAACCCTACAAGTGCCAAGAGTCAATTTTTTTGACTCTTCCGTTTGCTTTGTAGTGCCAGGGTCAAAAAAATCGACTCAGACTACGTGCGTGTTTTCAGACATATAGCGACATCTTTTCGCAATTCTTGGAAGCAGACGGTGACGAGGAAGTTTTGCGATTGCGTTCAGTTGGTACTCTAATAGGATATGTATTTCTGTTTTATTTCCTTGTTGAAGATGCATGGGCCATGTGGTCATT
Organism: Anabrus simplex; assembly: GCF_040414725.1. Taxonomy (NCBI): domain Eukaryota; kingdom Metazoa; phylum Arthropoda; class Insecta; order Orthoptera; family Tettigoniidae; genus Anabrus; species Anabrus simplex. Next base: position 181,775,736 of record NC_090266.1, read on the forward strand.
GTAAACAGATTTGACTGACCAAATTGAAAACATTGCAGGAGATCTTGGGAGAATAAATAGTTTATTGGAAGATGAGAGTGAATTTAGTGATGTGCAAGATGGTAAAATTAATAGCAGTGATTCTGAAGATTGATAACAGCATACATGATTCTAGGGATGCCTAAGGAAGTGTCCAAACATTTGAACACCATGATGATGATGATGATGATATACCACTGCAGGTACACCTCAAGCATATTATTAATTGTAATCCAGTTGATCCCATCAGTGATACAATCAGTCATCAAGATGTTTCATAGCAGAAAGTTAGCGGACCAGAGCCTGTAAAAAATGTATCAATTTTATGCCAAGATAAACTGGCTTCCAAGCTAACATCCCCAGAAATTCAAATGCTATGTCTTATTTTGATCTTTTTTTTTTTTTTTTTTCCCTTGAGAACTGTGGGGGATGATAGCTAGTGAAACAAATCATTATGCTGCTGAATTGTTAGAACAGCATTCAGATTATCTGGAGAGAGATCCTCACTGCAGACTGAAAATGTTCAAATCTGTAGATAAGAAAAAACTTAAAAGTGGTTAGGCATTATTTTGAATATGGGTTTAAATCCCAAAAGAGATGAAAAGAAACACTGGGACACAAGATTTTCCCAGTATATGCCATTCTTTTCAAATGCAGTGTTCAGGAATGACTTCCAATTAATTAACAGAATGGTACATTTGAATTCAAATGCCACAGCAGTTCCATGGGATGAACCTGGGTATGATTCTTGGCACAAGGTGAGACCATTGCTAGACTTCCTAAATTCTTTGTGGAAGAAATAGTATATTCCTGCACAGGAAGTCTCACTAGATGAATCCTTGACTGGAATGAAAAATAGATTTGCTTTCATACAGTACATGTCAAACAAGAAACATGCTTAATTTGGCATCAAAAAGTTTGAACTGTGTGAAAGCAAAACTGGATATGTGTTGCATACTGAGCTGTACAATGGCAAGTACTTTTTTGCCTCAGGTGACCCAGATGGCATGGCACAGAAAGTAGTTACTGAAATTGTTGGTAAATATAATATATAATAAGGGGTACCATTTGTTTACTGACAATTTCTATACAAAGTGTCAGTTGGCAGATGTTCTCCATCAGAAAGGGGTCATGCTCACGGGAACAGTCCGAGCAAATTCTAAGGGCCTTCCTAAAGAGCTCATGAAAACCAAACTGCAAGCTGGTGATGTCCTCTTATTATAGAAAGGGGGAGGTGCTAGCTTGTGGATTCAAAGAGAAGAAACCCAGAAGCCTTATATAGCCTTTCCATTGCATATTGCCAAACACTACAATAAACACATGGGTGGAGTAGACCTGAAGGACCAGAAGGTGCATCATGTTGCTGCAAAACATGCTACAAGAAGATACTGGAGAAAAATCCTTCAAAATTTGCTTGACATGACAGGAGATACTAGAGAAAGATCCTTCAAAATTTGCTTGACATGACAATGCTAAATTCCTACATTGCCCACTGTGACAATACTGACATCTGTCTTGAAATGAATCATCACGACTACATTGTTGAAGTAGTGGAGACACGGGCAAAGAAACCAACCCCAGCTAGGCCTAATATTCCTCTGAAGCCATCACCTGGACCATCTGGAGACAGTAGCCATTACTATACGAAATTGCCTGCACGTCAAGAGTGAAAGTGTGCGGTCCAACAAAAAAGAGAGTAAGATCATCACACTGGTGCCCAAGGTGCAGTGTGGGAATCCATGAGAAGTGTTGGGGACAATTAGAGCACTATCACAGACCAAAAGGACTTAAAAGGGAGTTGCCATGTGACTAAAGGCTAGGGACCTAAAAATTGTTGAATCTCTATGTAGTGTTCAATTCGAATGTTCTTCAGTGTTCAGGACACAGGTGCAGACTTAGAAGCCTGAAACATTGTGTGATGTTAGTTCATGATATTTTCAACAAATTGTATATTCCAAACAGCCTCCGTGGCTCAGATGGCTGCATGTCGGCCTCTCACTGCTGGATACCGTGGTTCAAATCCCGGCCACTCCATGTGAGATTTGTGCCGGAAAAAGCAGAGGTGGGACAGGTTTTTCTCCGGGTATTCTGGTTTTCCCTCTCGTCTTTCATTCCAACAACACACTCCATTCTCATTTCATAGCATCTATCAGTCATTAATAAATCACTTTGGGAGTGGCGACCCCATCGTACTAATAGTCTATATATGATTCATTCATTACATCCCTGACCTGGTCAATGACTGGAAAACAGGTCGTAGGTTTTCATTTTCATTGTATATTCCAAAAGTATTTACTTACTAGGCAATTTTTTTCACAAAAACACCTCAAACTTTGAATCTAAAAATAAAAAATAAATTTAAAAAGAAGACTTCTGTCAAAATGTTTTGAAATACACTGACTGACAGAGCAAATGCAACACCAAGAAGGAGTGGTCAGAACTTTATGCCAATTGCAGGGTAGACTGACGTCACTGAGGTATGCTCATGATGTGAAATGCGCCGCTGTGCTGCGCATGTAGCGAACGATAAATGGGACACGGCGTTGGCGAATGGCCCACTTCGTACCGTGATTTCTCAGCCGACAGTCATTGTAGAAAGTGTTGTCGTGTGCGACAGGACACGTGTATAGCTAAGAATGCCAGGCCGCCGTCAACGGAGGCATTTCCAGCAGACAGACGACTTTACGAGGGTTATGGTGATCGGGCTGAGAAGGGCAGGTTGGTCGCTTCGTCAAATCGCAGCCGATACCCATAGGGATGTGTCCACGGTGCAGCGCCTGTGGCGAAGATGGTTGGCGCAGGGACATGTGGCACGTTCGAGGGGTCCAGGCGCAGCCCGAGTGACGTCAGCACGCGAGGATCGGCGCATCCGCCGCCAAGCGGTGGCAGCCCCGCACGCCATGTCAACCGCCATTCTTCAGCATGTGCAAGACACCCTGGCTGTTCCAGAACAATTTCCCGTCGATTGGTTGAAGGAGGCCTGCACTCCCGGCGTCCGCTCAGAAGACTACCATTGACTCCATAGCATAGACGTGCACGCCTGGCATGGTGCCGGGCTAGAGCGACTTGGATGAGGGAATGGCGGAACGTCGTGTTCTCCGATGAGTCACGCTTCTGTTCTGTCAGTGATAGTCACCGCAGACAAGTGTGGCGTCGGCGTGGAGAAAGGTCAAATCCGGCAGTAACTGTGGAGCGCCCTACCGCTAGACAATGCGGCATCATGGTTTGGGGCGCTAGTGCGTATGATTCCACGTCACCTCTAGTGCGTATTCAAGGCACGTTAAATGCCCACCGCTACGTGCAGCATGTGCTGCGGCCGGTGGCACTCCCGTACCTTCAGGGGCTGCCCAATGCTCTGTTTCAGCAGGATAATGCCCGCCCACACACTGCTCGCATCTCCCAACAGGCTCTACGAGGTGTACAGATGCTTCCGTGGCCAGGGTACTCTCCGGATCTCTCACCAATCGAACACGTGTGGGATCTCATTGGACGCCGTTTGCAAACTCTGCCCCAGCCTCGTACGGACGACCAACTGTGGCAAATGGTTGACAGAGAATGGAGAACCATCCCTTAGGACACCATCCGCACTCTTATTGACTCTGTACCTCGACGTGTTTCTGCGTGCATCGCCGCTCGCGGTGGTCCTACATCCTATTGAGTCGATGCCGTGCGCATTGTGTAACCTGCATATCGGTTTGAAATAAACATCAATTATTCGTCCGTACCGTCTCTGTTTTTTTCCCCAACTTTCATCCCTTTCGAACCACTCCTTCTTGGTGTTGCATTTGCTCTGTCAGTCAGTGTATATATCTTGTATTGATGTTGCAAATAATGCACAAACCTTCCTCTTTAAAATGCTGTATCATTCATAAAAATGTGCCCATTAAAAGTGGCTAAAATGATTATTTCAACAAGTAATTTTCTACATTATTCACCTGGCACTACAGACTATACTGCATGACTCTTGTAGGGTTAAAGAGTGGAATGATGATACCTTTTTTCCAATCTGCTGGTATCTGCCCATCCTTCCATATATTGTGAAAAAATCTATACATCCACTGCTGATCTTTTCACCACACACTTCATCATTGCCTGGAGATATTCCTGTTTTGATGTACAGTAGAAGTCCGCTATAGCGAGTACGGCATATAACAAGAACCCCGTTATAGCGGTAACTTTTGTCCATCCCTTCAAAATTCCTATACTAAACTGTGTATTATCCGCAATTATGTGAGAATGAGATAGGCCTACACCTCAAGATATGGCAGAGTGCGTCGTTGATTACGAGGATAGTTTATATTTTCTCGCGTCCTGTAAATTACAGAAAGGCTATCATCATGTCAATTTATAGCGAGAAGGTTATAGTTTCTCTACTGGTGCTTGAAGTATGTTTTCATCATACATACAGTACAGATAAGTTAGGATAGGTGACTCTATTTAAATAACAAAACTGAAACATTTGCCACAAAATGCGATCGATCATCTTCGGTACGGTATAAGTTTCGATCTATGTGCATTTGCGAGCTCTCTCGTCAACATTCGAAGGCAATATTGGAGTCGATTAGTAATACCCGTCGACTGCTGTTCTCTAAAGAAAATTCGAAATGAAAGAGGATAACACGTTTTCGTAATAAATGCATAAATAACGCGGCCGATAGCAGTTGTTAACTTGTTAAAAATAAAGTCTGAAGTAAACGATCGCTTAATTTTAATGGTATGCCGTATACTGAAATTAAGTAAGAATGTGATACACCTCAAGATATGGCAGGGTACATCACTGATTTCAGAAGATAATTTATATTTCTTCGCGTCTAGTTAAATTTCGGAAAGCTATTCTCACGTCAATTTTTATTGAGGAGGTTATTTCTCTATATGCGTTTCTAATAGGTTTTCATGATACATATACGTTCAAGTTAGGTGATGCCGTTTGAAGAAGTAAACTGAAATGTTTGCCACAGAAGTCTCTGGAGTGATACCGTATTTCTCCGAATCCAAGATGACTTTTCTTTTCTCAGAATCTCATGTGAAAAATCAAGCAAGGTTCGCTTTGCATTCGCGGCCTGATAGTAAAGAACACCACTGGCAACTACGGTACCGCAGTAACCACGCTGTTTTTTCTTCACCCCCCCCACCGCGCGCACCAAAAACTCGTTGACAATAAACGACCGCCTCTTTATCATACATCGCTAGCCGCAGCGACTGGTTGTACAATGCCTTTGTGTAACGAAATAGTGAAGAGAGAATGACATTCTGTTATCCTCTTTAAAAAAAAAAAAAAAAAAAAGTTTCTCAAATCTGCAGAATGGCATCAAAACATGCGAGACTTCGAATTCTTAGAAAGGCCATGGCTACTCAGTAGCAGAGTTATAACGCGTCTGCTGTACCTGACGCTTAGTAAAATTAAGTTTTATAGACAGCAGGAATATTTTCGTGATGAATCGTCGTATTGTAAAGATACGTGGAACAGGTATTGCCGGCAAATTTTCAATGGGTTTTCGTCGATGTTGATGCCAATTTTAAGTTAATGGCTATTAAACACTCGGAAATGTATACTAATTGTGCAGCCGCAAGCAAATACGGCATAGGCCTAACTAAAGCCAATATTCGGCGTTGCCGTGAAGACAAAGATAGCTTAAAAATGCTTACTGCATAAAAAATGTATTCAGTGGCCCGCAACAAGGACGCTTTAAAGAAGTCGAAGATGAAATTGTGAGGTATGTGCACAAAAATGTAAGGGCAGAATTGCCATTCCGCGGCGCAGTAAACTCGTTCGTTGACTTTCAGAGTCCGCGATTAAGACCTGTTGTACATCGTTAGCCGCTGAAGTTGGCCGAATCCGGCAAGCAAGACGTGCGTGTAGCGCCTGAGTGAAAGTAACAGTTTTATAGTACCGGTAAGCAAGAATATTCTCCTGATGGATCGTCGTATTGTAGAGACGCTTGGAATGTGTATTGCCGGCAAACTTTCAACGAATTCCCTTTGATATTATGATGCCAGTTTTAAGTTAATGGTTATTAAACCCGCTGAAATAAAGCATAATTGTACGCCCGCAAAAAAATACGGCATAACTAAAGCCAATGCTCGGCGTCTACAAATAGTCTAAAATGCATACTGTATAAGAAAGACATTTATATGATTTTACAAAGCACTTTTTAAGCCTGATTAAAATTTTTTGAAGGAAAAAGTGGGGGTCGTCTTGGATTTGGAGAAATGCGGTAATATATATTTTTTCAGAATGAAATTAAACACACGCTTTCACGTAGTATCGGATTTCGAAAAACACACAAGTAAGCCGTAGTGTGGATATTTTACGCGAAAAGGCAAGTTTTTAACAAACTGATTGCTATTTCATACTGATTTTAATGTGCATGGGGGTTTTCCCGACTTTTAAAAAATCGGATATAACGACTATCCGCTATAGCGAGTAAATTTTTCGCCGTTGTGAATTCTCGCTATAACGGACTTCTACTGTATTTCCATGTCTATTCTATATCATTCCATGTCAGATCTGTTACAGTGTCCTCCATCCTTCCATCATTAACTAATCTATCTAATGGAATATTTGTGATATCATTCACATTTAGCAGCTTATCAAAATAATTCTTTCATTCTTCTTTGATCTCTCTGTCATCTGTAATGAGATAAACACTATTACTAGTCATATAATTAGTCTGTTTTTGTCCCCCCTCCTATTCTTTGTCATTCCACACAACATTTTTCTGTTGCCATCTACATCTTCATTTAGTTTATCACTCCATTAATTCAACCATTTTTCTTTTTCTGCTCTGACAACCTGCTTAAATTCTTTTTTCGCCAACTTACGGAGTTCTTTGTCCTTATCTGTTCGACTTTCGAATTACTTTCTGTAGGCATTGTTCTTTTTAAGGACTGTGTCTTTTGTTTTATCATTCCACCATGGTGTCTCTTTCCATTTCCTTTTGCCATTTGTTCTTCCACACGTCTCCTCTGCTGTCTTGACCAAGCATTCCTTGAAATTTTTCCATTCTTCTTCAATTGTTCCAGTGTCTGTTTTTGGCATTTGCTGCTGGATTTTTTCTTGATATTCTGTAACCTTCTCTTTATCCTTCAATTTCCATACCTTTAATTTCTTGTCCTGGATGGTTCTTATTCCCTTCAACTTTTAAAACCTGAAACAACTAACAAGGAGCCTATGATCACTGTCAAGAGACACACTTGGGATCACTCACAACCAGCAACATTTCTTGTATATGTTTATCTACCGTAATATAATCAATGATGGACTCCTGTTGCCCATTCCATCCATATCTGGTGATTTTGTGACTTTTTTGTTTGTGATACCAGGTATTACCAATAACTATATTATTTCTCAGACAGAAATCTAGGAGTCTGCTTCCCTCAGTGTTTCTTGGTCCCCATCCATGTGTGCCCATGATGCTCACATAACCTTGCCTATCAGACCCTACTTGGGCATTCATGTCACCAGTAACAATGGTTCCTTCACCTCTAACCTGCTCTTCCAAGGATTCTTCAAATAGGTCTTTCTCTGAACTATCACAACCTACTTGTGGGGCATAGCACTGAACTATTGTTCTGGGTATGGTTTGTTTTTAGATTGACTTGGATAATCCTGTCAGATTTGAAGTTTATGTCTATTACATGCTGTTTCATTGAATGGTCATTATTACACTCACTCCATTCTTAGCTGAACATCCTCCCGACCAATATAGGTGGTAACCTTCTCAGAGTTCTTTTGACCCTTGTCCCTTCCATTTAGTTTCATTCAGTCCTAGTACATTAATATTCCTCATTTTCATCAAATCAACACACTCTTCTATTTTCCCTGTCAAAGTAATGATATTCAGAGTTGATACTCTGATTGTGGTAGTTGCCTTGTAGATTTTAGTTCTCTTCCTGGATCTTGATGGAGCACCAAGCGTTCAGCTGTCATTAATATCAAAACCAGGAGAACTTGTGTCCTTATTCGGTTTGTTTAACACTCCAAAGTTTCTTTTGGTTTTAAGTGCAATTCAAATTTCTCACTTCCACTGACTTGCTAGGCCTAATGTTTCAGAAGATTTTCTGTCAGGGGTTGTCTTCCTTAGCCTTTGGCAGTCCCCTGCCTCACTGCAAGGCAACAGCTGATGAGTTTATGTCTCATTTCCTACACAAAGGTCTCATCTAACCTTCTAAGGGAAAAGCTGCTGGTCTTCCCCTAGTTTGTCGGGTTTGGTATCGGCCGCCCAACCCTCGGCCAGACAGTCGCAGGTAGTACCGTCTACTGTTGCATATGGTAGCAGAGTCTTTCCTGACCTGACCTAACAAAGCATTTTTATTATTGTTGCTGTTATTATTATTATTATTATTATTATTATTATTATTATTATTATTATTATTATTATTATTATTATTATTATTATTATTAAATCATACAGACACATACATACATACGACATACTTGAATCTTGTATCTCTGGGCATTACGTGTTTTTTCTTGTCACTTTGTCGACAGATCGACAGGGTTCTGAGTGAAGGCAAACTATGTTAAATGAACAGTGAAAATATGCTGGCTCAAATTTATTTAAACAAAAAGGTTTTAAATGAATTTAATTATTTATGAAATAAATCTTGCAATGAAAAAGAAAAATACACAGTTGAAAAATTTTTTTTTTCTATTGGCTTTGCGTCGCACCGACACAGATACGTTTTATGGCGATGATGGGACAGGAAAGGGCTAGAGCGGCCGTGGCCTTAATTAAGGTACAGCCCCAGCATTTGCCTGGTGTGAAAATGGGAAACCACGGAAGACCACCTTCAAGGCTGCCGACAGTGGGGTTCGAACCTACTATCTCCCGAATACTGGATACTGGCCGCACTTAAGCGACTGCAGCTATCGAGCTCGGTTTGAAAAAAAAAAAAAAAAAAATGAGGGGAACATGTTTTTGAACGTAAGCCATGCTCCACTAAACAGTACCTCACACCCAAGTATATTACCAACTAAACCTTTATTCTTTCCCGTTGAAGTATACAAAAGAACATCGATGGATTCGCGTCCTTTTTCAGAACGCAAACGGAAATGTTCAAATAGGGGCGAAAACAAAGTGATAACAGTCCTCCAGGGTAGATTTTTATCACAGTTGGAGAGCTTCAGTATGGTGTATGTCCTCTACTAGCATTTATAACAGCTTGGCACCTACGTGGCATGCTCCGTATAAATCGACGGAGGTGACGCGGTATCAGGTCCCATTCTTCAATGAGAGCCTCTTCGAGGTCTTGGAAAGTCTGTGGTGGAACAGGACACCCACAAACACTTCTGTCAAGCCTATCCCACACGTGCTCGATGGATTAAGGTCGAGACTCACTGCTGGCCATTCCATCTCTTGAGTGTCCAGTTCTCGCAAGACAACTCTGGTGATGCATGCTACACGAGCCCTGGCATTGTCGTGCACGAGTATGAATTCAGGGCCAACATTGTATGCAGCAGCCAACACATGCTGTAGTAGTACGTGCTCAATGTACCCTGCAGCGGTAAGATTACCACGGACAACGACAAGATCCATATGGCCATCAATACTGATGCTAACCCACACATCACAAAACCTTCTCCGAATTGGTCGCCTTCCTGGACAATATTTGGCATGTACTGCTCACCATGAAATCTCCATACACGTTGACATCCATCATGCTGTGTCAGGGGAAATCTGGATTCGTCTGTGAACAACACAGGTTTCCATTGGTGAGGTTGCCAGTTGACGTGGGTATGGGCAAACAGAAGATGAGCTGCTTGATGTTGGTGCGTTAAACGGGGCACTCGAACAGGATGTCTGGGTCGTAAGGACACTTCTCTTAACCTGTTCCTTACTGTCTGGTCAGACACCGTAACTCCAGTGACCCTCTGTAGGTCTTGTTGCAGTTCTCTGGCAGTTGCTGAACGACGCCGCAACGCACAGATGGTCAGATATCGGTCACCCTGTGGGGTTGTTGTGCATCCACGACCTTGTCCAACCCTCCTTGTGAACCGGCCTATCTCATTGTAGCAATTCCACAAGCGTTGAATAACTGACGGAGAGACTTTGAGATTATATGTAACCATTCTCATGTTTAGACCCGTATTGAAATGTGTTATAATTTGCATACAAATTTTTATTTTTTATTTTTCTATTCCACCTATTCAATACAATTGATTTAGTGCTGTTAGAAATTCATTTTACTACAACATTACATTAAAAGGGACATGTTTCGCTTGGTTTCCGAGCATCCTCAGCTTTTGTAATTTGTCTCAAGGTTAAGACCTGTCATTGTTAATTTGCTTATAAATAATTTGTACTTAATTATGTGGTAAAATACGTGAATGTAGGCATTTGTTAACACAATGGACAGTTTAACAATTTAAAATGACAGTGCTAAAATTGGGATAGACATTGATTCTAATAACACTGACATCCGAAACACAGTAATATCCTCACAGTAATGAGATTTGGCTAAAATTCCCAAGTTCTTTGTTTTTTAAAAACAATTGTTAGTTGACATATTATGTTGAATACTTTAAAATTTGAGTCATAAATCCTGTTGAATCTCAATAGTATCTAAAGCTTGAAGTCTTAATATGCATGTTAAAGGGGTTGGAAATATTCTGCTTCATGTATTGGTTTGAGGCATGCTTCTGTAATTTATTAATAGTAAACAGTAATATGCAACATGTTGGTAGTTTCCTCGAACTTGCATTCTGGTCTTGATTTGACGAGCAGACTTTACATTGGAAGCAGTTTGTTTTTATGAGTGCTTTGTCAAAAGGGACGTCAATCTGAAAATCTTGAAATGTTGATATATTATCCTTATTCATGATCTTTAAGTGATGGTGCGTCAGTAACAAAGGAAATTACGTGATAATGTTGTGTGTTATTGTGCTTTCACAGTGATCGTATTGGTGTGCGTCACTTACCCCTTTGACTGCTGCTACAATGCCTCGTGGTGCTTGTTACATCGTGGTGACTGCTTGCTTTCGTGTTTCTACTTTGTGTGTTATATGTATGAAGAAGTTGTGAAGGGCGAGTAGGGGACTTAGGGGAAGAAACAGTAGGCAGGGCGTCTCCGAGGCCTCTTTGCAGTCTCTGTATCCATGAATGTTCTCTTTGGTGAAGTACAGTGGGGACTTCGACGGCCCTGGGACTGCTACGGTAGCTGTGAGGGCCTTCAGGAACTCTGAAAAGCAGTGGCAAAAGGGGCTCTGGTTAAGACGCAACAGGTTGTTATGCACGTTAGGTACCAAAATGGGGGGAAAAAAAGCAATGTGCATTTCAATCTTATAGCAATATTGCAATATTGTATAGTATTTTTTGAAGTGATTCCACATACTGTATATGAGTTGATTGTTTATGTTTATTTCTTTGTGTCTATTGTATAAAACCAATGTGTTGAGTGCGAATATGCCATTAGTTTTTTTTTTTCAAATGTCAATACTTTTTGATATTTTAACGGTTTGTGAAAAATTGTGAATTTACCACTTTTTCTGGCAGTCGTAGTTGTTCATGGTGATCACCACTAGATCGCTTTAATGTGATGTTCCATCAGTATTAGTCTACATCTGAAAAGGTTCAATATATTGACTTCTTTAAAGAGCCAACTGTATGTATTGATATATATATCAATATTTTTCACAGAATGTCTTCCTGTCATTTGTGAATGTAGATCCAGTTCTGTGGTTATAAGTAACATTGAATTGTTGCCTTTTAACGAATCTAAACTGCATTGGCATAATCCATTAAAAATACCTCTATTACAAACCTATCTTACCTCCTATTTCGAACAATTAATAAATATATATTCTAGAACGTGAAAAGCCTTAGAAATGAGGAGACCAATAATTCACATATCCACAGCTTTGTGGGTGGGACTAGTCCTTGTTAGCTGGGCTTTAATTGCAGAATGACACCTACTTTTATGCGAGCTGGTGCAACAATACTCTGAAGTACACTTCGCAGTTAATTAGGTTAGCCACGTCTGCCACGATCATAATGAATCCTATTAACACATCTATTGTCGTATCGACACCACAACCAATAGATAAACGAGCAGTTTGCGTCTACGTGTCACGAATGTTATGTTGTACAAAAAAGGATAACCTCTTTTAATGTGCACATAAAGCAGATATTGTATGATTTATTGAAAAATCTTCCTCCTACACAACAGGAATACTTAGAATGTGTCTATATATAGGCATTGGTAAACTATGAAATAACCTATTTTAAACATATACCGGTGGTCTACCAGCCACTTGCGATCCAGTTTTATGCATCCCTTCACATTTACTACAGTTCTGAAAGACATCGGTCCCACTCCCTAAACTGGGGTAATATAACAAGATGTGTGTTTACAGGCTAGAAGACAGCAGGAATCGTGAGCGCCACTATTGATTCATTATGGGTACCTCGAATGAACCCGTAAACGAGTACAGGTATGCAGAACGCGTACTTTAAAACAGGAGGTGGGCGCACAGACCGGGGGCACGGTACTGTATAGGCTGAGAAGTGGGCGCCGTAGGTCAAGTGCCGCAGTAGCTTACATGGCAAGTGGGCGGGGAGATATGTGATAGGGGACAGTGTTCGAGGTAGGAGGTTCGAATCCTACATAAGAATTTTTTTAACAGCCATCTGCAAACAGCCTTATTTCTGATTCCACTTATTTACATATATCATTGATATATAAGAAAACATAAAGGTCCAATAATACTGCCTTGAGGAATTTCCCTCTTAATTATTACAGGGTCAAATAAAGTTTCGCCTACTCTAATTCTCTGAGTTCTTTTTTCTAGAAATATAGCCACACATTCAGTCACTCTTTTTTCTAGTCCAATAGCACTCATTTTTGCAATGAAAAATGTCAACATCCAGACATTGTAAATTGCCAGCAGATGCGTTTTGTTATGTTTGTGGACATTACATTGCATCTAAATTAGTGAAACATAAAATTGTGCCCAGTACGAAGTTCTGTGAGGCGTACCGTGCTTATTTGTGTGCATGTTCGAGACCAACATGTTTCATGAGTTTCCCATGTCATTTGTGGCACTGTAGAGGTTTGGCTATGTGGAACAAGAAAATGTATGCCATTTGCAATTCCCCGAATATGGCGAAAGCCTACAAATCATCACGATAACTGTTATTATTGTATGGTGGATATTACACATTACATAAGTACAAAGAGCAGGAATAATATTCCATATCCTAACATACCATCATCTATTGCTACAGTACCGCATAGTGAAGAGCTGCCAATTCCATCACCACCAAAACGGAATACACGTGAAAAGGACGTAGAGACAAATTCAAGTGATGACAGTGATTTTGGTTTTAGTGATGACAGCAATTTGGAACCACAGCTCTTTAGTCAGCTGAAATTGGATGACCTTGTTAGGGAGTTGCAACTAACTAAATCAAAGGCTGAACTTATTGCATCCCGTCTGAAGCAATATAACTTGCTCGATAAATCCTGTAAAATAACAAAATATAGGATTTTGCATGCTTCTACCAAATGTACGGAACTCTTTGTTTTTGTAGTGATGTTAATGGTCTCTTTGAACACATTAAGATTCCTCATGAACCGGATCAATGGCATCTATTTATAGATAGTTCAAGTAGAAGTCTCAAAGCTGTCCTACTGCAAAGTGGGAACAAGTTTCCTTCCATACCAGTAGCTCATTCAGCACAACTTAAGGAGACTTATGAAAATATGAAGCTGCTCTTGGAAAAACTAAATTACGGATGTTACGAATGGGATGCTTGTGGTGATTTTAAGATTTTGGGATTTCTTCTGGGGTTTCAAGGTGGCTACACCAAATATTCTTGCTTCCTCTGCCTGTGGGACAGCAGAGTGGATGATCAGCATTACACCAGGAAAGAATGGCCAACAAGAAGAGAACTCGTTGCAGGTGCACACAACGTGAGAAATGAGCCCCTTGTGTCCAGGGAGAAGATTCTGTTACCACTACTCCATATCAAACTTGGACTTGCTAAACAATTCATGAAAGGTTTAGATAGCAACAGTGAGGCTCTGAGCCTCATCAGACAAATGTTCCCTAAGTTACCTGAAGCAAAAGTAAAAGGCTGAATTTTCACTGGACCTCATATTCGTGTGATGTTACTATCAAAAGAACTTGCAGATGAAATGACTCTTGAACGAAATGCTTGGTATGCTTTTAGAATGGTAGTGCAACAGTTCTTGAGAAACAATAGAAGTGAAAATTATATGAAACTGATAGAGAATTTGATACAGAGTTATCATGTTCTTGGATGTAGAATGTCGGTGAAAATGCACTGTTTGTTTTCTCATATTGATTTCTTTAGGCCAAATTTAGGAGCTGTAATGAAGAACACGGTGAATGCTTTCACCAAGTCATTCACTGCATGGAAAGAAGATATCAGAGACATTGGGACTGTGCTATGATGGGAGACTATGTGTGGGGTATAGTACGAGGTGAGGGGTCAGAAGAACATAAGAGGAAAAGCCGTTCTAACGTACGTTTTTGAAAGTCACCATTGTTGGGTGAAGATTCAGTGTTATTCAATATTTTTGCACTTATTCCCACCAATTCTTGAGGTATTTATGGTATATTTCTTCTATAGGACTCTAGTCATGTTAAATAAGCATGCAATATTAGTAGCTTTTAAGAAAATTGAAACATTCATTATCATATCCAAAATATTGACACTTAAGAAGAACTACTTATATATTGATAATCAGCATCACCAAATTAAGCAATAAATGCACAAAAAATAAGATAAACAAAAACTTCGTCAAATTTTATAGAATTTTGTAGAATTTTGAAAATAATATAAATCTATTAAGGATGAGCTGTGTGTTTAATAGAATAGATGTTAATGTAATGTGTATAATACTGTATTTTAGGAAAAATGTCTTCTTTTCTTTTTAACTTAAAATGTAGTTGTTGAGAATAATGCTTTTTTGTGTATCATTTGCCACCGAGGCACAGTGGGTAATTTCTAGCATCCAGCCGGTCAAAAATAATATTTTCAACCCTTGTCTTTGGTGCGCATTTTCTGTTAGTCGTGTTTATAAGACTCTTGGGCACAGTAATTAAGTACTGAAAAGTCGCGCTGTCTGATTATCTAATCTCACCGAAGGCCTAAAGTGGCTCTCCTCTGTCAGGGCATCATATTCTGGCGAGGAGAGCGCGCAGTTATTATTATGTGAGGGCTCAGTAAAGACGTCAGAACTAAATATTTCTGTAGCTTGCTATGTGTGTGTGTTAGATAAAGGTATTTATTTTATATATCATGTAGCATTTTCTGAAAATGACTATATTGTTGTCCGGAATATCCACTTAAAATTCAGGTACACGGTGTCCAAGCGCTATCTAATTATACAAATTTGAGCTGACTTTCAAAATGGATTGCCTTTGATTTCCGCAATGAAAGCCTTTTGGATGAGTTATCTATACTTTATTGAATAGGAAAATGTGACTTTTTTCTGCGACCAGGCGCGACCGTGTGAGTAATTAATTTTTTTCAGAAGCCATGTACTCTCTAACCCGAAGGTCGGTTTTCGAGCTGTTGAGGAACAGCAGGGAATATAAGTGGAACGATGGTATTGCGAATGTTGTAATTGAACATTTAAGTTTTTAGGAGTGTTCCGAAGATACATCCAAGTCAATAAGGAAATCTGTCAGTATTTTGTGTGCTAAAATTCTATCACGCTGGACAAAATATAGTATAAAAAGGGACAAATTGCTGAAGTACAATAAAAGTTGGTTCGAGCAGAGAATGAGCCTTGCAGAAGGACGTGCATCACAACAATGTCAGGATGAGCCTGCAATTAGCCTACTATAGCTCATTCCATGTTAAGAAAACAGTATTGCTCTTATGACAACAGGGTTGCCATATCGAATGGCTCCGCCCAACGCCATCACGGGAAAACGGCGGCACATAATTTTGTGAAATTCAGTATGTAAGTTCAAGACAAAAGGCTGAAGAAGCTAAGCTACAAGTTACTTTTATGAACTAAAGGGGACGTGGGGTTTACAGGGACCACTTTTGGCTCGTACAGAATCGGAGGTAAACTACGGCACATAAGAAACCTCAGCACTGAAATATAAGGCAAACTGCAAGAGAAAATAGACAAATAATTTTATGAGCTCAAGGGGAAGGGAATGTATTTAATTGCATTTAATAAATTTATCCAGACAATAGCTAGAAAACAGGTACAATAAATAAATACTGCAGATGACTGCAAAATATCACAGTATTAATGTTACGGAAATAAATCACACACGTATGCTTTTCACATAACTCTCATTCAACACAATACATTTATGCACTGATTTAAAGCCTAAAATACACACGCAATAAATAAATACTGTAGATGACTTCACTACAGAAGTTCAGGGAAGAAATGCGTCTATTGGTTGATATCCGAATCAAAGTGCTGGCAGTACCAATGATGGAAATCGCTAGAAGATTCTTCAGAGGGGCTTCCACTTCTGCTGATATTACTGGAGTAGATATAAATTTAATAAACCATCTACGTGCCATCGTAGAAACTCTTTCGTGTGGGTATGCCATTGTTAAAGTGACATTTGGTATGTACGCAAAGGAAACTATACAATTGTGCTTACAAAAATACAAATCGTACTACATGCCTGTAACTTTGCACAAATTCTTGGATCATGGAGAGGAGGTCATTAGACACTGTATTACACCTATTGGACAACTCTCCAAGGAAGCCCAAGAGACCAGGAATAAAGATAATACGAAACCTTCCAGAAAGACAAATACTCGGACCCTTATATTACCAGCTTAGGGAAATCAAGGAGGAGGAAGTTGATTCCGCTTTCACGAGAAGTGCTCAACTTACTGTCTGAACCTCCTATATCTGGTTCTGATGAAGGAGATGACAGTGATGATAGCGATTCTGATGTTACTGCATCTAATGAATAAATTGTTTGGCAAGTACATGTATTCCTGTATCTGTTTTTAAACATTCTAAACAGCATGTCCCAGTATTAACATCTATTGAATTTCTTAAGGCTATAATGAAAAATGATTAAAATTATGAAGATTACTAATTCTATTCCTGTTCTTTGTACTTGATTGACCATACACTTAATTATCTCCAATAACAGCAGTTACATATTAAGTTTTATGTAAATCGGTCCATTAGTTTCCGAGATACGATTTTTGGCCGGCTAGCTTCCTGAAATTACACACTGTGCGAGGTAGAGACTGCATTTGCAAATAAAGTATTTTGATTTGATTTGATGTGGTATTCTCTCTCCTGGCATTCTCATCATGTGTCCAAACCATTTCAGCTTTTCTATATCAATCTCTTCTTGAAGTTTACACACTCCCACGCTTCTCCTTATTTCCTCATTTCATATTTTATCTCATCTTGTCATTCCTTGTACGCTCCTCAAGAACCTAATTTCAGCTGCTTGTATCTTACTTTGGTTCCGCTTAGCCAATGTCCGCCGCTTGAGCATAGGTCAGTATAGGTTTATAAAAGGGCGAGTATAAAACCTTCTTGCACTTCATTGGCACATCTTTGTTCCATACAATGTCTCTCTCACACTGGTAGAAGCTTGCAGACTGCTGTATTCTTAAATCAATTTCTCCATCCATATTTCCATCTTGTAACATCTTGCTGCTGAAATATTTAAAATTTTTCACTGACAATATAAAAACTAGAACGAAGTATTATGACACACAGGTGGCATCATTTTTAATAAACATCGGCTTACGGTAATATTTTCATGAGATCTTTTAAATGTATCAAACTTTTAAACGTCTTTTATAATAATGTTTAAATAAATGACACATCTCTTTGTATAGACTGCTATGACTTAACCTTCCCACTCAACCCATTGAGTTGTTGAGGTGCTACTTTTAAAATATTTTTATAATTTTTATTTTAGAAGTGAAGCTTCCATGGTGAGTAAAATTATTTAGTTATTTTTCCGGGTTGAACTGTGTTGTTGTTTTCTATACATTACGTACAGTTTGCCGACGTTTCGAATACATTGCAGTATTCTCTGTCAAGGCGACTGAAATACCCCTCCTCGATCAGAGGTAATCCGTCTCTCAGGCAGCGATCACACTACAAGAGTGGTTCCTGACCTTGGTCTTATATATCCTCCCCTTTCTGGTTGATGTAAGCCCCCTGGCTGTCTCGTTAGAATTCTGGAAAGTATGTGTCACAGCCAGGTAGTGAGACTTTCCCACACTATTATGTAATTAGAGGTTCGTCCTGCATGTTTATGTTGTGATCTGCGTGTCTGATGCAAGTGTGATAAACTGATATAACTTGAAAACAATATTCTCTCACCCATGGGTAAATAATACAAGTATTGAGCTCAAATTATTATTATTATTATTATTATTATTATTATTATTATTATTATTATTATTATTATTATTATTATTATTATTATTATTATTATTATTATTATTATTATTTACGTAGTCATATGATCACACGGTTTGTGAGGTTACGTCATGAAACGTACTGTATATAGACATTTAGAGTATATGAGTTCAGTTAATGTAAGAACCTGTATATAATTTATTATTACCTGTATATTGATGTGTAATCCACTACGGTACTGTGAAACACACTGTAACATTCAGAATGACATACCTCTAGCACTAGATGGTGGTAGAATATTCTTTACATTATATTTATGTATTAAGGCGACACTCAGGAAATAAAAATCAATATTTTGATCATTTTGGCAATTTTTTTAAATGACTGAAATTGAAAGGATTGAGTTTTTTCTTTCTTGTCACAAAGTTATTTCGTTGAATTCAAACAATTTATCACTTTAATAATGGTTTTTTGCCAGTCTGCACACAGCAGAAATGGGTGTGGCATCTGCTGAACTGCTTTGTTAGGTAATGATGTCATTGTCATGTTTCCATTCAATCAAATATGCCTGTTCTTTGCAATTACGCATCCATGGGATGGGCCAAAAGCCCCTCCCCCCCTCTTCTCCCAATATATTTATACAGACTCAAGCTGTAAGACCTACCATATTTCTGAATGAATTTATAAAGCCTGTTACGGACTAATACGAGGGTCGAGTCATAAGTCATGGCAACTATTTTTTTTCTCGCGAACAGCAGACAAAACGGAAAATCTAAGATATGCATTTGGAAATATAGGGCACGTACTTATGCATAGTGCCTGAAGACACATTCTGGCTTCAGGAGATTCTCATAGGAAAGTGACAGAACACAGGCCATTGGTAAACATTGTTTTATTATGGTACTAGACAGCAAATACACAAGACTACGTACAAAGGGCAGGTCTCCACTGGTTACAGGCCTTCGAAATAATCACCCAAGGTTTCCATTGTGCGTTGCCAGTGGTGGGGCAGGCGCTGAATACCATTCGCTGCATGTGTATCGCTAATGTGTGACACCTCTCTCCGAAATGCTGTTACGATGTCCTCTTTGTTAGCACCCACCTCGCCACTGTTCCGTGGGGTATGGCACGCACACCTAATGCTTCCCGCAGCTCTGTATGGCATTGGCGTGCATTTCTGCAGCAGAGAACTGCTATTTTAATATATGATCGTTGCTCCTGCTTGTTGACTTCCATTTTGTGTCACACTCACTCACACACTGAGCTTTGGGGGCATGCATAGACCCACACTGTTGTTTACATACACCATCTAGTGGCACCATACGCAAGTAAATACCATACGTTTCCAACTGCATATCTTAGATTTTCTGTGTTTTATCCTGTTCGCGAGAAAAAAAATAGTTGCCATGACTTATGATTCGACCTACGTATTTCAGTACTCAGCTGTCATTGAGCAACATTTTTTGCTTGTATTAGTATTCCTGATGGTACTACAATAGTGCTGACAACTATAAGTTTTATTATTCTTGTATGTTTAATCTTATTTGTGTCTTCTTTGGTGTTAGCCAGTCTGTTTACTTTTGTGAAGTACGCACGGAAGTAACGTCTTGTAGTTGCGTATCAAGATACTGTTATTATTGAAAGACATTGTACTGTAATAATTGATAGTTTGTATTCAAGGGAATAAACAATATGCGTAAACATAAATCAGCCTTAGCTAAGTGACGAATTGCTGAAATTTTGAAAGGAAAGAGATGGGGATCAGCCATTACTGGACAGGAGTCTCCATTGAAGAAATCAGGGACAAAAGGTCATGAAATGTTATCAGAATCAGATTGATCTCATCAGGAAAGTGTTGTATCATCTTCAAGCCATGTAAGTCCTGCACCTATACCCAACAATCATGACATGTCAGAAACTACAATCCCATAACTTCGACTAAGAGAAGGTAGCATTGTGAAAAACAGAATTCAGTTGAATCACTTTCTGTTCTTTGGAGAAGAAGAAGAAGAAGAAACAAGCTTCCAGAGTTACCAGTATTCGTACAGAAGCTGGTAAGAAAGTAAAAACATACGGTTCTGGTGACTTTTAGGTAAAGAGCAGGAAGAAAATGCCACTTGAACTTCGATATCATTTTCCTGCCAATTGTAATTTTTACCCTTAAATCCCATTTTCTCCCATAACATTCAGCCAATTGTAACAAAGTTTGTATGGTATATGTATCACAGCTATATTAAGAAACCTCCGTATAGAATTTTTTAATGCAGAATTTTTTCAAGTAGTAGAGAATTTTAAATCCTAAATTTTGGAACGTAAAAATTACACAAAGTTTAGTACGATATATCTCCTTATATAAATTATATACAGAAAAGTTGATACATAGTGCTTTTAAAAGATGTATTATCTACCTAATTACAAATTTACATTAACATGTTAATTAAATTTCATGAAAAAATGGAATTAAAATTTAAAAAAATAATCCAAAAGTTTTTTTGGAAAAACTATTAATTGTATTTGAATGAATTGTTCATGATATCTCTACTGTTATGTAGATGACATTCCTACAAAGTTTTGCAAAAATCCATGCATTAGGTAAAAATATCTTTTTATCTCCGGAGTGTTGCCTTAAGCACTCTAGAATTTACGAGAAGGTATTTTGTAACATATCTTTCTAGAAGCCTGGACAGGCACATATATAAGGAGTTGGTCTAGATGGTGGAGACAAGTTACTGTTTAGTTGGAGTTTAACAGGAGTTGTACTTGTGACCTCGTGTGGTGTTTGGGCAGACATGCTGTGGCAGTCAGCAGTCAACTGTTTCAAGGTTGTAATCTCCATGTGCTTCGTGATAGGCAGTTGTTAGAATTGTGGTTTATTGATGTTTTGGAGTGAAGTGTTTTGTTGTGATGACAGTGATTTAGGTTATATGTATTTATGTATTTGTGAATAATTGCTATTAAATAAGTGTACCAACTGACAGCATTTTGTGTACATCTTTGTGGATACTTCAACTGGCGACCGTGAAGAGAGCGTAAGAATTTTAGAGTAAATATGAGTGTAGTACAAAATAGAACAAGATGCAAGTGACACTAGGAAATCTGTCAGTACAACAACTGAAAGATGAACTCGCCAAGAGGAATCTCCCAACGAACGGGAAGAAGAAATCGCGCCAGACGCGGTTACAGGAAGATCTTGTCGAAAAAGGAGAAGATCGTGAAAAGTTTTTCATCAAAGTCGACGAAGATCCAGACGAAACATCTGAAGATGAGGTGAATATTCCCAGAATGTGTTCTAACTTAATGATCATGATGCAGGCACTCAATGACAAAATCTCAGACGTAGATTCACAAGTTAAATCCACCGTAATGGTACAGAATGACAAACTTTCACACAAACTTTCAGGCTAAATTTCAGAAGAAATTTCTCAAGCTAACTCAGATTTAATCAGACAGATAGCACAAGTGTACGAGGACGGTTTGAAAAGTTCTCGGAATTACCGCTAGATGTCAGTGCTAGAGCAACAAGGTTCCTGCGCAATAATCACACATCCTTTGTGAGTGAACACGTGGCGCATCAGTGCTCTAGCTGCAGGAGTGTGGTAGTGACGACTATTTGTTGTTGTTCCCGTGTAGTGATTTGTGACAATGGAAAAAACTGAGATTCGAGCAGTGATTAAGTACTTTGTAAAGGAAGGTATGAAAGCAAAGGAAATCCATGCCGACTTTCAGAACACACTGGGGAACTCTGCTCCTTCATTTTCAACTGTTGCCAAGTAGAACAGCAAGTTTAAATTTGGTCGGGAGAGATTGGATGATGATCCACGTAGTGGACGGCCAAAAAGTGTTAAGACCCCAGAATTTATTGCAAAAGTGCATAAAATGATCATGGAGGATCGTCGACTGAAAGTGCGGGAGATTGCTGAAGCTGTAGGGATGTCTTCTGAATGGGTATATTATATTTTAACCAAAGAATTGGGTGTGAAAAAATTATTCGCAAGATGGGTGCCGCGGCTATTGACATTGGACAATGAACGCACTAGATTTGAAATGTCCGAACAAAGTCTGGCCCGTTTTCAGTGCAACCAACAAGATTTTTTGCGCCAGTTTGTGACTACAGATGAAACTTGGGTCCACTACTATATCCCAGAGACAAAACGGCAGTCAAAGCAGTGGAAACATGCTGATTCACCACCACCAAATAAAGCAAAGGCAGTGCGTTCGGCCGGAAAGGTCATGGCCTCAGTTTTCTGGGATGCAAAAGGCATTCTGCTGATAGATTATCTTCCTACTGGCCAAACAATTACGGGGCAATACTATGCAAACCTCCTAGACCAACTACAGGAAAAGATACGCGAAACAAGGCCTGGTTTGGCAAGGAAAAGGTCATCCTTCATCAGGACAACGCTCTGCCGCACACAAGTGTTATTGCCATGGTAAAACTTCATGAACTGGGGTACGAATTGTTGCCACATCCACCTTATTCACCTGATTTGGCACCATCAGACTTTCATCTATTCCCCAAGCTGAAAATTTTCCTCGGTGGACGGAGATTTTCTATAAGGGAAGAACTGACAGCCAAATTGGAGAGGTATTTTGCAGGCCTGGAGGAATCTCATTTTCGAGATGGGATCAAGGCATTGGAACATCGCTGGACCAAATGCATTAGTCTACAGGGAGACTATGTTGAAAAATAAAAGCAGTTCCACCGAGGTAAGATACTTAATTCTAGTACATTCCGAGAACTTTTCAAACCACCTACGTACACACAGGTCTACAATGTAGAACAGGGTCTAGAATAGAAAATTTCATCACAAATTACCAACATCACCAATCGATTAACGCAGCAGATAGCTGACATCAGGTCAAAACTGGGACAGGTTGAACAGATCTATGGGGTATGCCAGCTGGAAGGAGATATCTCGAACCTCAAGGAGGAGGTGGAAATCCAGGTTTCTGGCATAGAGCAACAGGTTGAGCGGAGAATTTCTACAGTCAGGATATTTTGAAAACCAAATTTCTGCCATTGAGGGAAATTTTGGGATCCGTATTTCTGCTGTTGAAGGAAGGTTAGAAAACCGGATTTCGACCATCAAGGGACATGTGCAGAATATAAGGGAAAGCATCCTTCATGCAGTAGAAAATAGATAAACTCAAACAGGATGTACCGCCACACCTCTAACCCCCTCAAACCTAACCGGCAATACAGGACACCTAGACCCGATGGGGATTATAGAGAGCCTTCCGGAATTCCACGGGTGACTGGAAGAGAACTCACTAGCTTCATCGAATGATTGGTCAGTCTTTTAGGAAGGACTTATCTACCAGGGAAAATATTCATGCAACTCATCACACCGCAATTAAAGGGGCAAGCTGCTACTTGGTGGAATAACTTTGAAGGGTTTAAATTTAAACTGGAGGGACTACAAGAGGGAATTCCTCACTAGGTTTAATTCCAAAGGGGTGAAGAGCTCCGTGAAAAGGAAGCTACTGACTGAGGTACAACCCACTGGTATGTAACCTAGCACCTTTGTCCTACAGAAGTATCAACTCTTCAAGCGTCTGCACCCGGAAAGAAGCCAAAACGAGATCTTATCAGACATCACAGAGCTACTCCATGATAAGATTCGACCCCTAGTGAAAGTATCACAACAGAGATCCTTCGATCTACGCAGATTCATCGCCCAGCTCGAGGAGGAACGCAAGACAAAACTACAGAAGAGACCAGCGCTGTTAGGAAGTGCTACCAGTGTGGAAGAACGGGATACCTGAAGGGCAAGTGTCCAGCCTTGACGTCGGAAAACTAGGTCTGGCCCATTCTGGATTGAGGGGGGATGGGACCAGGAACAAGAATGTGCCTCAAGAAGTAACCAGTAAGCAACCCTGGTCAAGTAGGAGAAGGATTGGTCAGATAGTGAGAAGAATAGGCCAACCCTGCCCAGCTATCACCTTAAGGATTGGCAACGAGAATTTTTCAGCCATCCTCGACAGCAAAGCTAGCCATTCATTTGTCAGCGGGACTGTTGCCAGATTACTACCGCCTATGAAGCCTCACCACCTCGAAAGGGTAGTCAGAGCAGTGGACGGGGTAACCTATTCCATCTAAGGACAGACTAACCTAACCGCTAAATGTATTAGCATGCCTATTGTAATTGACGTTGCAGTAGTTCAGAACCTGATACCTGACGTCATAATAGGTCATGACTTCCTGGTGGAATGAAAGGTGATCCTAGACTATGCAGCTCATGAAGTCTTTTTGGGAAAAGACAGACGTCTGAGGGTCACCTGGCACAGTAGAAATCTCCGGACTTGCAAGGATATGGATATGGGAGATATCCAGTTAACGTATCTTCGACCTAGTGAAGAAGAAGAGCTAAGACATGCCATAAAGGTCTTTTCCGGAAGTCATCACCAATAAAATAGGACAGACTACCACAGTAACGCACACCATTGAATGCAGCGGTTCCTCACCCATCAAGCAACGTCCGTATCCAATCAACCTGGATATGCATAACTTCGTCATCAAGAAGATTCGAGAGATGGAAGGGCAAGGTCTCATCGAACCCTCTACATCCTGTTGGGCTTCATCTATTGTCTTACTGAAAAAAGAAGAATGGGGAATATTGACTGTGTGTGGACTTCCGTAGGTTGAACGAGAAGACCGTCAGTGATATCTACCCCATGCCTGACCTGAAAGACTTGCTGAAACAAGTAAGTGGGTCTAGGGTTTTCAGCACGCTGGATCTCAACTCCGGATACTGGCAAGTGGAGATCGGGGAAAGTTCTAGACCACTGATCACCTTCATGACGCCGAGAGGATTGTACCAGTTTGCAGTAATGCCTTTTGGATGGAAAAAAATCTCCTGCCACCTTCATGCGACTGATGAATAAGGTATTATCAGGATATGTTGGAGATTTTTGCCAAGTCTATCTCGACATTTTAATTCACAGCAAGATTTTCAAGAACACCTTGTACATCTGAGGTAAGTTCTGGAATGACTGAAGATTCATGGACTGTCTTGCCAACTGGAGAAGTGCCATTGCACCCAGTCTCGCGTAGAATATCTTGGCCATGTCCTAACATCTGAAGGCTTAGAAAGGCAACCGGAGAAGAATCGAGCTATCGAAGAAGCTGAACGTCCTCGGACCAAGTGACAAGTACGTCAGTTCCTTGGCTTGTGTTGATGGTATAGCAGCTTCGTGCCACACTTTGAAGAGAAGGCAATATCACTTACCGGTCTACTCCATGGCATCCGCCTGTTCCAATGGACTTGCAAGGAAGAGGCAGCATTTCAAGACCTTAAGGCTGGAACGCTCCCGGTCTAGCCCATCCTGACCCTCAATGCAAGATGTGCCTGCAGACAGACACCAGTGACTCCGGCCTTGGAGCAGTGTTATTCCAGGAGAGGAGTGACAGCGGAAGGGACATCGAGTATGCCAGCAGAAAGCTATCTCCCACCGAACAACGCTACTGCACTGCCGAGAAGGAAGCCTTAGCTGTGGTGTGGGCCATGGGCAAATTCAGAGGCTACTTGGAGGGAGGAAGTTCCAACTGTACACTGATAACGCAGCTCTCAAATGGTTGAACGTGGTCTCTGGCTCAAAATCTAAATTGATGCGATGGGCTTTGTTAATCGCAGAATTTTATTTCGATGTGTGTTGTCACGTCCCAGGACCAACGAACATAGGAGCAGACAGTTTATCTAGGCACCCGGCAATGGAACCTGAAGCTAGGAGCACCATTGTCGAGTCTATCCAACGAAGATTCTTCTGGGTCAACATGTGGAAAGACGTCCTGGACTGTGTGAAGGGCTGCTAAATCTGTGCCTGCACCGAGGC
Organism: Anabrus simplex; assembly: GCF_040414725.1. Lineage (NCBI taxonomy): Eukaryota > Metazoa > Arthropoda > Insecta > Orthoptera > Tettigoniidae > Anabrus > Anabrus simplex. The sequence goes on from NC_090266.1 coordinate 181,801,938, forward strand.
GAGCAACAGGGAGGCATATTCCAATCAGTGAGGAAGATGGCCGCAATGCCCTTGGGATGTCATAGCCCTGGACTAGATGGGTCCTTACCCTAGAACACCACGGGGTAAAACAGGACTCCTTGTAATCACCGACCTATTCACAATATGGATTGAGACCTTTCCGGTACCAGAAGCCACGACGGGATGCATCACCAGCCTTCTATAACATGAGGTATTCAGCCGCTACTGTTATCCACGGTGCATTCTGTCAGACAATGGGACTCAGTTCACATCAAGGAAGTGACAGCAGATGATGACAGAATGGGGTGTGGAGCACTGGACTACCCCTATCTACAACCCAAGGGCCAATCCGACGGAACCAGGAGCTAAAAGGGATGCTACAGGTCACCTAATAGACAGAGAACATCGACTGTGGGACCGTCAGATACCGCAGTCACTCTTTGCCCTGCAACTATGCATCAACCATGTCATCGGCTATTCCCCAGCGAAACTGTTCCTTGGTTGACAGCTATACGGCACCGAGAATTGAGAGATTCGTCCGCTACCCACTTCTGGTCAAGGTGATGCAGCTGTTTCCCTAGCAGAATGGCAACCACAGCAGAACATCAAGGAGAAGCAAGCCTTGGCCGAGAAGAGATCCGTTACCCAGGCCAAGGCTCAGGATGTCGAAGAGACCCGGATCTTCCTACCCGGCCAACAAGTACTGTGACGTAATCACCCAGTCAGTAATAAGATTGGAGGGTTTTATGCAGGTCTCGCACCTAAGTGGGTTGGTCCCATCAAGGTGGATAAGCAGCTGGGCCTTGGGGTCTACTTACTAAAGACCAACCCTCCTGTCAAAGTCCATGCATCGGAGTTGCGGCGAGTCACCCAACCACTGCACATACAGCGTTAGCCTGGTACTGCCACGGGTCCACCTGGAGGAGAGGCTACTAATGACACAGCACAATCTGGTCATGAGATGCATCGACTGTCATCGAGGAAGAGGCTGGCAGCGAGGGAACCCCGACACGGCACGAGCCGATCAAGAGGAGGAAAACACATCCAGCGACAACGAGGAAGAAGGAAGATACAATCTACGACCAAGGCAAAGTCGACGAGTGTGGTAGACTGTGGGAATTGTTTCAAGTTATAGGGGGGATATTGACGCAAGTGTGATAAACTGATATAACTTGAAAACAATATTCTCTCACCCATGGGTAAATAATACAAGTTTCGAGCTCGAATAATAATAATTATATAATTCGCTGGGGCCATCAAGGACCACGTTAAGTCTTGTTGCATTTGACACTGAACTTGGCCTTCTTTAGAGCCCAAATTTCCCTCATTCTTTGTGAGTGGGCCTGCTTACGCTCCTCTGTCCAAAGGGCACCGTGTCTTCTCTTCGGTTACTCGTCTCGGTTTAGCCCGTTCGTCAATATTTTCTTGCGGAAGAGATCTCTGTTAAGGGCATCTTCAGCTGAGATAAGTAGCATTTGCAGGTCTTCTTTGGTATTTCTAAACCAGGGAATTGTAGTTTTGGGGTTTGAATCAAAAAAGTGAAAGATTTCTTTAGTTAACTTTCTTCCATCCATTCTTTTCAGATGACCGTAAAATCGTGCCCGTCTTTTTCTGATTGTGTCGGTAATTTTCTCTATTTTGCTGTAGACTTCCTTGTTGGATCTCTTTTGATGGATTCCATTTCTGTACTTTGATCCCAAGATTCCTCTCACAATTTTGCGTTCTCTTTTCTCCAGTTCTTCAAGGAGTCCTTTGTTGGCATTTAGAGACAGGGTTTCGGCTGCATATAGAACTACTGGCTTCAGAACTGTTTCATAGTGACGTATCTTGGTGTTTTGGGAAAGGCATTTTTTGTTGTAGATTGTGCGGGATGTTTGGTAGGCTATTTCCAGTTTGCGTACTCGCTCCTGAAGTGCTTCTTTGTCCAGTCCATTTTTCATGATGATCTCACCCAGGTATTTGAATTTGTCTACTCGGGTGATGTCCCCGTATTTTGTATGGAGTTTTGGTGGAGCCTCTTTGATGTTAGTCATTACTTCTGTTTTCTCAAACGATATCTGCAAACCAGTTTGTTCGGCTATTTCCTTTAAAATTTCAACTTGAGCTCTAGCGGTTTCTATGTCGTTTGAGAGAACAGCAATATCATTGGCAAATGCTAAGCAGTCTGTTGCGATCCCCTTGGATTTTGTTCCTATTCTCAATGGACTGTAGTTGGTTTCCTGTAATCTCACCCGCCAGGTTCTGATGATCTTTTCAAGAACACAGTTGAAGAGTATCGGGGATAGCCCATCACCTTGTCGGACTCCTGTTTTGATGTCAAAGGAATGCGAGAGACATCCGTGGAACTTCACCTTGGATTTTGTATCGGTCAGGGTGGCTCTAATTAATGCCAGCAGTTTCAAATCAACTCCAAATTCATTTAAGATGTTTAGCAGGACTTCCCGGTCAATGGAGTCGTACGCTTTCTTAAAGTCCACAAAGACAGACACATACTGCTTGGACCTTAGTGTACAATATCTGATGATCATTTTGAGATTTTGGATCTGTTCAGCTGTTGAGCGACCTTTTCTGAACCCTCCTTGGTATTCACGTATTTGATGTTCGACTTGTGCTTCCAAACGCTCCAGGAATGCAAGTGATAGAATTTTGTAAGTCACGGGTAGCAAAGATATTCCTCTGTAGTTGTTGATGTTCTTCATGCTGCCTTTTTTGTGTGATGGATGGATCAAAGCTATTTTCCAATCTTCGGGTAGGGTCTTCTTGTTCCAAATTTCTTCTGTTTGCTTTTGCAAGATATCAAGTGATTCCTCTGGGGCATATTTCCATAGTTCTGCTACTACTGAGTCTTCCCCCGGCGCTTTTGTTATTTTTGAGACAGGCAATATGGCGCTTGATCTCATCTCTGTCGGGTGGTCTGGAATCTGGGTACCTGAGTAAGGGTTCCTTGGTCTCAATGGCGCTTTGCGGTTTATAGCAATTAAGTAAATTCTTGAAGTAATCTGCCAGAATGCTGCAATTTTCTTCATTTGACATCGCCAGTGTGCCGTCCTTTCGCTCAAAGCATAGAGATGGTGGTTTATAGCCAGTGAGTTTGTGTTTGAAGGTTCTGTAGTACTCTCTGTTTTCATTCTTCCTAAAGTTTTGTTCTATCTTTTCAATGAGAGATTTTTCGTATTTACGTTTCTCAGTTCTGAACACCCTAGGTGCTTGGGCACGTTGAGTTTTGTAGGTTTCCCAATCATTTTCTGATTTCGTAGAGTAGTACTGTTTCCACGCATTGAGTCTTTCTTGGAGGATTGATTCGCAGGTACCATTCCACCAGGCATGCTTTTTGCTTCTCTTGATTTCTGCAACGTCTTTGGCGGCCTCAACAAGGAGACTTTTGGCGTTGTTAAAGTCACAGTCATTTGGTCTAGCCTTCTCCTGGAACTCCTCGACCCTTTGCCGAAGTTTATCATTGTCGAAGCGTGTGATCTGTTTGGTTGTCTTCCTTGTGTTTGCGGGAATTGGTTTGAATTTGATAAGAGACATATAATGATCTGAGGCCACATTGATGCCTTTCTTTACCTTGACATTCATAATCTCAGGGCTGTTTCTCCTTGAGATTGCAACATGATCAATTTGGAACTCTCCGAGAGCTTGGACGGGAGAACGCCAAGTCATTTGCTTTCTGGGTAGATGGCGAAAGTGGGTTGACATGACCTGCAGGTTGTGATTTTCGCAAATGGACACCAGTCTTTTGCCGTTGGGATTGGTTCTTTTGTGAGCAGGGTAATTTCCTGTAACTTTCTTGTACTTCTGTTCACGACCTAGTGGGGCATTGAAGTCACCCAAAAGAAGCTTGACATGGTGTTTGGGAATTTTGTTTAATTTTTCATCCAGTAGGTCCCAGAAATTATCAACTTCGTCTGGATCAGACTTGTTCTTATCGTTTGTAGGAGCATGTGCGTTAACTAGGGCGTAGGTTTTGTTCGCGCATTTAATTGTGAGTATAGACAATCTGTCATTCACAGGTTCGAAATTTGCAACCGATTGAAGGATCTTGGTTCTAACAGCAAACGCGGTTCCAAGCATCACAGCTCCATTGAGGATTCCTCTTTGCGCTTTGCTCTTGAAAAATCGGTAGCCTTCGGATTCAAAAATCTCTTTATCTGGGTACCTTGTTTCCTGTAGGGCCATTATGGATATCTGATTTTCGTGAAGAGCGTTGGTAAGGGTTTTCAGCTTGCCAGTTTGTGTAAGTGAACTTATGTTGAAAGTTGCTAGAAAGGTTTTAGATTTTGGCCTGAGTTTTTGACTCTTCGGGGTACACTGAGACGCTCCGACTCATCTCTTGCATGATGTCGAGTCTCCCCCAGAATCCGAATGAGACTCGTGCGCTGTGGTGTTCACGATGAGGGATTTATCCAAAGATTTACCCCCTGGGGTATGTTTCTTGAAATGTTGTGCCATCATGCTTTTTGACTTGACTTTGCTTTGGACGGGTACCCATCCTTTTACAACTAGGGTTGTTAGCCCTAGAGGTTGCCTCAAGATGTTTTCTGGCTTCTGGTCATTTACCAGTCTTCGCCGTAACCCTGGCAAGGGACCAGTCTTTTTTTCACGGTGGTATTTTATTTCCCTACTACCCTCTGACTCTGCTGGCGGCAGAGCCAGCGAGCTTCCCCAATTCCAATGGGACGCGCCCGATGGAGGTAACCGGTAAATCCCCACACGGGATAATAATAATAAAAAAATTATTGTTTACGTGGGAGCCTCCGTGGCTCAGGTGGCAGCGCGCCGGCCTCTCACCGCTGGATACCGGGTTCAAATTCCGGTCAATCCATGTGAGGTTTGTGCTGGACGAAGCGGAGGTGGGACATGTTTTCTCCGGGTTCTCTGGTTTTCCCTGTCATCTTTAATTCCAGCAACCGGGCGAGTTGGGCGTGCGCGTAGAGGCGCGCGGCTGTGAGCTTGCATCCGGGAGATAGTAGGTTCGAATCCCACTATCGGCAGCCCTGAAGATGGTTTTCCGTGGTTTCCCATTTTCATACCAGGCAAATGCTGGGGCTATACCTTAATTAAGGCCACGGCCGCTTCCTTCCAACTCCTAGGCCTTTCCTATCCCATCGTCGCCATAAGACCTATCTGTGTCGGTGCGACGTAAAGCCCCTAGCAAAAAAAAATTAATTCCATCAACACTCTCCATTAACATTACGTTTCATCTGTCAGTTATTTGTCACTGCCCCAGAGGCCTGCGGCAGGCTTCGGTAGCCAGCACATTTCCTGTCCTCCACGCTAGATGGGGTCTTCACTCATTCCATTCCTGACCCGGTTGAATGACTGGAAACAGGCTATGGCTTTTCATTATTATTATTATTATTATTACTATTATTATTATTATTATTATTATTATTATTATTATTATTATTATTGTTTACGTTGTCGGATGATCGCATTGTTTGTGAGGTTATGTCATAAAACATACTGTATTTAGACATTTACAGTATATGAGTTCAGTTAATGCAAGAACCTCATGAGTCAAATGTTACCCAATTACAACAGTCAAGTTTTAGGGAGGAAGGGGGTCTGAGATTGCTCTTGGTAAACTGTCAGAGTGTAGTAAATAAACAAATAAAATTCAGTACATTGATGGAATCTTATGAGACTGATGTGGTGATAGGAGTGGAATCGTGGTTGAAAGAAGGGATGGGTAACAGAGAAGTATTTCCAGAAGGGTACACAGTCTATCGTAGAGACAGAGGAGATAAAAAGGGAGGGGTGTGTGTTTATTCTGGTGAAGGAAACTTATTGTTCACATGAATGGTTTACCGATGAAAGGGATGAAATATTAGGGATAAAATTAGTTTGTGATAATATGAAGGAGGTGGGAATTATAGGAACATATAGGCCTGGAAGAGAGGAAAGAGACATGGAAATATTTGAGAAAATAATAGATAATACTCATAAAAACAATAATAATGATATGGTAATAATTGGGGGAGATCTAAACTTGCCTGAAGTTGAATGGAATGGAGCTGCAAGTGAAGCCCATGAACAGAAACTGGCAAATAAGTTAATTTGGGAGGGAGGATTTACACAAGTAGTACAAGAACCGACTCGTCTCAACAACTTGCTAGATGTATTCTTGGTTAAACCATGGGAAACTGTTGATAAAACTGAGGTAATTGAAGGAATAGGTGACCATAAGGCTGTAATAATGGATGTAGGACTTGTACCAAAAATGCTTAATAAGAGGGTCACACAAGACAAGAAATTATACAGAAAAACTAAAGTTGATGAATTTGGGACTTACCTTAAATCACTATTCAGTTGTTGGATAAGTGAAGGGAGTAATGTGGATACACTTTGGGCTAAATTTAAAGGAATAATTTGGGAAGGAGAGAAGAGATTTGTACCTGTTAAGAAGGGTAAATGACCTCAGACCCTGTTTATTATACAAGGGAAATAAGGAAATTAAAAAGAAAATGTAGAATAGTAAACAGGAAAATCAAAGAGGGTAGGGAGAATAGAGAAACTAGAAAACAGCTAAAGAGGGAACTTAATAGAGTGAAAAAGGAAGCAAAAGAGAAATATGTGAATGGCATACTTCAAGAGGGTAATGACCACAAAGGGAAATGGAAAAAGATGTATTCATATATTAGGAATCAAAAAGGAAAAGGTATCCAAATTCCTACCATGGTGGGAGAAGGGAGTGAACACTATTCAACAGATACTGAGAAAGCAAATTTATTCAGTAGGGAATTCAGAGATTCAGTAGAAGATTGTCAGGAGATGGAAACAGTAACAGAAGATAGAGAGGGAGAGACACATAGGGAAACAAGAAGCTTCTCATTCACAAATGAAGATATTTTCAAAGAAATCCAACTGCTTCAGCAAGGAAAAGCAGCAGGAAGTGATCAAATTACTGGGGAGGTATTAAAGACAATGGGGTGGTACATAGTGCCTTATTTAAAATTTCTCTTTGACCATGTCATAAATAATAGTGTAATACCAAAAGAATGGAAGGAATCTATAATAACACCAATTTATAAAGGAAAGGGTGATAAAAGGAAACCAGAGAACTACAGACCAATCAGCCTGACCAGTATAGTTTGTAAAATACTGGAGAGTTTAATAGTAAGTACATCAGAGGGATATTTGATGATAAAAATTGGTTCATGAGGAGCCAGTATGGATTTAGAAAGAAATTTTCTTGTGAGGCACAACTTGTGGGATTTCAGCAGGACATATCAGATCAGTTGGATTCAGGAGGCCAGTTAGATTGCATAGCCATAGATCTTTCCAAAGCCTTTGATAGAGTGGAACATGGAATATTATTAAAGAAATTGGAGGGAATAGGATTGGACGTAAGGGTTATACGTTGGATAAGAACATTTCTAAATTCAAGGGTTCAGAAAGTCAAAGTAGGAAATAATATATCACAGGCAGAGAAAGTTTGGAAGGGAATCGCACAGGGTAGTATAATCGGTCCGTTACTTTTCTTAATATACACAAATGATTTAGGGAACAATATAACATCAAAAATAAGATTGTATGCAGATGATATAATTGTTTATAGGGAAATAAATAACATTGAGGATTGTTCAGAATTACAAAGGGACCTTGAAAGTATCCAACAGTGGGTTGAAGAAAATAATATGAAGGTTAATGGAGGCAAATCAACTGTTACAACATTTACTAACAGGAGCTTTAAAACTGAATTTGAATATACTGCGGATGAGGTAGTCCTCCCAAAAGATGGCAAGTGCAAATACTTAGGTGTGAGATTTGAAAGTAATTTGCACTGGAAGGGTCATGTTGATGACATTGTTGGGAAAGCATACAGATCGTTACATGTCATAATGAGGCTACTTAGAGGATGCAACAAAGAATTAAAAGAAAAAAGTTACTTAAGTATGGTTCGTCCATTATTGGAATATGCAAACAGTGTTTGGGATCCTCACCAAGAATGTCTAATAAAAGAAATAGATAGTGTGCAGAGGAAAGCAGCAAGAATTGTAACGGGGGATTTCAGGAGGAAGAGTAGTGTATCAGAAATGTTAAAGGAACTTGGGTGGGAAACTTTAAGTAAGAGAAGGGAGAAAACTAGACTTGCAGGATTATATAGAGCCTATACAGGAGAAGAAGCATGGGGAGAAATCCGTGAGAGGCTTCAGTTGGAAAATAATTATATTGGCAGAACTGACTACAAGTATAAAATTAGAAGGAATTTTAGCAGAAGCGACTGGGGTAAATTTTCATTCATTGGGAAGGGCGTGAAGGAGTGGAACAGTTTACCAGGGGTAGTGTTTGATCCTTTTCCAAAATCTGTACAGGTATTCAAGAAGAGAATAAACAGCAACAGAGAAAATAAATGAAATGTTAGAGGGCATTCGACCAGTGCAAAATGTGTGTTAAAAAAAAAATTAATTCCATCCCCTGGTCCATGGAGTTTGGACAGCCAAAGTAGGGGACTGCCTGTAGGGGTGAAGTACAGTAGGGACTTCGAGGGCCCTGGGACCGCTACGGTAGCTGTGAAGGCCCTTCAGGAACTCTGAAAAGTGGTGGCAAAAGGGGGCTCTGGTTAAGACGCAGCAGGTCGTTATGCTACTTAGGTTCCAAAATTGGTATTAACACATTGCGGACCGGGCCCGTGAAAACTCGTGTTTGCCTAGCCGAGCGTTGCGGACCGGTCCCGAGTTATCTCGTGTTAGCAGCAGACCCAGCAGACTGAACTTTAGTGCTATCTTTTGAGATATACGGGAACTATTTGGAGGTCAAGGGTGATAGAACTCTGTTACGTATGGTTCTACACAATCGATAGTCGCATTTGTTTTCGAGTATTCTTCATATCATAGATTTTCTTTGCATTTCTTGACAACATGTTTACAAAGTTCGAAGAGCCATGCAAGATGGCAGCGCCTAGCGATCGCACGTGTTTACACAAAGATGAAATTATTCGCGAATTATGTGCTGATACAGGCTCCGAATATTAAGTGATGCTGAGTATTTAGAGTTCGACGATGAAATATCTTCTAACGGAAATGTTTCAAGTGATGACGAGGCAAGGTGTGGAACTCACGTAGCGCAGAATGAGTCGTAAGTTATATTTGTGTTACGGGTGTAAATATTCTAAATATTGTAAATAATGCAGTGTTTTATGACGACTGGGTTATTGACAACAGTGAACCTAGGTTAGAGGATTTTGAAGGTGCTCCTGGTATAAAGGTATGGCCTAATGAATCTGGAAACATAGGACAAGTAGCAGGACTTAGGTTTGGTGAGGAATTTTTTCAGTATGTAGCTGAAAAGACAAACTTACACTATGAGCAGAAATCACATTCTCATAACTTATCCCCTAAAACACTAAAGTGGACTAATGTCACTAGCAGGGAAATTAAAATATTAATCCTCTGTGTATATTGATACGGCAGGTGAAGAAATCATGTCTGAAAGATTACTGGCCAACCGATCCCCTAATAAAAAGACCAATATTTCCGAAAACTATGAGCCGAAATAGATTTCAAGAAATACCCTGCATTTCAACAATTATTCAGGAAGGCCAATAGAAAAATACACAATAGTCCTTCAAAAGCTATTGAAGTTCTGACGGTTTATTTGTATGCATGCACTCCAGCTTAGAGGTAGTTAGAAAGTGGCCAGGAACAGGGCCGTGCATGGGGCGAACGGCACCCGGTCCGCAATGTGTTAAAAAAAAAAGTAAATAAATGCAATGTAAATTTTAATCTTATACCAGCTGCATAGTATTATTTGAAGTAATTCCACATACTGTATATTAGTTGACTATGTTTGTAAGTATAGGAGATATTATAAGTAGAATTTTGTAAACAATATAAATTTATTAAGGATGATCTGTTTGTTTAATAGAAAAAAATTGTTAGCATAAATTGTATAATATTGTATTCTAGAAAAAAAAAAAAAATTCTTCTCTTGTTAATTTAAAATTTAGTGCTTGACAATAATGTATTTTAGTGTACTATTTGCCACCAAGGTAGACACCTCATTTGCAAATAAGAGATTTTGATTTGATTTGATTTTGATAATTTATTATTACCTGTATATATGTGTAATCCACTACATTATTGTGAAACACACTGTAACATCCAGAATGGCGTATCTTTGGCACTAGATGATGGCAGAATGTTCTGTACATTATATCTATGGATTAAGCACTCTAGAATTTATGATAAGGTATTTTGTAACATATCTTTCTAGAAGCCTGGACAGGCACACATTTAAGGAGTTAGTCTTGGTGGTGGAGATGAGTTGCTGTTTAGTTGGAGTTATGGTTTAACAGGAGTTGTACTTTTGACCTCATGTGGCGTTTGGGCGGACATGCTGTGGCAGTCAGCTGTCAACTGTTTCAAGGTTGTAATCTCCATGTGCTCCATGATAGGCAGTTGTTAGAATGGTGGTTTATTGATGTTTTGGAGTGAAGTGTTTTGTTGTGACGTCAGTGATTTAGGTTATGTGTATTTAATTTGTGAATAATTGTGAATAAATAAGTGTACCAACTGACAGCATTTTGTGTGCATCTTTGTGGATATTCAAGGCATCCAAGAATTGCTGATTTCATAACCTCCTAAATTCATATTGTTCGGGTGTTTCTTGATTTTGATTTTGTAAAAGACACAATAGAGCTACAGGCTCGTGGAGTATACCACATTGAATTTAGCTGTGGAACATGCTATGTCAGTGAAGCAAAACGTATGATCTCTACCTGCCTAAAAGAACACATCTGTCACACCAAGAACCAAAACAGAGATATTTCAGCTGTAGCCAAGCATTCCTATGAAACAAGACATGGAATATCATATGGGAAGACCAAGATCCTAGCAGCTATCCCTTGGAATCTGGAAAGGAAAATCTGTGAGCCTATCGAAATCAAGAAACACCCAAACAATATGAATTTAGAAGAAGGTTATAAAATCAGCAATTCTTGGATGCCTTTCATACATAGATTTGTTTATACAGACCACAACATAAGCACGCAGGACGAACCTCTAATTACATAACAGTGTGCGTAAGTCCTACTACCTGGCTGTGACACATACTTTCCAGAATTCTCATGAGACAGCCAGGGGGCTTACGTCAGCCAGAAAGGGGGGGATATATAAGACCAAGGTCAGGAACCACTCTCGTAGTGTGATTGCTGACTGAGAGACCGATTACCTCGGATCGAGCAGGGGTATTTCAGTTGCCTTGTCAAAGAATACTGCAATGTATTTGAAACGTCGGCAAACTGTATGTAATGTACAGAAAACAAGAAGGTTCAACCCAGAAAAAGAACTAAACAATTTTTATTTGATTTAATCTATTTCATAACTAAAAACATTGCGTTTTTGTTTTCTGGTGGTGGTAATTGCTTTAAGACGAAGTTGAACGTTCAACATCTGCCTTCATAGTGCTTTTAGCTGCCATCATCAGAGATCCGGGTTCGTTTCCCGGTACTACCAGAGATTTAAGAATGACAGGAGGGCTGGTATGAGGTTAAAATGACACATGTAGCTCACCTCTGGTTGGTCTGTGCCTAGGAAGAGTTTTACCACCTTGGGATGAGGACATGCTTCATGGTTAAATGGGTAATCATGCTTATCTTTGGTTCAAAAAGTCCCAGGTTCAATTCCCGGCCGGATTAGGCATTTTAACCTTCATTGGTTAATTCTTCTGGTTTGGGGGTTGGGTGTTTGTGCTGTCATCAGTATTGGAATTCATCTTAGGTAGGGACCCATCCTCACAGATGCACTGGTCGACTTAAGGGCGTCATCTCGAAAGACCTGCTCCATGCTACTCCGGATGCCATACACCATTATTACTCCTTTATTATTATTATTATTATTATTATTATTATTATTATTATTATTATTATTATTATTATTATTATTATTATTACAGGGCAACCAGCCTCTATTAACACTAATCAGAAGGAATGTGGAAGATGCCAAAGCTTCTACGAATGAAGATATCGGCAAAAGAAAGGGAAGGTCGACAAAGGGGGTGAAAATGAAAGACTTCGTAGGCCTAGCAAACCTAATAACACCAGGGTCAAAAGAGAACAAGTGTTGACCAAGGGTGGTCAGATAGGAAAGATGAAATTGAGGTGCCTGACACACGTAAGTGGAAGCAATGCCAGACTCAGCTATGGGAACCATGGTTGCCAACCCATGCTCTCAAATTGAGAGTCTCAGGTTTCCTTTTAGTCATCTCTTATGATAGGTGGAGGATACTAGGTGTGTATTGTCACCCCCAACTACATGGTATTTTATTGCTCCTATATTGCTTGCTTCTGGAGCCCCTCTCCCCTCCGCCGAAAAATCATAGGCAATTACAGTTTACTTTTTCATAGTTTCCTGCTTTGGAAATGCATTTGTCCCAGTGTACGGGCAGATTTTTGATGCCCTCATTGTGTCCCCAGCCAGTTATGCACAATGTCTTCCACAGTCTCGTCATCTTCAAATCGCTGCCCTCCTATAGCTTCTTTAAGCGGTCCGAACAAATGGAAATCGCAGGGTGATAAGTCCGGGCTGTAAGGAGGGTGATCAAGTGTAGTCCAATGCATTTCCTGTAGCTTGGAGACAGAGCTGCAGTATGGGGCCGCTTATTGTCGAATCAGTCGGTCTCGTCTTTTGCGGCGATATGCAACCCTTGCATTGTTCAACAGCTCGCTGTAGTAAGCAGCATTGATTGTGCATCGCTCATGCAAAAATCAATCAGCAAAATGCCTTGCCGATTGAAGAAAAACGGTTGCGAGAACCTTGCCAGCTGACAGTCGAGTCTTGGCTTTCACTGGTGCTGCCTCCCCTTTCCTCCGCCACTCCTTGCACACACGCGTCATTGACATTGTTTGATTGCTGAACTGTACAATCAATCTCTGGCAAATTTCTGCCACTGTAACTCCTTCAAGAGCAAGAAATTTTATAATTATGATTTACGCAGTGGAGGGTTGCACTTCTTGCTCCGACATCATGAGCGTTACTGATGAAACGGCAGGAAATATCTAACAGCATGCTCTCCCCGCTCCTAACGGTCCCGCCTAAGCATAGCAGAAGCGCGGGGCCAGTCCTACCAAATGTTGATGTTCAGGAACAAAAATCCTGTTTATATTTGATTGACCTTCATAGTTCACTGCAAATCAAATTGTCGTCTGTGTCATAGAAAATTCTCCGGAATATATGTGCATTCCTAACAGATTTCCTGAATCCATAGTCAACTATGATGTACTGTAATCCATTATGGATCTGGGACCCATTCCCTCTCCCATGTGTAGCGGTGATTAGTCTTGTGCTTGAAGATTGAATTCATAATGGCTAATTCCATACTGGAAGTCTGGTAACAGCTTTCCATTCCAGTTTGCGCGTGTTTATATGCAGCTGCACGTATCCCATACTGTTCTCGTCCCTTACTTGGGGGTAGTAGTTTATCTAGTGTCCACTAGAATGCAGCAGTTATCAGGAAGTTCAAACTGAAAAGATAAATAGGGTCGCTTCTCATTGCTGTGACCTCTAACGAAGTACTCAGTGGGCCGATTGCAGAAACGGTATTTAGACGATGTCTACGATTAAACAATGCCTAAGTATGGCTGCCGCATTGCAGAGACGTTATTTATCACTTTGACACTGGCTAAAACCGATGTTCAACTGGTCATGTTTAAACACTGCCGAGAGCACTGTTTAACCTCAAATGAGAGGTTATGTACCATGAAATATGTAATTTGTATTATCATGTTGAGATGATTTCGGGAAGAAAGGTTAGTCTGACTCTCTGTGGGTCACCCGCTGCTAAATCGCAGCAATTCGTTTGACATGCACGGGGAGATAGATCTTAAAATAAGGTTTTGTTTTTCGAGAGACTTGCTTCTTGAGACTGACAAAGTGACAGTCCGGTAATTGTCAACTTGAATACAATTCTTGGCAACCGATATATTTAATTATATACATGGGTTAATTTCCATGGAATTATAGGTCACTTCGACTACATACATATCAGAATTACATGTCCCGATCATCAGAGGGCTGTCACATACATCAACTGCGAGGAATTCACTTATATTTACTGCCAAGTAAACACACACAACAGTGAAAACTAAAAGAATAGGTTGTATGCGGTTTTTATATATATAATCGTATAAGTTTTGGCAACTATCATGTAGGAAAAGGCAAATGGTGGTGATTATTGTTTAAAGAGGACTGAGGAAGAAGAGCCATTGCCATAATAACAGCCCTAGTATTTGCCTGCTGTAAAAATAGGGAAACTACGGAAAACAATTTTCACGGCTGCCGATGATGCGTTTCGAACCTACGATCTCCAGAATGCAAGTTACATCTATATGGCCCGTACAACACACTCGGTTACACATTACTATTGCTTCAACTTCCCTTCGTCGAAGCTACCGTATTTATGAGTAGATTACACTTACTGTAACAACACTATAATGAAAGCTACACTTCCCCGTACGGTGGCGTGTCGCTTTAGTGTCGATAATATTATGAGATCTAATTTCCACCGAAAGCAATACTCTGATCTGTGGGCAAGTCATGCTTAGCCATATTTGAGTAATGTGTAGGAAGACAAACAGCTGACTGGCGTTCGGCATGAGCACCGACGAATTTCATTGGTTGCGACAAGCAAAGAGTTGCATGAAAGATACTTCTGTCTCCATTTTCAAACCAAAATTGAAACTTTAAGCGATGTCTAGTTAAACATCGACTGAACATTGTTTATGCAATGGAAGATCGTGCTTGATTTAGACGTTGTTTAGGTAGACGATGCCTAAGGCTTAAAACTAGTCATCGTTTCTGCAATTGGCCCTGTGTGTTGTGCGCACCAAATCTGTCATGCTGTCAGCTGTGTTACTGTCGTCATGCTGGCTCAATGATAGTGATATCTGGGATATGTTATGCGTAAAAGCGGGTTCAGAAATAGATGACAGTGATGAAGACCGCTTATGAACCAGGTAACATATCAAGTCGTAGAACAGGCAAGATTTTTATTTGTTATGTCACTTTCGAATGCATGTTTATAGCTGCATTATATTACTCCAAATACAAATGATAGAAATATTTAACCTCTACAAGAAATTTGGGCATATTTTTTCATTTAAACAAAGAGACGCAGGCTGACGGTTCACCTGTATCACTAAAATAATGTACTGTAGATGGTGGTGCAAGGAGTGTAAGGTTGGACTATGTATAGCCCAATGTTTTCAGGGCTACTATACCAAAACAGACTATTTCTAAATAGGTAAGTTTTGTATTTCTAATGTAATTGTGTTTATTTGTGGCTCAAGTAGACACACAAATGATTCGTTTTTATTGATTGAGCAAACTTATTAGTATAACCTGAATGTAAACATTTTT
Organism: Anabrus simplex; assembly: GCF_040414725.1. Classification (NCBI taxonomy): domain Eukaryota; kingdom Metazoa; phylum Arthropoda; class Insecta; order Orthoptera; family Tettigoniidae; genus Anabrus; species Anabrus simplex. The sequence goes on from NC_090266.1 coordinate 181,817,297, forward strand.
GGGGTATAATTTGCTTCATGTCTTCCATAAGACTAGTATAATTAAATTACTTTAGATATGTACTTGCTGATTAACATATTCATTGTGGATGGCTGACACCTTCCTATGATACAAAAGTCAGTTATGTAATATGTTTCACTGTTGTGTAATAATGTGTTAAAATTCAGGAAAAAGACCCAGTTCACTGCCAGGGTCCATGTTAAAATATGGTAGTGTTGAAAGTGTTAAAGAAATATGGCGAAGCAAATCATTGAACTGTCCAAGAAGAAATAGTGGGAAGATTTTGGTAATAACCTAGAATGGCTTGGTCAAATAGCAGGGAAAACTTTCTGGACTATAATACAGAATATTAGAAAGGGAGGGACAAGGGGAATTAACAGCATTTTCGGTAAATCAGGTGACCTCACTATAGTCACAGGGAATCATTGGACATGTGGAAGGAATGATTTGCAAATCATCTCACCGAAAAAAGGAAGTCACAAACAACCAAATTCATTGGAAGGAGAAAAATGATGGCAGTGAAGGGAAGGAAGTGGAAATGATGGTAAATAAACTACATTTCATCAAGCAGCAGAAATAGATTAAACTAGACCTGAAATGGTGAAATGTAGTAGGAAGGTACAGGTGAAATGGCTTCGGAGAGTAATAGGATTAACATGGAACATTAGTAAGATAGATACCTTCTGACTGGACAAAAGCAGCAATTACACCTATCTCTAAGCAATGATACAGGAAGAATTGCAACAACTTTCAAGCTATTTCATTGATCATTGTGCCAGCCGAGGTGTTTACTGGCATTTTGGAATAGATCAGTGCTGGAGAGTAGACCGGATTAAAATCACTGTAGATTCAAGACCATACAGGGGCTGTCAAGACCAGATATTCAGAACATGCCAAGTAACTCAGAAATGCTGTGAGAGCAATAGACAAGTTATACTTATGTTTCATAGATCTAACAAAGGCATAAGATATTGTTCTCAGGAAGAAGGTTTGGGAAATCATTGAGGCATATAGTAGCAGTAGAGTCCATTGACGGGCGACTGCATGAAGGAGGGATCTCCATGCCTCAGATGCATGACACTGGCAGAGCGCCATCGGTACGGAACTCGGAGTTTGAAGAGGCTGCTTTAGAAGAGATAAATGACACTCCATCAACCAGTACGAGATCTGTCATGGGGAATATTGACGCTACTCTTATGATGGTGTGGAGGGTATGGAAGGACCAACAATTGCACCCTTAACTATATGAATCGGTGCAAGAACTAACACCGCTGGATTACCCACAGCATTTGCAAGAAAGGTGTTAAACAGCCGTGGGAATACTCCACACTTCTTGTCATCACTCCTTTTCAGATGTCGCACTACATTTACGAGAGAAAGCTTGGTAAACTCCTGAAATCGGCACTTTTGAGCAGAATAAAATCCTCATGTGATAGATTTGTGCATATTTCAGCATTGATTTAGTGACAATACAGCATTTGGGCTGGCGTTGTTTGCAGCATTTTGTCGAGCATCTGTTTAAGTCGTATCATTCGCAGGGGACTTAAAAGATAGGGTACTGAACGAACTGGAATATCGTCAGAAAGATCGATATGGGCCTCTAGTTATAAGCAGTTCCCAAGGCTGGGGATATTACATCCTGGAATTCGTTTAGTAGCTGATTAAGATCCTCTCATTCGGTAATACAAAAGGCAGTTATCAAAGTGGGAAACGTGAGAGCATGGGTAATGAAGATGGTTCACTAAAGGGATCTTAATGGTAGGATCGAAATGAAAGGATATCGATATGTTAACAGTACCATAAATTAGCACCGTGTGAGAAAAAAGTCGTATCCTAAGATAACTGAGAACGGCAAATCTGTAATGATATGGAATCGGTAGAGCCAAGCAAGATGTTGAATTTTTAGATTAAGTTCAAGTTTAGGGGATGGTTAGAAGCGGAAACGCAATGAACCATAGAAGAAATATCAAGTTCAGGGTAAAATTGCTTTAACTCTTGAAAAAAAGGTGTAACTTATCAATGATATGTTAGCCCCAGTATTCAGTAGTCCCACAGTGGAAACATTCTGCAGTAGTAAGATAATTGATGAAGTGTGGGGAATAACATGGTAATGTTGCAGCAGATTAGGACCCGAGATACACTTGCTGCTGGTTAGCACGTTTGAGACCTGTTTCCCGAACGAGGAGTAGAGCAAGATGTAGAAATATGTCCTCATTCTTTACACCTAAAACACGTAAGGGGTTGACTGCGGTTAAAATATTGCTTTCCCTGGGTGGGCAAGTGAACATTAGATGTAGAATGTAAGGGAGGTGCAAAGATGGTGGGGGGGGGGGACTGCGGAATAATAGGAGGTATTGCTGTAGGAGTTTAGAGTATCAGCTTGGGCAATATTTTACACTGTGCAATAGAGGTAGGTGGGGCAAAAGGGTTAATTAATTGGTGGAAGGAAGGGCATAAAATTGTACTAGAAATAAGTTCAGTTGGATGATTTGCAATTGCCAATACATCCGTAAAAGTAATTATGGTATCAAAATAACCGTAAGTAGTCTTGTGCGGATGCTGATGCCTACGAATAAATTCCAGACTCAAATTGTGTCGGATTTCATAGGGAAGAAAGTATCTGTGAAGGGCATCGTGCATATCTTCCCAGAACTGAAAACAGTTCAAATTCTCTAACCAAAATTTGCCCAAATATGTAGAAATCTTACAGTGTAATAAGGTAAGAAGTTGGGGAAATGGAGCTAACTGAGTTTGCAAAAATTTACGGGCAGAAAATAACCATAAAATTAAACTTCCTGGATCAGTGTTAATTGTGGGACTTGAAGAGCTTGTTTTATTATGTGAAATTTAAGAGAATGATGCAAGGTTGTATTTGGAAGACTTAAAGAAATGTCAGGTTGTTGAATAGAAGTAGGAGGGTCAGATTGCATAGCGCGTATTCTGGGAAATGCTTCTGGTACATTAGATGCAGGACTCAAATGTTTAACGGGAAGTTTATCCTACAATTCCCGAAATTAGGGGCATTAAAATTTTTTAGAGACTGAGTCTGTGGCTGACAAGTATTGGAAGTAGACAATTCTTAAAGATGTACAAATTCATCAGAAAAATGTGCAATGACAAATGAATGTAAAAAAAAATGATAGTGAAAAGAAATATACAAAAGAAGAAGGAGAAGAAAAAGAACAGATATGATAATCATACAATAAAGTCACAAAAGTGGTTTGCTAAATGATTTTAAAAAAAGTAGAGTTTGACATAAGAATATTAAATTACTCTGCTACCAATTGTAACGTCACCTTAGGGGTAACATAAGTGTAATCAAAGTAAGATTATTGCTCCAATGGGGAGTTCAGTAGAATCCCATTGAAATATGCATGTGTGTGCCGTGGCAATAAAAATTAATATAAGACAGGCTCAGTGCTAGTACTGAAAAAATATAAGGGTAAGAACAAGATAATTACATGGTCTGCCACAAATAGTTCAGTTATAACAGCAAGGGATGTTCTCACCCATTTCAGCCACATTACAACTGGCATGAATTAATATTCCAAAAGACCACTAGACCCAGCTCCAAAATAAGCATCATTTATTTTGAAATGGACATATTATAACCAATTTTGTTCACACTATGACAAAATTGGATTAACCCATCTCAAATTGGGAAAAAGATCTATTATAAAAAAATGTTAAAATTTAAGAACAATGCAATTGAAGGGAATTACAGACATGAAATATTACTATTTTCCAACAGGCTGCCAAAGAAACCTACCAAGGATAGCAGAAGAAATAGTTTCGTGTAACACTGCCACAGAATTAGACGACGTAGTAGGGAAATTAACTGATGCCATAAACAAACTGGCTGAAGCAAATCTTTCAAGGTTATAAACTTCATTATTGGTTCCGTATTGAATTAAGATTACATATAAAATAAAAACAAAGTTTAATCCACCTACTCAATACTTTACATAAATTGCGATGTTTACAAAAACATTACAATAAGTTACGAGGAACTAGTTTCGACCCTGTATGGGTCATCATCAGCCTAGCCAAGATACATATGTATATGTCAAAGTCTTAAAACAGAATTACACGGTGGAATGAAATATAAAGGAACGAAATGAATATGTGATGGAATGGTGCACATAAAATGGTGAATCTGTGAACTGTTATAGATGTAACAATGTTATGTTTATCAGTGACAAATAAAAAATTGAATAAAATGAGCTCTGTTGACGAATATTCTAAAATTGCACATTTAAAATTGTAAAATGCCGCTTTTAAAGTGAAATCCAAATGCTTCTATTGAGTTCTAGAAGATATAAAGTTTTACACTGAGCGCAAGGTTCTATTGGTTCCTACTTGAATTGGGAGTATTCCTTATAGCACAGCAAGTTTTTATTATATTACAAGAATGTCGAACAGTTCTATCAACATTTAACCTCTGTTGTGGATTTATTGGACATCATGCAAGAAAGATTCCATCTGCACTCTTTAATGAGTCCTTTATTTGGTGTTCTTCGTTACATACATTTCTAGTTTTATTACTAGCGCGTGAATATTGACTAGTTTAACTTGTACTTTCTTTCTGGCATCAAGATTGTCTCTCCCGTGGAATTCGTAACTATTGGATTTCATGTCATACAACAACCTTAGTTTGTTCGTTGTTATGTGCCTTTTGACTGGTTCAACTTGGACTCGCGATAATTCAATGAATTCTATTTCATTCTTGTTTTTATGTAATTTGAAGGAACTCCATCCTCACAATAATTAATCCATGCTTCACGCATTGATGTATATTTTAATGTCCACAATATCTAATTAATCCATGCTTCACGCATTGATGTATATTTTAATGTCCACAATATCTATTGTCATACTTTAACAACTCAATGATTGTTTTTAATTTCACAGATTGGCATTGTTAATGCATTCCACGACAAATACTTTTTTTCACTTGTACATATTTTGTTACAATCTAAGTCTAATGTTATATTATTCAATTTTATTTATTACGACATGGTTACTCTTTTGATATGAGGATACTATTTTGATCATTTTTAAGCTCAGGGCCCTGACCTAGTCTTCGTGCATTAACGGCTGATGATGTTCGCTATGCCAAATGAAACATGTCCCATTATAAGACACTTCATGATTATACCATAATTCAATGAGTGTATTGAATAGGTGGTTGTAAATCAAATAATTTTATACTTTTCATGCAACAGGTATATTCATTGAACTTGTGAAGTTGCTGGGAGAAGAACAGTTAAATTGCCATGAATGTAAATATGGGGATGATGAGCATGATGTTGTTTGTTACTTGGGATCAAAGTGAAAATTCGGAACTATTATTTCACAGTGAACATTGTAAGGGTAAAAATCAAGAAGCATCAAAGGGAATTTGAGCTTGCATCCGGGAGATAGTGGGTTCGAATCTCACTGTAGGCAGCCCTGAAGATGGTTTTCCGTGGTTTCCCATTTTCACACCATTCAAATGCTGGGGCTGTACCTTAATTAAGGCCACGGCCACTTCCTTCCAACTCTTAGGCCTTTCCTATCCCATCATTGCCATAAGACCTATCTGTGTTGGTGCGATGTAAAGCCACTAGCTGATGAAGTTGAGAGCGTGCTGAAACCTATAGAAAGAGAAAGTAAGGCCTCACTCTTCCACCAATATGGTCGAATGTCATGCTAGCCTCACAAATTTCTGAGAACTTCCTCGGCTGCAATCGGAGGAGAAGATCTTAGAATTGTTTGCAGAAAAACAAACACACAATTCTCAGGTTGTATAAGGTTGCTACTGAAGTCCTACCTGTTGCACCCACACAAGTAAGTGTCGAAAGACTCTTTTCATCAATAAAGTACATACTTTCCCCTCATCGTTGTAATTTACACACTGAAATAATATATATTGTTAATGAGGACTCAGCCATGGTAAGCGCTGCTGTCTGGTTATCACTGCACTCCAGAATATATGCACACAACATTCAGCCATGCCGTCTCAATTTAGTTGTGAAGGCACATAAAAATAAATGTAAATGGAGGCACTAGGCATTTCCACTTATGATTAAATATTTTCCTTATTTAAAATTCAAGATTTTTGTTTTGTTTTGCTTTCGACTTGGTTCGATATGGCTAGGCTTACTATTGTGACCTATGCTAGTGAATATTTACTATGGAATGTCTCTATTTGTAATGTATATTCTAATATATGAATTCACTGGGTGAGTTGGCCGTGCGGTTAGGGGCGCGCAGCTGTGAGCTCGCATCAGGGAGATAGTGGGTTCGAACCCCACTGTCGGCAGACCTGAAGATGGTTTTCCGTGGTTTCCCATTTTCACACCAGGCAAATGCTGGGGCTGTACCTTAATTAAGCCCACAGCCTCTTCCTTCCCTTTCCTAGGCCTTTCCTGTCCCATCGTCGCCATAAGACCTATCTGTGTCGGTGCGACGCAAAAAAAAAAAAAGAAAAAAGAATTCAATCGTCGATAAAGTATTTCTCTAGGATTACATTTGCCCCCAGTCTTTACCGGTAATGTAACCGTTATATAACGGTATCAGACGTATTTTGCCCATACTAATAACGGTTTCAGAATTGCTGTTATATCTGGGTACAGGCAATTTGTAATAATGGTATTCTTTCCAACCTAAATTATTACGGTATTCGGTCTGTGTATAAAACATGCTTAAAATGATTATCAGTCTAAGTGGAAATGTCGAGGAAGAAGCAAGAATCCATGAAGAAGAACTTAAGGTTTCCCAAGAAGAGTACGCCTTCTAATGTCGCCCTAATATCCCATAGCCTTGAGGAATTCCCCCCTTAATGCTTATCTGATCCAGCCTTGGGGAATTCCCCACTTAATACTTATCTGATCCAGTAACCATTAAGAGGGGAATTCCTCAAGGCAGTATTATTTTACCTTTATGTTTTCTTAATATAATTATATAAATGATATGAGTAATGAACTGGAATCAGAGGTAAGGCTTTTTGCGGATGATTTTATAATGTATAGAGTAATAAATAAGTTACAAGATTGTGAGTAACTGCAAAAACACATCGACAATGTTTTGAGATCGATAACAGGCAATGGTATGATGATAAACGGGGTTAAAAGTCAGGTTGTGAGTTTCACTAATAGGAAAAGTCCTCTTAGGTTTAATTACTGTGCTGATGTGGTGAAAGTTATTTATGGGGATCACTGTAAGTACCTAGGTGTTAATATAAGGAAAGATCTTCATTGGGGTGATCACATAAACGGTATGGCAAATAAAGGGTACAGATCTCTGCTCATGGTTATGAGAGTATTTAGGGGTTGTAGTAAGGATGTAAAGGAGAGGGCATATAAGTCTCTGGTAAGACTCCAACTAGAGTATGGTTTCACCAGAATTACTTGATTCGAGAAGTAGCAAGAATCCAGAGAAAAGCAGCTAGATTTGTTCTGGGTGATTTCCGACAAAAGAGTGGCGTTATGAAAATGTTGCTAAGTTTTGGTGGGGGACTTGAGAGAAAGAAGACGAGCTGCTTGACTGAGTGGTATGTTCTGAGCTGTCAGTGGAGAGATGGCGTGGAATGATGTGTAGATGAATAAATTTGAGTGGTGTCTTTAAAAGTAGGAAATATCACAATATGAAGATAAAGTTGAAATTTAAGAGGAAAAATTGGGGCAAATATTCATTTATAGGAAGAGAAGTTAGGGATTGAAATAATTTACCAAGGGAGATGTTTAATAAATTTCCAAATTCTTTGCAATTATTTGAGAAAAGACTGGGAAAACAGCAGATAGAGAATCTGCCACCTGGGCAACTGGTCTGAATTTGGATCAGTGGTGATTGATTGATTGATTGATTGATTGATTGATTGATTGATTGATTGATTGATTGATTGATTGATTGATTGATTGATTGATTGATTGATTGATTGAGTATATATGTGAGGACTTACAGAAGGCATAAGTATTCAGTCAGCAGCACGTGAAGTAAGTTAGATAAAAAGATACTGTCAAAATAGAGGAGGTTACTAATATTGGCAAATTACTAAAATTTTCCTATAATAATAAAGACATTTCTAAAAAGATATAATAGTTGAAAGCCAGAAAGGCAGCTGGGATTGATAAGATTTCTGGAGATATATTAAGGGCAATGGTTTTGAATATAGTGCTATATCTGTAATACTTATTTGATTACTGTTTGCATGAAAGAGTGATACCAAATGTATAGAGTGTGGCAATGGTAGGCCTAGTGTGCAACGTAAATGGTGATGATCATAAAGCAGGTAGTTCGAGGCCAGTCATCCTGACTTGTTGTTTGTAAGCACTGGGAAAACATTCTTTCTGACTATATTAGACAAGTTTGCAAAATTACTAACAGGCTTGATAAAAAGCACTTTGGGTTTAGGAAATGTTATTCCAGTGAAGCTCAACTTATAAGTTTGCAGCAAGAAAGAAAAAAAAAAAAAAAAATTAGATTCAGGAGGTAAAATGGTCTGTATCGCTATTGACCTATCCAAGCCTTTTGATAGGGTAGGAGAGATTACTCATGAAAATGAGGGCTATTGAATTAAACAAAGCGTGGTTGAGTGCTTGAGTCAGGTTGTGAGCTTTGCTAATAGGGAAAATTCCTCTCAGTTTCAAGTACTGCGTTGATGGGGTGAAAATTCCTTATGGAGATCATTGTAAGTACCTAGGTGTTAATATAACCCTTAGCTGACCAACGGTACTTGTAAGTACCAGCTATTAATTTGCCTCTTTACTGATAATATTCGGCAGATATCGCGCCTGGAAGTTGTTAGAGCATCCATGTGTATTTTCATTCTATAAGGCAAACATGAAAACTTAATGTTGGGTAGCTTGTATTTGATCTCCTTGGCAACAGAAACGGTTGTTACCATGATTATGGCCCTTCCTGAAAATGTAAATATCTTTCATGATGTCTGAATGATATTTCACATGACAAGACTTTCTGAAAATGTGTTTATTGTGAATATCGAACATTGTTTTAGTGTTCTAAATACCTGTCAACAAAATGTTAACAGTTTTGCGCGTAAATAGTGACTTTTATGTTAGTGTACTCCAGGGTACCGACGGTCTGTGAGAAGGCGCAATGTGTATATGAACATAACCTCAGATAATCACTGTCCACTTTGTGATAAACTGTTGAGTGACTTAGAATTTTTAGTGCGTTGTTGGTTAATATGGTTACGTTTTAAGTGATAATGAACTGTTCGAAATTTTAGAGGAAGATATTGCAGTGAATATTAACTGTGACATTGATATTGAGCAAGAAGATGATGAAAGTGGTTCGTTGCCGCTTGCCGATACATGCGTGCACAATGTATTTGATTACCTGTTTATTTGTGAAATTGCTAGTCAGATAAGTAACAGCAACGGTTCAGGAGGCAATTCTGTTAGCAGATTATCTAGGCCTGTTGAAAATGGAAGTGGCGTAACAGTGATTGTAAATGGAACAGTGGATGATGTGAGTACCAGCAAAGAGGATAGTGCCGATTTTCCGGCTAATGATACTGGTATGAGTGGGAAAGACAATGCTGGGGGAATGAGTAGAAAATGGGAAGCCTCTATGGGTCAGGCGGAAGCGCGTCGGCCTCACACCGCTGGGTTCTGTGGTTCAAATCCCGGTCACTCCATGTGAGATTTGTGCTGGACAAAGCGGAGGCGGGACATGCTTTTCTCCAGGTACTCCAGTTTTCCCTGTCATCTTTCATTCCAGCAACACTCTCCAATATAATTTCATCTGTCAGACATTAATCATTGCCCCAGAGGAGTGCGACGGGACTCGGCAGACGGCTCAGCTCCTATCCTCGCCGCAGGAGGGGGGCATCATTCATTCCATCCCTGACCCTGTCAATAACTGCAACACAGGTTATAGGTTTTCTTCTTCTTCAAGTATAAAATGGAAGAAAGTAGAGAAGGACACAGTTACTCCTGAATATAATTTGGCAGCTAGTGTAAAACAGAAAAGGTATTACCCAAAATATGCAAGAAATTGTGGCACAGGCTCTTTTGGTGACTACTTGAAATAGCATTCATTGATGCATGTGTGGTTTTTTTTTTTTGTGAGGTGAAATACATGAAAGAATTCCACTTGGAGGGATGTTGATCTTGGATTATTGACTTTCAGTGACCCCAGGAAAACTTCAAAAAGAAAGTTTAGTGCTGAAAAACAACCAAGAAACAACAAAAGAAGAGGGAAAATCTCCTCCGTCGCCAAAGATGTCAGACTAGGAAACAAGGGCGTTCATTGGCATATTTTCACAGATGTACGGGCTAGGTGTGAATTATGTAGTTTCCACCAGATACAATCTCGTCTCTACAGTAAATTTAGCCACTGCAATGTGCATTTGTGTTGTAATGAAAAAAGGAAATATTTCTATGTCTATCATGAAAAATGAAATGTCGTATGACTTTTAGTGCCGGGATATCCCAGGACGAGTTTGGCTCACCAGGTGCAGGTCTTTCTATTTGACGACCGTAGGCGACCTTTGCGTCGTGATGAGGGTGGATGAAGACAACACATACACCCAGCCCCGTTCCATTGGAATTAACCAATTAAGGTTAAAATCCCAGACCCGGCCAGGAATCGAACCCGGGACCCTCTGAACCGAAGGCCAGTACGCTGACCGTTCAGCCAACGAGTCGGACAATGTCTATCATGATGTAGCTAATCAATATGAAAAACACCGTGAACTGAAATTTTTAAATATTCCTCTAATTTTGAAAATCAATTCATTAATTTTTGCTAATTGTACATTTTAATTGTCTCTGGATTAATTTTCATATAACCTTACTATTATTAATGTGAAAAATTAACTACAAAATGATAAATGTAGTTTATTTTCGTTTCTTGGAGAAAGGTTTTCAGCATGAAATATATCTAAGTACTTATCGATGGTACTCTCAAGTACCATGTACGAAAAACATAGAATTAGAAAAAATTAAAAAATTTTAACATTTTATTGTATTCAAGTAATCCTTTTTTATTAGATTTTCAATGGAAAATTGTGTAAAAGTAGGAGCAAAACCCCTTGGTCAGCTAAGGATAAGAAAATATTCATTGGGATGTCCGGCTCCATAGCTAAATGGTTAGCGTGCTGGCCTTTGGTCATAGGGGCCCCGGGTTCGATTGCCGGCAGGGTCGGGAATTTTAACCATAACTGGTTAATTCCCCTGGCACGGGACTGGGTGCATGTGTTGTCTTCTTCATCATTTCATACTCATCACATTGCACAGGTCGCCTACGGGCGTCAAATCAAAAGACCTGCACATGGCGAACCAAAGTCCTCGGACACGTCCCAGCACTAAAAGCCATACACCATTTTATTTTTTCATTGGGATAATCGCATAAACAAGATTGTAAATAAAGGGTACAGATCTCTGCACATGGTTATGAGGCAGTTCACCTAGAGCCACCGGCGAGTGCAGACGTACGGAGTGGAGGGTCCCTGGAGTGGGAGAAGGTAGTGTAAGTGCGGAGTGTTGGAAGTCAGCGAGGTGCTTACAGGCAATGATTGGTACAGAGCAGTACAGGGCGAGCATAGGTGGTTGGGAGGGAAGGAAGAAGAAAGAAGAAGTGAAGACAAGAAGATGCAGAATAGAACTGGATAAAATAGGATACTTTATACTTTCTGCAGCAGTGATTTTGATATTGCTTTGGATTGGGGGAGTAGAACTGAACCCAGGTCCGACTTCCAGAGGAAATATGAGCTGGGAGGACATGGAAACAATCAGAAAAATCGTAAAAGAGGTGGTAGCAGAGACATGTCACTTCGAACAAATCAAGAACATGATCAAGGAACAAACGAGGGAGTTTGAAAAAATGAAGGGGTGGTTTCAGGAAAAGATAGAAGACACAGCTTCACAGGTGAGAAGAAATGGTGAAGAAGTTTCAGCATTAAGAGAGGAGATAGGGAGATTGGAAGAGGAGATATCGAAACTGAAAGCCGACGTAGTTGTTAACACCCGAAGTCGCAGAAATAAATGCTTATTTATATATGGAGTGCAAGAGGGTAAGAAGGAAGATAAGACGAGTATAGGTTATAAAGTAGTGGACATAATTCAGGGTAAAATGAAAATAAATTTCAGTGAAGTGGACATTGATGATGTGACAAGAGTGGGAAGATTTAGAGGTAATAGGCCTATCAAAGTGCAATTATTTTCTACACTGATGGCTGATACAGTGGTGCGTAATGCAGGTAACGTGCAAGGAGAAAAAATATGGATAAGGAGGGACATAGGAGCTGAAGAGTGGAGGAATGAAAAAACTCTTAAAAAACACATGATACGAGCTAGGCAGCAAGGGTTGAATGCAGTCATCAGAGGACAGGAATTAGTGGTGACAGGCAACAGATGGAGGAGAGTATGGTCGGTGAATAGACTGATGGACCTAGAACGGAGGATGAAACAAGATGAGGAGGCTAAGAGAAGTGTAGTGAATAACGGGGATGACAAACGAGTGGAAGATAATAGGCAAGTGAAAGATAACGAGGGTAGAAGTGTAATTATAGGAAGTAGTACTGAAGTTGGAGTTTTCGGTAGGTAATTATGATGGGTATTAGGATGAGTATGAGTGTATGGCAAATTGAGCAAATGATGATATGTTATAGGGTTGAAATGTGGTGTTGGAGAAGTGGTGGTATAAGATGGTGGATGGCAGAAGGTGAGTGTATTTGTAGAAGAAGTAGAGGTGGTGGTACTGAGATTGTATTGGTGTCTGGTATAAATGCTGAGTGATGGCAGATGAGTGTGTGTTAGGGCTGAATTGTGGTGTTGGAAGTAGAGGTGGTATATGTTGAAATGTGGTGTTGGAAAGGTATGGAGATGTAGTTATGATATGTTATAGGGTTGAAATGTGGTGTTGGAGAAGTGGTGGTATAAGATGGTGGATGGCAGAAGGTAAGTGTATTTGTGGAAGGAGTAGAGCTGGTATGCTGAAGTGTGGTGTTGGAAGTATTGAAGGCTTAGTATTCAAGTTATGATATGTTATAGGGTTGAAATGTGGTGTTGATGGCTATTTAATTTTTGGAGCTGGAAACAGGGAGTTTATTATCATTTTGTATTGTATTGGTGACTGGTATAAATGCTGAGTGATGGCAGACGAGTGCGTGTTAGGGCTGAAATGTGGTGTTGGAAGTAGAGGTGGTATATGTTGAAATGTGGTGTTGGAAAGGTATGGAGATGTAGTAATGTAACTCGGCTATTTGTAAATTTTGGTTTGGTAGAAGATGGAGTCTTCAGTAGGTAATTATGACGGGTAGGATGAGTATGAGTGTATGGTAAATGCAAGTTATGATATGTTATAGGGTGGAAATGTGGTGTGGGAGAAGTGGTGGTATAAGATGGTGGATGGCAGAAGGTGAGTGTATTTGTGGAAGGAGTAGAGCTGGTATGCTGAAGTGTGGTGTTGGAAGTATTAAATTATGATATGTTATAGGGTTGAAATGTGGTGTTGGAGAAGTGGTGGTATAAGATGGTGGATGGCAGAAGGTGAGTGTATTTGTAGAAGAAGTAGAGGTGGTATATGAGGTAGGGTTGGTGTGGTATTGCTGAAATGTGGTGTTGGAGTATTGCTGGTCAAAATTTTTGGAGGCGTGATTGGTATTTGTTATTCATTGCCGAAATTTCTGGAGATGAGAGGTAATTTTATTATGGAGTGTTATGACGGAATGAAATGAAATGAAGCAATGTTAACGCAGATTGGTAAAAGTTGCGTTATGGTTGATTGGAACGTAATGACGGAATAAGATGGCCGGTTTGGTATGCAATCATGTAATGGCTGGTTTGGAATGCAACCTGGTAATGCTGCTGTTGCAGCTTATGCTGGAGTAGGTCAGGGAACAATAGAGGTGATGAAAATGCTGAAGTAAGAAGGTTGCGTACGTGAGAGTGATAACAAGCATGGAGTTGTAACACCAGCAGTAGAATGTAAACATTGACCAGGCTGTTGTGAATTGATGTAGATGGAGTTGGTTCTGGTATAAAACCGGGACGGTATTGTTTATTTCATTTTATGTTATTTAGTATATAGTGGAGAGGGGTGGCTCAGGTTGGACTATTCTTATTAATCTTATTTGTTATTTATTATTATTATTGTGAACATGTATTCGGGGCTGAACGCCTGTTTTGTTCACTAATAAATACAATACAATACAATACATGGTTATGAGGGTATTTTGGAGTTGCAGTGAGGATGTAAAGGAGAGAGCATATAAGTCTCTGGTAACATGCCCATTAGAGTATGGTTGCAGTGTACGGGACTGTCACCTTAACTGGGTTATTTGATTAGGGAGCTGGAAAAAAGCCAGAGAAAAACAGCCAGATTTGTTCTTGGTGATTTTCAACAAAAACTAGCGTTAGGAAAATGTTGAAAAGTTTGGGCTGGGAAGAATTAGGAGAAAGAAAACAAGCCGCTCGACTAAATAGTTTGTATAAATGGGTACACTTGGGTGTCCGCTTGTTCAATTCACAAAATAATCTAATAATAATAATAATAATAATAATAATAATAATAATAATAATAATAAATATATTATTTTGTGTATTGAACTGGTGGACCCTGGGGTATACTCGCTTATACGTTGTATTTTTCAGTACAGAATGTAATATATAGTATGTTCCAAGCTGTCATTGTAGAGGTGGCATGGAATGATATGAGTAGAATAAGATTCAGTGTTGTTTTGAAAAGTAGGAAAGATCACAATATGAAAATTAAGTTGGAATTCAAGAAGACAAATTGGGGCAAATATTTGTTTATAGGGAAGGGAGTTGGACTGTGTTGCTATTGAGCTTTCAAGGCTTTTGATAGAGTAGATCATTGGACTAGACAAAAGGGTAATTGAATGGGTGGCTACATTTCTAGAAATTTAGAACTCAGAAAATTAGAATAGGCATTCTCATCCTACACTGAAGAAAATGGAAATTGTAACAACCAGAAGGAGTGGTGCTACATTGCTGCTAATGAACATGCAGGACGAGTGTTTGGTTGTGATTCGATGATTACACTTTCAGATCCCTCTGACCGCAAGTTTGGACAACAATCAATACAGGATGTGCCCACCACGAGCTGCAATACATTGATGAATTCATCGAGGCATGGAGTCAATAAGGCGTTGGATCGCTTCCTGAGGAATTGCTGCCCATGCTTGCTGCACTGCACTGGTCAGTTGTTCCAGAGTTGTGGGTGGCTGAGGACGGCTGGCCAGTTGTCGACCCATCATGTCCCACACATGCTCAATAGGACTGAGGTCCGGGGATCTGGTGGGCCATTCTAAGGTTGTGATGTCGTGGAGAGCTTCTCTGGAGATGCATGCAGTGTGAACCCGGGCAGTGTCCTGCTGAAACATCCCATTAGCAATGTTCGCCATCATAGGGACAACCACTGGATTGAGTACCCTATCAGCGTACTGTTGAGAAGTCATAGGGCCCTCAACAAGCATTAATTGTGATTTTACATTAAAGCCAATAGCTCCCCAGACCATAATGCTTGGTGTTGGCCCTGTGTGCCTCTCAACAATAAGATCTGGGCGGCCCCTCTCTCCGGTACGTTGGCACACACGATTCCGGCAATCACTGCGGGCAAGACAGAAGCGCGATTCATCACTAAAGACGGCCCTATGCCATTCCAATTAAATTAGAATCTAGCGGGTTCCACCTTTTCAATACAAAATACAATATTGTTGGATGGTATTTACAACATTATTTATTACATAACATGTTTCGGTGTTCAGTTTTTGACACCATCATCAGCTGTTCAGAAAGTGCGAAAAAACTTGGCGATCTAAACATTAAACAACATATTGTCATACTTAACTCCTTAATATACATATATACAGACAATAGAATATTGCACTAGTTAAATCCTAAACATCTATATTATGCTATATTAAAACTCTAATATGTAACAAGAGAATTCTTGTAAGTTACAAATATAAAATTTCTCGTCTGTTTGATGAGTTGTCTTCACATTCCTTAATGTCTGATTCTATACTCTCGTACTGTCAAATTCAAATGCGAACTTAAGATTGAGGAATTAAAATTGCATGCAGTCCATTTGATGTTAAAATGTTCATTTCATGTATATAATAACCACTTTGTTGGATTAAAAGTTTGTTATATACAATATGATTGTTAAAACTGAGCTGTCTTCTTAAATTTATTAAGTACAAAAAACTTCGTATTTTTAATGCTGTATGCGTGGTTGGAACTGTAATTTAATTTGTCCTACAGTTGTTAGGCGGACATATCTTCTCAGTTCAATGGAACCCTGCAATGATGAAACCCAATGTTAAGAGAAAAGCGAGAATATTGATAAAGAAAACTAATTGAATCTAACTGTTGATACGGCTGACTCACCTCTAAAGCTGTGTACTTCGCGTGACGGCTGCAGCGCGACGAGTGTGTCTGCTAGTATCTTGTGCTGTGAGATGAAGCGCCAGAGAAGGAGAAGTAGGGGCGGCAAAGGGGATGTTTCTAGAACGTCGAACTTTTTGGGAGAGAGTCCGGGGGGCGTTGTGGATGAAGACAGTAGTAAGCAAAGTTGTTACGTAGAGTTCAGAATACGTTAGAATTTTCTGGAATTTTTAACTTGTTAAGTAATAGAATCAAACAATCAAATTATACCTTGGGTTTTTCCAAGATTTCATTCAGATTAAGGTTAGCGTTATTGTATTGGTCTAGATGTATTAGACATGCCTCCGTAATGTCAAGCTTCTGTCCCTTAGACAGTGTTTCCATGATCTCGAGGTCTTTATGTCTGTGAATTTATGTCTGTATTCATGGATATGCTGGCCTACCGCTGAGAATCTGTGATATTTTACAGCGTTAAGGTGTTCCTGATACCTGACATTAAAGCTACGCCCAGTTTGCCCTATGTATCCGCTTCCACAGTCCCTACATTCGAATCTATATACCCCTGATTTAGAGTATGGATTGACTTTGTTGACAACCGAAACATTATGTAAAGCTGTTGTACTTCTATTATCTGTCTTGAATGCGATCCTAATGTTATGTTTCTTGAAAATATTTGTAATTCTGTATACATCTTTACTAAACGTGAAGGTTGCGATTTCCTTTGCTTCTGTTTTATTTTTCATCAGACTCGTGTGAGGGCGATATTTGAATTTGCTTATTATTCGTTCTATAAAATTCTCTTTAAAACCGTTAGCTTTAGCCATAGCTGAATGATGTTCAGTTCCTTGTCCAAGTTTCGTTTGGACATTGGTATGCTAAAAGCGCGATTCACCAAGCTGTTATAGGTCGCGCATTTGTGAGCTAAGGGGTGTATCGAATCATTACGTATTGTAACTGCAGTTTGTGTGGGTTTTCTGTAATTACTAAAAGAAAATGAAGAAGCATGCCTATTGTTCTTTAGGTCCAGATAATTAATTGATTTTTCTATTTCGGATTCTAAAGTAAATTTTATATCTGTATCTATTGTGTTAAGATTATTAAGAGTCGTAGAGGCGTTGGTTATGCATTCATCCAAGATAACAAATGCATCGTCTACATACCTAGACGCATACAGCATTAAAAATACAAAGTTTTTTGTACTTAATAAATTTAAGAAGACGGCTCAGTTTTAACAATCATTTTGTATATAATGAACTTTTAATCCAACAAAGTGGTTATTATATACATGAAATAAACATTTTAACATCAAATGGACTGCATGCAATTTTAATTCCTCAATCTTAAGTTTGCATTTGAATTCGACAGTACGAGAGTATAGAATCACAGACATTAAGGAATGTGAAGACAACTCATCAAACAGACGAGAAATTTTATATTTATGACTTACAAGAATTCTCATGTTACATATTAGAGTTTTAATATAGCATAATATAGATGTTTAGGATTTAACTAGTGCAATATTCTATTGTCTGTATATATGTATATTAAGGAGTTAAGTATGACAATATGTTGTTTAATGTTTAGATCGCCAAGTTTTTTCGCACTTTCTGAGCAGCTGATGATGGTGTCAAAAATCGAACACCGAAACATGTTCTGTAATAAATAATGTTGTAAATACCATCCAACAATATTGTATTTTGTATTGAAAAGGTGGAACTCGCTAGATTCTAATTTAATTGTGATCTCAGTTCAATACGGACAAAAAGATGAAGTTCCTTACGTTTAACTGTGCCATTCGTCGACCCATGTCGATCTTTCTCGACACCAGGCCAGCCTTACATGTCGCTGTTGTATGGTCAATGGAACACCATCTGCAGGGACACGGGCTCGTAAGCCAGCTGCACGCAGGCGATTACCAACTGTTTGTTGTGTAACGTGGGGTGCCACAGCTGCTGTTGCATGGGGTTCCATCCAGGCCATTTGAATGATGCGGCGATCCTCTCTCACAGTTGTCTGTCGCGCTGGGCCTTTGGCAGGTCTACGAGTGTGGGTACCTTCATTTGACCACTGCTGCCATACATGTTGTACCGTAGATGCCTGTCGGCCAACACGTGCAGCGACAGTCCTTAGCGATAATCCAGCCTCACACAGCCCAATTATCCGAGCCCTCTCAAACGGCGACAGTTGTTGATAGTGTGCTCTTCTCTGTCGTCGAGGCATGTTTGACGGGAAACACTTCACTGCACAGACTGCAAGTCAACTATGCTACACCAGAGTCCATATACTGGAGTTGATTCCTCCACGACCAATCACGTGGGGAGACCTGTAGCAACAATACAATGGGTTTGTAACTTTGATCGTTTACATACCCATATGGCATCGTTCCATATCTTGAAAATGAATACAAACGACCAATGCCTTCATGGTGTTGCAATTTCCATTTTCTTAAGTGTATAATGAGGAAGAAGGGGGTTCTGCAAATCATTGTTATGGGAGCTTTATGTTTTCTTATATATAAATGATTTAAAAAACTAGAATCACAGATAAGGCTTTTTGCATACAATGATGTACTGTATAGAGTAATAAATAAGTTATGGAATTTTCAGCGACTGTAAAAAGACCTTGACAATGTTATGAGATGGACAGCAAACAGTGGTATGATGATTAATGGGGTGATAAATTGAGTTATAATTTTTACCAAGAGAGAAACCCCTCTGAGTTTTAATTGTGTGTTAATGGAGTGAAGGTACCTCATGGAGATCCCTGTAACTCCCTCTATGTTAACATAAAGAAAGATCTTCATTGGGGCAATCATGTTACCAAGATAGTATTTAAAGCATGTTACCAAGATTGTAATTAAAGATTAGAGATCTCTTCATGTCTTTATGAAGTTATTTAGGGTTTGTGATAGGGATGAAAAGAACACATTTTAAGTCATTTTTAAGAGCCCAGTTAGAGTATTGTTGCTATGTATGGGATCCTCACCATGATTACTTGATTGGAGAACTGGTAAAGATTTAGAGGAAAGCAGCACAATTCTTTCTTGGAAATTTCCAGCTAAAGTGTAGTGTTATGAAATTATTGGAAATTTTAGACTGGAAAGACTGGAAAGTGTGAGATGAGCTCCTCGCCTGAGTGGTATGTTCTGAGCTATCAGTGGGGAGAAAGCATAGTAGACAAATAAGCTTGAATGGATTTTTTAAAAGTAGGAATTGGGAAAATATTTGTTTATACAAAGAGAATAGGTTGTTATGGAGAGCTGCATCAAACTAGTTTGTGGACTGATGAGTAAACAACAACAACATCAACGAAGAGGAATTACGGTTTGGAATAATTTACTAGGGCAGTTGTTTGATATATTTCCAACTTCTATTGAATCATTTAAGAGAAGACAACGTAAACACGTGATAGTGTGATAGCCCTAAGTGCAGATCATTGTGTTTGATCGAGTGATGCCTATTAATCTGGGCCATGAAAATATCAATTTAAACATTTGCTGATTATATCTGTTCTAGTGGTATCTGTTTATATTAATACAAAACTCTTTTTATTTCCTATCATTCTTTCTTTTTATTTTAGACTTAACACAATCAGTGAAGGAAAGGTTGCAGTGGGGGACTTAACAGGATTTGTTCCATGCACTCCATATGGTGTGATGGAGTTGATAAAGAGGTAAGTTTCTTTTGCTTTTAAAATTTAATATACTGTTAATACAAGCAATCCTATTTGTTTTAATAATAAGGCTGCATTGAGAGTAAGTGGTAGAATTTCTGATTAAAAGAGAAACGCTAACTGACTTGATGTGATTTAATTAGATGTAAATCCTTTTAACTGGTTTAGTCAGATGATTTAAATTTAATGACAAACAAAACTGGGGATTTGCGTTTGGGAGATAGTGGGTTCAAATACCATCGCCATCAGCCCTGAAGATGTTCGTTTTCTGTGGTTTCCTATTTTCACACCAGGCAGATGCTGGGGTTGTACCTTAACTAATGCCATGGCCACTACCTTCCCAATCCTAGCCCTTTCCCATCCCTCAGTGTGTTAGTGCAATGTTAAACAAGTAGCAAAAAATCTTGTGGGGAACACAATCATAATTGAGAGAGTGTAATATGATTACCATTATTTTGAAGATTAAAATTACTTTCTGTGGAAGAGGCCTAAGAAGATTGTAAGCGAATGATGGGGCTGTGTGATATGAATGAGTTAGAATAGTCCTTACGTGAATAATAATTACTGCACTATAATTTCAGGAAGGGAAATTTTGAAAAGAAAAAAGGAGGGAAGTTTAAAAAAATTCTATAGCTTTATTAAATATTTATTATATTGAAAATGATAAAATATACTACAGTACAAACACATCTACAGCTTTATTAACCCATTCCCGTACAAAGACGGATCTCTCCGTCCAAGCTACGCTGTGTCTTCGCGTACTAAGGTGGAGAGATCCGGCCTGGTACCGTGTTCATGAATGCTGTCTTGACTGTTGTCTTTTGTTATCAACTTCGTATTAGTACGAGGGCTTCTCCATAGATGACAGAATGTTTAAAATATACGATTTCCTCAGAATATTTGCTGTGAAAATAATGGGAGGGAGCTGAATATCTCGTATCTAAGCATCCATGGCTTTGAAGTATGTGTATCAAGATGGCAGCTTGAAAGCAAAACAAGGATGAAGACATACTCAAATTTTTAGAAGAAAGTGACATAGAACTCAACATAAGTGATGAAGATTGGGTTGGAAATGACAGTAGTTCGTGTGACATTGTCACACACATTGTCAGTGACAATGAACGAAATACTCTTTTACTGGCAAGAACCCCATTGAATGTCAGGCTTGCCGGCAATGTATCACCAGCTGTTTCTGGTTGTATTTTGGACAAAAATAAGTGACACTTGGAGCATGTAAGAAATTCTCCACGGAATAAAATTTGCAGTGTTATTGGGAAAAATTGATGCTGTAATTCGGAGACACTTAGGAGAAGCTCCTAGTGAATAAGAAGTAGTGAATGTATTCTTGACTGAACAGTTTTGGGAGCAAGTAACCAGGGAAACCTATGCTTACGCTAATTCTTTTTTGGAATCTGCTGCCGAGGATACTGGACTGAATAATTCTTAAGTACAGCAGCACTGGTTTCCTGTTACTGCTGATGAAATTAAGGCACATCTTGTCCTTGGTGTTTTGACATCTGAAAAATAGGAAGCTCTCATTACAGGATAATTGGTCCAAAGGCAGGGTAATAGAGGCCCCAATATTTGGGGAAACTATGCCATTCAAGAGACTCAAATCCATCAATAAATTCCTCCATTTCTCCACTGATTCTTCTAGTACAGAGGGTGATAAACTCAGGAAAGTTAGACCTGTGATGGATTTTTTTTTAGAAAGGTTTCAGAGTGTGTACATGCCCGATGAAAAAGTTTACATCGATGAGAGTTTGATGAAGTTCAAAGGTAGATTATCTTGCATGCAATACAATCCATCAAAGAGAGCTAGATTTGGCATAAAAATCTACAAGGTTTGTTCATCAGACAATGGTTACTGCTGGAGATTCAAGGTTTATACTGGGAAGGTTAGTGATGTTGATATGTCTGGAACAAAGTCCCAAATGGCAGACTTTGAGTTGACGCTGTGAGTGTGCTCCATGTTTATCCTGCCCTAACTGCATTTATAACAGCATATTGTACCAGTAAAATAGTCCGACTTTATGAATGAATTTTAAAGTTAGCACGAAGTAGGTCTCAGGGCAATACTGGATGGTTTCTAGCTAGGGCTTGGTACAGTAGGCAGGGTCCTATCTACAAGAAATTTTTTAAAGAGATTGAATAATAGTTTTTTATTCAGGAAATCCATTTCAAAGTGCACATCACCTTACTGTCAATAGTCGCTGTCTTCAACATCGCATTTTGATGACCCGTGCTCCCAATTCACCAGGCTGAACGGGCTGGAACACGTTCTGGAAGTTGCCAATATTACGTTGAGATAAGGCCGGAACACACAGGTCGGTTTGATATGGGTTTGAGTCTCGAACTTTTGACATTCTGGATGGTCTCAGACGTTCTACGATGTTCTACGACGATCTCCGACGATGTTATAGGGTAATCACTCGTCGCATAACTTATACAAGTGTCCAGAATTACACAGTCCCCCGACACTTCGGTTTAACAGCACTGTTTCATTTAATGTGGTTGTGATATGCAGTTGAATTCACTCTTAATCTTGTAGACAGAATTTATAAGTTCACTAAAGATGAAGATGCGGGTAGCATCGAGATTGGAAGAAAATAAAGCACAGTTCATGAATAGAAATAACGAAACTGAAAATTGTTCACGCACTTGGCACAGTTCGTGGTGATTTTCCACTAAATAAAGTAGCGCTTGACATTGAAAGAAATGTATGACTGCTCGTGAATTTATCAAAGACACTGGTGTCAGTCATGCAATAATACTAAACACTTTGACGAAGAAATAAGGTTGAAATGAAAAGCACAGTTCGTTGTTAGGCGCACTTGACATTAAATAAAATAGGTGACTGTTCGAGAGTTTATCAAAGACACTGCTGTCAGTCACACACAAATAATTTACACACTGTTCAGAAGAAATAATACACAATTTTGTTTGATTTGGATTAAGAACACAGTTTGAGTTCGGAGTGAAACCTTGGTGTCGTAGCACATGATTATGGTAATCACTTGCGTTAACATTCATGTGAAAGTTCGAACACTTTCATAAACACCCTTGTTTATAACTAAAATTATGCTGACGGAGATTTAACAAAATGTCACAGTTAATAGTACAACGTACCGGGCGAATTGGCCGTGCGCGTAGAGGCGCGCGGCTGTGAGCTAGCATCCGGGAGACAGTAGGTTCGAATCCCACTGTCGGCAGCCCTGAAGATGGTTTTCCGTGGTTTCCCATTTTCACACCAGGAAAATGCTGGGGCTGTACCTTTATTAAGGCCATGGCTGCTTCCTTCCAACTCCTAGGCCTTTCCTATCCCATCGTCGCTATAAGACCTATCTGTGTCGGTGCGACGTAAAGCCCCTAGCAAAAAAAAAAAAAGTATAACGTAGTAGTGTCACACTGACATTAATGTGTTCAGAGATTAAACTCTGCTGAGTGAGATTTAAAGAAAAATATCACAGTTCCCAGAATATTGCAGTGGTGTCACATTTAAATTAATATTGGCTCAGAGATTAAGTTTCACACAGACAACGTGGTAATGAACTCAGTTCCACAAGAACGAAAGTAAGTTATATCGAAAAGTTATACTTTACTGTTGTCACCAAGTCCAATACACGACTTGTCACAAACAGAGTTCCAAGACACGCAAAAATTATAAGTTCAACTTAACTGATGGACTCATTGTCCATGAGAAAGACTTTGTTATACATTAGAGCTTACCCGTGCACAATTTATAAGTTCAACTTGACAGTCAGAGTTTAAGTCCCACATGAAGACTGAATATTCGAGATAGCTTCGGTCAGCACTCCGAACAACAACACTGTAGTGTGGAGAGTCAGGCTGGCCTCCCAGCTACGACTGTCTGATCTGGGTAAAGGGAGCTCTCCTTCTATTCAGTTTGGGGCTCCTACGTCATCAGATAACGTGACCTCTTGAGGCTGATTATCTCGCGATTCCCTCAACGGATTTACTTGAAATTCACAATTTGAGACATTTATGTTATCCTCTTCAAAATGACGTATCGCTCAAGTCGCTGCGATTACTATTACAGAAGTTTTAAAATTTTTCATATCCAGAACGTACCAGGCCATGCAGGCTACACGTGGCGTCAGGCGGGTAGTCTATCCTGTCCCTGCAGCTGTGTCACACACACAGCTGTCGCTGGCTCGCCTGCTCGCTGCTCCGAACGTAAACAAACAGACTTCGCTCGGAACGTCTTGCGTGACGAAGAAGTACAATTAATAGTAAAAAAACATGGCATGTACAGGTCGTAACCCGTAAGTTGTGTGAAAAGCGGTGTTAAGTAGTTACTAGTGTATGTTGGAAGATGACTTCACTCAAAGGTGCACATGAAAGACTGGACTACATTGACTACAATTGTGGAATGGCTGGGGTAGATTCTCACGATCAGCGGCTGGCATCATTCCTGATGTTGAGGAAATACGTAAAAGGGTACGAGAAACTGTATTTTTATATGTTAGATATGGCCCTATTGAATACTAGTGTTATTCATCACCTTCTCAACGCTGGTAGGAAGCGAGAAAGTTTTACAACCTTCAGATTCAACATAGCTGAGTAGATGTTGGCAAGTGATGTGTTGCCCTCTTACACAACTACAGGATGTCCAAGCGCAGGGGAAACACCACTAAGACTTCAGGAGAAGCAGTGGGGACATTTTCTATCCAAAATACCACCAACATCAGTGAAAAATGTTCCATCAAGGAAATGCAAAGTCTGCACTGCCCATGGGTTACAGAAGGAATTATCTTTTGAATGCCATAGATGCAAGGTGGCCCTACATGTGGAAAACTGTTTTATGGTATTTCATACAGCTAAGGACTTCTCAAAGTAAATCTGAGAACAGGGTACCATTTCCCGTTGTTATTTTGTTGTAAATATAAGTGTCTCAATTCACTGCATATAGCTGCTGGAATTGCATTTTAAAAATGTATTCTAGGTCACATATTTATTCCAATAAATAGTACTAGTATGGGTTAAATATTTATATTGAAAACAATAAATACTACAGCACCTACAAAAATTCAATAAAATGAGGTACTTTCAGGCATGTGATTCAAATTGATAACAATACCCACAAAAATTCAAGAAAGCAAGGTTACTTTCAGGCACATTATGCAAATTGCTGAACTCGTGGTATTTGCTGTGACAGAGTGTAAGCTGCTGCCTGCTGCTATGCTTCAGGGAAGAGAAGTGAAGTGGGGTGTATGAGAGACACAGATAATATTTGATGCAGACAAATAATTTTCCTCGTATGACTTGCGCAGGGTTGTCCTTATCTCGCATTATCCACTATTTGTATATTTATCAGCCGTAATTACACACACAGTACAAGAAGACATAATAATTAAGACCCACATGTCAGTCAAGGAATGCACGCCAACAATTTTCTTCTCATCTCTTGGTCTCAATAACATCCTTTGTTATTTAACACGAACGAAGATGCAGCACTGCTGCCCCATGATAATGCATTCGTTTCCTCACAACATTGTAAATGGAATGAAATAATGAGCAAAGAAACAGTATGCTCAATGGTTTGATTATAGTAAATATTCATTGTGTTCCCCCTTCTACTTCGGTGCAGAGTTCACAATGGTGTAGTAGTGATCTTTGGACTCTTCTCAGGTTGTGTGGTGTGTCGTGAACAACCTGGAAAGTTGCATGGGTTCTTTATACAAGTTCATCTTCTCCTTCTACGGGTATCGCGTACACTAAAGTCTTCACGTAAGCTCACAAGAAAAAATCCATGGGAGTTAAATGGCGTGGGTTACTGTAGTCATGTCCTAGTTCATGAACCCTGGGCAACGGCTGAGTGGCCTAGTAAGTGGTCCTTAGAGTCGGGATACCAGTTGCTATGAAATGGGAGTGGGCATCTCGGACATATTCTGAGACGTGGCCCTCCTTGTGTTCAGGCGGCTAGGACTGTACAATCCTCCGGGGGTCCCTAACCTGTTAGAGGAGAGATCCTCACTTGAACTATGTGCGAGTAGAGTAGTATCCTGCTTCACAAATTTACCGAACTCAGAACATTTTAAGCAAGGCTCGGACCTGTGGGATTAATGGAGTCCCACTCCCATTTGAACAGGCGAGGGGCTCCTTGGAAACAACGTGGCGAATGAAATGGAATTCGATGGGGAGCTATCAATATTAATGGGGCTTATGGAAGAAAGAAAGTAGAACTGGCTGAATCAGCAAAGAGGATGCATCCGGATGTGCTAGGAGTAAGTGATATTCGGGTAAGGGGAGATAATGAGGAAGAGATAGGAGATTATAAAGTGTACTTGACGGGTATGCCTTTGCTGGCGGGACCTAGTGTTTACACTGCACTAAGTCTTCTGGTATGGGCTAGAGCAATTTTGTTACTTTCATTCATCTGTCTCTGTCTTATCCTTGGCTTTGACAAAATGAAAGTGACTGAGGTATGAGCGATGCTAGTAATGCCATTCCTGACGCAGCCAGTCCCTGCTATGAATGGTGTGAAACTGTTGCTCATAGGGTCGGTTGGTGCATGCATTTCAGTGGGCTTGGCAGACTGATATGTAATAGCAACTTCTGGCTCGGTGAGGAAAGCAACGGGAAACTACCTCACTCCTCATTTCCCTAGTACGCCTCTTCAGTGATGCCTAGGCCATCTATGACAGCTCATGGCGGAACTGTTGAGGATCCAACCAGCCTTCAGGCTAATGACTAAACATACATACACTTGACGGGTGTTAAAAAGGGAAGGGCAGAGTGTGGGATAGGGCTTTTTATCAGGAATACTGTTGCACGCAACATAGTTTCTGTTAGGTACGTAAATGATCGAATGATGTGGGTAGATTTGGCGGTTGGAGGAATTAGGACGAGAATTGTCTCAGTGTATTCACCATGTGAGGGTACAGATAAGGATGAAGTTGAAAAGTTTTATGAAGCATTGAGTGACATTGTAGTCAGGTTCAACAGCAAGGATAGGATAGTACTAATGGGCGATTTTAATGCAAGAGTTGGAAATAGAACTGAAAGATACGAAAGGGTGATTTAAATGTGGGGAAGATATGGAAGCTGATAGGAAAGGGAAGCGTTTGCTGGACTTCTATGCTAGTATGCATTAGCAGTAATGAATACATTCTTCAAGCATAAGGCTATTCACTGCTACACATAGGAGGATAGGGAAACCAGATCCATAATAGACTTATATCGAAACCGACTTCCAAATCAGAAAATCTGTTACGAATGTACGGGTTTTCTGGGGATTTTTCGATGATACAGACCACTATCTGATCTGTAGTGAACTAGGTATCTCTAGGCCTAGGATGATGAAAGTGAAATCTGTCCGCAAACGAATAAGGGTAGAAAATCTCTAGAACGAGCAAAATTAGACAAAAGTACATGGATATGATTAGTGAGAAGTTCTGAGCAGTGGCCAGTAAGGAGATTCAGGATATAGAAAGAAAATGGTTGACATACAGGGATGTAGTAGTAGAAACAGCAAGGGAATGCCTGAGAACAACTGTGTGTAAAGATGGGAAAAAGCGAACATCTTGGTGGATTGTTGAAGTGAGAGCAGATTGTAAACGTAAAAAGGCTTATCAGAAATGGCTCCAAACAAGGGCTGATGCAGACAGGGAATTGTACATAGATGAAAGAAACAGAGTGAAACAAATAGTTGTTGAATCCCAAAAGAAGTCATGGGAAGAGTTTCATAATAAACTGGAAAGGATAGGTCAAGCAGCAGGAGAAACCTTAGGAAGGGAGGGAAAAAGGAAATGAACAGTGTTTTGGGTAATTCAACTGAACTCATAATAGATCCCAGAAAATCACTGGACAGGTGGAGGGAATATTTTGAAAATCTTCTGAATGTAAAAGGAAATCTTCTTGGTGGTTGTCGCAAACAACAGAGCTCATGGAGAGCAGGAAAATGATGTTGGTGATATTACACTTGAGGAAGTGGAAAGGATGGTAAATGAACTCCATTGTCATAAAGCAGCAGGAATAGATGAAATGAGACCTGAAATGGTGAAGTATAGTGGGAAGGCAGGAATGAAATGGCTTCATAGAATGATAAGATTAGCATGGAGTGTCGGTAAGGTACCTTTAGACTGGACAAAAGCACCTACCTATAAGCAAGGGAACAGGAAGGAATGCAACAGCTATCGAGGTATCTCATTGATTTGTATACCAGGCAAAGTATTCACTAGTCGCTTAAGTGTGGCCAGTATCCAGTATTCGGGAGATAGTGGGTTCGTACCCCACAGTCGGCAGCCCTGAAGATGGTTTTCCGTGGTTTCCCATTTTCACACCAGGCACATGCTGGGGCTGTACCTTAATTAAGGCCACGGCCGCTTCCTTCCCACTCCTACCCCGTTCCTGTCCCATCGTCTTCATAAGACCTGTCTGTGTTGGTGTGACGTAAAGCAGATTATTGTGTAAGTATTCACTGATATCTTGGAAGGGAGGGTGCGATCAGTGTTCGAGAGGAAGTTGGATGTAAACCAGTGTGGTTTCAGACCACAGAGGGACTGTCGGGATCAGATTTTCAGTATGCGCCAGGTAATTGAAAAATGCTATGAGGGGAATAGACAGTTATTTTTATGTTTCATAGATCAGAAAAAGCATATGACAGGGTACGAAGGGAAAAGATGTTCGCCATACTGGGGGTTTATGGGATTAAGGGTAGATTATTAAAATCAATCATAGGCATTTATATTGACAATTGGGCTGCAGTGAGAATTGATGCTAGAATGAGTTCTTGGTTCAGGGTACTTACAAGGGTTAGACAAGGCTGTAATTTTTCACCTTTACTGTACTTATAACCCTTGTTGTTCGTAGTTTATGTGTATCAT
Source organism: Anabrus simplex (assembly GCF_040414725.1). Classification (NCBI taxonomy): domain Eukaryota; kingdom Metazoa; phylum Arthropoda; class Insecta; order Orthoptera; family Tettigoniidae; genus Anabrus; species Anabrus simplex. The sequence continues at coordinate 181,846,179 of NC_090266.1, forward strand.
CTGCTGAAAGGTATAAAGTGGTGGGGAGGGATTCAGTTAGGTGGAAATGTAGTATGCAGTCTGGCCTAGGCTGACGACTTGGTCTTAATACATTCACGCCAATCATCTGAGCGGCTATTTAAAGGGCTGGCCCTGCTATTCCAGCTGTTAATGGCAGAGCAAACAACAACGAATTCTTTTCACAATAAGTTCTAAACGGAACAAGATATGGAAACAAAATTTTCCACATACCTTAATGAAGTCCTCTAGTATATCTGTAGGGTGTGGTAGGTAATGTCACACTTTCCTGGGTGAATGGGAACACTAAACATTCCAAAAAATAGCGTGTTTCACTAATAATTTTATTTTTGAGGCACACTTTGCACCTTCTTCAGGGGAACTTGTCTATATTTGATGGTGGAAAATTTAAGAGAATATACTCTTTTCTCTTCGCATCTAACCTAAATGATGGATCCTTGGCCGGTGCCCTGCAAAATTGCAGGACGTTGACTTGGAGCTAATGACGTAGATGGAGCTGAGATTTCGGAGAGAGGTGACTGTACTTGTATGTCGGGTTTACTTTTTACCCCGTTTCAGAATTGCCTGGTGTTCCTTTAGATCTTTTGGTACACACCTATTCGACCATATTGTTCCACATATGGCAGTGTTCTGTTCCCGTAATTGTTTCATGAGTCAAACGCTATTTGTAATAATTGTCCATATAGACTGTATACCCCTGGCCAAGATAATTTTCAAGCCGCTGAAAAACTGTGCTTTGTAAATTCGCATCACTTGCATCATTTATATTGTCCCTACACGCCATGGTTATACTTCAGAACGTGACTATACACACGCTTGTGCAATCACAAACCAACTACGCAGCTAGTTGTGCGAGCGCTGGGCTACCTTCAGAAACAAAGCAAAGAAAGTGCATTGGGAGGGAAAATCGCCGTGGCCATGTGGTTTTCGGTGAGTAGAAACATTCATAAGGGTATTACTTTCATCTCTCTCACACATATTTGTGACCAAAATAGATCCCAGCTGCGTAGGAATGGCTCGAGTTCAAGGTTGCGCTTATCCAGGCTAACTCGGATACGGTCCACAGCATGGTGACGCGCTATAGGCAATAACTCGGATACGGGCGTGAACGTGTTAATGGCAGATTGTGCCGAAAGCCTGCAGTCTAACATCTTGGAACTTGAAAATAGTTGCAGTGAGTATGGTATGAAAATTAGCCTTTCAAAGACTAAATCGATGTCTGTAGGTAAGAAATCCAAGAGAATTGAACATGAGATTGGTGATAGAAAGTTGTAACAATGAGATAATTTCAAGTATTTAGGATGTGTGTTCTCCCAGGGTGGTAATGTAGTTAGTGAGGTTGAATCAAGGTACAGTAAAGCTAATACAGTGAGTTCGCGGTTGCCATCAACAGTATTCAGTAAGAAGGAAGTCAGCTACCGGATGAAAATATCTTTTCATTTGTCTGTTTTCAGACCAACTTTGCTTTACCGGAGTGAAACTTGGGTAGACTCAGGATATCTTATTCATAAACTGACATGAAAGTAGCGAGAATGATTGCTGGTACAAACATGTGGGAACAATGGCAGGAGGGTACTCTGCATTAGGAGATAAAGGCTATGTTAGGAATGAACTCGATGGATGAAGCTGTGCGCATAAACCAGTTTCGGTGGTGGGGTCATATGATGCGAATGGAGGAGGATAATAGGAGAATAATGGACTCTGCTATGGTGGGAGAAGTAGAGGAAGACCAAGACGATGATGGTTAGACTCGGTTTCTAACGATTTAAAGATAAGAGGTATAGAACTAAATGGGGCCTCAGCACTAGTTGCAAATAAGGGATTGTGGCGTTTAGTAAATTCATAAAGGCTTGAAGACTGAACGCTGAAAGGCATAACAGTCTATAATGATGTATGTATGTATGTATGTATGTATGTATGTTAAATGAGCTGTACGCAGAGGCCAATTAACTGGTCTACCATGGCCTATCCATTTTCCTGGATAGTGATCATTTAAGTGCTGCATCAGATTTCGAGTATATTGCGATGGAGTGCTGTCATGACATAGCCACATTTGCTGCGAATATCCAGACAAACATCTTCCAAATATCCAGGTAGTGGTTCTACCAAGAAACAGTAGTATTCTTCACCATTCAGGCAAAGGAGGAGGACATACAGCCCAAATAAATAGTTGCCACCAAAGTCGGCCCAAATATTGCCATTAAACCAATGCTCAAATGTGTGCCCTACTGTCACATGAGGGCAGGGGTCGAAAAAGACCGAACACCCAGTTGCCATAGCGCCTGAAAACTTTTACCTGGCGCCTGAATTTTCAAATTCTGTTTTGAAAATTTATTTTTTGAAATCCAGAGTTCCGTTCCCTTACATGTACATTCCCACTACTTTACAAAGTAACAAGTTGTGTGGTGTTTCACGTTTTTTTCTGTAGCTCATATATTCTAATATGTGCAATAAACATTTTCAGTGCTTTTGGCAGAGTCTTGAATTGTGTAATTGCTCTTCGTACCTGGGAAATGGACGTTTCAGTTATGCGCGGGAGCTGCCTAGCAGTCTTGGGAGACATCATTGTTACCCATCAAACAAGCATCCTTTCATGTGGACATATCGTAACACATCATGTTACATTACAGATGATCAGCTATCGGTAGTCGAGTGCAAAGATCAGACCAGAGTTGTGGAGAAATGCAGAGAACTACTACGTTAAATAATTCCACAAACACTACATTACCGCCTTCCTTTCCGTGACTAGCCGTTCCTCAACTATTGCCGCCAAAGCAGTGCTGATAAATTCCCGTGGAATTCATTCTTTGCATTTAGAACATACGGAACGACGTGTTTATGAATTCTTGTATTTTCACCGAACAATATTTATACTTATAATTTAATTACAGCAACTTGGTATTGAACGGTTTGCACTTTATAAATACAGTTGTTTTTATTCCTGTGCGTTTATGGAAAATTGGCAACGTAGCATCAGACATCGAAGCCCGCAAACTCGGAAGCCATTTAACGCTGGTGTATTTTACATTTCTGTGTTATACTTGAGAAAATCGGCAAAATGAAACAAACAGAACTGCACAAATTGACTGATGCAAGTAAAAAACAGTGTACTCTTTCAGATTTCTTCGTAAGTAGGGCCCGTAAATATAACACAAAGTGATACAGAAGTGAGTTAATGTGAGAAAACGCTTGATGGAAGTGCCGACTGTAGTGTTCAGGACGACAATGACCAGCGTGAAATTTATGGTGTTCAAGACAATGATAAGTCAAACATTAAAAATACTGTACGTCGAAATTTCAATTTCCAGGCAAACGGAAATTTCAGCACTTTTAGCGAAGTGCGTAAAGAAAATAAATGCTAATGTTACAGCATATGAATGCATTGGTCATGGCATCTTATCATATTGCAAAAAATAACAAACCCTACACTGAATTTGATGGTTTGGTTACATTGTTAAGCAAGTTGAATGTTACTGATTCAGAGAAGCATGTGAATGATACACAATGCAGAGAATTTATTTCATACATTGCCTCAGATCTTCGTGAAGATTTTATATGTGGCATTAAGGAAAGTTCATGTCAGTATCTTACTCGATGGATCAACCGATAAATCTGATGATGAGGAGCTGATACTTTACATTTTTTTTTTTTTAAAGTAAGATGACTTTCTATTGTGTCATTGGAGGATGCAACAAGCGATAGCTCTATGGAGACTCTAGATACATCAGTTGCTTCAGTTAGGGCTTGGAGAACTCTTTATGGTACAAGACTAATAGGTATAGGGACTGATGGAGCACCATGTGTGATTGGTGTCCGTAATGGTATGGTTACAAAAATATCTGAAAAAATTGAGAACTTGGTAAAACGTTCACTGTGTTGCACATCAACTCCAACTCATTGTTCTTTACTCACTGAAAAATGTGAAACTTAAAAATCATTGATGAAATTGATTCTATACTCAGGAAACTATGTTTTATCAACATTCGCCAAAACGATTTCGCGAACTGAAGAAAATTTTGGAGTTGCTGGAATGTGTAATATCGAAATTGGAGTACTTACACCAAGTTAGATGTGTAGCAAGCAAATTAAATGCTTTGCATGCAGTTGTCAAAGACTGGGAATACCTAGTGGTGCATTTAGAGAAAATTTCTGTAAGGAAAGGTGAAGACGGAAACACGGCTAAAGGTCTTCTAAAGAAGATCAAGGACTCAAATTTGTCATCATAATTCACTTCTTGTATGACTTCTGAGTATATTCAAAAGACTTTCACTTGTATTTCTGAGGCATGTTCTGATTTTTAAAGTCAGATAAGAGCACATGCAAATAATGCAGTTAATTCATTGCAGCAACTTCACAACACCAAGGGTCAAATGGCAGAAAAGTTTTTTCTGCTATAACACTTTCAGGAGTTTTCAGTGGAATACAGTTATCAGGTGTGTCGAATAAGAATTTCACGAGCGAAAAGGAACGTATTTTGGCAAGTGGGATTACCTTTCTGAAAGACACGTTTCTTCAAAATGAGGACATTCAAAGTGCCACTGGTGTTATTGACACATATTTGTGGCCATCAGGAAAGCAACTGGAAAATTATGGCAATAGTGAAATACAGCTTCATGCCACTCATTTTTCAAAACACCTTCAAATTGAGGAGAACAACGTAGAAGACATACTGAGCGAGTGGTACAAGTTTAAAGTAGTCAGGAAAGGTCTTCCACTGAATGATCTACTTGAAAAATCGCGGACTGTGAAAGGACGATTTACGATTTTAGGAAAGCTCCTTAGTATATAGTGGCAACAATTCCTGTATCGCCTCATCATGTGAGCAAGGGTTCAGTACGATGAATATTATTAAACTGCGGACCAAGCCTGCCGAGAAGAACTTATGTGATCTCATGATGATATCTTTGAATGGACCATCTTTAAAGGGCTTTGATGCAACAAAATGTATTGATCATTGGCGTTTTGGTGGGAAATCAATCAGGCACATGTAGTGTAATTTTAAAAGATGCTGACCTTGAAGGTGACTGGTGATTATTTGGGTTAGTATCTCTTAAAATATAAATTTCCATTCTAATATGAACTGAGGCTATACTACTTAAGGTCACATTTCAGAAACAACACGTAGCTTTATCCTAGTCTAACCTGTGGTTTTCATAATGTATATTTGCCAAAAATGTGCTGGCTCCTGATAAAAAGGGGCTAGCTACTGAATTATTTCTATTTTCTTCTACCCCTGCATGAGGGTTTTTGTCTGCCTAAAGATGCAGATTTCTGGAGTTTGCCATGCCTTCTCTCATGATTTTAGCTTCATCTGTGGAAAGGAGTGATGACAAGAAGTGTGTCATACTCCCATAGCAGTGTTAGTTCTTGCACCAAATATCAATGAGGGTGCAATTTTTGGTCCTTCCATACCCTCCACAATGTCATATGAGAAGCCCCAACATTCCTCGCGACAGACATTTTACTGATTGATTGATTATAATTTATTTCTTCAAAAGCAGCCTCTTCAAACTCTGGGTTCTTTACTAACAGCTCTCTGCCAGCATCGTGCATCTGAGGCGTGAAGCTCCCTCCTTCGTGCAGTCACCTGTCAATGGACATGATGAGGTTGGTGCTGATTAGGGTGCTGGATGCCATAAATCTGTGTGGCTTCTCTCCCAGTGCCATTTGCTGCGTCATAGGCTAGGTGCATATCAATGATTTCTTTGTTGGTGTACCGAAACGGAGCCATTCTCACCAATTTCTGCCACACAACTTAAGTAGTCACTGTGTGCGGAATAAACTGTCCACTGCCTACTGGGTATGGGAGGAGACTGGATGAAATGAACAAGAAACTTGTGCATATGCACCAAACGTTATTTCTGTCTCTGTCTATTGTACACTCACTAATCTGTACCGACACAACTTACTTGATAGCTGAACATTACTTCAACCAAGTAGGCTGGGAGAATTAATCAACCTTCAGTTCTTTCCCATTCACATGTTATTTCCTTAATTGTAGAACTGAACAGCCTCAAATGTTCACAGTGTGCTGGCACTTCTGGTTCTGAAAATGCTTCTATATATGGATGACAATTATCGTAGTTTTTTTTCAAAATGGCGCCCGGTAATGACGACGTAGTGTTTTATCCTCCGAGTAAATTAACCGTAAAATGTGACAAAAAGTGCGGAAAATGTCGAAGATTAGTGAAAAATGGGATGTTGTGTGATTCGTGTGATCGACGGTGGCATTATAAGTGCGGAAATTGCCCTAGAAATGTAAAAACTAATGAAAATGTTGACTGGATTTGTGAGCATTGTGTTTGGAATGTTGTAGTTGGCGACGGCGTTGACGATGAAGCACCAAAAAAAAAATCGATGAGGAATACAAAAGTGCATTAGAAATTATACACATTCTACAAAAGGACAATGAGGCTCTTAAAGTTGAAAATCAAGAATTAAAAGAAAGACTGCGATCGCTAGAATTTGGGACGGATCCTTCTTCGAGTGATAAACCGGTACCAGTAACAAACTCGAGCACGTGGTTTCAAGTAGTTCATGGATGGCCGGCTAAGAAGAAATCTACAACTGAATTTCCAGAAATAAACATCAGAAATAGGTTTTCTGCCCTAAATAATTGAATTCTGGAAGAAAGTGATCGCGCGCGTGAAACCAAATCATCGCGATCCGCTGCCGTTGCCGCGCCGAGGTTAAAATTTAGGCCTAGATTTCAGATTCAAGACCCAGTTAGGCCTAAATCAGCAAAGGTAGCTGCGTTTGGTGATAGCCAAGGAAGGAGAATTGCGGGAGTGATAAATGACGAGAATATAGCAGCAACCGGAGAAATATATCCAGGAGCTTCTATCAGCAGTGTCCTGGAAAACGTAGAAGAAGCAACTAGGAACTTCGGGAACGGCGATGCAGTGCTTATCATAGGTGGGACGAACGACGTAGCTCACGACGCCAAGAATGTAAGCTCACAACTTAAACATACACTAAGGGAAGCTGACCCACACTAACGTCTTTGTAGTGAATGTGCCCCACATGCATGATTTGAGTAGAGACTCGTGTGTGAACATTGAAGTGGACAAGGTCAATACAGATATTGTTAAAATTTGTAAACATTTTCGGAATACTCAGGTTATTGAATGCAGCAGTTTTGAGAGATACTGTTATACAAAACATGGCCTCCACCTAAACAGTTCGGGTAAATGCAAGATAGCAAATATTATTCTAGATTTTATTAATCTTAAGATACGTACTGTAAAACAGGCAACTCCCTTGAGTTATAATACTGGCCAGGAAAACTAGTAGAAAGAGCCAGCTGTACTTCAAGCTGGCTCAGTCAACAAAAAATGAAACTCAGGATAGTAAGGAATTTCAAGTTTCCCAATTGCAACAGTCAAGTTTTAGGGAAGAAGGGGGTCTGAGATTGCTCTTGGTAAACTGTCAAAGTGTAGTAAATAAACAATTAAAATTCGGTACATTGATGGAATCTTATGAGACTGATGTGGTGATAGAGTGGAATCATGGTTGAGAGAAGGTGTGGGTAATAGAGAAGTATTTCCAGAAGGGTACACAGTCTATCCTAGAGACCGAGGAAATAAAAAGGGAGGGGTGTGTGTTTATTCTGGTGAAGGAAACTTATTGTTCACATGAATGGTTTACCGATGAAAGGGATGAAATATTAGGGATAAAATTAGTTTGTGATAATGTGAAGGAGGTGGGAATTATAGGAACATATAGGCCTGGAAGAGAGGAAAGAGACATGGAAATATTTTAGAAAATAATAGATTATACTCATAAAAACAATAATAATGATATGGTAATAATTGGGGGAGATCTAAATTTGCCTGAAGTTGAATGGAATGGAGCTGCAAGTGAAGCCCATGAACAGAAACTGGCAAATAAGTTAATTTGGGAGGGAGGATTTACACAAGTAGTACAAGAACTGACTCGTCTCAGTAACTTACTAGATGTATTCTTGGTTAAACCATGGGAAATTGTTGATAAAACTGAGGTAATTGAAGGAATAGGTGACCATAAGGCTGTAATAATGGATGTAGGACTCGTACCAAAAAGGCTTAATAAGAGGGTTACACAAGACATGAAATTGTACAGAAAAACTAAAGTTGATGGATTTGGGACTTACCTTATATCACAATTCAGTTGTTGGATAAGTGAAGGGAGTAATGTGGATACACTTTGGGCTAAATTTAAAGGAATAATTTGGGAAGGAGAGAACAGATTTGTACCAGTAGGGTAAAAGGGTAAAAAGGGTAAAATGACCTCAGACCCTGTTTATTATACAAGGGAAATAAGAAAATTAAAATGTAGAATAGTAAACAGGAAAATCAAAGAGGGTAGGGAGAGTAGAGAAATTAGAAAACAGCTAATGAGGAAAATGAATAGAGTGAAAAAGGAAGCAAAAGAGAATTATATGAATGGCATACTTCAAGAGAGTAATGACCACAAAGGGAAATGGAAAAAAGCTGTATTCATGTATCAGGAATCAAAAAGGAAAAGGTACCCAAATTCCTACAATGGTGGGAGAAGGGGGTGAACACTATTTAACAGATACTGAAAAAGCAAACCTTTTTTTTTTTTTTTTTTTTTTTTTTTTTTTTGCTAGGGGCTTTACGTCGCACCGACTCAGATAGGTCTTATGGCGACGGTGGAACAGGGAAGGGCTAGGAGTGGGAAGGAAGCGGCCGTGGCCTTAATTAAGGTACAGCCCCAACATTTGCCTGGTGTGAAAATGGGAAACCACGGAAAACCATTTTCAGGGCTGCCGACAGTGGGGTTCGAACCTACTATCTCCCGAATACTGGATACTGGCCGCACTTAAGCGACTGCAGCTATCGAGCTCGGTGTAAAATAGTTTAAGTGGTAATTATATTCCATTACATGTAAACATGTATTATATACGATGTTCCTACATTAATTATACTCGTAGCTCATTTATTACGGAACAGTACATCCGGCGTACTGGGCTTTGGTCACAGGGGTCCCGGGTTCGATTCCTGGCAGGTTCGGGAATTTTGACCGTAATTGGCTAATTTCGCTGGCGCTGGAACTGGGTGTATGTGTCGTCTTCATCATCATTTCATCCATATCACAACGCGCAGATCGCCTAAAGACGTCAAATCAAAGGACCTGCATCTGGTGAGCCGAACTTGTCCTCAGACACTCTCGGCACTAAAAGTCATACGCCATTTCAATTTTTACTGAAGAGTACGAATTGATTGAAACTGGTTATATGCTGTACCGGGCTGAGTACTTCAGACGGTAGAGCGCTGGCCTTCTGAGCTCAAGCTTGCGGTTTCAATTCCGACTTTGCTCGGCGGTACCTGAAGGTGGTCAGGTGTACCGGCAGTAGCGGCGATTGGGAATTAGAAGTAGGGGGGCAAAAAATGTAAAGACAACAAAGTACCCCAGTTTGTGGGATATAGCGGGGGGGGGGGGGGGGGGGTATATGTTATACATTAAAACTGAAAGAAAAAGCTACTAAATGGAATTTCGACAGAGAGGTAAAGATTCTCAGCCTACCAACTTACTTGTGTTGATAATATTTATTTGAGATTTTGATTCAATACTATACAATAAAACTTTCACGAGAGGAACAATATTACACATGTATTACAATTAAATAGACGTACGGCGTGATTATATAATTAAAATCATTTAGCATTTGACTACAAACTAAAAAAAAAAAAAAAAAAAAAAAAAAAAACAAAACACTAACTGACACTAAATAGACTGCCAGACTAACGAATGCACGCGTACCCTTCCTCACAGCACATACAAAGTCTCCACTACAGTACTCGCTGTGGCGCTATACAAATCGGTTAACCGCGTGAACGACTTTGTTGCGTATTTCCGCTAATAATTTCGTTATTAATTAAAGCAAATGATTAGCTGATAAGACAACAGGGCTTGTACAAATTGCTTGTTTTAATAATTCCTATAATTCCTTGTTTCATCCAGCTAAAATGGAATACAAATGCAAAGTTTTCTCCACAAAGTAGGGGGGCGACTGTCCCCTCTCGCCCCCCTAATCGCTGCTACTGTACCGGCACATGAAAGAACTCCTGTGGGACAAAATGTCGGCACCTTAACGTCACAGAAAACCACAGAAGTGGTTATGGGAGTACAATAATAATAATAATAATAATAATAATAATAATAATAATAATAATAATAATAATAATAATAATAATAATAATAATAATAATAATAACAACAATAATAATAATCCTTCCATCAATTTACCCTCCAGGGTTGGGTGTTCCCTCGGATGCAGAGAGGGATCCCACCTATACCGCCTCAAGGACAGTGTCCTGGAGCGTGAGATTTTGGGTTTTGTTTATGTCGCACCGACACAGATAAGTCTTATGGCGACGATGGGATAGGGAAGGTTTGGGACTATGAAGGAAGCGGCCGTGGCCTTCAGTTAGGTACCATCCCGGCATTTTCCTGGAGGAGAAGTGGGAAACCACGGAAAACCATCTTCAAGGCTGCCGACAGTGGGATTCGATCCCAGTATCTTCCGGATGAAAGTGGGTTCGAACCCCACTGTCGGCAGCTCTGAAGATGGTTTTACGTCGTTTTCCATTTTAACGCCTAGAAATTACTCTCCTTAGCCGTTCCTATCACATCGTCGTCATAAGATGGCATGACGTAAAGCAAATTTTTACAAAAGTAATCGACAAATGAAACACGAACGATAAATGAGAATGTATATATTTCCTATATCCTCCTTCGTCATACTTATAAAGCAGTATTTACTATGTCGCTGGCACATCCGTTGCGCACCACGGATGGAACGGCTAGCGAGGCACACATTCAGTACTGTTGCTCCGTCCTCCGCTCGCCCTCCGCTCGCGTGCCGAAGCACCGATTGGTTTCCCAGCAACAGTTTACTACTGGAGAATACCGGAGGGAGCGCTCACTCGCACTACCGATTGCAATCATAGGAAGAACTGCTCCGTTCCCAGCTCTATTCGCAACAGTAGCTCCGAGTGTAAGGACTTAGTGGGCTGTAATTTCAAACTTACGTCCATGAATGTAGGCGCCCTATAAAAATCGTTACCTACATAAACAAAAATTGATCTATATCACCGATATTCCATACAATACCCCTTAACAAAGAACGTATAGTCATTCAGAATAATTAATGCATCCTCTCATTTGTTTTCAAGAAAATGCAATTATATTGACATATAATACATACCCCATATACCTGTAGGTATAAACCCTGTAGATACAACAAACAATATATCTAAACAGGTTCAGTTGTTTCTCAGAAAAGTGCAGGCCCTACCTGTGCAGAACTTACACAGTACATACACTTCGTTCATTATTATGGAAATATTCCCATTGTATTGGCACTAGAATACAGTAGTTTCAAGTTAAATTTGAATTCGCTTTTAATTTCTGGACATATGTAAAAAACGCGGAAGACGTGCAGAAGTAAAGGATGATTATTTACGAGTGGACGGAGGAGTTCAAGCGGTTCAAGTCTGTAAGTGCTGCGCTGTAAAACATGGCACAAACAACTCGTAAACACCGGTCTCACGATGTAGGTGGCAACGCGTCCGCCTGTCACCCGGCGGCCCCGGGTTGGATTCCTGGCCGGTTCAGAGTCTTTTATTTAAATTATTAATATCCCTGGTCTCGGGACTGGGTGTTTGTGTCATCCTTAACGTTCCTTTCATCACATTCAACACTTTACACTACCGCCATTTACATAATACACGCAGGTTTCCTCACATATGGTGCAAGTAGAGGCAAAAGATCTTCAAAGGTCGACGCCCCGAACATATAGCATTAAAAGAAGTTAAAGAAGGAGTGTAGTTTCGCACAAAAATAGCGACAAGTTATAAATTCATATGAGAATGCTCGTTCATTCCTCCCGTATGAAGTTCACACTACGCGCTTGTCATTCAATGTTTTTTTTTTTTTTTTTTGCTAGTTGTTTTATGTCGCACCGACACAGATAGGTCTTACGGCGACGATGGGACAGGGAAGGGCTAGGAGTGGGAAGGAAGCGGCCGTAGCCTTAATTAAGGTACAGCCCCAGCATTTGCCTGGTGTGAAAATGGGGAAACTACGGGAAACCATTTTCAGGGCTGCCGACAGTGTGGTTCGAACCTACTATCTCCCGAATACTGGACACTGGCCGCACTTAAGCGACTGCAGCTATCGAGTTCGATCATTCAATGTTTGTACGTAAGAATGCTATCTGTATTATCGTCCAATAATAAGGGTACCGGTATAAACTGAGGGACCTAGTTTCTCACGATAATAGTGACAAGTTATAAATTCCTGTGAAAATGCTCGTTCATTTCTCCCGTACCAAGTTCACACTACGCGCTTGACATTCAATCGGAGGTTCGGATACATAATTACGTTTGTACGTAAGAATGCTATCCGTAATATCGCCAAATAATTAAGGTATTAACTGAGGGGCCTAGTTTCGCACAATAGTTGCGACAAGTTATAAGTTCCTGAAAAAATGCTCGTTCATTTCTCCCGTACCAAGTTCACACTACGCGCTTGACATTCAATCGGAGGTTCTGTTACATAATTATTGTGTTTGTACGTAAGAATGCTATCTGTAATATTGCCAAATAACTAAAGTATTAACGGAGGGGCGTAGTTTCTCACATTAACAGCGACAAGTTATAAATTCCTGTACAAATGCTCGTTCATTTCTCCCGTACCAAGTTTAAACTACGCGCTTGTAATTCAATCGGAGGTTCTCCGGAGGCACCGATTGAAAGCGCCCGGAGCCTCCGCTCCGTTAACAACGCTAGAAATAAGACAATCGAAATGGGTTTCATGCATCTGACGATAGATAGCACCACACTCGAAAGCGAGAAATCGCTGAAAATCAGTCTAGCCAACTTCGTATATCGGTGTCTAGCTCCGGGTAGCTACCTAGCGCTTGCGCGGAGGTGGTTGGACGCAAGCCAAAGTACCAGCCGATTTACACCTCCAGGTAGTTTACCTCCTGGGCAGCTGCCAGCCACTTTACCAGCAGATGGTAGAACCGGCCCTATGTCATAAATAATAGTGTAATATCAAAGGATTGGAAGGAATCTATAATAATACCAATTTATAAAGGAAAGGGTGATAAAAGGAAACCAGTCCAAAATCTGTACATATATTCAAGAAGAGAATAAACAGCAACGGAGAAAATAAATGAAGTGTTAGAGGGCATGGGAATAAATTAATTCCATCCCCTGGTCTAAGGAGTTTGGACAGCCAAAGTAGGGAACTGCCTGTGGGGGTGAAGTACAGTGGGGACTTAAAGGGCCCTGGGACCACTACGGAGCTGTGAAGGCCCTTCAGGAACTCTGAAAAGTGGTGGCAAAAAGGGGCTCTGGTTAAGATGCAGCAGGTCGTTATGCTACTTAGGTTCCAGAATGAGTAAAATAAATAAATAAATAAATAAATAAATAAATAAATAAATAAATAAATAAATAAATAAATAAATAAATACAATTTAAAGTTTAATCTTATACCAGTTGTATAGTATCATTTGAAGTAATTCCACATACTGTATATCAGTTGACTATATTTGTAAGTAGTACAGGAGATATTATAAGTAGTATTTTGTAAACAATATAAATTTATTAAGGATGAGCTGTGTGTTTAATAGAAAAAAATTGTTAGCGTAAATTGTATAATATTGCGGTAGAAAATTCCATAATGTTCGTATGTTAGACTTATTGTACTATATTTTGTATTTATGAAAGTTTCTGGAAACTTACTGTAAGGTTTTATTATCCAGATACACGTAGAGACATTACGAATGTTGTAGATATTTCCATGTACATCTGTAAATATTGAAAGGATGGTTCGAGTACCCATTCGACTAGCTGGTCGATCGATGTTTCAAGTGTGTTCCATTAGAGTGTTGTAAGAACTCTTCCAGAAGTTGATCATTCTAGATGGTTGATCGAATAATATATATATCGAGCTGTCAAGTCAGTGAGACAGTCAGAGTATTGGACTCAAGTGAGTGAGGCGGGTAATTCAAGAGAGTGCGCGAGTTAGTGTTGTTGATATCTGTACTGGTCAGAATCGACTTCAGGGTACTCCGATATTGAGTGTTGTATATAGTGTCATATGCGACTATGTATAATTGTGTGTTGTGACGTACAGTGTAAATAAAGTAAATTATATAAGGAAGTGAACGTGTTCTCGTGTGATATTTATTTACGTAAAATAAAATCACAATGTAGAACTATACTTTGACCATGTTTTCTGGTAACTTGGGACAAGATGAAGCCGATTCTTTGTTGGCGATGGTGTCTTCTTCCTTTCCCTGTAGAACACTTCCTGCTCTTCTTGTCTTACAGTGTGTTCAGACTTTGAAATGCTGTGGAGCACACTGTTGCCAAATCAGTTTGTGTAAATCACGCTCGATTGTAGCTTAAGCAGTGCGTCACAGTTGCACATTTATTGTTTAAAATTTAAAGTTCAGTCATAAATTGATGCTTGAAGAGTGGTAAATTAAATGCAAATTACCTTAACCACTGTTATTACTCTCAGCTGATTTCTGCTAGGTCTGATGTTCCCGCTGTGGAAAAACTGGGTTCGGGATATGAAGTTGAGAATGATGTCATCTGTTATCGTCATCATCCTGCAATTCATCTGCTTTCCAAAACTTTTTTATTTCATGTGGGTCACCTAATTTGCCCAGTTGTCCACCGTAATATTCATACAAGCAGCGGTTATTGAATATTCCGTATCATTTTTCTGGAATGATACGTTATAATACCACATGTAGTTTTCCACCTGGGCCCACACAATCTCAGTAGGGTTTTACCTGCAATGATAAGGTGGGAGATGTAGAATATCGAGATTAACGAATACTACTCTTCCAAAATGAGTACACAGAGTTTTCTTATGCTAGTGGCTTTACGTCGCACCGACTCGGATAGGTCTTATGGCGACAATGGGATAGGAAAGGCCTAGGAGTTGGAAGGAAGCGGCCGTGGCCTTAAGTAAGGTACAGCCCCAGCATTTGCCTGGTGTGAAAATGGGAAACCACGGAAAACCATCTTCAGAACTGCCAACAGTGGGATTCGAACCCACCATCTCCCGGATGCAAGATAACAGCCGCACGCCTTTAAACGCACTGCCAACTTGCCCGGTACACAAAGAGTACAACACAATGAAGAAGCATAGCAAAACTGGAGAGTTGACACACGAAGAAATCTACATACATACATACATACATACATACATACATACATACATACACTAATATCCAAAAGTTAAGCATAATCACTAAATGAGGCCATGCTGCCTGATAGGAATGTCAGACAGATTGCTGAACAAAACAAAAGCTGACTTACACACCGTTTGTCACACAACTTGTCCAAAAAAACAGTGTCGGAAAGGTTCTGATTGCTAAGGTACACCTTTGACAACAACTAACAAAACTTGGCAATGTCTTCCACAACAAAATGTGCTGTTAATAGTGTGTATGGTTATCCCTAACAGCCACACATGCTTCACAGCAACGTGGCATGCTCTCTATCAGATGGTCCAAGAGCTCTTGTGGCAGTCGATCCCGTTCCTCCGAAAGGGCAATGCGGAGGTCTTGGAGGGTCCTTGGTGGAGACTGACTGGATGCAGTTCGCCTCCCCAATGCATCCCAGGCGTGTTCTATTGGATTCAGATCTGCAGATCTTGCTGGCGACTTCATGCGATGAATGTCTTCCCCAGCAAGAAATTAATCCACCAGAGCAGCGCGGTGCGGTCGGGCATTATCGTCCATTAAGAGGAGGTCTGGACTAACCGCACCTCTGAAGAGTCGAACCTGTGGTCTCAGTACCTCATCCATGTATCTCCGAGTGTTAGCAGTGTTCCTGGGACCACCCATGAAGGTGTGCAGGTCCGTGCGGCCATTCAACATGATACAATTTACGAACTTCGTGTAGATCTGTATTGATACCATTGAAGACACAAGTTTTTTTACAAGAAGTGAGGTCAGTTTGTGTAAATAATTGTGCCATTTCACTGTTAGGAATGAACTTGGAACAAAAATGGACATTATGCTGCGAGAAAATTAAACACGACATGCAAATTTAATCATCAGTCTCGAGAAGATTGTATTCATATCAGGAATAAGCCGAGAAATGGTATCAAGAAGGTGGTGAGAAAGAATGAAGGATACAGGATTGTTACAAATCTATTATTACAAAAAAATTCCAGAAGAAATCATCTTAAGCTGCACGGTACAACATATTGCTACGTAAGGAAGACGGTAAGTCGAGAGCATAAATCGTGTACAGGAGGGGCCCTAACACACTGCCCTGAATTACTCCAGAAGTAATTGTGGTTTGGTCTGATTTGGCTCCTCCGTACACAACACATTGCGTTTGACCCACCATAAATGACCTCAACCATGACAGCAGTTTACCCTGAATGCCGTAGTTGCTAAGTTTTAACAGAATTCTCTGATGTAACACCTGGTCAAGAGCTTTGCTCCAGTCCAGAGTCACACAGTCTATCTGTGAGACATCAGTCTGCTCCAAAGAGAACTGCCAGTCATCAATGACTTTTCTTAAAAGTGTTGTGCAGGATTTTCCCGGAATGAAGCCGTGCTGGTTTGAGTTCAGCAGGTTTCTCTCCTTGAGAAAATCCAACATACATTTAGCAACTAGACGTTCCATACATTTACAGACCCCTGATGTTATAGAAACTGGGCGGTAATCATCTACGTTTTCCTTACCTCCATCTTTGAAAACTAACACTAAGTTGGCTTCTTTCCACTCCACAGGTACAGACCCGGTATTAATGGAATAGTTGAAGAGAGCCAAGGCGACTGCACATTTCTTGAGAATTTTTGCTGGCACTCGGTCCGGCCTAGTCGCGGCATGAGGTCTTATTTTCAGAAGGCTCTCCTTTACTTCATTCGTTGAGAAATACAGGTTGGTTAGAGGGAAGAGAGGGGTAGATGTTGTCCTTGAATATAGCATGTTCTCTTCCTCAGTAGGGACGGAGAAGTTACTTTTAAATTTCCTGTTGAAGGTGTCTGCAATTTCTTGTGGTGTGGAGACTGCCGTACCATTGTGTTTAAATACAGATGGAGCTCTATTGCAACCTTTACTTCTGAGAAGAGCCCAGAGTTCCTTGGAGTTGGTGTTGAGACTGTGGATGTAAGAATCATAGGAATCTCTGATAGATTGTTTATCCTTGTTCCTAGCCAGCCTGTATTCTTCCTCTCACAATCGGTTGGATTTCTTTTCCATTTCTGTTACAGGTGGTCCCTTCTTCGAATTTCTCGCACTATCTCCTTGGTAATCCATGGAGATTTCCGTCTGCTGGTTATATTTACTGTTGGTGTGGTTTCTTCTACACATTGAAAGAAAATTTTCTTCCAGTCGTTCCATATCTTGTTTATGTCAGTACTGCCGGTGAAATCTGAGGTGAGAACGGGGAGGCGGTTGGATAGTAAAGTGGATAGATCGTTCCAGTTTGTTCGGGAAAAATTATAAACTGTTCTGGTATGGAGTTTGGGGGATGGTTTTATATGGGTCAGTGTTGTGAGAATTGCCTGATGGTCACAGAATCCAGGAATAGTATTAAGAGATTGGACAGACTTGGGTATGTTACTTAGGAAAAGATCAAGGGTTGAGCGTGTTGTTTGCGTAATACGCGTGGCTTCGAACATTAATTGATGAAGGAATAAATCATAGAAAGCGGAATGGAATTTATTGGCGAGTGGGTTATTTGGAACAGGTGCAGCATTTCTGGACCACGTAATTTCTAGGTTGAAATCACCGACAATATAAATGGCATCGTAATTTTGTTGTACATGTTGCACATGCTCGAGAGAGAGGGTTAGTTCATCGTTCATTTCCAGCGACGACTTAGGGGCGCGATAAATTGATCCAATAAGGAATTTGTGTTTATTGCACATCACTTCCACCCACAGTGCTTCGGCTGCTGTCTCCAGGTGATGAACTCGAGTTGGATGACATTCTGGCTTGGCTGCAATTAGAACTCCTCCTGCAGAGCGGTGGGATCGGTCCTTACGGAACAATATCAGCGAGTCAGGGAACACTTCTGAGTCATTAATTTTGCTGGATAACCACGTCTCATTGACACATACGATGGTCGGGTCAAGGCTTTCAAGCGATGCGTGGATATTTTGTAACCGCCTAGGTCGCATAATACTGCGCGCATTGAAGGCAAAAAGTGATATTTTCTTATTTACATATTTACATTTAGAATTATTTACTAAGTCACTGAGCGTATTACTGGTAACTGTAAAGAACGAGTCTGATAACAGCGGCATTTCACACTTCCAGCATAACCATGTACGGGAACCATTCTTTATTTTTCTGAATTCAGACACTGAGATTTTTGCGCAGGTTCTATGGCCTTTTAGCGAGCAATTATTACAGTGGACAAATAATTGGTTCCTCCTACCACTATTTCCGCAAATTGTGCACTGCTGTGGACCCGGGTTTAGTTCGATGTTCCCACTTAGGGCAAGTGCCAAATACAGCAGTGGCTGATTATCTACAGGCAGTCTGAAAACATCGCTACCGTCCCTTCGCCGAGGCCGACCTATGGCTGCCATCCCCAGACTTTCAGCACTGCACCACGTCAAACCGTTAAGAGTACATTTTTCACTCACCAATAGTTTTTCCAATAGAATTATGTTTTCCAGGTATCCAGGAGGGTTATCTGAAGCGATTGTAGCACTTTTGGAGTATTGCACTGCACTCTTTACCACTCAAAATATAATAATACTGCGCATAACACTTAGCGTCACTTCTGCACACGCCGCCAGAATTTCCAGAAATTATGTTGAATAAGGTGTTATAAGTTATTGGTGACACTCTAACAGGTCGCACATGATATGAGTAATTGGCACTTTACTTGATATTGGAATTTATTTTTATTTTAGGTAAATGATCTACATAATGATTAATAATGGTAATTTTTGGTTATTTTAAAATGAAACAATGTTAAATGCCTTATCTTTTATCTTTTCTTCCTTGAATATTTGAAGATAAAAGCCACTGACTCTGAAATACTTCAGAAATGAATAAGAAGACTAATGTTTTCCTTGTACTAATGATTAGTAATTGTGATATAAAGCATGATTATAAAATATTGACAGCTACATGCAGGCAAGTAGACCGATAACTTCTGAATAGAACTGCAAGATATTATTTTAGAAAATTGAAAGGGAATTCAGGGAATTATTTTGTGTTCAAGAAAAAAAATGAATAACCTAAACGTGATTTTAATTTTAAAATGTTACAATGATAATGAGCATCTCTAGATAATTTTCTGCTTTTCAATAGAAGCAATGTATATAGTCAAGATTTTTTTATATATCAAAGACTTTTGAACATTTTTATATATTAATCAGATTAGTTAGGTGAGGAAATAGATTTCAACAAACTAATCAACTTCTATTCTATTTCAAGATTATTTAATTTAATAAAGTGATATTAGATAAATTTATTCATTCTTTTAATGGTATCTTAGGTTAAATAAGTACTTATAAACATCCGTAGATTAAGTATGATAGATATTTATGAAGCGTCATGGATAAATTCGCAAGATGGAGATATCCAACGAACTGACTTGTGCAAATTTAGCCGTTTAGCTCACCCGGTGACTTTACTCTCAGAACATACGACCCGAAATAGATACTTGATTGATAAATAATGATGAATTGAGCTAGTCAGTATTTCTTTGCGGCCCGACCTGGACGCTGGAACAGCATATAATGTCTGTATATTAATATTTTTGCATTTCCCAAATAGTCTTTAAAAGATATTTAGTTCTTCCATATTTACATTTTGTTCAGTTTCTGATCTGAATTTTGTAATCTACCACGTGATTCTATGGCTGAAGAAGTCTCAAATAGAGACAAAACATCTCCCTAAATGTTTTTAATATGTTTTTAATGAAATAGTTCACTTGTAAAGTGACGTGTATTGATTGGGTGGACCAAAACCTAACATTGTTTCTTAGATTCAACATGATGCCGCTCCCATATTATGACTCCACCACCACCATACAGGTCTCGTTCCACGATGTTCCTGTGGTTTTATTGGCTACCCGGTTCTCTCCAGATTAATGTGCGATGGGAATCGTTCTGCAAACTGAAGCGGGATTCATCTGTTAAGAACACATGCCTCCATTCATTCATGGTTCAGTTTCGATGTTGATGGCTCCACAGTAAACGGGCCCATCTCTGTGGTGGAGTGAGCAGGACACACACTGCTGGACGTTGGGAAAACAGCCCTGCTGTTCTAAGCCTCCGGTACACAGTTTGCCAGGAAATGGCAACCTCTGAGACGGCTGCAAGCTCCGTCGGCAATTGTCTTGCAGGTGCACTCCAATGTCATCGGGCGGTTAAGGCCGGATATTGGTCCTGCTGTGGGGTGGATACCCTTGGTCGACCTGGTACTGGCCTACGACTAATATTTCCTGTGTCTAGAAATTGTCTCCAAAGCCTGGAAATGACACTTTGTAGCACATTCAAGGATACGACAGACTTCGGTCTGTGTCTGGCCTGCTTCCAGGCGGCCGAGTATTCTTCCCTGAAAAAGGGGGTGCAAATGGCATCGTTGTGCCATTATGTTGTCATGTTCACCATGAGGCTACACTCCGCACACTATAACAGAGCAAACACGACTGAGGGAATATGGGGCGCAGGCACTGGCTGTGTTTACCTTGTGGTTACGCCGCTAGTCAAAGCACGGAATACTCCTTTCCTATACAGAGCGAACACGTAAGGTTGGTAGGTGCATATGCTGTGCGATTTGCGGTCTATTTCCTGTTGCCCTGATTACTGGTAACTTATGCTCAACTTTTGGGCACTAGCGTACATAGATATATACATGACAAAGCCCCATTCAGTTATCCAACATACTCCCACCTTTGAGTCGTGACACTAATTTTCAGTGACTCCAACTAAAACGATATGTCAGAATACAACACATGAGTAAGAAAATGAACAACTGGGCGAGTGCGATTAGCGGCGCGCAGCTGTGAGCTTGCATCCGAGCCCCACTGTCGGCAGTCTTGAAGATGGTTTTCTATGGTTTCCCATTTTCACACCAGGCAAATGCTGGGGCTGTACATTAATTAAGGCAACGTCCACATCCTTCCCACTCCTAGGCCTTTCCTATCCCATCGTCGCCATAAGACCTATCTGTGTTGATGCGACGTAAAACAAATAGTGAAAAGAAAATAGAAACTGAACAGAATTAAACAGGCACTTAAATTTAATCGCAATCATATCAGGAATCTAGCAGGTAGCTGCACTTTACATCCGCACCTGTTTCGCATATGTCCATCTGCCCCACTACATTCCACACGGCCGGGCTGAGTGGCTCAGATGGTTAAGACGCTGCCCAACTTGGCAGGTTCGATCCTGGCTCAGTCCGGTGGTATTTGAAGGTGCTCAAATACTGCAGCCTCGTGTCGGTAGATTTACTGGCACGTAAAAGAACTCCTGCGGGACTAAATTCCGGTACCTCGGCGTCTCCAAAAACCTTAAAAGAGTAGTTAGTGGGACGTAAAACAAATAACATTATTATTTATTACATTCCACACTATTTTGGACAGTCTTCTTGGTTGTCCAAGCTCCACCACTCTTACTGAATAAAAGTTCATCTTTCGTTGATGCTTCCTTTGCACGAATTCCAAAGGATAATTCCTGCAGCAGTCTTCAGTTTCACCAAATGAATTTCTCCATCGCGTCCTGGAATAGGTTGTTCCACTGCAATTTTCAAAGGATATAACCCTTTCGACTGGTCGGAAAAATAATTTCTGCGGCAGACTTCAGTTTCACCAAATGATTTTCTCTATCATATCCTGGAATAAGTTGTTTCACTGCAGCTAAAGGTCATTAGATTCTTTTGAGTTTATCTGCTTCAAGAACAACTTCTCCTAGAAGTAATTTTTGACTCTTCTTTTGGGCAGCTAATGCTAATTGACCCAAATATTTCCTAAATCGCTGACGAAAGCTATCTCTTATCCTTTGTCGATTACTGTTCCATCAGTTAAAGTTATCAGAATCCACGGCATCACAATCAGGTAAACTCAATTCTTTGATATCTAACAAAAATATGTTAGGCGAGATAGGGGCTAGGTCTGCACTATCTTCTGACACATAAGTGAGCGGTTCATTGCTTTGCAGTTACATAGGACTGTTTCCAACTCTTCATAGTATAGCGAAGCATTGCCACGAGGAGTATCCCTTAGCAGATGTTTCAGGAGCCTTACTAGGTGCTCCCACCATGCTGCTGTGGGAGGATTGAATGCCAGTAATCTGTTAAGCATTGCTGTATTTGCAAATCTTGTTCCAAAACTTCAACTGGCTTATCTTCATCGAAGAGCTTGATATTTTTCTCATTGATCTTAGTCAACCATGGGCCAGGTTGAATGACAGGGATTTGACAACAAATGTTTTCTTCATCCAGTGCTTCAAAATTACAAGCACATACCCCATCGAGACTTCTTAACCTCACCTTGTAAGTGAGATGTTGGGGTTGAAATATTAGCAGATAGATGCCAGAAGTGTATAGATAGAACCTTTATTTAGGCTACACACAGGGATTTGGAATTTTCAAAACACATGTTTGTTCTGAAGCGCGGTTTCCATGCTGGTGTACTTCATATAAGTTTGTTGACATTGTGAAAGTACGTGTTTTGCCTTTTCTTGACGTTATGTCACGGAAATATATTCAAAACGAGAGTGAAATGGAGTCACAATTATTAAATAGTGATGATGAATACCCGGAAATGAGTGATAATTAGTGGGAAAGTGAAGAAAGTGAAGTCGTTGCATGTGAGTGCGAAAATAACCTAAGTGACAGAGCAGATACATATGATGAGGAAGTAGTTCTTACCGGTGGGATTAATCAACATGATTTGATAGAAAATAAGAAATTTAGGAAGCAGCTTGTTCTCTTTTTAGTCCACGACAGGGTTGCTGTTCAGGGGAGAATTGCAGATGAGATCAGGTGAGAAAGAAAAACTGTTAAACGCCCTCGCGAAAGGCTTCAAAGACGTCATTTCATGGCTCACAGAGAGCAAAAGGGTTCTATAGCCTGTGTTGTCTGTAAGGCCCAAAAAGTAAGAAGAGAGTCCATTTATTATTGTAAAACTAGCATAGCAAGCCTTTCTTACACCCTGATAAATGCTTTGAAATGGATCACACAAGTGAAAGTTTCTAAACTGTCATTGAAGACTGAACATCATGTGTGTAAAATTGTATCATAAATACTAGTTAGATTGTTACTGTACATGTTTATTAGTGAATTTTCCAGTTCATATTTATAGCAGTAGTCATAGTGAATTATGAAGTAGGGTAGAAAGTGATTTACAGCACAGTTGTTTAGTGATCTTAATCGAGCCTACTTTGTGTTCAAATCAAATCAAATCAAATCAAATCAAATCAAATCAAATCAAATCAAATCAAAATCTCTTTATTTGCAAATGAGGTGTCTACCTCGGTGGCAAATGGTATACTAAAATACATTATGCCATAAGACCTATCTGTGTCGGTGCGACGTAAAGCTCATAGCTAAAAAAAAAAAAAACATTATTGTCAAGCAGTAAATATTAAATTAACAAAAGAATAAAATTTTCCTATAATACAATATTATATAATTTACGCTAACAATTTTTTCTATTAAACACACAGCTCATCCTTAATAAATTTACATTGTTTACAAAATTCTACTTATAATATCTCCTGTACTACTTACAAATATAGTCAACTGATGTACAGTATGTGGAATTACTTCAAATTATACTGTACAACTGGTATAAGATTAAAATTTACATTGCATTTATTTACTTATTCTTTTCTTTACCCATTCTGGAACCTAAGTAGCATAACGACCTGCCGCGTCTTAACCAGAGCCCCTTTTACCACCACTTTTCAGAGTTCCTGAAGGGCCTTCACAGCTACCGTAGTGGTCCCAGGGCCCTCGAAGTCCCCACTGTACTTCACCCCTACAGGCAGTCCCCTACTTTGGCTGTTCAAACTCCTTAGACCAGGGGATGGAATTAATTTATTCACACACATTTTTTATTTACATTAACTTGCACTGGTCGAATGCCCTCTAACATTTCATTTATTTTCTCTGTTGCTGTTTGTTCTCTTTTTGAATATCTGTACAGATTTTGGAAAAGGATCAAACACTACCCCTGGTAAACTGTTCCACTCCTTCACACCCTTCCCAATGAATGAAAATTTACCCCAATCGCTTCGGCTAAAATTCCTTCTAATTTTATATTTGTGGTCAGTCCTGCCGATATAATTATTTTCCAACTGAAGCCTCTCACGGATATCTCCCCATGCTTCTTCTCCTGTATAGACTCTATATAATCCTATAAGTCTAGTTTTCTCCCTTCTCTTACTTAAAGTTTCCCACCCTAGTTCCTTTAACATTTCTGATACACTACTCTTTCTCCTGAAATCCCCTGTTACAAATCTTGCTGCTTTCCTCTGCACACTATCTATTTCTTTTATTAGGTATTCTTGTTGTGCCTTGTGCCATTTTTGCAATAAAACCAGCAGTTCAGAATTTATTTTTTCAAGATTATATGGATACCTACGAGCTGACCTCGTGAAATCAAGTATGAATGACTTAAAAAACCTTATACTACTTACATATTTGCATTTTAATGTGTGTTAAGAATAAAAAATATTTTACAAAAAATAATTATGCTTACAAGCAAAATCTTATCTGCTTGGCAAGGGTTAAGACAAGTAAAACAACAGTTCTTTCTATTTAAAATATTCCACTTTTCATCAAACTCCATTTTCTGTGCTTTAAAACAAGCATCGCTTAAATGACTGAAAATTTCTAAGACCAGCTGCTGCAGGAATAGTATTATGACTGCTTGACTCTGTTCCTAGTGCTTTGGTACTGCCTTTGGAACTACTTCCTATCCTAAACCCTTGGACTGCCATTGTGATTTGTTCCTTATTTTCAACATCGTATTTCAGAAAATCCATTAGCCTATCAAGTCTGGTTTTACCGTCAGGTTGAGCTTAGCTGACGTTACAGCTCCTCTACCAAGCTCATAAGATTTCTTCAGTGAGACATGATTCAACTATTGGAAAGAGCATTGGTGCATACTTCTCTGTGGTTACCCGTAGGGTTTCTAGTGCCCTTAACTGAGTCTCAATTTTTTCACAGAGAGAGGAAAGACCGACCTGCTTGTGCTTAGAATTCGTAGCTAAAATCAATTTAAGCAGTTCCCTGACATAGAAATCTATTCGCACATCATCCCAACCAAACCTAGATTTCAAGCACTCAATAGCCTTGCTATAGTTACTGTCTATAGGAGGTAAACTTTCCACCTCTTCCCTAGCTCTAGTGTTTGGTACGATGGCTTGTAACAAATATTGAAATTTACCGGAATCATCTATGTCAGAGTCAACATTTATTTTTTTAAATTGCCGCCAGAATTTAGCCAGTCCTTAACCACCCCACCAAATTTCTTGAACTTAAGAGCAGGCAATTTAAATTTGTTCTTGGTTATGTTCGAATCTGAGATAGAATCATCAGTAGCATTTAGAGCTTTTTGCAAGTAAAGGCTTATTCTCTTGTACTTGCCTGAGTATTCATCCGCGGCCTGAACCTTCATATCCAATTCCTGTGTTTTGGTAGCTGGATTTTGTAGCAGCAATTCCAGAATGTCTGCATCCAAGCGCGCCAACTCCTCGAACTTCTCACATAGCAATTCCTGATCAGCCATACCGTCCACATCATCTTGAGTTACAGCATTTACTCTGAAATTTCTTCTTTCTTCCAAGACATTATATACACGAGTAAATGCCGTCCACACTACCACTAATTTTTTGCTGGTTGCTTTACGTCGCATAGACACAGATAGGTCTTATGGCGACGATGGGACGGGGAAGGGCTAGGAGTGGGAAGGAAGCGGCCGTGGCCTTAATTAAGGTACAGCCCCAGCATTTGCCAGGTGTGAAAATGGGAAACCACGGAAAACCATTTTCAGGGCTGCCGACAGTGGGATTCGAACCTACTATCTCCCGAATACTGGATACTGGCCGCACTTAAGCGACTACAGCTATCGAGCTCGGTACCACTAATTTCTTCTTCAGTGTATCCATCAGCCTGTACTGTTACACAGTGACTGGATGGATATGTTCATACTTCATAATTTATGTATGTTGCGTTAAATAAAGTTTAATAAAGTCCTATCACGGTCGCCATATGTTAAATCTAAAGCCTACCCGGCATTCTCAGGTTTAAAAAAAATACACTTTACAACAGTTTTTTTAAGCACTGTAATGTGCATGTTTCATTGCTGATCGAGATTACAAAGAATACTACACTTCCAAAATGAGTACACAAAGAGCAAAATCAAAACAAAGAAGCATAGCAAAACAGGAGAGTTGACACACCAAGGAATCTACACACGTACATGACAAAGCCCTCTTCAGGTATTCAGTGGTTATTGAATTTTCTGTATCATTTTTATGGATTGATACGTTACTATACCAGACATAGATTTTCATCTGGTCCTGCACCATCTCAGTAGGGTTTAATTTGCGATGATAAGGCAGGAGATGTAGAATCTGCCTACCACTTTTACCGTTTCATCTATTCCCTGCTTATTATACAGGGTCCTGTGTTGAGAAACAATGTGCAACAATTCTCGCTTTAGCATCCCGTTCTCGAAACATTTGTTTTTTATGTAACCATTGTACGATGTCATCTTTTTGCCAAGATGCCGCCAGCAAAGATCCCCACTTATGGAAGCGATAAGCTGCATTATCCAGCATGATCATAGTATCATCAGGAGTGGTGGTGGTGATTGTTTTAATAGGAAGTGCAACTTAGCAACCATACTCTATTATCACTAATCAGAGAGAAAAAGGAAGAGGTCTAATCCTTCGAAAAATGAAGGTATCAGCAAAAGAAAGGGAAGGGTTATGAAGGGCATGAAAATGAGACTCAGTAGGCCTCGGAAATCTAATGCTGTCGGGGTTGGAAAAGAACAAGAGTTGACAAAGGAGGTTGGAAAGATGAAAGCAAGAAGCCTGACACAAGTAAGTGGGGGCAGTGCCAGACTCAGCTAGGGGAACTGTGGTCACCAAATAACGCTCCAAATTTCAGAGTCTCTAGTCCCCCTCTTAGTTGCCTCATACAACGTGCGGGGATACCATGGTTATATTCTACCACATATACCCGCAGGGGGAAACACATTCAGGATTGTTCAGAAATAGTTGTTCTGTATACCGCCTATCATAAATTTCACCAGTCACTTCCTCATGCCGGGCTGAGTTGCTCTGACGGTTCAGGTACTGGCCTTCTGACCCCAACTTGGCAGGTTTAATTTTGGCTCAGTCCGGTGGTATTTGAAGGTGCTCAGATACATCAGCCTTGTGCCAGTAGATTTACTGGCATGTAAAAGAACTCCTGTGGGACTAAATTCCGGCATCTTGGCATCTCTGAAAACCGTAAAAGAAGTAGTTAGTGGGCCGTAAGGCAAATAACATTAACATTATTATTACTTCCTTGCTGATGTCTGCTGTGTTTTGTGGCATAAAAAAGTTACTTGAACATTTGGAATAAAACCATGTTCATCACCTGCATCTACTAACATGAATCGCAGTCCTCGACATGTCGGTGTCATAAGTTCCGAGCTCACGCTTTCGATAGTGGTCAGCTATGCACTTTTCACCATTGTATCCTTTCATTTTTTGTCACTACCTGTCGAACATCTACCCAGGATTCGTCTGTATAGTTTATGTATTTATTTTGTGTCCTTAAACGTGTTATCTCCCTTAGATATCTGTGCCTCCAGTTAATCTCCTAGTGCCAGAGTCGCTGTGAGTGATTCTCAAGAAATGAACGAAACTTGCTGGTGTCACTCTGAGAGACGCTTAGTTTCTTCATTCTTTGATAGGCTTCTAGACCTAAAATGGTGCCTAATCTTGGCACAACTATTAAAGAGAGTTCAAGCTACCATGTTCTGACAACATTCTTTTGTTTTCTTTCAGTTGATAATCTCGAACAATATTTAAAATTCCTTGACTTGTTTACGCACCACTGGAAAAAAAGAGGAGGAAATTAAAGAACTAATTAGTCCAGGAACTGTTGTGGAGCCTGTGCAGGATTGTCCTGGTCACCATTCCTTTCTTCCCAGTCACTATTACTATCAACATCATCACTGTTACTTGCTTGGTTATGTATAGTCACATTCCGCGCATGTAATTCTTGGTCTGAGGCAAAATCGGGACTTAATTTGTCATATAGATGTTGATTCCCACGGGGAATCTGAAATATTTGTTCCGAATGAGTAAATTTATAATACCAATATAAATTGTCCATTATTGGACATTATAAATGTTCCAGCTAACTCATTCCTGGTTGCCAGCGTTTCGCCCCCCATGTGCTAGGCTGGGCTCATCAGTTGGTACCTAGCACATCTACCAAGACGCTGGCTAGTGCATACCATGGAGGCCACTGCGTTGGCTGATTGTAGCCACCGGCAGTGCCAATGCACTATGAGAGACTTTGTCTCATTATCAAAACGAAACGCTGGGAACCAGGAATGAGTTAGCTGAAAAATGTATAATGTCCAGTAATGGACCATTAATATTGGTTTTATAAATTTACTCATTCGGAACAAATATTTCAGATTTGCTATGGGAATCAACATCTATATAATTGATCGTCAAGCAGTTATCAATTTTTGATAATGAGACAAAGTGCACTGCCGGTGGCTACAATTAGCCTACGCAGTGGCCTCCACGGTATGCACTAGCCAGCGTCTTGGTGGGTGTGCTAGGTACCAACTGATGAGCCCAGCCTAGCACACGGGGGCGAAACGCTGGCAACCAGGAATGAGTTAGCTGGAAAATTTATAGTGTCCAATAATGGACCATTTATATTGGTATTACTTAATTTGTCACCAAGATTGGAATCGCTGTCCACAAAGTCCAAGAGGTCACCACTTGACTCACAAATCATTAGCTATACGGCTGCTTATTTCCACTGTCATCATTTAATTGTATTTACTTGTATGATTGCCTTTGTTGGTGTATTTTCTCAATGTGCTAGATTTTAGAATTTTCGATTTTTGACACCCCTGTAGATATTTTTAGAACAAACAAAGTGCATTTCAAGGTTCTTGTATTACGTATGTATGCCCTACAGTGTTCATTTTTACTCCATTTGTAAGCGTCTGGTAATAGGAATAATCAAAATTTCCAACTTTTATTTTCCTGAATAAATTATTTTAATGAATTAATAAGATGAGGAATAAATTTCATAATGATCTGAAATATCTCAAATTTAGATGGCTATGCTTTTGCACTCCCTTATTAAGTTTAGCTTTCATATCTTTAAAAACAGAGGAGTTACTTTTTTTTTTTTCTAAAAGCCTACATTCTCCATTAAAACAGCCTGGCACTTTTTAGACCTCACCTTTTAAATTTTCACCTTGCACTAAAAGAGTTACCCATCTGAAGTAATGGAAGCCTGTATCATTTAAGAAATAATGCAATTTTTTTAAAGTAATAAACTTCATGGTTGTGTTCCGTATTGAGTTAAGACTTAACTTAAAAATTATGTACTCATTTTTACGTTAAATAATGCAATATACACTGACTTAGCAAATGTCATAGGATAGTCACCTAATAGCGTGTGGGGCCTCCTCTGGCCTTGTGAACTGCAGTGAGACGCCGTGGAAGTGAGTCAACAAGTCCCTGGTAGTCCTCTGGACACAGCTGACACCAAATCGTTTGCAGAGCGGCCGCCAATGCTGGTATGCTCGTGGGTGCAGGATCTATGGCACGGAGCCTGTGCTCCAGGACATCCCAGATATCCTCGATAGGGTTCATATCGGGGCTCCTGGGTGGCCATGGCAGTCGTCGGACCTCCGCTGCTTGTTCTGGAACCATTCCCGGGCGACGTGGGAGCGATGTGGCGGCGCATTATCATTTTGAAACACCGCAGAAACGTCTGGGCGCTGGAAGGCCGAAAATAGGTGGAGAGGGTCTCCGAGCAGCTCAACATACCGCGTACCATTCAAAGTCTCTTCCAGAACAACTAGGGGGCCCATTCCATACCAGGAAAATGCACCCCAGACCATAAGAGAGACACCAGCGCCTTGGACCACACCTTCGAGGTAGGCGGGATCCATCACTTCATGTGGTCTGCGCCATACACGGTGCAGTTGAAATCGCGATTCGTCCGACCATATCACGTTACGCCATTGTTCCATTGTCCATCCCTGGTGACTGGCGACAAATGCGTGTCGTACCCGATGACGTTGGGTTAACAGTGGCATCCGTGTGCGGCGCCGGCTCCCATACCCCATAGAACCAATGTTCCTACGGATTGTCCACTGGGAAACGTGTCTAGCACGGCCTGTGTTGAATTGAGCCGTGATTTGTTTGCCCGTCTGTCACTATTGAGAATCTGTCTCAGATGTCGCCGGTCACGGTCATCGAGGGTGGCTGGACGGCCGGTCGTTCGTCTGTTGTGGACGGTGACACCTGCATTCAACCATTCACGATTCACCCTGGACACGGTTGATCGTGTGAAGCCGAATTCCCGCACCACTTCAGAAATCGCACTTCCCATCTGTCAGGCACTGACCACCATACCCATTCGAACGGTGTCAGCTCACGAAGATGTTCCATGTTACACCTGTCACATGCATAGCCACTGCTCACAAGATCTCCTATACAACTCCCGCTGGCACAGGGGGCGTGTGGTGTGCAGACAACACACCTGCGCATCAGTGCTCCACTATCCCATGATATTTGCTCAATCAGTGTAGTTGTGGATAATTGTGGAAAAGAATAGTTTCCATTTACCAGAATCAAAATAATGTTCATTGTCTGTGGTAAGTTTGCAAGTAAGAGTGACCACCCGACGCATTCCACCTTACACAATATCATATTTAGTTTTCCTTTCATTTTTCTGCTGCCATCCTCTTTCTTTCTTTTTCTTGGTGGGAGTTTGAGAAGGACACTGTGTTCATTCCTCATAATGTTCTTCTGGAACAACCTGTACCTTTAACCGTTTCACTGACTGGCTGCTTACATTATGTGTCGCTAAAAAATAATCCAGGCCAATCTTTATAATACTGTGTTCCTTCCCCTTTAGTTTAGGAATGGAACTTTCTTTCTTAATTTGAGGATCCATTCCATTTTCTTCTGCCCCCCCCCACACACACACGCACACACACACATACACACACAATCTCTCTCTCTCTCTCTCTCTGCAGATAGTGCTGTCCTTCTTTAACTCGTTCGGTGGGCGATGCGGCGAGATACGCGGCTACAAGTCACTTGCTCGGTGGGAAACGCGGATATATCCGCCGATTCAAATTATATTTTGTTTCTCAGTTGCCTGCCTGCAGAGGTTTATTTCCTTTTCATCAGCGTATTCCGGATGAGTCTGCCCTCTGATTTGAATTTTTTCAACTATGTTCTCCCAACACCAATGTGTCATCCATGAGTTGCAACATAAAGAACGCAATTGACGTCCGGGCAAGAACGACCTAAGGCCTAATAGCTCCGCGCTGAAGCTTTAGCTCATAGCCTAATTGTCCCTTGGATGTAATAATATTGCTGTAGAAAGAATTTCTAGAGATTATGACACTGAACAGACCTCTCTGATGACATTTTAGAACTGTGACCTGATTTATTATCCCCAGTCTTGAGTTCTTCCTTCACGACTGGAGTGTGTGTTTATCGCGAGTTACACAACATTTTTTATCGTACGCAACCGTAATACAGTCATATTTTATGATTTCCGTCCAAACTTTGAGACCAGGATTCTATTCGATCCTTTTTCTTACATTTCTTCCCGCTAAAATATCTATAACGAATTACCGGCCTCCACTGTTAGAGGAAGATGATTTACGGGTCATGATAAACGAAATGTTGGAATTTAGTGGGGAGAATTGTGATATTAGTGAAGTAAGTTCTGCCGAAGAGGAATTCGTAAGTGACAGGAAATTACCTGGAATAAGTACTGCAGGCTTGAATATACAGGGTTTGGGCATAGCTGATGCGAACGTTCAGCAGTCGCAAAAGAGACAACACATGTTCGATTCCAGTTCAAGTAGCGATCATGACAGTGTCAGTTGTGACGATAATACTGATGACAATCTAACCATTGCAAGTTCTTCGCCAAATTATACTGTAAATGGACAAAGAAATTCCCGCTTTGATTAAAATTACCATCGTGATGTAAAGAGAATGTTTTTAGGGAAAACAAAACTGAGCGAAATATTTTAATTACTTTTTTATGACAAGATATGCCAGAACATAGCTGAACAGACAAATATGCCGAGCAGGAAATCGCACATAAAACCCAGTTTAGTAAGACAAAAGGAAGGAATGGAGATCAAGACCGTGTCCGAACAAATAAGGACGAAATAAAGCTTCTTATGGCCATACTGCTGCCGCAGGGGATTGTACAGAAACCTCAATTAGGACACTTTTTCATGCAATCGCTTGTTTACTACACCTATTTTCTATGAGCTGACGACACAGAAGAGAATTTTTCTCGCCAGATTGAGTGGCCTGGCCGGCCTCCTGACCCCAACTTGGTAGGTTCGATTCTAGCTCAGACTGGTGGTAGTTGAAGGTGCTCAAATACGTCGGCCTCTTGTAAGTAGATTTACTGGCATGCAAAAGAACTCCTGCGGGACTAAATTCCGGCACCTCAGTGTCTCCGAAAACTGTAAAAGTATTTATTGGGACGTGAAGGCAATAACATTATTATTATTATTATTATTATTATTATTATTATGATTATTATTATTATTATTAGATTTTCCTCCACAGCTTTATACATATCTTTGACAATGAGGTGAATAATGCACAACTTCCTCCAAAAATATACGAGATGAATCCAGTATTTGACCACCCGTTAGCAAAATTTTCGGAAGCTTATACCCCTGATGGCAAAATGTCAATTGATGAGAACCTCTTGCTATGGAAAGGTTGGCTGGGGTGGAAAGTTTACATAACAAGAAAACGATCGTGTTTTGGAATGGAATTATATAAATTATGCGAAGGCGAGGCAGGTTATATAACATCACCTGCTTCCGTGTGTATCATGATGAACAGCTGTAAAAGACATAACACTGTGAAGACTGTAAATACTGTAAATATTACCCGTATTGTAGTGTAATATAGTCCGTTTATGTCTCTTAGTAATTGTAGGGTGGCTATATAAACTTGATCCCACGAAAGCGCTAAACAACTTAACAGAAAATTTCGCGAGTATTATAATTTATTCCATTGTACATCTTTTAAGTATGTTTAAACTTTGTAAATCTACAATTTACATATACAGAAACATTTATTTCCAGGCAGAGATTGATAGTAAACTGCCTAAAATATTCAGGTGAAAGTTACTGTATAAATTAAAATCAGACATATCTACATGAAATGAAATGTTTCTTTACCAGCAGTGAAAAAAATTACAAACATAACCTTCCATTATATTAATATTTTCACTGTCATTTTTTTCTATTACTTTTGTTAACAGCATCAGATGGCTTGAAATTCTGTACATAACTTAATATTTGCCCATTTTAAGCAATAACATTCAGGCATTTGGCAAACCCACTACATTAAAGAAGGACAGCCCTATCCGCAAAACGTGGGAGAAAGAAAGAGATGAATTGTCCTATTACTGCTTTACTGCATTATAAGGCCTGAACACACTATAGAATTTGATAACCTGGGTCACTATCATCACTGGCTAGCCATTCTTCAACATCACTTTCACTTCATCCCTCACAGAGTTTGATAGCTGCAGTCGCTTAAGTGCAGCCAGTATCCAGTATTCGGGAGATAGTAGGTTCGAACCCCACTGTTGGCAGCCCTGAAGATGGTTTTCCGTGGTTTCCCATTTTCACACCAGGCAAATGCTGGGGCTGTACCTTAATTAAGGCCACGGCCACTTCCTTCTCACTCCTAGCCCTTCCCTGTCCCATCGTCGCCATAAGACCTATCTGTATCGGTGCGACGTAAAGCAACTAGCAAAAAAAAAAAAAAAAAAAAAAAAAAAAAACACCTTCATCCCTCTCCCTCTTTACAACTGCTATGTCTTGAAACCGGTAAAAATGTTTGCTGGTTTTTGCCTTGCAACAGTTCTCTCCACAAATTGGCTAAAGTTGTGGTTTTCACACCTCCTTCCATTGAGCAGAAATTTTAATGTAGTATCAGTGTTAATTTTTCAGTGTCCTGACTGGTCTTGTGTCTTCATTATCATCTTCATTTTCTGATATAAAGAACTTCTTTTTTGTAAAGCCTCTTGCAGGCAGCAATGTCTTCTTGGTCCATTGGCTGTATTACTGAAGTGTTATTCTTTTGGAGTGAGGAGAATCATTTTATTTTTTCCATTTCTATGAAATTTTTGGTGTTAGGTTAGGCTGGTACATTGTCAAGATGCAAAATAACTTTTATTTCTTAAGAGGGAATTTTTAGAACCTCTTCTTTGAGTCACTGGACTTCCAGTGCAGTGTGACTGAAGAACCAGTAAGAAAAATGTCACTCGTAAACTTGGCATTGAATTAATGATTGGCAGCTGATTCATAATATTTTTCAAAGCACGAGGTTTTCTAGCCACCATAGGCTATATGCTTTGGGTACCACCAGCGTTAGCACAGACTAAGAAATGCATTCCTTGTTCAGTTTATGACCTGACTTGCTGGTTTCATGTCTCTAAGCTAGGTTATGTTCAGGAACAGTGCAAAAGGAAAGACCTGTCTGATCTGCATTGTAAGCCTGCTACAAAATGATACACTTTGATTTAATTAGATCTGTTATTTGTTATCTGAAACATTCACTTTGATCATTGTCTGTGCTTAGGGATTATGTAGACTCTTTCATTACGGGTTGTGGTATTGTAGACGAATATTAGAGTTCAATCTACATAGGAGTACTCCATTCGACTGCCCGGTTGATCGATTGTTCCTTGTATGTTCCAGTGTGTTCCATTTAGAGAGTTGCAAGAACATTTTCTGAAGATAAAGATTTGAAGCTGACAGCCGAGAGGCCAGTAATTAGTCTTGCCTTTTGATGCTGAAGTGAATGATCTGTTTGAGGACTTGTTGATATCTGTACTCGTCAGAATCCACTGTAAATTGCTTCAGTGTGATTTTTAATCTTAACAGTGTTGTTTATAATTGTGTAGAACTGTATAGTCGTTAAGCGAACTGAGTGGGAATTGTGTGTTGTAAGGAATAGAATCAGTGACAATAAAGTGGTTTTACAATGAAGAAGTGAACGTATCTTGTGTGATATTTATTTTCATAAAGTAAAATTGCATTGAGAATGATACTCTTAAGTCAGGGCCATCCAGTCATTGCGCTCCGAGAGCGCACCCGTGCTTGGGGAGCACTGGGCAGTCAGACTAGCGCTCCTTCCCCTACCACCACTACAGTGTGGCCGCGAGGAGACCTGGAACAGACGGACGATGTTCGGACCGCGCTGACTAGATACGTACGTACAGACATGCAGCCGACGGCTTTTGTGGGTTTGTTGACATCATATTGATAGGGCTGTTTTGCCACTACAAATATACCACATATATAAATCGAAATGGGATATGCAGGATACGAAATCAAGTGTTAAGTAAAGAATAATGTGATTTATTCAAATCTGAAATTAGGACATATCTGAGAGGAAAATTCAACAAAAGTTTACAAATATGAGCAGATAGTACAGACCTTGAATGATTTTGCTAAGTCGTTTTTACGAGTTTTTAGTTTTGGAGCAAACAATCTTCTCCAAATTTGGTACAATATTTCTGGACACAGCTATTCTTAAACAATTGCAAAAGTTTCTATCGCTCATCGTTGCAGGATTTTACTACTCCACCAGGGAATTGTTACTGCTAGACATGGAGCAGGGCTGTTGTGTATACATTACGTCAGCTCGCCTCGGTATGACTGCGGCAGACAGGGGAGTGGCAAGAGGGAGAACGCATGTACAGTCATACAATGAGAACAGTACCACTAACCTGCTTGAAGTTACATCGTACTAGACGATGAAGGTCCTGCACACAAAGAATAGATACCAGGTTCTTCATCAGCTGTGTTGGTCTCACTATTGTCCGTACCAGGTTCACTTGCAGTATCAGTATCATATCACTTTGTTCAGTGTTGTCACGACACTCATTTTCATTTGGATTTTCATCATCACTATCGTCACTGTCAAGGCCAACATTTATGATGATATTTTCTATGGCTTCCTCCATTAACCCATCCCTGTACCAATAACTTTCCTCAATTGTTCGTACTTTTTCGCAAGCTTTTGTCCAGTCCTCTTGAGTGATTTCACGTAAAGAAGTGTTGGTCAGTTCCTTTAGGGTTTTTAAGCTAATAGCAGAGACATTTTTAACAGCAATCTTTTGTTTTAACAAATTCCAAATATGTTCAATCGGATTAAGGTCACATTGGTATGGAGGGAGCCTTAAGACAGTAAACCCCTTTTGTTCTAACATTGTATCCACTCTATATGCCGGTTTTGAATTATTACGTGTTATAAGTTTCAAAAGTTCATCTCGTCTCCAAGTGGGATCACAATGTATGTTATGCTGAGTAAGCCAGTCTACCATTTCAGCTTTACGAGATGCATTAGGGGGGCCTTTATTGACTTGCACAGTATGAGAGGGCGCGTTATCGATAACAACTATGCTCTCGGGTGGAATATTTTGATTAAGTTTTATCTTCTACCCATTTCTGATAATGGCAGCTATTCATTTCAGCATGGTAATCTTGTGATTTGGATTTCGAGTCATAAATTAAATCTGCTCCCTCTATGAAACCCATTTTCCCTCCCACATGGACAACAACAGCTTGTTGTCCTGGACTCTGATTCGTCATAACCCCTGCGACGTCTTCATGTTGCCAACATTTTTTTTACAGTGTAGTGTGTATGAACCCACGTTTCATCCGTGTACACTACTGGTTTATTTGGACCCTTTGCGTTATTTCTTATAGCTCGTAAGTAGTCCGCGCGTCTAGCAACAATGTCTGACCTTTCCGCGAGGATAGTTTGTTTATTTTTACACTTCCGGAAATAAAACCCAATTTCTTTTACAATTTTTAGGAAATTTTCCTTTCCTCCCTTAAACTGTATTTCATGTTTCGAAAATACAAGCAGTTTTCGCAGTGTTGGAATTTCTCTCTTTTGTTCATACTACTCTAGGAATTTTTTATGAATATGACATTTATCAAAGTCATCTATAGAAATCACTTTTCTTTCAGACCGTTTTTCTCGTGGTGTTGTAACCTTTTCGCCGGTTTGCTCCTCCTTTTCAGTGTCTTTCGAAATATTTCTTACGTTTTTTTTTTTTGACTTACCAACCATATGTGCCGCCCTTGAAATTGCTTTTTGAAGAGGTATAATTACTTTCTCTTTTTTTCTCTTGCTTACAAAACTGCACGACATTGTACATCATTTTCTTCTCCGCGGAATGAGTCCATTTTCCCCCCTTTATCTCTTTTGGCGTTTCCATTATTATTATTATTATTATTATTATTATTATTCATACTATGTACTATATGTTATAGTACAGTATATCTACTCCACTGTTCAATGAACAATATAGTCTATTAACTGTTTTCACTTATGTACACGGGTTCAGTAATCTACAACGCACAATGCACGACCCAGCACGAATCATTCACTCACCGACATACGATGAGGTTTCGCTGGCGACAACTGCACTTCTGTTGCAGTCGTGTGGCTGGGCGGAGCGCATTAGTTCCGATTTCCGTCACCGGCAACAATTCGCTGGCTGGGTTATACTTTTGGTAAGTTTAAGAGCCGAAAAGAAACACTCACATTTACATTTAGCGAACATTGACAGAACTTTACATGAACGTTGATACAAAAGTGGGTATTCTTCTTGGGGAAAGCCGTTGTTTAAAATTCTTCTGAACTTCGTGACATTAGAAAGCGGTCTTTAAGACGAACATTGCACTGCAGTTCAATTACCTCTTAATTGTGGAGCACTGTCTGCTCTAAGAGAAAATGATCGAACAAATACATCTAACACCACTTGGAGTTCTGATAATTCTGAAAATCTCTTTTCAAACTCTTCTTGTAATTGGCGGATTACCTGCAAGTACTCATCAAAGTCGATACCTTCTTTCACTGTTTCAAGCTATAGAATATGTCCTGTGTTCCTTGTACACATCTGGTTTTCCCACAAAATCAGTTTTATTTTGAACACTTGAATTCTTTCCACCAAATCGCAGATATTGTGCTTTTTGCCCTGAAGCGAAGTGTTCAAAGTATTCAGATGGGCAGTAATGTCTCTTAAAAATGCCAAGCCTGCCACCCACTCAGGATCACGCAAAAGAACTTCGGGCCGCCCTTTCATGTCACAAAAGGTATCTGTTGCGTTCCGCAAGCAAAAAACAGGATGAAGCATCTTCGCTTTGCTCAGCCATCTTACTTCTGCATGGTATGGGATATCCGGATACTCCGCTTCGATTTCATCCAAGAACTCTTTGAATTGATGGTGCATGAGTCCATGGTAGCGAAGAAAATTTACCATTTGCATAACTGTTCCTATTACGTCTTTAAGGTTGGCGACTTTTGCACAGATTGCCTTCTGGTGTATCAAGCAATGGATCGCCGCCATTAGGGTACTACCGCTCTCAGCCATTTATTAATTTTACATAGCTGAGGAACCCTGTGCGTAGACCACGTAAAGCAGGAGCTCCATCCGTCTTTACACTCATCAACCGCTCCCATTTTAATCCCATTGACTCAAAAACACCCTCCACAGCTTGGAAAATTTTGAAACCGGTAGTGGTGTCTTTGAGAGCTACCTAGTCTAGGAAATCTTCGGTGACCCGAAGATCGTTATCCACCCCTCAAATGAAAATAACGAGCTGAGATGTGTCTGCAGTGTCGGTTGATTTGTCGAGGGCGATGGAAAATGATACAAAATTTGCTGTCTTTTCCATTAATTGCTGTTCCATGTCAACGGCCATATTGTCTATTCTGTGAGCCACAGTTTGAAGAGAAAGAGAGATTTTTTCAAATTTCTCAATTACTGTAACTCCACAGGACAAATACATGCCGCCGCGTTCATTAGGCACTCCTTGATTAAATTTCCTTCCATGAAGGGTTCCCCTGTTTTGGAAATTCGGAAGAAAACATTTGTAGCTTGCTCGTAAAAACGGGTCCACCAAACTCTCTCTCCTCAATCTCCTGTCAAAAAAAAAAAAAAACAAACCCGGCAAGTCACAATTTTAATGTTCTTCAGATAATTCAAATATTTCTTCATTCCCGTTTGTAACCAATCATTTTAAAATTAAAATATTAATACTTATGGAATAGTGCTGCTTGAAATTTTCTTTCAGTTCTTCCAACTTCGATTGGCGACTGGTGTCTGTCAAATCACCATAATCACCGGGCGAGTTGGCCGTGCGAGTAGAGGCGCGCGGCTGTGAGCTTGCATCCGGGAGATAGTAGGTTCGAATCCCACTATCGGCAGCCCTGAAAATGGTTTTCCATGGTTTCCCATTTTCACACCAGGCAAATGCTGGGGCTGTACCTTAATTAAGGCCACGGCCGTTTCCTTCCAACTCCTAGGTCTTTCCTATCCCATCGTTGCCATAAGACCTATCTG
This sequence comes from Anabrus simplex, assembly GCF_040414725.1. Taxonomy (NCBI): domain Eukaryota; kingdom Metazoa; phylum Arthropoda; class Insecta; order Orthoptera; family Tettigoniidae; genus Anabrus; species Anabrus simplex. Next base: position 181,885,856 of record NC_090266.1, read on the forward strand.
TGTCGGTGCGACGTAAAGCCCCTAGTGAAAAAAAAAAAAAAAAAGAAAAATCACCATAATCATCCCTGTGGTCGGCACTGTAGTGTGGTTCCAAATTGTGTTTATTTTAAACACACACAATCTCGGTGGCACACTAAACTTTTGGCATGCCCTTTATAAGCTGTACAGAAAAATGAAATTTCCCATTCTGCTTTAAAGGCTGCTGCTTCACCACTACTTTTTTGGTATGATGTTCAGTAATGACAGCTGCGTCCAGCTCCATGGCTAAATGGTTAGCGTGCTGCCTTTGATCACAGGGGTCCCGAGTTCGATTCCCGGCAGGGTCTGGAATTTTAACCATAATTGTTTAATTTTGCTGGCAGGGGGGCTGGGTTTATGTGTCGTGTTCATCATCATTTCATCCTCATCACGACATGCAAGTCGCTTACGGGCGTCAGATCAAAAGACCTGCATCTGGCAAGCCAAACTTGTCCTCGGACACTCCCGGCACTAAGTCATACGCCATTTTATGACAGCTGCAAAACTGATTTAGTTACACTCGGTCAACAAAGCGCATTGGACTAGACTAGCGACTGATGGATCGGCAGCTCGCTCAGCCAGCCAAGGTCCTCCCACCACTACCGAAACTACCTTCCCCCAAATCAGTCGGAGCACTGGCTTGGAGCGCGGCCAGAGCACTAGCGCTCAGGGAGTGCTGTTTGGATGGCCCTGCTCTAGGTATACCCTCTTATCTGCTGCTAGCACAATCTATCGACCACCTCATTATATTACTAACTAAATGGCAGCCAGTTTGTAGCAGTGAATATTGTATAGAATGTGAAACATATACTTAGGGCTTCATTTGAGAGTTTAAAAAAGAAAGAAAGAAAGAAAGAAAGAAAGAAAGAAAGAAAGGAAAAAGCATGAAAATTTGTCCATTAAATCCAAAGTCTGTAGAATCTAGGTCTGTTAAATACTGTAGAATGTTTACTGCACTTGAATTTCAACACCACTTACTTGGCCATTCGAGTGAAAAGCATACAGAAGCATGACTTCAAGGTCTGCACCATGAAGGAGACCAGTTTTCAGTAAAACTCCTTTTCCACTCAGTTAATGGAATGCAATTCTGTAAGTCACTTGGTTCAACTTCGCCTGTTATTGTCAAGGCCTGAAGCCTTAAGGAAAAGTGCTTCTTGATTTTTGCTCCATTATCATGCTTCTGTCGTATTTTGTAACCGTCACTACAGCGGCTACACTAAACAAAACACTAAACACAGTAAAGGGAGGAAGGTAAGTCCAACTACACAGTATTAAAAACCACTACACACTTAGTGAAACATTGGCTGAAACTACGCGGAGCTCTGCCGATAACAACATTAGTAAATATCAGTAGGGCCAACTAGATGACAAATAAACTAGGAAGGTGGGAAGGAGCTGGGAACTTACCAAGGGCATGGAGATGGCTTAGGTGTCAGTTTCCAAAATAATCAACCGTGATCCTTAATTTTCAAAAATATTATTTACAAAAGGACTTTACAAATGAATTCCGAACAAATTCCGCCATGCGGAAGGTACCGACACATAACAATAGTAAAATACAACCTACATGTTCTGCTGAGACACACCAATCATTAATACACGTTCCTTGACAATAGCTTCCTATAAGTTCAAAAATTCAAACAAACTATACATCTAGTTACAAATCCAGTTGTACAATGTAATTTAGTAGGTAAGAAGAAATGTAATACACTATTACAATTTACAGTGAAGTTAAACGTACTTTTCAAAAACTCTGGCATACATCAAGTGACATGGAACTACCAGAGGCAAAACCCCAAGATAAATATATAAAACTACAATTTACATATAGCGAAACAAGGAACGGGGAATGCCTCGAAAACAAACAGGCAAGCCCAGCTGAAAAGCTAAGGCATCATAAATAATTAAGTGGCGAATCTAGGTGAGGTTAGGGCAGACTCCTATATGAAAAAGCAAGCGAACATTACAGGAAATTTAAGCTGGAACGGAAATCAAAAGTGCTTACCCCAAAGTGGCCCATCCCGGTAGCGAGGCGTTGCTGACGACGTCAAAACTTCTGACAGTCAAGTTATGGAGGATAGACAGACCACAGACTGACCAAGACCACAAAATGCTGCCTCGCTCTCTTTAAAGGTAAACCCTGGCCTTGGAGTAGCCAATCAGAACGCATGAGCCTGCCTATCGACACCCAGATTCACAAATCACAATTCTTACTTCAGTCGCGATGTTAAAATACTTTCTCGAATACATATGATCGCGAATCTTCCATTTCCAGAACAGTCAGAAAATACTTTCTAGAATACATAACCAACAAAAGGCAACACACCCTGTTCAAAAATTCATGTAACAACTTTCTGGATACTTCCAGTAAATATAGAACTGATATCTACTACTTACAAATACCATATGTTACCAAGATATTACACTGTACAGGTTAGGTCGTTACATGGAATTCAGATAAAACATTAAAGTCTTCAATAAACACTTTTCACTTCCAATACATTCTACACCTGAGACATATTTAAAAGGAAATTAAGGAAATGAAAATGAGCTGAAAGAAGGTGGTAGTAAATATAGATTCCCTCATTCAATTATTCATAATTTTATGATCTTGAATATTTCTGTTTCTGTTTTTATAATGGTAGAGAATGGTAATTTCACTTCATGTATCTGCATTCATATTGTTGTGTTTTGAAACTAAAACTAATGAAATAATTTCCTTCTGATTTCCATTGCAGAAGTGGGATTGAGGTTGCTGGAAGTGATGCAGTAGTGTTAGGAAGAAGCAAGATTGTTGGTACTCCATGTTCTGAACTGTTGAAATGGATGCATGCTACTGTGACAGTATGCCACTCAAAAACTAGAAATCTTAAACAGCAGGTAACAGCTAAATATTTGTATGGGTTTGCAGAATGTTAGGGATCATTACAAGTTGTTGATTTGAAAATTCTAAATTTTGTAGTTAAGATGTTGCAAATTTTGATGGAGGGAAAATCAGCGAAAGGTGTGGGAATTATTGAATGCACAGATAATCCAATAATTAATGTACAACTTCTTTAACTAGACCGTTATTGATCTGGTATGTGTGAACATGGACAGAATTTATATTGAGGTCCATAAATTATATTGGCAGAAATGCCAACATGAAAGCTATTAAAAATTTCTGAACTGTTCAAATACTGAAGTTAATCTTAAACTCTGAATTTGACATTCACTATCACTAAGATGTGAATGGCCTTTGGGGAATTAGGACATTATGACATTTGGTTTATGTAGACATGTTGGACATGCAGTACAGTGCACTCCCGATAATTCACGGTAATTAATGCACGCGCTTCTGAGAATGATCCGCAGTCATTTTTAAGCCTGGTAAAAACAAAACAATAGGTTAAAATAATTAAATGTATTTTATGAACAAGCAGAAAATAATTATAACACTTCACATTGTATTGTAAGACACCCTAGAGAAAAATTACAAAATGCCATGTGGATTATGCCAACATTCGTGTCTAATGAAAAAAATCAGTCATCACTTTTTGTTTCTTAGACGATTGTTCATTTTTTCTAATTTTGGATCGTACATTTCTCAAGAAAACAATATCTGAAAATGAAAATTCATCTCTATTTTCTATGTAAGAGATAAGTGTGTCTATAGAAACACTAGCTTGACTGTGGGAAACTTTCGGAGTTTCCGTTGCATCCCTCCTGCACTCGATATCATTTGAACGTCCATCTTCCTCACCAACCATCAAATTCCGTACAATATCCTCCTCACTTTCATGTCTGAAACCATAATCGTCCTTATCGACGTATAACCACTCAGTAATGTCACTTTACCCACTATCGGCAGCCCTGAAGATGGTTTTCCGTGGTTTTCCATTTTCACACCAGGCAAATGCTGGGGCTGTACCTTAATTAAGGCCACGGCCGCTTCCTTCCAACTCCTAGGCCTTTCCTATCCCATCGTCGCCATAAGACCTATCTGTATCGGTGCGACGTAAAGCCCCTTGCAAAAAAAAAAAACTTTACCAGGCGAGTTGGCCGTGCGGTTAGGAGCGTATAGCTGTGATCTCGTATCCGGAAGATAGTGGGTTTGAATCCCACTGTCGGCAGCCATGAAGATAGTTTTCCGTGGTTTCCCATTTTCACACCAGGTAAATGCTGGGGCTGTACCTTAATTAAGGCCATGGCCGCTTCCTTCCCACTCTTAGGCCTTTCCTGTTCCGTCATCGCCATAAGACCTATCTGTGTCGGTGCGACGTAAAGCAACTAGCCAAAAAAAAAAAAAAAAGTCACTATCTTCTGCATCTTGGTATTTATCCAGGTTTTTCAGTAATGTTATCATCGTAGCGAGACTATGTTGCCCGTTCGAAATATCGTCACTGAAGCCGGCAAATGCTTGCTCATCACCTAGAACAGATTTTCATGATCGTGCGAGCGGCAGTAGCGGTAATTTTGACCCATGACTTATTGACTGCATGAAGAGCATCCAACAAACTAAAGTCCTTCCAAAATGTTGGAATATCGATGCCTTCCTCAACCAATTGCTATAACAGAGATGACCTGTAGTTCTTTAAAGAGCAATAACACATTGGTCCATAGGTTGGAGAATAGGAGTTACATTAGGGGAAAAGTATTTCACGTAAATATCACCTTCTTTAAGTTCACTTTCGTGTGGTTGAGAAGGCGCATTGTCAATCAAGAGCACTGCTTTGATTGGCAGCGACTGCTTAATAAGGCATTCTCTCGTTTAAAACAACGGGGTTTTCTGGAATTCCCTATTGCTAATAATTTTAATTTATGGTCACCACTTGCGTTAGCACACGCCATAATGGTTATTCTTTCCTTGGATGTTTTGCGGCCTGGGGCTTGCTGTTCTTGTTGCATCACTAATGTTCGGGATGGTAAACATTTCCAATACAACCCTGTTTCGTCTGCATTGTAAAGTTGTCTAAGGTCAAGCTGTTCTTTTTCAATGAATGATTAAAATTCCTGTGCAAACTTTTCAGCAGCACCCGTGTCTGTGCTGAGATGCTCTCCGTGAATAGCAATTTCTCGTATTCCGTAGCGTTTCTTAAACCGCGTAAGCCAGCCAGAAGGTGCTTTAAAATTGCCTTCTAAGCCAAGAGCATCGTGAAAATGTTTTGCTTTCTCAGCACACATTGGGCCGGACACAGGAATACCTTCCGCTCGTTTTTGATTAAACCACCATATCATGGCTTAGTCTACATTTGCATAGTCTGATGTTCTCATTGATTTCCGGGATGATGAACGATCACAATTAGCAGAAAATTTGAGGAGGGTTTAGTTTCCTTTTGCTTCTTCATGTCTCTCACTGTTGTTTCACCCACACCAAACTCTCAGGCTAACTTTGATGACGCTTTGCATTTCTCCAGTCTTTCTATAATTTTCAGTTTTTCACTGATGGTTAACCTTTTATATTTCATTTTTCGACCACTCACATTGAAAACTCTTACTACTGACTTATTCGAAACTTCGAAAAGACTTCTGCACTCCATTTACACTTCTCAAGTACTGTACAGTGGCCTACAATACACTCGCTGCCGGCGCACCTACCCTTCACTTGGCTTACAGTTCAGCGACCTTGGGCTGTGGGGAAAGGGAGGGTAAATTCTGAGTGCATTCCTCTTTCATTGTCTCTGCTTCCAAGATTACAGTAATCTGTGCTGTGCCATGCGCAGCAGCATGCTCGAATGTTTCCAAGTTTGCAGCATGCTGGCAGCGTATGCATATAGGCCTACTGCTACATCGTAGAGAAACGAAGTATAGTCTCCTCAAATATCAGTGATTTTGTCTCCACGCATCGCATTAAAATTCTTTTAAGCTAGGCAGAGATAATTTTACTCAGCGAGATGATTAGCGAGTATAAAGAATTAACACTCTAAAAAATAACTCTCCAAGACCCTCGAATTAACCGTAAAGCAAATTATCCGCACACGAATTATAGGGAGTGCACTGTAATTGCAGGACTGGCGATATTTTGTCTTCATTTATGCTTTCTTTTTTCAGAACTCAACAAATGCTAATGAATTGTCCAAGGGCAATAAATCACTACAATGGCTAATAATCTACTCGAGGTTATAAATGCATATTAAAGTATACTTTTCTAGGTTTGATTGATGGCTGGGTTGAGGATTTTAATTGTGTATAGTTAGTTTTCGTGGCAGAGACAGTGTGTTTTTGTGTATCACTACATATCTTTATCTACACACAACACCATTAAAATGTGCAAGATTGAATACTGTACATCCCTCCACATGGAGTTGGCATCAGGAGAGGCATTCGGCCATAAAACTGGGCTAAATCCATGCAAAGTGGCAACCTCAGGTATCAGAGAAAAGGCCAGGTAGTAGTAATAGTGGTGGTAGTAGTACGTAGGTGGTTTGAAAAGTTCTCGGAATGTACTAGAATTATCTTACCTCGGTGGGACTGCTCTTATTTTTAACATAGTCTCCCTGTAGACTAATGCATTTGGTCCAGCGATGTTTCAATGCCTTGATCCCATCTCGAAAATGATATTCCTCCAGGCCTGCAAAATACCTCTCCAATTCGGCTGTCAGTTCTTCCCTTGTAGAAAATCTCCGTCCACCGAGGAAAATTTTCAGCTTGGGGAATAGATGAAAGTCTGATGATGCCAAATCAGGTGAATAAGGTGGATATGGCAACAATTCGTACCCCAGTTCATGAAGTTTTGCCATGGCAATAACACTTGTGTGCGGCGGAGCGTTGTCCTGATGAAAGATGACCTTTTTCCTTGCCAAACCAGGCCATGTTTCGCGTATCTTTTCCTGTAGTTGGTCTAGGAGGTTTGCATAGTATTGCCCCGTAATTGTTTGGCCAGTAGGAAGATAATCTATCAGCAGAATGCCTTTTGCATCCCAGAAAACTGAGGCCATGACATTTCCGGCCGAACGCACTGCCTTTGCTTTCTTTGGTGGTGGTGAATCAGCACGTTTCCACTGCTTTGACTGCTGTTTTGTCTCTGGGGTATAGTGGTGGACCCAAGTTTCATCTGTAGTCACAAACCGGTGCAAAAAATTTTGTTGGTTGCACTGAAAACGGGCCAGACTTTGTTCGGACATTTTCAATCTGGCGCGTTTATTGTCCAATGTCAAGAGCTGCGGCACCCATCTTGCGGATAATTTTTTCATACCCAATTCTTCGGTTAAAATATAATATACCCATTCAGAAGTCATCCCTACAGCTTCAGCAATCTCCCGCACTTTCAGTCGACGATCTTCCATGACCATTCTATGCACTTTTGCAATAAATTCTGGGGTCGTAACACTTTTTGGCCGTCCAGTACACGGATCATCATCCAAGCTCTCCCGACCAAATTTAAACTCGCTGGTCCACTTGGCAACAGTTGAAAATGAAGGAGCAGAGTCCCCCAGTGTGTTCTGAAAGTCGGCATGAATTTCATTTGCTTTCATACCTTTCTTTACAAAGTATGTAATCACTGCTCGAATCTCAGTTTTTTCCATTGTCACAAATCACTATGCGGGAACAACAACAAATAGTTGTCACTAGCACACTCCTGCAGCTAGAGCACTGACGCGCCATGTGTTCACTCACAAAGGATGTGTGATTATTGTGCGGGAACCTTGTTGCTCTAGCACTGACATCTATCGGTGATTCCGAGAACTTTTCAAACCGTCCTCGTATTAAAATAGGTCTTTTTATCTTTTGCTGTGTGGATGTGGCAATTGACGTCTTCTAAAAATGATTTCATGCCCAGGTTGGTTAGCACGTTCCATGGGACATTTGCATTCCAACTCATGGCATATGCAAATGTTAGAATGATCTTCAGGATTTCCAACTGTGGAAGAAATAAGAGTTTACTTACTGTAGCTGCTGGACTGGTTTCTCCTAGAAGCTACACTACCAATGAGTGCAACTGCAGATTTATGCTGCTCAAGAATGGATTTCTGCTCACAGTTCACCTGAAATTAAAAAATAGAAGTCTTAAGTATACTTCAGTTAGTGTGCTAGGATATTGTAGTGGAGTTTTTAGGTTAGTTACGGGAAACTTACTTGTTTGGAGCATGCCTGACTGAAGACCACTTGACTGTAGTAAGTTTCCACTTGCATTAACCCATTTTTCAGTCTAGGCATTGTTTTGCTGTACAACAATTATAGAAAAGGATTGCTACAACCATTCACCATGCTTTTTGCCTTCTGCATACTGTGGACGACTGGAATAGTGGTGAAAATAATTTTCGGTAGGTTTGAATGGAAAAAAAAGATTATTCATTGAAGAAAACAAAACAGCTGTTTAGGTTCTCTAGATGTCAACCCCCCATTTAGGTATGTTTAGGTACAATGAAATCCACATATTCTGCTTCAGGAGGTGTGAAACAAATATATCTTCAAATTTGAAGATTGAATTGCGAGGGGAAAATGAGGTTAATACCTAAAAATCCTTGCCCTATTAATAACTTGGATTCCAGCACAGTGTGTTATACAGGGTAATTTTTAGAGGGTTTATATATATATGATGTGTTGAGGGCCTGGGAAAGAAGAAGTATGATGTCGGATAGTGTATTTGCGGGCGCGTATAATTGGGTAATCGCTGCCTATGTTGTACATAATGTTCCATAAAGAAATGGTGTCAAGCTCTTGATGTGCAATGCACAACAATTCATACTTGAGAAGTTAATTTATTTCTAGTTTCCACTTTACAAATGAAATTTAATACGTCCTCCTGTTTAGTACATGCACATCCCCATCTTTAGATGGAGTAATATTAATCATACATGTTTCAGCTCATTTGAGCTGTCTTCAGTGACAAAAGGTTAAAATTTATATAATTGATGCTAAAAGAATATGTTAAAACACAATGAAGAAGAGAATGAAAAACAAGAGACATGATGGAATTAAAACAATAAGTAATTATAGGGAGGTTGTGGACCCAAGTTTCTTATACACACACTATTTTTCCATTATAGATTTGATCTTCATTGGCGGTTTCCACTATGAGTCTCACATTTTACCTGGCATTTGTTCTCTTCGCAAACATAGTTACCTCAATTTTCTCGCTGCTCTCTTGATTACTTGTGAATGTGACTCAACGAAAACAGACTGTATTTGTCCTTGTTTTTAATTGCAACATGCTACACATTTAGACTAAAAGGTCCACAACCTCACTATAATTACTTATTGTTTTAATTCCATCATGTCTCTTTTGTTTTTCATTCTCTTCTTCATTGTGTTTTAACATACAGTGAAACTCGGTTAAGAAGTTTCCGCATAAGAAGTTTTTTTGCTAGTGGCTTTATATCGCACCGACACAGATAGGTCTTATGGCAATGATGGGAGAGGAAAGGCCTAGGAGTTGGAAGGAAGCAGCCGTGGCCTTAATTAAGATACAGCCCCAGCATTTGCCTGGTGTGAAAATGGGAAACTATGGAAAACCATTTTCAGGGCTGCCGGCTGATATTCGAACCCACTGTCTCCCGGATGCAAGCTCACAGACGCGCCTCTAACCGCACGGCTAACTTGCTAAGAAGTGATATTCTTGGTCCCATGAGCGGTTGCATTAAGATATGTGTATATTTTTGGCGTTTAAAGTTCTGTTGTAAATATATTTCCTGGTTAAACAGTTCAAATTTTAGATCCCATAGTCTCCGTGCAAGTTGAACTCTGTGTTAGACCGTTTGCGCCTGTCATGGAGCCTCTCCGGGCTTGCAAAGGCCATTTGATGTCGCACTATGACAACATGAACACCAGATGCTCACTCTCACCTTGTGGAATCAAATTGAACCCATCATTTGAAATTTCCACTCCACCGTTCACATCAAGCGGAATAGAATCGAATGGGTTTCTATATGGGAAACACAAAGCACATAATGGATGGTTTGATAATGCAGTAAGTTGCGTGCCGCGACAAGGTGAAGTCATTAATCGAGGTGGCCTCAACATTAATTAAAAACTGAAAAATGTATTTGTTCACAACACAGCAGCTTCTTATGCATTACCGTACTGTTTGTTAGGAGTACATGTACGACAACCGTAGGGAATGCCACTTATAAAATTTTCACGGTAAATACTGTTCATTCCAAGCCATGTCAGTTATCGTACTGACATGCTGTACTGTATATGGACTTCAACATGATAATATGATTCTGAAATAAGATCAACAATAATTGCAAAATAAATTAAGTACCGTATAGGCCTAATTTACCACAAAATTGAATATTCTAACCTGTTTCATTTTTTTTATTCCCTTGCTTATTGCCCTCCAGGCATTCTCTCTTACATTGTTGTTGCAATAATACTTATGGGTCTTCTCATAGAGGAAATTACGTTTTGGAACTAAACTAATAAGATTTTTTTTTACCGGGCGAGTTGGCTGTGCATGTCGAGGCGCGTGGCTGTGAGCTTGCATCTGGGAGATAGTAAGTTCGAATCCCACTATCGGCAGCCCTGCAAATGGTTTTCCGTGGTTTCCCATTTTCACACCAGGCAAATGCTGGGGCTGTACCTTAATTAAGGCCACGGCCTCTTCCTTCCAACTCCTAGGCCTTTCCTATCCCATCGTCACCATAAGACCTATCTGTGTCGGTGCGACGTAAAGCCCCTAACAAAAAAAAAGTTTTCTGTGTCCATTATTAGTTAGGTGAATAAACTATTACAAAACGAAACTTCCTGACTCTATGCAGGAAACAGCCGACTTGCCAGCTGATACATATTTTGCCGTCAAGCAGCCGGCTGAAAGATCCCGATCGTCTACGAAGTTGAACGAATGTTGATAACCAGCAGGGTGTTGGTGGGACGGGGCCTGACACACGCACACAGAGGCATTGCGATACCACGTTTTGGCATAAAATTGAAAGTTATTTTTACCTTTAAGCAGATGCGGCCAACAGCTGGAAACTGCAGATGATGATGATGATGATGATGATGATGATGATGATGATGATGATTTATATTTACCTTTATATGAGCCAAACCTTGTATTATCGTGTCATTCGTAATTATTACATCAAATTATTAGAACGTAGCACAAGGATGAGGAGACATGAAATAAAATTCTCGCAGGTGAAGAAACTATTTACATTAAGATGTGCTTGTGTTGCTACTGCGCCTTTATCACTAGCACGTAATACCCCAATACTTTAACATGCCCTCATTTCTGCGACTTCGAACCTGCGTTTCTTTTCTTCATTACCTGTAGCATGAAGAGGATTAAAGCAGGAAAATAAACTCTATACCGGCTTGTTCATGCGGTACTTGCGAAACAGCCAGAAACTATGCCCGTTGCTGTGACAACCAGTAGGAATGCAGGGGCGATATAGGCCTATGAATAGGTTCTAAGAATCACTAAGAATAAGTTGCCGGATTTCCCATTTACTGCCGTTAACTTGAAGCAGGTGTTGGGGGGGGTGGGTTGTGAGGAAGATAGAAAGCACATGCTAATGAACTGTAGTACGTGTCTTGTCTTTTCGTCTTGTAAGCCTAAGCTACAGATTGCCAAGCGTAGTGTAGCATCATAATTAGTATGAATAGGAGTCAGTGAAGTTAGTTGTTGTAATATCAACGTATGAATGTTTTAAATGAAAATGAGCGGAACTCAGAGAAAAGTTGTCAATTAAAGACAAAGTGGAGATTATAAGGAAAGTGGATTCATCTACATTTTCCCGTGTTGCTTTGGCGAAGGAGCTAGGGATGCCCCCGTCTACTTTGAACAGCATTATAGCGAAGAAAGAAGAGATCTTGGCTTCTGCAGGGAATACTTCAGCAAATTGCAAGAAAGTTAAATCTGGAAAGTACAGTGAAGTAGAACAAGCTCTGCTAATATGGTTTGAACAGCAGCGAAGTTTAAACATACCTTTGAGCGGGACTATTGTGAAGGAGAAAGCCGAAGAAATTGCGTGCAAATTAAAGGTACTTTTACCGCGTCGAATGGGAGGCTGGACCGCTTTAAAAATTGAGCCAGTATCGTTTACAAAACAATTTGTGGCGAAGCAGAGAGTGTAAGTGCAGAGGAAAGGGGAGCGTGGAAAGAAACAGCTCTGCCTGCAAAAATAAGCAGTTACAAGCCTTGCAACGTTTTTGATCTCGATGAATTCGCACGTTTTTACCAGCTTATCCCGGATAAATCTCTAGTTTTGAAGGGAGAATCTTGCCATGGGGGAAAATTAAGTAAATTGTGAGTTACAGTATTGGTTGGTGCTAATATGGAAGGAACTGAAAAACTACCTCTACAGATGATAGGAAAGTCTAAGAAGCCACGTTGTTTCAAAAATGTCAGGACTTTACCGTGCAAGTACACCAGCAACAAGTCAGCTTGGATGTCAAGTTCCCTATTTGAAGAGTATATGCAGGCATTAACCAAAATAGGGAGCCAGAACAGGAAGATTGTGGTGTTTATGGACCACTGCCCTGCTCGTTCCAAGGAGTGGCCCCATTTAAGGAACATGAAGGTAGAATTTTTTCCACCGAATACTACATTGGTACTACAGCCCATGGACCAAGGAATCATTAAGGTATTGAAGCAGAGGTACCGAAAATCAGTTGTGCGCTGTTATGTTGCTACGCATGGAAGCAGGCAAACCCATCTACAAACTATCTCTTTTGGACACAATGAATTTCATTGCCTCATCATGAGATTCAGTGGAGCCTGTAATAATAGCAAATTGCTTCAGGAAAGCAGGCTTTGTTGATGGGACTAACAGCATTGTTATGGAATTTGGAAAACTACGGTATACAGAAGAAGATGGAGATTACTAGTAGTTTCGACGACTTCACTGCCATTGATGCTATGGTAATCACTTGCGAGGGGCAGACTATCGATGAGATCTGCAAGAAAATTCAGGCAGGAGATGAGGAGATTGAAGAAGGAGGAGGAGGAGGAGTAGGAGTAGTAGTTCCCAAGGCCATCTTGCAGTGAGGCAAGCATGTGCCTTGAAAAACTGAGGTGGTTTATGGAAGGTTCAGTCAGTGTGCCTCAGAACACATGGAAGGAAATGGAGAGGTTTATACTTCAAGAAAGCAGTAAATACCTAAAACAGTCAACCCTGGACAATTTCTTTTCCTAGTAGGAGCCTAGACTTTTGTGTTTGGAAATGTATTTAATGTCTAATGCAGTATGGAATTTATATAATGTGCGGTTACCATCTACCGTTTTAATGTTCTTAGTTTTTCTTCCTATCTCTCGTGCAAGGTTTTATATAATATGTTCCCTTCTCTTATCAAGTATTTTTATAATACAGTATGTTCTGTTATTTTACTTTATCTCCAAAAATATATGTCTATTTTGGTGGTGTTCACAAACAAGGAAATCTGTTGGCTGTGTGTTTCACATGTATTTCAAAGTACAGAATAAGTTTTCGGGCATTGCTCCTTTTAAGAAGTTTTTATTTTTTTGTGGTCCCGTGGAAAACTTCTAAACAGAGTTTCACTGTATTCTTTCAGCATCAGTTATATAAATTTTAACCTTTTGTCACTGAAGATGGCTCAAATGTATTATTAATATTACACCATCTAAAGATGGAGATATGTATGTATTGAACAGGAGGACGTATTCAATTTTCTTTGTAAAGTGAAAAACTGTCAGTCAATAAGTAATGATTTTAATATCTTATTTCTGGTAGCATTATTTATACTCTTTTCGTAGTGGAATATTGCTGAAATATTTGATATTTGGTTGTGTGAAGCATGAGGAGTCATTGCAGTTTTTTCCCCCACCCTATGTATTATTCTCTTTTCATATCTGTATACTATTTTGAATAATATTGGTATTGTATGGTAGCAAAGGAAATAATTTTTAAATTGTGTATTGCCACGTTACATGAAAGTGTGATAAGTTTCGTAGCGACATTCTTTGGATATACTTTTCTAATTTACCTTTCTGTGATTTTCGTTTTCTAATTTACTTTAGAGTCATATTCAGAGATAATATACAGTGAAACCTGTTTAAGACGGAAGTTCTAACATATTTTTCGATTTGGACAGGTTTCCATATTCTTCGGGTAAATCAAATACAGTACTTAATTTGACATTGTTTCTTATACACTGTTATTATCTGAAAAGTCTTAAAAAGTGAAAGGCATGCTATACATTGTGTGAAAACTTTCGCACTTGGCAACTATACTTATGTTACAAAGAGCTTGCAGTGTCTTATCCATCAGTGAATCTTGATGTAATTCCAATTCACGGCGAAAAATTTGTAAACACTTAAAACATTAAAAGTTTAGTAACCACAATAAATAAAAAATGAACACTATAAGGCTACTTCAAAACTATTTGTCAATACACACACATTTATTTCATGCTGCTGGAGCTCCAAAAGTCAGTTATCTTCACCTGCTTGGTGTTCCGCTGGATTGAACTTTTCTCGACGGATTCTTTAACCCGGCATAAATATTCGTATAGTTCAAGCAATTCTGTTTGGCAGCAAATTTCTGTAGACCCCTTACACATGCGAGAGCTTCACTAAAGTTCGAGATTTCTGGAGAGTCGTCGTCAACTTCTGTCTCCTCTTCCTCGTTACTTTCTTCATCTTTTTGCAGCATTTTTTCCTCGAGTCTCTCGCCAGTGATTTCTGTTGCAAAATCAGAGGTTTGGTATGGCGACATCACAAACATCGATGTATTGGGAAGCATCCATGTCAAAGTTTCTTGGTGAACACATGGCTGATATGGCCTGTACATATTCTTCCACTTCATCCAAGAGTTAGTTATCTCCAGTGCTGGGAAGAAAATTAGCCTTCCTGAAGCATTTTGTGACAGTTTCTTGCTTTATTTTCTGTACTGCCATTTGGGTCCATTTCACAGCATCCAGCACAGAAATAGATTTTGCCATGTCACTGGCACTAGCTGCTCCCTCCATCTTCGCAGCTATTGCCTGCAGAACTGGTCTCCTTTAGTGACTTATAAACGTGTAGATAACACCTTTTTCCATGGGCTGAGTGATACTTGTAGTGTTCGGTGGAAACCATGGTAGTGTTACGTTGGACAATTTAATGTGTGGATGGCATGTAGCATTGTCAAGGAATAACAACACATTACGATTTTCTCACTTCATTTTGGCATTGAAACTAGTGAGTCATTCCTTCATCAGTGCAGCAGTCATCCATGCCTTTTTGTTTGCTCTCCATATGACTGGAAGATTACGCAGATCTAGATGTATGAAGCACCGTGGCTTAGCTGATTTTCCAATCACCAAAGGTTTTTGAAGTTGTCCCGCCATATTCCCTCAAAGAAAAACGGTCAACCATTCTTTAGACATTTTGCCGCCAATACATTTTTCCCCGCACAATGAGAGTGACTTTGAAGGAAGTGCTTTGTAGAACAAACCTGTTTTGTCTCCGTTGTAGACGTCATTTGGAAGAAACCCGTCCTCACTGACAACAGTAGGGTAAACATCACTTGCTTCCCCACACACCTGATTCCAAATGATATTATACCTATTTCTAAAGCTTTCGAGCCAACCATTTGAAGCCTTGAATTCTGGCTTACTCAATTTTTTGGCAAGTTCAATGGCTTGGCTATGACGAATAGGTCCAGAATAGGCATTTTTTTTGAACAACCATTAACAAACCACTCCCACAGCAGCTCATTAATTTCTTCATACCCTGTTAGTTTCTGCTTCCTTTTCATGTCACCATTATTACCCCCCCCCAGCCACTCACTCATTATGCGACCTTTGTTTTTCAAAGTGTCATACCCCTGAGTTTTACCATAATGAAATTGTAACATTATATCCCAAACCCTTCTTTGTTCTTTTTCCTTCATTTTTTTCACTTTGCCTTTGTAGCGTAATGACTGCGCCACATGTTTACGAGACATATTGCGCAGGAATTACAGTATTCACTCAACCACTTAGAGGGACTGGAAAGCAAGACTGCTCCCCTGTAAACAGTGCAATAAAACGGAGGTTTTTGCCACGATTGTCGCCCTCGAACAAAGGAAGGTTGTGTTTACCTCCGCGGCCTGCTGTTGCGAGTTGCTTGAAACTACACCCTGTTTTAACATAAAATTTACTTCAGCATAGCCTGTAGCCTATTAAAAATGTGAATTCTGTTTTGAAACATAATTTACTTCAGATTAGCCTGTTAAAAATGTGAATTCCGTTTTGAAAACTCATAAACAATTTCCGTTTCTGCGTTGAGTGGTTTCCTTTTTATTCAGAGAAAATAACGTTTAATACATATGATTTTTGTCCGGATCAAGAAAATATTCCGTAATAGACAGGATATCGTGTTATCCAGTGTCCGATTTGGACAGGTTTCACTGTATTTGGTACGATTGGTTTGTGATTCAGTGTATCCACTCTGAACTGTGAGTTGCATTTTAAATTTTTAAATTTTTTGGTATTTACTGTTGAGAAATAGCGCATATAATTTTAAATTTTTTTGTATCTTGTGTGAAGGTACATGACGTTAATGCCCTTATATCATTTTAAATTTTAAACTTGTTGGTATTTACTGTTGGGAAATATTGCAATATAATTTCAAAATTTTATTGTATTGTACAGTATGTGAAGGTATATGAGGTGGTTGATCTTACATACCAGTATCTTGAAACTTTGTGGTGTTCAATTTTAAACTTTTCTGGAATTTGAATTTATAGATGTTTTGCATTTGAAATATGATTTCATGTAACAGAAATGTGTGTTATAGACATTGAGAGCTGACATTCTTGTTGTTGCAATTGGACGTGCGGAAATGGTACGAGGAGACTGGATAAAGCCTGGAGCTGTAGTAATTGACTGTGGCATAAACGCAATTCCAGGTAATATACAATACCAGTGATTACCAATGTTCTACAGGCTCTATGATTATTAAACCCTAGTCTTGGAACCAATATACACTGCCTGACAGGAAAATTGAAGTACCTGGAAGGGGAGAAGGATACGAAATGAAACCTCTCGTGTTGAGAGAATATGTGATGTTATTTCAGTGATTACATTATATAGTCAAATTTACAAAGAACTTGGCAGCACGAGTCCACATATCAGTATGATATTACTGCGTTGATGGGGTGAAAGTTCCTTTTGGGGATCATTGTAAGTATCTAGGTGTTAATATAAGGAAAGATCTTCATTAGGGTAATCACATAAATGGGATTGTAAATAAAGGGTACAGATCTCTGCGCATGGTTATGAGGGTGTTTGGGGGTTGTAGTAAGGATGTAAAGGAGAGTGCATATAAGTCTCTGGTAAGACCCCAACTAGAGTATGGTTCCAGTGTATAGGACCCTCACCAGGATTACCTGATTCAAGAACTGGAAAAAATCCAAAGAAAAGCAGCTCGATTTGTTCTGGGTGATTTCCGACAAAAGAGTAGCATTACAAAAATGTTGCAGTGTTTGGGTTGGGAAGAACTGAGAGAAAGAAGAAGAGCTGCTTGACTAAGTGGTATGTAATCTATAATCTTCATTTCCGTATTGACGAATTACACAATAAAAAATAGGAAAGAATTTCCACCAATCAATACTTGTTTATTGCTTATATTAAGCTACAGGACCGGTTTCGACCCCATATACAAGGTCATCTTCAGCCGAACCATGAATACATATTTATATGATGAAGCTTTGATTAAATTGCATTGTCAAAGGAATGTCATATGATGATGTGCATTTAGTCACTGGTAGTACATTACAAGCTCGCACGTCAAACGCAACTCGGCTACACCAACAATAATAAACATAACACCATTGCACAGCTACAAATGGGAAAGGAGCCATTACTTTGAACCCAATTTTACGGACGCCACAGGACAACAAGATTTGATTCTAACATAAGGCAACATACATAGCAGAGCTGAACATATTTTAGCCGAATTTTATCCATACATCTGGCAACGTATTTAAAAATTGGAAAGTGTTTTATCCCACATGAAGACTAAATCTTTTACTCATGCAATTTTACAACCATATCTTTTAAACTCCAAGAACAGCAGCTGAGTGTACAACTGTAAATGGGACTTAAATACGAGAGTTGATGAATTGACCAACAAGCAAGATACGAATGTTCATGTGCACGAAATGTTTTTTATATATTGTATTTTATCCTGTACATATATGTATAAGTTAGTTTAAGTGAAGATATGTTTTATACACTAATTTTAGGACCTCAACATAATATTTTAGACATACAGTTGCAATATTGTACATACTGACATATATGCCAATTCACGTTAAGACATGCCCCATTTGTATGTGACTAAATGCACATCATCATATGACATTCCTTTGACAATGCAATTTAATCAAAGCTTCATCATATAAATATGTATTCATGGTTCAGCTGAAGATGACCTTGTATATGGGGTCGAAACCGGTCCTGTAGCTTAATATAAGCAATAAACAAGTATTGATTGGTGGAAATTCTTTCCTATTTTTAATTGTTTAAGTGGTATGTTCCTAGCTGTCAGCGGAGAGATGGCGTGGAAAGGACATTAGTAGACGAATAAGTTTGAATGGCGTTTATAAAAGTAGGAATGATCACAATTTGAAGATAAAGTTGGAATTCAAGAGGACAAACTGGGGCAAATATTCATTTATAAGAAGGGGTGTTAGGGACTGGAATAACTTACCAAGGGAGATGTTCAATAAATTTCCAATTTCTTTGAAATCATTTAGGAAAAGGCTAGGAAAACAACAAATAGGGAATCTGCCACCTGGGCGACTGCCCTAAATGCAGATCAGTATTGATTGATTGATGATGTTGAATCCCCTTTGACCTGGATGTATGCACTGATTTGGTTGGGAAGGGTGTCATAAAGCTGTTGTATCCTCTCCTGAGCTAAGTTGGCCCACAACTGTTGTAACTGGTCCTTGATATCCTGGACACTGGCACTGGGATGGAGGTGACGTCCGAGTTTGTCCCACACATATTCAGTCAGGGACAGATCTGTGGATCTTGCTGGCCATGGGAGTACCTCAACATCATGCACAAAATTCATAGACACACATGACATGCCATGTCTCCCCAGGTCACTGCCATACTTGCAGACATTGGTTATCTGAGGTAGTGCAGAATTGCGATTCATTGCTGAACACAATGCAGTGCCATTCATCATCAGTCCTTGCTTCCCGGTCATGGCACCACTTCAAACACAGCCGTTCGCTTCGTGCTAATGGCAGCCTACACATAGGATGATAATTCCCTAGTCCTGCTGTTACTACTCTCTGACCAATGGTGCGGGATGAGACAGAATGTTGCAGGGAGTAGGTTACTTGTAGGTTACTTGTTTTCGAATGGCAGGTGCAGATGTGAAAGGTTTACGATGTGCTTGGTGCCCAGTACGGCCATCCCTTGTCGTGGTCAGACATGGTCGACCGGAACGTTGATGACGAGTATGCCTGCTGTCACGTTCCAATCCAGTCCAACATCTGGCCACTGTCGCATCTCAATGCTCCACAAATCTGGATATTACATGATTCGACAAGCCAGCCAAATAGAGCCAAAATGAGGTCTGTTTCAAACTCAGTCAGGTGCTGATAATGCTGTCACACAGAAGTATGCAACATCTCTGTGTCCTCCACTGTAATCGCTCATTGTCTGTCGCTGTTTACTCCCCTTATATACCCTACCATGCCTGGTAACAACACTAGACACGAACAACACTAATGCACTCTGGTGGCCGTTCTACCTGTTACAGAGAATTGCAACTCTAATCATTTATACACCCGTCGATGCTCTGTATGTGTACAAAGTTACATTGACATCGGACCATCTCTTCTGGGCGCTTCAATTTTTTTTTAGGCAGTGTTATTTGAGCCTGTGTATAGCAGTTTTCTGGTTGTATTTTTATATATTCTTTGACTATATGAGTAGCCTTTAATTAGATAATGATTTAGATACAGTAAAACCCCTGTGTAATGAATCTCAGGGTAATTTGATATCTGTTCCTTGTACAGTGGTTGTATTTAAAAGGAGGTTCATGGAAAAAAAAAAAAAAAATCAACATGTTAAATTAAATAACAATAAATGCAAAAATAAAACACTACAACACAGTTATAAAACCAGAAGCTACGTATGCAGCAGAAACACTTTTTCACCTGAATAAACAATCAAAGACTGACAGACTTCAGAAAATTGAAAGGAGGATTGGAAGAACCTGCATCAACAAAAATACCAGAAGGATGGACAGTGGCTGTTAATACCTAATAAAGTCATGTACAAAGAGCTAGAACCCATTACAGATACTATGCGTAAGAGGAGACTGGGATTCTTTGGACATATCATGAGGATGCAGGATTCGAGACTTCTGAAACAACTAGTACAACACAATCTCATCTCAAAAAATACCACAACAGGATGTAAATGGATCAGAGAAGTAAGAGAAGATCTGAAGGAAATAGGCCTTACAACAGAAGACACCACAAATAAGATAAAATTGAATATAAAACTCAAGAATACAAACCTCCGCTTTACCCTTACACAAAATGAACCAACAACATGCACATTTTCAACTGAGGAAAGGGCGCGAAGATCGGAGCGTCTGAAGAAGTACTGGGAAGACCACAAATCCCGAACAATCCCTTCAAAGGGACCTGAATGACGGACTGACTAAAGTGATCCTATGTGGTCGCAAAAGAAGAAGAAGAAGAAGAAGAAGAAATAACAGTGTACAGTAATTGTGTCCTAAGCCAATTTAATGGTCTTAATGTCAGGAATTAATATATTTACACATTACTACTACTAGACTAAATAAATACAGTAGAGTCTCGCTCATCCGACCTTCGCTTATCCTACATTCCGTGTTATCCGACACTGTTAGACTTAATTTCAACTTTTGGTGGAGGCTAAATTCAGGCACATCCGCTGTGGAGGGTGCGACCATGGGACAAGCACTGGTCTGAACGCTGGCGGTAGGAGTGGGTTTTTCTCAAGGACAGGTGCAGTGAGTCTTCAGTCATTGTAGTATTGGTTGGGTGCGGATGTTATAGTTTTCATATCCTCTGTGAGTATGGCGAGTAAATGGAAGAAAGTGACTGTTTCTATAGAACGCAAATTGATTGCGTTAAAGAGACTGGACAAAGGGGAAATTCTTCAAAATGTGGCTTCAGATTATGGTGTTGGACGTGTTACAGTGGGAGACTGGAAAAAACAGAGGGAAGAAATTGAAAAGTTGTGCTCTACCAGAGCAGAGAAAAACAATGAAAAAATGTCAGTATGAAAAAATAAGTGAAGCACTATTTCTTTGGTATCTCAACACCGGGAAAAGGGCCTGCCAATATCTGGCAACATTCTGCAGGAAAAGGCTGTGTATTTCCAGAAGGAGTTTAATGAAGGGGACCCTAATTTTCCTGCCAGTGCTGGGTGGCGTGATAGGTGGCAAAAACCGTATGGTGTTAGGTAGCTTAATATCTGTGGAGAAAAGTTTCTTTTCGTAAGACATCTGGAATGTTTTCGTTTAATACTGCATGTACTGTACAATTGAATTGGTAAAAATAGAGCACCGTAAATCATGCCATTATTTTAGCCTTCCTGTTTGTTTCAGTTAATTTTCAAAGTTATTCTGTATTATCCGACATTTTCAGTGATCCGACGTACTCCAGGTCCCGTTTACGTCGGATAATCGAGACTCTACTGTAAATAAATAAGTAAATGAACAAACAAATAGCCGGGCTGAGTGGCTCAGACTGTTGGAGTGCTGGCCTTCTGACCCCAAGATTTACTGGCGCGTAAAAGAACTCCTGTGGGACCAAATTCTCGCACCTCGGTGTCTCCGAAAACCATTATAGTAGTTAGTGGGACGTAAAGCCAATAACATCATTAAATTTATTATTATGTCCGACGCGGCTGAATGGTCATCGTACTGCCCTTTGGTTCAGAGAGTCCCGGATTCGATTCCCAGCCAGGTCGGGGATTTTAACCTTCATTGGTTAATTCCATTGGCTCGGGGGCTGGGTGTTTGTAGTGTACCCAACATCCCTGCAAATCACACACCACACATAACACTATCCTCCACCACAATAACACGCAGTTACCTACACATGGCAGATGCCACCCACCCTCATCGGAGGGTCTGCCTTACAGTACCCGGCTAGAAATAGCCACATGAAATTATTATTTATTATTATTATTATTATTATTATTATTATTATTATTATTATTATTATTATTATTTTATTTGCTAATAATAATAATAATAATAATAATAATAATAATAATAATAATAATAATAATAATAATAATAATAATAATAATTTTTAAAAAATAACCGTTTGAGTTCAGTTTGCAAAAGAGAAAGTGGAACTGAACATTATTGATATATCGAGCTTGATAGCTGCAGTCGCTTAAGTGCGGCCAATAACCAGTATTCGGGAGATAGTAGGTTCGAACCCCATTGTCGGCAGCCCTGCAGATGGTTTTCTGTGGTTTTCCATTTTTACACCAGGCTGTGCCTTAATGTAAGCCACGTTTGCTTCCTTCCCACTCCTATTCCTTTCCTGTCCCATCATTGCCATAAGACCTATCTGTGTCAGTGAAGCATAAAGCAATTTGTAAAAAGAAACAAATATTGATATACGTACAATTACAAAATTAAAGAATGCAGCATGACTGAAAATGTTACAAACATTATTCATAAGAAATACCATACAACATACCAATAGGCTTGTTGTAAGAAACATTATTGGTGCTGTCCTACATTGTCCCTCATTGTAAACTACTATCTAACCACGGACGTTTCCAACTGCATGGAAGAAGGCTCCTGCAATGTCAATATAAAAGCAAACCATAGCAAATACACCATCTGATTACTTTCAATACGGAACAATGAAATTTTTATCTTTAAATACTTCCCCTCTCTCGAAAGTATTCAAACGACTTGTACACGAGCAGCTAGTAGAGTTCTTAACCAGTCATTCTCTTTTGGACCCATTGCAATCTGCCTTCAAAAAGGGTCACAGTACTGTGACTGCTCTTCTTCAATTAACAGATGCCATTTGTCCATTGCTAGTCTTATGGCATGAGACGGTATCTACACTGCTAGACTTTAATAGTACGTTTAACATGGTAAACATAGATTTACTGCTATCTAAACTCCGCTCCCTTTATATAGGCTAGATAGCCCTAAATTTTTAAAATTTATTTATTTATTTATTTAAGCAAGACTCGGACCTATGGGAGTAATGGAGTCCCACTTCCATTTGACAGGCGAGGGACTCCTTGGAAACAACTTGGCGAACGAAATGGAATTCGATGGGGAGCTATCAATATTAACGGGGCTTATGGCTGAGTCAGCAAAGAGGATGCATCTGGATGTGCTAGGAGTAAGTGATATTCGGGTATGTATGTATGTTGGGTATTCAGCCCGAAGGCTGGTTTGATCCTCTGCAGCTCAGCCAACAGCTGTCATAAATAGCCTAGGCGTCACTGAAGAGGCGTACTAGGGAAATGAGGAGTGAGGTAGTTTCCCGTTGCTTTCCTCACCGAGCCAGCCACTGCTATTACTTAACAGTCTGCCAAGCCCACTGAAATGCATGCACCAACCGACCCTATGAGTGATATTTTCACACCATTCATAACAGGGACTGGCTGCATAAGGAATGGTATTACTAACATCACTCATACCGCAGTCACTTTCATATTGTCAAAGCCAAGGATGAGACTCAGACAGGTCAATGAAAGTAACAAATTTGATATAGCCCATACCAGAAGACATAATGCACTGTAAACACTATATCTTGCCAGCAAAGGCATGATATTCGGGTAAGGGGAGATAATGAGGAAGAGATAGGAGATTATAAAGTGTACTTCACGGGTGTTAGAAAGGGAAGGGCAGAGTCTGGGGTAGGGCTCTTTATCAGGAATACCATTGCACGCAACATAGTTTCTGTTAGGCACGTAAATGAGCGAATGATGTGGGTAGATTTGTCAGTTGGAGGAATTAGGACAAGAATTGTGTCCGTGTATTCACCATGTGAGGGTGCAGATGAGGATGAAGTTGACAAGTTTTATGAAGCATTGAGTGACATCGTGGTCAGGGTCAGCAGCAAGGATAGAATAGTGCTAATGGGCGATTTCAATGCAAGAGTTGGGAATAGAACTGAAGGATACGAAAGGGTGATTGGTAAATGTGGGGAAGATATGCAAGCTAATGGGAATGGGAAGTGTTTGCTGGTCTTCTGTGCTAGTATGGGTTTAGCTGTTACGAATACATTCTTCAAGCATAAGGCTATTCACCGCTACACATGGGAGGCTAGGGGTACCAGATCCATAACAGACTATATCTTAACAGACTTTGAATTCAGGAAATCTGTTAGGAATGTATGAGTTTTTCGCGGATTTTTCGATGATACAGACCACTATCTGATCTGTAGTGAATTAAGTATCTCTAGGCCTAGGGTAGAGAAAATGAAATCTGTCTGCAAACGAATAAGGGTAGAAAATCTCCACGACGAGGAAATTAGACAGATGTACATGGATATGATCAGTGAGAAGTTTCGAACAGTAGACAGTAAGCAGGTTCAGGATATAGAAAGTGAATGGGTGGCATATAGGGATGCTATAGTAGAAACAGCAAGGGAATGCCTAGGAACAACTGTGTGTAAAGATGGGAAAAAGCGAACATCGTGGTGGAATGATGAAGTGAGAGCAGCCTGTAAACGTAAAAAGAAGACTTATCAGAAATGGCTCCAAACAAGGGCCGAGGCAGACAGGGATTTGTACGTAGATGAAAGAAACAGAGCGAAACAAATAGTTGTTGAATCCAAAAAGAAGTCATGGGAAGATTTTGGTAATAACCTGGAAAGACTAGGTCAAGCAGCAGGGAAACCTTTCTGGACAGTAATAAAGAATCTTAGGAAGGGAGGGATAAAGGAAATGAACAGTGTTTTGAGTAATTCAGGTGAACTCATAATAGATCCCAGGGAATCACTGGAGAGGTGGAGGGAATATTTTGAACATCTTCTCAGTGTAAAAGGAAATCGTCATGATGGTGTTGCAAACAGCCATACTCATGGGGAGGAGGAAAATGATGTTGGTGAAATTATGCTTGAGGAAGTGGAATGGCTCTGCTCCATTGTCATAAGGCAGCAGGAATAGATGAAATTAGACGTGAAATGGTGAAGTATAGTGGGAAGGCAGGGATGAAATGGCTTCATAGAATAGTAAAATTAGCATGGAGTGTTGGTAAGGTACCTTCAGATTAGACAAAAGCAGTAATTGCACCTATCTATAAGCAAGGGAACAGGAAGGATTGCAACAACTATCGAGGTAACTCATTGATTAGTATACCAGGCAAAGTATTCACTGGCATCTTGGAAGGGAGGGTGCGATCAGTTGTTGAGAGGAAGTTGGATGAAAACCAATGTGGTTTCAGAACACAGAGAGGCTGTCAAGATCAGATTTTCAGTATGCGGCAGGTAATTGAAAAATGCTACGAGAGGAGTAGGCAGTTGTGTTTATGTTTCGTAGATTTAGAGAAAGCATATGACAGGGTACCGAGGGAAAAGATGTTCACTATACTGGGGGACTATGGAATTAAAAGTAGATTATTAAAATCAATCAAAGGCATTTATGTTGACAATTGGGCTTCAGTGAGAATTGATGGTAGAATGAGTTCTTGGTTCAGGGTACTTACAGGAGTTAGACAAGGCTGTAATCTTTCACCTTTGCTGTTCGTAGTTTGCATGGATCATCTGCTGAAAGGTATAAAATGGCAGGGAGGGATTCAGTTAGGTGGAAATGTAGTAAGCAGTTTGGCCTATGCTGACGACTTGGTGTTAATGGCAGACTGTGCCGAAAGCCTGCAGTCTAATATCTTGGAACTTGAAAATAGGTGCAATGATTATGGTATGAAAATTAGCCTCTCGAAGACTAAATTGATGTCAGTAGGTAAGAAATTCAACAGAATTGAATGTCAGCTTGGTGATACAAAGCTAGAACAGGTCGATAATTTCAAGTATTTAGGTTGTGTGTTCTCCCAGGATGGTAATATAGTAAGTGAGATTGAATCAAGGTGTAGTAAAGCTAATGCAGTGAGCTCGCAGTTGCGATCAGCAGTATTCTGTAAGAAGGATGTCAGCTCCTAGACGAAACTATCTTTACATCGGTCTGTTTTCAGACCAACTTTGCTTTACAGGAGCGAAAGCTGGGTGGACTCAGGATATCTTATTCATAAGTTAGAAGTAACAGACATGAAATTAGCAAGAATGATTGCTGGTACAAACAGGTGGGAACAATGGCAGGAGGGTACTCAGAATGAGGAGATAAAGGCTAATTTAGGAATGAACTCGATGGATGAAGCTGTTCGCATAAACCGGCTTCAGTGGTGGGGTCATGTGAGGCGAATGGAGGAGGATAGGTTACCTAGCAGAATAATGGACTCTGCTATGGAGGGTAAGAGAATTGGAGGGAGAGCAAGATGACGATGGTTAGACTCGGTTTCTAACGATTTAAAGATAAGAGGTATGGAACTAAATGAGGCCACAACACTAGTTGCAAATCGAGGATTGTGGCGACGTTTAGTAAATTCTCAGAGGCTTGCAGACTGAACGCTGAAAGGCATAACAGTCTATAATGATAATGTATGTATGTATGTATGTATGTATGTATGTATGTATGTATGTATGTATGTATGTATGTATGTATGTATATTTAATTGTATGGTGATTATATCTACATATTCATAAGTCCAGGTCCAAGTGTTTCAGCCACTCTACAGCACTTACTGAAAGATGAAACAGGTCGCTGGGGTTTCTGGAGTAGGCATGAAGGGGGCAGCACAGGATGACATAATTTTTAAAGTCATGCTTTAGAAATGCTAGTGTGTATTTGTAAACAATCAAAGATCCTAATGGGCTGTAAAATCATCCAGCGTCCCTCAGGGGTCTGTTCTAGGGCCCCTATTATTCGTCTTGCATATTAATGACATATTGTCTGCACTTTAGTATTGTAACTACAAACTTATATGCTGATGCTCTGCAGATATACAAACACACCACAATAAACAATTTATATGTAAGAGTGCAGCATATTAATTCAGATATTGAAAGGCTTACCGCCTAATCTAAAAACAACCACTTAATCCTAAATCCTTGTAAAACACAATGTATTATTGTAGGCAGCTCTAAATTATTACATGCAATAAGCAGTATCAATCCTCCTCCAATCATCATCAATGGCATTGTTGTACGATACCTTAGAATTTTTACTAATCTTGGAATCTCCATCAACGAGAATCTGACGTGGAATGAACACTTAATTAATGTATGCAGAAAGGTCCATGTAGCTACCGTATATATCCCCTGAAATATCACAAGAATGTTTTTCCTCAAATCCTTAATTTAAAAGTAATCCAAGCACTCCTATTCCCAATTTTAGACTATTGTAATAAGATAATAGTCAATCTAAATGCCGAACAAGCTTCGTGACTTCAATAAACACAAAAGTCATGCATACGATAAGCCTTCCAGGTGCGACGTGACGCTCATGTTATGCCATATTTCAAAATGTTAAACAATAACCACGACAGACTTTTTACTTTTCACCCTAGATTAATTAACAGATCAGACACTACCTTTTTTAAAGAATGAAATAAATCTGCTAGAAAAGGGACTCAAATTCAATTGCCAGGAACGTCATAATGAAAACAAAATAAAACAGCTCATCACTGACATAGAAATTGCTTGCAAAAAAATCCCCTCTCTATAAAGAGAAATAATGAGGAACGTAGCCATCTATGAAGCCGTAAATATAATCGCACAAGAAAATTCCACCAAACAACTGAATTGTGCCGCTCAGTACTCTGCATTACAAACAGTTAAAAAAGTTTAAAATGACAACCTAATCATCACAAAAGCAGATAAAGGGAAGATAACAGTCATAATGAAGGCAGACGAGTACATACAAAAAACAATAGAATTCATCAACAACAACGGAATTCAAGAACTACATTGCATCTCTACAAGTAAATTTCAAAACAAAATAAAACAAGCTATCAAGGAAACAGACTTCATTCTCACAAAGCAAGAAAAAGAAAGCTTCATTATTAAAAATCCCAAACCCTCCCTTCTTTGAGTCAATTATTTCCTTAGCATCCAAGTATTATGCTAAAAAGTTCAATACAAGTCACAGTCATACAAATGATCCTCCTAACAGTCCCCCCCCCCCCCTCTCCTTCTCCTCTCATGCCTTCCTCATTCCAACTTTCTCCTCTCTCTTCCCTCCCTACCTCAGCTTTCTGCTTCCCGCTCTACTATGTCACAACAAATTCAAAGCTGTAGTTGACACCGACAGCTCTACTGGGTGCACCATTGCAACCTCGAAGGGTAAGCCTTTTCTCTTTATCATTCACAGTTTCTTTCTTTTCTCTTTCAGATATCCCCCTATTAACGCCCTTAGGGAGAGGCAGACTTACTTTCATAACACTGAGATATCCTTCATTTATTGTAACAGAAGAAGATTGTTCCTTCAGTGATATGGCGTTGACAGGCACATTAACAATTAATGAATTTTATTTTCATCAATACTGTGATATTTTCTTGTAATGCATATTTTACTATGATCCATGATGGGACTTCCAATAGACAATGGCTTCTTTATATCATCTTTTCTTTGTCACAAGTGCAGTTTTGATATAATTTTAAGCATCGAACTTGTGATCTAGTTTTTCTTCAAATCCACTTGACCATTTATCAAATATCTAATGTGTGAGCTTTTAATGTGTACACTAGTGTATTTTGTGTGTTTGTATTTGTAGCCTTAACTCAGGCGGTTTAACCCCTCTCCTCTTCATTTGTGACGTCACTATGTCCTAATTCTAATTTTATGATTAATAGCTGAGGATGACCTCTATTTACGGTCAAAACTGGTACTGTTTGAGAGTAAACTATATTGGTTAGGTACTGGTACTGTCACATGAAGAGGATGCCAGTAAACAGAACTGCAAGGAAGGAATTTGACAGAAAGGTAGACTGAAGACGACCCATGGGAAGGCCACGAAGGAAATGGATAGATTTAGTTAAGAGCTATGTACTGCTGAGAGGTCATGATTGGGACAAGTTGGTGGAGGAAGAATGGTACAAGGACAGGGTGAGATGGAGGAGGCTCATATACCACACCCGGGAAACTGGTGATGTTTTAGGATGATGATGATGATGATGACTGTTTGAGAGTAAACTGTATTGGTTAGGTGGATAATAAACTTAAGTTTTTGTAAAAAGTTAATAACAATAACTGTGTTATATTAGTAAAAGAATGAGGACGTAATCACCACTTGGCCTACGTTTTCATCTAGCCACAATCAGTTCTGCGCACAACACATTACCTCCAGATTACACGTATAAAACACCTCGCACATTGAGCGATATCTTGGAGAAGAATAAACCTGAATATAACTGATAAATGAACACTACGTAGCGTCTGCCGCAGAATGCACACCGGGAATGACTAGTCATAACCTTGTAATACACTCCTAATGACTCTGTAATGTCTTCGTAGTCTGCACCGTAATGGTACAGTGATTCCACAATCAAGGTTCTTCAACACAACTCACTCCGTAATGGATACATACAGTAATGACTCCGTAAATATTAATCAACTCTTTGCGCGCATGTACACGAATATATAGGCTTGCTCCATGTGGTATAGCATCTGCAAATGACCACCAGTAGCAATGCTCTAACTGAAACATTTTCAAAGTGTCTTATCAGTCAACGCAAGCTCGTTCAAAATCGAAGCTTTCGGATTAGTTACTGAGCGGCCAGTACACAAATTAGCGATCTCTAGCATTTGTTCATATTGATGAATAACAATCTTCAGCAAACACTTCCCGACTGTACCGGAGTTTCCAAGCCACTTTTTGCAACACTTTCAACCGTCTTATATGGTCACTGTTTTACATGTTGCACAATCTTCACTGCTAAGCCATGTGTAGAGACTCTTACTCAAATTAAAAGTTATACAAAGATAAGGATATACATGTTCAGAGTTCCTTAACTACAAATTCTTCTTATAGGAGTATGTTCTTAAAGCTTAACTTAACACAATCACAAGATATATCACAAATTATTTTATGAAAATTTCCTGACCTAAAATTGGGAGATAATCATTTACAAACATTTCGTAACCAAAAATTGGGGATCATACTTTTGTATGGTTACAGAGGTAATGGGAAATAATCCTTCTTCGTTACATCATTCAACTTGCGGTAATCTACGCAGAAAGAGAGCTCCTATTTCTTTTTCTTCAGCAGGACAACTGGCGATGACCACAGGCTTTTCTACTCCTTGATGACTCCCTGCTCCTTTGTCTTCCACCATCGCGTCTATTTCTTCCTTCTTTGCCAGGGTTACCATACGGGGTTGCTGCCAGATTGGGGTGGCGTCGCCAGTGTTCATGAGACGGTACATCTCGTCTGTCCTTCTGTAGTCGCGTCCGGTAGCAGTGAATATGTCTTGGAAGTCATAGATTAGTTCCTTAAGCTCCCTGAGCTGTCCCGCTTCCATATGCCACTGTTCTTCAGATGTAATCTTCTGGAGCTTATCTGATCCTTCATCTGCTTCCAGGGTCTGTGCGTTTCTGTTGTCCGCCTGTATGACGCACGTTACTGGTTCAACCATCCCAAGCTCGGTCCCGCTGGGTATCCTCTGCTCCCATATCATCGAGTTCAGTATTCTTCCCGGCACGCAGCTTGGTATTAGGACGTGCGTCCTGGCCAGGTAGAGTCGTCGATCCGGGTTCCACGAGTCACCTTATTCGGGTCTTTCTAGCCATGCTGTCAACACCATCTCGCTGTTAGTGGGTATCAGTTCGTCGCTGGCCAGCATTAATCGCGCTACTCGGGGTTGCATCCCTGGGCATCGGAGCATTATCTCCTGTTTGCCGAGCCACAACACATTTGGTTTCACGTAGGCCGTCGCCTTATATGCCCATAATGCATCTAGGCCCTAGATGACCTCGTCCGTGATGGCGGCAACGAAGACCCAGATTTGTAGGCGGCGGCATCTCAGCAACAGTTCAAGTAGCACCTCCACCAGGACTGGGATGGTGTTTGATGTAGCTGTTCGCAACACGTAGGGGTGGTTGGGCTCCCTCTCTGGTTGTCCCTCAGCGATGTCTGGCTTGGCAGTGGTTAATGCCACCCCTGTGTTTATAGTGACCTGCCATGGCTTGTGTCCAAACCACCCATCGGTGATCAAGCTGTCGTCGCTCCTCTCAGTAACAATATAAATTGTCAAGCGAGGGGACAGTGGTGAAGGGGCCGTCAAACTCTTCTCCTTGTTGGCCCTTGTGCGATCCTCTGATTGGGCGCCACCCCTCACATGGCAGTTCAACTGTAGATGGCCACGCTCGCCACAGTTCCAGCAAGTCATCTCGTGGAAGTCCTGGTGGTGGCATGCGTCGTTCTTCTGTGACACAGTGGGTCTCCGGCGTGTTCTCGTTTCTCACTGCTCGTATTCTTGGTGACAGTGCCTCTGTTCTCTTCACTGTTTTCATCATCAGGACTAGCATCAGGGCCTTCCTTAGGTTATGCTCCTCACTGAGCATCGGCCTCTGATGGAACACAGCATCACGGAGCCCGTCGATGAATGTATAGGCTGCCTCCCACTGAATGTGGTCCTGAGGCAGCCCATCCAGGGCCTTGTGGGCTAGCTGCTCCACATCTTGTGCAAACTCCTGCAGCAACTTGCATACCTGCAAAAACTTCTGATTTACCCAGAAACTTTCCGTATTTTTTAACTTGTCTTCTGGCTTTCGATTTTATTTTTACTTCTTCCTATTTTTGTCCAATATAACCTCCAGTACGATCAATACTCTTCCCCTAGGATAGATTCTTACATGCAATTTAGGCAACCTCATTTTCAAGCGTATTTATTTGATGCTTTACTTGGCGAGTGTATCACCCGCCATCTTCGTGTATCGTATTTCTCGCTCACTACAGCAGCGTGTGTGCTGTTCAGCTGGGAATTCGGTACAGCAATCGTCATGCAAGCCAGAGAAGCTAGTTCGCATTAGCGACTCCGTTAATCGGGACGAAAGAGTGAGTTTATTATTGTGTGGTGTACGCGCTCGTTTCTGTGCGTAGTTCTGTTGGAGTTGTAGGCCACGTGTTTCTCCTTGCGGTTTTGTGCTTTTCCCCCTGCCGAAGTTGTAACCGCGCGACTTGGAGCGCGTACATGAATAAAAATAATCATTAATATAACCAGTAATAAATAAGATAATACTTAATCTGAATAAGGAGGTAGAAATATGACGCAGTGGCGGAAAATTCATATAAACCAAATACAGGGAACACTTACAGGCCTAAAAATGACAACTAAGACAGGATGTGGAAGCAGCGGGAAGCCCTTATAGAGGTCCATGGGAACGTATGACGTTATGGGGGAGAAAAGATTTACAAGAAACACCCTCTAGCTCAACTATATTAAAAATGACAAAATTTTACAAATACAGTTCCATGACACGGAAACAAGACATACTTAAGTAACTTTAAATAAAACTTGATTTAACAATGAAGGTGATGCTACATTAAAGGTATAGTTTAAAGCGAAAGTATTTAATGGATGAAAGAATTGAAAGTACGGCAATTGGAACCTAGGGTAAACTCGGACTCGTCAAATTAAACTTTTAAAATGACATTAAGCAAAGAAATAATGAAACACCAAAGGAATTAAACTAAATGAAACGAAACCAGAAAGCATAGAGAATAACATTGCAAAAACACTGAAATAACACATACCTCGGAAAGGCAGGAGCTCCCGAGGGTAGCCCTCGAGCGCGAACGCTCGGTAGGGCGGTCGGATGGAAAAGACGCCGAGCTCACGCATCATTTTTCGAAGCCTGCCACAAGGCCGGAAATGGCCCGATTACAATCAACCAATGAGATCAAACTTACCCTAGATTCCTGGACCTTTTTGCCAATAGGAAATCTCGTTACCATATATGGTAATTTTAACATCGTTAGCAATTACACAAGTTCTGGAACATTACGATTACAACACCAAAATTTCATCATAGGAAACCGCACGTGTGGTACAGGTACAGGATGCTCCAAAATAAATCACCTTACAAATTTTACAACAGATTACATAAAAACTACATTAAAAAAAAAATCACTTCAAAGCACTTTTGCATGTTGCAATGTTCATACAGTTCAGTATTTCTTGATGTTTCCATAATTAAAAAAAATTTACAAACATATTTCGGTTACACAAAATTCCAGTAGAGTCCAGAGTTGCAAAAAAATTAAATCCTTCAGACAAATAAAAAAATTAAAATTTACATTTCCAAACACACAGTAGTTTCAGTTCTCCGTCCCACCAACCGGTGACATTCTCCTCCTCCCAAAGTCGAGCTCTGCTCGACAAAAAAAATTTACCAAAAATAACAAAATCTAAATGAACTTAAAATGGGAGGCTTAATGGAGATCAGAATATTTTCACAACGCCACAAATTGCACCACACCACAATTTCTTATCATCGTTCTCTTCAGGAACGTCCATACAGGCAAAACCCAGTAGAGCGTTGGTATCGCTGTCAAACAAAGTCGCTGACCGTGGCCGTTGCCAACGTCTCCATCCCTATTGCAATCCAACCATTGCTCACATACAGCCTCAGCACAGCCCTCCCAACTTAGTGAACAGGCCCATAACTGGCGAAGGTAGCTGGCACAGCACAGACTACTGCTACCATTAAATACCTTTCCCTTCCACCATCAGACATTAGTGGCCAATAGGTGCGTTGCAGACTCCAAATAGATATCCCAGGTTGAAATGTCAGTGGCATCGCAGTAACTGGAACATAAACATACGCAGCAGAAATTTGGAACTGAAGAACTTAGGCCACTGGCCTGAACTATTGATGACCTTAAAAGGAGCCTTGAGTTTCGAGGGTGGGTTTTTGTGTTTTTTCATTAACAATTACAAGCCTCCTTAGGGAGATTCCCTCTCATGTTTCTGGGAAACCCCAGCCCTCCTGGCAAGTGCTATTTCAGAAATTCAAAATTTAGGAAAATTAAAAAAACTAAAAGAAAATTTGCCAGAGTTTACCCCAGTGCCAAAACATTATAAAATCCCTAACTAATCATGAATAAACTTCTAAACTTACCAACAGACATTACATTAAATTATATCTAACATGATTATAAATAACCCTTCCCATTACAACTAAAGTAACTTAACTATATTAACTACAAAACCCGAAAAATAGTGCGCACCAATTAATTAAAATATGCTTACAACTAATTCCTTATAACTACCAAATTAAGTTACCGTGTGCGTTCTTAATCACCCAACATGAAGGAACAGAAAAAAACAAATAAACGGAAGATTTAGAATGTTACAAGGGAACTCAAAACCGAGAAATAATTAATTACGTTAGCTTGCAACCACTTCCAATGAATTGAGGATAGTAAGTCACTATTTATTTACCCTGTCATGTACTCATGAAATTTTTACATAGATAGACTCACATTACGTATTACGTGTCACCAGTCAACTTAAGGCGCAATCAAGCCAGGAATACCAAATGAAAATCATATTACTTTATCAACAGGAACTCAAAAATGAAAAACAAAAGCGATGCAAGAGTGCACATGCAGACATCCAACTCACTGATATAAGAAATAAAAAGGTACAAGTACAACCTTCATACCAGAGATTACCAGATAACCGCACGACACACAAGACTACCAAGCTTATCTGTCCTTCGACATACACACAAATAATATCAAACCACCAAAACAAGTGCGACGATCCCTGAATCAGCATAACCAACGAATGGTAAAAGGCACGGACGACCTCAATACTGACTCTCATCACATGACATACAAACACAGTACACATACATACACACACACACACACACACACACACACACACACACACACACACACAAACACCCGTGCGATGACACATCAAGAAGTACCCACAAAATAAAAGGACAGAACATCAGAACATGACCTCAAGTACCCTTGAACTTATCACACGACAATGAGACTCTTAGGGCCAATATTGTACTCCTAGAAGAGGAACTGCCTCTCAGCACCTTAACCCTAACTCTCAGTACACACACACCTATGCCTACCAAAGGCACAATTATATTCAAAAATCGTAGGACAGATACAGCACAGCTACAAATTTAGAACCGTACTCAGTTTACAGAATCCCATACTTCTACAAATTGAGTACATAAATTTGGAAGACACGAACCCGTAATGCAAGAAATTTTAACATTGATAAAATCGAACAAGACAAAACAATCAGGAAAATTGACTAAAAGGCTTAGCTAAATCACGATACCTTCAAAATTTCACTAGTGACAAATTTAAAATAACAGAAATAAAATCTCGACAACCTGCAGACCTACTAAGAATTAACTAATTTATAGCTCAGCGTAAGGACACCAAAATGAACATTTGCAGAAAATCTTCCTAGTAATCATTCTACAATAACAAGGGACATCATTTTCCATCTAGGCACCTAATACCAAGAAAAAGATTACGAGGAATCTCATACCAGATACACTAGATTTCCAACATGTCACGAGCACAAGTGCAGATCCGTAACCCGTCAAATTTGCCCAAAATGAGCCTCAGCATTACCTGGTCTAAAAATATGGTGAACACGTGTCACCCTATGAGCCTATCCAAGTCCTCATAGAACCCTCCCTAGCAAATATAGGAATACACGGGTAAATAAATATACGTGACAAGGAAACAGACACTTACACGATGGAAAAGCACCAAACAAACTAGGAAACTTTCGTAATTTAGAAGCTAGTTGGGAAACAGTCCCCAAAATAGTCCCATACCTACTTGGAAACGAACCCAGATCCAGCAAAAGACCAAAAACAACACAACATAACCAGAAATTTAAGTACATACAGAGCTACAACATGACGTAAAAATTACCTTTAAAAGATCACACACGTGGAATAGTACCAATATAACATACCAGGCGACAAGAAACAAAATTTAGAAAATAATTTGCCGAAACACGAGATTTACGAACAGGAAAACCACTCTAAGAAATATACGAAACTTTACAACATAACCTCAAAATTGTTGCCGAAAATTTACCAAAAGAGAAATTACAGAAAAACTAAGGAAACTCCGTGCTAAAATTTAATCAGAACACAATGATCACTGACACTTCACGCTACAATTTACGTGGTCTAGAAGGAAAACAAACAGAACGCGACACTCGATAACTTTATTAAGGATGTAGGGTGTGCACTTCGCAGTTGGTCAAACGCTCAGCTGTTTTCAACACACTTCAGCTGTTCAAGAGATAACCTGAATTCAAACACGGGAGTACAGTACCAATTACAGTATCGAGACAAAACTTAGCACGATATCAAGACGCAGTTTAAAACAACCGGAAATTACACAAATGTTACAATCGGAACAGAAATGGAAGAAAACTAGACATAATCAAAAATATTGAAATTTATCAAAGAAGACTTTCGGAAAGCGAACACAGCACACGAAATGTGAAGATATCACTTTACTACAAAACACGTGGTCAAGCGAAATCTTGCCACACAGGAAAATTTATTGAAATTAACGAAACCAAAAAACTTGTTACAAATAGTGACGCACTATTTCCTCCAGCCGTTAATTGCAAGAGAAACACAGTAACACAAGACTGCACATCGCGGAACGAAAAACACGTGGTGAGATGAACTCGCGCAAGAATCATGAAAACAAAAGCGGGAATTAAGAACACACACGGAACACTTACAACCTATATTCAAACTTAAAAAATTTAAAATTAATTTTAGAAAAGTTAGCCGAGGATGATCATTGTAAGCCTTCGCTCCTTTCCATAACACACGCTCTGAACCCAGAGGTCCGTGGATCGCAACCACGCTCTGCTACCAAATGTAACCGCGCGACTTGGAGCGCGTACATGAATAAAAATAATCATTAATATAACCAGTAATAAATAAGATAATACTTAATCTGAATAAGGAGGTAGAAATATGACGCAGTGGCGGAAAATTCATATAAACCAAATACAGGGAACACTTACAGGCCTAAAAATGACAACTAAGACAGGATGTGGAAGCAGCGGGAAGCCCTTATAGAGGTCCATGGGAACGTATGACGTTATGGGGGAGAAAAGATTTACAAGAAACACCCTCTAGCTCAACTATATTAAAAATGACAAAATTTTACAAATACAGTTCCATGACACGGAAACAAGACATACTTAAGTAACTTTAAATAAAACTTGATTTAACAATGAAGGTGATACTACATTAAAGGTATAGTTTAAAGCGAAAGTATTTAATGGATGAAAGAATTGAAAGTACGGCAATTGGAACCTAGGGTAAACTCGGACTCGTCAAATTAAACTTTTAAAATGACATTAAGCAAAGAAATAATGAAACACCAAAGGAATTAAACTAAATGAAACGAAACCAGAAAGCATAGAGAATAACATTGCAAAAACACTGAAATAACACATACCTCGGAAAGGCAGGAGCTCCCGAGGGTAGCTCTCGAGCGCGAACGCTCGGTAGGGCGGTCGGATGGAAAAGACGCCGAGCTCACGCATCATTTTTCGAAGCCGGCCACAAGGCCGGAAATGGCCCGATTACAATCAACCAATGAGATCAAACTTACCCTAGATTCCTGGACCTTTTTGCCAATAGGAAATCTCGTTACCATATATGGTAATTTTAACATCGTTAGCAATTACACAAGTTCTGGAACATTACGATTACAACACCAAAATTTCATCATAGGAAACCGCACGTGTGGTACAGGTACAGGATGCTCCAAAATAAATCACCTTACAAATTTTACAACAGATTACATAAAAACTACATTTTAAAAAAAATCACTTCAAAGCACTTTTGCATGTTGCAATGTTCATACAGTTCAGTATTTCTTGATGTTTCCATAATTAAAAAAAATTTACAAACATATTTCGGTTACACAAAATTCCAGTAGAGTCCAGAGTTGCAAAAAAATTAAATCCTTCAGACAAATAAAAAAATTAAAATTTACATTTCCAAACACACAGTAGTTTCAGTTCTCCGTCCCACCAACCGGTGACAGAAGTCATTTGTTAATAATGTTCGAGACATATTGGTCTGTTTTGTATGTGGTAGTTTTGCGTACTTCAGTGCATTTGTGTTCATTCTTAGTTCATAATTTTAGTGACTTGAATGTATTTCAGAGAGTTGCGTTGCTGACAGTTTCTGGTATTTTCTCTTCACATTGTGACCACAAAACATAACAAACGTTATCTCCAAGTGTTCAGAGATGCCTATAACATTGAATTCTCATTCATTTTACAGTCTAATAAAGGAAACTATTATGCATTTTGTTGCTTGTGTCGGTGTGATATAAATATCTCGCGAGGAGGGAAGCGTGATATCGTTGATCACAGTATCGCACAAAAACACAAAGAGGTCGTCATCTCGTTTTTCAACAAGGAATCGAAAAAGATTGAAAATCGTTTGCTATGTATGGCTGTCTTGAGAGGAACAAAAAATTAAGTAATTTATTTTGTAGGCAAGAAGGAAGATGATGCAGTCACTCAAGCAGAATGTTTGTTCACGGCGTTCATTGTCGAATATAACCTTGCATTGTCTTGTTCTGATCATGCAGGACCATTCTTGAGAAAGATGTTCTCAGATTCAGACATTGCGAAGAAGTACACATGTGCTAGAACAAAAACCTCTGCCGTAGTTAATGAAAT
This sequence comes from Anabrus simplex, assembly GCF_040414725.1. Lineage (NCBI taxonomy): Eukaryota > Metazoa > Arthropoda > Insecta > Orthoptera > Tettigoniidae > Anabrus > Anabrus simplex. The sequence continues at coordinate 181,924,513 of NC_090266.1, forward strand.
GGCCAGTGATGCAAATAGTAAGGTGATTCAGTCTTTAAAGACTGAATCTTTTGAGATTTCATCTGATGATATCAATGATAAAGATAGTACGCTCTATCTTGTCGTCGTCTCGGTTTTCAACAAAGAATTGAAAAAAATTGAAAATCGTTTGCTATGTATGGAAAATTTGGAAGGCAACTCTACTGGTGTTAATGTTGCCAATTTGGTCCTGGATGTTCGGAAAAGATTTGACTTTCTGATGGCAAACTGTATAGTTTTCAGTACAGATAATGCTCCTGTTATGATGTGAAGAAAAAATAATGTTGCTGCTATAAACTAATAGAGCAGTGCGAATACATTATTATTATTGTTACGGAGTTATCCGTGGAAGGCAGAGGTGAAAGAAGGTGCGGGCTGGAATGGGTCTAACTACAAGTCCGAAAGATTAATTAAAATTTAAATAAAGGTTGTATTTCCAATAGACAACAAGATTTAACAAATTTTTACTAGGTGAAATAACAATGAAAAAATCAGGTACAATTGTAACTTTACAAACGAAAGCACAAGTTAAGAGGTCTTTACAAATTCTGGGCTTCGAGCCCCAAGTTATAATTCCTGAGCCCTCAGCTCACAACCACAAATTACCAAAGGGCAGAAAACCCCTCATTTCAATGGAGCACTTGCTCCCAACTTTTAACCTCAAGCCTCCCAGAGGCAGTTTTCAAACACAAGAAAGAGCTTAGCCGCTCTCAATTTTTCAAGCCTCTTAAAGGCAATACCAGACTTTACAAAACTTGCCATCGAGGCACAACTTACAAGAATTAAACAGGGGTATCTTGTACCCAGCCTACAGGGCCTTAAAAGAAAGATAATAGGTTAATTAAATGGCCCAAAATACCAATATGAATGGAGGCATTGCTTGCGCTCCTACATGAAACCTTATAAAACCTAAGGGGCACTGGGCCGCTGACACAGGGGCTATTCCAAAGCTAGGGAGGTGACTCGTATAAGAAAATTTTAAGACATTAAGAGTAGAAAATCGGTTATGAAAACGTCACCGCAACTCAAGATGAAGGGGAGCTCGAGAGGGTAAAGCAATCTCTATCCCCGATTTAAATTTAAAGTAATAAGAAACTTTTACATAAGCCGGCAGTTACATTTTTCAAAAGGTAGGTTACATTGAAAAAGTTTCGGACCTTCCCCGAGGGCTAAACTGCTGAGCTAGCAAGAATTAAAGATGTTAAAAGGCCATTACCTTGTAGAAGAGCTGCTGGCGGATGAAAGAGGCGCTTCCCGCCTCCTGCTATACTTCCATACACTAAGCTAGATGTTGTACGAGTGGCGGAGAGCCAGGAAAATCAGCAGTTTTTATACTCTCGGGGAAGATTCGAGACCTTTCATGAATGATTAAGACACACCCACAGTTGTTTATTGGGTAGCTTACAGTTCCATATCCACATTGGAGAAGAAAGACGCCATTGGCTAAAAATTAATGGCAGAAATTTACGATTGGCTAATTTCAAAACTGGCAGAAAGAAAGATTAATATTGCCAACCCACAAATGAAGGAACAACATTTAGTAAAGAACAAACTTATCAATACAAAATATCTTCAAGAAAAGTTCCTTCACTTCGCACCAGGGTGCATGATCATAGTTTTTGGTAGAGACATCTGTGAGAGAATGTCCACACTTCTTGATAATTAGTAAACAAAAACAATTCGAAATTAACACAGTGATATCTTCTGATAAATGGTTGAATTAATTCAGTTTTAAAGTTCACAGTTTCAGCTGTAGAGGAGTACTTTAAGGCGGAAAATTCAAATGTGCGGCGTATAGGTGTACCAACCGGTACAAACATTATTATTACCGGGCGAGTTTGCTGTGCGCGTAGAGGCGCGCGGCTGTGAGCTTGCATCCGGGAGATAGTAGGTTCGAATCCCACTATCGGCAGCCCTGAAGATGGTTTTCCGTGGTTTCCCATTTTCACACCAGGCAAATGCTGGGGCTGTACCTTAATTAAGGCCATGGCCACTTCCTTCCAACTCCCAGCCCTTTCCTATCCCATAGTCGCCATAAGAAATATCTGTGTCGGTGCGACGTAAAGCCCCTAGCAAAAAAAAAATCATTATGATGATGATGATGATGATTATTATTATTATTATTATTATTATTATTATTATTATTATTATTATTATTATTATTATTATTATTATTATTATTATTATTATTGGATGCCCATGCCATTTGATTCGTTTGTCTGCCATGAAGGGTGGTGCTGACTCCCTTCCTGTCAAAATTGATGAGATGCTAATAAATATTTATTATTATTTAGATAAAAGCTCAAAGAGAAAAGATCATCTCAAAATGTATCAAGTTTTGTACCAAACTGATGTTAGAAAAATACACACACCAAAAAAGAGTTTTGCATCACCTTGGTGCTAAGAGGTCCTGAAGCTTTACATACAAATGGAATAGAGATATACGCAAACAACGTTTCAGCTCTCGTTATTGCTCATGAAAACCACACATTGCAAGTTGTACAATCATACAAGTAGCCTTTCTGAAGTTGTGGTCCAGATTGCAGCTTACACCAGTACCTCTAATACCCAGTAGCACGTCTCTTGCAATGATGCATGCTTGTATTCGTCTTGGCATACTATCCACTAGTTCATCAAGACACTGTTGGTCCAGATTGCCCCACTCCTCAATGCCGAATCAGCGTAGATATCTGAGATTGGTTGGTGGGTCATCGTCCAAAAACAGCCCTTTTCAATGTATCCCAAGTATGTTCAGTAGGGTTCATGTATGGAGAACATGCTGGCCACTCTAGTCGAGTGATGTCGTTTTCATGAAGGAACTCGTTCACAGGATGTGCACGACGAAGGTGAGAATTGTCGTCCATGAAGACAAATGCCCCTCTGAAATGCTGCTGATATGGTTGCACTATAGGTCGGAGGATGTCAATTCTGTATCGTATAGACGTTTCAGCACCTTCCATGATCACCAGTGGCATACGTCGGCCCCCCATGATGCCACCCCAAAACATCAGGGAGCCATTACCTTGCTGCACTCGCTGGGCAATGTGTCCAAGATGTTCAGCCTGACCAGACTGCCTCCAAACACGTCTCCGACGATTGTGTAGGTGAAGGCATATGAGACACTCGTCTGTGAAGAGAAAGTTATGCCAAACCTGATGGGTCCATTCAGCGTGTTGCTGGGTCCATCTGTACTGCGCTGCATGATGTCAAGTTTGCAAAGATGGATCTCGCCATGGACGTCGGGAGTGAAGCTGTGTATCATACAGCCCATTACGTACAGTTTGAGTTGAAATACGACACCCTGAAGCTGCACGGAACACAATATTCAGTATGGTGGCATTGCTTTTAGGGTTCCTCCGAGCTGAAATCCGTAAGTAGCGGTCATCCACTGCAGTTGTGACCCTCGGGCGGCCTGAGCGAGGCATTTCATTGACAGTTACTGTATCTCTGTACCTCCTTGTCCGAACAACATCGCTTTGGTTCACTCGTAGACGTCTGGAAACTTCTTTTGATGAGAGCCCCTCCTAACACAACGTAACAATGGGGATACGATCAAACTGTGGTATTGACCTTCTAGTCATGGCAGAACTACACACAACTCAAGCAGTGTACCTCCTTCCTGGTGGAATGATTGGAACTGATCGGCTGTCGTATGCACCCTATCTAATAGGCCCTGCTCATGCATGACTGTTTACATCTTTGGGCAGGTTTAGAGACATCTAGAAACAGTCAAAGGGACTGTGTTCTTGATGCATTATAAACATTTAGAGTCCATATTCCTGCGATCCGGAAACCGAGGTGATGCAACCCTTTTTTTTTTATGTGTGTATTAAAGCACGTGTGTACATGCTGGTTGTACTTGGGGAAATGTTTAGAAAGATTGATTTCACAGTGGGAACCACTGCAGAGTTTTTAAGTATGGGGTAAAACGGTCCAGTGACACAGATACATCTCTGAAGTATTTCCAAATTCCCAAGCTAAGGGAATATGAAGATACAGCAATGGAATTTGGTCCTTTTTTCAGTAGAGCACAAGACCCAGCTCATGTTATTTCTGGAAAAAAGGTGTTGCCGGTGGTGAGAAGTTCATAACTTGGTTGTCCATTGAAAAAACTAAGGAGAAAGTCAATGAAATATTTGTGTTTTTTTGTGTGAAATTATGTAAAAATATTAATGGAATTGTCAGAACTCATACGAAAGACATATTTATTTAATCATTATGAGTGTTGGAAGAAAGACATTTATTTTGGTAATGGAGATCTCCTGTAGTGTGCTTGTTGTAACTTGCAATCTGTTAACCAACCTTTTGTATTACCCTGTATTTGCCACGCGGAGGCTTCGATAACAAAATCGCTGCGTTTCGCAATCAAAACCTCTAGAATTTGTTGTCCATATAAGGTAATTTATTTTAATTGGTCGGAATAATGACATTCTTCATTGGCGAAAATTTTGGGTCGAATCGTCGTAAGCTTCTCTGATTGGCTGTTTTCGTGTTTCTCAATTTCCGGCTTTTGGCTCCTCGGTAGGAGCAGGGCTATTGTCCGCGTAGTTAGTTTTCGTACGTCTTCATTTTCCTTCCGGGGTTGCCTCCCGTAGTCCTGCGTCACTTTAGTGTACACCGTTTGGAGCTGTGCGTCTCGCTGATGTGTATTGGGAAGACAGCAACTCTAAAGCCCTCTGCATTAAATTTTAAATTCCTTTGTCATTTCCTTGTAAATTATATGTAATAATCTGTAAAGCTCCTTTACTATTTGCCTTGTAAGATTGTTGTAATTGTTTTTATATTCCCTGTTAAATTTTCCTTGTGAATTTCATTGCAGAAGTTGTGCTCACTTTCTTAAATGTAATCTTAATATTTTATTACAATTTTGGTTTCTGAAGAACCATAGATAGCAACCTCGTGGTTCGATTCACCTTTGTTTTTCTTTATTGATCATGTTATTTTATATTGCTGTTATTTAACTATGTTAAAATTTCCTTATTTGTTAGTAAATGCAAACTGAAGGGTAACCACTCGCACGTCTTTTTCCCTACAACGTCGTGTAAGATCATATCCTCTTAGGGATCCCAATCCGCTTCCCACATCGTTTCTCTAGTTGTGATGTTGGTAATCCTGCTTAATTTTGCTTCTAGTCATGTGTATGTTTTCGAAACTTGCGATGTTTTGAATGGTGTCTTATCGGTTGGCATATGTTCCTTCAGGTTTATTACTTCGATTATTACTTATTACTTTGATTTATATATGCTTTAAATTAATGTGACCAGCTCCAGAGGAGTGGGATTACATCTGCACATGCAGATGCTAAAAGCAAAAATAAGCAGGATTACCAACATGACAACTAGAGAAAGGATGTGGGGAGCAGACTGGGATCCCTAAGAGGATATGATCTTACATGACGTAGGAAAAATGAAGTGCGAGCGGTTACCCTTCAGTTTGCATTTACTTACAAATAAGGAAATACTAACATAGTTGAATAACAGCAATATGAAATAAGATAACATGATCAATAAAGAAAAACAAAGGTGAATGGAACCACAAGGTTCCTATGTATGGTTCTTCAGAAAACCAAAATTGTAATAAAATATTTAGATTTTATGTGTGTTGGGTATTCAGCCCAAAGGCTGGTTGGATCCTCAACAGGTTCACCATTAGCTGTCATAGATGGCCTAAGTGTCACTGAAGAGGCGTACTAAGGAAATGAGGAGTGAGGTAGTTTCCCGTTGCTTTCCTCACTGAGCCAGAAGTTGCTCTTGCACATCAGTCTGCAAAGCCCACTGAAATTCATGCACCAACCGATCCTATGAGCAACATTTTCACACCATTCATAGCAGGGACTGGCTGCATAAGGAATGGCATTACTAGTGTCACTCATACCTCAGCCACTTTCATATTGTCAAAGCCAAGTATACAGTAAGACTGAGACAGGTCAATGAACATACATACATACATACATACATACATACATACATACATACATACATTATCATTATAGACTGTTATGCTTTTCAGCGTTCAGTCTGCAAGCCTCTGTGAATTTACTAAACATCGCCACAATCCTCGATTTTCAACTAGTGTTGTGGCCTCATTTAGTTCTATACCTCTTATCCTTAAATTGTTAGAAACCAAGTCTAACCATCGTCGTCTTGGTCTACATCTACTTCTCTTACCCTCCATAGCAGAGTCCATTATTCTCCTAGGTACCCTATCCGCCTCCATTCGCCTCACATGACCCCACCACCGAAGCTGGTTTATGCGTACAGCTTCATCCATCGAGTTCATTCCTAAATTAGCCTTTATCTCCTCATTCCGAATACCATCCTGCCATTGTTCCCACCTGTTTGTACCAGCAAACATTCTTGCTACGTTCAGGTCTGATACTTCTAACGTATGAATAAGATATCCTGAGTCCTCCCAGCTTTCACTCCCGTAAAGCAAAGTTGGTCTGAAAACAGACCGATATAACGATAGTTTCGTCTGGGAGCTGACTTCCTTCTTACAGAATATTGTTGATCGCAACTGCGAGCTCACTGCATTAGCTTTACGACACCTTGATTCAATCTCACTTACTATATTACCATCACGGGAGAATACACAACCTAAATACTTGAAATTATCGACCTGTTCTAGCTTTGTATCACCAATCTGACATTCAATTCTGTTGAATTTCTTACCTACTGACATCAATTTAGTCTTCGAGAGGCTAATTTTCATACCATACTCATTGCACCTATTTTCAAGTTCCAAGATATTACACTGCAGGCTTTCGGCACAATCTGCCATTAACACCAAGTCGTCAGCATAGGCCAGACTGCTTATTGCATTTCCACCTAACTGAATCCCTCCCTGCCATTTTATACCTTTCAGCAGATGATCCATGTAAACTATGAACAGCAAAGGTGAAAGATTACAGCCTTGTCTAACCCCAGTAAGTACCCTGAACCAAGAACTCATTCTACCATCAATTCGCACTGAAGCCCAAATGTCAACATAAATACCTTTGATTGATTTCAATAATCTACCTTTAATTCCATAGTCCCCCAGTATAGCGAACATCTTCTCCCTCAGTAGCCTGTCATATGCTTTCTCTAGATCTACGAAACATAAACACAACTGCCTATTCCTCTCGTAGCATTTTTCAATTACCTGGCGCATACTGAAAATCTGATCCTTGACAGCCTCTCTGTGGTCTGAAACCACACTGGTTTTCATCCAACTTCCTCTCAACGACTGATCGCACCCTCCCTTCCAAGATGCCAGTGAATACTTTGCCTGGTATACTAATCAATGAGATACCTCGATAGTTGTTACAATCCTTCCTGTTCCCTTGTTTATAGATAGGTGCAATTACTGCTTTTGTCCAATCTGAAGGTACCTTACCAACTATCCATGCTAATTTTACTACTCTATGAAGCCATTTCATCCCTGCCTTCCCACTATACTTCACCATTTCAGGTCTAATTTAATCTATTCCTGCTGCTTTATGACAATGGAGTTTATTGACCATCCTTTCCACTTCCTCTAGCATAATTTCACCAACATCATTTTCCTCCTCCTCATGAGCTTGGGTGTTCGCAACACCACAGGGATGATTTCCTTTTACACTGAGAAGATGTTCAAAATATTGCCTCCACCTCTCCAGTGATTCCTTGGGATCTATTATGAGTTCACCGGAATTACTCAAAACACTGCTCATTTTTTCCCTCCCTTCCTAAGATTCTTTATTACTGTCCAGAAAGGTTTCCCTGCTTCTTGACCTAGCCTTTCCAGGTTGTTACCAAAATCTTCCCACGACTTCTTTTTGGATTCAACAACTATTTGTTTCGCTCTGTTTCTTTCATCTACGTACAAATCCCTGTCTGCCTCGGCCCTTGTTTGGAGCCATTTCTGATAAGCCTTCTTTTTACGTTTACAAGCTGCTCTCACTTCATCATTCCACCAAGATGTTCGCATTTTCCCATCTTTACACACAGTTGTTCGTAGGCATTCCCTTGCTGTTTCTACTATAGCATCCCTATATGCCACCCATTCACTTTCTATATCCTGAACCTGCTTACTGTCTACTGTTCGAAACTTCTCACTGATCATATCCATTTACTTCTGTCTAATTTCCTCGTCCTGGAGATTTTCTACCCTTATTCGTTTGCAGACAGATTTCACTTTCTCTACCCTAGGCCTAGAGATACTTAGTTCACTACAGATCAGATAGTGGTCTGTATCATCGAAAAATCCGCGGAAAACTCGTACTCCTGAATTCGAAGTCTGTTAAGATATAGTCTGTTATGGATCTGGTACCCCTAGCCTCCCATGTGTAGCGGTGAATAGCCTTATGCTTGAAGAATGTATTCGTAACAGCTAAACCCGTACTAGCACAGAAGTCCAGCAAACGCTTCCCATTCCCGTTAGCTTCCATATCTTCCCCACATTTATCAATCACCCTTTCGTATCCTTCAGTTTTATTCCCAACTCTCGCATTGAAATCGCCCATTAGCACTATTCTATCCTTGCTGTTGACCCTGACCACGATGTCACTCAATGCTTCATAAAACTTGTCCACTTCATCCTCATCTGTACCCTCACATGGTGAATACACGGACACAATTCTAGTCCTAATTCCTGCAACTGACAAATGTACCCACATCATTCGCTCATTTACGTGCCTAACAGAAACTATGTTGCGTGCAATGGTATTCCTGATAAAGAGGCCTTCCCCAGACTCTGCCCTTCCCTTTCTAACACCCGTCAAGTACACTTGATAATCTCCTATCTCTTCCTCGTTATCTCCCCTTACCCGAATATCACTTACTCCTAGCACATCCAAATGCATCCTCTTTGCTGACTCAGCCAGTTCTACTTTCTTTCTTCCATAAGCCCCATTAATATTGATAGCTCCCCATCGAATTCCATTTCATTCGCCAAGTTGTTTCCAAGGAGTCCCTCGCCTGTCAAATGGGAGTGGGACTCCGTTACTCCCATAGGTCCGAGGCTTGCTTAAAGTGTTCTGAGCTTGGTAAATTCATGAAGCAGGATGCTACCCTACTTGCACATAGTCCAAGTGAGGATCTCTCCTCTAACGGGTTATGGACCACCGGTGAATTGTGTAGCCCTAGCCGCCTGAGCACAAGGAGGGCCACGACTCCGAATAAGTCCGAGATGCCCACTCCCATTCCATAGCAACTGGTATCCCGATTCTCAGGACCACTTACTAGGCCACTCAGCCGTTGCCCATGGTTCACGAACTAGGACGTGACTACAGTAATCCACAAAGTAACAATTTTATTCTAGCCCATACCAGAAGACATAGAGCACTGTAAACACTTCATCTTGCCAGCAAAGGCCCATATTACATTTAAGAAAGTGAGCACAACTTCTGCAATGAAATTCACAAGGAAAATTTAACAGGGAATATAAAAACAATTACAACCATCTTACAAGGCAAGTAGAAAAGGAGCTTTAGAGATTATTACATATAATTTACACGGGAAATGACAAAGGAATTTAAAATTTAATGCAGAAGCCTTTAGAGTTGCTGTCTTCCTAATACACATCAGCAAGAGACACATAGCTCCAAATGGTGTACACTAAATTGACGCTGGACTACGGGAGGTAACCCCGGATGGAAAATTAAATTTTACATTACACAATTAAAAAGATTAATAAAACTGAATTGCCTCCAAAAGAAAAGGATATGCCTAGCTGACGAGCTAAGGCATTGCAAAATAAAATGGCGAAAACCAGAGTCTAAGGTAAACTCCGAAGCAAATAAATGTACATGTTAATTTAAAATTAGAGAAAAGGTGGCTGAAGCCGCTGACGGGACCACTCTCGAAGTGCGTCCGACCGTGAGGACGTACGAAAACCAAAGATGCAGACAAGAGCCCTGCTCCTAACGAGGAGCCAAAGGCCGGGAATTGAGAAACACAAAAACAGCCAATCAGGGAAGCTTACTACGATTCGACCCAAAATTTTCGCCAATGAAGAACTTTATTATTCTGACCAATTAAAACAAATTACCTTATATGGACAACAAATTCTAGAGGTTTCGATTGCAAAACGCAGCTATTTAATTATCGAAGCCTCCACGTGGCAAATTCAGGGTGATACAAAAGGTTTGTTAACAGATTGCAAGTTACAACAAGTACACTACAGGAGCTCTCCAATACCAAAATACTGTAAATGTCTTTCTTCCAACACTCATAATAATTAAATAAATATATCTTTCATATGAGTTCTGAAAAGTCCATTAATATTTTTACATAATTTCACAAAAAAAAACCAAATATTTTATTGACTTCCTCCTTAGTTTTTTCAATGGACATCCACGTTATGAACTTCTCACCACCCGCAATAAAAGAAAGACAGAGAGTAGTTAATCTCCATCTGTGAAGAAAATAATGGAGCCTAGTTACAGTGCCAATTTTTCACGAGAGGAGATACTATTTCTTTTCGTGTCTTCAAACTTTAATAAAGCATTTTGCTTATTTTTGGCATTTATTATCCTTACCTTTGAGAAAACTAATAAAGTTCATCAGTTGCAAGCACCTCACGTTCATGTCCTAAGATCCATGCTGACTGCTATGTTGAAGGACGTTCTGTGTAGGTTTGTTAAGCCAATGGTCAAAAAAAAAAAAATCTTATAGTTTTAGAAGTGGTCTATCACATGAGAGAGAATCAGAAAGCTGATGATGATTTAGTAATTGCGTTCTCAACATCTCGTCTTGTAGAAAACCTGACCCATGAGAAGAAAAAACATTTATTTGCTCATCAGGAACTATTTTATTGCAGTCTGTGATAATATTGTTCATAAATTTAATTTGAATAGTGAATTTTTTGTTAATGCTTGAGTAGCTCAGATAAATTCTATGCAGTCTTCTTCCTTCAATGCCACAAAGTATTTTGTTTCCAAGTTTCCTGTTGTATTGCCAGTGAAAGATGGTGAAGATGACCCAGAAGCTATGGTTGCATTACATTGCCAGTTTTGTGCTCTCCAAATGGAGGATTTACCATCGTCTGTTGTGTAAGAAGAAAGAGTAGATTGTTCTTGGTCTGCTATAGGGGATATACGAGGTGGAGCTGGGTGTTTCAAATATGATAGAATAGCAAAAGTAATGCTCTCAATATTGACATTCCCACATAGCAATGCCGAATGTGAACGATTCTGCAGCCAAGTAAAGAAGACAAGGACACAATTCTGAAAGTGAAGCATGTCAAATAGAACAACATTTAACAGTCTTCACAATTTTAAGTATTTCCTCAAGCCAACTGATAGTTGTATTAAGTACGGTTCGACCCACACCTGTTACAACTAAATTCGTTCAAGATTGAAGCTAGGTACATTTTAAACATAAATTTTGATTGCATTTGTTGATTATATTTTATCTCAAGATTTGTATGTATCATTGTTTTTGTATATGTCTTTTTGTGTTATTTTAGCTAATGTTGATCTCTAGGCTAGGTCAAAACATGTCCTACATATCTTTTTAGACAGACCATTTATCAAATGGCAAACTTGTGTTGAACAGGTGGACTTTATACAATTAAATTCTTTTAGAATTTGATCTTAGACATCGAAGGTTTTCGGCAACACTAGTATCGGTAAGGGTAGGGACTCTGAAGGAACCAACTATGGCCTTAATTTAAGTACAGCTCCAGCATTTGCGTGGTGTAAAAATGGGGAAACGACGGAAAACCATTTTCAGAGCTGCCAGTGGTTGGACACCTTTCATCCCATGTGTCTCTAATGATGTTTTATTACCACAATAATAATAATAATAATAATAATAATAATAATAATAATAATAATAATAATACCGAGCTCAATAGCTGCAGTCGCTTAAGTGCGGCCAGTATCCAGTAATCGGGAGATAGTGGATTCGAGCCCCACTGTCGGCCTTTCCTCTCCCATCGTTGCCATAAGACTCATCTGTGTCGGTACGACGTGAAGCAAATAACAAATAATAATAATAATAATAATAATAATAATAATAATAATAATAATAATTTATTGAGTGAGTGGCTGCATGATTTGGGTCATGCAGCTGTCAGCTTGTATTAGGCAGATGGTGGGTTCGAACCCCACTGTTTGCAGCCCATGGTTTCCCCATTTTCACACCAGGCAAATGCTGGGGCTGTACCTTAATTAAGGCCATGGTCACTTCCTTCCCACTCCTAGCCCTTTCCTATCCCATCATCACCATAAAACCTGTGTCAGTGCAATGTAAAGCAAATTGTAAAATAAAATAATAGTAAATGTAAGTGACATGGTAAATCTTGATTTGAAAAAGACAAGAAGGGTGCACAAGAGAAATTCCAATATGAATCTCACTGGAAAAAAAAAAAAAAAAAAAAAAAAAAAAAAACCCACTGCATGTGAGGTGTGCATTTTGCGTTTATCAAGCTCTGACAGATCTGTTAACGGTGGGTTGAGGTTGACTTCCTTTAATATTTTCAGGTTAGAAGATCAGTGTCTTCAAATTTTACCATGATTTATTTGGATTTCCTTCTAAACCACCAGGAAGGTGTTGGGATTTAGCTTATGTAAATATTGTGAATGTTAGTTGTCCTGATTTCTTATTATTCCATTTTTATTCTACTCTATTTTCAGGGTATGTAATTTTTCTGATCCATATTGTAGTATTTATCAGCAGTAAGTTAATACTGAAACTGGCAATGAGATAATGTCTTTTTTAAATTAACTTGTACCATGTGTTCCAGGGTGCAGCCCTTGTAAGGCAAACCCTGCAACGAGGGTGGGTGACATCTGCCACGTGTAGGAAACTTTGTTATTGTGGTGGAGTATAGTGTTGTGTGTAGTATAAGAGTTGCAGGGATGTTGGGGACATCACAAATGTGGAGTCCCTGAGGCAAGGGAATTTAACATTTTAAAATTAAAATCCCCAACTTGGCTGGGAATCAAACCCGGGGCTTTCTGTTCTGGAGGCCACTACACTGACCATTCAGTCAAGGAGCTGAATGGTATACAGATTATGATGCAACATTTTAATAAGAATATTATTAATTCCTCTTAGATCCTTCAAAGAAGTCTGGACAACGCCTTGTGGGAGATGTTGCGTTCAGTGAAGCTGTCAAAGTTGCATCCTACATTACTCCAGTTCCTGGTGGTGTTGGACCTATGACTGTAGCTATGCTGATGAGAAACACTGTATTAGCTGCAACATCAGCTGCAGAGAAACTCAAGTCTACTGCATGGAATTTAACACCACTTCCAATCTCTCCTGTAGCTCCTGTTCCTAGGTAAGTAAAAATGTGGAATTAAAATTTCTTCATTCATTGTATTTAGCCACAAACCTTCTATGCTGGCGTAGCAGGGGGAGAGGTAATACTCCCACGTGGCGCGTCCCAGATGGCGGATATGGGGGTCCTAACCGGCTTGCCGGCGGACTTGAGGGAAATAAAATACCTCTCGCAGACCATACACACAACCCCCTGTGGGTGGGGGACGCAGGCGAAGAATACACCCACGGTATCCCCTGCCTGTCGTAAGAGGCGATTAAAAGGGGCAACCAACGGATGATCCAATTAGAACCATGAGACTACCTGTAATTAGTACAATCACGCAGGGAACACCCTGGGTCACATTTACTTGCGCGTAGTACCACTATGTTAGGTACACAATAGGTTTGTGATTAGTAGCAACAGTGTGTGAATCAGGAGGTGGATCCTACAGTACCTGTGATTCGTACCCCTACATGAGTGACACCATGGGATTAGCGACACCATGGTTCTGCCTTACCTGTACTCAGTTCCCACTATGTGAGGAATTCCACGGGATAGTACGAGTCCCTGTGGTTAGTCCACTTATGTGAGGAACGCCATAGGTTTGCGTTGCCTGTAAATAGCGGCACGATGTGCGAAACACCATAAGTGTGTTTTACATGTGCGCATTACACTACCTGTGAATAGAACCATAATGTGTGGAATACCGCTTTTGATTAGTACCGCAACATTACACATAGCATGGTTCTACTTTCCTAGCGATCAATACCATTATGAGGGGCCGATCACCTGGATTTTGGACCTGTTTCGACTATAAGCATAATCGATTCAGCATCGTGCTGTAGAAGCAGTCCCTTGGTGAATAATATTACTGTTTTGTGCCAGCTTCTGTACATGAGAGGCACTGTGAGTTGGATCCACTGATCGTTTTAAATTCATATCTGTCCATACATTCATTCTTTGTCCTCACGTTTTGAATTCTGGTCAGTGGAGGATTTTGAACTTTTAAGTTGTCATTTCATTTTGTCTCATTTCATACCATTAGGGGCCGATGACCTCTATGTTAGGCCCCTTTAAACAACAAACATCAATCAATCATCATTGTATTTAGTCAGTCATGTAATAGTCCCACTATACAAGTGATGGTATTTCTTGTATATGCTATTTTCACAAAATACAGGATAGAGAAAGGCTGGCAAATTTAGTGTTTTGCTGGACTTGCGAGATTGATAGTTTGTTTCTACCCTAATATGCTGCTTCCTCTTAAAATGGAGATGCTTCGTTCCTTGTACAAATTTTACCCAATAAAATAAGTATCAATGTTCTTCATGGCAATTCCAATATTGTTGTTAAGAAACATTGTATTAAAAACTTAATCATACTGACTAATCCTACACTGGTGTGTGTATTTCACCATACAGTGTAATCATATACAAGTATAACCTCCCAATTTTAGGTTAGGAAATGTTTGTAAATGACAATCTTTTGATTTTCGGTTTGGAAATTTTCGTAAAATAATTTGTAACATAAAGTAGTGAATATCATGCGAGTTTCATTAAGCTGTAAGAACATAATATTAAAAGAAGAATTTGTAGTTAGGGAATATGGAACATGTATATTCTTATATTTGTATAACTTTTAATTTGGGTAAGAGTCTGTACATACTGTATGGCCTAGCAGTAAAGATATTAGTAGCAAACAGGAGCACCGTGCGGTCGGCTTTTGCAGTACCTGTGATTAGTACCACCATATGAGCGGGACCATGGGATGATAGCTACCATGGTTCTGTCTTGCCTATGATTAGTACCCACTATATGAACAACACCACGGGATAGGGGAAGGTCCCTGTGGTTAGTACTCTTACGTGCTGAATACCATAGGGTTGCGTTGCCTGTAAATGGTGCCGCAATGTGAGAAAAACAATAGGTCTGTAGTATATGTCGAATTTCATAACCTCTGAGTAGTACAATAATGTGTGGAATACCGCGAGTCTCTGCTACTTTTGATTAGTACCGCACCATGACAAATACCATGGTTCTACATTCCTAGCGATAAGTACCGTTATGAGGGGCCGTTAACTTGGATTTTGGACCCTCTTTAGACTGCAAGCATCATCGATTCAGTGTTATGCTATAGCAGCAGTCCCTTGGTCAGTAATCATATTACCGGGCGAGTTGGCCGTGCGCGTAGAGGCGTGCGGCTGTGAGCTTGCATCCGGGAGATAGTAGGTTCGAATCCTACTATCGGCAGCCCTGAAGATGGTTTTCCGTGGTTTCCCATTTTCACACCAGGCAAATGCTGGGGCTGTACCTTAATTAAGGCCACGGCCGCTTCCTTCCAACTCCTAGGCTTTTCCCATCCCATCGTCGCCATAAGACCTATCTGTGTCGGTGCGACGTAAAGCCCCTAGCAAAAAAAAAAAAAAAAAAATAAAAAAAAATAAGTAATTGTTTTACGCCAGAATCTGTGAATGTAAGGCATTGCAGGTCGCATCCACTGATTGTTTTAAATTCATCTCCATCCATTCATTCTTTGTCCTCACGTTTTGAATTCTGGTCAGTGGACAATTTTGGACTTTTAATTTGTCATTCCATTTCGTCTCATTTCGTACCATTAGGGGCCGATGACTTCGATGTTAGGCCCCTTTAAACAGCAAGCATCATCATCATCATCAGCAGTAAAGATTGTGCAACATGGGAAACAGTGGCTATATCGGTAAAGACTGTTGAAAGTGTTGCAATAGGTGGCTTGGAAACCTGGAGTACAGCCGGGAAGTATAGGCTGAAGATGGTAATTCATCAATGTGGATGATCATTAGAAAACATTCATATCGGTCGATGGGTAACCAATCCGAAAACTCCAATTTTGAACAAGGTTGCGTTGACTGAGAGACACTTGAAGATGTTTCAGTTAGAGTGTTGCTACTGGTGGACTTTTAGTGATGCTACAGCCACGTGGAGCAGCCTATATATACATGTGTGAATGTGCAGTGAGTTCATTATTCACTACGGAGTCATTGCTCTACAAATTCATTACGAGTCTGATAATAATAATAATAATAATAATAATAATAATAATAATAATAATAATAATAATAATAATGTTACTGGCTTTATGTCCCACTAACTACTTTTACCGATTTTGGAGATGCTGAGGTGCTGGAATTTAGTCCTGCAGGAGTTCTTTTACATGCCAGTAAATCTACCAACGCAAGGCTGACGTATTTGAGCACCTTCAAATAATACCAGACTGAGCCAGGATCAAACCTGCCAAGTTGGGGTCAAAAAGCCAGCGCGTCAAGCGTCTGAGCCACTCAGCCCTGCGCGGGTCTATTACAAGGTTATGACAGATCATTCCTGGTGTGCATTCTGTGGAAGATGCTACATAGTGTTCATGTGTCAGTCATACTCTGGTTTATTCCTTTCCAAGAAAATGCACAGTGTGTGTGGTGGTTTATGTGTATAATCTGGAGCTAATGTGTTGTTTTGGACAGAACTGATTATTGCTAGATGAAATCATAGGTCAAGTGGTCAGTGCTTGGGTATTCTGATTGATTCAACATGGGATTCATAATTCAACTATTCCACAGTAACCTTTTACATTGTGAAGTTGTATGGTTTGATTAACAGAGCATAGTGAGGTGACTGAGATTGCTTGTTCTCATACAATTATAACCCATGGTAAATTGATTCCACGGTGATGCTATTTTGTTCATATAAATGAGGTTAAGAATGGACAGTCATCTTAATCCGTTTGAAATCATCATTCTGAAGCATGGTGTTCGAAATGATGTACATTTGTGGTTTGTAGATATTGTTTGTGGATTGATATTTTTGTAAGCGGCAAAACGAGTTGGTCTCACCACATGATGATTATTGTTGGCGTTTGTGTTTTGATTTATTTTGTTTCTGGAGTAAATTCACGTTGTGAAACATATGATAAATCTTTTATTGGTGGAGTAAGGATAAACCTGGCATGCTACCCACATATATTTTCAGAATTAAATAGTAGCAGGTATGTTAATGAAGCAAATTTGGAGCCTCGTCAACCTGATGACCTATTTTGTCTCGAATAATATTACATTTTTTTTTTTTTTTTAAGTCCACCTGTTCAATACAATACAATATAAACCACTATTTCATATGGTTAAAATTTTTATACATAATACATAAAAGTCAATGGTACATGTTTCACCCTCCTTTACAGGCATCATCAGCCTATATCAATCTTAAAAATAATACATATGGAGTTTTTCTAATCTTACAAATTATGAATAATGATTTCGTAAAACATTATACAATAACATCTAAAACAACGATAATGCACCAAAGCGTGTTAAAAAAAAAAGAATAAATTAACAGTTTTTGAAGATTAAAACGTGGTTAAACACGAAATTTTTGTGAGTTTAAAACTAAAATGGATCCTTTTTGTTATATATCATTAAGACTGTGACGGCCTTGAGTGTAAACACAATCATCAAAGGGGGATGTTTCTTCAATTCCCATAGTATGAATCCAAGATGGTAAAATCACTGTCAGTTATTTAAAACAGAAGTGTGAACGTAATAAACATGTTAAAATGTATACGGTTGATATATCTGAAAGTAGAAAAGAAAATGGAACTTTTTGTGAAGGCGTTGCTAATGATAACGTATGTCAAAGCTAGCGGGTGTCAGTAATTACGTTGGTAGTCAATTGGATCCAATTTTTAACCATATGAAATAATGGTTTATATTGAACAGGTGGACTTAAAAAAAAATATTGTAATAATATTCGAGACAAAATACGTCATCTTCAATACGGATTGGGTTGGCAATAGCCACTAACAAGCAAGACGCTTTGTCTGAAAGCACTAGCCACACTCTATCATTCTTAATTACATCAGGCCGCGATAGAACGCAAGCATTGTTGAAATTTTGCTTTACACTTGCATTGTTATGTTCAGAAAGT
The DNA here is from genome assembly GCF_040414725.1 of Anabrus simplex. Lineage (NCBI taxonomy): Eukaryota > Metazoa > Arthropoda > Insecta > Orthoptera > Tettigoniidae > Anabrus > Anabrus simplex. Next base: position 181,942,713 of record NC_090266.1, read on the forward strand.
GAGTCAAAAGCATGGGTTTTACTTCCTGACCTTTCCACAAACGGAAATGGAAAAAGCTGTATTCATATATCAGGAATCAAAAAGGAAAAGGAATCCAAATTCCTACAATGGTGAGAGAAGGGGATGAACACTATTTAACAGATACTGAGAAAGCAAACCTATTTAGTAGGGAATTCAGAGATTCAGTAGATGATTGTCAGGAGTTGGAAACCGAAACAGAAGATAGAGAGGGAGAGACACAGAGGGAAACAAGAAGCTTCTCATTCACAAATGAAGATATTTTCAGAGAAATCCAACTGCTTCAGCAAGGAAAAGCAGCAGGAAGTGATCAAATTACTGGGGAGGTATTAAAGACAATGGGGTGGTACATAGTGCCTTATTTAAAATTTTTCTTTGACTATGTCATAAATAATAATGTAATACCAAAGGAATGGAAGGAATCTATAATAATACCAATTTATAAAGGAGAGGGTGATAAAAGGAAACCAGAGAACTACAGACCAATCAGCCTGACCAGTATAGTTTGTAAAATACTGGAGAGTTTAATATCAAAGTACATCAGAGGGATATGTGATGATAAAAATTGGTTCATGAGGAGCCAGTATGGATTTAGAAAGAAATTTTCTTGTGAGGCACAACTGGTGGGATTTCAGCAGGACATATCAGATCAATTGGATTCAGGAGGTCAGTTAGATTGCACAGCACCGGGCGAGTTGGCCGTGCACGTAGAGGCGCGCGGCTGTGACCTTGCATCCGGGAGATAGTAGGTTCGAATCCCACTATCGGCAGCCCTGAAAATGGTTTTCCGTGGTTTCCCATTTTCACACCAGGCAAATGCTGGGGTTGTACCTTAATTAAGGCCACGGCCGCTTCCTTCCAACTCCTAAGCCTTTCCTATCCTATCGTCGCCATAAGACCTATCTGTGTCGGTGCGACATAAAGCCCCTAGCAAAAGATTGCACAGCCATAGATCTCTCCAAAGCCTTTGATAGCGTGGAACATGGAATATTATTAAAGAAATTGGAGGGAATAGGATTGGACGTAAGGGTTACACGTTGGATAAAAGCATTTCTAAATTCAAGGGTTCAGAAAGTCAAAGTAGGAAATAATGTATCTCAGGAAGAGAAAGTTTGGAAGGGAATTGCACAGGGTAGTATAATCGGTCCGTTACTTTTCTTAATATACGCAAATGATTTAGGGAACAATATAACATCAAAAATAAGATTGTATGCAGATGACATAATTGTTTATAGGGAAATAAACAACATTGAGGATTGTTCAGAATTACAAAGGGACCTTGAAAGTATCCAACAATGGGTTGAAGAAAATAATATGAAGGTTAATGGAGGCAAATCAACTGTTACAACTTTTACAAACAGGAGCTTTAAAACTGAATTTGAATATACTTTGGACGAGGTAGTTATCCCAAAAGATGGCAAGTGCAAATACTTAGGTGTGAGATTTCAAAGTAATTTGCACTGGAAGGGTCATGTTGATGACATTGTTGGGAAAGCATACAGATCGTTACATGTCATAATGAGGCTGCTTAAGGGATGCAATAAAGAATTAAAAGAAAAAAGTTACTTAAGTATGGCTCGTCTATTATTGGAATATGCAAACAGTGTTTGAGATCCTCACCAAGAATACCTAATAAAAGAAATAGATAGTGTGCAGAGGAAAGCAGCAAGATTTGTAACAGGGGATTTCGGGAGAAAGAGTAGTGTATCAGAAATGTTAAAGGAACTTGGGTGGGAAACTTTAAGTAAAAGAAGGGATAAAACTAGACTTATAGGATTATATAGAGCCTATACAAAAGAAGAAGCATGGGGAGATATCCGTGAGAGGCTTCAGTTGGAAAATAATTATATCGGCAGGACAGACCACAAATATAAAATTAGAAGGTATTTTAGCAGAAGCGATTGGGGTAAATTTTCATTCATTGGGAAGGGTGTGAAGGAGTGAAACAGTTTACCAGGGGTAGTGTTTGATCCTTTTCCAAAATCTTTACAGATATTCAAGAAGAGAATAAACAGCAACAGAGAAAATAAATGAAGTGTTAGAGGGCATTCGACCAGTGCAGGTTATTGTAAATTAAAAAAATGTGTGTGAATAAATTAATTCCATCCCCTGGTCTAAGGAGTTTGGACAGCCAAAGTAGGGGACTGCCTGTAGGGGTGAAGTACAGTGGGGACTTCGAGGGCCCTGGGACCGCTACGGTAGCTGTGAAGGCCCTTCAGGAACTCTGAAAAGTAGTGGTAAAAGGGGCTCTGGTAAAGACACAGCAGGTCGTTATGCTACTTAGGTTCCAGAATGGGTAAAAAGAAAAAAAAAGTAAATAAATGCAATGTAAATCTACTGAACTGCGATCCACCAATTGAAAGACTACAGTTTGAAAAACCTCCACCAAACCCAGACTCGTGAGTCCCCAACAACTCAAGAAATAAAAGAGATAATCAAATTGCTAAAAAATAATAAAGCCCCTGGGAACGATGGCATAACTGCAGAAATGTTGAAAATAGGAGGAGATGACCTCATCAGAAGAATTCATACGCTCTTAACAGAAATATGGGAGACCATGATGATTCCGAAGGACTGGAAGAATGCCATTATCCATCCGTTACATAAGAAAGGCGATCGAGCGGACCCCAACAACTGCAGAGGCATATCCCTTTTATCAGTTATATACAAGGTTCTATCTAAAGCGCTATTAAGCAGAGTAGAACAACAAACAGATCATTTGATTGGTGAATACCAAGCAGGCTTCAGAAAAGGTAGATCATGTTCTGAGCAAATTTGGAGTCCGAAAACGATATTAAGGATACGCCGCAGTACCACCACATTTGTCACCTTTGTATACTTTAAGAAGGCGTATGACTCTATCGACAGACAAACTGTTGTGGACATCCTAGGAGAGCTCAGTGTGGACAAGAAGACCACAGAATTAATCCGCCAGACTCTCACAGACACAACATCTCAAGTGAAGTTTCTAGGTGAACTATCAGAGCCTTTTGAAGTGCATACAGGAGTTCGACAAGGAGATGGCCTTTCCCCAATCCTTTTTAACTTAGTGTTAGACAAAGTCATCAGGGAATGGGGAAAAGAAATCGAAGGTATAAACATTGGTACTCGGGGACAAAGAATTAACGTGAAGTGCCTAGCTTTTGCTGACGATCTAGCTATCTTTACCAAGACTAGTGAAGAAACCAGGTATGCCATAGAGAAGTTGCATGAGATAGCATCAAAGACAGGCCTCCAAATATCGTGTGAGAAGACTCATATCATGTTACTCCAGCAACAACGAGAACAAATTAAATGTCCATAACATAGACAATTATCAACTGCAGAAAATTGTCAATATAGTTAACAAAGTTTTAACGGCAGTCATACAAGTTAAGCAACATTGAGTCAATACAGTTAGCCAGATCTCAAAAGTTTTTTATTTTTTAAAATACTTTTAAAGGATGTTCACCAGATGAGTTTCGTCAATAAAATGTTAGACTTAGATAGATTTTAGACAAATATGTTTTAACATAAAGACATAATTTTATTGTTATATGACTTGTAAAATACTATAAGATTTGTCAATCAGGTTTATAGGCATAATCTTAATCCAAAAGAATTGTTTCATGATCTTATATAACCTTAAGTAAATAATAATTGGCTGATGATGCTCACGAAAAAGGAGCGAAACATGTACCATATCAAATTCTTAATAAATATGTAAGTTTATATTACGTTTTTATTGTATTGAATAGGTGGTATTTAACAAAATTATAAGAATTTGTATCACATACCACTTAGTCGAGCAGCTTTTCTTCTTTCTCTCAGTTCTTCCCAACCCAAACTTTGCAACATTTTTGTAACGCTACTCTTTTGTCGGAAATCACCCAGAACAAATCGAGCTGCTTTCCTTTGGATTTTTTCCAGTTCTTGAATCAAGTAATCCTGGTGAGGGTCCCATACACTGGACCCATACTCTAGTTGGGGTCTTACCAGAGACTTAAATGCCCTCTCCTTTACATCCTTACTACAACCCCTAAACACCCTCATAACCATGTGCAGAGATCTGTACCCTTTATTTACAGTCCCATTTATGTGATTACCCCAATGAAGATCTTTCCTTATATTAACACCTAGATACCTACAATGATCCCCAAAAGGAACTTTCACCCCATCAACGCAGTAATTAAAACTGAGAGGACTTTTCCTAATTGTGAAACTCACAACCTGACTTTTATTGCCGTTTATCAACATACCATTGCCTGCTGTCCATCTCACAACATTTTCGAGGTCACGCTGTAGTTGCTCACAATCTTGTAACTTATTTATCACTCTATAGAGAATAACATCATCCCAAAAAGCCTTATCCCCGATTCCACTCTTTTACTCATATCATTTATATATATATAAGAAAACAAATGTCCGATAATACTGCCTTGAGGAATTCCCCTCTTAATTATTATAGGGTCAGATAAAGCTTCACCTAGTCTGATTCTCTGAGATATATTTTCTAGAAATATAGCAACCCATTCAGTCACTCTTTTGTCTAGTCCAATTGCAATCATTTTTGCCAGTAGTCTCCCATGATCCACCCTATCAAATGCTTTAGACAGGTCAATCACGATACAGTCCATTTGACCTCCAGAATCCAAGATATCTGCTATATCTTGCTGGAATCCTACAAGTTGAGCTTCAGTGGAATAACCTTTCCTAAAACCGAATTGCCTTTTATCGAACCAGTTATTTTTTTAAAATTTTTTTTAAATTTTTTTTTTTTTTTTTTTTTTTTTGCTAGGGGCTTTACGTCGCACCGGCACAGATAGGTCTTATGGCGACGATGGGATAGAAAAGGCCTAGGAGTTGGAAGGAAGTGGCCGTGGCCTTAATTAAGGTACAGCCCCAGCATTTGCCTGGTGTGAAAATGGGAAACCACGGAAAACCATCTTCAGGGCTGCCGATAGTGGGATTCGAACCTACTATCTCCCGGATGCAAGCTCACAGCCGCGCGCCTCTACGCGCACGTCCAACTCGCCCGGTGAACCAGTTATTAATTTCACAAACATGTCTAATATAATCGGAAAGAATGCCTTCCCAAAGCTTACATACAATGCATGTCAAACTTACTGGCCTGTAATTTTCAGTTATCTGTCTATCACCCTTTCCTTTATATACTTACTATAGCAACTCTCCATTCATCTGGTACAGCTCCTCCGACCAAACAATGATCATATTAGTACTTCAGATACGGTACTATATCCCAACTCATTGTCTTTATTATATCCCCAGAAATCTGATCTCGTCGCCATAAGACCTATCTGTGTCGGTGCGACGTAAAGCCCCTAGAAGAAGAAGAAAAAAAGAAGAAATCTGATCATTTCCAGCTGCTTTTCTAGTTTTCAACTTTTGTATCTCATTGTAAATGTTTGTTATCATATGTAAATTTTAATACCTCTTTGGCCTTAGTCTCGTCCTTTATCTTGACATTATTCTTGTAACCAACAATCTTTACATACTGCTGACTGAATAGTTCAGCCTTTTGAAGCTTCTCACATACACACTTCCCTTGTTCATTAATTATTCCTGGAATGTCGTTCTTGGAACCTGTTTCTGCCTTAAAGTACCTATACATACCCTTCCATTTTTCACTAAAATTTGTATGACTGCCAATTATGCTTGCCATCATGTTATCCTTAGCTGCCTTCTTTGCTAGATTCAATTTTCTAGTAAGTTCCTTCAATTTCTCCTTACTTCCACAGCCATTTCTAACTCTATTTCTTTCCAGTCTGTACCTCCTTCTTAGTCTCTTTATTTCTCTATTATAATAAGGTGGGTCTTTACCATTCCTTACCACCCTTAAAGGTACAAACCTGTTTTTGCATTCCTCAACAATTTCTTTAAACCCATCCCAGAGACAGTTTACATTTTTATTTACCGTTTACCACCGATCATGGTTACTTTTTAGAAACTGCCTCATGCCTGCTTTATCAGCCATATGGTACTGCCTAACAGTCCTACTTTTAAGACCTTCCTTTCTATCGCATTTATTTTTAACTATGACAAAAACAGCTTCATGATCACTAATACCATCTGTTACTTCAGTTTCCCTATAGAACTCATCTGGTTTTATCAGCACCACATCCAGAATATTTTTCCCTCTTGTTGGTTCCATCACTTTCTGAATCAGCTGTCCTTCCCATATTAACTTATTTGCCATTTGTTGGTCATGCTTCCTGTCATTCGCATTTCCTTCTCAATTGACATCTGGCAAATTCAGATCTCCCGCTACAATCACATTTCTTTCCATGTCGTTTCCCACATAGCCGACTATCCTATCAAGTAATTCCGAATCCGCGTCTGTACACTCCAAATATATCAAGTTGCCTATTATCTTTAGAAATTAACCTTACACCTAGAATTTCATGTGTCTCATCTTTAACTTTTTTGTAGCTTACAAATTCTTCTTTCACCAGAATGAATACTCCCCCTCCCACTATTCCTATCCTATCTCTACGATACACACTTCAGTGCCATGAGAACATTTCTGCATCCATTATATCATTTCTCAGCCATGATTCAACTCCTATTACAGTATCTGGTAAATATATATCTTTTAAATTACTTAATTCTATTCCTTTCTTTACAATACTTCTACAGTTCAACACTAAAAATTTTATGTCATCCCTACTTGATTTCCATTTCCCTGTTCCCTTATCACCGCTCCCTAGACCACCCCATTTCCCTTAATGTACCTCCCTATTACCCTTCCAAACAAATTTCCTAAATTATACGTACCACTGCAGTTAAGTGAAGGCCATCAGAGCGCAGATCCATTTCACCTACCCACCCATTAGGATCTAGAAATTTCACTCCCAGTTTCCCACATACCCACTCCATAGTCTCATTTAAATACCCAATCACCCTCCAGTCAGTATCCCTCCTTTTTTGATCTTACAACGTGACTTTTTTACCGTTCATTATTAGCAAAGCTGATACAGCTGTGTTGCCACATGTTGCAGCATCAAGTTTCGACTTCATAATATTTGATAAATGTTTTATATATTGTGCTGTACGTTTGTTATTATTTTAATATTTTGAATTCATAGTTATTCACAAATGTTTCATATGCTGTACTCTACCTATTGTGTTTATTTTACTACATACAAAATTTTGAATTAGATTTTTCATGTAGTTAGATTATTCTGTTTTTTGCTTATCTGGACAACCCTTAGTTCCAACTGATCTGGATACTCCAGTCCCCATTGTTGTTTTCTATCGTGCAGTGTACAGATATTCAGTCTCGGAATACGATGGTTACTTATTGCACCATTACAAGAGCTTTCCGCATATTTAACATTAAAAGCTTCTACAACTACTTCGGTCAGTCCATTATTTATAAAGGGATAAAATGGGACCAGAATAAATAAAAAGGGACAATTTACCATCCTGTTTGAGTTTCATGGGGGCAAAGGGACAACAGTTGAAAAAAATGGACTGTCCCGTTATTGTACTCTCAGTTAAAAAAATAACAGTAAAATGCTATGAAATGACTGACTATATAACCTGTACTGGTGTTGTCATAGACTGTAGTATGGTGGTGTTAACAGATTCAGAACCGGATATGAGGGCTATAAATAAAGAAGTGGCAATATTGTCCAGGCACTTGCAGGAGATCGGGCATGCGCACATAGGATATGGGAGCGGTCTGGTGTTGCTGTTGTTGATGTGTAGTGTGTATTTGACAGGCATCCAGTTGGGAGTGTTGTTGCTGTGTGGCCTTGAAGTGAAGAGTGCTTTAGAGCATGATTTCAGAAGGTGTTCAGCGTTTATTGCCGATTGCTGGAGCAACATCCGAGTCTAGTTGTGCTGTGCAAACGTCCACATTTATTGCGAGACAATCACCCTATTGTGTTGTATGATAACGTACATTGTCATGTTGCAAACAATGTACAGTTCTTACTGCAATGGTTGCATTGGGAGGTCTCCATACTCACCAGACACGAGTCCTTGTGACTTTGACCTGTTTCCGAAGCCTAAGGAACCCCTCTGAGGCCACCGATTTCCTGACATGGCAGCCGTACTCCGCACAGTAGGGCACTCCATCACTGTCATCAACAGAGAATGCCTTGCTAATGGTCTTCAGCAGCTTCCCAACATTTGGCAAAAGGTAATACACTTTGTGGGCGACAACAATGAAGGAATATAGTGCAATTGTACTTGTTAATTTATTAAATATTGCATTCTAACAATATTGCCACGACTTTATTTACAGCCCTCGTGGATGATGCACTGAAGTGGAACAGACCAGACTGTATATAGTACGTCCTTAATATGAAACTGGTGTGCATTTGATCTGTTACCAGGTGTATGCATAAGCCTTTTCCGGTTTCACTAAGCGAACAGTACGCAATGTATGCATTTGACACATACGTTAGTTTGTTCGTTTGACATTAACGTACCAACACAAACAAGTTGAGTCCGCCAAACACTAGCGCCTGTGTTGTATCATTCAGCGATCGTCTCGACGTTTGTGCCTGAAAAACATAATTTGCTGCATGCGTTGCTTTTCTTATTTAATGAAAAGAAAAAGGCTGTGGAAAGTCATTGTTTGCTGGTAGAAACATATGGTGAACATGCTCCATCAATTAGAACATGTGATTACAGTAAAATGAAAATGTTAAAGGTGGACCTTTAACATTTTAATTTTACTGTAATCACATGTTCAGTATGGAACAAAATGAAGTTTCTAACTTTCAAATAGAACATGCGAGACATGGTTTCGACAATTTAAACGTGGTGATTTCAATGTGAAAGACAGTGCACTCTGGTAGACCACAGAAGTGCGAAGATGAGCAATTGCAGGCGTTACTGGATGATGACCCAACTCAAACTCAATGCTATCGCCAACAAATGATTAAATTAAATCATGCATTGATTGAAAGACGACTAGAATGGGCCAGACAACATGGCAAAGTGATTTTGTTACACGACAATGTGCCGTCTCACACAGCAAAACCAGTGAAAGGCACCTTGAAATCGCTTGGATGGGACCTCCTTCTGCACCCGCCATACTGCCCCAACCTGGCACCATCTGAATATCACCTCTTCGCATCAATGGGGCGTGTGCTCTCAGAGCAGCACTTAAGCAATTTCGAGGACGTTGGAAAATGGCTCAATGAATAGTTTGCCACAAAAGACAAGCAGTTTTTCTGGCATGGTTTTCATAACTTACCTGAAAGCTGGGCAAAGTGTGTAGAAGTTGATGGCCAATATTTTGAATAAACAAAAAATCTGTTTCCCTTTAAAATTACCTGTTTTCTTTCCCACAAAAATCAGCAAAAACATATGCATACACCTGATATGGTTCAAATGACCCATATCAACATTGTTATGAAAGGTGGAATCCTCAGATTACTCAAGGCAAGCCAAACTCAGATGAGTGTACATGCCCAGCACTTCCTACAAAGGAGCATTGCTTGGCACATATTACAACTGAGAGGGAATACTTGTTAGAGTTCAGCAAGTGATTTCTCCAGACAGCTGAGAAGTGCCACAGATGCAAGTATTTCCATGTTTACTCGATACCAATACTTGCATCAAATGAGATTGTATGTTCAGATGTATGAGAGATTCATTACATTGACTTCTAGAACAATTGTCCATTTTGTGTGGTATAGGGAACTGTGGGACTGTGTTCCATTTGTAGAAGAATCTGGATTCAGTTTATACAGTGCGATGCTGGTTTACATGAGACCACTATAGTGGAGATGGTATAACCTAGCTAGCATCATTGATGTGAACAATTACCTGGGTAGTGGAATTTTGGTCTCAAGCAGATTCATATTGCTCTTGTATATCTTTGAGCTTGGCCTTAACAAGCCAGTTGTAGAGACACGTAGTCCTCCAACAGTATGTTAGTCCACGTTGGGCTGCCATAGTGGATGGCAACCTGAAAGCTCAGGGTATCAACCCTTTGGATTGGCCAGCATCTTTCTGTGATCTCAACTCTATCTAGCATGTTTGGAACTCAATCTCTACATGGAAGCTACACTTACTGTTGAGAATGACCATATGCTGTAATGACTATTTTAACTCACTACTTCACAGTGGCGAGTGGCATGGGATGTATTATCATAGTGTCTCTTATGACCAGATAACCTTTTGAGCAAACCTGGGTAGTGGAATTTTGGTCTCAAGCAGATTCATATTGCTCTTGTATATCTTTGAGCTTGGCCTTAACAAGCCAGTTGTAGAGACACGTAGTCCTCCAACAGTATGTTAGTCCACGTTGGGCTGCCATAGTGGACGGCAACCTGAAAGCTCAGGGTATCAACCCTTTGGATTGGCCAGCATCTTTCTGTGATCTCAACTCTATCTAGCATGTTTGGAACTCAATCTCAACATGGAAGCTACACTTACTGTTGAGAATGACCATATGCTGTAATGACTCTTTTAACTCACTACTTCACAGTGGCGAGTGGCATGGGATGTATTATCATAGTGTCTCTTATGACCAGATAACCTTTTGAGCAAAGTCCTTTTATGAATGCATTTGGTTCAGCTGTCGAATTAAATAGCTACAGTTCGTTGCTTCTCATGCCTTTTGGAGATATACTGTCTACATTATCCTTAATTTCTGCTGAAGATAGTACTACTTCTGTAATAAGTTGTGTAGGCTTGTCATGCCTACAATATGTACACAGTCATATGGAAAAATTATTATAAATTTGTTTAATAATAATAATCCAAATAACTATTCATGTTATTCAAGTGATTTCTCCAGACACTTCAGAAGAGCCATAGATGCAAGTATTTTAAAATATACTCTATACCAATACTTACATCAAGTGAGTGTGGCCCGTAACAAGCCTGGTGTTGAGATGTAGTCCTCCAACAGTATGTTAGTCCTCATTGGGTTGCCATGGCTACCTGAAATCTCAAGGTGAGATCAAAAGTGAGAGAGCATTTTTTTTATTTTCAAAACCAAATATTCCTCATTTTCTGAAAGAATGTTCTGTAGTTGAAATTCTGACATGATAACACTGTATATAAATAACCGTGCTCATTTTGGAGAAATTGAAAGCAGTAATGTTATATACCTTGCTGATTTGTTGGTAGAGCATGTGAATGGTAAGTTTCCAGCTTCTAGGTCATGTTCCTAGAATGTCAGGTATGTAGTCAGATGATTTATCTCTGTCAAAAACTGTTTTTGAAATGTAATATTTTTTTTCTCCTCAGGGATATAGAAATAGCTCGTTCACAGGAACCAAAGGACATTAGTCAGCTTGCAAATGAAATTGGATTGCATGAGAATGAAGTTCATCTTTTTGGTCAAAAGAAGGCTAAAATCAGTCTGTCTGTGCTTGATCGTCTGAAGGATCAAAAGAATGGTGCCTACGTTGTGGTGGCAGGGTAAGTTTCAGTTATTGCACATTTCATCGACGCATATACAAATATTAAGTTCACTATGGAATCAGTAAAAGAAAAACCTCTGAATTATTTGGATATTGCAATAAGTTACTTAGAAATAACAGCAGGTTTAAATACCAGATTTTCAGAAAACCAACACAAAGTACCACAGTTATTTGAAATGATTCCAATTATCCAGGGCAACACAAAAGGCAATCTTTTATATTTTTATTTATAGAGCACATGCAGATTCCCTTGAAGAAGGAATGTTTTAAGAAAGAAATGAAACTAATTTACAAAATTGGAAGGAGTAATGGATATTCGATATATTATTTCAGATCCATTGTTGGATGGGGATCCATTGTTGAATGCGCTTGTGAATGATCGGCTGTTGAGAGTGCTCTTGCATTATTGTAGTTATAAAGTAGTTAAAGCCTATTGAAATATTTTAATTTTGTGTGTGTGTGTGTGTGTGTGTGTGTGATCCATTTAGTGCTAATTATAAATTGGTGTATAGTGTTTGTTAGTAGAGATTGGGAGTAGTGATATCTATTTGAATTTTATATCAAGTAGTTCAGTAAATTACGTTTTCTTGGTTAAATAGGCTAGCTAGCTATACTTAGTTCTGTTTGTGAAATATTATTAGGTTTAGTTATTTACCTCCAGGTGCTGTAGGCATAGTTCCGTTTGTGAAATAACTTATTAGTTAATTTACCTCCAATTGCTATAATTCTGTTTGTGAAATAATAATGTTTGTTATTTATCTCCAAGGGCTATAGTTCTGTTTCTGTCTGACTCGTTGGCTGAATGGTTAGAGTACTGGCCTTCAGTTCAGAGGGTCCCGGCTTTGATTCCCGACCGGATCAGGGATTTTAACCTTAATTGGGTAATTCCAATGGCTCAGGGGCTGGGTGTGTGTGGCGTATTCAGTATCAGAAATCATCCTAGGTATGGCCCTCATCTTCATAGACAGCAGACTCCTAGATCCATCAACAACAACGATGTCATGAGCTAAATTATACCCATGGAGCGGTTCCAAGGACACCGCTGATGGCAGAGATGGAGATAAAGATAAGTTGAACTGTTTATAAGCATGAAATGTAGTGTTCAGATTCACGTGTGGGCTTTTTGTAAAATTAAATAGTAATTGTAATGTAAGATAGAGGGAGCATTTGTGTGTTTTCATTTTACTTCATAAATAATGTTCAGGACTGGATGCATGTTATACCCCAGTCTTATTTCAGTGTTATTTGGAGTTGGGATATGAGGGTTATGTCACAATGTATTGTAATGGTTAAAAAAAAAAAACAGTTTCAATCATGTCATGCAGACACTAAGGTATAAGCGGTGTCAATTCATCTACGCAAATTGGAGGGCACTGAACCTCATGAGGATTGAACGGGAACTTTGAGATAAGTAGAATTAATCTATACACAGCCTATATATGAAGCAGTATTATTGCATGTTTTTCAGCTGATGATGTGTGCAGAGGGCTATCCCCATCATTGGACTTAGTGAGGGTCACTTACAGAAAGTGGCAGGCAAACCGGGGACTATTGAATACGAGGCCGTAATGAGCCGTAATTATAATGTTGAGGCCTAGAATCGTTGATAGTATTATGGCTGAATTAATGAGTTGTACCTGGTTTGTGAGATTGTGTACCCCAGAGCAGATGTTTTTATGAATGATATATTTGATGGCCTATAAGCCGAGACTTCCTTTCCGCTCGGTAAGTTTGCATGCCGGGTACTAGAGCGAGGTATTCGTGTGTCCAGCTGAAGGCTTTGAGTGAAAGTTTACACATAGTCCCGTTACTTGAGAGGGTCGTAGTAGGCCAGAGACTGTTGCTTGAGCCAGGCAGTCAAAGATTGTTATTTTTCCCTCGCCAGCCAGCTGATCACCTGCTTTGAAAACTTGTAGCCAAGAATAGCTTGGTGTATTGTGACTCAGACTGTCACGGGAATTTCACAGATCCTCAGAGCGATTCCCACTCACTCCAACACTGCAAGTGTATCACTTATGCCTTTCTTTTTCAGATGAGGTTTATTTGTGTTCAATGTTTATGTGTGTCTTATGTGTGTGATAGTGTTAAAATACGAATATAGTTGGTCCGTTATTGGACATTATAAATTTTCCAGCTGACTCATTCCTAGTTGCCAGCATTTCACTCCAGTATGCTAAATTGGGCTCTTCAGTTGGTAAACAGCACACCTATCAAGATGCATGGCTGGTGCATTCCGTGGAGGCCACTGCGTAGGCTACTTGGAGCCACCGGCACTGAAAGTCTCTCAAAGTGCACATATTTTTATATGTGTCATTTTACATTGTATTCTTTAGTACGAGGACTACTGATATCCATGAGTGTATAATTTTTACAACACTAAGCACCCCATTTATTCTTTGTTCCAAACTTCTTAGTATGTATATTCCTCGTATAATTATTAATTAATACTCACCTGTACCATACTAACACTTCTCATTTCATTACCACACTTCACTTTATAAATTTTAAATCCATAAGATTCTTTCCGTTAAAATAACATGTTTTAGGATTCGACAAGAGTTGTTTATGCTTTAATATGGCTGATGATGACCCCTAGGTGGGTCAAAACTAGTTCCGTTTAATTTAAAATGTTGTAAATACATATTAGTATTGAACAGGTGGAAACCTTTACTGTGTTATTATTCATAATATGTTATTCTCAGTTCAATACAGACCAAAATCATGAAATTCATAACCCTTGGTGTTGGAGTGAGCGGGAATCGCTCTGAGGATCTGCAAAGTTCTCATGACAGTCTGAGTCACAATACACAGGGCTGTTCTTGGCTACATGTTTTCAAAGCAGATGATCAGCTGGCTGGCGAGGGGAAAATGACAATCTTTGTCTGCGTGGCTCAAGCAACAGTCTCTGGCCTACTACGACCCTCTCAAGTAACGGGACTGTGCGTAAACTTTCACTCAAGGCCTTCAGCTGGACACACAAATACCTCGGCTTGTAGGCCGTCAAATATATCATTCACATAAACATCTGCTCTGGGGTACACACTCTCACAAACCAGGTGCAACTCATTAATTCAGCTACAATACTATCTCCGATTCTAGGCCTCAACATTATAATTACGGCTCATTACGGCCTCGTATTCAATAGTCCCTGGTTTGCCTGCCACTTTCTGTAAGTGACCCTCACTAAGTTCAATGATGGGGATAGCCCTCTGCACACGTCATCAGCTGAAAAACATGCAATATCAATCAATCAATCAATCAATCAATCAATCAATCAATCAATACTGATCTGCATTTAGGGCAGTTGAGTTCCCTATCTGTTCTTTTCCTAGCCTTTTCTTAAATGATTGCAAATAAATTGGAAATTTATTGAACATCTCCCTTGGTAAGTTATTCCAGTCCCTAACTCCCCTTCCTATAAATGAATATTTGCCCCCAATTTGTCCTCTAGAATTCCAACTTTATCTTCATATTGTGATCTTTCCTACTTTTAAAGACACCACCCAAACTTATTCGTCTACTGATGTCCTCCCACGCCATCTCTCCACTGACAGCTCGGAACATACCACTTAGACGAGCAGCTCGTCTCCTTTCTCTCAAGTCTTCCCAGCCCAAACTTTGCAACATTTTTGTAACGCTACTCTCTTGTCGGAAATCGCCCAGAACAAATCGAGTTGCTTTTCTTTGGATTTTTTCCAGTTCCTGAATCAAGTAATCCTGGTGAGGGTCCCATACACTGGAACCATACTCTAGTAGGGGTCTCACTAGAGATAAATATGCTCTCTCCTCACATCCTTACTACAACCCCTAAATACCCTCATAACCATGTGCAGAGATCTGTACCCTTTATTTACAATCATATTTATGTGATTAACCCAGTGAAGATCTTTCCTTATATTAATACCTAGGTATTTACAATGATCCCCAAAGGGATCTTTCACCCCATCAATGGAGTAATTAAAACTGAGAGGACTTTTCCTATTTGTGAAACTCACAACCTGACTTTTATACCCGTTTATCATCATACCATTGCCTACTGTCCATCTCACAACATTATCAAGGTCATTTTGCAGTTGCTCACAATCTTGTAACTTATAATACTGCTTCATGTATAGCCTGTGTATAGATTAATTCTACTCATTTCCAAGTTCCCGTTCGATCCTCATGAGGTTTAGTGCCGTCCAATTTGCATAGATGATGTGACATCGCTTATACCTTAGTGTCTGCATGACATGAGAGAAACTAAGAAGTTGATAAATTAATAAAAACCACCTTTCCAATACTTAGCAATCCTTTATATATAGGGTAAAACCATTAACTGATATTAAAATTAGGACATGTTTCGCTCATACTTTGTGAGCATCATCAGCCAGAATAACCTAATTCAAAGTAGGTCAGGGCTCTGATCCCAGTGCATATATAATGTAAAAACATCTAATAATACAACGATGAAACTAATTACAACAATTTAAAAATGATAATTAAAGAATATAATATATCTATTAAAACATTTAGTGATCATTAAAATAGCTTGAAGTGTAGGTATAAGAAATGTTAGTGATACGTTGCTGTGAATGATTATTCGTGCGGAACGATGAACGTAATCCTCACACGGTGGCATTAAACTGTTTATAGTTGTGAACACTTTTTACACAATAAAAGTGAACTGTTGTGGACTACTATCTTGTTACAGATGTCTGAAGATCACATGTGTTGGTTGAAAAACAAGTTATATAGATGGATAAAACATCACCTGGTTAGCGTGAAACGGCTTTAAGAGACTCCCTCGTGTTACATTTCATCGTAGTGTTATTCAGTATATATATATATATATATATACTGTCATTGACTTCGAACAGGGGACTAAAAGATCTCATAGATGAAAAACATGAAACAGGTGAGCCCCTTTTGTTTCTTGAGGAGTAAATGGTCCCTTAGTTGTTTTCAGAGGTCTGATGGCCACTAACTTGTTGCTCCGTGTGTTGTACGAATGTGATCGTAGAGGTGGAGAAGATGGCGGAAGGGGTGAAGAGGGCGGAGCCCCGCCCTCCTTTCCCCTTCTGCCATCTTCTCCACCTCTACGATCACATTCGTACAACACACGGAGCAACAAGTTAGTGGCCATCAGACCTCTGAAAACAACTAAGGGACCATTTACTCCTCAACCAACACAAGGGGCTCACCTGTAGATCGTCCGCCTTCGTAGCGTAACGGTTAGTGTTATTAGCTGCCGTCCTCGGAGGCCTGGGTTCGATTCCCGGTACTGCCAGAAATTTAAGACTGGCAGGAGGGCTGGTATGTGGTCCAAATGGTACATGCAGCTCACCTCCAATGGGGGTGTGCCTGAAAAGAGCTGCACCACCTCGGGATGAGGACACGAGTTTACTTACTTATCTATGAGATCTTTTAGTCCCCTGTTCAAAGATCAATGACAGTATATATTGAATAACACTACAATGAAATATAACACGAGGGAGTCTCTTCAAGCCGTTTCACACTAACCAGGCGATGTTTTATCCATCTATACAATTCGTTTTTCAACCAACACATGTGATCTTAAGACATCTGTAACCGAGCTCGATAGCTGCAGTCGCTTAAGTGCGGCCAGTATCCAGTATTCGGGAGATAGTGGGTTCGAACCCCACTGTCGGCAGCCCTGAAGATGGTTTTCCGTGGTTTCCCATTTTCACACCAGGCAAATGCTGGGGCTGTACCTTAACTAAGGCCACGGCCGCTTCCTTCCCACTCCTAGCCCATTCCCGTCCCATCGTCGCCATAAGACCTACTGTGTCGGTGCGACGTAAAGCCAATAGCAAAAAAAAAAAATTAAAAATAAAAATAAAAAAATAAAAAGACATCTGTAACAAGATAGTAGTCCACAATAGTTCACTTTTATTGTGTAAAAAGTGTTCACAACTATAAACAGTTTAATGCCATCGTGTGAGGATTACGTTCATCGTTCTTCACGAATAATCATTCACAACAACGTATCACTACCATTTCTTATAATTCAGCTACACTTCAAGCTATTTTAATGGTCACTAAATGTTTTAATAGACATATTATATTCTTACTGATCATTTTTAAATTGTTGTAATTAGTTTTATCGTTGTATTAGACGTTTTTACATTATATGTACTGGGATCAGGGCCCTGTCCTACCTTGAATTAGGTTATTCTGGCTGATGCTCACAAAATATGAGCGAAACATGTCTTAATTTTAATATCTGTTAATGGTTTTATCCTAAATATAAAGGATTGCTATGTATTGGAAAGGTGGTTTTTATTAATGTATCAACTTCTTATTCTGAATTCAAATACGGCTCTATAATGAGATTTACAACTTGCATTGAGTGAAACTGTCTTTAAAAAAAAACCCACTACACTACATCCTGACATAACCCTCGTATCCCATTTCTAAATAACACTGAAATAAGACTGGGGTATAGCATGCATCCAGTCCTGAACATTATTTATGAAGTAAAATGAAAACACACAAATGCCCCTCTATCTTACATTACAATTACTATTTACATTTAACAAAAGGCCCACACGTGAATCTGATCACTACATTTCATGCTTATAAACAGTTCAAGTTATCTTTATCTCCATCTCTGCCATCAGCGGTGTCCTTGGAACCGCTCCATAAGTATAATTTAGCTCATGACATCATTGTTGTTGACAGATCTAGTAGTCTGCTGGTTTGGCTCTTCTGGTCCCATGTTTGCTGCTTTCGGTCATGTACTACAGATGTGTCCCTGTAACCTGGTAACGGTTGTCAATCCCAATTTTCTTTGCCACTTCATTTGTGCACGAATGTACTGTCTTGACCCTGGTAAGGATACAATTTACAATATCCCCTATTGAGACATTAGTCCGGTGTAGCGATAGTTACCAAATTAAGGGATATTTTCCAAGTTCCGATCTAGTGCTTCACACCGGTTAGCAGTCATTAGCTGCACTTGGAGTTATTACACAGCGCAAACTCATATTAAAACATACATTAACCGAGCAAATGATGCTTTTGTGAGCTTAAACAAATAGTTACTAAGTCTCATCGATCACTGATACAATAAGCATTGTTGATCACGTCCTTGTGGAAAGTACGCACTCCTCAAATAACACTTAGCTATTGAGGGCTGTTACACTGGTGCTTTCTTTTTTTATAGTCTGAGTAGTGTGACTCACCTAATAGCAAATACAGTAGAGATAATACGCGACAATTATGGATTTCGCCTTGCTAAAATGGGAGACAATTCGACGGTGGCGCTCCTAGTGACTTGACCTGAACAAATTGCGCTAAATTCAAATATTAATGGAAATGTATATACGGAAATGGATAAATAAATTACGTCTAGAAAGAAAGTGTTATTGAGATATTAACTTCGAAGTTGCTAAAGCAATTCTGGATAAATGAATGAAGAATTATTTAAAATTCAAAGACTGAAATTACACACGTAAACAAGATATGAAATGGGCTGCTGTGAAATGGCTTGATCTTTCATTTGTGCATTACTTTTTTAGCTTTAGCATTTCTGCCTGTACTTTTACGGTTGGATTTGTCTTTTTTCTCATTTAAAAAACATTTTATCATCACATTAAGACACTTGTCAATAAGAATATCAGCACATTCCTTACACACATGATGCAATGAATTAACAGTTAAAATCTGGACGATTGTCCTCTTAAATTGAAGCCTACTAACAGAAAGAATCTATAAAATCCTGGCTTTAATCTGAGAAGAGGGATAAAAGAAAAGTATGAAAATGTTGTCGATAGTTATGCTTTAAGGAATATTTATGTATAATTAGAGCAAAAATGTAACATACCCTTGGCTGTATTGTCGAGGATTTCTAAAGTCGCTGGCCTGGAAATGATCTGAACAGATCTTGTAATTCTTATATAAGCATAATGTCCCTTCTTTCTTGTACACCTTATCCAAATCGCTTCTGTGACATTTCAAAACCCACAGATCACACCTACAACAACACATCGGTATTGAAGGTTAACTGCTGCACTATAGAATAAAATATGTGTATTACATTTTATGCCAGTTAAAATATGGGTCGAGCAGGTCTGAAGATTATGAAGTACTATAAAAATCTCTGTCACTGGAAGAATCTCTACTTCGTAATTACTGCAGCCAAACACAGCACATACCTTCCTTTGTGTTCGGCCAGCTATGTCGTAACGGATATTTCAAATGAGTTGGTAATAGCCAAAACAGGCACAGTTCCATTGTTTTAATGGCTCATTCTACTTCAAAAATATCAAATTGTCTTCATCATAATGACAATAATGTATTTTAGTGTACCATTTGCCACCGAGGTAGACACCTTCATTTGCAAATAAAGAGTTTTTGATTTGATTTGGATCTGTAGGATATGGCTCTGTGACTCATATGCGAGATCGAATTCAAATGATTCCAGACCTGGATATTTTGTGTTAGGGCACACCCTGGCGTTGATTGGTAGTTCCCTGCTTTCAAATCTGTGGCTCTGTCTCTTGCATGCTGTTTGCCAACTCTCTCTTCTCCTTGCGTACCCAAGCCATCAACGGAGTTTACATCAGTAAAATTTTGGCATCCCGCCTTGGTTCATCTGAGGGAAAAGCACCACACCCTGCTTGCTACGGGTTCGACACGTTTATACTCATGGTCACCCAGCGTTCCTCAGCTCATTCCTTACAGCTAAATCCAAAATTTTCCACAGTGTAAACCAATTCAATTGGACTGTGACGTGATATGGTTCACTATATACCTTTCTTTCTGTTTTCCTTGGACACAAAATAGTGCAAACATTCCTGTATGTTTCAGAATGATTCTAAGATAAAGCACTGTGTAAAGAAAGTGTTCTGGAATGTGCTGTCACATAAGAGAAGCGGACAAAATTAATGGCAATGTGTGCTGTCTGTAATTCAGGATGTTAGCTTAATGAGGCTTATTTAACGCGTGTCTTATGTAAAATAAAATCGTTCCGTGGGAAAATGTCTATATGGGGAGGTGTCCGCTGAATAAAGGTGTCTCTTACGGCAGGTTTGACTGCAATAACTTTATTAGGATTTATTGTGATTGTCTTAGAAAAATTTACTCCTATGATTTACGGTTATTGTCTTAGAAAACTATACTCCCAAATATTTGTTTCACTGTTGACAATACTTTTGATCATTATTTTCTCTGATATATATGGAGATTTGTTTCTTTAAGATATCCTTTATGGATTATAAAGCTGGAACACCTGGATTTGTTGACTTCCAACTCAATACTTTCAAGCGTTTTAATAGCTTTGGGTCCCCTGTTCAACAGATTGTTTATCTTTTGCTGTCAATGCAATATCATCTGTGAAGCACATAATGGGAAGATTATCTGTTCCAGGTACAAGCGGATATCCAGATGCCTCTATAACAGATTTTTCACATAGTTCATTACTTACAAAATTGTTACACATTATATATTGTTAGCAAAAGTCTTGCAGTCTGAAGAAAGCCCCTCTGGAGATTAATAGAGGGGGTGGGGGTGTTTTTTTTTTTTTTTTTTTTTGAGGAGTAGTCAGCTTTCATGTATTCAGCAAGATTAGATCTGTCTTTCCTGCCCTCTCTGGTGACAACTTAATGCAATAATACACTTTTTCTAAATATCTTCATTTTTGTATCCGTCACAACCTTCCCTCAGTAAATCAACCTGCCACTCTTCTTTTCCCTTTCTAACTTAATTTTAGTGATTGGTATGCTGTTAAATTAAATATATAAATATTATTTGCAGGATAACACCTACACCTCTTGGAGAAGGGAAGAGTACAACCACAGTCGGACTAGTACAAGCATTGTCAGCTCACAGGCATAAAAATTCCTTTGCCTGTGTCAGGCAGCCATCTCAGGGTCCAACATTTGGTATTAAAGGTACGAGATGATTTAGTTGAAAGTTTAGATGAAATTTGGATGTCTCTTGTTACCTGTATTGATGCTTATGTAAATTGTAAATGTACCGCATGGTACTTTACATACAGAGACAATAAAGGTGATCATAACAAAAAGCATAGCTAAAGGTGATAAAAACAGATGGACAACTGGATGTGTGTTGGACAACCCTGCCGGGAACATGAACTGGTGACATTTACTCCCTTGAACTCAGGCAGTCATGTTTCTTACAATTTATTAAAAATCTATATATATAAAATAAGAGTTTTGCCTGTACATTGCTCAGAATTTGAAAAGAATGGTATTTCTGTATCGGTCATGTCCAGAGTAACAAGAAAATGCATTTTTTTACTTTTCCGTTATGTCTGTCTGTCTGTCTGTCTGTCTGTCTGTCTGTCTGTCTGTACACGCATCACGAGAAAACGGCTGAAGAGAATTTGATGAAAATCGGAATGTAAAGTCGGGTGATGAACCGCTACAATCTAGGCTATAAATTATTTTAATCACGGTGAGTGAAATGGTAGTTTAGGGGAAGGCCTGAAATTTAATTCTCAAATATTTGTTATTAGTGATCGTGTCTTAATGAAAATCACTAGACAAAGATGGGAAATAAGTCGCTACAATATATGCTATACACGCTGAGAAAAATGGTAGTTTAGGGGAAGTTCTAAAATTTAATTGTCAAATATTTATTTTATTAGGGGTCGTATCTTCACGAAAATTGGTATGCAAAGTCCGGGAATAGGTTGCTATAATCTAGGCTATTAAAAATGTTATTCACACTGAGTGAAGTGGTAGTTTAGAGGAATGCCTGAAATGTAATCTATATATATATATATATATATATATATATATATAAAACTAGCAAGATACCCGTGCTTCGCTATGGTATTATACAGAAATTTATAATTGAATGTTGTTTTACCCGAAATTCGCGATCTGAATCGTTTTCTGCGAGAATCCGCCAAAATTCGCGATCTGACTCTTTTTCTAATAGATTACGGCAAATTTCCTCCCATTTTCAATCTTTCTTTCCAGCAATCAATTTCGTACTTCCCGGGCTAGGTCTAGGTATTCCACCCGGTCAGTTGGGTCCCTAAATCTTTGCCATCTTTTCTTATAAACATTTATAATATGGATCAAATCCTTCAGGAGATCCGGCGTGGTGTCGTCTTGGGTGCCTTGGCGGTACTGAACCCGCGGCCAGACTGCATTCTTAGTCATTACCCATCCAGGACCCGTTTCCACCGCGGTCCGCACATTTGACGACGGTCCAGATCATTATTATTATTATTATTATTATTATTATTATTATTATTATTATTATTATTATTATCATTATAGATTTTCTGGATCCCGCAGCAAGATGCAAGACCGCTACTTGGCGGTAAATTACATCTGCTGCCATTGTCATTGTTGAGAATGTGACCACCACCATTGTCGCGCGTAGGCAAGTGTGCAGGATTTCTGGCGATATGAATTACATACTTCCATGCATTATTGACCTTATTATAGAGGTGAACAATTGGACGTTCAATCTCATTCCTATCGTTTATTTCAAATGTGTTTAAATTTTTATTCATATGCCAGGAGAATCTACTGTAATATAAGAACGTTCTCCGAAGGAAAAGATGGCTGTTGAAAACGAACCCAGTAAAGATTAAAAAAGATCGGTTTATGTTCAGAATAAGTACATCGAAAATATACAGCCTTTTTCCAGTCATTCGACAGGGTCAGGAATGGAATGAATAAAGCCCCATCTAGCGGCGACAGTAGGAATTGTGCTGGCTGCAGAAGCACTCCTCTGGGGCAATGATCGAAGAATGACAAATGAAATGAAATATTGGACAGTGTTGCTGGAATGAATAATGACAGGGAAGACCGAAGTATCCGAAGAAAAACCTGTCCCGCCTCCATTTTGTCCAGCACGAATGTCACATGGAGTGACCGGGATTTGAACCACGGAACCCAGCTGTGAGAGGCCGGCGTGCTGCCGCCTGAGCAACGGAGGCTCCTTATAAGTACATTATGAACAGCAAAATCAATTGGCCTCACCACCTTTTACACCCCACCACCGTTAAGTCTATTCCCCCTCCCAAAAGAAAAATTAAAAGAAGGCGTGTTTCTTTTTGTTTAAAGGAGATTCCGAACCCCAATGTTCACGTCTATTACCTTCAGTTTTGAGATATAAATATCCCCATAATGATAATTCACTTTTTTTTCACTTCCTTTCACAATCCCCCCCCCCCCGGCAAAAATACTTGTTTCTTTAATAGTAAAGGATCTTCTAAATAGCAATTATCACGACTCTAACTTCTTCAGTTTTTGATTTATGTGTCCTCATGAAAGGAATTCAACTCCTTTCCACTCCCGCCCCCCAAGATGGTTTCCCCCACAAAACGCGTTTTTCTTTGTTTTTAAAGGGGATCAAAATACCAATTATCATGTCCGTAACAATTTTAGTTTTTATTAGATGTATGTATTCTCATACAATTAAGTCAATTAATTTTTGAATTCCTTCACCTCCCCCCACCCCCCCCACCCCCCACCCCCCCCTTTCATTGGATTTTCCGAGAATACATGTTTCTTTATTTTTAAAGGAGATCCCATATACAAATTTTCAGTTCTGTAATACATTCAGTTTCGCCGGGCTGAGTGGCTCAGATGGTTAAGGCGCTGGCCTTCTAACCCCAACTTGGCAGGTTCGATCCTGGCTCAGTCCGGTGGTATTTGAAGGTGCTCAAATACGACAGCCCTGTGTCGGTAGATTTACTGGCACGTAAAAGAACTCCTGCGGGACTAAATTCCGGCACCTCGGCGTCTCCGAAGACCTTAAAAAGTAGTTAGTGGGACGTAAAACAAATAACATTATTATTAATAAATTCAGTTTCTGAGATATATGTATCCTCATTAAAGGCATTCAACCCACTATTCACCCTTTTACACCCCTCCTATTGGGATTTACAGAAAACGAAAAAATACGTGTTTCTTTATTTTTAAATGAGATTCTAAATACCAATTTTTACATCTGTAAACTTTTAAAGTTTTAAGATATAGACACACTCCTTTTAAAAATTCACCCCCATTTCACCCCCCCCCATTAATTGGTTTTCCTAAAACAAAAAATAGGTGTTTCCTTATTTTTGAAGGAGATCCCAAACACCAAAATTCAGGTCTGTAATATCTTCAGTTTCTGAGATACACTGACTGACAGAGCAAATGCAACACGAAGAAGGAGTGGTCAGAACTTTATGCCAATTGCAGGGTAGACTGACGTCACTGAGGTATGCTCATGATGTGAAATGCGCCGCTGTGCTGCGCACGTAGCGAACGATAAATGGGACACGGCGTTGGCGCGAATGGCCCACTTCGTACCGTGATTTCTCAGCCGACAGTCATTGTAGAACGTGTTGTCGTGTGCCACAGGACACGTGTATAGCTAAGAATGCCAGGCCGCCGTCAACGGAGGCATTTCCAGCAGACAGACGACTTTACGAGGGGTATGGTGATCGGGCTGAGAAGGGCAGGTTGGTCGCTTCGTCAAATCGCAGCCGATACCCATAGGGATGTGTCCACGGTGCAGCGCCTGTGGCGAAGATGGTTGGCGCAGGGACATGTGGCACGTGCGAGGGATCCAGGTGCAGCCCGAGTGACGTCAGCACGCGAGGATCGGCGCATCCGCCGCCAAGCGGTGGCAGCCCCGCACGCCACGTCAACCGCCATTCTTCAGCATGTAGAAGACACCCTGGCTGTTCCAATATCGACAGAACAATTTCCCGTCGATTGGTTGAAGGAGGCCTGCACTCCCGGCGTCCGCTCAGAAGACTACCATTGACTCCACAGCATAGACGTGCACGCCTGGCATGGTGCCGGGCTAGAGCGACTTGGATGAGGGAATGGCGGAACGTCGTGTTCTCCGATGAGTCACGCTTCTGTTCTGTCAGTGATAGTCACCGCAGACGAGTGTGGCGTCGGCGTGGAGAAAGGTCAAATCCGGCAGTAACTGTGGAGCGCCCTACCGCTAGACAACACGGCATCATGGTTTGGGGCGCTATTGCGTATGATTCCACGTCACCTCTAGTGCGTATTCAAGGCACGTTAAATGCCCACCGCTACGTGCAGCATGTGCTGCGGCCGGTGGCACTCCCGTACCTTCAGGGGCTGCCCAATGCTCTGTTTCAGCAGGATAATGCCCGCCCACACACTGCTCGCATCTCCCAACAGGCTCTACGAGGTGTACAGATGCTTCCGTGGCCAGCGTACTCTCCGGATCTCTCACCAATCGAACACTTGTGGGATATCATTGGACGCCGTTTGCAAACTCTGCCCCAGCCTCGTACGGACGACCAACTGTGGCAAATGGTTGACAGAGAATGGAGAACCATCCCTCAGGACACCATCCGCACTCTTATTGACTCTGTACCTCAACGTGTTTCTGCGTGCATCGCCGCTCGCGGTGGTCCTACATCCTACTGAGTCGATGCCGTGCGCATTGTGTAACCTGCATATCGGTTTGAAATAAACATCAATTATTCGTCCGTGCCGTCTCTGTTTTTTCCCCAACTTTCATCCCTTTCGAACCACTCCTTCTTGGTGTTGCATTTGCTCTGTCAGTCAGTGTATAAGTATCCTCATTAAAGGCATTCAACCCATTTTTCACCCCTTTTCACCACTCCTATTGGGATTTTCCGAAAACAAAAAAATATGTGATTCTTTATTTTTAATGAAGATTCTAAATACCAATTTTTACGTTTGTAAACCTTAAAAGTTTTGAGATATAGATGCACTCATTTTAAGAATTCACCCCCCTTTTCACCCAACCATTAATTGGATTTTCCAAAAACAAAAAAATATGTGTTTCTTTATTTTTAAAAGAGATCAAAAGTAACAATTTTCAGGTCTGTAATATCTTCAGTTACTGAGATATAAGTACCGGTATCCTGATTAAAGGCATTCAACCACTTTTTCACCCTTTTTCACCCCTCCTATTGGGATTTTCCAAAAACCAAAAAATATGTGATTCTTTATTTTTAATGAAGATTCTAAATACCAATTTTTACGTCTGTAAACCTTAAAAGTTTTGAGATATAGATGCACTCATTTTAAGAATTCACCCCCCTTTTCACCCTCCCATTTTTTCCAAAAACAAAAAAATACGTGTTTCTTTATTTTTAAAAGAGATCAAAAGTAACAATTTTCAGGTCTGTTATATCTTCAGTTACTGAGATATAAGTACCGGTATCCTGATTAAAGGCATTCAACCACTTTTTCACCCTTTTTCACCCCTCCTATTGGGATTTTCTGAAAACAAAAAAATACTTGTTTCTTTATTTTTAAAGAAGATTCTAAATACCAATTTTTACATCTGTAAACTTTTAAAGTTTTGAGATATAGATACACTCATTTTAAAATTTCACCCCCCTTTTTCACCCCCTTAGCGACGGAATATCCAAAAATCCTCTCTTAGCGAGCACCTACGTCTTAATATAAATGTATCCCCAAAGTTTCATTTCTTTATAATAATATAAGAGAATTTATTGGACTCCAACCTATTCAATACATTACAGGATGTTAACATTTTTAGTTAAACATTGTTAAAATGGAGACATGTTTCGCCCCCCATGTGGGGCATGATCAGTCCTATCAAAACACCTCAAAATTAAACCATTACTTGTAATTCATTTCTTTATGTCCAGTAGTTTTGGCTCGGCGATGATGAATCAGTCAGTCAGTCAGTCAGTCAGGACAAGTTATTTTATATATATAGATAAGAGTTTTGTCTGTACATTGCTCAGAATTTGAAAAGAATGGTATTTCTGTATCGGTCATGTCTACAGTAACAAGAAAATGCATTTTTTACTTTTCCGTAATGTCTGTCTGTCTGTCTGTCTGTCTGTCTGTCTGTATGTATGTATGTATGTATGTATGTATGTATGTATGTATGTATGATTGTACACGCATCAATAGAAAACGGCTGACCGGGCGAGTTGGCCATGCGCGTAGAGGCGCGCGGCTGTGAGCTTGCATCCGGGAGATAGTAGGTTCGAATCCCACTATCGGCAGCCCTGAAGATGGTTTTCCGTGGTTTCCCATTTTCACACCAGGCAAATGCTGGGGCTGTACCTTAATTAAAGCCACGGCCGCTTCCTTCCAACTCCTAGGCCTTTCCTATCCCATCGTCGCCATAAGACCTATCTGTGTCGGTGCGACGTAAAGCCCCTAGCAAAAAAAAAAAAAGAAAACGGCTGAAGAGAATTTAATGAAAATTGGTATGTAATGACGGGTGATGAACCACTACAAGCTCGGCTATAAATTATTTTATTCATGCTAAGTGAAATGGTAGTTTAGGGGAAGACCTGAAATGTAATTCTCAAATAAGTTATTTATGTTATTAGTGGTCGTATCGATAAATCTATATATATAAAATAAGAGTTTTGTCTGTACATTGCTCAGAATTTGAAAAGAATGGTATTTCTGTATCAGTCATGTCCACACTAACAAGAAAATGCATTTTTTACTTTTCCGTTATTTCTGTCTGTCTGTATGTATGTATGTATGTATGTATGTATGTATGTATGTATGTAGGTATGTACACGCATCACGGGAAAACGGCTGAAGAGAATTTGATGAAAACTGGAATGTAAATTCGGGTGATGAACTGCTACAATCTAGGCTATAAATTATTTTAATCACACTGAGTGAAATGGTAGTTTAGGGGAAGGCCTGAAATTTAATTCTCAAATATTTATTTTATTAGGGGTCATATCTTCACGAAAATTGGTATGCAAAGTCGGGGAATAGGTCGCTATAATCTAGGCTATCAATAATGTTATTCACACTGAGTGAAATGGTAGTTTAGGGGAAGGCCTGAAATGTAATATATATATGAGTTTTGTCTGTACATTACTCAGAATTTGAAAAGAATGATATTTCTGTATCGGTCATGTCCATAGTAACAACAAAGTGCAATTTTTACTTTTCCGTAATTTCTGTCTGTCTGTATGTATGTATGTATGTATGTATGTACATGCATCCCGATAAAATGGCTGAAGAGAATTTAATGAAAATTGGTATGTAATGTCGGGTGTTGAACCACTGCAATCTAGGCTACAAATTATTTTATTCATGCTGAGTGGAATGGTAGTTTAGGGGAAGGTCTGAAATGTAATTCTCAAATAAGTTATTTATGTTTCGATTTATCAAAAAAAAAAAAATATACAGGAGGCTGTTACAGTCGGTACGACCAGACGAGTTGGCCGTGTGGTTAGGGGCGCGCAGCTGTGAGCTTGCATCCGGGAGATAGTGGATTCGAACCCCACTGCCAGCAACCCTGAAGTAAGAAGTTATTAAATTTCCGATCACTTATGTCTTATACATTGTTACCGTTCCGCATATAATCGGAGATATTCATGAATTTCGATTTTTGTTACTAAGTCCATATCTCGAGAAAATGGGTAAACAGAATTTAGTGAAAATCGGTATGAAAAGTCTGAGAATAAGGAACTACAGTCTACGATATAATTAATTTTGTAAGACACCCTAATATCACAGAGTCGAAAGAAAACTAATGTGAAGGCCTGCAATATAGAAAGTTAATAAACTTTATCAACAATAACATTACATTGACCATTGTTTGTTGTGATGTGCTTTTTGTCTTCTGTTTCCTCTCATCCCCGATAGATAGGATTACTGCAGCGTATAGAGGTTTTTTAAAATTTGCTTGACGTCGCACCGACACAGGCATGTTTTATGGCGACGATGGGATAGGAAATGAATAGTGGTGTGAAGGACGCGGCCTTGGTTTTAAGGTACAGCCTGGTGTGACTGGTGTGAAAATGGGAAACCACGGAATACCATCGTCAGGGCTGCCGACAGTTGGGCTCGAACCCACTATCTCCTGAATACCATCTTCAGGGTTGCTGGCAGTGGGGTTGGAATCCACTATCTCCCGGATGCAAGCTCACAGCTGCGCGCCCCTAACCACACGGCCAACTCGCCTGGTCGTACCGACTGTAACAGCCTCCTGTATATTGGTTTGTTTTTTTTTGCTAGCGGCTTTACGTCGCACCGACACAGATAGGTCTTATGGCGATGATGGGATAGGAAAGGCCTAGGAGTTGGAAGGAAGCGGCCGTGGCCTTAATTAAGGTACAGCCCCAGCATTTGCCTGCTGTGAAAATGGGAAACCACGGAAAACCATCTTCAGGGCTGCCGATAGTGGGATTCGAAACTACTATCTCCCGGATGCAAGCTCACAGCTGCGCGCCTGTATATTGGTGGGAAGTAGTTGAGGTGTAAGATAACTTTCTTCTTTAGTATGCCATTCCTCTGGTTCATACATTTTCTGATATATCTGGTACGTAACACACTGGCTCATCATAGTATTCGAGCTATACAATCGCTACTCTGAGCCACTGATTGGAATGAGTAGTGTACATATTTAACAGAATAATGACAGAGGAGTGTTCATGGCAGTCTGCGACCTGGTTATTCCAGCTCTGGAACTTTGGACTCTTAGATCGGCACCGTAGTACTGTTCGTTGAATGTGAGAAAGTGTGCACCAAGTTTTCATTTGTTCAAGTATTTTATATGATAACATTGCTTTCAATCGCTACATTCCTACTGATGTTTTTGTAATGACCTATGTTGAATTCAGTTAGGAAAACCACCAAGTCAGTCTTTCTGAGAATCCCGTAGCGAAGCACGGGTACATCAGATAGTAAATTCATAAAACTGACAAGGGAGTTTGCGCAAGTTGTGATCGCAATTGCAAAAATGTTTTGGTTTGCATGTATGAGTTTTACATGTATGTTACAAATATGCATACAAATTTTACCATTGACAATTACACTGCACTTTACAATCATGCGCATGTTCAGTCACCAAGTTCAGAAAATGGGTTGTTGGTAGTTCTTGGCAGAATATTACGAGGATGTACATGTCCACAGGGTATAAAGTGCCAGAAACAGAGTAGCTTATCACAGCAGGAGCACTTCATTAATATCTGCATTAAGCAGTCTTCCGGTCACACTGCCTTTGAACATCAAAAATACGTTCAGGCAGTGTTTTAAACCTCTCTGGTCTGAAGTCATCACATCTGGCTACAGTCCAGGAGTACCAAACAAAGTCTGCGAAGACTGGAGAACAGAACTGATTGTGTAGAATACACATCGGCAACAAGATTGAATCCCTTGATGACGGTGTGAACTGATTGTCGTTAAGTCTTCAATCCGCTTCAGCACCGCCTTGAACTGTCGGAAGAATAGAACATCAAGTGGCTGAACGTAAGGTATGCACCCAGGAAGGATGGTCTTGACTGTATACACTATGTTATGAGGTCAGAAAGCATCTATACGAGTTCTGTCATGATTCTTCTTCTGCATGTGGGAAGTAGACATCTTGAAAGAATTGTGTCAGAATTTGTTTCATGATTAGGCCGGACTTCGAGGAAACTTGAATCAGATTTTGTAGTTTCAACATGTGTTGCACAATTCGCACTGCAAACTGACCCATAGGTTCTTGGTAAATTAACAGCATCTTTGTAAACGTGTATTCACTTGCCAATGTAACGGGTTGGTTGGTGTAAGAATGAGTTGTTGCACAGTCACTCTGCACCAAACTTCTTACCGACTTCACTCCTTTGAAATGCAGAGTTCGCAATGAGTGAAGTTCTTTCTGTATACCACTTTGATCGGTATTATAAATCTGTATACGTTCCATGGTGTTCATTAAGGACATTACCTCACTGTGTATCTTATCACTTTCATTCACGTCACCATCTGTTTTCCAGGTTTTAGTAGTTACACATTTTGTTATTGCACATAAGCCAAGATGGGTGCCTCTGTTTAAACGTTGCAACCTATCCACGGATACATCCAGTGAATTGAGTCTGTCCTATTTATTGAGCCTTTTCCAAAGTCCAAGCATGAATATCCTTATGATGAACATTAGTGCCTAGTACAGTTCTCGCGAACCTGAATTTTTCAGCTACATAATCATTCAAGCATGTGAAGTTTTGAGTGCTGGCCTTGCTCTGCTTTCTCTACCATGTGATGTAAATATTGTAAATGATGTACCAGTATGTCTTGCACGATACAGTATCATTTCTGTACTGTATTGAAGCTTAATATTTTAGTTTCCCCAGAATCCTGGATTGCAATTATCTCCTTTGCTTTCTCAAAAGATATATCACCCCACTCCTTCCTCTTTGGTGGATTTGGCAGATAAGCAGACGACTGGCTTCCATCACTTCCTAACAACTCTTCTTCACTGTCAGGTTCTGGATCATCCATAAATTTTTCACTATCAGAAAAGTCGTCTTCTGCATATTCATATTCGTCAATATAGTCTATTGTACTTTCATGATGTATGTCATTACCATTGATTGCCACTGTTTCATCTATCCCTCTGATTATGAATGCAGCTGCATGTCTCTCCTTTACTGTAATTTCTATTGATTATCTTTTGTGTTTGTAATGGCTATCAATCATGCTCACTGTATTTGCAGGATTCATTATCACACGATTACGTTGACAGGGAGAGTAACGTGACTTGCTACGAAATCGGTAACCTCACTAATGGATGGATTAACTGTCGAGGTTGATGCAACACAGACAGGGGTCACTATTATAGTGGTTTCCTTGCTCTGTGCATCATGTCTGTCTGGTTCTCCTAGACGTCACATCGGACACTTCGTTAGTTGACCTTTGGTACGGCGCGGTGTGCGTCGACTGCAAATAACTACATTAGGTAGAGAAAAAATGGTTATTATGACTAAAGTTACTAAAGTCACGATATTATGTTAGGTATGGTCCATTGTGAGTGGAATATTAAATCTTCGTAACTTACAGTGTAATTGGTGATAGCACGTTTATACATTTTTGTAATCAGCACCTCAAACATATTCATACAAACCACAACTCAACTGCAACTGCAATTGCGATTGCAACTTGCACTAACTACCTTGTGTGTAAAATTATCAAAAGGTAACTCCACATAAAATTAAGCATAAAACATTAAAAATTGCTTCATCCATTCAGTCAAATACAGCTCTCCAGTAATGGGTCATGTGTCGCCATTCAGTACTCCTTCTTGCAGCTTGTCTTACCAGGTTAACCTGCTACTGTAGTGGAGTAGACCATACAGCCAGCGACTCAACGTCAAGTGTTAGGCAGCGGGAAATACTTGATACCCTGAGATTGCGAACGGCTTCGGGCGGAGGAGCTACCTCAGTTGTGCAATAGCCCTCATTGTAGGAAATGACAACTGAAATTCATCAGGATAGGGTTGACAGGACTTCTTAGCTGTAGTGAAAGGAGCTCTCTAAGGGAAGGAAATCCCCAAAAGAAAACCTGGGGAAAGACCTGGCGACCTACCCCGATATTATGCAAAAGCATTCTATGGATCAAGTTACAGATAGAGAAAAAACATAGGGGGAAAAAAAACTGAATTTAAGCAGGAAAATATAACTTAACTAAAAGCCTCAGAAACTTAGGAACATACTTACTTATTTACTTACCTACAGAGTGAGTTGGCCATGTGGTTAGGGGCACACAGCTGTGAGCTTGCATTCGGGAGATGGTGGGTTCGACCCCACTGATGGCAGCCCTCAAGGTTGTTTTCCGTGGTATCTAATTTCCACACGAGGCTAATGCATGGGCTGTACTTTACTTAAGGCTACGGCCCCTTCTTTCCCACTTGTAGCCGTTTTCTATAACATCGTTACCATAAGATGTATCTGTATCGGTGCAACGTAAAGTAACTATATACTTTTAATTTAAAGAAAAGTAAACTCTCAAGTCCTTAAACTACCAATACTGTACTAAGACTTTAAAAGAATAGATTATCCTGTAACCATACACAAATACGACCTCCCAATTTGACTATAATCTATCAGCTTCATACTTGTGTGCTCCCAATTTTAGGTTAGGAAATATTTGTAAATCATGATCTTCTGAATTTTGGTTAGGAAATTTTTGTAAAATAATTTGTAGAATAAAAGTATTGAAAAAGATGCAATTTTGTTAAGTTGAGATGTAAGAACATAATGTTACCAAAGAATTTGTAGTTAGTGAATATTAAATATTTATATCATATTTTGTATAAAAATCTGTTTGGGTAAGAATCTGTACATATGGTATAGTGATGTAGATTGGTCAAGATTCTGCAACCTGGGAAACAGTGACTATAAGTTTAAACTTGTTAATTAGTCTTGTGCTTCATGAATAAATAAATAAAGACTGTTGAAGTCGGTTGAATGTGTTGCAACAAGTGGTTTGAAAACGTGGGGTACAGTCAGGAAGTGTAGACTGAATATCGTAATTCATCAATGTGGATGAATGTGAAATTTTGCTTATTTTTGTATCTGCCGCTTGGTAACTAATCTCAAAGCTCCGATTTTCAGATAATCAGTCAGTCACTACTGATCTGCATTTAGGGCAGTTGCCCAGGTGGCAGATTCCCTGTTTTTTCCTAGCCTTTTCCTAAATTATTGCAAATAAATCGGAAATTTATTGAACATCTCCCTTGGTAAGTTATTCCAATCCTTAACTCCCATTCGTATAAACGAATATTTGCCCCAACTTGTCCTTTTGAATTCCTACTTTATCTTCATTACTGTACGGATTCGTTATGGATGCAAGTTGTCTTCACCTTGGGTCTGTGGCATATGGCTCTGTGACTTATGTGCAAGATCGAATTTTCTGTGGGAGACGTTACATGGTTTTCATTTGCTCCTTCATTCTCTGTGAGAATGTACAGTGTTTGGTGATTTATATGTGTAATCTGGAGCTAATGTGTTATTTAACACAGAGCTGAGTATTGTTAGATAAAACAGTAGGCTAAGTGTTCATTTGTTGGTCATTCTTTCATTGATTCAACATGGCATTCGTTGTTCATCATTTCCACAGAAGTTATTTTACATTGTGAAGTTGTGTGGTTAGATTCACTTCATAGAATGACCAGGTTAGCAAAGGGACTGTGATTGCTTCTATACAAGATTGTCACGCTGAAGCTTAACCTTCAAAATTATATACATATGTCTATGAACCAAGGAGACGATTCATGTATATTAATGTACTGGAGCGACGTGATCAGCCCAACTAACCTTTGGAAATATTTGTTGGAAGCTGGGATGACTAAAAGGCATCAACGAAGAGTAAGTGTGTAATTAAGGTTAGGGATGACCTTCACAAAGAAGGGAGCATCCAAGTGCAAGGAAGGTCGTTGCACGTATCCCTACTAGACGAAGTGGATGGCTAGTAGCATCAGGTAGTGCCTATCAAACTATTACCTTGAGGTATGTTGTAAGTGTTAAGATGTGTATCAGAACTGAGTGTATCTAAATTGTTGGTATATTGTAGATTCATG
This sequence comes from Anabrus simplex, assembly GCF_040414725.1. NCBI lineage: Eukaryota > Metazoa > Arthropoda > Insecta > Orthoptera > Tettigoniidae > Anabrus > Anabrus simplex. The sequence continues at coordinate 181,977,407 of NC_090266.1, forward strand.
GTTTGTCAATTGTGGATTTTTTAGTTTGTGTAAGCAGCAAGACGAGTCGGTCTCATCACGTGATTATTATTATTATTATTGTTGTTTTGTTTTGTTTTGTTGTACATACATACATACATACATACATACATTATCATTATAGACTGTTATGACTTTCAGCGTTCAGTCTGCAAGCCTCTGTGAATTTATTAAACGTCGCCACAATCCTCGATTTGCAACTATTGTTGTGGCCTCATTTAGTTCTATACCCTTTAAATCGTTAGAAAACGAGTCTAACCATCGTCGCCTTGGTCTACCTCTACTTCTCTTACCCACCATAGCAGAGTCCATTATTCTCCTAGGTAACCTATCCTCCTCCATTCACCTCCCATGACCCCACCACTGAAGCTGGTTTATGAGTACAGCTTCATCCATCGAGTTCCTCATTCCGAGTACCCTCCTGCCATTGTTCCCACCTGTGTGTATCAGAAATTGTTCTTGCTACTTTCATGTCTGTTACTTCTAACTTACGGATAAGATATCCTGAGTCCACCCAGCTTTTGCTCCCGTAAAGCAAAGTTGGTCTGAAAACAGACCTATGTAAAGATAGTTTCGTCTGGGAGCTCACTTCCTTCTTACAGAATACTGTTGATCGCAACTGCAAGCTCACTGCATTAGCTTTACGACACCTTGATTCAATCTCACTTACCATATTGCCATCCTGGGAGAACACACAACCTAAATACTTGAAATTATCGACCTGTTCTAGCTTTGTATCACCAATCTGACATTCAATTCTGTTGAATTTCTTACCTACTGACATCAATTTAGTCCTCGAGAGGCTAATTTTCATACCATACTCATTGAACCTATTTTCAATTTCCAAGATATTACACTGCAGGCTTTCGGCACAATCTGCCATTAAGACCAAGTCGTCAGCATAGGCCAGACTGCTTACTACATTTCCACCTAACTGAATCCCTCCGTGCCATTTTATACCTTTCAGCAGATGATCCATGTAAACTACGAACAGCAAAGGTGAAGGATTACAGCCTTGTCTAACACCTGTAAGTACCCTGAACCAAGAACTCATTCTACCATCAATTCTCACTGAAGCCCAATTATCAACATAAATGCCTTTGATTGATTTTAATAATCTACCTTTAATTCCATAATCCCTCAGTATGGCAAACATCTTTTCCCTCGGTACCCTGTCATATGCTTTCTCTAGATCTACGAAATATAAACACAACTGCCTATTCCTCTCGTAGCATTTTTCAATTACCTGGTGCATACTGAAAATCTGATCCTGACAGCCTCACTGTGGTCTGAAACCACACTGGTTTTCATCCAACTTCCTCTCAACGACTGACCGCACCCTCCCTTCCAAGATGCCAGTGAAGACTTTGCCTGGTATACTAATCAATGAGATATCTCGATAGTTGTTGCAATCCTTCCTGTTCCCTTATTTATAGATAGGTGCAATTACTGCTTTTGCCCAATCTGAAGGTACCTTACCAACATTCAGTGCTAATTTTACTACTCTGTGAAGCCATTTCATCCCTGCCTTCCCACTATACTTCACCATTTCAGGTCTAATTTCATCTATTCCTGCTGCTTCATGACAACGGAGTTTATTTACTGTCCTTTCCACTTCCTCAAGCATTCACCAACACCATTTTCCTCCTTCCCATGAGCTTGGCTGTTCTCAATACCACCAGGAAGATTTTCTTTTACGTTAAGAAGCTGTTCAAAATATTCCCTCCACCTCTCCAGTGATTCCCTGGGATCTATTATGGGTTCACCTGAATTACTCAAAATACTGTTCATTTCCTTTTTCCCTCCCTTCCTAAGATTCTTTATTACTGTCCAAAAAGGATTCCCTGCTGCTTGACCTAGCTTTTCCAGGTTATTACCAAAATCTTCCCATGACTTCTTTTTGGATTCAACAACTATTTGTTTTGCTCTGTTTCTTTCATCTACATACAAATCCCTGTCTGCCTTGGCCCTTGTTTGGAGCCATTTCTGATAAGCCTCCTTTTTAAGTTTACAAGCTGCTCTCACTTCATCATTCCACCAAGATGTTCGCCTTTTCCCATCTTTACACACAGTTGTTCCTAGGCATTCCGTTGCTGTTTCTACTACAGCATCCCTATATGCCACCCATTCACTTTCTATATCCTGAACCTACTTACTGTCTACTGTTCGAAACTTCTCACTAATCATATCCATGTACTTCTGTCTAATTTCCTCGTCCTGGAGATTTTCTACCCTTATTCGTTTGCAGACAGATTTCACTTTCTCTACCCTAGGCCTGGAGATACTTAGTTCACTACAGATCAGATAGTGGTCTGTATCATCGAAAAATCCGCAGTAATCTCGTACATTCCTAACAGATTTCCGGAATTCGAAGTCCGTTAAGATATAGTCTATTATGGATCTGGTACCCCTAGCCTCCCATGTGTAGCGGTGAATAGCCTTATGCTTGAAGAATGTATTCGTAACAGCTAAACCCATACTAGCACAGAAGTCGAGCAAACGCTTCCCATTCCCATTAGCTTCCATATCTTCCCCACACTTACCAATCACCCTTTCGTATCCTTCAGTTCTATTCCCAACTCTCGCATTGAAATCGCCCATTAGCACTATTCTATCCTTGCTGTTGACTCTGACCACGATGTCACTCAATGCTTCATAAAACTTGTCAACTTCATCCTCATCTGCACCCTCACATGGTGAATACACGGACACAATTCTAGTCCTAATTCCTCCAACTGACAAATCTACCCACATCATTTGCTCATTTACGTGCCTAACAGAAACTATATTGCGTGCAATGGTATTCCTGATAAAGAGCCCTACCCCAGACTCTGCCTTTCCCTTTCTAACACCCGTCAAGTACACTTTATAATCTCCTATCTCTTCCTTGTTATCTCCCCTTACCCGAATATCACTTACTCCTAGCACATCCAAATGCATCCTCTTTGCTGACTCAGCCAGTTCTACTTTCTTTCTTCCATAAGCCCCATTAATATTGATAGCTCCCCATCGAATTCCATTTTGTTCGCCAAGTTGTTTCCAAGGAGTCCCTCGCCTGTCAAATGGGAGTGGGACTCCGTTACTCCCATAGGTCCGAGGCTTGATTAAAATGTTTTGTTGTTTCTGCAGTAAATTCAAATAGTGAAACTTATGGCAACTTCGCTTATTGGTGGAGTAGAGAAGTACCTGGCATGCAACCCAGATTCAATTTCAGGGTTGAATAGTAGCAGGTTAGGTAATGAAGCAAATTTGGAGCTTCGTGGGCCTGACGACTGTCGCCTTAGGAGAAGTAGTTCTTTCATGCTCATCCGAGTCACTCATTTCAGCAAGTATTGTTTCAGATGGAGCCCATTCGTATTCTTAATTTGAGCATTAATATTTTGTGACCACTACAGTTGGCGCCATTGATGATCATGCAAATTTCTTTGTAATTACTGTATAATTTTCACTTATCTCTCGCTTTGTACACTTATGAATATTTGTGGAAGATTTAAGCAAATCAGAACACGATTGACTATGGACATGGGTGCTAATAAGACAGATAGGTCTCTCAAACAACATAAAACACTGCTTGGTTGGGGAAGTCATCTAGTCGGAATAGACTTCAATGGTGAAAAATATAATGAAAACTGAGATCACTCGCTCCTCATACATCGTAGCAAATTATTACAGAGATCCACTTTTTCCTACATTAAGGACACTGGCCTTGCATATCCAGGTCCATGCAGTGACACTGCGACTGTAACAATGCAGCACTACCAATAATACCTAAGTCATGACAACATAACACACATCCACATACTTTAATGGCCTTCTAATGACGATTCGTATATTCTCTCACCAGAACCACATAATAAGGCACACGCCTGGACAATCATATCTAGTCTTTACCTTGACAAATGTCCACCTTTGTAGCATAACGTTGAGCGTTATCAGCTGCCGTCCTTGGGGGCCCGGGTTCGATTCCCGGTATTGCCAGAAATGTAAGAATGGCGGGAGGGCTGTTATGTGGTTAAAATTGTACATGCAGCTCACCTCCATTTGGGGTGTGCCTGAAAAAGAGCTGCACCACCTCAGGATGAGGACACGAGTTTACTTTACTTGACTTGACAAACAATATTTGCCCAAACTTTGGGTGACAATTGAAATATTACCTGATATAAACTTCATTCTGTACTGACATTCTCAATTATACAATATAAATAAATGTTTACTGGTCCTCTTGTTCAATACATTATGATATATATTTCATCTATAAAGATGAATTTTTTTTATATTACCATACATGTTTCAACTCATTTCAGAGTCATCTTCAGTGGATATAAGTCTGACACATCTGTTACATTAAATACTGGTTAAAATAATTTAACATCTGGTACATTAAAGTCAAATCAAATCAAAATCTCTTTATTTGCAAATGAGGTGTCTACCTCGGTGGCAAATGGTACACTAAAATACATTATTGTCAAGCACTAAATTTTAAATTAACAAGAGAAGAAGAAAATGTTCCTAGAATACAATATTATACAATTTACGCTAACAATTTTTTAAACACACACCTCATCCTTAATAAATTTATATTGTTTACAAAATTCTACTTATAATATCTCCTGTACTTACAAACATAGTCATCTCATATACAGTATGTGGAATTACTTCAAATAATACTATACAACTGGTATAAGATTAAACTTTACATTGCATTTATTTACTTTTTTTTTTTACCCATTTTGGAACCTAAGTAGCATAACGACCTGCTGCGTCTTAACCAGAGCCCCTTTTGCCTCTACTTTTCAGAGTTCCTGAAGGGCCTTCACAGCTACCGTAGCGGTCCCAGGGCCCTCGAAGTCCCCACTGTACTTCACCCCCACAGGCAGTCCCCTACTTCGGCTGTCCAAACTCCATAGACCAGGGGATGGAATTAATTTATGCACACACATTTTTTATTTACAATGACCTGCACTGGTTGAATGCCCTCTTAACATTTCATTTATTTTCTCTGTTGCTGTTTATTCTCTTCTTGAATATCTGTACAGATTTTGGAAAAGGATCAAACACTACCCCTGGTAAACTGTTCCACTCTTTCACGCCCTTCCCAATGAATGAAAATTTACCCCAATCGCTTCTGCTAAAATTCCTTCTAATTTTATACTTGTGGTCAGTTCTGCTGATATAATTACTTTCCAACTGAAGCCTCTCACGGATTTCTCCCCATGCTGCTTCTCCTGTATAGGCTCTATATAATCCTATAAGTCTAGTTTTCTCCCCTCTCTTACTTAAAATTTCCCACCCAAATTCCTCTAAAATTTCTGATACACTACTTTTTCTCCTGAAATCCCCTGTTACAAATCTTGCTGCTTTCCTCTGCACACTATCTATTTCTTT